>NC_092707.1:25731189-26986153 GCF_047496885.1 Scyliorhinus torazame | reverse complement strand
AACCCCCCCCGACAGCACCCCTGTCCTGGACCTTGCTTGGCAACAATGGGAACACTCCACCACCTGCCGCAGAACAAACGCCCTTACCTGCATATATCTGAAGGTGTTCCCGGAGGGAGCCCAAACTTCTCCTCCAGCTCACCCAGGCTCGCGAACGTCCCGTCCACAAACAGGTCCCCCATCCTTCTAATACCTGTCCTGTGCCAGCTCAGGAACCCTCCGTCCATCCTCCCCGGGACAAACTGGTGGTTCCCCCCCGAATCGGGGACCACACCGAGGCTCCCACCTCCCCCCTGTGACGTTTCCATTGCCCCCAAATTTTGAGGGTAGCTGCCACCACCGGGCTCGTGGTACACCTCGTTGGAGGAAGCGGCAGCGGCGCCGTCACCAACGCCTCCAGGCCCGTGCCCACACAGGACGCTATCTCCAGCCTCTTCCATGCCGCCCCCTCCCCCCTCCATCACCCACTTACGCACCATCGCCATGTTGGCGGCCCAATAATACCCACAGAGGGTAGGCAGCACAACCCCCCCATCCCTGCACCGCTCCCCGCTCCAGGAACACCCTTCCCACCCCCGGGGTCTTCTGCGCCCATACAAACCCCGTAATGCTCCTATTAACCCACCTGAAGAAGGCCTTAGGGATCAGGATGGGGAGACACTGGAACAGGAACAAAAATCCAGGGATAGCGGCAGCTCGTCCCACCTCTTAAACTCCTCCTCTGTTTGCTCCACCAGTCTCGTGAAGTTAAACTTATGCAGGGCTCCCCAACTCCTAGCCACCTGGACCCCCAGGTACCTGAAACTCCTCTCCGCTCTTTTTAGTGGGAGCTCACCAATCCCCTGGGTGAACAATGAACAACGAATAACTCGCTCTTCCCATATTGAGCTTGTACCCGGAGAAATCCCCAAACTCCCTGAGAATCCTCATCACCTCCGGCATTCCCCCCACCGGGGCCGCCACATATAACAGCAAATCGTCCGCATAGAGCGACACCCAATGTTCTTCCCCACCCCAAACCAGCCCCCTTCAATTCCTCGACTCCCTCAATGCCATGGCCAAGGCTCAATCACCAGCGCAAAGAGCAGGGGGGACAGGGGACACCCCTGCCTCGTCCCCGGTGTAACTGAACATACTCTGATCTCCTTCTGTTCGTGGCCACACTTGCCACCGGGGCCTCATACAGCAACTTAACACACCTGACAAACCCCTCCCCCAACCCAAACCTTTTCAGCACCTCCCACAGATATCCCTACTCAACTCTATCAAAGGCTTTCTCAGCGTCCATCGCCGCCACTATCTCCGCCTCCCCTTCCACCGCCGGCATCATTATAACATTCAAGACCCTCCGTACATTAGTATTCAACTGCCTCCCTTTCACGAACCCCGTCTGATCCTCATGTATGACGTGCGGCACACAGTCCTCTATCCTCGTGGCTAAAATCTTCGCCAACAGCTTTGCATCTACATTTAGGAGTGAGATCGGCCTGTATGACCCACATTGTAGGGGATCCTTGTCCCGCTTCAGGATCAAGGAGATCAGCGCCCGAGACATCGTCGGGGGCAAAGCCCCTCCTTCTCTTGCCTCGTTAAAGTTCCTTACCAACAGAGGGCCCAGCAGGTCCGCATACTTCTTATAAAATTCGACCGGGAACCCATCTGGCACCGGTGCCTTCCCCGCCTGCAATGCTTCCTTTCCCTTTGACCAACTCCTCCAACCCAACCAACCCAACCTGCCCCTCCTCCACCCTCAGGAATCTGAACCGGTCCAGAAAGCGACACATCCCTCCCTCCTCCAGTGGGGGCTCAGACCGATACAGTTCCTCGTAGAAGTCCCTGAAGACCCCATTGATACCCACCCCCACTTCGCACCATGCTCCCTCCCCCATCCTTAACTCCCCCGATCTCCCTAGCTGTCTCTCGCTTCCGAAGTTGGTGCGCCAGCATCCGGCTCGCCTTTTCTCCGTATTCATATACTGCCCCCTGCACCTTCCTCCACTGTGCCTCCGCCTTCCTGGTGGTCAGCAGATCGAATTCGGCCTGGAGGCTGCGCCGCTCCCTAAGCAATCCATCCTCCAGGACCTCTGCGTACCTCCTGTCCACCCTCACCATCTCCCCCACCAGCCTCTCCTCTCTCTCTTCTCCCTCCTCTCCTTATGTGCCCCTAATGGAGATCAGCTCTCCCCTGACCACCGCCTTCAGCGCCTCCCAGACCACCCCCCAGGTGGACCTCCCCATTGTCATTAGCCTCCAGGTACCTCTCTATGCACCCTCGGACCCGCCCGCTCACCTCCTCGTCCGCCAGCTACCCCACCTCTAAGCGCCACAGCGGGCGCTGGCCCCTCTCCTCCCCAACTCGAGGTCTACCCAATGCTGAGCGTGATCGGAAATGGCTATCGCCGAGTACTCAGTATCTTCCACTCTTGGAATCAGCGCCCCTGCTCATAACAAAGAAGTCAATCTGGGAATAGGCCTTGTGGACATGGGAGAGGAATGAGAATTCCCTGGCCCCTGGCCTCGCAAACCTCCATGGGTCCACCCCTCCCATCTGGTCCAAGAACCCCCCTCAGCACCTTGGCCGCCGCCGGCCTCCAGCCCGTCCTAGACCTGGAGCGATCTAGTGCTGGGTCCAGCACCGTATTGAAATCCCCCCCGCCCCCCCCCCCCCCCCCCCCCCCCCCCCCGCCCCCCCCCCCCCCCCCCCCCCCCCCATCCCATTATCAGGCCCCCTGTCTCCAGGTCCGGAATCCGGCCCAGTATATGCCGCATGAACCCCGCATCGTCTCAATTTGGGGCATATACATTGACCAACACCACCCGCTCCCCCTGCAGCTTGCCACTTACCATCACATACCTACCGCCATTGTCTGCCACAATGCTCGATGCCTCGAACGACACTCTCTTCCCACAAGATCGCCACCCCCCCAATTTTTTGCATCCAACCCCGAATGAAACACCTGGCCTACACACCCCTTTCTCAACCTTTCCCGATCCGCCACCCTCAGGTGCGTCTCCTGAAGCATGGCCACATCTGCCTTCAGCCCCTTCAGGTGCGCGAACACCCGGGCCCGCTTGACCGGCCCGTTTCAGTCCCCTTACTTTCCAGGTTATCAGCCGGATTAGGGGGCTACTGCCCTCCCCCCGCCGACGAGCCATATCCCCTCCTAGGCCAGCCACGTGCCCCCCGCACGGCCCGTTCCCCACAGCGGCAGACCCCCGCCCTGACCTCCTCTACCGACTCTAGCTCCCCCCTGGCCATTCCAGCAGCAACCCGATCACCCCCCACCCCCTCTCCCCAAGCTAGGTCCCCCCCTAGCTGATTGCACTCCGTAAGTCAGCCGACTCCTGCTGACCCCGGCCACTCCCGCCACTCCCTCGACCCCTCCCAGTGTGGAACGTCCCCCTCCCCCCCCCCATTGCCCACCAGCAGGCTCTCCCCCTCCCTCTTCCACTCCCAGCTCCGGCCCCGCCCCCTTCAGCCCTTAGCGCGGGACAAAGCCCGCGCCTTCCACGCGCCTGGCCCCGCCTCCTCTGGCGCAGCTCCCTTTTCAGGCCCGGTCCCCTTGCCCCCAACTCAGGCCTCACCCCCCCTGCGGGGCCCCCATCACCCCTGCCGGCCATCAACCCCCCAAGCCGTTTACCTGCCCCCCTCCACGAGCTCACCCAGCGGACCCAACCGGAACAGTGCCCAACTTACCCCCGAAAAACAAAGAACCAACCATGAACAAAGAACCCCCCTCAAAATGCAACACAACAATCCCCAACCATCCCTTCACCGCGGCCCCCCGCCCTGACCCTCAGTCCGAGTCCAATTATTCGGCCTGGACAAGGCCCACGCCTCCTCCGGGGGCTCAAAATAATGACGTCGGTCCTTATAGGTGACTCACAGAAATGCGCCCGGCTGCAGCATGCCGAACTTCACCCCCCTCCTGTGCAGCACCGCCTTCGCCCGATTGTACCCGGCCCTCTTCTTCGCCACCTCCGTGCTCCAATCTTGGTAGATCCGGATCTCCGCGTACTCCCACCTGCTGCCTCCGCTCCTTCTTGGCCTACCTTAGCATGCACCCCGATCAGCAAACCGGTGGACACCGCAACAGCACCCGCCCCCGCGGCGTCTCGCTGGGCTTGGGCCTCCTCGCCAGCACTCAGTGGGCCCCCTCCAGCTCCAGGGGCTCCTGGAAGACCCCGCTCCCATCAGCGTATTCAGCATGGTGACCACGTAGGCCCCCACGTCCGAGCCCTCCAATCCCTCCAGGAGGCCCAGGATCCGCAGATTCTTCCGCATCGACCGGTTCTCCAACTCCTCGAACCTCTCCTGACATTTTTTATGAAGCGCCTCGTGCGCCTCCACCTTCACCGCTAGGCCTTGGATCTCATCTTCGTTCTCAGAGACCTTTTGCGGACCTCCCGGATCGCCGCCCCTTGGGCCGTCTGGGTCTCCAGCAGCTTATCGATTGACGCCTTCATCGGCTCCAGCAAATCCGCTTTCAAGCTCCGTGAAGCAGCGCTGGAGAAACTCCTGCTGCTCCTGCGCCCACTGCATCCACGCTGCCTGGTCTCCACCCCGCCGCCATCTTGGTCTTCCTCCCTCGCACCTTCTTTTGCTTCACTGCCACTTTTTTGGTCGCCCCACTCCTGGCCCAAGCCATACACTATTGGGGGAATGTTGCGATCTCCTTCCCACACCGGGAAACGTCGAGCAAGTGCCGTTATGGCCTCTAAAAAGAGCCGTTTCTTCTAGTGGGAGCTGCCGAACGTGCGACTTAGCTCCACATAGCCGCAACCGGAAGTCCCTACCCCCGTACCTGTAGTACAGGGGCCCTCACCGTAAAGCACCTATATCACCATCCTATATATACAATATATACCTCAGTGGTGACTACCACAGTGGCCAAACTGTGATAGACCATAAGACATAGGACATTGGAGCAGAATTAGGCCATTTGGGCCCATCGAGTCTGCTCCATCATTCAATCATAGCTGATATGTTTCTCATCCCCATTCTCCTGCCTTCTCCTCTTATTAATCAAGGGGCCTATCTATCTCTCTCTGAAAGACATTCAGTGATTTGGCCTTCACGGCCTTCTGCGGCAATGGGTTCCGCAGATTCCCCTCCCTCTGGCTGAAGAAATTCCTCCTCATCTCGTTTTTAAGAGCTGCAGAAGCATAAAATCTGAGGTCCTGACATGGGGGTCACAAACCCAACGTCATCACACTGGTTATGGGGCTCTATGAAATCAGCAGTCTGCCTGCCATTTGAAATTAATATTTAAATGTGAATTAAGGTTCTTAACAGCCAGCTACCTCCGATAATGTTTTGCCCGTGCTATAACTTGGGTGCGGGGGAAACATGTCCCGAGGGCAGCAAGGTAAATTTATGTTTGACTTTTAACAGGAGAGGCTGCTGAGAGTTAGGTATTTGTGAAAATGTTGCTGTACATATGCCTTTAATCAAATTCAGGGCAATTCCTCAGGGGAGGGTCTGATATATTGGTGGAGAGGCAGGGATGAAGAAGAGATGGAGAAGGTGGAAGCAGCTGGTCAGGGGTAGATGCTTCATGAGTTGGGGGGGGGGGGAAGTCATGGGGTGGGGGGAGGCAGTGCAGTGATATCATGGATGTGTTGTAATTCAATGACCACCAGACGTCTCATTAGTATATAAGTGAATGTAGGAGTCCGGTGACCTCAGGCTGACTCGGGAGCTGGGAGAGAGGTTGCTTGTGCATGTTCATATTGTTATTCATCTGTTGTTTTATATATATTTGACCCACAGTTAATGTTAATAAATCGTTTATAGCTTTAGCTACAAGTGTTCTTGTAATATAAATCAGACCATCCGACAAGAACATTACATGGTACCAGGGTTGGATGGTATTAAACACCGAGAAAACCTGCCACGAGGTCCACAGTGATTTGAAGATTTTGCAGACTGCAAGAATTAACAACATGGGGTTGTTGAAGCCACCAATGAGTCTTAGATTTCATGGTAAGGTGGACAGCAACTGGCATGTGTTTAAACAACAATTTGATCTGTTTCTTACTGCAGTAAGTTTAGTAGATCATTCAGATTCATGTAAGGTAGCAATACTCCTAACAGTGGCAGGGCCCGAAGCAATTGCTGTGTTTAATACATTTAAATTTGCAAACGATGAAGGTAGTAAAACTTTTAATGAGGTATACAAAATTATGAGGGGCATAGACAGAGTGGATAGTCAGAGGCTTTTCCCCAGGGTAGAGGGGTCAATTACTAGGGGGCATAGGTTTAAGGTGAGAGGGGCAAAGTTTAGAGTAGATGTACGAGGCAAGTTTTTACGCAGAGGGTAGTGGGTGCCTGGAACTCACTACCGGAGGAGGTAGTGGAGGCAGGGACGATAGGGACATTTAAGGGGCATCTTGACAAATATATGAATAGGATGGGAATAGAAGGATACGGACCCAGGAAGTGTAGAAGATTGTAGTTTAGTCGGGCAGTATGGTCGGCACGGGCTTGGAGGGCCGAAGGGCCTGTTCCTGTGCTGTACATTTCTTTGTTCTTTGTTCTTTGTTCTTTGTAATTTTAAGATTTGATGAACATTGCACTGCCAGAAAGAGTGAAATTTATGAGCGCTATGAGTTAAGATCACGTTTACAGAAGGCAGAAGAGTCTATAGATCATTTCATCACTGATTTAAAGTTAAAAGCTAATACCTGTAATTCTTCTGCGGTGGAATAGAACATAGAACATAGAACAATACAGCGCAGTACAGGCCCTTCGGCCCACGATGTTGCACCGAAACAAAAGCCATCTAACCTACACTATGCCATTATCATCCATATGTTTATCCAATAAACTTTTAAATGCCCTCAATGTTGGCATTCCATGGCCTCACTACTCTTTGCGTAAAGAACCTACCTCTGACCTCTGTCCTATATCTATTACCCCTCAGTTTAAAGTTATGTCCCCTCGTGCCAGCCATATCCATCCGCGGGAGAAGGCTCTCACTGTCCACCCTATCCAACCCCCTGATCATTTTGTATGCCTCTATTAAGTCTCCTCTTAACCTTCTTCTCTCCAACGAAAACAACCTCAAGTCCATCAGCCTTTCCTCATAAGATTTTCCCTCCATACCAGGCAACATCCTGGTAAATCTCCTCTGCACCCGCTCCAAAGCCTCCACGTCCTTCCTATAATGCGGTGACCAGAACTGTACGCAATACTCCAAATGCGGCCGTACCAGAGTTCTGTACAGCTGCAACATGACCTCCCAACTCCGGAACTCAATCCCTCTACCAATAAAGGCCAACACTCCATAGGCCTTCTTCACAACCCTATCAACCTGGGTGGCAACTTTCAGGGATCTATGTACATGGACACCTAGATCCCTCTGCTCATCCACACTTTCAAGAACTTTACCATTAGCCAAATATTCCGCATTCCTGTTATTCCTTCCAAAGTGAATCACCTCACACTTCTCTACATTAAACTCCATTTGCCACCTCTCAGCCCAGCTCTGCAGCTTATCTATATCCCTCTGTAACCTGCTACATCCTTCCACACTATCGACAACACCACCGACTTTCGTATCGTCTGCAAATTTACCCACCCACCCTTCTGCGCCTTCCTCTAGGTCATTGATAGAAATGACAAACAGCAACGGCCCCAGAACAGATCCTTGTGGTACTCCACTTGTAACTGTACTCCATTCTGAACATTTCCCATCAACCACCACCCTCTGTCTTCTTTCAGCTAGCCAATTTCTGATCCACATCTCTAAATCACCCTCAATCCCCAGCCTCCGTATTTTTTGCAATAGCCTACCGTGGGGAACCTTATCAAACGCTTTGCTGAAATCCATATACACCACATCAACTGCTCTACCCTCGTCTACCTGTTCAGTCACCTTCTCAAAGAACTCAATAAGGTTTGTGAGGCATGACCTACCCTTCCCAAAGCCATGCTGACTATCCCTGATCATATTATTCCTATCTAGATGATTATAAATCTTGTCTCTTATAATCCCCTCCAAGACTTTACCCACTACAGACGTGAGGCTCACCGGTCTATAGTTGCCGGGGTTGTCTCTGCTCCCCTTTTTGAACAAAGGGGCCACATTTGCAGTCCTCTGGCACTATTCCTGTAGCCAATGATGACATAAAAATCAAAGCCAAAGGTCCAGCAATCTCTTCCCTGGCCTCCCAGAGAATCCTAGGATAAATCCCATCAGGTCCCGGGGACTTATCTATTTTCAGCCTGTCCAGAATTGCCAACACCTCTTCCCTACGTACCTCAATGCCACCTATTCTATTAGCCTGGGGCTCAGCATTCTCCTCCACAACATTATCTTTTTCCTGAGTGAATACTGACGAAAAATATTCATTTAGTATCTCGCCTATCTCTTCAGACTCCACACACAATTTCCCATCCCTGTCCTTGACTGGTCCTACTCTTTCCCTAGTCATTCGCTTATTCCTGACATACCTATAGAAAGCTTTTGGGTTTTACTTGATCCTTCCTGCCAAATACTTCTCATGTCCCCTCCTTGCTCTTCCATGATCTTCCATGATTCGGGACCAAATTGTGTTTGGTGTGAATGAGAATAAGTTGAGGGAGCGGTTGCTGAGGGAATCGGAGCTGTCTTTGGAATAAACAGTTAAGATTTGTCAGGCTCACGAGCTAGTAACACAGCATTCTAAAATACTTCCCAGTATTGGCGGCGTCTTCTTGGAGGAAAGCACTCTGGTTGCCGTCCTTTTTCCAAAAAGGCGAGAAATTACCGAAAAAAGGCAGGAAAGTTCCTGCAGCTCCTCGCACACCAACAACAGGTAAAAGATCAGGACAAAGTATTTCTGCATAAAACATCTGGTCAAAGGCCCAAATTAAGGCAGTATCCAGCGTTTGGCAATGCAGAAACTGCAGAGTGTGGTGAACTCAGTCCAACGCATCACACAAGCTTGCCACCCTCACATTGATTCTGAATACACCTTCCGCTGCCTCAGGAAGGCAGACAACATTATCAGAGACCCCTCCCACCCAGGCTTTGCCCTCTTCCAGACCCTTCCATCAGGCAGAAGGTACAGAAGTCTGAAGACTCGCACATCCAGGCATAGGAACAGCTTCTTCCCCACAGCTACTAGACTCCTCAACGACTCCCCCTCAGACTGATCTGTTCCCTGTAAGAACACTATTCACGACGCCCTATGCTGCTCTTGCTCATGTATTTGCTTTGTTTGCCCCTTGATCCGCACTGTAACCAATCACTGTTTGTCGATGTGCCATTTGTCAATGTTCTCTGTTGATTATTCTGTCTGTCGACTATGTACGTACTGTGTACGTTCCCTCGGCCGCAGAAAAATACTTTCCACTGTACTTCGGTACATGTGACAATAAATCAAATCAAATCGAATGCAGTGTAGTTGTGTTGTAATTCACCGACTGACCACTAGGAGTCTCATTACTTGATAAGTGGATGTTAGAGTCAGGTGACCTCAGACTGACGAGGGAGCTGGGAGAGAAGTTGCTTGTGCATGATCACACTGTTATTCATCTGTTGTTTTGTATATATTTGACCCACGGTTAATGTTAATAAATTGTTTATGCTTTAGCTACAAGTGATCTTGTAGTATAAATCAGGCCATCCGACAAGAACATTACAGGGAGGTGATGGGTGGACAAGCTGCTGAGGAGCGAGGGGCTGCGGAAGGGAGGAAGCAGCAGGTACTTAGCCATAGGCAGAGGCAGTAGCTTGTCAACCGAGACTTGAATGTCTTACTGCCGGTGATGGAATGATGGTGTTTCAAGAGATTTTGCCTTTCACAAGCCACTGTCACATCCGTATGTAACATGCTGGTGGCTGAGGGGACTTTAGTTGTGTGGGTGGCCAACTGATGCCTGTGGCCTTAGAAGTGACAGTCGCCTTGAACTTCTTTACCTCTGACTTATTCCAGGCTTCCTATGGAGACGCCAGTGGGATCAACCAACCTGCAGCACATCTAGAACAAAGAACAATACAGCACAGGGACAGGCCCTTTGGCCCTCCAAGCCTGTACCGGTCATGATACCACCCATGGCCAAAACCAATCTACTCCATAAATATCTTGATGCTATATTGATGCTGAGGGTGATTTAGAGATGTGGATCAGAAATTGGCTAGCTGAAAGAAGACAGAGGGTGGTGGTTGATGGGAAATGTTCAGAATGGAGTACAGTCACAAGTGGAGTACCACAAGGATCTGTTCTGGGGCCGTTGCTGTTTGTCATTTTTATCAATGACCTAGAGGAAGGCACAGAAGGGTGGGTGAGTAAATTTGCAGATGATACTAAAGTCGGTGGTGTTGTCGATAGTGTGGAAGGATGTAGCAGGTTACAGAGGGATATAGATAAGCTGCAGAGCTGGGCTGAGAGGTGGCAAATGGAGTTTAATGTAGAGAAGTGTGAGGTGATTCACTTTGGAAGGAATAACAGGAATGCGGAATATTTGGCTAATGGTAAAGTTCTTGAAAGTGTGGCTGAGCAGAGGGATCTAGGTGTCCATGTACATAGATCCCTGAAAGTTGCCACCCAGGTTGATAGGGTTGTGAAGAAGGCCTATGGAGTGTTGGCCTTTATTGGTAGAGGGATTGAGTTCCGGAGTCGAGAGGTCATGTTGCAGCTGTACAGAACTCTGGTCCGGCCGCATTTGGAGTATTGCGTACAGTTCTGGTCACCGCATTATAGGAAGGACGTGGAGGCTTTGGAGCGGGTGCAGAGGAGATTTACCAGGATGTTGCCTGGTATGGAGGGAAAATCTTATGAGGAAAGGCTGACGGACTTGAGGTTGTTTTCGTTGGAGAGAAGAAGGTTAAGAGGAGACTTAATAGAGGCATACAAAATGATCAGGGGGTTGGATAGGGTGGACAGTGAGAGCCTTCTCCCGCGGATGGATATGGCGGGCACGAGGGGACATAACTTTAAACTGAGGGGTAATAGATATAGGACAGAGGTCAGAGGTAGGTTCTTTACGCAAAGAGTAGTGAGGCCGTGGAATGCCCTACCTGCTACAGTAGTGAACTCGCCAACATTGAGGGCATTTAAAAGTTTATTGGATAAACATATGGATGATAATGGCATAGTGTAGGTTAGATGGCTTTTGTTTCGGTGCAACATCGTGGGCCGAAGGGCCTGTACTGCGCTGTATTGTTCTATGTTCTATGTTCTATGTTCTATATTGATGCTATATGGGCAGCAGGGTAGCACAGTGTTTAGCACTGTTGCTTCACAGTGCCAGGGTCCCAGGTTCGATTCCCAGCTTGGGTCACTGTCTGTGCGGAGTCTGCACGTTCTCCCCGTGTCTGTGTCGGTTTCCTCCGGGTGCTCCGGTTTCCTCCCACAAGTCCTGAAAGACGTGCGGTTAGGTAATTTGGACATTCTGAATTCTCCCTCTGTGGACCCGAACAGGCGCCGGAACGTGGTGACTGGGGGCTTTTCACAGTAACTTCATTGCAGTGTTAATGTAAACCTACTTGTAACAATAAAGATTATTATATTATCTAGGCAAGCGCTTCAATATATATTTTTAAAGAGATTTAGAATGCCCAATTCATTTTTTCCAATTAAGGGGCAATTTAGCGTGGCCAATCCACCTACCCTGCACATCTTTGGGCTGTGGGGGCGAAACCCACGCAGACACGGGGAGAATGTGCAAACTCCACACGGGCAGTGACCCAGAGCCGGGATTGAACCTGGGGCCTCGGCGCCGTGAGGCAGCAGTACTAACCACTGCGCCACTGTGCCAAATTTTCTTTCCAACAGACAAATGGAAAGAGTCAGACGTTTTGTAGCCATGGCTGGTTTCCCCCGCGTACCAGGGGTCATTGAACGTACTCCCGCAGCCGTCAAGCACCAGCAGAGCAGCCAGGGGCTTTCAGAAACCACAAGGGATTCCACTCCATAAATGCGTGCAACCAGAAGGAAATTATTCTGCAGTTTTGTGCAAGGTGCCTGGGAAGCAGTGATGACACAAACATGTCAGATACTCCCAGGAGCCAGGTGTGTTTTTGATTTTTTTTTTACAATTAAGGGGCAATTTAGCGTGGCCAATCCACCTACCCTGCACATCTTTGGGTTGTAGGGGTGAGACCCATGCAGGCACGGGGATAATGTGCTAGCGGGGTATGTTTAAGGGCTCAGACACTAGGATGGATGGCGGATCAGAGACAAAGGACACTCCCGCCTGAAGAGATGGCTGGTGATCCCAGTATGAAATCCAAGGACGGAGTCAGAGCATCGTCACAATGGTTGCCACGTAACCTCCAGGTTCATCATGGAGCTGACCACTGATCTGCTGGAGGTCAGATTCTGATGCCTGGGTAGATCGGGCGGCTCAGTCCAATATACACAAGTCCAAGTCTCCCTCATAGTGGCTGTTTGCTGTGCGTTGCTGACACTCCAAAGATAGGAACCCCTATCAGAGTAGGAATTGAGGGGGAAAGCCCAATCCTCTGGTGATGAGCCAGTGGAGATGTGGGGTGCCCACACAGCAGGCAGCCAGACAAAAGGAGGTCTAGATGCCCGTGTGACACTGGAAGCTCTGATTATCAGAAGGCTCTAGCAGCTGGAACTCAACATCACCTGCATGGCCATCGGGACCTTCTCAATGCAGCTTCATAACCTGAGTACCAATGCCGTGAATGGACATTGTTACTCAGTCAAATAAAGTCCATCTGAAGGATGGACATAAGCACAGAATCATCACTACAGCATCAAATAAATCCACATCCCTATATTCATAAAGAGATAATGAATGGATGCAGCTGGATAATAATTGGAAAATAACAATCTTTCGGTACGCAGCCACTCAAAACAATTCAGATATTACAAGTAAAACAGCCCCCCATGTGCACCCAAGAGTGACTTGGGTGGGGTTTCTGGAATCTTTTGTGGGTGCTGTGGCATGGTGCTCCTAACCCCTCTCTCCCTCACTGGAGCTCCGGTGGAGTTGGGCGACTGACCAATAATACCCCTTATTGCCAGCCATTCTCTGGTTGCTTGAGGCCATGAGGACCCTGGCATGTTGGGAAACCCCTGCAAACATCTGGATGCATCTGTGCCAATGGCAGACAGGTCGAGGAACAGTATCGCCCATTCGAAGCACCTCAAGAGTTTCTCCTGATGGTGGCAGCAGCTGCTGTGAGGTCCATCTGCAACTCCCTGCTTTCCTGGATGTGGTTCCAGGCTTCCTGAGCGTTCACCCCCCCCCCCCCCCCCCCCCCCCCCCCGCCCCCCCGACCCCTCACTCTGACTCAGGTGCCTGGAGGTCAGAGTGCAGATCAGAACACATATCCAGCATCGCTTCAGTGACCTGCTGACTTTAGTCCTCCATGACAGTTGCCAGTCTGGAGGAAGCCATGCATTCTGTAGAGCGGGTCATCACAGCGTACACAGCCCAGATGGACGCCTCCAGTGTTCGTGTCAGAATGCACGATTCCTCTTGTACCCCTGCCGCATCGCCACCCACCTCGCATTGGATGTCCAGCGTCTGCTGCCAAAGGCTCTTCAGCAGCCTGGGGCTCAGCAGCTATATTGACCCCAGCGTTCTTTGGAGTGCCAGAGGCCTGTTCCATCTCAATCTCCGGCAGCTCTCCGAGCTGCTGTGATGTGCTCTCACCGGTGTGACTGTCCATTTCAGCCGAAACCCTCAGACACCTGTCTTCGTGCTGGTGCTAGGTTAAGAGCAGGGCTGTGACACACTGCACCCTCTGAGGAATCCTCTTCCTCCCCTGAGGTTAACATCAGTACCTTGGGACTAATATCTGAAGCTGCAGAATTCACACCTGTATGGTAAACAAGCAGAAAGGTTTCCGCACCTTCACCATTCCTGGTGAGTTGGGTGCAACACTCTTTGTCAGTATAAACACATGAGCCATTGGGAGATGTGATTCATTGTTGGGACCTGAATCCATGACCAGCAACACAGAGGGCGTGACGCTCCGGAAAAGTTTCTAAGTGTGGTAGCGAGCGGGAATTGCCGTGAGCTTCCCGACGCTCGGCCCATTGAGGCCGGCAACGCGATTCAACGTTAATTAGTCCACTTAATGAGGCCACACGGGCTTCTCGCCACAAATGAAGGCTCGCCAGCCCATAGGCCGGCACCAAGCTCGCCAGACCCCCGCTAACAAGGTTGAGCAGCACTTAAGCAGCACTTGCCCAGCCAACTGCAGCCAGCTCGCAACAATGATGCCGAGGAGACTGACCCTAAAATTCGGGGATGCAGACCTGGGGAGGCTCCGAGACGCAGTGGAGGTCAGGATGGTGTCCTGCTTCACGAGGGTCCTGGAGGATGAACAAAGGGCAGCCAATGCTGCCTGGGACGATCAAGGCATCACAGTTGCCATACCAACCCTCCACCAATGTAGATACACGCACCTTGGCGGGAAGTGTTAGTGGACAGGCTTTTGATGCACAATCTGGTGAGCACCACACTGCTGTTGATGTACATCAGGTGGAGGCAGGAACCCCCAGGCAAGACAGCAGTCGGAGGTCTGCTGGATCCCAGGACCCAGCTGGGTCCCAGGCAGATGCTGAACTGATGGAAGGGGTATACCCGGAGCTGATGGAGATGATGGGGCGAGACCGGGACATTCAGAGGGAGATTTCAGCGACACTCCAGCAAATCCATAGCCGATTGGGGGAGTCCCAGAGGCTATGAACGCGGGAGATGTTGCCGGCAATGTGTGGCACACGAGGCCAACACTGCTGGGGTGGCGACCGCAGTGGAGAGTCTGGTGCACGACGTCGGCACCATTAGTGAAGGTGTCCAAGGGGTCGCGCAGTGGATGACGGCCATGGCCGAGGGTCTCGGCAAAACGTCCGCCTTGCTGGGGGATGTGACTCAACACCAGTTGACCTTGATGAGGTTCTGAGGACATATCCTGCTCTCAGATGGGAATGGCCGAGGTGTTGCGGAGCCTGGCCCAGTCGCAGATAGGCATTGCCGAGGAGCTGCAGAGTATGGCCCAGTCACTGGGCAGCATCGTCCAGGGCATCAACACTATGGTGCAGGCATCGAGGAGCTGCCAGGGCTGGGAGAGCCAAATGATGCAGGGTCACACGGGGCTCGAACCTGCCGCCCCTCCGTCCCGAGGTGAATCCCAGGGCCCTATGGGAGGAGGGGGCCCTGGGTGCCAACCTGGACCTGTCCCATGGAGTGGCGACGGTGGCCACCAGCTCCCCCAAGTTCCACCCCTCTGATTACGCCACGTCTCGCAGCCAGCTCTCCAGCTCCAGAACCCCCATAGGATACCTGCCAGGGGCATCGAAGGCCACGGGAAGAGGTACCAGCTGGCTGCCTCCTCCTCTGATGTACATCCTGGGGAGACACCTAGATGTAGCGGTAGAGCTAGGAGGGTCAAGCACATCGAACATCACTTTTTTAAAAAATATATATATTTTATTGAAAATTTTTGGCCAACCATCACAGTACATTGTGTATCCTTTACACAGTAATATAACAGTATAAATAACAATGGCCAGTTTTATAAACAAGAAATAAATAATATATAACAAAAACGGAAACTAAAACTGAATGGCAACTGCCTTGTCTCAGATAAACACTCTCCAAAAATATGATTTAACAGTCCAATATACAATTATCTATAACAACAACCTATACATATTATACATATATATTAACAACCCTGAGAGTCCTTCTGGTTCCTCCCCCCCCCTCCCCCAACCCCCCCCCCCCACCCCCCCTGGGCTGCTGCTGCTGTCTTCTTCTTTTCCATTCCCTCTATCTTTCTGTGAGGTATTCGACGAACGGTTGCCACCGCCTGGTGAACCCTTGAGCCGATCCCCTTAGGACGAACTTAATCCGTTCCAGCTTTATAAACCCTGCCATGTCATTTATCCAGGTCTCCACCCCCGGGGGCTTGGCTTCCTTCCACATCAACAGTATCCTGCGCCGGGCTACTAGGGACGCAAAGGCCAAAACATCAGCCTCTCTCGCCTCCTGCACTCCCGGCTCTTCTGCAACCCCAAATATAGCCAACCCCCAGCTTGGTTTGACCTGGACCCCCACCACCTTCGAAAGCACCTTTGTCACCCCCACCCAAAACCCCTGTAGTGCCGGACATGACCAGAACATGTGGGTGTGATTCGCTGGGCTTCTCGAGCATCTCGCACACCTATCCTCTACCCCCAAAAATTTACTGAGCCGTGCTCCAGTCATATGCGCCCTGTGTAACACCTTAAATTGTATCAGGCTTAGCCTGGCACACGAGGACGATGAGTTTACCCTACTTAGGGCATCCGCCCACAGCCCCTCCTCAATCTCCTCCCCCAGCTCTTCTTCCCATTTCCCTTTCAGCTCATCTACCATAATCTCCCCCTCGTCCCTCATTTCCCTATATATATCTGACACCTTACCGTCCCCCACCCATGTCTTTGAGATCACTCTGTCCTGCACCTCCTGCGTCGGGAGCTGCGGGAATTCCCTCACCTGTTGCCTCGCAAAAGCCCTCAGTTGCATATACCGGAATGCATTCCCTTGGGGCAACCCATATTTCTCGGTCAGCGCTCCCAGACTTGCAAACTTCCCATCCACAAACAGATCTTTCAGTTGTGTTACTCCTGCTCTTTGCCATGTTCCAAATCCCCCATCCATTCTCCCCGGGGCAAACCTATGATTATTTCTTATCGGGGACCCCACCAAGGCTCCCGTCTTTCCCCTATGCCGTCTCCACTGCCCCCAAATTTTCAACGTAGCCACCACCACCGGGCTTGTGGTGTATTTCTTCGGTGAGAACGGCAATGGGGCCGTCACCATAGCTTGTAGGCTAGTCCCCCTACAGGACGCCCTCTCCATTCTCTTCCACGCCGCTCCCTCCTCTTCTCCCATCCACTTACACACCATTGAAATATTGGCGGCCCAGTAGTACTCACTTAGGCTCGGTAGTGCCAGCCCCCCCCTATCCCGACTACGCTGTAAAAATCCCTTCCTCACTCTCGGGGTCTTCTCGGCCCACACAAAACTCATGATACTCTTTTCAATCCTTTTGAAAAAAGCCTTCGTGATCACCACCGGGAGGCACTGAAACACAAAGAGGAATCTCGGGAGGACTACCATTTTAACCGCCTGCACCCTCCCTGCCAATGACAGGGATACCATGTCCCATCTCTTAAAGTCCTCCTCCATCTGTTCCACCAGCCGCGTTAAATTTAACCTATGCAATGTACCCCAATTCTTGGCTATCTGGATCCCCAAGTAACGAAAGTCCCTTGTTACCTTTCTCAGTGGTAAGTCCTCTATTTCTCTGGTCTGCTTCCCGGGATGCACCACAAACAACTCACTTTTCCCCATTTTCAGTTTATATCCTGAGAATTCTCCAAACTCCCGAAGTGTCCGCATTATCTCTGGCATCCCCTCCGCCGGGTCCGCTACATATAGCAACAAATCATCCGCATACAGAGATACCCAGTGTTCTTCTCCTCCTCTGAGTACTCCCCTCCACTTCCTGGAACCCCTCAGTGCTATTGCCAGGGGCTCAATCGCCAGTACAAACAATAATGGGGACAGAGGGCATCCCTGCCTTGTCCCTCTATGGAGCCGAAAGTATGCAGATCCCCGTCCATTCGTGACCACACTCGCCATCGGGGCCCTATACAACAGCTGTACCCATCTAACATACTCATCTCCAAAACCAAATCTCCTCAGCACCTCCCACAAATAATCCCACTCCACTCTATCAAATGCTTTCTCGGCATCCATCGCCACCACTATCTCCGCTTCCCCCTCTGGTGGGGGCATCATCATTACCCCTAGCAGCCTCCGTATATTCGTATTCAGCTGTCTCCCCTTCACAAACCCAGTTTGGTCCTCGTGGACCACCCCCGGGACACAATCCTCTATCCTCACTGCCATTACCTTAGCCAGAATCTTAGCGTCCACATTTAGGAGGGAAATAGGTCTATAGGACCCGCATTGCAGCGGGTCTTTTTCCTTCTTTAGGAGAAGCGATATCGTTGCCTCAGACATAGTCGGGGGCAGCTGTCCCCTCTCCTTTGCCTCATTAAAGGTCTTCATCAGTAGCGGGGTGAGCAAGTCCACATATTTCCTATAAAATTCAACTGGAAATCCATCCGGTCCCGGAGCCTTCCCCGCCTGCATGCTCCTAATTTCTTTCACTACTTCCTCTATTTCGATCTGTGCTCCCAGTCCCACCCTCTCCTGCTCCTCCACCTTAGGAAATTCCAGCCGGTCCAGAAAGCCCATCATTCTCTCCCTCCCATCCGGGGGTTGAGCTTCGTATAATCTTTTATAGAATGCCTTGAACACTCCATTCACTCTCTCCGCTCCCCGCTCCATCTCTCCTTCCTCATCCCTCACTCCCCCTATTTCCCTCGCTGCTCCCCTTTTCCTCAATTGGTGGGCCAGCAACCTGCTCGCCTTCTCCCCATACTCGTACTGTACACCCTGTGCCTTCCTCCACTGTGCCTCTGCAGTAACCGTTGTCAGCAAGTCAAATTCTACGTGTAGCCTTTGCCTTTCCCTGTACAGTCCCTCCTCCGGTGCCTCCGCATATTGCCTGTCCACCCTCAGAAGTTCTTGCAGCAACCGCTCCCGTTCCCTACTCTCCTGCTTTCCTTTATGTGCCCTTATTGATATCAGCTCCCCTCTAACCACTGCCTTCAGCGCCTCCCAGACCACTCCCACCTGGACCTCCCCATTATCATTGAGTTCCAAGTACTTTTCAATGCACCCCCTCACCCTTAGACACACCCCCTCATCTGCCATTAGTCCCATGTCCATTCTCCAGGGTGGGCGCCCTTCTGTTTCCTCCCCTATGTCCAAGTCCACCCAATGTGGAGCGTGATCCGAAATGGCTATAGCCGTATACTCCGTTCCCCTCACCTTCGTGATCAACGCCCTTCCCAAAACAAAAAAGTCTATTCGCGAGTAGACTTTGTGGACATAGGAGAAAAACGAAAACTCCTTACTCCTAGGTCTGCTAAATCTCCACGGGTCTACACCTCCCATCTGCTCCATAAAATCTTTAAGCACCTTGGCTGCTGCCGGCCTCCTTCCAGTCCTGGACCTCGACCTATCCAGCCCTGGTTCCAACACCGTATTGAAATCTCCCCCCATTACCAACTTTCCCACCTCTAGGTCCGGGATGCGTCCTAGCATACGCCTCATAAAATTGGCATCATCCCAGTTCGGGGCATATACGTTTACCAAAACCACCGTCTCCCCCTGTAGTTTGCCACTCACCATCACGTATCTGCCCCCGCTATGCGCCACTATGGTCTTTGCCTCAAACATTACCCGCTTCCCCACTAGTATAGCCACCCCCCTGTTTTTCGCATCTAGCCCCGAATGAAACACCTGCCCCACCCATCCTTTGCGTAGTCTAACCTGGTCTATCAGTTTCAAGTGCGTCTCCTGTAACATAACCACGTCTGCCTTAAGTTTCTTAAGGTGTGCGAGTACCCGTGCCCTCTTTATCGGCCCGTTCAGCCCTCTCACATTCCACGTGATCAGCCGGGTTGGGGGGCTTTTTACCCCCCCCCCCCTTGTCGATTAGCCATCCCCTTTTTCCAGCTCTTCACCCGGTTCCCACGCAGCTGTGTTCCCCCCCAGGCGGTGCCCCCCCACCCACCCCACCCCACCCCATACCAGCTCCCCCCTCTCCCCAGCAGCAGCAACCCAATAACTCCCCCCTCCCACCACCCCCGCTAGATCCCCCAATAGCGTAGTTACACCCCCCATGTTGCTCCCAGAAGTCAGCAAACTCTGGCCGACCTCGGCTTCCCCCCGTGACCACGGCTCGCACCGTGCGACGCCCCCTCCTTCCTGCTTCCCTATTCCCGCCATGATTATCATAGCGCGGGAACCAGGCCCGCGCTTCCCCCTTGGCCCCGCCCCCAATGGCCAACGCCCCATCTCCTCCACCTCCTTTCCTCCCCCCACCACCACCTGTGGAAGAGAGAAAAGTTACCACATCGCAGGATTAATAACATAAAACTCCTCTTTCCCCCCTTTTTACCCCCCTCTTCGCCCCCCATACTCGCCCCACCACTTTGTTTCAAACGTTCTTTTTTAAAAACCCGCTTATTCCAGTTTTTCTTCCACAATAAAAGTCCACGCCTCATCCGCCGTCTCAAAGTAGTGGTGCCTCCCTTGATATGTGACCCACAGTCTTGCCGGTTGCAGCATCCCGAATTTTATCTTCTTTTTGTGAAGCACCGCCTTAGCCCGATTAAAGCTCGCCCTCCTTCTCGCCACCTCCGCACTCCAGTCTTGGTATACGTGGATCACCGCGTTCTCCCACTTACTGCTCCGAGTTTTCTTTGCCCATCTAAGGACCATCTCTTTGTCCTTAAAACGGAGGAATCTCACCACTATGGCTCTAGGAATTTCTCCTGCTCTCGGTCTTCGCGCCATCACTCGGTAAGCTCCCTCCACCTCCAGCGGACCCGCCGGGGCCTCCGCTCCCATTAACGAATGCAGCATCGTGCTCACATATGCCCCGACGTCCGCCCCCTCCACACCTTCAGGAAGACCAAGAATCCTTAAGTTATTCCTCCTCGCGTTGTTCTCCAGCGCCTCCAGCCTTTCCACACATCGTTTATGGTGTGCCTCGTGCATCTCCGTCTTCACCACCAGGCCCTGTATATCGTCCTCATTCTCGGCAGCCTTTGCCTTCATGACCCGAAGCTCCTGCTCCTGGGTCTTTTGCTCATCCTTTAGCCCTTCAATCGCCTGTAATATCGGGGCCAGCAGCTCCTTCTTCATCTCCTTTTTAAGTTCTTCCACGCAGCGCCGCAGGAACTCTTGTTGTTCAGGGCCCCATGTTAAACTACCACCTTCCGACGCCATCTTGGTTTTTGCTTGCCTTCCTTGCCACTGCTCTAAAGAATCCACCGCAATCCGGCCAATTTCCCCTCCTTTTTCCATCCGTATCCAGGGGGGATTCCCTTCTGGTTTACCGCACAGTGTTTTTAGCCGTTAAAATTGCCGTTGGGGCTCCTATTAAGAGCCCAAAAGTCCGTTCCACCGGGAGCTGCCGAAACGTGCGACTTAGCTGGTCATCGCCGCACCCGGAAGTCACATCAAACATCACTGAGAGCACCGGGGGAGGCATGAGGGGAGGAGAGGGGGTGGGGGAGGGGGCAGCACCATCGGGAGAATGGGGAATTGTAAAACACATTAAACACCCTTGGGCACAACCAGTATGATGCCTCTGTCATTTTCTTCTGGAACCCTTGGCCCATCTCTGCAGACAAGAGCGCAACGAGGCCGGAGAATAGCGCCCTGAGTTTCTTAAGCGGACAATCATACTCAAGTGATCACTGAAGAAGATTCAACATAGAGGCACATCTTCTTGCCCCATGTCAGTAAGTCTTCAAAGTCGCAAACTACCATCCAGGCAGCTTCCCCAGCTTTCTGTATCCTCCAACCGTGTTGGCTGGAATTATGTCCTCACCACCCTGGGGCCTTCCTGTTTCTCCAGGACCAATGGCCTAGCTCCATTGGTTGGAAGCCAACCTAGAATCTCCTTCTCAATGGCTATCAAGATAACAACATTGCAAATGAATGTTGCAGGCTCGTCCAGGTAAGGATGAGTGAACCAGATGGGTTTTTAAAACAGTAACTTGGTCACCATTATCATACCACTGTGTCTCTTACCAATGCAACATGGCCATCTGTGCATGTGCACAGGTCCATGGAGCCCTCACTCTGCTATGCCCAGCTGGTCCTGCACCCAGCCTACCAGAAAGCCTTTAAATGGAAATATGTTAAATTAATATAATACTAATCTTTATTAGTGTCGCAAGTAGGGCTTACATTAACACTGTAATGAAGTTACTGTGAAAATCAAAGTAGTCGCGACACTCCGGCACCTGTTCGGGTACACTGAGGGAGAATTCAGAATGTCCAATTCACCTAACAGCACGTCTTTCGGGACTTGTGGGAGGAAACCGGAGCATCCGGAGGAAATCAAGCAGACACAGGGAGAAGGTGCAGACTCTGCACAGACAGTCACCCAAGCCAGGAATCGAACCCAGGACCGTGGCGCTGTGAAGCAACAGTGCTAACCACCGTGCTACCCTGCCGCCCAAGACATTGATATGAAAACAAATATTTGCTAACAGCATCCCAATTGGTTACACAGTACAAGGGAGAACAAAAGAGAGAGAGCAGAGTGATAGACAGAGTTAGAACCACGAGACATAGGCAAGCAGGCAAAGTATCGGTTCGACAAGTCTTGTAAATCTGGTTTTACTGATATTATATCACAGACAAGCACAGTGTTAATCTTACACCCAGGAGCACTGCCAGCAGTGATTAAAAAGTCGCATCTTTAACCCTATCTTGCCTTTTATAATCTCTGCAGTTTTCAGATGGAAGTGTCACTGAATATACCGAAGAAGGAAATAGATCGATGGCTAGACTCTCAAGGGGTCAAGATATGGGGCGAGCACCGGAGTATGGCATTGAGATAGACAATCAGGCAGGACAGCACGGTGGTGCAGTGGTTAGCACTGCTGCCTCACAGCACCGAGGACCCAGGTTCGATCCCAGCCCCGGGTCACTTTCCATGTGGAGTTTGCCCATTCTCCACGTGTCTGCGTGGGTCTCACTCCCACAACCCAAAAGGATGTGCAGGCTAGGTGCATTGGTGTGGTGAATGTATTATGCCAATAATCCACCATTGTATTTGTATCTGTGCTATGCTGTTGCCCTTGTGGGCTCTTCCAATGGGCCATTGTATGGCATTATCCATAGGGGAACATGTTGGGGCCTGTATGGGCTCCGCCCATGGCTCCTCCCCTTGAAGTCCCGCAGGCAGGCACTGTTCTAAGTTGATTAAAGCCACAGTTTACTTCACCTCCCGTCTCGAGTGAATTGATGATCGCATCAATTGTCCATGCTAAATTGCCCCTTAATTGGAAAAAAAGAATTGGGTACTCAAAATATATAATTAAAAAAGAGAGAAAGACCAGCCATGTTCACATTAAACGACGGAGCAGACTTGCAGGGCTGAATCACTTACTCTCGCTCCTGTTGTCTATGTTTTGAGTGTCTGTAAACCAGTAAACATTACAGAGAAACTCAAGAACGAGGCATGCGCAGTGTTATTATACCAGCTTGTTATTTCAGAATTATTTAAATAGCTGAATATAACTGTCCCAGCTGCCTTGGTTAGATTTTAACTCACGTCTCCAGACCGTTAGTTTGATTGATTGATTGATTAATTGATATTTATTATGTGGAGATGCTGGCGTTGGACTGGGGTGAGCACAGTCTTACAACACCTGTCTTACAACCTGGTCTTACAACACCAGGTTAAAGTCCAACAGGATTGTTTCAAACACTAGCTTTCAGAGCACAGCTCCTTCCTCAGGTGAATGAAGAGGTATGTTCTAGAAACGTATATATAGACAGATTCAAAGATGCCAGACAATGCTTGGAATACGAGCATTAGCAGGTGATTAAATCTCACCGCACAGGACCTTCAACCGACATTATACACCAGATTCATCGATGACATTTTTTCCTTTGGACCCACGGCGAAGAATCACTGAAACGACTACACGATGACATTAATAAGTTCCATCCAACCATCAGACTCACCATGGACTACTCTCCTAAATCAGTTGCATTCTTGGACACACTCGTCTCCATCAAGGACGGTCACCTCAGCACTTCGCTTTACCGCAAACCCACGGATAACCTCACGATGCTCCACTTCTCCAGCTTCCACCCTAAACACATTAAAGAAGCCATCCCCTATGGACAAGCTCTCCGTATACACAGGATCTGCTCAGATGAGGTGGAGCGTAACAGACATCTACAGACGTTGAAAGATGCCCTCGTACAAACAGGATATGGCTCTCAACTCATCGATCGACAGTTCCAACGCGCCACAGCAAAAAACCGCACCGACCTCCTCAGAAGACAAACATGGGACACAACCGACAGAATACCCTTCGCCGTCCAGTACTTCCCCGGAGCGGAGAAACTACGACATCATCTTCGCAGCCTTCAACACATCATTGATGAAGATGAACATCTTGCCAAGGTCATCCCCACACCCCCACTACTTGCCTTCAAACAACCGCACACCCTCAAACAAACCATTGTTTGCAGCAAACTGCCCAGCCTTCAGAACAGCGACCACGACACCACACAACCCTGCCATGGCAATCTCTGCAAGACGTGCCAGATCATCGACATGGGTACCACCATTACACGTGAGAACACCACCCACCAGGTACGCGGTACATACTCGTGCGACTCGGCCAACGTTGTCTACCTTATACGCTGCAGGAAAGGATGTCCCGAAGCGTGGTACATTGGCGAGACCATGCAGACGCTGCGACAACGAATGAACGGACATCACGCGAAAATCACCAGGCAGGAATGTTCCCTTCCAGTTGGGCAACACTTCAGCAGTCAAGGGCATTCAGCCTCTGATCTCCGGGTAAGCGTTCTCCAAGGCGGCCTTAAGGACGCGCAGCAACGCAGAATCGCCGAGCCGAAACTTATAGCCAAGTTCCGCACACATGAGTGCGGCCTCAACCGGGACCTGGGATTCATGTCGCATTACATTCATCCCCCACCATCTGGCCTGCGAAATCCTACCAACTGTCCTGGCTTGACACAATTCACACCTCTTTAACCTGGGGTTACCCCATCTCTGGATCTGTAAAGATTTAATCACCTGCTAATGCTCATATTCCAAGCATTGTCTGGCATCTTTGAATCTGTCTATATATATGTTTCTGGAACATACCTCTTCATTCACCTGAGGAAGGAGCAGTGCTCCGAAAGCTAGTGTTTGAAACAAACCTGTTGGACTTTAACCTGGTGTTGATATTGATTGTCACATGTACCGAAGTACAGTGAAAAGTATTTTTCTGCAGCCACGGGAACGTATACAGTACGTACAAAGTAACCAAAAGAATAATCGACAGAGTACATTGACAGTGGTGCATCAACACATAGTGATTGGTTACAGTGCGGAACAAGGCCAAACAAGAGCAGCATAGGGCGTCGTGAATAGTGTTCTTACAGGGAACAGATCAGTCTGAGGGGGAGTCGTTGAGGAGTCTTGTAGCTGTGGGGAAGAAGCTGTTCCTATGTCTGGATGTGCGGGTCTTCAGACTTCTGCACCTTCTGTCTGATGGAAGGGTCTGGAAGAAGGCAATGCCTGATGGGAGGGGTCTCTGACAATGCTGTCTGCCTTTCTGAGGCAGCGGGAGGTGTAGACAGAATCAATGTGGGGGTGGCAAGCTTGTGTGATGCGTTGGGCTGAGTTCACCACACTCTGCAGTTTGTTGCGATCTTGGGCCGAGCAGTTGCCATACCAGACTGTGATGCAGCCGGATAGGATGCTCTCTATGGCACATCTGTAGAAGTTTGTGAGAGTCGATGCAGACATGCCAAATTTCTTTAGCTTCCGTAGGAAGTAGAGACGTTGTTGGGCTTTCTTGACTGTTGCATCGACGTGAGTGGACCAGGACAGACTGTTGGTGAAGGTGACCCCCAGGATCTTAAAGTTATCGACCACCTCCACTTCAGAGTCATTCATGTAGACCTGGGGGTGGGGGATGGGGGGGGTGCTACGCTTCCTGAAGTCGATGATCAGTTCCTTGGTCTTTCCAGCATTTAGAGAGAGGTTGTTTTCGGTACACCATGCAACCAAGTGATCTATCTCCCTTCTGTAGTTTGTGCCTCTGACCGCTATTATATTGTTCCCTCTTTGGGGGCAACGTAGAGTCCTCTGGTCACAGTGCCCTCTCCCCTCTCTTTGCTGGAGCAGGTCCAGCCTGGAAACCAAGCATCTCAATGGCAAAACAGCTCTTGTTACAGGTAAGCAAGATATTTTGTTGCATTTTCCTCACTCCTGGAGGATTTAGGTTTCTTTTGAGTTATTCATCAGGCTTCTTGAAGCTGTGGCTCTGCGCAATCGGGCCCTGTTGGAACTTCCTAAGAAGTTGTACCTTTTTATTTGAAGCAAAGATATAATAGACACTTTTTATCTGAAAAGTGCTGCACTTTGACACAGGTAACAAGGGATTCAATCAAAGAAAGGGTCATTTGCCTGCACTCAGTGTCCAAACATTTGGGAAACTTACTCAATACCTCTTGAGATAACTTTTAAATATAACACGTGCCTTATCTAACTTTTAATTACAATGGGGATCTGATGAACTGTTGACTGGATAATTGACAAATGATTGGAAGTGGTGTTCCTCAAGGACCACGGCAGTTCACCATTTACATTAACAATTTGGACAAGGGAGCTGGATGTACAATTCCAAAATTTGGTGGGTGTAATTACAGTGGAGGATTGAAAACAAAAATGCAGGAAAACATGAGTAAGTTTGCAGGGTGGGCACATAATTGGTAAATAAAGCTCAAGGGGAGAGGTAAATGTGAGACAAAACATTTTGGTAGGAAGAAAATGGAAGCGATATTCCTTGGAAAATAGGTATCTAAATGGGGTAAAGGAACAAATGAATCTGGGGATGGTACACATCATTCAATGTAACGTTACAGATTAATAAGGCCATAAGGGGCTGTTTAGCACAGGGCTAAATCGCTGGCTTTGAAAGCAGACCAAGGCAGGCCAGCAGCATGGTTCGATTCCCGTAACAGCCTCCCCGAACAGGCGCTGGAATGTGGCGACTAGGGGCTTTTCACAGTAACTTCATTTGAAGCCTACTTGTGACAATAAGCGATTTTCATTTTCAATAGCCCGGTAGCACAGTGGGTAGCACTGTTGCTTCACAGCTCCAGGGTCCCAGGTTCGATTCCCGTCTTGGGTCACTGTCTGTGTGGAGTCTGCACGTTCTCCCTGTCTCTGCGTGGGTTTCCTCCGGGTGCTCCGGTTTCCCCCCACAAGTCCTGAAAGACGTACTGTTAGGTAAATTGGACATTCTGAATTCTCCCTCTGTGTACCCGGATAGGCGCCGGAATGTGGCAATTAAGGGCTTTTCACAGTAACTTCATTGCAGTGTTAATGTAAGCCTACGTGTGACAATAAAGATTATTATTATCACATTAAACACAATCCAAGCACTGAGGTTCGCGTCAAGAGGGATGGAAATGAAAAGCAGCGAGGTTATGTTGAACTTGTCTGAAATCTTCATTGGCCTACACACTGAGCACTATGAATAGTTTTGATCCCTTGATCTCCATAATACAGAAAGGGACATAAAAGCATGAAAGAAAGTAAAAAGAAAGACTAGAACTAAGAGGCTAACAAGAAAGATTGAACAGAAAATTATCTTGAAAGAGACAACTGAGGTGCGAACTGATTGTTGTGATACTGTGTGCATGCCATTGCAATCTAAAGGTGCTCAGCAGAGCAAGCGATAACGTGGACTGAAATAGTACCGCCCATGGTATGGTATATAGAGTCACATGGTAATAGACTCAGGGAGAAGCCTACCTGCATGGACAAACCGCACCATGCATAACAGTAACCTGGGATCTGTAAATAGTTAAAAACTACCAATAAACAGTTCACGTTTAAGTATTGAAGTCTCAAGATCTCATCATTGGGACATCCAAAGATGCTACAACACTAACTTTTAAGATTCTGAAAGGGTTTGATGGAATAAATATAGAGAGCATGTTTCCACTTATGGGTGAGACCAAAAGGACTAGGGCCGTTAATGCAACGTAATCACGAATAAAGCCGGTAGGAAATTCAGCAGAAATGTTTTACCCAGAGAGTGTTAGAACATAGAACATTACAGCGCAGTACAGGCCCTTCGGCCCTCGTTGTTGCGCCGACCTGTGAAACCACTCTAAAGCCCATCTACACTATTCCCTTATCTCCATATATCTATCCAATGACCATTTGAATGCCCTTAGTGTTGGCAAATCCACTACTGTTGCAGGCAGGGCATTCCACGCCCTTACTACTCTCTGAGTAAAGAACCTACCTCTGACATCTGTCTTATATCTATCTCCCCTCAATTTAAAGCTATGTCCCCTCGTGCTAGACATCACCATCCGAGGAAAAAGGCTCTCACTGTCCACCCTATCTAATCCTCTGATGCCTCAATTGTATGCCTCAATTAAGTCACCTCATAACCTTCTTCTCTCTAACGAAAACAGCCTCAAGTCCCTCAGCCTTCCCTCATAAGGTCTTCCCTCCATAGCAGGCAACATTCTGGTAAATCTCCTCTGCACCCTTTCCAATGCTTCCACATCCTTCCTATAATGCGGCGACCAGAATTGCACGCAATACTCCAAATGCGGCTGCGCCAGAGTTTTGTACAGCTGCAACATGACCTCATGGCTCCGAAACTCAATCCCTCTACCAATAAAAGCTAACACACCGTATGCCTTCTTAACAACCCTCTCAACCTGGGTGGCAACTTTCAGGGATCTATGTACATGGACAGCGAGATCTCTCTGCTCATCCACACTGCCAAGAATCTTACCATTAGCCCAGTACTCTGTCTTCCTGTTATTCCTTCCAAAATGAATCACCTTACACTTTTCTGCATTAAACTCCATTTGCCACCTCTCAGCCCAGCGCTGCAGCTTATCTATGTCCCTCTGTAACTTGGAATATCCTTCCGCACTGCCCACAACGCCACCGACTTTAGTGTCATCTGAAAATTTACTCACCCATCCTTCTCCGCCCTTCTCCAGGTTATTTATAAAAATGACAAACAGCAGTGGCCCCAAAACAGATCCTTGTGGTACACCACGAGTAACTGGACTCCAGTCTGAACATTTCCCACCAACCGCCACCCTTTGTCTTCTTCCAGCTAGCCAATTTCTGATCCAAACTGCTAAATCACCCTGAATTCCATGCCTCCTTATTTTCTGCAGTAGCCTATCGTGGGGAACCTTATCAAACGCTTTACTGAAATCCATATACACCACATCAACTGCTTTACCCTCATCCACTTGTTTGGTCACCTTCTCAAAGAACTCAATAAGGTTTGTGAGGCACGACCTACCCTTCACAAAACCGTATTGACTATCTCTAATCAAATTATTCCTTTCCAGATAATTGTACATCCTATCTCTTATAAACCTTTCCAAGACCTTGCCCACAACAGAAGTAAGGCTCGCTGGTCTATAGTTACCGGGGTTGTCTCTACTCCCCTTCTTGAACAAGGGGACAACATTTGCTATCCTCCAGTCTTCTGGCACTATTCCTGTAGACAAAGATGACTTAAAGATCAAAGCCAAAGGCTTAGCAATCTCCTCCCTAGCTTCCCAGAGAATCCTAGGATAAATCCCATCCAGCCCAGGGGACGTATCTATTTTCACACTTTCCAGAATTGCTAACACCTCCTCCTTATGAACCTCAAGCCCTTTTAGTCTAGTAGCCTGAATCTCAGTATTCTCCTCGACAACATTGTCTTTTTCCTGTGTGAATACTGACGAATAATGTTCATTTAGGCTCTCCTATCTCCTCGGACTCCACGCACAACTTCCCACTACTGTCCTTGACTGGCCCTACTCTTACCCTCATCATTCTTTTATTCCTGACATATCTATAGAAAGCTTTAGGGTTATCCTTGATCCTACTTGCCAAAGACTTCTCATGTCCCCTCTGGCTCTTCTTAGCTCTCTCTTTAGGTCCTTCCTAGCTAACTTGTAACTCTCGAGCGCCCGAACTGAATCTTCATGTCTCATCTTTACATAAGCCTCCTTCTTCCTCTCGACAAGTGTTTTGACTGCTTTAGTAAACCATGGTTACCTCGCTCGACCACTTCCTCCCTGCCTGACAGGTACATACTTATCAAAGACACGCAGTAGCTATTCCTTGAACAAGCTCCACATTTCCTATCGTTTGATAAGGTTCCCCACGGTAGGCTATTGCAGAAAATACGGAGGCTGGGGATTGAGGGTGATTTAGAGATGTGGATCAGAAATTGGCTAGCTGAAAGAAGACAGAGGGTGGTGGTTGATGGGAAATGTTCAGAATGGAGTACAGTCACAAGTGGAGTACCACAAGGATCTGTTCTGGGGCCGTTGCTGTTTGTCATTTTTATCAATGACCTAGAGGAAGGCGCAGAAGGGTGGGTGAGTAAATTTGCAGACGATACGAAAGTCGGTGGTGTTGTCGATAGTGTGGAAGGATGTAGCAGGTTACAGAGGGATATAGATAAGCTGCAGAGCTGGGCTGAGAGGTGGCAAATGGAGTTTAATGTAGAGAAGTGTGAGGTGATTCACTTTGGAAGGAATAATAGGAATGCAGAATATTTGGCTAATGGTAAAGTTCTTGAAAGTGTGGATGAGCAGAGGGATCTAGGTGTCCATGTACATAGATCCCTGAAAGTTGCCACCCAGGTTGATAGGGTTGTGAAGAAGGCCTATGGAGTGTTGGCCTTTATTGGTAGAGGGATTGAGTTCCGGAGTCGGGAGGTCATGTTGCAGCTGTACAGAACTCTGGTACGGCCGCATTTGGAGTATTGCGTACAGTTCTGGTCACCGCATTATAGGAAGGACGTGGAGGCTTTGGAGCGGGTGCAGAGGAGATTTACCAGGATGTTGCCTGGTATGGAGGGAAAATCTTATGAGGAAAGGCTGATGGATTTGAGGTTGTTTTCGTTGGAGAGAAGAAGGTTAAGAGGAGACTTAATAGAGGCATACAAAATGATCAGGGGGTTGGATAGGGTGGACAGTGAGAGCCTTCTCCTGCGGATGGAAGTGGCTGGCACGAGGGGACATAACTTTAAACTGAGGGGTAATAGATATAGGACAGAGGTCAGAGGTAGGTTCTTTACGCAAAGAGTAGTGAGGCCGTGGAATGCCCTACCTGCTACAGTAGTGAACTCGCCAACATTGAGGGCATTAAAAAGTTTATTGGATAAACATATGGATGATAATGGCATAGTGTAGGTTAGATGGCTTTTGTTTCGGTGCAACATCGTGGGCCGAAGGGCCTGTACTGCGCTGTATTGTTCTATGTTCTATGTTCTATTTCCATTGTGTCCATCCCCTGCAGTTTTCCTCTCCATCCGATGCATCCTAAGTCTTGCCTCATTGCATCATAATTGCCTTTCCCCAAGATATAACTCTTGCCCTGCGGTATATACCTATCCCTTTCCATCACTAAAGTAAACGTAATCGAATTGTGGTCACTATCACCAAAGTGCTCACCTACTTCCAAATCTAACACCTGTCCTGGTTCATTTCCCAGTACCAAATCCAATATGACCTCACCTCTCGTTGGCCTATCTACATACTGTGTCAGGAAGCCCTCCTGCACACATTGGACAAAAACAGACCCATCTAAAATACTCGAACTATAGCGTTTCCAGTCAATATTTGGAAAGTTAAAGCCCCCCATAACAACTACCCTGTTGCTTTCGCTCCTATTCAGAATCATCTTTGCAATCCTTTCCCCTACATCTCTGGAACTTTTCGGAGGCCTATAGAAAACCCCTAACAGGGTGACCTCTCCTTTCCTGTTTCTAACCTCAGCCCATACTACCTCAGTTGACGAGTCCTCATCAAACGTCCTTTCTGCCACCGGAATACTGTCCTTGACGAACAATGCCACCCCTCCCCCTCTTTTACCACCTTCCCTGAGCTTACTGAAATATCTAAACCCCGGCACCTGCAACAACCATTCCTGACCCTGCTCTATCCATGTCTCCGAAATGGTCACAACATCGAAGTCCCAGGTACCAACCCTGGGACTTTGTTAGAATGTTAGAATGTGGAATTTGCTGCCACAGGAAGTAATAGATGCATTTGAGGAGAAGGCAAACATGATGGAAATAGGAATGGAAGGACCAAATGCTGGAAAATAAGATTACTTGATGACCGATGCTGAGTCAATGGACTGAATGGCAGCCTCCTCTATTGTAGAGATGCTATGGATACTTTGAAGTGGCCAAGGAAGCCAGTTGGCCCACTTAGGTCAAGGGCAATTGAGGATGAGCATTGATACCCACACCCCATGAATGAATAAACATAAATAGCCCAAATATTGAACAGGACCCTAAGCAAGGATCAGCACTAACAAGAGAAGAGGTTGAAAGCTACCACAATACTGTGCAATGGACCCTCTCAAGGATTTTCTTCTGTCAGTCTATGTAGCTGCTTTCATTCACCTTTCACCAAATGATTTGACATGGGGGACGAGAGAGGAACAATTTAAGCAACAATATATAATTTTTATTCTCTTCTGCAAGTTAGTTTCTTGCAATCTGGATTGGCCAACCAGCCTTCTAAAGTCGAAATCAACCTCCCTAATGGCATTTGGTCCTTGGCCTTGTATGCTATGGTGTGCCAAATGCTGATCTAAATGCTCCTCAAATGTTGTGAGAGATCGTGGGTGGGATTCTCCGACCCCCCCGCTGGGTTGGAGAATCGCTGGGGGACAGCGTGAATCACGCCCCGCCGCCAGCTGCCGAATTCTCCAGTGCCGGGGTTTTGGCGGGGGCGGGAATCGTGCCACGCTGGTCGGCGGACGTTGGCAGCAGCCCCCCCCGGCGATTCTCCGCCCCGCGATGGGCCGAACGGCTGCCTGTTTTCGGCCGGTCCCGCCGGCGTAAATCAAACCAGGCCCGTACCAGCGGGACCTGGCTTTACGGGTGGCCTGCAGAGTCCTCGGGGGGGGGGGGGGGGGGGTTCCCCCACGGTGGCCTGGCCCGCGATCGGGGCCCACCGATCCGGGGGCGGGCCTGTGCCGTGGGGGGCACTCTTTCCTCTGTGCCGGCTGCTGTCAACCTCCGCCATGGCCGGCGCAGAGAAGAAGCCCCCTGCGCATGCGCTGGGGTGACGCCAGCACATGCTAGCGTCCCTGTGCATGCGCCAACTCGCGCCGGCCGGCGGAGGCCCTTCGGCGCTGGATGCACAGCGCTAAGCCCTTCCGCACCAGCTGGTGCAGTGCCAACCCTGCCGGCGCCGGCCTAGCCCCCGGGCAGCCTCGCCGCCGGTACAGCCCGCCTCGCCGGGTAGAGGAGAATCCCGCCCCTTGCCTCTACTGCCCTTTCAGGCAGAGAGTTTCAGGTTCCAACCACCCTCTGGGTGAAAATTCCTTTCCTCAAATCCCCTCCAAATCTCCTGCCCTTTATTTAACCTTAATGTGCCAAAATGTCACCTTGGTGGGAAAGTCGTATTGATTGATTGATACTTAGTGCTAAATACAGGCAAGTGGTCTGCATACCCTCCCCAGTTCTCCACAAGAACTGCTTACAAAAGTGAAATCAGGGGAGATGCACCAATTTATAAGATGTCGATTGGATGATGCATATTTGGGGCAGTCTAAGTCAGCATAAATTTGTCCCAAGACAAGTATAGAATGTTCAATGTTCATCTCTGGAAAACCAGTTATTGAAGGATAGAGTACTGAGCCAATCTTTGTTCAGAGTGAAATATTCTGGGCTGAAACCTCCTAACTCAACCATCCCACAGTTTCATTAAGAAACCTCTTTACGTGCGCTTCAGTTAATGCTCACCACCTGCATACAATTAAACACAGTTACTATCGAATTAGTACAATTAGCACAGGACAAATACAGAGTGAAGAGCCTTTCTTTCTGACCACCAAGGGCCTCAAATGAATCATTGCTCCTTTGTTGTGTGTGCTCAAACCACTCAGGGTATATTGTTACGGTACCCAGACCAGACCCATATTTATATCAGGACGAGACCACAACAGCTTTTCAATTTCTAAACTGAGTGGAAAGAATACTTCACTCCAGGAGTGATTCTAAAGATCTTTTAGATTCAAACAATCTTTGTTATTACCACAGGATTATCCTCATTCACATCCAAGGAAAAAAACGACTTTTTAATTAGCAGCTAAACAGTTCTTTTTTTTTAGATATACAGTACCCAATTATTTTATTTTCCCAATTGAGCAGCAATTTAGCATGGCCAATCCACCTAACCTGCACATCATTTTGGGTTGTGGGGGTGGGACCCACGCAGACACGGGGAGAATGTGCAAACTCCACACGGACAGTGACCCAGAGCCAGGATTGAACCCTGGTCCTTGGTGCCGTGAGGCAACAGTGCTAACCACTGCGCCACCATGCTGCCCTAGCTAAACAGTTATTAAAAAAAAGAGGTCTTTGAACTTATGAAATGAAAAATGAAAATGAAATGAATGAAAAATGAAATGAAATGAAAATCGCTTATTGTCACAAGTAGGCTTCAATGAAGTTACTGTAAAAAGCCCCTAGTCGCCACATTCCGGCGCCTGTTCGGGGAGGCTGGAACGGGAATTGAACCGTGCTGCTGGCCTGCTTGCTCTGCTTTAAAAGCCAGCGATTTAGCCCAGTGTGCTAAACCAGCCCCTGTGCCACTGCACCACCGTGCTGCCCGTACTCATTATAAAGTTAATACTCAGGGGCCTACAGATTTATTCCCAAAGTCCTTGGGGAACAAGCTTTCGGAAGTCAGTCTGAGAAAAAAAAACACCTCCTTCCCTCAGATTCCAGACCAGAACTCGAAAATGAAACTAAAAACAACAGACACAGGGCAGGGCTGAAAACAAAACTAAAATCAGACCCAGCCGCCCCCATGAATGATGTCACAGCCTACCTAGCTCTTAACCCCTTAATCACAGCTTCAGCAGACATATAGGGTGCAATTTAACGGCCGTGCCCCACCGGAATCGGGACGGGATGCGGCCAGTCGATCCCAGAAGAGAGCTCTGCCTGGATTCCTGATGGTTGTTACGCCTCATGAGATCTAACCGGATATCGCGACCTGGGTCCCACCCACAAAGTCCACATGATCTCCCCTCCACCTTCCCACCAACCATGCATGAGAGTGACTCAGCCTCACAATCATCCATCCTCATGGGAATCGGAGCATTGCCCCCCCCCCACCCCCAAGAGAGCATAACCTGCTTTGTGGGCACTGAGGGCATCCCACCTTTAGGGCTCCCCCTTTCAGTTCCCCCTTTTCAGAATCCCCCTTTCCGGCCCTGTTTCTCATGTCCCCCCTTTATCCCCCACACGTCATAACACCCCTTCACCTCCCCCGCCACCCTTCATACCTCCCTTTGATGGGCATGGCCCCCCCTCCCCCCGCAGGCTCCACCCCTTGACAGTGCCAGCCTGGCACCTGGGCACTGCCCAGGACACCCTGACAGTGCAAACCCGGCACCCCTGCAGTGCCAGGCCGGCACTGCCAGGGTGTCAGGTTGACACATGCTGGGGTGCCAGGGCACTGCCAGAGCACTGGTCTGCCCTGTCCCCGACACCCTGGTGCTCCAATGGCCTCCGTGTCCCCCGGCATGGCCATCATTCCTGGTCTCCATTAAAAGAGGCCAGTGCTAATCCCCGCTGGCCTGAGGCCTGGCTGGTGACCCTCGGGAGCCGGAGGAATGCTGCCTCAAACGGGCTGTGCATTAAATAATGATTACCTGGATCTCGGCCAGCGAGTGTGTGATCCAGGTCCTGCTGGGCGTAGCGGGTCGGGTGCATTGCGCTCGGGAAAAAAAAACATTTTGGGCCTCTCCCGCTATGCACCAGGTGCAACTGAATCAGCACTGGGCACAACGGGGTGGGGAAAATGCACCCATAATCTTAACTTAAGTTCTTTTAATAACATTACTCCAATTGTCACATAGTACAATATATATTAAAAATTCCTACATTCATCACAACATACATCTCCAAACGTCATAAACCTCATATACGTTCAATCTCTGTTTTTGCAAAGTCCCATTTTTCCTCAGCTGAAGTATTTTCCAACACCGCCTCCCAAAATTGATTTATTTCCATTTGTCCCTTGCTTGAATGTTGCATATTTCTGTCTCAGTTGTCTCGGGGCGAGTTGATCACTGGATGTTCACACATCCCCAGTGCTTCCACTGCTTCTGCATTGTGGATTTTACCCGGATTAACTGCGAAAACGGAGCTCAGAGGAACTACTGCTTTTTTGTTTGATGTGCTGATTTGGGGAGATCAATGCAAATGTCTTGTGCTTGGTGGGGTGTGACTCTAATCCCTCATTGCCCAGGGGCCATTAGCAGTTAACCTGGGACTGGAATTAAGTTTGATCTGGAGAAGCTATTGTGTGGCAGATTCTCTTTCCTGTAGGGCATTCATGTATCATTTGTGTTTATACAATAATCCACTAGCTATCATGATTAATTTTTCTGATAGGAGCCAGAAAGAGACCAGATTCAATTTTTGAACTTGCCATGGTTCAATTTCTACTCATAACCTCTTCAGGTGCTTGTTCCAGCATCATGAAAAAAGAGATTTGCATTTATATACAGATTGGATGATCAAACTCTGGCTGTCGGCAATCCAGAATTATCTGAAAACCCAATATTTTTTATATTCAGCTAAGCCCTTCAATTTGATAAATATCCAATCTTTGCTCGTGTGTTAATGATAACTATGTGAAGAGTTTCACAGCTGGTATATTAAATTAGCAATAGAATGGCTTAGATTCTTTTCTCTCTCAGGAAACCTGGGTGGTTTTTGTAAAGGCCCCGAAGAATCCAGCACGAGTTTTAAGGATACAAAAAAAATAAAGTTTATTTACTATAACAATATATACATAGTAGTAGCAGTAACTTCCCTTGCTACCTTCTCCTTCCTCCTGGTTCCTGGACTGGCCAGCTTATTTATAGTAGGAGTTTCTCCGCCCCCCTCATTGGGGAAGTTCATACTCCCATAGGATTGTGGGATAATCATTAGTCCCCAGCCAATCGTCAGTAGGCAGGTTATAACATCCCTCCCCCCCAAAGTCCAAGGAATCCACCGTAGGCCCTGGCGAAGGAAGGCGTCAAACTCGTTTGGCCGCAGGCCGGACGCCATTTGCACGCGGCGCTGTATCAGGCGGCGTATAACGAGACGGAGACCGGCGCTTCCGTGATGAACGGCGCGGTTGTACATCCACGGCCTGTGGACCCGAGGATTCCCCCTCTGATTCATCCTGTGTCTCCATCTCGGAGTCAGAGTCTGCTGCCTCCGTCATGTCAGCGTCTCTGTCCCCATTCGGTCCCGTCATGACCTGCGCAGGCTTTGAGTGAGGCACCAGTGGAAGATTTGGAGGACTACCTTCCCTTGTTTCTGGTCTTTGCCGCTGTTGAACTGAGCTCCGGGGGCGGGGAATCTTTTGCGGGGATGATCTTCTGGACCGGACGTGGTCTACATGTTTTCGCTGGAGACGACCCTGGGCTTGCACTTGGTACGATATAGGGCCCGTTTGGCGAAAGATTACTTCAGGAACCCATTGGGCACCACCAGCAAAATTACGCACGAATACTGGGTCACCGGGTGCAAACTGCCGAATCGGACGATGCTGAGGCAATCCCGGTCCCTGCCGTTCTTGTGTGCGGCGTACTTTTGCGCCAATGTTCGGGAAGACCATACTAAGGCGGGTGCGAAGTCTCCGGCCCATTAGGAGTTCTGCGGGAGCTACCCCAGTCACTGTATGGGGGGTGGTCCTGTACGTAAACAAAAACCGAGCCAGTCTCGTGTCCATTGATCCGGAAGACTGCTTCTTTAGGCCTCTTTTGAATGTTTGCACTGCACGCTCTGCCAACCCATTTGAAGCCGGGTGGTAAGGGGCAGTGCGGATATGGCGGATGCCGTTCATCTTTGTAAACCTAGCGAACTCCTCACTCGTGAATGGAGTGCCATTATCCGTGACCAGCACCTCGGGGAGGCCATGCGTGCTAAATGATAAACGCATTTTTTCAATTGTTGCGCAGGACGTTGTCCCCTGCATCTTATGCACCTCCAGCCATTTGGACTGGGCGTCAATTAGTAGGAGGAACATGGATCCCTGAAAAGGGCCTGCGAAATCTGCATGTAAGCGTGCCCAAGGCCGCCCTGGCCATTCCCAGTGATGTAGGGGCGCGGCCGGCGGAAGCTTCTGATGCTCCTGGCAAATGGAGCAGTTTTGGGCCACCTTCTCAATGTCGGTGTCGAGGCCTGGCCACCAAACATAACTCCGGGCCAACATTTTCATCTTGGTCACGCCCGGATGCCCATTGTGCAAGTCTGATAATATCAGCTCCTGGCCTTTTTCCGGGACAACCACACGCGTCCCCCACAAGAGGATGCCGTCTTCCACGCTGAACTCTGACAGCTTGGAGGAAAATGCCCGTAACTCGCCTGGGAGCTGTCTATGCTGCCCACCATACAGGACTATGTGCCGAACCTTTGACAGGACTGGCTCCGTCTGGGTCCACTCACGGATCTGTGATGCCGTGACAGGCAAGGTGTCCATAAAATTTAGGGTTGCGACCACCTCACCGGTCGTGGGGGTCGACATGGGGCCGGTCGATAAAGGCAATCGGCTCAGTGCGTCGGCATTTGCTATCTGCGTACCTGGTTTGTGCTCCAGAGAATACTCATATGCAGCAAGCAACAAAGCCCAGCGCTGGATCCGTGCAGAAGCAATGGGCGGTATCGGCTTATCCTCTCTGAAGAGTCCCAGCAGGGGCTTATGATCAGTCACGATAGTGAAATGGCGGCCGTACACATACTGGTGGAAGCGTTTCACCGCGAAAACCACTGCCAGGCCCTCCTTCTCGATCTGCGCGTACTTCTTCTCCGCTGCAGTCAATGTGCGGGAGGCGAAAGCTATCGGTCGCTCGGCCCCGTTCTCCATCTTGTGGGACAGGACAGCCCCAATACCATACGGGGATGCATCACATGTGACAAGCAAAGGCTTTCCAGGATCATAGTGGGTTAGTAACCCAGACGACGACAATTGTTGCTTTACCCGCCGGAAAACGGTTTCTTGCGGCTGACCCCAAACCCAGGTGTGATTTTTCTTTAGCAGCAGGTGTAAGGGGGCCAGCGTAGTTGCCAGATTGGGGAGGAACTTCCCGTAATAGTTTACGAGACCGAGAAAAGAACGAAGATGCGAAGTGTCAGTCGGGGTGGGGGCATGTTGAATTGCACGCACCTTCTCTGCGACGGGGTGCAGACCCTCGCGGTCCACCCGATAACCTAGGTAGACTACTTCTTTTGCCTGAAATACGCACTTTGTGTGACGTAAACGGACTCCAGCCTCCGAAAGGCGTTTAAGGACAGCCTCCAGATTTTCCAAATGCTCTTGCTCCGACGTCCCTGTAATCAACACGTCATCTAGGTACACAGCCACACGTGGTAAACCTCTCAAAATGCCCTCCATAACACGTTGAAAAATTGCGCAGGCAGAGGATACTCCAAAGGGCAACCGTGTATATTCATACAGGCCCCGGTGTGTGTTAATTGTTACATATGGTCGGGAGGCAGGGTCCAGCTCCAACTGCAGGTAGGCGTGACTCATATCTAATTTTGTGAATGAGAGTCCGCCTGCAAGTTTCGCGTAGAGATCCTCTATGCGAGGCATTGGGTATCGGTCGAGTCGGGAAACTGTATTCACTGTAAGTTTATAGTCGCCACACAAGCGAACTGTGGCATCTGGCTTCATTACTGGCACAATTGGTGCTGCCCAGTCAGCAAAACGGACAGGCCTGATAATACCCAAACTCTCCAAACGAGTGAGCTCCCCTTCTACCTTCTCGAGCAAAGCGTAAGGCACTGGGCGCGCCCGGAAATAGCGCGGTGTGGCTCCTGGTTCAACTTGGATACGGGCTACGGCCCCTTTTATTTTCCCCAGACCAGGCTGGAATACCTCTGGGTATCGTCCTAGCACCTCAGTCAACCCTCCAGAAACTGTTTGGAGGATGTGCTGCCATTGCAACCGCAAATGGCGCAACCAGTCCCGACCCAACAGGCTGGGCCCATGGCCACGCACTACGATAAGTGGGAAACGCCCCTCCTGGCGTCCATAGACAACAGGGGTCATTGTAGTTCCTGCAATGTCCAGTGGTTCCCCCGTGTAGGTGGCCAACCTGGCCTGTGAGTCAGTTAGTGTAAGGGTCTGTATACCCTGCTTGATGCGGTCGAATGTCCTCTGGGCGATCATGGAGACCGCTGCGCCAGTATCCAACTCCATCTCCAGCGGGTGGCCATTGACCTGTACTGTCACCTTAATGGGGGCCACACGGGGAGCTGCCACACAATGCAGCTGCAGGCAGTCGTCCTCCGTCTCCACGTCCTCAGGAGTGGTCGCCGCAGGTTCATCCACATGGAAGGTACGGCCTCTGGGCTGGTCCCAGTTACGGCCCCTGGGCTGGTCCCAGTTTCGGTCGGAACGACGGCGCCTCTGGCGTCCCCAGGACCGCCGTCCGCGACGGGGTCGGCGCCTACAAGTCTGACACGGACATGGCTCCTCATCCATTGGCTCTGGAGAAGGCTCCCTTCGGGGAGGAATGTCCGATGGCCACTGGCGTCGGTCTGGTCGTTGCCTCGCCCAAGGTACCGCAGGAGTGCGGGGGGACGTTTTTGGGCGGAAAGGGTTTCGCCCCAAGGCATGCACTTCCATTCCCTGTAGCTCCTGTACTCCTCGCTCTGCACTCTCTCGGGACAAGACAATTTGTATTGCCTGTTGAAAAGTCAATGTTGGCTCCGCTAACAACTTTCTCTGGGTGGCCGCATTGTTAATACCGCAAACCAAACGGTCGCGTAACATTTCTGACAAGGTCTCACCATAGTCACAGTATTCCGCAATCCCGCGTAGCCTGGATAAAAAATCGGCAAGGGATTCTCCAGGGGTCCTCTCAGCGGTATTAAAGCGGTAACGCTGGACTATCGTGGACGGGGTTGGGTTAAAGTGTTGCCCCACTATATTCACAAGTTCGTCAAACGTTTTGGTGTCTGGCGCAGCTGGGTACGTAAGGCTCCTAATCACCCCAAACGTATGCGGCCCGCAGGCGGTGAGCAATATGACCACCTGGCGCTCGTTTTCAGTGATATTGTTTGCCCGGAAATAGTAACGCATCCGTTGCGTGTACTGGTTCCAGCTTTCCAGCGCAGCATCAAAAACATCCAAACGTCCGTACAGAGGCATGGTATAATGGAAAACAACTTCCAACCTGTATCCAACAAAAATCCAGGGAGGTGGCTTCAGCAGTGTAGACAGCTATTCACTTTTACCTTCGTCGCCAGTTTTGTAAAGGCCCCGAAGAATCCAGCACGAGTTTTAAGGATACAAAATAATAAAGTTTATTTACTATAACAATATATACATAGTCGTAGCAGTAACTTCCCTTGCTACCTTCTCCTTCCTCCTGGTTCCTGGACTGGCCAGCTTATTTATAGTAGGAGTTTCTCCGCCCCCCTCATTGGGGATGTTCATACTCCCATAGGATTGTGGGATAATCATTAGTCCCCAGCCAATCGTCAGTAGGCAGGTTATAACAGTGGTGTTTTTCAACAGAGTGCAGAAATGTAGAGACCATTCTCAGGCTGTCCCAAAGGACAGCATCAGTGAGGGTTGTACAAACTCAGCACCTGAGTCCATTGCAATGCTTCAAGACCTGCGTCAAGACCTGCCTCTAACCCACCCCGGGCCCTCCCTATTCTCCAGACATAAAGCTGTCTGATCGACCCGTGGGATAGAGTTGGGGATTCCCTTCACACTTTTATAATAATAATCTTTATTATTGTCACAAATAGGCTTACATTAACACTGCAATGAAGTTACTGTGAAAATCCCCTAGTCGTCACATTCGGCGCCTGTTCGGGTACACGGAGGGAGAATTCAGAATGTCCGAATTAATCACCTAACAGCACATCTTTCAGGACTTGTGGGAGGAAACCGGAGCACCCGGAGGAAACCCACGCAGACACGGGGAGAACGTGCGGACTCCGCACAGACAGTGACCCAAGCCGGGAATCGAACCTGGGACCGTGCTAACCACTGTGCTACCGTGCCGCCCTTTCAATTGCGCCATTCCATGCCCCTTTCATGTCCCATGTCTTGGTCCTGAGGATTTTGGATATGGGACCTGTACCATCTTTCACAACCACAGGATAACACTTTATAACCATTAAAGTACTTAATAATTAGAGTCACCATTGTATTGTAGAACTTGCAACAGTCAATTTGCTCACAGCAAGGTCCCACTGACAACAATGTGATAATAATCATATTATTTTTTGTGTTGTTGGTTGAGGGACAAATATTGATCAGGCCCCAAGGGAGAATGACCCAGCTCTTGTTTGCAATTATGTCATGGATCTTTCTCCTCTTCCTGAAGGGTCATGCGGGCCCTCAGTTTAACATCTCATCCAAAAGACAGCACCTCCAATAGTGCACCACTCCTTCAGTACTGCATTAAATTCCTATGCGACTATCCTGTTCTCGGGCTCAAACCTTCTTGTTCAGAAGCAAGAGGCAAACTAACTGAGCCATGGATGACACTTAACCACTTGCCCACCGTGAGTTCTTTTAGAGTTGTCCTCCCTGGCTTAGAGATTCCTAAGTGATGCCAGCTACCAAATGCAGGGTAGGAGGGGAGACAGTGGTTAATTATGAGGCCCATTGGAAATCATGGGGTTCCACTTCTGCGGGTTGAAGATGGATTGATGCTTCTGGTGCAGCAAACGATGCGTACCACCAGCTGAGTGTTGCAGCATAAAACATTGTGAACATGTTTCCTCAGTTGGGTGCCAACAAAAAACAATTCTGTGCCAATTTTAGCTCGTTCTGATTTCTTGGCACAGCAGCTCCCATAATGCAACATCTGTATTGTAAGCTCCAATATAACATCACATGCAAGGAGGACAATTTAAAAAACTATCCTTTTTTAGCAACCTATGTCTGACGCTTGTTTTAAGTGCCCTGTTTGCAATGAGAAAGCTGACAGTTTCCATGATGAATTGTGCTCTCTTGTGTCACGATGTGCATGTGCGATCTTAATCTTTAATTTCAGTGGCTGGTCAAATATATATCGAACTGCTTTAAAAGGCTTTTAAAAAAGCAAACAAAGACACCAACTTAAGATGGCTGCCACAGGTCACCTGACATGCCTGGCATTGCAGTTTCTGGAAATTTCCAATTAGGAAATCTGCCGATGGAGTAGTAATACCATTTCTCTCCCCCTTGCCTCGCAAGTCCAAGACCCGATCTCTGCTAAAGTTTGGAATCCACTGCAGATATAGATAGTTTCAAAAGAGGGATTAATTTATACAAAGCAACTGTCTCCAGAAATTGCAGTTTATAATCGCCTCAGCTCCATTGGAATTTCTCAGACCATTGTGGAAAATGTTCCGCCCCAGCCACGGGGTAAGCATAGGACTCATAAACAGTGAGCACTCCTTCATCGCCTTTATCATTGAATTTTAATTTGGTCAAAATAACCCCCTACTTGTAATTTTGTATGTGTGTGTGCATTCGCGTACGTGTGTTGGGTGTGTGTGGGTGCAATCAGCATGTAAATGGTTGAGTAAAGACACTGAATCAATACGTCATCCATATAAATTTCAAAACCCCAGTTACAATCAATAGAGGAGTACGAAATAATTAAGGGCAAGTCCTGACACGTCACCTCACCAGCCGGAACAGGAGCCAGTCTTCAACAGAACATTTGTTTTTCAAAGTAGTGACTTGAAACCACAATGTGCAGCAATGCAAATATATCTATTGCAAGTGATGCTTGATCTTCCCCCGCCCCCACTTCCTGGAGGGAATGACAGCCTGGAATTCTTTCTCTTCTCCAATTATTTTCTCCCCTTCCATGCTCCTCCTCTTGAACACGTGGAACCCATGCTGCAGTGTGGTTCCAATGAAAAAGGGCCAGAGACTTCACTATACCAAAGACACGAGTGCTAAACTGTGCCATCCCTGCTGCAGCTTTCACTAAAATCCCTCAGCACAAACTGGATTTGAAATTGGGACCTACTTGATCTGCATAGTAGTTTTATGGGTGGCCTGGTGGTTAGCCCTGCAGCCTCACAGTGCCAGGGACCTGGGTTTAATCCCGGCCTCGGGTGACTGTCTGTGCGGAGTCTGCACGTTCTTCCCGTGTCTGCGTGGGTTTCCTTCGAGTGCTCCACAGACCAAAGATGTGCAGGTTAGGTGGATTGGCCATGCTAAATTGCCCCTTAGTGTCCAAAGATGGGTTAAGGGGATAGGGTGGGCGATTGGGCCTAGGTAGGGTGCTCTTTCAGAGGGTCGGTGCAGACTCGATGGGTCAAATGGCCTCCTTCTGCATTGTAAGGATTCCGTGGTATATTGGGTGATGCATTGATGCACTGAGTCACATGACCAGGGTGAGGATTAATCTTAATTCTTAATAATTCCTTTTTAAAAATAAATTTAGAGTACCCAATTATTTTTTTCTCGAATTAAGGGACACTTTAACGGGTCCAATCCACCTAACCTGTGAGGGTGAAACCAATGCAGACACGGGGAGAATGTGCAAACTCCACACGGACAGTGACCTAGGGCCGGGATTCGAACCCGGGTCCTCAGCGCCGCAGTCCCAGTGCTAACCGTTGCGCCACATGCCACCCTAATTCTTAATAATCTTTATTGTCACAAGTAGGCGTACATTAACACTGCAATGAAGTTACTGTGAAAAGCCCCTAGTCACCACATTCCGGCGCCTGTTCGGGTACACAGAGGGAGAATTCAGAATGTCCAAATCACCTAACAGCACGTCTTTCGAGACTTGTGGGAGGAAACCGGAGCACCCGGAGGAAACCCACGCAGACACGGGGAGAACGTGCAGACTCCACACAGACAGTGACCCAAGCCGGGAATCGAACCTGGGACCTTGGAGCTGTGAAGCAACAGTGCTATCCACTGTGCTACCACGCCACCCCTTCACAGACCATTGTATGTGTTCATGAACAAGCGAGGACAGTTAGAATGACTTCTTAGTGAGTGGCAAGACTTTGTAGTTGAAGCACTCATATCGCACACACACATTCTCACACACACACTTATACGCTCACACACACTCGCATTTACACGCACACACAACACACACACATACTCATACTCATAAACATTAGTATGCACACACGTGCACACATACATGCATGGAAATACACACTCACATGTGCACACAGACACACTCACACACATGCTCATGCACAAGCTCTTACACACACTCCTACACTCACACACACGCTACTTTCTAGATTCCATTCCTAAATCCACCTTGCTACTTCTCTCCACGTTTTATAAGCCTCTCGTTTTGATGTAAATCTTCCACTATTGCTCGAAGTACATATTTTGCTTACATAATGCATGTAATCCCCAACACACCGATTAAAAGTCCTGACACTTCATGCAATATATGACCCACTCGATCACGGCAGAGTCTTGCTTGCCTATGTGTTGTAAAATATTGTGTTGTAAACTCAGGTTAGTAAAAACTCTGATGAGGTGTAACCCAGCTCTCGAGAGTCTTGCCACTGACTCTTCCAGCATGAAATACTGAATTGGTGTCTGAATTTTCACCATACTCAGTGAAGCCCATAGAACAACGGTTCAAGGTCTTTTGGGGAACTAGTTTCATTGTTACTTTTACTTGGTTGAAAATGAAAAACCTTGGCAGTATTTTCCAAGCCAATGGAAGGTAAAAACTGGCACAGTGTAAAAATCAGCTACCAATTCGCTGTGGGCCTGTTTAACCCTGCTGCCAAACACCAACATCAACCCCCCCCCCCCTCTCACACACACACACACACACACACACATAGCACAGAAGGGTGTCAGAATTAAATAGTCACTTTTGAGGTGGAAAAAGGGACAGAGGTTTGTTCTTTCAAATCTTCAGACAAAGGATCCCATTCAAATCAGAAGTTACAGATCATCTCTAATTTCTGTTTAAAATCATATTCAGTTACCATTCGGACATAAGCAGTTCGACTCGTTTTTGCAACTTTTTCTTTTACAAAAAAAAAAAAATTTGATTGAAGTTTTCAAACACAATTTTTCCACCTTACAAATCAACAAAAAAGATAACACAATAACTAATAGATAACATTATTTAAATAAAATAGTGAACTAACAAAGTAACAAAAAATAGTGCTCCCCCCCCCCTTCCACCCCAACCAGAACAAACAGGTTGCCCCCCCCCCCCTCCTCTGGGCTGCTGCTGCTGACGATCTATTTTCCCTTAACGTTCCGCGAGATAGTCAAGGAACGGTTGCCACCGCCTGGAGAATCCCTGAACCGATCCTCTCAACGCAAACTTCATCCGTTCCAGTTTTATGAACCCTGCAGGTTTATCCAGGCCTCCACGCCGGGGGGGTTTCACTTCCTTCCACATGAGTAAGATCCTTCACCGGGCTACCAGGGACGCAAAGGCCAGAATATCGGCCTCTTTCACCTCCTGCACTCCCGGCTCATCCGCTACCCCAAATATAGCTAACCCCCAGCCTGGCTTGACCCGGACCTTCACCACCTTTGAGATCACCTTTGCCACTCCCCTCCAGTACTCATCCAGTGCCGGACACGACCAAAACATGTGTGTGTGGTTCACCGGGCTTCCCAAGCACCTCCCACACATGTCCTCCAACCCGAAGAACCTGCTCAGCCTTGCTCCCGTCATGTGTGCTCTGTGTAGAACCTTGAATTGTATCAGGCTAAGCCTGGCACTCGAGGAAGAGGAATTTACCCTACTTAGGGCATCAGCCCACAGCCCCTCCTCAATCTCCTCCCCCAGCTCTTCTTCCCATTTTCCTTTCCGCTCCTCTACCAGCGCCTCCCCCTCGTCTCTCATCTCCTGATATATTTCGGACACTTTGCCCTCCCCGACCCATACCCCCGAAATCACTCTATCCTGGATCCCCTGTGTCGGGAGCAGCGGAAACTCCCTCACCTGTTGCCTCGTAAACGCCTTCACTTGCATGTATCTAAAGATATTCCCCGGGGGCAACTCATACTTTTCCTCCAGCGCTCCCAGGCTCGCGAACGTCCCGTCGATAAACAAATCTCTCAATCTCCTAATTCCTGCCCGATGCCAGCTCTGGAACCCTCCGTCGATCCTTCCTGGGACAAACCTATGGTTGTTCCTGATCGGGGACCAAACCGAGGCACCCGTCACACCCCTATGTCGCCTCCATTGCCCCCAGATCCTTAAGGTTGCCGCCACCACTGGGCTTGTGGTATACCTTTTCGGGGAGAGCGGTAGCGGCGCCTTCACCAGCGCCTTTAGGCTCGTTCCTTTACAGGACGCCATCTCCAGCCTCTTCCACGCCGCCCCCTCTCCCTCCCTCATCCACTTGCGAACCATTGCCATGTTGGCGGCCCAGTAATAATCGTCCAGATTCGGCAACGCCAGTCCCTCTCTGTCCCTGCTGCGCTGTAGGAACCCCCTCCTTACCCTCGGGGTCTTCCCTGCCCACACGAAACTCATAATAATATTTTTTACCTTAAACACCTCATTTACCTTCCCTACACTCCGCACCGTAGTTCCCGTTTCATCCCTAACTCCCCCTATTTCCCTCGCCGCTATCCTCTTACGAAGCTGGTGGGCCAGCAGCCGACTCGCCTTTTCCCCATATTCGTATCTCATCCCCTGTGCCTTCCTCCACTGTGCCCCTGCCTTCCCTGTGGTCAGCAGGTCAAACTCCGTCTGAAGTCTTCGCCTCTCCCCATATAGTCCTTCATCCGGGGCCTCCGCATATCTTTTATCCACACTCAGAATCTCCCCCACTAATCTCTCCCTTTCTTTGCCCTCTTTTTTCTCCTTGTAAGCCCTAATGGAGATCAACTCACCCCTAACCACTGCCTTCAGCGCTTCCCATACTACCCCCACCTGGACCTCACCATCATCATTGGCCTCCAGGTACCTTTCAATACATCCCCGCACCCTTCCACAGACCCCCTCATCCGCCAATAGTCCCACATCCAGTCGCCAGAGTGGGCGCTGTTCCCTCTCCTCTCCTAGTTCCAGATCCACCCAGTGCGGGGCATGATCTGAAACGGCTATGGCCGAGTACTCCGTTCCTTCCATCCTCGAAATCAGTGCCCTACTCAAAACAAAAAAATCTATCCGGGAGTAAACCTTATGAACATGGGAGAAAAAGGAAAACTCTTTGGCCAACGGCCTAGCAAATCTCCACGGATCCACTCCCCCCATTTGCTCCATAAACCACCGGAGCACCTTGGCCGCTGCCTGCCTTCTTCCGGTCCTGGATCTAGACCGATCTAACCCTGGATCCAGCACAGTATTGAAATCCCCCCCATTACCAGGCTTCCTACCTCCAGGTCTGGGATACATCCCAGCATCCGCTTCATAAATCCCGCACCATCCCAGTTCGGGGCATATACGTTGACCAGCACGACCTCCATTCCCTGCAATCTGCCACTCACCATCACATATCTGCCACCGTTGTCCACTACTATATTCCTAGCCTCGAACGACACCAGTTTCCCCACCTATATAGCCACCCCTCTATTTTTCGCGTCCAGCCCTGAGTGGAACACCTGTCCCACCCATCCCTTCCTTAACCTAACCTGATCCACCACCTTCAGATGCGTCTCCTGAAGCATGACCACGTCTGCCTTCAGTCCTTTTAAGTGCGCGAACACTCGGGCCCTCTTAATCGGCCCATTTAGGCCTCTCACATTCCACGTGATCAGCCGGATTGGGGGGCTGGCACCCCCCCCCCCCCCGCCGACTAGCCATCACCTACTCTAGGCCAGTCCCACGTGCAGGTCCTGCGCACCCACCAGTCCCCCAGGCGGCGCACTCCCGTCCCAACCACCTCTTCCCTTGCCACCTCCCTCTCGATCCCAGCAGCAGCAACCCAGTTATCCCCCCTCTCGCCCCCCCCCCCCCCCCCCCCCCCCGGCTAGATCCCCATCTAGCGTGGTTACTCCCCCCATATTGCTTCCGAACGTCAGCTGACTTCAACTGACCCCGGCTTCCCCCGCTCTCTCCTTGACCCCCCCCGTGTGTGGAACTCTCATCCTCCTTGCGCCTATCTTCCCGCCATCATCTTCCTAGCGCGGGAGAAAAAACCCGCGCTTTCCTAGATAAGCCCCACCCCCTATGGCGCAGCTCCCCCTACAGTCCCGTTCCCATTCCCCATCCCACACCTATGTCCCTTTTTCCACCGGCGCCCACATTTCTCAGTGTCCCCCCGTCAAAGAAAAAAGGGATTTTTCTCTTCCCTGTCCCCTCCCCATCTATCGTCCCGATACGGTGAACCCCCCATTCCCCAATTTACATTTCTGTACATCAACATCGTCATCTCCCCACAGCATCAGTCCCTCAGTTCTGGTCCAATTTCTCTTTTTGGATGAAGGTCCATGCCTCTTCCGACGTTTCAAAGTAGTAGTGTCGATCTTGGTACGTGACCCACAATCGCGCCGGCTGCAGCCATCCCAAACTTTACCTTCTTCTTGTGAAGCACCTCCTTGGCCCGATTAAAACTTGCTCTCCTTCTCGCCACCTCCGCGCTCCAGTCCTGATACACTCGTATCACCGCATTCTCCCACCTGCTACTCCGTGCCTTCTTGGCCCAGCTCAAAACAGCCTCTCTGTCGGTGAAGCGGTGAAATCTCACCACTATCGCCCTTGGTGGTTCTCCAGCCTTTGGTCTCCTCACAAGGACCCGGTGAGCCCCTTCCACCTCCAGGGGGCCCGGGGGGGCCTCAGCTCCCATTAGCGAATGGAGCATTGTGCTCACATAAGCCCCAATGTCAGCTCCCTCCACTCCCTCGGGGAGACCCAGAATCCGGAGATTCTTTCTCCTCGACCTGTTCTCCAGGACTTCGAGTCTTTCGATACACCTCTTGTGTAGCGTCTCGTGTGTCTCCATTTTTACCGATAGGCTCAGAATCTCATCCTCGTTCTCAGCTGCCTTCTCCTTCACCCCACGGAGCTCTATCGCCTGGGCCTTTTGCGTTTCTTTTAGCCCTTCGATTGCCAACAACATCGGCGCCAGCACCTCCTTCTTTAATTCCTCCACACACCGTCGGAGGAATTCCTGCTGATCCGGGCCCCATGTCGTCTGTTCTCCATCTGTTGCCATCTTGCTTCTTCCTTCTCTTCTCTGCCGCTCTCCAGAGGATCCTTCGCAATCTGGCCACTACTACTGATCTTTTCCATACACACTAGGGGGGACTCTTTACTTCGTCATCCCACACTGGGTTTGGTCCGAAACAATTTCCGTTGGGGCTCTCAAAAAGAGCCCAAAAGTACGTTAGAGCGGGAGCTGCTGAAACGTGCGGCTTAGCAGTGCATCGCCGCAACCGGAAGTCCGTTTTTGCAACTTTTTCAATCATCACTTTGAAAGGTTTAGCTTCAAACATCCAAGGTTATAGGACCTCTTTTTTTGTATTTCAGACTACCATCTGTCTGGGTAAGGATTAGGCCGTCTGATTTCACAGTGCAGCTTTTACAATGTAAACCAGGCAAGAGAAATCATTGTCTAAAATGCCAATTGTTCCCACTTCTGTGCCTTTATGATTGTAGCGCACAAAGACTCCATGAGACGAATAGAGTGAAGTCGATGAGGCTTTATTAAGCGTGTCTGTTCCCCCGCAGCTCGATAGTAAACTGGCCTGCGGGGGAAGACTCCGGCTTCTTATACTCCGCCTTCAGGGCGGAGCTTGAGGCCAACGGCCAACCAGGACACGGGATCTGTCAGCCAATGACATTAGGGCTTCCAGTCCCACATGACCCCCAATACATACTACCACATTCACCCCTTGTCAAAAATGAACCCGGCGGGGTGATGCTTCGTATGGTGGTAAGGGTTTACAGGGCTGGTCCTGGGAGGATAAAACATTCACATGGCAATACAGTATTGGACAATTTCGTCCTGTTGCAACTATTTACAGAGGGTATAGGAAGAAAAGCAAAATGTTCTTGTGAACAGTCCATATTTGTTTTACAACGACGCCACGAGTCGGTCGGGCGGTCTGGTCGTCCGTGTCGATCGCCTCGGCCCCGGCGGTGGTGGTGGTGCTTGTACCAGTGTTGTCGCCTCCAGGAGCCGTACGGTTTCAGCTGTCGGTGCAAAGGGGAGGGGGACCGATCCTCCTGGGAAGGGGGCGGTCGCAGGGTGCGGCGGTGGCAGGATGGGGGGGGGTTGGGTCGATGGTGTCGGGGGGTGTGCGTGTTGCCGGCGGGCGCCAGATCCCGCAGGGAGACCGTGTCCTGTCGGCCGTCGGGGTACTCCACGTAGGCGTACTGGGGGTTTGCGTGGAGGAGGTGAACCCTTTCGACCAACGGGTCCGCCTTATGTGCCCGCACATGCTTTCGGAGCAGGATGGGTCCTGGGGCCGCCAGCCAGGTCGGCAGCGACGTTCCAGAGGAGGACCTCCTAGGGAAGACAAGGAGACGCTCGTGAGGCGTTTGATTAGTGCTCGTACATAATAACGACCGGATGGAATGGAGAGCGTCCGGGAGGACCTCCTGCCACCGTGAAACTGGGAGATCCCTGGACCGTAGGGCCAGTAGGACGGCCTTCCAGACCGTGCCGTTCTCCCTTTCTACTTGCCCGTTCCCCCGGGGGTTGTAGCTGGTCGTCCTGCTTGAAGCTATGCCCTTGCTGAGCAGGAACTGGCGCAGCTCGTCACTCATGAAAGAGGACACCCTGTCGCTGTGGACGTATGCGGGGTAACCGAACAGTGTGAAGATGCTGTTCAGGGCTTTAATGATTGTGGCCGCGGTCATGTCAGAACAGGGGATGGCAAAAGGGAAGCGGGAGTATTCGTCCACTACGTTAAGAAAATATGCGTTGCGGTCGGTGGAGGGGAGGGGCCCTTTGAAATCGAGACTGAGGCGCTCGAAGGGGCGGGAAGCCTTAATCAGGTGCGCTCCATCTGGCCTGAAAAAATGCGGCTTGCATTCCGCGCAGATGTGGCAGTCCCTTGTGACTGTACGGACCTCCTCTAAGGAGTATGGGAGATTGCGGGACTTGATGAAGTGGTAAAACCGAGTGACCCCCGGGTGGCAGAGGTCCTCGTGGAGGGTTTGGAGGCGGTTAATTTGTGCGTTGGCACATGTGCCGCGGGTTAGGGCATCGGACGGCTCGTTCAGCTTTCCGGGACGATACAAGATCTCGTAGTTGAAGGTGGAGAGCTCGATCCTCCACCTTAAGATCTTGTCGTTTTTGATTTTGCCCCGCAGTGCATTATCGAACATGAAGGCTACCGACCGATGGTCGGTGAGGAGAGTGAATCTCCTGCCGGCCAGATAATGCCTCCAATGTCGCACAGCTTCCACTATGGCTTGGGCTTCCTTTTCTACTGAAGAGTGGCGGATTTCTGAGGCGTGGAGGGTCCGGGAGAAAAAGGCCACGGGTCTGCCCGCTTGGTTAAGGGTGGCCGCTAGAGCTACGTCGGAGGCGTCGTTCTCGACCTGGAAGGGGAGGGACTCGCCGATGGCGTGCATCGTGGCCTTTGTGATATCCGCTTTGATGCGGCTGAAGGCCTGGCAAGCCTCTGTCGACAGAGGGAAGGTTGTGGTCTGTATTAGGGGGCGGGCCTTGTCTGCGTACTGGGGGACCCACTGGGCATAGTACGAAAAGAACCCCAAGCAGCGTTTCAGGGCTTTTGGGCAGTGCGGGAGGGGAAATTCCATGAGTGCGCGCATACGTTCGGGGTCGGGGCCTATTATCCCATTGCGTACTATGTAGCCCAGAATGGCTAGCCGGTCGGTGCTAAAAACGCACTTGTCCTCGTTGTACGTGAGGTTCAAGGCTTTGGCGGTCTGGAGGAATTTCTGGAGGTTGGCGTCGTGGTCCTGCTGATCGTGGCCGCAGATGGTTACATTGTCGAGATACGGGAATGTGGCCCGCAACCCATGTTGATCAACCATTCGGTCCATCTCCCGTTGGAAGACCGAGACCCCGTTTGTGACGCCAAAAGGGACCCGTAGGAAATGGTATAATCGCCCGTCTGCCTCGAAGGCTGTGTACTTGCGGTCACTTGGGCGGATGGGGAGCTGATGGTAGGCGGACTTGAGGTCCACGGTGGAGAAGACTTTATATTGGGCAATCCGATTGACCATGTTGGATATGCGGGGGAGAGGGTATGCGTCTAGTTGTGTGTACCTGTTGATGGTCTGGCTATAGTCAATGACCATCCTTTGTTTCTCCCCTGTCTTCTCTACTACCTCCTGCGCTCTCCAGGGACTATTGCTGGCCTGGATTATGCCCTCCTTTAGTAGCCGCTGGACTTCGGACCAAATGAAGGTCCGGTCCTGGGCGCTGTACCGTCTGCTCCTAGTGGCGACGGGTTTGCAATCCGGGGTGAGGTTCGCAAACAAGGACGGGGGTTGCACTTTGAGGGTTGCGAGGCCGCAGATAGTGAGTGGGGGCATGGGGCCGCCGAATTTGAACGTAAGGCTCTGTAGATTACATTGGAAATCTAATTCCAGCAAGGTGGGGGCACAGAGTTGGGGAAGGACGTTAAGTTTGTAGTTTTTGAACTCCCTCCCCTGCACCGTTAGGGTAACTATGCAGAATCCCTGGATCTGTACGGAGTGGGATCCTGCAGCTAGGCAAATCTTTTGTGCGCTGGGATAGGTGGTCAAGGAACAGCGTCTTACCGTGTCGGGGTGTATAAAGCTTTCCGTGCTCCTGGAGTCGACTAGGCATGGTGTCTCGTGGCCGTTTATTAGGACCGTTGTCGTCGTCGTCTGGAGTGTCCGGGGCCGAGCCTGATCGAGCGTAATCGAAGCGAGCCGTGGTTGTAGTAGTGGAGTGGGGTCCGTTGTTGCCATCCAAGATGGCGTCGGGGATGAACAAAATGGCCGCCCCCATACATCGCACGTGGCTGGGGGGTCACAAGATGGCGGCGGGGGTGGACAACATGGCCGCCCCCATGCGTCGTACAGGTCTGGGGCGGTCCAAGATGGCGGCGCCCCTCCTCCCCTCGTGGTGGTCGGGACCCAAAATGGCGGCGTCTGCGGGTCGCACATCTATCGAGCTGTGGGGGAACAGACACCCTTCATAAATTGTAGCGCACAAAGACTCCATGAGACGAATAGAGTGAAGTCGATGAGGCTTTATTAAGCGTGTCTGTTCCCCCGCAGCTCGATAGTAAACTGGCCTGCGGGGGAAGACTCCGGCTTCTTATACTCCGCCTTCAGGGCGGAGCTTGAGGTCAACGGCCAACCAGGACCCGGGATCTGTCAGCCAATGACATTAGGGCTTCCAGTCCCACATGACCCCCAATACATACTACCACAATGGTGTAGAGGCATTCATTAATGCAGAGCGATAGGAGACTCCAGGAGCTCAGTGGAAATGCTTTAGGGATGTCCTCATAGTTCTCCGAAGGAGTCAATAGCCTGTGAGTGAGCAGCACGGAAAAGGTTCATTCGGGAAGGCACTGGAATCATCGAGAGACTTCACCGGGAACCTGCAGTAGTACAGTCAAGGCATCGGAGGTGTGGTGATATGCATGGACACATCAATGTTTATAGTTATCAGGGCAGCACGATGGCGCAGTGGTTAGCACAGCTGCCTCACGCGCCGAGGTTCGATCCCGGCTCTGGGTCACTGTCCGTGTGGAGTTTGCACATTCTCCCGTGTTTGCGTGGGTTTCGCCCCCACAACCCAAAGATGTGCTGGTTACATGGATTGGCCCCGCTAAATTGCCCCTTAATTGGAAAAAATGAATTGGGTACTCTAAATTTATTTTTAAAAATGTATATAGTTGTCTATCAGTGCACATAGTTATCAGCAAGACTTCCGACCAGCAGGTGGTGTCTGCTCTGCTCCCACACTGCTCCACACTGGGTTCACCGCTCTCCTCCCGCACTGCCCCACACTGGGTTCACGCTCTCCTCCCACACTGCTCCACACTGGGTTCACGTCCTCCTCCCACACTGCTCCACACTGGGTTCACGCTCTGCTCCCACACTGCTCCACACTGGGTTCACGCTCTCCTCCCACACTGATCAACACTGGGTTCACGCTCTGCTCCCACACTGCTCCACACTGGGTTCACCGCTCTCCTCCCGCACTGCTCCACACTGGGTTCAGCGCTCTCCTCCCACACTGCTCCACACTGGGTACACCGCTCTCCTTCCACACTGCTCCACACTGGGTTCAAGCTCTCCTCCCACACTGCTCCACACTGGGTTCACCGCTCTCCTCCCACACTGCTCCACACTGGGTTCACGCTCTCTTCCCACACTGCTCCACACTGGGTTCACGCTCTCCTCCCACACTGCTCCACACTGGGTTCACCGCTCTCCTCCCGCACTGCTCCACACTGGGTTCACCGCTCTACTCCCACACTGGGTTCACTGCTCTCCTCCCACACTGCTCCACACTGGGTTCACGCTCTCCTCCCACACTGCTCCACACTGGGTTCACGCTCTCCTCCCACACTGCTCCACACTGGGTTCACGCTCTCCTTCCACACTGCTCCACACTGGGTTCACGCTCTCCTCCCACTCTGCTCCACACTGGGTTCACGCTCTCCTCCCGCACTGCTCCACACTGGGTTCACCGCTCTCCTCCCACACTGCTCCACACTGGGTTCACTGCTCTCCTCCCACACTGCTCCACACTGGGTTCACGCTCTCCTCCCACTCTTCTCCACACTGGGTTCACGCTCTCCTCCCACTCTGCTCCACACTGGGTTCACGCTCTCCTCCCACACTGATCCACACTGGGTTCACGCTCTCCTCCCACACTGCTCCACACTGGGTTCACGCTCTCCTCCCACTCTGCTCCACACTGGGTTCACGCTCTCCTCCCGCACTGCTCCACACTGGGTTCACCGCTCTCCTCCCACACTGCTCCACACTGGGTTCACTGCTCTCCTCCCACACTGCTCCACACTGGGTTCACGCTCTCCTCCCACACTGCTCCACACTGGGTTCACCGCTCTCTTCCCACTCTGCTCCACACTGGGTTCACGCTCTCCTCCCACACTGCTCCACACTGGGTTCATGCTCTCCTCCCACACTGCTCCACACTGGGTTCACGCTCTCCTCCCACACTGCTCCACACTGGGTTCACCGCTCTCCTCCCACTCTGCTTCATACTGGGTTCACGCTCTGCTCCCACACCGCTCCACACTGGGTTCACCGCTCTCCTCCCGCACTGCTCCACACTGGGTTCACGCTCTCCTCACACTCTGCTCCACACTGGGTTCACCGCTCTCCTCCCACTCTGCTCCACACTGGGTTCACGCTCTGCTCCCACACCGCTCCACACTGGGTTCACCGCTCTCCTCCCGCACTGCTCCACACTGGGTTCACGCTCTCCTCACACTCTGCTCCACACTGGGTTCAAGGTCTGCTCCCACACCGCTCCACATTGGGTTCACCGCTCTCCTCCCACACTGCTCCACACTGGGTTCACGCTCTGCTCCCACACCGCTCCACACTGGGTTCACCGCTCTCCTCCCGCACAGCTCCACACTGGGTTCACCGCTCTCCTCCCACACTGCTCCACACTGGGTTAACGCTCTCCTCCCACTCTGCTCCACACTGGGTTCACGCTCTCCTCCCACTCTGCTCCACACTGGGTTCACGGTCTCCTCCCACGCTGCTCCACACTGGGTTCACCGCTCTCCTCCCACTCTGCTCCACACTGGGTTCACGCTCTCCTCCCACTCTGCTCCACACTGGGTTCACGCTCTCCTCCCACTCTGCTCCACACTGGGTTCACGCTCTCCTCCCACACTGCTCCACACTGGGTTCACGCTCTCCTCCCGCACTGCTCCACACTGGGTTCACGCTCTCCTCACACTCTGCTCCACACTGGGTTCACGCTCTCCTCCCGCACTGCTCCACACTGGGTTCACGCTCTCCTCCCACACTGCTCCACACTGGGTTCACGCTCTCCTCGCACACTGCTCCACACTGGGTTCACCGCTCTCCTCCCACACTGCTCCACACTGGGTTCACTGCTCTCCACCCACACTGCTCCACACTCGGTTCACCGCTCTCCTCCCGCACTGCTCCACACTGGGTTCACGCTCTCCTCCCACACTGCTCCACACTGGGTTCACCGCTCTCCTCCCACTCTGCTCCACACTGGGTTCACGCTCTCCTCCCACTCTGCTCCACACTGGGTTCACGCTCTCCTCCCACTCTGCTCCACACTGGGTTCACGCTCTCCTCCCACACTGCTCCACACTGGGTTCACGATCTCCTCCCGCACTGCTCCACACTGGGTTCACGCTCTCCTCACACTCTGCTCCACACTGGGTTCACGCTCTCCTCCTGCACTGCTCCACACTGGGTTCACCGCTCTCCTCCCGCACTGCTCCACACTGGGTTCACGCTCTGCTCCCACACTGCTCCACACTGGGTTCACCGCTCTCCTCCCACACTGCTCCACACTGGGTTCACCGCTCTCCTCACACACTGCCCCACACTGGGTTCACGCTCTCCTCCCACACTGCTCCACACTGGGTTCACACTCTCCTCCCACACTGCTCCACACTGGGTTCACGCTCTCCTCCCACACTGCTCCACACTGGGTTCACGCTCTCCTCCCACACTGCTCCACACTGGGTTCGCACTCTCCTCCCACACTGCTCCACACTGGGTTCACGCTCTCCTCCCACACTGCTCCACACTGGGTTCACGCTCTCCTCCCACACTGCTCCACACTGGGTTCACGCTGTCCTCCCACACTGCTCCACACTGGGTTCACGCTCTCCTCCCGCACGGCTCCACACTGGGTTCACATTCTCCTCACACACTGCCCCACACTGGGTTCACGCTCTCCTCCCACACTGCTCCACACTGGGTTCACACTCTCCTCCCACACTGCTCCACACTGGGTTCACGCTCTCCTCCCGCACGGCTCCACACTGGGTTCACATTCTCCTCACACACTGCCCCACACTGGGTTCACGCTCTCCTCCCACACTGCTCCACACTGGGTTCACACTCTCCTCCCGCACTGCTCCACACTGGGTTCACGCTCTCATCCCGCACTGCTCCACACTGGGTTCACACTCTCCTCCCGCACTGCTCCACACTGGGTTCACCGCTCTCCTCCCACACTGCTCCACACTGGGTTCACTGCTCTCCTCCCACACTGCTCCACACTGGATTCACGCTCTCCTCCCACACTGCTCCACACTGGGTTCACCGCTCTCTTCCCACTCTGCTCCACACTGGGTTCACGCTCTCCTCCCACACTGCTCCACACTGGGTTCACGCTCTCCTCCCACACTGCTCCACACTGGGTTCACGCTCTCCTCCCACACTGCTCCACACTGGGTTCACCGCTCTCCTCCCACTCTGCTTCATACTGGGTTCACGCTCTGCTCCCACACCGCTCCACACTGGGTTCACCGCTCTCCTCCCGCACTGCTCCACACTGGGTTCACGCTCTCCTCACACTCTGCTCCACACTGGGTTCACCGCTCTCCTCCCACTCTGCTCCACACTGGGTTCACGCTCTGCTCCCACACCGCTCCACACTGGGTTCACCGCTCTCCTCCCGCACTGCTCCACACTGGGTTCACGCTCTCCTCACACTCTGCTCCACACTGGGTTCAAGGTCTGCTCCCACACCGCTCCACATTGGGTTCACCGCTCTCCTCCCACACTGCTCCACACTGGGTTCACGCTCTGCTCCCACACCGCTCCACACTGGGTTCACCGCTCTCCTCCCACACTGCTCCACACTGGGTTCACGCTCTGCTCCCACACCGCTCCACACTGGGTTCACCGCTCTCCTCCCACACAGCTCCACACTGGGTTCACTGCTCTCCTCCCACACTGCTCCACACTGGGTTAACGCTCTCCTCCCACTCTGCTCCACACTGGGTTCACGCTCTCCTCCCACTCTGTTCCACACTGGGTTCACGCTCTCCTCCCACGCTGCTCCACACTGGGTTCACCGCTCTCCTCCCACTCTGCTCCACACTGGGATCACGCTCTCCTCCCACTCTGCTCCACACTGGGTTCACGCTCTCCTCCCACACTGCTCCACACTGGGTTCACGCTCTCCTCCCGCACTGCTCCACACTGGGTTCACGCTCTCCTCACACTCTGCTCCACACTGGGTTCACGCTCTCCTCCCGCACTGCTCCACACTGGGTTCACGCTCTCCTCCCACACTGCTCCACACTGGGTTCACGCTCTCCTCCCACACTGCTCCACACTGGGTTCACCGCTCTCCTCCCACACTGCTCCACACTGGGTTCACTGCTCTCCACCCACACTGCTCCACACTCGGTTCACCGCTCTCCTCCCGCACTGCTCCACACTGGGTTCACGCTCTCCTCCCACACTGCTCCACACTGGGTTCACCGCTCTCCTCCCACTCTGCTCCACACTGGGTTCACGCTCTCCTCCCACTCTGCTCCACACTGGGTTCACGCTCTCCTCCCACTCTGCTCCACACTGGGTTCACGCTCTCCTCCCACACTGCTCCACACTGGGTTCACGATCTCCTCCCGCACTGCTCCACACTGGGTTCACGCTCTCCTCACACTCTGCTCCACACTGGGTTCACGCTCTCCTCCTGCACTGCTCCACACTGGGTTCACCGCTCTCCTCCCGCACTGCTCCACACTGCGTTCACGCTCTGCTCCCACACTGCTCCACACTGGGTTCACCGCTCTCCTCCCACACTGCTCCACACTGGGTTCACCGCTCTCCTCACACACTGCCCCACACTGGGTTCACGCTCTCCTCCCACACTGCTCCACACTGGGTTCACACTCTCCTCCCACACTGCTCCACACTGGGTTCACGCTCTCCTCCCACACTGCTCCACACTGGGTTCACGCTCTCCTCCCACACTGCTCCACACTGGGTTCACGCTGTCCTCCCACACTGCTCCACACTGGGTTCACGCTCTCCTCCCGCACGGCTCCACACTGGGTTCACATTCTCCTCACACACTGCCCCACACTGGGTTCACGCTCTCCTCCCACACTGCTCCACACTGGGTTCACACTCTCCTCCCACACTGCTCCACACTGGGTTCACACTCTCCTCCCACACTGCTCCACACTGGGTTCACGCTCTCCTCCCGCACTGCTCCACACTGGGTTCACACTCTCCTCCCACACTGCTCCACACTGGGTTCACGCTCTCCTCCCGTACTGCTCCACACTGGGTTCACACTCTCCTCCCACACTGCTCCACACTGGGTTCACGCTCTCCTCACACTCTGCTCCACACTGGGTTCACCGCTCTCCTCCCACACTGCTCCACACTGGGTTCACGCTCTCCTCCCGCACTGCTCCACACTGGGTTCACGCTCTCCTCCCACACTGCTCCACACTGGGTTCACCGGTCTCCTCCCACACTGCTCCACACTGGGTTCACGCTCTCCTCCCACACTGCTCCACACTGGGTTCACTGCTCTCCACCCACACTGCTCCACACTCGGTTCACCGCTCTCCTCCCGCACTGCTCCACACTGGGTTCACGCTCTCCTCCCACACTGCTCCACACTGGGTTCACCGCTCTCCTCCCACTCTGCTCCACACTGGGTTCACGCTCTCCTCCCACTCTGCTCCACACTGGGTTCACGCTCTCCTCCCACTCTGCTCCACACTGGGTTCACGCTCTCCTCCCACACTGCTCCACACTGGGTTCACGATCTCCTCCCGCACTGCTCCACACTGGGTTCACGCTCTCCTCACACTCTGCTCCACACTGGGTTCACGCTCTCCTCCTGCACTGCTCCACACTGGGTTCACCGCTCTCCTCCCGCACTGCTCCACACTGGGTTCACGCTCTGCTCCCACACTGCTCCACACTGGGTTCACCGCTCTCCTCCCACACTGCTCCACACTGGGTTCACCGCTCTCCTCACACACTGCCCCACACTGGGTTCACGCTCTCCTCCCACACTGCTCCACACTGGGTTCACACTCTCCTCCCACACTGCTCCACACTGGGTTCACGCTCTCCTCCCACACTGCTCCACACTGGGTTCACGCTCTCCTCCCACACTGCTCCACACTGGGTTCACGCTGTCCTCCCACACTGCTCCACACTGGGTACACGCTCTCCTCCCGCACGGCTCCACACTGGGTTCACATTCTCCTCACACACTGCCCCACACTGGGTTCACGCTCTCCTCCCACACTGCTCCACACTGGGTTCACACTCTCCTCCCACACTGCTCCACACTGGGTTCACGCTCTCCTCCCGCACGGCTCCACACTGGGTTCACATTCTCCTCACACACTGCCCCACACTGGGTTCACGCTCTCCTCCCACACTGCTCCACACTGGGTTCACACTCTCCTCCCGCACTGCTCCACACTGGGTTCACGCTCTCCTCCCGCACTGCTCCACACTGGGTTCACACTCTCCTCCCACACTGCTCCACACTGGGTTCACGCTCTCCTCCCGTACTGCTCCACACTGGGTTCACACTCTCCTCCCACACTGCTCCACACTGGGTTCACGCTCTCCTCACACTCTGCTCCACACTGGGTTCACCGCTCTCCTCCCACACTGCTCCACACTGGGTTCACGCTCTCCTCCCGCACTGCTCCACACTGGGTTCACACTCTCCTCCCACACTGCTCCACACTGGGTTCACCGCTCTCCTCCCGCACTGCTCCACACTGGGTTCACACTCTGCTCCCACACTGCTCCACACTGGGTTCACCGCTCTCCTCCCACACTGCTCCACACTGGGTTCACAGCTCTCCTCCCACACTGCTCCACACTGGGTTCACCGCTCTCCTCCCACACTGCTCCACACTGGGTTCACGCTCTCCTCCCACACTGCCCCACACTGGGTTCACGCTCTCCTCCCACTCTGCTCCACACTGGGTTCACCGCTCTCCTCCCACACTGCTCCACACTGGGTTCACGCTCTCCTCCCACACTGCTCCACACCGGGTTCACGCTCTCCTCCCACACTGCTCCACACTGGGTTCACCGCTCTCCTCACACTCTGCTCCACACTGGGTTCACGCTCTCCTCCCACACTGCCCCACACTGGGTTCACACTCTGCTCCCACACTGCTCCACACTGGGTACACCGCTCTCCTCACACTCTGCCCCACACTGGGTTCACACTCTGCTCCCACACTGCTCCACACTGGGTTCACCGCTCTCCTCCCACACTGCTCCACACTGGGTTCACGCTCTCCTCCCACACTGCTCCACACTGGGTACACGCTCTCCTCCCAAACTGCTCCACACTGGGTTCACCGCTCTCCTCCCACACTGCTCCACACTGGGTTCACACTCTCCTCCCACACTGGATTCACGCTCTCCTCCCACACTGCTCCACACTGGGTTCACGCTCTCCTCCCACTCTGCTCCAAACTGGGTTCACGCTCTCCTCCCACACTGCTCCACACTGGGTTCACGCTCTCCTCCCACACTGCTCCACACTGGGTTCACGCTCTCCTCCCACACTGCTCCACACTGGGTTCACGCTCTCCTCCCACACTGCTCCACACTGGGTTCACCGCTCTCCTCACACACTGCTCCACACTGGGTTCACGCTCTCCTCCCACACTGCTCCACACTGGGTTCACACTCTCCTCCCACACTGGGTTCACGCTCTCCTCCCACACTGCTCCACACTGGGTTCACGCTCTCCTCCCAGACTGCTCCACACTGGGTTCACGCTCTCCTCCCGCACTGCTCCACACTGGGTTCACGCTCTCCTCCCACACTGCTCCACACTGGGTTCACGCTCTACTCCCGCACTGCTCCACACTGGGTTCACGCTCTCCTCCCACACTGCTCCACACTGGGTTCACACTCTCCTCCCACTCTGCTCCACACTGGGTTCACGCTCTCCTCCCACTCTGCTCCACACTGGGTTCACCGCTCTCCTCCCACACTGCTCCACACTGGGTTCACGCTCTACTCCCACACTGCTCCACACTGGGTTCACCGCTCTCCTCCCACGCTGCTCCACACTGGGTTCACGCTCTCCTCCCACACTGCTCCACACTGGGTTCACTCTCTCCTCCCACACTGCTCCACACTGGGTTCACGCTCTCCTCCCGCACTGCTCCACACTGGGTTCACCGCTCTCCTCCCACACTGCTCCACACTGGGTTCACTGCTCTCCACCCACACTGCTCCACACTCGGTTCACCGCTCTCCTCCCGCACTGCTCCTCACTGGGTTCACGCTCTCCTCCCACACTGCTCCACACTGGGTTCACCGCTCTCCTCCCACACTGCTCCACACTGGGTTCACTCTCTCCTCCCACACTGCTCCACGCTCGGTTCACCGCTCTCCTCCCGCACTGCTCCACACTGGGTTCACGCTCTCCTCCCGCACTGCTCCACACTGGGTTCACCGCTCTCCTCCCACACTGCTCCACACTGGGTTCACCGCTCTCCTCCCACACTGCTCCACACTGGGTTCACGCTCTCCTCCCGCACTGCTCCACACTGGGTTCACCGCTCTCCTCCCGCACTGCTCCACACTGGGTTCACGCTCTCCTCCCGCACTGCTCCACACTGGGTTCACGCTCTCCTCCCGCACTGCTCCACACTGGGTTCACCGCTCTCCTCCCACTCTGCTCCACACTGGGTTCACCGCTCTCCTCCCACTCTGCTCCACACTGGGTTCACCGCTCTCCTCCCACACTGCTCCACACTGGGTTCACGCTCTCCTCCCACACTGCTCCACACTGGGTTCACGCTCTCCTCCCGCACTGCTCCACACTGGGTTCACCGCTCTCCTCCCACACTGCTCCACACTGGGTTCACCGCTCTCCTCCCACACTGCTCCACACTGGTTTCACAGCTCTCCTCCCACACTGCTCCACACTGGGTTCACCGCTCTCCTCCCACACTGCTCCACACTGGGTTCACGCTCTCCTCCCACAATGCCCCACACTGGGTTCACGCTCTCCTCCCACTCTGCTCCACACTGGGTTCACCGCTCTCCTCCCACACTGCTCCACACTGGGTTCACGCTCTCCTCCCACACTGCTCCACACCGGGTTCACGCTCTCCTCCCACACTGCTCCACACTGGGTTCACCGCTCTCCTCACACTCTGCCCCACACTGGGTTCACACTCTGCTCCCACACTGCTCCACACTGGGTTCACCGCTCTCCTCCCACACTGCTCCACACTGGGTTCACGCTCTCCTCCCACAATGCCCCACACTGGGTTCACGCTCTCCTCCCACTCTGCTCCACACTGGGTTCACACTCTCCTCCCACACTGCTCCACACTGGGTTCACGCTCTCCTCCCACACTGCTCCACACTGGGTTCACGCTCTCCTCCCACACTGCTCCACACTGGGTTCACCGCTCTCCTCCCACACTGCTCCACACTGGGTTCACGCTCTCCTCCCACACTGCTCCACACTGGGTTCACGATCTCCTCCCGCACTGCTCCACACTGGGTTCACGCTCTCCTCACACTCTGCTCCACACTGGGTTCACGCTCTCCTCCTGCACTGCTCCACACTGGGTTCACCGCTCTCCTCCCGCACTGCTCCACACTGGGTTCACGCTCTCCTCCCGCACTGCTCCACACTGTGTTCACCGCTCTCCTCCCACACTGCTCCACACTGGGTTCACTCTCTCCTCCCACACTGCTCCACGCTCGGTTCACCGCTCTCCTCCCGCACTGCTCCACACTGGGTTCACGCTCTCCTCCCGCACTGCTCCACACTGGGTTCACCGCTCTCCTCCCACACTGCTCCACACTGGGTTCACCGCTCTCCTCCCACTCTGCTCCACACTGGGTTCACCGCTCTCCTCCCACTCTGCTCCACACTGGGTTCACCGCTCTCCTCCCACACTGCTCCACACTGGGTTCACGCTCTCCTCCCACACTGCTCCACACTGGGTTCACGCTCTCCTCCCGCACTGCTCCACACTGGGTTCACCGCTCTCCTGCCACACTGCTCCACACTGGGTTCACCGCTCTCCTCCCACACTGCTCCACACTGGTTTCACAGCTCTCCTCCCACACTGCTCCACACTGGGTTCACCGCTCTCCTCCCACACTGCTCCACACTGGGTTCACGCTCTCCTCCCACAATGCCCCACACTGGGTTCACGCTCTCCTCCCACTCTGCTCCACACTGGGTTCACCGCTCTCCTCCCACACTGCTCCACACTGGGTTCACGCTCTCCTCCCACACTGCTCCACACCGGGTTCACGCTCTCCTCCCACACTGCTCCACACTGGGTTCACCGCTCTCCTCACACTCTGTTCCACACTGGGTTCACGCTCTCCTCCCACACTGCCCCACACTGGGTTCACACTCTGCTCCCACACTGCTCCACACTGGGTTCACCGCTCTCCTCACACTCTGCCCCACACTGGGTTCACACTCTGCTCCCACACTGCTCCACACTGGGTTCACCGCTCTCCTCCCACACTGCTCCACACTGGGTTCACGCTCTCCTCCCACACTGCTCCACACTGGGTTCACGCTCTCCTCCCACACTGCTCCACACTGGGTTCACCGCTCTCCTCCCACACTGCTCCACACTGGGTTCACGCTCTCCTCCCACACTGCTCCACACTGGGTTCACGATCTCCTCCCGCACTGCTCCACACTGGGTTCACGCTCTCCTCACACTCTGCTCCACACTGGGTTCACGCTCTCCTCCTGCACTGCTCCACACTGGGTTCACCGCTCTCCTCCCGCACTGCTCCACACTGGGTTCACGCTCTGCTCCCACACTGCTCCACACTGGGTTCACCGCTCTCCTCCCACACTGCTCCACACTGGGTTCACCGCTCTCCTCACACACTGCCCCACACTGGGTTCACGCTCTCCTCCCACACTGCTCCACACTGGGTTCACACTCTCCTCCCACACTGCTCCACACTGGGTTCACGCTCTCCTCCCACACTGCTCCACACTGGGTTCACGCTCTCCTCCCACACTGCTCCACACTGGGTTCACGCTGTCCTTCCACACTGCTCCACACTGGGTTCACGCTCTCCTCCCGCACGGCTCCACACTGGGTTCACATTCTCCTCACACACTGCCCCACACTGGGTTCACGCTCTCCTCCCACACTGCTCCACACTGGGTTCACGCTCTCCTCCCACACTGCTCCACACTGGGTTCACACTCTCCTCCCACACTGCCCCACACTGGGTTCACGCTCTCCTCCCACACTGCTCCACACTGGGTTCACGCTCTCCTCCCACACTGCTCCACACTTTGTTCACACTCTCCTCCCACACTGCTCCACACTGGGTTCACGCTCTCCTCCCGCACGGCTCCACACTGGGTTCACATTCTCCTCACACACTGCCCCACACTGGGTTCACGCTCTCCTCCCACACTGCTCCACACTGGGTTCACACTCTCCTCCCGCACTGCTCCACACTGGGTTCACGCTCTCCTCCCGCACTGCTCCACACTGGGTTCACACTCTCCTCCCACACTGCTCCACACTGGGTTCACGCTCTCCTCCCGTACTGCTCCACACTGGGTTCACACTCTCCTCCCACACTGCTCCACACTGGGTTCACGCTCTCCTCACACTCTGCTCCACACTGGGTTCACCGCTCTCCTCCCACACTGCTCCACACTGGGTTCACGCTCTCCTCCCGCACTGCTCCACACTGGGTTCACACTCTCCTCCCACACTGCTCCACACTGGGTTCACCGCTCTCCTCCCGCACTGCTCCACACTGGGTTCACACTCTGCTCCCACACTGCTCCACACTGGGTTCACCGCTCTCCTCCCACACTGCTCCACACTGGGTTCACAGCTCTCCTCCCACACTGCTCCACACTGGGTTCACCGCTCTCCTCCCACACTGCTCCACACTGGGTTCACGCTCTCCTCCCGCACTGCTCCACACTGGGTTCACACTCTCCTCCCACACTGCTCCACACTGGGTTCACGCTCTCCTCCCACACTGCCCCACACTGGGTTCACGCTCTCCTCCAACTCTGCTCCACACTGGGTTCACCGCTCTCCTCCCACACTGCTCCACACTGGGTTCACGGTCTCCTCCCACACTGCTCCACACCGGGTTCACGCTCTCCTCCCACACTGCTCCACACTGGGTTCACCGCTCTCCTCACACTCTGCTCCACACTGGGTTCACGCTCTAGTCCCACACTGCCCCACACTGGGTTCACACTCTGCTCCCACACTGCTCCACACTGGGTTCACCGCTCTCCTCACACTCTGCCCCACACTGGGTTCACACTCTGCTCCCACACTGCTCCACACTGGGTTCACCGCTCTCCTCCCACACTGCTCCACACTGGGTTCACGCTCTCCTCCCACACTGCTCCACACTGGATTCACGCTCTCCTCCCACACTGCTCCACACTGGGTTCACGCTCTCCTCCCACTCTGCTCCAAACTGGGTTCACGCTCTCCTCCCACACTGCTCCACACTGGGTTCACGCTCTCCTCCCACACTGCTCCACACTGGGTTCACGCTCTCCTCCCACACTGCTCCACACTGGGTTCACGCTCTCCTCCCACACTGCTCCACACTGGGTTCACCGCTCTCCTCACACACTGCTCCACACTGGGTTCACGCTCTCCTCCCACACTGCTCCACACTGGGTTCACACTCTCCTCCCACACTGGGTTCACGCTCTCCTCCCACACTGCTCCACACTGGGTTCACGCTCTCCTCCCAGACTGCTCCACACTGGGTTCACGCTCTCCTCCCGCACTGCTCCACACTGGGTTCACGCTCTCCTCCCACACTGCTCCACACTGGGTTCACGCTCTACTCCCGCACTGCTCCACACTGGGTTCACGCTCTCCTCCCACACTGCTCCACACTGGGTTCACACTCTCCTCCCACTCTGCTCCACACTGGGTTCACGCTCTCCTCCCACTCTGCTCCACACTGGGTTCACACTCTCCTCCAGCTCTGCTCCACACTGGGTTCACTCTCTCCTCCCACACTGCTCCACACTGGGTTCACCGCTCTCCTCCCACACTGCTCCACACTGGGTTCACGCTCTACTCCCACACTGCTCCACACTGGGTTCACCGCTCTCCTCCCACGCTGCTCCACACTGGGTTCACGCTCTCCTCCCACACTGCTCCACACTGGGTTCACTCTCTCCTCCCACACTGCTCCACACTGGGTTCACGCTCTCCTCCCGCACTGCTCCACACTGGGTTCACCGCTCTCCTCCCACACTGCTCCACACTGGGTTCACTGCTCTCCACCCACACTGCTCCACACTCGGTTCACCGCTCTCCTCCCGCACTGCTCCACACTGGGTTCACGCTCTCCTCCCACACTGCTCCACACTGGGTTCACCGCTCTCCTCCCACACTGCTCCACACTGGGTTCACTCTCTCCTCCCACACTGCTCCACACTGGGTTCACGCTGTCCTCCCCCACTGCTCCACACTGGGTTCACGCTCTCCTCCCACACTGCTCCACACTGGGTTCACTCTCTCCTCCCACACTGCTCCACACTGGGTTCACGCTCTCCTCCCGCACTGCTCCACACTGGGTGCACCGCTCTCCTCCCACACTGCTCCACACTGGGTTCACTGCTCTCCACCCACACTGCTCCAAAATCGGTTCACCGCTCTCCTCCCGCACTGCTCCACACTGGGTTCACGCTCTCCTCCCGCACTGCTCCACACTGGGTTCACCGCTCTCCTCCCACACTGCTCCACACTGGGTTCACCGCTCTCCTCCCACTCTGCTCCACACTGGGTTCACCGCTCTCCTCCCACTCTGCTCCACACTGGGTTCACCGCTCTCCTCCCACACTGCTCCACACTGGGTTCACGCTCTCCTCCCACACTGCTCCACACTGGGTTCACGCTCTCCTCCCGCACTGCTCCACACTGGGTTCACCGCTCTCCTCCCACACTGCTCCACACTGGGTTCACGCTCTCCTCCCACTCTGCTCCACACTGAGTTCACCGCTCTCCTCCCACGCTGTTCCACACTGGGTTCACGCTCTCCTCCCACACTGCTCCACACTGGGTTCACCGCTCTCCTCCCACTCTGCTCCACACTGGGTTCACGCTCTCCTCCCACTCTGCTCCACACTGGGTTCACGCTCTCCTCCCACTCTGCTCCACACTGGGTTCACGCTCTCCTCCCACACTGCTCCACACTGGGTTCACGATCTCCTCCCGCACTGCTCCACACTGGGTTCACGCTCTCCTCACACTCTGCTCCACACTGGGTTCACGCTCTCCTCCTGCACTGCTCCACACTGGGTTCACCGCTCTCCTCCCGCACTGCTCCACACTGGGTTCACGCTCTGCTCCCACACTGCTCCACACTGGGTTCACCGCTCTCCTCCCACACTGCTCCACACTGGGTTCACCGCTCTCCTCACACACTGCCCCACACTGGGTTCACGCTCTCCTCCCACACTGCTCCACACTGGGTTCACACTCTCCTCCCACACTGCTCCACACTGGGTTCACGCTCTCCTCCCACACTGCTCCACACTGGGTTCACGCTGTCCTCCCACACTGCTCCACACTGGGTTCAAGCTCTCCTCCCGCACGGCTCCACACTGGGTTCACATTCTCCTCACACACTGCCCCACACTGGGTTCACGCTCTCCTCCCACACTGCTCCACACTGGGTTCACACTCTCCTCCCACACTGCTCCACACTGGGTTCACGCTCTCCTCCCGCACGGCTCCACACTGGGTTCACATTCTCCTCACACACTGCCCCACACTGGGTTCACGCTCTCCTCCCACACTGCTCCACACTGGGTTCACACTCTCCTCCCACACTGCTCCACACTGGGTTCACGCTCTCCTCCCACACTGCTCCACACTGGGTTCACACTCTCCTCCCACACTGCTCCACACTGGGTTCACGCTCTCCTCCCGCACTGCTCCACACTGGGTTCACACTCTCCTCCCACACTGCTCCACACTGGGTTCACGCTCTCCTCACACTCTGCTCCACACTGGGTTCACCGCTCTCCTCCCACACTGCTCCACACTGGGTTCACACTCTCCTCCCACACTGCTCCACACTGGGTTCACGCTCTCCTCCCGCACTGCTCCACACTGGGTTCACACTCTCCTCCCACACTGCTCCACACTGGGTTCACCGCTCTCCTCCCGCACTGCTCCACACTGGGTTCACACTCTGCTCCCACACTGCTCCACACTGGGTTCACCGCTCTCCTCCCACACTGCTCCACACTGGGTTCACAGCTCTCCTCCCACACTGCTCCACACTGGGTTCACCGCTCTCCTCCCACACTGCTCCACACTGGGTTCACGCTCTCCTCCCACAATGCCCCACACTGGGTTCACGCTCTCCTCCCACTCTGCTCCACACTGGGTTCACCGCTCTCCTCCCACACTGCTCCACACTGGGTTCACGCTCTCCTCCCACACGGCTCCACACCGGGTTCACGCTCTTCTCCCACACTGCTCCACACTGGGTTCACCGCTCTCCTCACACTCTGCTCCACACTGGGTTCACGCTCTCCTCCCACACTGCCCCACACTGGGTTCACACTCTGCTCCCACACTGCTCCACACTGGGTTCACCGCTCTCCTCACACTCTGCCCCACACTGGGTTCACACTCTGCTCCCACACTGCTCCACACTGGGTTCACCGCTCTCCTCCCACACTGCTCCACACTGGGTTCACGCTCTCCTCCCACACTGCACCACACTGGGTTCACGCTCTCCTCCCACACTGCTCCACACTGGGTTCACCGCTCTCCTCCCACACTGCTCCACACTGGGTTCACACTCTCCTCCCACACTGGGTTCACGCTCTCCTCCCACACTGCTCCACACTGGGTTCACGTTCTCCTCCCACACTGCTCCAAACTGGGTTCACGCTCTCCTCCCACACTGCTCCACACTGGGTTCACGCTCTCCTCCCACACTGCTCCACACTGGGTTCACGCTCTCCTCCCACACTGCTCCACACTGGGTTCACGCTCTCCTCCCACACTGCTCCACACTGGGTTCACCGCTCTCCTCACACACTGCTCCACACTGGGTTCACGCTCTCCTCCCACACTGCTCCACACTGGGTTCACACTCTCCTCCCACACTGGGTTCACGCTCTCCTCCCACACTGCTCCACACTGGGTTCACGCTCTCCTCCCAGACTGCTCCACACTGGGTTCACGCTCTCCTCCCGCACTGCTCCACACTGGGTTCACGCTCTCCTCCCACACTGCTCCACACTGGGTTCACGCTCTACTCCCGCACTGCTCCACACTGGGTTCACGCTCTCCTCCCACACGGCTCCACACTGGGTTCACACTCTCCTCCCACTCTGCTCCACACTGGGTTCACGCTCTCCTCCCACTCTGCTCCACACTGGGTTCACACTTTCCTCCAGCTCTGCTCCACACTGGGTTCACTCTCTCCTCCCACACTGCTCCACACTGGGTTCACCGCTCTCCTCCCACACTGCTCCACACTGGGTTCACGCTCTACTCCCACACTGCTCCACATTGGGTTCACCGCTCTCCTCCCACGCTGCTCCACACTGGATTCACGCTCTCCTCCCACACTGCTCCACACTGGGTTCACTCTCTCCTCCCACACTGCTCCACACTGGGTTCACGCTCTCCTCCCGCACTGCTCCACACTGGGTTCACCGCTCTCCTCCCACGCTGTTCCACACTGGGTTCACGCTCTCCTCCCACACTGCTCCACACTGGGTTCACCGCTCTCCTCCCACGCTGCTCCACACTGGGTTCACACTCTCCTCCCACACTGCTCCACACTGGGTTCACCGCTCTCCTCCCGCACTGCTCCACACTGGGTTCACACTCTGCTCCCACACTGCTCCACACTGGGTTTACCGTTCTCCTCCCACACTGCTCCACACTGGGTTCACCGCTCTCCTCCCACACTGCTCCACACTGGGTTCACGCTCTCCTCCCGCACCGCTCCACACTGGGTTCACACTCTCCTCCCACACTGCTCCACACTGGGTTCACGCTCTCCTCACACTCTGCTCCACACTGGGTTCACCGCTCTCCTCCCACACTGCTCCACACTGGGTTCACACTCTGCTCCCACACTGCTCCACACTGGGTTCACCGCTCTCCTCCCACACTGCTCCACACTGGGTTCACAGCTCTCCTCCCACACTGCTCCACACTGGGTTCACCGCTCTCCTCCCACACTGCTCCACACTGGGTTCACGCTCTCCTCCCACAATGCCCCACACTGGGTTCACGCTCTCCTCCCACTCTGCTCCACACTGGGTTCACCGCTCTCCTCCCACACTGCTCCACACTGGGTTCACGCTCTCCTCCCACACTGCTCCACACCGGGTTCACGCTCTTCTCCCACACTGCTCCACACTGGGTTCACCGCTCTCCTCACACTCTGCTCCACACTGGGTTCACGCTCTCCTCCCACACTGCCCCACACTGGGTTCACACTCTGCTCCCACACTGCTCCACACTGGGTTCACCGCTCTCCTCACACACTGGGTTCACGCTCTCCTCCCACACTGCTCCACACTGGGTTCACGCTCTCCTCCCACACTGCTCCAAACTGGGTTCACGCTCTCCTCCCACACTGCTCCACACTGGGTTCACGCTCTCCTCCCACACTGCTCCACACTGGGTTCACCGCTCTCCTCACACACTGGGTTCACGCTCTCCTCCCACACTGCTCCACACTGGGTTCACGCTCTCCTCCCACACTGCTCCAAACTGGGTTCACGCTCTCCTCCCACACTGCTCCACACTGGGTTCACGCTCTCCTCCCACACTGCTCCACACTGGGTTCACGCTCTCCTCCCACACTGCTCCACACTGGGTTCACCGCTCTCCTCACACACTGCTCCACACTGGGTTCACGCTCTCCTCCCACACTGCTCCACACTGGGTTCACACTCTCCTCCCACACTGGGTTCACGCTCTCCTCCCACACTGCTCCACACTGGGTTCACGCTCTCCTCCCAGACTGCTCCACACTGGGTTCACGCTCTCCTCCCGCACTGCTCCACACTGGGTTCACGCTCTCCTCCCACACTGCTCCACACTGGGTTCACGCTCTACTCCCGCACTGCTCCACACTGGGTTCACGCTCTCCTCCCACACGGCTCCACACTGGGTTCACGCTCTCCTCCCGCACTGCTCCACACTGGGTTCACGCTCTCCTCCCACTCTGCTCCACACTGGGTTCACACTTTCCTCCAGCTCTGCTCCACACTGGGTTCACTCCCTCCTCCCACACTGCTCCACACTGGGTTCACCGCTCTCCTCCCACACTGCTCCACACTGGGTTCACTCTCTCCTCCCACACTGCTCCACACTGGGTTCACGCTCTCCCCCCGCACTGCTCCACACTGGGTTCACCGCTCTCCTCCCACGCTGTTCCACACTGGGTTCACGCTCTCCTCCCACACTGCTCCACACTGGGTTCACCGCTCTCCTCCCACGCTGCTCCACACTGGGTTCACACTCTCCTCCCACACTGCTCCACACTGGGTTCACCGCTCTCCTCCCGCACTGCTCCACACTGGGTTCACACTCTGCTCCCACACTGCTCCACACTGGGTTCACCGTTCTCCTCCCACACTGCTCCACACTGGGTTCACCGCTCTCCTCCCACACTGCTCCACACTGGGTTCACGCTCTCCTCCCGCACTGCTCCACACTGGGTTCACACTCTCCTCCCACACTGCTCCACACTGGGTTCACGCTCTCCTCACACTCTGCTCCACACTGGGTTCACCGCTCTCCTCCCACACTGCTCCACACTGGGTTCACACTCTCCTCCCACACTGCTCCACACTGGGTTCACGCTCTCCTCCCGCACTGCTCCACACTGGGTTCACACTCTCCTCCCACTCTGCTCCACACTGGGTTCACCGGTCTCCTCCCGCACTGCTCCACACTGAGTTCACACTCTGCTCCCACACTGCTCCACACTGGGTTCACCGCTCTCCTCCCACACTGCTCCACACTGGGTTCACCGCTCTCCTCCCACACTGCTCCACACTGGGTTCACCGCTCTCCTCCCACACTGCTCCACACTGGGTTCACGCTCTCCTCCCACACTGCTCCACACCGGGTTCACGCTCTCCTCCCACACTGCTCCACACTGGGTTCACCGCTCTCCTCACACTCTGCTCCACACTGGGTTCACGCTCTCCTCCCACACTGCCCCACACTGGGTTCACACTCTGCTCCCACACTGCTCCACACTGGGTTCACCGCTCTCCTCACACTCTGCCCCACACTGGGTTCACACTCTGCTCCCACACTGCTCCACACTGGGTTCACCGCTCTCCTCCCACACTGCTCCACACCGGGTTCACGCTCTCCTCCCACACTGCTCCACACTGGGTTCACCGCTCTCCTCCCACTCTGCTCCACACTGGGTTCACGCTCTCCTCCCACACTGCCCCACACTGGGTTCACACTCTGCTCCCACACTGCTCCACACTGGGTTCACCGCTCTCCTCACACTCTGCCCCACACTGGGTTCACACTCTGCTCCCACACTGCTCCACACTGGGTTCACCGCTCTCCTCCCACACTGCTCCACACTGGGTTCACGTCCTCCTCCCACACTGCTCCACACTGGGTTCACGCTCTCCTCCCACACTGCTCCACACTGGGTTCACACTCTGCTCCCACACTGCTCCACACTGGGTTCACCGCTCTCCTCCCACACTGCTCCACATTGGGTTCACAGCTCTCCTCCCACACTGCTCCACACTGGGTTCACCGCTCTCCTCCCACACTGCTCCACACTGGGTTCACGCTCTCCTCCCACACTGCCCCACACTGGGTTCACGCTCTGCTCCCACTCTGCTCCACACTGGGTTCACCGCTCTCCTCCCACACTGCTCCACACTGGGTTCACGCTCTCCTCCCACACTGCTCCACACCGGGTTCACGCTCTCCTCCCACACTGCTCCACACTGGGTTCACCGCTCTCCTCACACTCTGCTCCACACTGGGTTCACGCTCTCCTCCCACACTGCCCCACACTGGGTTCACACTCTGCTCCCACACTTCTCCACACTGGGTTCACCGCTCTCCTCACACTCTGCCCCACACTGGGTTCACACTCTGCTCCCACACTGCTCCACACTGGGTTCACCGCTCTCCTCCCACACTGCTCCACACTGGGTTCACGCTCTCCTCCCACACTGCTCCACACTGGGTTCACGCTCTCCTCCCACACTGCTCCACACTGGGTTCACCGCTCTCCTCCCACACTGCTCCACACTGGGTTCACACTCTCCTCCCACACTGGGTTCACGCTCTCCTCCCACACTGCTCCACACTGGGTTCACGCTCTCCTCCCACACTGCTCCAAACTGGGTTCACGCTCTCCTCCCACACTGCTCCACACTGGGTTCACGCTCTCCTCCCACACTGCTCCACACTGGGTTCACGCTCTCCTCCCACACTGCTCCACACTGGGTTCACCGCTCTCCTCCCACACTGCTCCACACTGGGTTCACACTCTCCTCCCACACTGGGTTCACGCTCTCCTCCCACACTGCTCCACACTGGGTTCACGCTCTCCTCCCACACTGCTCCAAACTGGGTTCACGCTCTCCTCCCACACTGCTCCACACTGGGTTCACGCTCTCCTCCCACACTGCTCCACACTGGGTTCACCGCTCTCCTCCCACACTGCTCCACACTGGGTTCACGCTCTCCTCCCGCACCGCTCCACACTGGGTTCACACTCTCCTCCCACACTGCTCCACACTGGGTTCACGCTCTCCTCACACTCTGCTCCACACTGGGTTCACCGCTCTCCTCCCACACTGCTCCACACTGGGTTCACACTCTGCTCCCACACTGCTCCACACTGGGTTCACCGCTCTCCTCCCACACTGCTCCACACTGGGTTCACAGCTCTCCTCCCACACTGCTCCACACTGGGTTCACCGCTCTCCTCCCACACTGCTCCACACTGGGTTCACGCTCTCCTCCCACAATGCCCCACACTGGGTTCACGCTCTCCTCCCACTCTGCTCCACACTGGGTTCACCGCTCTCCTCCCACACTGCTCCACACTGGGTTCACGCTCTCCTCCCACACTGCTCCACACCGGGTTCACGCTCTTCTCCCACACTGCTCCACACTGGGTTCACCGCTCTCCTCACACTCTGCTCCACACTGGGTTCACGCTCTCCTCCCACACTGCCCCACACTGGGTTCACACTCTGCTCCCACACTGCTCCACACTGGGTTCACCGCTCTCCTCACACACTGGGTTCACGCTCTCCTCCCACACTGCTCCACACTGGGTTCACGCTCTCCTCCCACACTGCTCCAAACTGGGTTCACGCTCTCCTCCCACACTGCTCCACACTGGGTTCACGCTCTCCTCCCACACTGCTCCACACTGGGTTCACCGCTCTCCTCACACACTGGGTTCACGCTCTCCTCCCACACTGCTCCACACTGGGTTCACGCTCTCCTCCCACACTGCTCCAAACTGGGTTCACGCTCTCCTCCCACACTGCTCCACACTGGGTTCACGCTCTCCTCCCACACTGCTCCACACTGGGTTCACGCTCTCCTCCCACACTGCTCCACACTGGGTTCACCGCTCTCCTCACACACTGCTCCACACTGGGTTCACGCTCTCCTCCCACACTGCTCCACACTGGGTTCACACTCTCCTCCCACACTGGGTTCACGCTCTCCTCCCACACTGCTCCACACTGGGTTCACGCTCTCCTCCCAGACTGCTCCACACTGGGTTCACGCTCTCCTCCCGCACTGCTCCACACTGGTTTCACGCTCTCCTCCCACACTGCTCCACACTGGGTTCACGCTCTACTCCCGCACTGCTCCACACTGGGTTCACGCTCTCCTCCCACACGGCTCCACACTGGGTTCACGCTCTCCTCCCGCACTGCTCCACACTGGGTTCACGCTCTCCTCCCACTCTGCTCCACACTGGGTTCACACTTTCCTCCAGCTCTGCTCCACACTGGGTTCACTCCCTCCTCCCACACTGCTCCACACTGGGTTCACCGCTCTCCTCCCACACTGCTCCACACTGGGTTCACTCTCTCCTCCCACACTGCTCCACACTGGGTTCACGCTCTCCCCCCGCACTGCTCCACACTGGGTTCACCGCTCTCCTCCCACGCTGTTCCACACTGGGTTCACGCTCTCCTCCCACACTGCTCCACACTGGGTTCACCGCTCTCCTCCCACGCTGCTCCACACTGGGTTCACACTCTCCTCCCACACTGCTCCACACTGGGTTCACCGCTCTCCTCCCGCACTGCTCCACACTGGGTTCACACTCTGCTCCCACACTGCTCCACACTGGGTTCACCGTTCTCCTCCCACACTGCTCCACACTGGGTTCACCGCTCTCCTCCCACACTGCTCCACACTGGGTTCACGCTCTCCTCCCGCACTGCTCCACACTGGGTTCACACTCTCCTCCCACACTGCTCCACACTGGGTTCACGCTCTCCTCACACTCTGCTCCACACTGGGTTCACCGCTCTCCTCCCACACTGCTCCACACTGGGTTCACACTCTCCTCCCACACTGCTCCACACTGGGTTCACGCTCTCCTCCCGCACTGCTCCACACTGGGTTCACACTCTCCTCCCACTCTGCTCCACACTGGGTTCACCGGTCTCCTCCCGCACTGCTCCACACTGAGTTCACACTCTGCTCCCACACTGCTCCACACTGGGTTCACCGCTCTCCTCCCACACTGCTCCACACTGGGTTCACCGCTCTCCTCCCACACTGCTCCACACTGGGTTCACCGCTCTCCTCCCACACTGCTCCACACTGGGTTCACGCTCTCCTCCCACACTGCTCCACACCGGGTTCACGCTCTCCTCCCACACTGCTCCACACTGGGTTCACCGCTCTCCTCACACTCTGCTCCACACTGGGTTCACGCTCTCCTCCCACACTGCCCCACACTGGGTTCACACTCTGCTCCCACACTGCTCCACACTGGGTTCACCGCTCTCCTCACATTCTGCCCCACACTGGGTTCACACTCTGCTCCCACACTGCTCCACACTGGGTTCACCGCTCTCCTCCCACACTGCTCCACACCGGGTTCACGCTCTCCTCCCACACTGCTCCACACTGGGTTCACCGCTCTCCTCCCACTCTGCTCCACACTGGGTTCACGCTCTCCTCCCACACTGCCCCACACTGGGTTCACACTCTGCTCCCACACTGCTCCACACTGGGTTCACCGCTCTCCTCACACTCTGCCCCACACTGGGTTCACACTCTGCTCCCACACTGCTCCACACTGGGTTCACCGCTCTCCTCCCACACTGCTCCACACTGGGTTCACGTCCTCCTCCCACACTGCTCCACACTGGGTTCACGCTCTCCTCCCACACTGCTCCACACTGGGTTCACACTCTGCTCCCACACTGCTCCACACTGGGTTCACCGCTCTCCTCCCACACTGCTCCACATTGGGTTCACAGCTCTCCTCCCACACTGCTCCACACTGGGTTCACCGCTCTCCTCCCACACTGCTCCACACTGGGTTCACGCTCTCCTCCCACACTGCCCCACACTGGGTTCACGCTCTGCTCCCACTCTGCTCCACACTGGGTTCACCGCTCTCCTCCCACACTGCTCCACACTGGGTTCACGCTCTCCTCCCACACTGCTCCACACCGGGTTCACGCTCTCCTCCCACACTGCTCCACACTGGGTTCACCGCTCTCCTCACACTCTGCTCCACACTGGGTTCACGCTCTCCTCCCACACTGCCCCACACTGGGTTCACACTCTGCTCCCACACTTCTCCACACTGGGTTCACCGCTCTCCTCACACTCTGCCCCACACTGGGTTCACACTCTGCTCCCACACTGCTCCACACTGGGTTCACCGCTCTCCTCCCACACTGCTCCACACTGGGTTCACGCTCTCCTCCCACACTGCTCCACACTGGGTTCACGCTCTCCTCCCACACTGCTCCACACTGGGTTCACCGCTCTCCTCCCACACTGCTCCACACTGGGTTCACACTCTCCTCCCACACTGGGTTCACGCTCTCCTCCCACACTGCTCCACACTGGGTTCACGCTCTCCTCCCACACTGCTCCAAACTGGGTTCACGCTCTCCTCCCACACTGCTCCACACTGGGTTCACGCTCTCCTCCCACACTGCTCCACACTGGGTTCACCGCTCTCCTCACACACTGCTCCACACTGGGTTCACGCTCTCCTCCCACACTGCTCCACACTGGGTTCACACTCTCCTCCCACACTGGGTTCACGCTCTCCTCCCACACTGCTCCACACTGGGTTCACGCTCTCCTCCCAGACTGCTCCACACTGGGTTCACGCTCTCCTCCCGCACTGCTCCACACTGGGTTCACGCTCTCCTCCCACACTGCTCCACACTGGGTTCACGCTCTACTCCCGCACTGCTCCACACTGGGTTCACGCTCTCCTCCCACACGGCTCCACACTGGGTTCACACTCTCCTCCCACTCTGCTCCACACTGGGTTCACGCTCTCCTCCCACTCTGCTCCACACTGGGTTCACACTCTCCTCCAGCTCTGCTCCACACTGGGTTCACTCTCTCCTCCCACACTGCTCCACACTGGGTTCACCGCTCTCCTCCCACACTGCTCCACTCTGGGTTCACGCTCTACTCCCACACTGCTCCACATTGGGTTCACCGCTCTCCTCCCACGCTGCTCCACACTGGGTTCACGCTCTCCTCCCACACTGCTCCACACTGGGTTCACTCTCTCCTCCCACACTGCTCCACACTGGGTTCACGCTCTCCTCCCGCACTGCTCCACACTGGGTTCACCGCTCTCCTCCCACGCTGTTCCACACTGGGTTCACGCTTTCCTCCCACACTGCTCCACACTGGGTTCACCGCTCTCCTCCCACGCTGCTCCACACTGGGTTCACACTCTCCTCCCACACTGCTCCACACTGGGTTCACCGCTCTCCTCCCGCACTGCTCCACACTGGGTTCACACTCTGCTCCCACACTGCTCCACACTGAGTTCACCGTTCTCCTCCCACACTGCTCCACACTGGGTTCACCGCTCTCCTCCCACACTGCTCCACACTGGGTTCACGCTCTCCTCCCGCACTGCTCCACACTGGGTTCACACTCTCCTCCCACACTGCTCCACACTGGGTTCACGCTCTCCTCACACTCTGCTCCACACTGGGTTCACCGCTCTCCTCCCACACTGCTCCACACTGGGTTCACACTCTCCTCCCACACTGCTCCACACTGGGTTCACGCTCTCCTCCCGCACTGCTCCACACTGGGTTCACACTCTCCTCCCACACTGCTCCACACTGGGTTCACCGGTCTCCTCCCGCACTGCTCCACACTGAGTTCACACTCTGCTCCCACACTGCTCCACACTGGGTTCACCGCTCTCCTCCCACACTGCTCCACACTGGGTTCACCGCTCTCCTCCCACACTGCTCCACACTGGGTTCACGCACTCCTCCCACTCTGCCCCACACTGGGTTCACGCTCTCCTCCCACTCTCCTCCACACTGGGTTCACCGCTCTCCTCCCACACTGCTCCACACTGGGTTCACGCTCTCCTCCCACACTGCTCCACACCGGGTTCACGCTCTCCTCCCACACTGCTCCACACTGGGTTCACCGCTCTCCTCACACTCTGCTCCACACTGGGTTCACGCTCTCCTCCCACACTGCCCCACACTGGGTTCACACTCTGCTCCCACACTGCTCCACACTGGGTTCACCGCTCTCCTCACACTCTGCCCCACACTGGGTTCACACTCTGCTCCACACTGGGTTCACCGCTCTCCTCCCACACTGCTCCACACTGGGTTCACGCTCTCCTCCCACACTGCTCCACACTGGGTTCACGCTCTCCTCCCACACTGCTCCACACCGGGTTCACCTCTCTCCTCCCACACTGCTCCACACTGGGTTCACACTCTCCTCCCACACTGGGTTCACGCTCTCCTCCCACACTGCTCCACACTGGGTTCACGCTCTCCTCCCACACTGCTCCAAACTGGGTTCACGCTCTCCTCCCACACTGCTCCACACTGGGTTCACGCTCTCCTCCCACACTGCTCCACACTGGGTTCACGCTCTCCTCCCACACTGCTCCACACTGGGTTCACGCTCTCCTCACACACTGCTCCACACTGGGTTCACGCTCTCCTCCCGCACTGCTCCACACTGGGTTCACCGCTCTCCTCACACACTGCCCCACACTGGGTTCTCGCGCTCCTCCCACACTGCTCCACACTGGGTTCACACTCTCCTCCCACACTGCTCCACACTGGGTTCACGCTCTCCTCCCACACTGCTCCACACTGGGTTCACGCTCTCCTCCCACACTGCTCCACACTGGGTTCACGCTGTCCTCCCACACTGCTCCACACTGGGTTCACACTCTCCTCCCACACTGCTCCACACTGGGTTCACGCTCTCCTCCCGCACTGCTCCACACTGGGTTCACACTCTCCTCCCACACTGCTCCACACTGGGTTCACCGCTCTCCTCCCGCACTGCTCCACACTGGGTTCACACTCTGCTCCCACACTGCTCCACACTGGGTTCACCGTTCTCCTCCCACACTGCTCCACACTGGGTTCACCGCTCTCCTCCCACACTGCTCCATACTGGGTTCACGCTCTCCTCCCGCACTGCTCCACACTGGGTTCACACTCTCCTCCCACACTGCTCCACACTGGGTTCACGCTCTCCTCACACTCTGCTCCACACTGGGTTCACCGCTCTCCTCCCACACTGCTCCACACTGGGTTCACACTCCCCTCCCACACTGCTCCATACTGGGTTCACGCTCTCCTCCCGCACTGCTCCACACTGGGTTCACACTCCCCTCCCACACTGCTCCACACTGGGTTCACGCTCTCCTCCCACACTGCTCCACACTGGGTCCACACTCCCCTCCCACACTGCTCCATACTGGGTTCACGCTCTCCTCCCGCACTGCTCCACATTGGGTTCACCGCTCTCCTCCCACACTGCTCCTCACTGGGTTCACCGCTCTCCTCCCACACTGCTCCACACTGGGTTCACCGCTCTCCTCCCACACTGCTCCACTCTGGGTTCACGCTCTCCTCCCACACTGCCCCACACTGGGTTCACGCTCTCCTCCCACTCTGCTCCACACTGGGTTCACCGCTCTCCTCCCACACTGCTCCACACTGGGTTCACGCTCTCCTCCCACACTGCTCCACACCGGGTTCACGCTCTCCTCCCACACTGCTCCACACTGGGTTCACCGCTCTCCTCACACTCTGCTCCACACTGGGTTCACGCTCTCCTCCCACACTGCCCCACACTGGGTTCACACTCTGCTCCCACACTGCTCCACACTGGGTTCACCGCTCTCCTCACACTCTGCCCCACACTGGGTTCACACTCTGCTCCCACACTGCTCCACACTGGGTTCACCGCTCTCCTCCCACACTGCTCCACACTGGGTTCACGCTCTCCTCCCACACTGCTCCACACTGGGTTCACGCTCTCCTCCCACACTGCTCCACACTGGGTTCACCGCTCTCCTCCCACACTGCTCCACACTGGGTTCACACTCTCCTCCCACACTGGGTTCACGCTCTCCTCCCACACTGCTCCACACTGGGTTCACGCACTCCTCCCACACTGCTCCAAACTGGGTTCACGCTCTCCTCCCACACTGCTCCACACTGGGTTCACGCTCTCCTCCCACACTGCTCCACACTGGGTTCACGCTCTCCTCCCACACTGCTCCACACTGGGTTCACGCTCTCCTCCCACACTGCTCCACACTGGGTCCACCGCTCTCCTCCCACACTGCTCCACACTGGGTTCACGCTCTCCTCCCACACTGGGTTCACGCTCTCCTCCCACACTGCTCCACACTGGGTTCACGCTCTCCTCCCAGACTGCTCCACACTGGGTTCACGCTCTCCTCCCGCACTGCTCCACACTGGGTTCACGCTCTCCTGCCACACTGCTCCACACTGGGTTCACACTATCCTCCCACTCTGCTCCACACTGGGTTCACGCTCTCCTCCCACTCTGCTCCACACTGGGTTCACACTCTCCTCCAGCTCTGCTCCACACTGGGTTCACTCTCTCCTCCCACACTGCTCCACACTGGGTTCACCGCTCTCCTCCCACACTGCTCCACACTGGGTTCACGCTCTCCTCCCACACTGCTCCACACTGGGTTCACGCTCTCCTCCCACACTGCTCCACACTGGGTTCACCGCTCTCCTCCCACACTGCTCCACACTGGGTTCACGCTCTCCTCCCACACTGCTCCACACTGGGTTCACACTCTGCTCCCACACTGCTCCACACTGGGCTCACCGCTCTCCTCCCACGCTGCTCCACACTGGGTTCACGCTCTCCTCCCACACTGCTCCACACTGGGTTCACTTTCTCCTCCCACACTGCTCCACACTGGGTTCACGCTCTCCTCCCGCACTGCTCCACACTGGGTTCACCGCTCTCCTCCCACGCTGTTCCACACTGGGTTCACGCTCTCCTCCCACACTGCTCCACACTGGGTTCACCGCTCTCCTCCCACACTGCTCCACACTGGGTTCACACTCTCCTCCCACAATGCTCCACACTGGGTTCACCGCTCTCCTCCCACACTGCTCCACACTGGGTTCACGCTCTCCTCCCACACTGCTCCACACTGGGTTCACCGCTCTCCTCCCACACTGCTCCACACTGGGTTCACGCTCTCCTCCCACACTGCTCCACACTGGGTTCACCGCTCTCCTCCCGCACTGCTTCACACTGGGTTCACACTCTCCTCCCACACTGCTCCACACTGGGTTCACGCTCTCCTCCCACACTGCTCCACACTGGGTTCACGCTCTCCTCACACTCTGCTCCACACTGTGTTCACCGCTCTCCTCCCACACTGCTCCACACTGGGTTCACACTCTCCTCCCACACTGCTCCACACTGGGTTCACCGCTCTCCTCCCACACTGCTCCACACTGGGTTCACCGCTCTCCTCCCTCACTGCTCCACACTGAGATCACGCTCTCCTCACACTCTGCTCCACACTGGGTTCACACTGTACTCCCACACTGCTCCACACTGGGTTCACACTCTCCTCCCGCACTGCTCCAAACTGGGTTCACCGCTCTCCTCCCGCACTGCTCCACACTGGATTCACGCTCTCCTCACACACTGCTCCACACTGGGTTCACGCTCTCCTCCCGCACTGCTCCACACTGGGTTCACCGCTCTCCTCACACACTGCCCCACACTGGGTTCTCGCTCTCCTCCCACACTGCTCCACACTGGGTTCACACTCTCCTCCCACACTGCTCCACACTGGGTTCACGCTGTCCTCCCACACTGCTCCACACTGGGTTCACGCTCTCCTCCCACACTGCTCCACACTGGGTTCACGCTGTCCTCCCACACTGCTCCACACTGGGTTCACACTCTCCTCCCACACTGCTCCACACTGGGTTCACGCTCTCCTCCCGCACTGCTCCACACTGGGTTCACACTCTCCTCCCACACTGCTCCACACTGGGTTCACCGCTCTCCTCCCGCACTGCTCCACACTGGGTTCACACTCTGCTCCCACACTGCTCCACACTGGGTTCACCGCTCTCCTCCCACACTGCTCCACACTGGGTTCACCGCTCTCCTCCCACACTGCTCCACACTGGGTTCACCGCTCTCTTCCCACACTGCTCCACACTGGGTTCACGCTCTCCTCCCACACTGCCCCACACTGGGTTCACGCTCTCCTCCCACTCTGCTCCACACTGGGTTCACGCTCTCCTCACACTCTGCTCCACACTGGGTTCACGCTCTCCTCCCACTCTTCTCCACACTGGGTTCACGCTCTCCTCCCACACTGCTCCACACTGGGTTCACGCTCTCCTCCCACACTGCTCCACACTGGGTTCACCGCTCTCCTCCCACACTGCTCCACACTGGGTTCACGCTCTCCTCCCACACTGCTCCACACTGGGTTCACGCTCTCCTCCCACACTGCTCCACACTGGGTTCACCGCTCTCCTCCCACACTGCTCCACACTGGGTTCACGCTCTCCTCCCGCTCTGCTCCACACTGGGTTCACGCTCTCCTCCCACACTGCTCCACACTGGGTTCACGCTCTCCTCCCACACTGCTCCACACTGGGTTCACGCTCTCCTCCCACACTGCTCCACACTGGGTTCACGCTCTCCTCCCACACTGCTCCACACTGGGTTCACGCTCTCCTCCCACACTGCTCCACACTGGGTTCACGCTCTCCTCCCACTCTGCTCCACACTGGGTTCACGCTCTCCTCCCACTCTGCTCCACACTGGGTTCACGCTCTCCTCCCACACTGCTCCACACTGGGTTCACGCTCTCCTCCCACACTGCTCCACACTGGTTTCACACTCTCCTCCCACACTGCTCCACACTGGGTTCGCACTCTCCTCCCACACTGCTCCACACTGGGTTCACGCTCTCCTCCCGCACTGCTCCACACTGGGTTCACGCTCTCCTCCCACACTGCTCCACACTGGGTTCACGCTCTCCTCCCACACTGCTCCACACTGGGTTCACACTCTCCTCGCACTCTTCTCCACGCTGGGTTCACACTCTCCTCGCACTCTTCTCCACACTGGGTTCACACTCTCCTCCAGCTCTGCTCCACACTGGGTTCACGCTCTCCTCCCACACTGCTCCACACTGGGTTCACCGCTCTCCTCCCACACTGCTCCACACTGGGTTCACGCTCTACTCCCACACTGCTCCACACTGGGTTCACCGCTCTCCTCCCACGCTGCTCCACACTGGGTTCACGCTCTCCTCCCACACTGCTCCACACTGGGTTCGCTCTCTCCTCCCACACTGCTCCACACTGGGTTCACGCTCTCCTCCCGCACTGCTCCACACTGTGTTCACCGCTCTCCTCCCACGCTGTTCCACACTGGGTTCACGCTCTCCTCCCACACTGCTCCACACTGGGTTCACCGCTCTCCTCCCACGCTGCTCCACACTGGGTTCACGCTCTCCTCCCACACTGCTCCACACTGGGTTCACGCTCTCCTCACGCTCTGCTCCACACTGGGTTCACGCTCTCCTCCCACACTGCTCCACACTGGGTTCACCGCTCTCCTCCCTCACTGCTCCACACTGGGTTCACGCTCTCCTCACGCTCTGCTCCACACTGGGTTCACGCTCTCCTCCCGCACTGCTCCACACTGGGTTCACCGGTCTCCTCCCGCACTGCTCCACACTGAGTTCACACTCTGCTCCCACACTGCTCCACACTGGGTTCACCGCTCTCCTCCCACACTGCTCCACACTGGGTTCACCGCTCTCCTCCCACACTGCTCCACACTGGGTTCACCGCTCTCCTCCCACACTGCTCCACTCTGGGTTCACGCTCTCCTCCCACACTGCCCCACACTGGGTTCACGCTCTCCTCCCACTCTGCTCCACACTGGGTTCACCGCTCTCCTCCCACACTGCTCCACACTGGGTTCACGCTCTCCTCCCACACTGCTCCACACCGGGTTCACGCTCTCCTCCCACACTGCTCCACACTGGGTTCACCGCTCTCCTCACACTCTGCTCCACACTGGGTTCACGCTCTCCTCCCACACTGCCCCACACTGGGTTCACACTCTGCTCCCACACTGCTCCACACTGGGTTCACCGCTCTCCTCACACTCTGCCCCACACTGGGTTCACACTCTGCTCCCACACTGCTCCACACTGGGTTCACCGCTCTCCTCCCACACTGCTCCACACTGGGTTCACGCTCTCCTCCCACACTGCTCCACACTGGGTTCACGCTCTCCTCCCACACTGCTCCACACTGGGTTCACCGCTCTCCTCCCACACTGCTCCACACTGGGTTCACACTCTCCTCCTACACTGGGTTCACGCTCTCCTCCCACACTGCTCCACACTGGGTTCACGCTCTCCTCCCACACTGCTCCAAACTGGGTTCACGCTCTCCTCCCACACTGCTCCACACTGGGTTCACGCTCTCCTCCCACACTGCTCCACACTGGGTTCACGCTCTCCTCCCACACTGCTCCACACTGGGTTCACGCTCTCCTCCCACACTGCTCCACACTGGGTCCACCGCTCTCCTCCCACACTGCTCCACACTGGGTTCACGCTCTCCTCCCACACTGGGTTCACGCTCTCCTCCCACACTGCTCCACACTGGGTTCACGCTCTCCTCCCAGACTGCTCCACACTGGGTTCACGCTCTCCTCCCGCACTGCTCCACACTGGGTTCACGCTCTCCTGCCACACTGCTCCACACTGGGTTCACACTATCCTCCCACTCTGCTCCACACTGGGTTCACGCTCTCCTCCCACTCTGCTCCACACTGGGTTCACACTCTCCTCCAGCTCTGCTCCACACTGGGTTCACTCTCTCCTCCCACACTGCTCCACACTGGGTTCACCGCTCTCCTCCCACACTGCTCCACACTGGGTTCACGCTCTACTCCCACACTGCTCCACACTGGGCTCACCGCTCTCCTCCCACGCTGCTCCACACTGGGTTCACGCTCTCCTCCCACACTGCTCCACACTGGGTTCACTTTCTCCTCCCACACTGCTCCACACTGGGTTCACGCTCTCCTCCCGCACTGCTCCACACTGGGTTCACCGCTCTCCTCCCACGCTGTTCCACACTGGGTTCACGCTCTCCTCCCACACTGCTCCACACTGGGTTCACCGCTCTCCTCCCACGCTGCTCCACACTGGGTTCACGCTCTCCTCCCACACTGCTCCACACTGGGTTCACGCTCTCCTCACGCTCTGCTCCACACTGGGTTCACGCTCTCCTCCCACACTGCTCCACACTGGGTTCACCGCTCTCCTCCCTCACTGCTCCACACTGAGATCACGCTCTCCTCACACTCTGCTCCACACTGGGTTCACGCTCTCCTCCCGCACTGCTCCAAACTGGGTTCACCGCTCTCCTCCCGCACTGCTCCACACTGGATTCACGCTCTCCTCACACACTGCTCCACACTGGGTTCACGCTCTCCTCCCGCACTGCTCCACACTGGGTTCACCGCTCTCCTCACACACTGCCCCACACTGGGTTCTCGCTCTCCTCCCACACTGCTCCACACTGGGTTCACACTCTCCTCCCACACTGCTCCACACTGGGTTCACGCTGTCCTCCCACACTGCTCCACACTGGGTTCACGCTCTCCTCCCTCACTGCTCCACACTGGGTTCACGCTGTCCTCCCACACTGCTCCACACTGGGTTCACACTCTCCTCCCACACTGCTCCACACTGGGTTCACGCTCTCCTCCCGCACTGCTCCACACTGGGTTCACACTCTCCTCCCACACTGCTCCACACTGGGTTCACCGCTCTCCTCCCGCACTGCTCCACACTGGGTTCACACTCTGCTCCCACACTGCTCCACACTGGGTTCACCGCTCTCCTCCCACACTGCTCCACACTGGGTTCACCGCTCTCCTCCCACACTGCTCCACACTGGGTTCACCGCTCTCTTCCCACACTGCTCCACACTGGGTTCACGCTCTCCTCCCACACTGCCCCACACTGGGTTCACGCTCTCCTCCCACTCTGCTCCACACTGGGTTCACGCTCTCCTCACACTCTGCTCCACACTGGGTTCACGCTCTCCTCCCACTCTGCTCCACACTGGGTTCACGCTCTCCTCCCACACTGCTCCACACTGGGTTCACGCTCTCCTCCCACACTGCTCCACACTGGGTTCACCGCTCTCCTCCCACACTGCTCCACACTGGGTTCACGCTCTCCTCCCACACTGCTCCACACTGGGTTCACGCTCTCCTCCCACACTGCTCCACACTGGGTTCACCGCTCTCCTCCCACACTGCTCCACACTGGGTTCACGCTCTCCTCCCGCTCTGCTCCACACTGGGTTCACGCTCTCCTCCCACACTGCTCCACACTGGGTTCACGCTCTCCTCCCAGACTGCTCCACACTGGGTTCACGCTCTCCTCCCACACTGCTCCACACTGGGTTCACGCTCTCCTCCCACACTGCTCCACACTGGGTTCACGCTCTCCTCCCACACTGCTCCACACTGGGTTCACGCTCTCCTCCCACTCTGCTCCACACTGGGTTCACGCTCTCCTCCCACCCTGCTCCACACTGGGTTCACGCTCTCCTCCCACACTGCTCCACACTGGGTTCACGCTCTCCTCCCACACTGCTCCACACTGGGTTCACACTCTCCTCCCACACTGCTCCACACTGGGTTCGCACTCTCCTCCCACACTGCTCCACACTGGGTTCACGCTCTCCTCCCGCACTGCTCCACACTGGGTTCACGCTCTCCTCCCACACTGCTCCACACTGGGTTCACGCTCTCCTCCCACACTGCTCCACACTGGGTTCACACTCTCCTCGCACTCTTCTCCACACTGGGTTCACACTCTCCTCGCACTCTTCTCCACACTGGGTTCACACCCTCCTCCAGCTCTGCTCCACACTGGGTTCACGCTCTCCTCCCACACTGCTCCACACTGGGTTCACCGCTCTCCTCCCACACTGCTCCACACTGGGTTCACGCTCTACTCCCACACTGCTCCACACTGGGTTCACCGCTCTCCTCCCACGCTGCTCCACACTGGGTTCACGCTCTCCTCCCACACTGCTCCACACTGGGTTCGCTCTCTCCTCCCACACTGCTCCACACTGGGTTCACGCTCTCCTCCCGCACTGCTCCACACTGTGTTCACCGCTCTCCTCCCACGCTGTTCCACACTGGGTTCACGCTCTCCTCCCACACTGCTCCACACTGGGTTCACCGCTCTCCTCCCACGCTGCTCCACACTGGGTTCACGCTCTCCTCCCACACTGCTCCACACTGGGTTCACGCTCTCCTCACGCTCTGCTCCACACTGGGTTCACGCTCTCCTCCCGCACTGCTCCACACTGGGTTCACCGCTCTCCTCCCTCACTGCTCCACACTGGGTTCACGCTCTCCTCACGCTCTGCTCCACACTGGGTTCACGCTCTCCTCCCGCACTGCTCCACACTGGGTTCACCGGTCTCCTCCCGCACTGCTCCACACTGAGTTCACACTCTGCTCCCACACTGCTCCACACTGGGTTCACCGCTCTCCTCCCACACTGCTCCACACTGGGTTCACCGCTCTCCTCCCACACTGCTCCACACTGGGTTCACCGCTCTCCTCCCACACTGCTCCACTCTGGGTTCACGCTCTCCTCCCACACTGCCCCACACTGGGTTCACGCTCTCCTCCCACTCTGCTCCACACTGGGTTCACCGCTCTCCTCCCACACTGCTCCACACTGGGTTCACGCTCTCCTCCCACACTGCTCCACACCGGGTTCACGCTCTCCTCCCACACTGCTCCACACTGGGTTCACCGCTCTCCTCACACTCTGCTCCACACTGGGTTCACGCTCTCCTCCCACACTGCTCCACACTGGGTTCACCGCTCTCCTCACACTCTGCTCCACACTGGGTTCACGCTCTCCTCCCACACTGCTCCACACTGGGTTCACCGCTCTCCTCACACTCTGCTCCACACTGGGTTCACGCTCTCCTCCCACACTGCCCCACACTGGGTTCACACTCTGCTCCCACACTGCTCCACACTGGGTTCACCGCTCTCCTCCCACACTGCTCCACACTGGGTTCACGCTCTCCTCCCACACTGCTCCACACTGGGTTCACGCTCTCCTCCCACACTGCTCCACACTGGGTTCACCGCTCTCCTCCCACACTGCTCCACACTGGGTTCACACTCTCCTCCCACACTGGGTTCACGCTCTCCTCCCACACTGCTCCACACCGGGTTCACGCTCTCCTCCCACACTGCTCCAAACTGGGTTCACGCTCTCCTCCCACACTGCTCCACACTGGGTTCACGCTCTCCTCCCACACTGCTCCACACTGGGTTCACGCTCTCCTCCCACACTGCTCCACACTGGGTTCACGCTCTCCTCCCACACTGCTGCACACTGGGTCCACCGCTCTCCTCCCACACTGCTCCACACTGGGTTCACGCTCTCCTCCCACACTGCTCCACACTGGGTTCACAATCTCCTCTCACACTGGGTTCACGCTCTCCTCCCACACTGCTCCACACTGGGTTCACGCTCTCCTCCCAGACTGCTCCACACTGGGTTCACGCTCTCCTCCCGCACTGCTCCACACTGGGTTCACGCTCTCCTCCCACACTGCTCCACACTGGGTTCACGCTCTACTCCCGCACTGCTCCACACTGGGTTCACGCTCTCCTGCCACACAGCTCCACACTGGGTTCACACTATCCTCCCACTCTGCTCCACACTGGGTTCACGCTCTCCTCCCACTCTGCTCCACACTGGGTTCACACTCTCCTCCAGCTCTGCTCCACACTGGGTTCACTCTCTCCTCCCACACTGCTCCACACTGGGTTCACCGCTCTCCTCCCACACTGCTCAACACTGGGTTCACGCTCTACTCCCACACTGCTCCACACTGGGCTCACCGCTCTCCTCCCACGCTGCTCCACACTGGGTTCACGCTCTCCTCCCACACTGCTCCACACTGGGTTCACTTTCTCCTCCCACACTGCTCCACACTGGGTTCACGCTCTCCTCCCGCACTGCTCCACACTGGGTTCACCGCTCTCCTCCCACGCTGTTCCACACTGGGTTCACGCTCTCCTCCCACACTGCTCCACACTGGGTTCACCGCTCTCCTCCCATGCTGCTCCACACTGGGTTCACGCTCTCCTCCCACACTGCTCCACACTGGGTTCACGCTCTCCTCACGCTCTGCTCCACACTGGGTTCACGCTCTCCTCCCACACTGCTCCACACTGGGTTCACCGCTCTCCTCCCTGACTGCTCCACACTGGGATCACGCTCTCCTCACACTCTGCTCCACACTGGGTTCACGCTCTCCTCCCGCACTGCTCCAAACTGGGTTCACCGCTCTCCTCCCGCACTGCTCCACACTGGATTCACGCTCTCCTCACACACTGCTCCACACTGGGTTCACGCTCTCCTCCCGCACTGCTCCACACTGGGTTCACCGCTCTCCTCACACACTGCCCCACACTGGGTTCTCGCTCTCCTCCCACACTGCTCCACACTGGGTTCACACTCTCCTCCCACACTGCTCCACACTGGGTTCACGCTGTCCTCCCACACTGCTCCACACTGGGTTCACGCTCTCCTCCCACACTGCTCCACACTGGGTTCACGCTGTCCTCCCACACTGCTCCACACTGGGTTCACACTCTCCTCCCACACTGCTCCACACTGGGTTCACGCTCTCCTCCCGCACTGCTCCACACTGGGTTCACACTCTCCTCCCACACTGCTCCACACTGGGTTCACCGCTCTCCTCCCGCACTGCTCCACACTGGGTTCACACTCTGCTCCCACACTGCTCCACACTGGGTTCACCGCTCTCCTCCCACACTGCTCCACACTGGGTTCACCGCTCTCCTCCCACACTGCTCCACACTGGGTTCACCGCTCTCTTCCCACACTGCTCCACACTGGGTTCACGCTCTCCTCCCACACTGCCCCACACTGGGTACACGCTCTCCTCCCACTCTGCTCCACACTGGGTTCACGCTCTCCTCACACTCTGCTCCACACTGGGTTCACGCTCCCCTCCCACTCTGCCCCACACTGGGTTCACGCTCTCCTCCCACACTGCTCCACACTGGGTTCACGCTCTCCTCCCACACTGCTCCACACTGGGTTCACCGCTCTCCTCCCACACTGCTCCACATTGGGTTCACGCTCTCCTCCCACACTGCTCCACACTGGGTTCACACTCTCCTCCCGCACTGCTCCACACTGGGTTCACACTCTCCTCCCACACTGCTCCACACTGGGTTCACGCTCTCCTCCCGCACTGCTCCACACTGGGTTCACACTCTCCTCCCACACTGCTCCACACTGGGTTCACGCTCTCCTCACACTCTGCTCCACACTGGGTTCACCGCTCTCCTCCCACACTGCTCCACACTGGGTTCACACTCTCCTCCCACACTGCTCCACACTGGGTTCACGCTCTCCTCCCGCACTGCTCCACACTGGGTTCACACTCTCCTCCCACACTGCTCCACACTGGGTTCACCGCTCTCCTCCCGCACTGCTCCACACTGGGTTCACACTCTGCTCCCACACTGCTCCACACTGGGTTCACCGCTCTCCTCCCACACTGCTCCACACTGGGTTCACAGCTCTCCTCCCACACTGCTCCACACTGGGTTCACCGCTCTCCTCCCACACTGCTCCACACTGGGTTCACGCTCTCCTCCCACACTGCCCCACACTGGGTTCACGCTCTCCTCCCACTCTGCTCCACACTGGGTTCACCGCTCTCCTCCCACACTGCTCCACACTGGGTTCACGCTCTCCTCCCACACTGCTCCACACCGGGTTCACGCTCTCCTCCCACACTGCTCCACACTGGGTTCACCGCTCTCCTCACACTCTGCTCCACACTGGGTTCACGCTCTCCTCCCACACTGCCCCACACTGGGTTCACACTCTGCTCCCACACTGCTCCACACTGGGTTCACCGCTCTCCAACACACTCTGCCCCACACTGGGTTCACACTCTGCTCCCACACTGCTCCACACTGGGTTCACCGCTCTCCTCCCACACTGCTCCACACTGGGTTCACGCTCTCCTCCCACACTGCTCCACACTGGGTTCACGCTCTCCTCCCACACTGCTCCACACTGGGTTCACCGCTCTCCTCCCACACTGCTCCACACTGGGTTCACACTCTCCTCCCACACTGGGTTCACGCTCTCCTCCCACACTGCTCCACACTGGGTTCACGCTCTCCTCCCACACTGCTCCAAACTGGGTTCACGCTCTCCTCCCACACTGCTCCACACTGGGTTCACGCTCTCCTCCCACACTGCTCCACACTGGGTTCACGCTCTCCTCCCACACTGCTCCACACTGGGTTCACGCTCTCCTCCCACACTGCTCCACACTGGGTTCACCGCTCTCCTCACACACTGCTCCACACTGGGTTCACGCTCTCCTCCCACACTGCTCCACACTGGGTTCACACTCTCCTCCCACACTGGGTTCACGCTCTCCTCCCACACTGCTCCACACTGGGTTCACGCTCTCCTCCCAGACTGCTCCACACTGGGTTCACGCTCTCCTCCCGCACTGCTCCACACTGGGTTCACGCTCTCCTCCCACACTGCTCCACACTGGGTTCACGCTCTACTCCCGCACTGCTCCACACTGGGTTCACGCTCTCCTCCCACACGGCTCCACACTGGGTTCACACTCTCCTCCCACTCTGCTCCACACTGGGTTCACGCTCTCCTCCCACTCTGCTCCACACTGGGTTCACACTCTCCTCCAGCTCTGCTCCACACTGGGTTCACTCTCTCCTCCCACACTGCTCCACACTGGGTTCACCGCTCTCCTCCCACACTGCTCCACACTGGGTTCACGCTCTACTCCCACACTGCTCCACATTGGGTTCACCGCTCTCCTCCCACGCTGCTCCACACTGGGTTCACGCTCTCCTCCCACACTGCTCCACACTGGGTTCACTCTCTCCTCCCACACTGCTCCACACTGGGTTCACGCTCTCCTCCCGCACTGCTCCTCACTGGGTTCACCGCTCTCCTCCCACACTGCTCCACACTGGTTTCACACTCTCCTCCCACACTGCTCCACACTGGGTTCACCACTCTCCTCCCGCACTGCTCCACACTGGGTTCACACTCTGCTCCCACACTGCTCCACACTGGGTTCACCGTTCTCCTCCCACACTGCTCCACACTGGGTTCACCGCTCTCCTCCCACACTGCTCCACACTGGGTTCACGCTCTCCTCCCGCACTGCTCCACACTGGGTTCACACTCTCCTCCCACACTGCTCCACACTGGGTTCACGCTCTCCTCACACTCTGCTCCACACTGGGTTCACCGCTCTCCTCCCACACTGCTCCACACTGGGTTCACACTCTCCTCCCACACTGCTCCACACTGGGTTCACGCTCTCCTCCCACACTGCTCCACACTGGGTTCACCGCTCTCCTCCCACACTGCTCCACACTGGGTTCACGCTCTCCTCCCACACTGATCCACACTGGGTTCACCGCTCTCCTCCCACACTGCTCCACACTGGGTTCACGCTCTCCTCCCACACTGCTCCACACTGGGTTCACGCTCTCCTCCCACACTGCTCCACACTGGGTTCACCGCTCTCCTCCCACACTGCTCCACACTGGGTTCACGCTCTCCTCCCACACTGCTCCACACTGGGTTCACCGCTCTCCTCCCACACTGCTCCACACTGGGTTCACGCTCTCCTCCCACACTGCTCCACACCGTGTTCACGCTCTCCTCCCACACTGCTCCACACTGGGTTCACCGCTCTCCTCACACTCTGCTCCACACTGGGTTCACGCTCTCCTCCCACACTGCCCCACACTGGGTTCACACTCTGCTCCCACACTGCTCCACACTGGGTTCACCGCTCTCCTCACACTCTGCCCCACACTGGGTTCACACTCTGCTCCCACACTGCTCCACACTGGGTTCACCGCTCTCCTCCCACACTGCTCCACACTGGGTTCACGCTCTCCTCCCGCACTGCTCCACACTGGGTTCACACTCTCCTCCCACACTGCTCCACACTGGGTTCACGCTCTCCTCACACTCTGCTCCACACTGGGTTCACCGCTCTCCTCCCACACTGCTCCACACTGGGTTCACACTCTCCTCCCACACTGCTCCACACTGGGTTCACGCTCTCCTCCCGCACTGCTCCACACTGGGTTCACACTCTCCTCCCACACTGCTCCACACTGGGTTCACCGGTCTCCTCCCGCACTGCTCCACACTGAGTTCACACTCTGCTCCCACACTGCTCCACACTGGGTTCACGCTCTCCTCCCACACTGCTCCACACTGGGTTCACCGCTCTCCTCACACACTGCTCCACACTGGGTTCATGCTCTCCTCCCACACTGCTCCACACTGGGTTCACACTCTCCTCCCACACTGGGTTCACGCTCTCCTCCCACACTGCTCCACACTGGGTTCACGCTCTCCTCCCAGACTGCTCCACACTGGGTTCACGCTCTCCTCCCGCACTGCTCCACACTGGGTTCACGCTCTCCTCCCACACTGCTCCACACTGGGTTCACGCTCTACTCCCGCACTGCTCCACACTGGGTTCACGCTCTCCTCCCACTCTGCTCCACACTGGGTTCACGCTCTCCTCCCACTCTGCTCCACACTGGGTTCACACTCTCCTCCAGCTCTGCTCCACACTGGGTTCACTCTCTCCTCCCACACTGCTCCACACTGGGTTCACCGCTCTCCTCCCACACTGCTCCACACTGGGTTCACGCTCTACTCCCACACTGCTCCACATTGGGTTCACCGCTCTCCTCCCACGCTGCTCCACACTGGGTTCACGCTCTCCACCCACACTGCTCCACACTGGGTTCACTCTCTCCTCCCACACTGCTCCACACTGGGTTCACGCTCTCCTCCCGCTCTGCTCCACACTGGGTTCACGCTCTCCTCCCACACTGCTCCTCACTGGGTTCACCGCTCTCCTCCCACGCTGTTCCACACTGGGTTCACGCTCTCCTCACACACTGCTCCACACTGGGTTCACCGCTCTCCTCCCACGCTGCTCCACACTGGGTTCACACTCTCCTCCCACACTGCTCCACACTGGGTTCACCGCTCTCCTCCCGCACTGCTCCACACTGGGTTCACACTCTGCTCCCACACTGCTCCACACTGGGTTCACCGTTCTCCTCCCACACTGCTCCACACTGGGTTCACCGCTCTCCTCCCAAACTGCTCCACACTGGGTTCACGCTCTCCTCCCGCACTGCTCCACACTGGGTTCACACTCTCCTCCCACACTGCTCCACACTGGGTTCACGCTCTCCTCACACTCTGCTCCACACTGGGTTCACCGCTCTCCTCCCACACTGCTCCACACTGGGTTCACACTCTCCTCCCACACTGCTCCACACTGGGTTCACGCTCTCCTCCCGCACTGCTCCACACTGGGTTCACACTCTCCTCCCACACTGCTCCACACTGGGTTCACCGGTCTCCTCCCACACTGCTCCACACTGAGTTCACACTCTGCTCCCACACTGCTCCACACTGGGTTCACCGCTCTCCTCCCACACTGCTCCACACTGGGTTCACCGCTCTCCTCCCACACTGCTCCACACTGGGTTCACCGCTCTCCTCCCACACTGCTCCACACTGGGTTCACGCTCTCCTCCCACACTGCTCCACATCGGGTTCACGCTCTCCTCCCACACTGCTCCACACTGGGTTCACCGCTCTCCTCACACTCTGCTCCACACTGGGTTCACGCTCTCCTCCCACACTGCCCCACACTGGGTTCACACTCTGCTCCCACACTGCTCCACACTGGGTTCACCGCTCTCCTCACACTCTGCCCCACACTGGGTTCACGCTCTCCTCCCACACTGCTCCACACTGGGTTCACCGCTCTCCTCCCACACTGCTCCACACTGGGTTCACGCTCTCCTCCCACACTGCTCCACACTGGGTTCACGCTCTCCTCCCACACTGCTCCACACTGGGTTCACACTCTGCTCCCACACTGCTCCACACTGGGTTCACCGCTCTCCTCCCACACTGCTCCACACTGGGTTCACCGCTCTCCTCCCACACTGCTCCACACTGGGTTCACGCTCTCCTCCCACACTGCTCCACACTGGGTTCACACTCTCCTCCCACACTGGGTTCACGCTCTCCTCCCACACTGCTCCACACTGGGTTCACGCTCTCCTCCCAGACTGCTCCACACTGGGTTCACGCTCTCCTCCCGCACTGCTCCACACTGGGTTCACGCTCTCCTCCCACACTGCTCCACACTGGGTTCACGCTCTACTCCCGCACTGCTCCACACTGGGTTCACGCTCTCCTCCCACACGGCTCCACACTGGGTTCACACTCTCCTCCCACTCTGCTCCACACTGGGTTCACGCTCTCCTCCCACTCTGCTCCACACTGGGTTCACACTCTCCTCCAGCTCTGCTCCACACTGGGTTCACTCTCTCCTCCCACACTGCTCCACACTGGGTTCACCGCTCTCCTCCCACACTGCTCCACACTGGGTTCACGCTCTACTCCCACACTGCTCCACATTGGGTTCACCGCTCTCCTCCCACGCTGCTCCACACTGGGTTCACGCTCTCCTCCCACACTGCTCCACACTGGGTTCACTCTCTCCTCCCACACTGCTCCACACTGGGTTCACGCTCTCCTCCCGCACTGCTCCACACTGGGTTCACCGCTCTCCTCCCACGCTGTTCCACACTGGGTTCACGCTCTCCTCCCACACTGCTCCACACTGGGTTCACCGCTCTCCTCCCACGCTGCTCCACACTGGGTTCACACTCTCCTCCCACACTGCTCCACACTGGGTTCACCGCTCTCCTCCCGCACTGCTCCACACTGGGTTCACACTCTGCTCCCACACTGCTCCACACTGGGTTCACCGTTCTCCTCCCACACTGCTCCACACTGGGTTCACCGCTCTCCTCCCACACTGCTCCACACTGGGTTCACGCTCTCCTCCCGCACTGCTCCACACTGGGTTCACACTCTCCTCCCACACTGCTCCACACTGGGTTCACGCTCTCCTCACACTCTGCTCCACACTGGGTTCACCGCTCTCCTCCCACACTGCTCCACACTGGGTTCACACTCTCCTCCCACACTGCTCCACACTGGGTTCACGCTCTCCTCCCGCACTGCTCCACACTGGGTTCACACTCTCCTCCCACACTGCTCCACACTGGGTTCACCGGTCTCCTCCCGCACTGCTCCACACTGGGTTCACCGCTCTCCTCACACACTGCTCCACACTGGGTTCACCGCTCTCCTCCCACACTGCTCCACACTGGGTTCACCGCTCTCCTCCCTCACTGCTCCACACTGGGTTCACCGCTCTCCTCCCACACTGCTCCACACTGGGTTCACGCTCTCCTCCCACACTGCCCCACACTGGGTTCACGCTCTCCTCCCACTCTGCTCCACACTGGGTTCACCGCTCTCCTCCCACACTGCTCCACACTGGGTTCACGCTCACCTCCCACACTGCTCCACACCGGGTTCACGCTCTCCTCCCACACTGCTCCACACTGGGTTCACCGCTCTCCTCACACTCTGCTCCACACTGGGTTCACGCTCTCCTCCCACACTGCCCCACACTGGGTTCACACTCTGCTCCCACACTGCTCCACACTGGGTTCACCGCTCTCCTCACACTCTGCCCCACAATGGGTTCACACTCTCCTCCCACACTGCTCCACACTGGGTTCACGCTCTCCTCCCGCACTGCTCCACACTGGGTTCACACTCTCCTCCCACACTGCTCCACACTGGGTTCACGCTCTCCTCACACTCTGCTCCACACTGGGTTCACCGCTCTCCTCCCACACTGCTCCACACTGGGTTCACACTCTCCTCCCACACTGCTCCACACTGGGTTCACGCTCTCCTCCCGCACTGCTCCACACTGGGTTCACACTCTCCTCCCACACTGCTCCACACTGGGTTCACCGGTCTCCTCCCGCACTGCTCCACACTGAGTTCACACTCTGCTCCCACACTGCTCCACACTGGGTTTACCGCTCTCCTCCCACACTGCTCCACACTGGGTTCACCGCTCTCCTCCCTCACTGCTCCACACTGGGTTCACCGCTCTCCTCCCACACTGCTCCACACTGGGTTCACGCTCTCCTCCCACACTGCCCCACACTGGGTTCACGCTCTCCTCCCACTCTGCTCCACACTGGGTTCACCGCTCTCCTCCCACACTGCTCCACACTGGGTTCACGCTCACCTCCCACACTGCTCCACACCGGGTTCACGCTCTCCTCCCACACTGCTCCACACTGGGTTCACCGCTCTCCTCACACTCTGCTCCACACTGGGTTCACGCTCTCCTCCCACACTGCCCCACACTGGGTTCACACTCTGCTCCCACACTGCTCCACACTGGGTTCACCGCACTCCTCACACTCTGCCCCACAATGGGTTCACACTCTGCTCCCACACTGCTCCACACTGGGTTCACCGCTCTCCTCCCACACTGCTCCACACTGGGTTCACGCTCTCCTCCCACACTGCTCCACACTGGGTTCACGCTCTCCTCCCACACTGCTCCACACCGGGTTCACCGCTCTCCTCCCACACTGCTCCACACTGGGTTCACACTCTCCTCCCACACTGGGTTCACGCTCTCCTCCCACACTGCTCCACACTGGGTTCACGCTCTCCTCCCACACTGCTCCAAACTGGGTTCACGCTCTCCTCCCACACTGCTCCACACTGGGTTCACGCTGTCCTCCCACACTGCTCCACACTGGGTTCACGCTCTCCTCCCACACTGCTCCACACTGGGTTCACGCTCTCCTCCCGCACTGCTCCACACTGGGTTCACCGCTCTCCTCACACACTGCCCCACACTGGGTTCTCGCGCTCCTCCCACACTGCTCCACACTGGGTTCACACTCTCCTCCCACACTGCTCCACACTGGGTTCACGCTCTCCTCCCACACTGCTCCACACTGGGTTCACGCTCTCCTCCCACACTGCTCCACACTGGGTTCACGCTGTCCTCCCACACTGCTCCACAATGGGTTCACACTCTCCTCCCACACTGCTCCACACTGGGTTCACGCTCTCCTCCCGCACTGCTCCACACTGGGTTCACACTCTCCTCCCACACTGCTCCACACTGGGTTCACCGCTCTCCTCCCGCACTGCTCCACACTGGGTTCACACTCTGCTCCCACACTGCTCCACACTTGGTTCACCGTTCTCCTCCCACACTGCTCCACACTGGGTTCACCGCTCTCCTCCCACACTGCTCCATACTGGGTTCATGCTCTCCTCCCGCACTGCTCCACACTGGGTTCACACTCTCCTCCCACACTGCTCCACACTGGGTTCACGCTCTCCTCACACTCTGCTCCACACTGGGTTCACCGCTCTCCTCCCACACTGCTCCACACTGGGTTCACACTCTCCTCCCACACTGCTCCACACTGGGTTCACGCTCTCCTCCCGCACTGCTCCACACTGGGTTCACACTCTCCTCCCACACTGCTCCACACTGGGTTCACGCTCTCCTCCCACACTGCTCCACACTGGGTTCACGCTCTCCTCCCACGCTGCTCCACACTGGGTTCACGCTCTCCTCCCACACTGCTCCACACTGGGTTCACGCTGTCCTCCCACACTGCTCCACACTGGGTTCACACTCTCCTCCCACACTGCTCCACACTGGGTTCACGCTCTCCTCCCGCACTGCTCCACACTGGGTTCACACTCTCCTCCCACACTGCTCCACACTGGGTTCACGCTCTCCTCCCACACTGCTCCACACTGGGTTCACGCTCTCCTCCCACGCTGCTCCACACTGGGTTCACGCTCTCCTCCCACGCTGCTCCACACTGGGTTCACCGCTCTCCCCCCACACTGCTCCACACTGGGTTCACCGCTCTCCTCCCACACTGCTCCACAATGGGTTCACCGCTCTCCTCCCACACTGCTCCACACTGGGTTCACCGCTCTCCTCCCACACTGCTCCACTCTGGGTTCACGCTCTCCTCCCACACTGCCCCACACTGGGTTCACGCTCTCCTCCCACTCTGCTCCACACTGGGTTCACCGCTCTCCTCCCACACTGCTCCACACTGGGTTCACGCTCTCCTCCCACACTGCTCCACACCGGGTTCACGCTCTCCTCCCACACTGCTCCACACTGGGTTCACCGCTCTCCTCACACTCTGCTCCACACTGGGTTCACGCTCTCCTCCCACACTGCCCCACACTGGGTTCACACTCTGCTCCCACACTGCTCCACACTGGGTTCACCGCTCTCCTCCCACACTGCTCCACACTGGGTTCACGCTCTCCTCCCACACTGCTCCACACTGGGTTCACGCTCTCCTCCCACACTGCTCCACACTGGGTTCACCGCTCTCCTCCCACACTGCTCCACACTGGGTTCACACTCTCCTCCCACACTGGGTTCGCGCTCTCCTCCCACACTGCTCCACACTGGGTTCACGCTCTCCTCCCACACTGCTCCAAACTGGGTTCACGCTCTCCTCCCACACTGCTCCACACTGGGTTCACGCTCTCCTCCCACACTGCTCCACACTGGGTTCACGCACTCCTCCCACACTGCTCCACACTGGGTTTACGCTCTCCTCCCACACTGCTCCACACTGGATTCACGCTCTCCTGCCACACTGCTCCACACTGGGTTCACGCACTCCTCCCGCACTGCTCCACACTGGATTCACGCTCTCCTGCCACACTGCTCCACACTGGGTTCACACTATCCTCCCACTCTGCTCCACACTGGGTTCACGCTCTCCTCCCACTCTGCTCCACACTGGGTTCACGCTCTCCTCCCACACTGCTCCACACTGGGTTCACCGCTCTCCTCCCACACTGCTCCACACTGGGTTCACACTCTCCTCCAGCTCTGCTCCACACTGGGTTCACTCTCTCCTCCCACACTGCTCCACACTGGGTTCACCGCTCTGCTCCCACGCTGCTCCACACTGGGTTCACGCTCTCCTCCCACACTGCTCCACACTGGGTTCACTTTCTCCTCCCACACTGCTCCACACTGGGTTCACGCTCTCCTACCACACTGCTCCACACTGGGTTCACTTTCTCCTCCCACACTGCTCCACACTGGGTTTACCGTTCTCCTCCCACACTGCTCCACACTGGGTTCACCGTTCTCCTCCCACACTGCTCCACACTGGGTTCACCGCTCTCCTCCCACACTGCTCCACACTGGGTTCACGCTCTCCTCCCGCACTGCTCCACACTGGGTTCACACTCTCCTCCCACACTGCTCCACACTGGGTTCACGCTCTCCTCACACTCTGCTCCACACTGGGTTCACCGCTCTCCTCCCACACTGCTCCACACTGGGTTCACACTCTCCTCCCACACTGCTCCACACTGGGTTCACGCTCTCCTCCCACACTGCTCCACACTGGGTTCACCGCTCTCCTCCCACACTGCTCCACACTGGGTTCACGCTCTCCTCCCACACTGATCCACACTGGGTTCACCGCTCTCCTCCCACACTGCTCCACACTGGGTTCACGCTCTCCTCCCACACTGCTCCACACTGGGTTCACGCTCTCCTCCCACACTGCTCCACACTGGGTTCACCGCTCTCCTCCCACACTGCTCCACACTGGGTTCACGCTCTCCTCCCACACTGCTCCACACTGGGTTCACCGCTCTCCTCCCACACTGCTCCACACTGGGTTCACGCTCTCCTCCCACACTGCTCCACACCGGGTTCACGCTCTCCTCCCACACTGCTCCACACTGGGTTCACCGCTCTCCTCACACTCTGCTCCACACTGGGTTCACGCTCTCCTCCCACACTGCCCCACACTGGGTTCACACTCTGCTCCCACACTGCTCCACACTGGGTTCACCGCTCTCCTCACACTCTGCCCCACACTGGGTTCACACTCTGCTCCCACACTGCTCCACACTGGGTTCACCGCTCTCCTCCCACACTGCTCCACACTGGGTTCACGCTCTCCTCCCGCACTGCTCCACACTGGGTTCACACTCTCCTCCCACACTGCTCCACACTGGGTTCACGCTCTCCTCACACTCTGCTCCACACTGGGTTCACCGCTCTCCTCCCACACTGCTCCACACTGGGTTCACACTCTCCTCCCACACTGCTCCACACTGGGTTCACGCTCTCCTCCCGCACTGCTCCACACTGGGTTCACACTCTCCTCCCACACTGCTCCACACTGGGTTCACCGGTCTCCTCCCGCACTGCTCCACACTGAGTTCACACTCTGCTCCCACACTGCTCCACACTGGGTTCACGCTCTCCTCCCACACTGCTCCACACTGGGTTCACCGCTCTCCTCACACACTGCTCCACACTGGGTTCATGCTCTCCTCCCACACTGCTCCACACTGGGTTCACACTCTCCTCCCACACTGGGTTCACGCTCTCCTCCCACACTGCTCCACACTGGGTTCACGCTCTCCTCCCAGACTGCTCCACACTGGGTTCACGCTCTCCTCCCGCACTGCTCCACACTGGGTTCACGCTCTCCTCCCACACTGCTCCACACTGGGTTCACGCTCTACTCCCGCACTGCTCCACACTGGGTTCACGCTCTCCTCCCACTCTGCTCCACACTGGGTTCACGCTCTCCTCCCACTCTGCTCCACACTGGGTTCACACTCTCCTCCAGCTCTGCTCCACACTGGGTTCACTCTCTCCTCCCACACTGCTCCACACTGGGTTCACCGCTCTCCTCCCACACTGCTCCACACTGGGTTCACGCTCTACTCCCACACTGCTCCACATTGGGTTCACCGCTCTCCTCCCACGCTGCTCCACACTGGGTTCACGCTCTCCACCCACACTGCTCCACACTGGGTTCACTCTCTCCTCCCACACTGCTCCACACTGGGTTCACGCTCTCCTCCCGCTCTGCTCCACACTGGGTTCACGCTCTCCTCCCACACTGCTCCTCACTGGGTTCACCGCTCTCCTCCCACGCTGTTCCACACTGGGTTCACGCTCTCCTCACACACTGCTCCACACTGGGTTCACCGCTCTCCTCCCACGCTGCTCCACACTGGGTTCACACTCTCCTCCCACACTGCTCCACACTGGGTTCACCGCTCTCCTCCCGCACTGCTCCACACTGGGTTCACACTCTGCTCCCACACTGCTCCACACTGGGTTCACCGTTCTCCTCCCACACTGCTCCACACTGGGTTCACCGCTCTCCTCCCAAACTGCTCCACACTGGGTTCACGCTCTCCTCCCGCACTGCTCCACACTGGGTTCACACTCTCCTCCCACACTGCTCCACACTGGGTTCACGCTCTCCTCACACTCTGCTCCACACTGGGTTCACCGCTCTCCTCCCACACTGCTCCACACTGGGTTCACACTCTCCTCCCACACTGCTCCACACTGGGTTCACGCTCTCCTCCCGCACTGCTCCACACTGGGTTCACACTCTCCTCCCACACTGCTCCACACTGGGTTCACCGGTCTCCTCCCACACTGCTCCACACTGAGTTCACACTCTGCTCCCACACTGCTCCACACTGGGTTCACCGCTCTCCTCCCACACTGCTCCACACTGGGTTCACCGCTCTCCTCCCACACTGCTCCACACTGGGTTCACCGCTCTCCTCCCACACTGCTCCACACTGGGTTCACGCTCTCCTCCCACACTGCTCCACATCGGGTTCACGCTCTCCTCCCACACTGCTCCACACTGGGTTCACCGCTCTCCTCACACTCTGCTCCACACTGGGTTCACGCTCTCCTCCCACACTGCCCCACACTGGGTTCACACTCTGCTCCCACACTGCTCCACACTGGGTTCACCGCTCTCCTCACACTCTGCCCCACACTGGGTTCACGCTCTCCTCCCACACTGCTCCACACTGGGTTCACCGCTCTCCTCCCACACTGCTCCACACTGGGTTCACGCTCTCCTCCCACACTGCTCCACACTGGGTTCACGCTCTCCTCCCACACTGCTCCACACTGGGTTCACACTCTGCTCCCACACTGCTCCACACTGGGTTCACCGCTCTCCTCCCACACTGCTCCACACTGGGTTCACCGCTCTCCTCCCACACTGCTCCACACTGGGTTCACGCTCTCCTCCCACACTGCTCCACACTGGGTTCACACTCTCCTCCCACACTGGGTTCACGCTCTCCTCCCACACTGCTCCACACTGGGTTCACGCTCTCCTCCCAGACTGCTCCACACTGGGTTCACGCTCTCCTCCCGCACTGCTCCACACTGGGTTCACGCTCTCCTCCCACACTGCTCCACACTGGGTTCACGCTCTACTCCCGCACTGCTCCACACTGGGTTCACGCTCTCCTCCCACACGGCTCCACACTGGGTTCACACTCTCCTCCCACTCTGCTCCACACTGGGTTCACGCTCTCCTCCCACTCTGCTCCACACTGGGTTCACACTCTCCTCCAGCTCTGCTCCACACTGGGTTCACTCTCTCCTCCCACACTGCTCCACACTGGGTTCACCGCTCTCCTCCCACACTGCTCCACACTGGGTTCACGCTCTACTCCCACACTGCTCCACATTGGGTTCACCGCTCTCCTCCCACGCTGCTCCACACTGGGTTCACGCTCTCCTCCCACACTGCTCCACACTGGGTTCACTCTCTCCTCCCACACTGCTCCACACTGGGTTCACGCTCTCCTCCCGCACTGCTCCACACTGGGTTCACCGCTCTCCTCCCACGCTGTTCCACACTGGGTTCACGCTCTCCTCCCACACTGCTCCACACTGGGTTCACCGCTCTCCTCCCACGCTGCTCCACACTGGGTTCACACTCTCCTCCCACACTGCTCCACACTGGGTTCACCGCTCTCCTCCCGCACTGCTCCACACTGGGTTCACACTCTGCTCCCACACTGCTCCACACTGGGTTCACCGTTCTCCTCCCACACTGCTCCACACTGGGTTCACCGCTCTCCTCCCACACTGCTCCACACTGGGTTCACGCTCTCCTCCCGCACTGCTCCACACTGGGTTCACACTCTCCTCCCACACTGCTCCACACTGGGTTCACGCTCTCCTCACACTCTGCTCCACACTGGGTTCACCGCTCTCCTCCCACACTGCTCCACACTGGGTTCACACTCTCCTCCCACACTGCTCCACACTGGGTTCACGCTCTCCTCCCGCACTGCTCCACACTGGGTTCACACTCTCCTCCCACACTGCTCCACACTGGGTTCACCGGTCTCCTCCCGCACTGCTCCACACTGGGTTCACCGCTCTCCTCACACACTGCTCCACACTGGGTTCACCGCTCTCCTCCCACACTGCTCCACACTGGGTTCACCGCTCTCCTCCCTCACTGCTCCACACTGGGTTCACCGCTCTCCTCCCACACTGCTCCACACTGGGTTCACGCTCTCCTCCCACACTGCCCCACACTGGGTTCACGCTCTCCTCCCACTCTGCTCCACACTGGGTTCACCGCTCTCCTCCCACACTGCTCCACACTGGGTTCACGCTCACCTCCCACACTGCTCCACACCGGGTTCACGCTCTCCTCCCACACTGCTCCACACTGGGTTCACCGCTCTCCTCACACTCTGCTCCACACTGGGTTCACGCTCTCCTCCCACACTGCCCCACACTGGGTTCACACTCTGCTCCCACACTGCTCCACACTGGGTTCACCGCTCTCCTCACACTCTGCCCCACAATGGGTTCACACTCTCCTCCCACACTGCTCCACACTGGGTTCACGCTCTCCTCCCGCACTGCTCCACACTGGGTTCACACTCTCCTCCCACACTGCTCCACACTGGGTTCACGCTCTCCTCACACTCTGCTCCACACTGGGTTCACCGCTCTCCTCCCACACTGCTCCACACTGGGTTCACACTCTCCTCCCACACTGCTCCACACTGGGTTCACGCTCTCCTCCCGCACTGCTCCACACTGGGTTCACACTCTCCTCCCACACTGCTCCACACTGGGTTCACCGGTCTCCTCCCGCACTGCTCCACACTGAGTTCACACTCTGCTCCCACACTGCTCCACACTGGGTTTACCGCTCTCCTCCCACACTGCTCCACACTGGGTTCACCGCTCTCCTCCCTCACTGCTCCACACTGGGTTCACCGCTCTCCTCCCACACTGCTCCACACTGGGTTCACGCTCTCCTCCCACACTGCCCCACACTGGGTTCACGCTCTCCTCCCACTCTGCTCCACACTGGGTTCACCGCTCTCCTCCCACACTGCTCCACACTGGGTTCACGCTCACCTCCCACACTGCTCCACACCGGGTTCACGCTCTCCTCCCACACTGCTCCACACTGGGTTCACCGCTCTCCTCACACTCTGCTCCACACTGGGTTCACGCTCTCCTCCCACACTGCCCCACACTGGGTTCACACTCTGCTCCCACACTGCTCCACACTGGGTTCACCGCTCTCCTCACACTCTGCCCCACAATGGGTTCACACTCTGCTCCCACACTGCTCCACACTGGGTTCACCGCTCTCCTCCCACACTGCTCCACACTGGGTTCACGCTCTCCTCCCACACTGCTCCACACTGGGTTCACGCTCTCCTCCCACACTGCTCCACACCGGGTTCACCGCTCTCCTCCCACACTGCTCCACACTGGGTTCACACTCTCCTCCCACACTGGGTTCACGCTCTCCTCCCACACTGCTCCACACTGGGTTCACGCTCTCCTCCCACACTGCTCCAAACTGGGTTCACGCTCTCCTCCCACACTGCTCCACACTGGGTTCACGCTGTCCTCCCACACTGCTCCACACTGGGTTCACGCTCTCCTCCCACACTGCTCCACACTGGGTTCACGCTCTCCTCCCGCACTGCTCCACACTGGGTTCACCGCTCTCCTCACACACTGCCCCACACTGGGTTCTCGCGCTCCTCCCACACTGCTCCACACTGGGTTCACACTCTCCTCCCACACTGCTCCACACTGGGTTCACGCTCTCCTCCCACACTGCTCCACACTGGGTTCACGCTCTCCTCCCACACTGCTCCACACTGGGTTCACGCTGTCCTCCCACACTGCTCCACAATGGGTTCACACTCTCCTCCCACACTGCTCCACACTGGGTTCACGCTCTCCTCCCGCACTGCTCCACACTGGGTTCACACTCTCCTCCCACACTGCTCCACACTGGGTTCACCGCTCTCCTCCCGCACTGCTCCACACTGGGTTCACACTCTGCTCCCACACTGCTCCACACTTGGTTCACCGTTCTCCTCCCACACTGCTCCACACTGGGTTCACCGCTCTCCTCCCACACTGCTCCATACTGGGTTCATGCTCTCCTCCCGCACTGCTCCACACTGGGTTCACACTCTCCTCCCACACTGCTCCACACTGGGTTCACGCTCTCCTCACACTCTGCTCCACACTGGGTTCACCGCTCTCCTCCCACACTGCTCCACACTGGGTTCACACTCTCCTCCCACACTGCTCCACACTGGGTTCACGCTCTCCTCCCGCACTGCTCCACACTGGGTTCACACTCTCCTCCCACACTGCTCCACACTGGGTTCACGCTCTCCTCCCACACTGCTCCACACTGGGTTCACGCTCTCCTCCCACGCTGCTCCACACTGGGTTCACGCTCTCCTCCCACACTGCTCCACACTGGGTTCACGCTGTCCTCCCACACTGCTCCACACTGGGTTCACACTCTCCTCCCACACTGCTCCACACTGGGTTCACGCTCTCCTCCCGCACTGCTCCACACTGGGTTCACACTCTCCTCCCACACTGCTCCACACTGGGTTCACGCTCTCCTCCCACACTGCTCCACACTGGGTTCACGCTCTCCTCCCACGCTGCTCCACACTGGGTTCACGCTCTCCTCCCACGCTGCTCCACACTGGGTTCACCGCTCTCCCCCCACACTGCTCCACACTGGGTTCACCGCTCTCCTCCCACACTGCTCCACAATGGGTTCACCGCTCTCCTCCCACACTGCTCCACACTGGGTTCACCGCTCTCCTCCCACACTGCTCCACTCTGGGTTCACGCTCTCCTCCCACACTGCCCCACACTGGGTTCACGCTCTCCTCCCACTCTGCTCCACACTGGGTTCACCGCTCTCCTCCCACACTGCTCCACACTGGGTTCACGCTCTCCTCCCACACTGCTCCACACCGGGTTCACGCTCTCCTCCCACACTGCTCCACACTGGGTTCACCGCTCTCCTCACACTCTGCTCCACACTGGGTTCACGCTCTCCTCCCACACTGCCCCACACTGGGTTCACACTCTGCTCCCACACTGCTCCACACTGGGTTCACCGCTCTCCTCCCACACTGCTCCACACTGGGTTCACGCTCTCCTCCCACACTGCTCCACACTGGGTTCACGCTCTCCTCCCACACTGCTCCACACTGGGTTCACCGCTCTCCTCCCACACTGCTCCACACTGGGTTCACACTCTCCTCCCACACTGGGTTCGCGCTCTCCTCCCACACTGCTCCACACTGGGTTCACGCTCTCCTCCCACACTGCTCCAAACTGGGTTCACGCTCTCCTCCCACACTGCTCCACACTGGGTTCACGCTCTCCTCCCACACTGCTCCACACTGGGTTCACGCACTCCTCCCACACTGCTCCACACTGGGTTTACGCTCTCCTCCCACACTGCTCCACACTGGATTCACGCTCTCCTGCCACACTGCTCCACACTGGGTTCACGCACTCCTCCCGCACTGCTCCACACTGGATTCACGCTCTCCTGCCACACTGCTCCACACTGGGTTCACACTATCCTCCCACTCTGCTCCACACTGGGTTCACGCTCTCCTCCCACTCTGCTCCACACTGGGTTCACGCTCTCCTCCCACACTGCTCCACACTGGGTTCACCGCTCTCCTCCCACACTGCTCCACACTGGGTTCACACTCTCCTCCAGCTCTGCTCCACACTGGGTTCACTCTCTCCTCCCACACTGCTCCACACTGGGTTCACCGCTCTGCTCCCACGCTGCTCCACACTGGGTTCACGCTCTCCTCCCACACTGCTCCACACTGGGTTCACTTTCTCCTCCCACACTGCTCCACACTGGGTTCACGCTCTCCTCCCACACTGCTCCACACTGGGTTCACTTTCTCCTCCCACACTGCTCCACACTGGGTTCACCGCTCTCCTCCCAGACTGCTCCACACTGGGTTCACGCTCTCCTCCCGCACTGCTCCACACTGGATTCACGCTCTCCTGCCACACTGCTCCACACTGGGTTCACGCTCTCCTCCCACTCTGCTCCACACTGGGTTCACACTCTCCTCCAGCTCTGCTCCACTCTGGGTTCACTCTCTCCTCCCACACTGCTCCACACTGGGTTCACCGCTCTCCTCCCACGCTGCTCCACACTGGGTTCACGCTCTCCTCCCACACTGCTCCACACTGGGTTCACTTTCTCCTCCCACACTGCTCCACACTGGGCTCACCACTCTCCTCCCACACTGCTCCACACTGGGTTCACTTTCTCCTCCCACACTGCTCCACACTGGGTTCACGCTCTCCTCCCGCACTGCTCCACACTGGGTTCACCGCTCTCCTCCCACGCTGTTCCACACTGGGTTCACGCTCTCCTCCCACACTGCTCCACACTGGGTTCACCGCTCTCCTCCCACGCTGCTCCACACTGGGTTCACGCTCTCCTCCCACACTGCTCCACACTGGGTTCACGCTCTCCTCACGCTCTGCTCCACACTGGGTTCACGCTCTCCTCCCACACTGCTCCACACTGGGTTCACCGCTCTCCTCCCTCACTGCTCCACACTGGGATCACGCTCTCCTCACACTCTGCTCCACACTGGGTTCACGCTCTCCTCCCGCACTGCTCCAAACTGGGTTCACCGCTCTCCTCCCGCACTGCTCCAGACTGGATTCACGCTCTCCTCACACACTGCTCCACACTGGGTTCACGCTCTCCTCCCGCACTGCTCCACACTGGGTTCACCGCTCTCCTCACACACTGCCCCACACAGGGTTCTCGCTCTCCTCCCACACTGCTCCACACTGGGTTCACACTCTCCTCCCACACTGCTCCACACTGGGTTCACGCTGTCCTCCCACACTGCTCCACACTGGGTTCACGCTCTCCTCCCACACTGCTCCACACTGGGTTCACGCTGTCCTCCCACACTGCTCCACACTGGGTTCACACTCTCCTCCCACACTGCTCCACACTGGGTTCACGCTCTCCTCCCGCACTGCTCCACACTGGGTTCACACTCTCCTCCCACACTGCTCCACACTGGGTTCACCGCTCTCCTCCCGCACTGCTCCACACTGGGTTCACACTCTGCTCCCACACTGCTCCACACTGGGTTCACCGCTCTCCTCCCACACTGCTCCACACTGGGTTCACCGCTCTCCTCCCACACTGCTCCACACTGGGTTCACCGCTCTCTTCCCACACTGCTCCACACTGGGTTCACGCTCTCCTCCCACACTGCCCCACACTGGGTTCACGCTCTCCTCCCACTCTGCTCCACACTGGGTTCACGCTCTCCTCCCACACTGCTCCACACTCGGTTCACGCTCTCCTCCCACACTGCTCCACACTGGGTTCACCGCTCTCCTCCCACACTGCTCCACACTGGTTTCACGCTCTCCTCCCACACTGCTCCACACTGGGTTCACGCTCTCCTCCCACACTGCTCCACACTGGGTTCACCGCTCTCCTCCCACACTGCTCCACACTGGGTTCACGCTCTCCTCCCGCTCTGCTCCACACTGGGTTCACGCTCTCCTCCCACACTGCTCCACACTGGGTTCACGCTCTCCTCCCACACTGCTCCACACTGGGTTCACGCTCTCCTCCCACACTGCTCCACACTGGGTTCACGCTCTCCTCCCACACTGCTCCACACTGGGTTCACGCTCTCCTCCCACACTGCTCCACACTGGGTTCACGCTCTCCTCCCACTCTGCTCCACACTGGGTTCACGCTCTCCTCCCACTCTGCTCCACACTGGGTTCACGCTCTCCTCCCACACTGCTCCACACTGGGTTCACGCTCTCCTCCCACACTGCTCCACACTGGGTTCACGCTCTCCTCCCACACTGCTCCACACTGGGTTCGCACTCTCCTCCCACACTGCTCCACACTGGGTTCACGCTCTCCTCCCGCACTGCTCCACACTGGGTTCACGCTCTCCTCCCACACTGCTCCACACTGGGTTCACGCTCTCCTCCCACACTGCTCCACACTGGGTTCACACTCTCCTCGCACTCTTCTCCACACTGGGTTCACACTCTCCTCGCACTCTTCTCCACACTGGGTTCACACTCTCCTCCAGCTCTGCTCCACACTGGGTTCACGCTCTCCTCCCACACTGCTCCACACTGGGTTCACCGCTCTCCTCCCACACTGCTCCACATTGGGTTCACGCTCTACTCCCACACTGCTCCACACAGGGTTCACCGCTCTCCTCCCACGCTGCTCCACACTGGGTTCACGCTCTCCTCCCACACTGCTCCACACTGGGTTCGCTCTCTCCTCCCACACTGCTCCACACTGGGTTCACGCTCTCCTCCCGCACTGCTCCACACTGTGTTCACCGCTCTCCTCCCAAGCTGTTCCACACTGGGTTCACGCTCTCCACCCACACTGCTCCACACTGGGTTCACCGCTCTCCTCCCACGCTGCTCCACACTGGGTTCACGCTCTCCTCCCACACTGCTCCACACTGGGTTCACGCTCTCCTCACGCTCTGCGCCACACTGGGTTCACGCTCTCCTCCCACACTGCTCCACACTGGGTTCACCGCTCTCCTCCCTCACTGCTCCACACTGGGTTCACGCTCTCCTCACGCTCTGCTCCACACTGGGTTCACGCTCTCCTCCCGCACTGCTCCACACTGGGTTCACCGGTCTCCTCCCGCACTGCTCCACACTGAGTTCACACTCTGCTCCCACACTGCTCCACACTGGGTTCACCGCTCTCCTCCCACACTGCTCCACACTGGGTTCACCGCTCTCCTCCCACACTGCTCCACACTGGGTTCACCGCTCTCCTCCCACACTGCTCCACTCTGGGTTCACGCTCTCCTCCCACACTGCCCCACACTGGGTTCACGCTCTCCTCCCACTCTGCTCCACACTGGGTTCACCGCTCTCCTCCCACACTGCTCCACACTGGGTTCACGCTCTCCTCCCACACTGCTCCACACCGGGTTCACGCTCTCCTCCCACACTGCTCCACACTGGGTTCACCGCTCTCCTCACACTCTGCTCCACACTGGGTTCACGCTCTCCTCCCACACTGCCCCACACTGGGTTCACACTCTGCTCCCACACTGCTCCACACTGGGTTCACCGCTCTCCTCACACTCTGCTCCACACTGGGTTCACACTCTGCTCCCACACTGCTCCACACTGGGTTCACACTCTGCTCCCACACTGCTCCACACTGGGTTCACCGCTCTCCTCCCACACTGCTCCACACTGGGTTCACGCTCTCCTCCCACACTGCTCCACACTGGGTTCACGCTCTCCTCCCACACTGCTCCACACTGGGTTCACCACTCTCCTCCCACACTGCTCCACACTGGGTTCACACTCTCCTTCCACACTGGGTTCACGCTCTCCTCCCACACTGCTCCACACTGGGTTCACGCTCTCCTCCCACACTGCTCCAAACTGGGTTCACGCTCTCCTCCCACACTGCTCCACACTGGGTTCACGCTCTCCTCCCACACTGCTCCACACTGGGTTCACGCTCTCCTCCCACACTGCTCCACACTGGGTTCACGCTCTCCTCCCACACTGCTCCACACTGGGTCCACCGCTCTCCTCCCACACTGCTCCACACTGGGTTCACGCTCTCCTGCCACACTGCTCCACACTGGGTTCACAATCTCCTCCCACACTGGGTTCACGCTCTCCTCCCACACTGCTCCACACTGGGTTCACGCTCTCCTCCCAGACTGCTCCACACTGGGTTCACGCTCTCCTCCCGCACTGCTCCACACTGGGTTCACGCTCTCCTCCCACACTGCTCCACACTGGGTTCACGCTCTACTCCCGCACTGCTCCACACTGGGTTCACGCTCTCCTGCCACACTGCTCCACACTGGGTTCACACTGTCCTCCCACTCTGCTCCACACTGGGTTCACGCTCTCCTCCCACTCTGCTCCACACTGGGTTCACACTCTCCTCCAGCTCTGCTCCACACTGGGTTCACTCTCTCCTCCCACACTGCTCCACACTGGGTTCACCGCTCTCCTCCCACACTGCTCCACACTGGGTTCACGCTCTACTCCCACACTGCTCCACACTGGGCTCACCGCTCTCCTCCCACGCTGCTCCACACTGGGTTCACGCTCTCCTCCCACACTGCTCCACACTGGGTTCACTTTCTCCTCCCACACTGCTCCACACTGGGTTCACGCTCTCCTCCCGCACTGCTCCACACTGGGTTCACGCTCTCCTCCCGCACTGCTCCACACTGGGTTCACCGCTCTCCTCCCACGCTGTTCCACACTGGGTTCACGCTCTCCTCCCACACTGCTCCACACTGGGTTCACGCTCTCCTCCCGCACTGCTCCACACTGGGTTCACCGCTCTCCTCCCACGCTGTTCCACACTGGGTTCACGCTCTCCTCCCACACTGCTCCACACTGGGTTCACGCTCTCCTCACGCTCTGCTCCACACTGGGTTCACGCTCTCCTCCCTCACTGCTCCACACTGGGTTCACCGCTCTCCTCCCTCACTGCTCCACACTGGGATCACGCTCTCCTCACACTCTGCTCCACACTGGGTTCACGCTCTCCTCCCGCACTGCTCCAAACTGGGTTCACCGCTCTCCTCCCGCACTGCTCCACACTGGATTCACGCTCTCCTCACACACTGCTCCACACTGGGTTCACGCTCTCCTCCCGCACTGCTCCACACTGGGTTCACCGCTCTCCTCACACACTGCCCCACACTGGGTTCTCGCTCTCCTCCCACACTGCTCCACACTGGGTTCACACTCTCCTCCCACACTGCTCCACACTGGGTTCACGCTGTCCTCCCACACTGCTCCACACTGGGTTCACACTCTCCTCCCACACTGCTCCACACTGGGTTCACGCTGTCCTCCCACACTGCTCCACACTGGGTTCACACTCTCCTCCCACACTGCTCCACACTGGGTTCACGCTCTCCTCCCGCACTGCTCCATACTGGGTTCACACTCTCCTCCCACACTGCTCCACACTGGGTTCACCGTTCTCCTCCCGCACTGCTCCACACTGGGTTCACACTCTGCTCCCACACTGCTCCACACTGGGTTCACCGCTCTCCTCCCACACTGCTCCACACTGGGTTCACCGCTCTCCTCCCACACTGCTCCACACTGGGTTCACCGCTCTCTTCCCACACTGCTCCACACTGGGTTCAGGCTCTCCTCCCACACTGCCCCACACTGGGTTCACGCTCTCCTCCCACTCTGCTCCACACTGGGTTCACGCTCTCCTCACACTCTGCTCCACACTGGGTTCACGCTCTCCTCCCACTCTGCTCCACACTGGGTTCACGCTCTCCTCCCACACTGCTCCACACTGGGTTCACGCTCTCCTCCCACACTGCTCCACACTGGGTTCACCGCTCTCCTCCCACACTGCTCCACACTGGGTTCACGCTCTCCTCCCACACTGCTCCACACTTGGTTCACGCTCTCCTCCCACACTGCTCCACACTGGGTTCACCGCTCTCCTCCCACACTGCTCCACACTGGGTTCACGCTCTCCTCCCGCTCTGCTCCACACTGGGTTCACGCTCTCCTCCCACACTGCTCCACACTGGGTTCACGCTCTCCTCCCACACTGCTCCACACTGGGTTCACGCTCTCCTCCCACACTGCTCCACACTGGGTTCACGCTCTCCTCCCACACTGCTCCACACTGGGTTCACGCTCTCCTCCCACACTGCTCCACACTGGGTTCACGCTCTCCTCCCACTCTGCTCCACACTGGGTTCACGCTCTCCTCCCACTCTGCTCCACACTGGGTTCACGCTCTCCTCCCACACTGCTCCACACTGGGTTCACGCTCTCCTCCCACACTGCTCCACACTGGGTTCACGCTCTCCTCCCACACTGCTCCACACTGGGTTCGCACTCTCCTCCCACACTGCTCCACACTGGGTTCACGCTCTCCTCCCGCACTGCTCCACACTGGGTTCACGCTCTCCTCCCACACTGCTCCACACTGGGTTCACGCTCTCCTCCCACACTGCTCCACACTGGGTTCACACTCTCCTCGCACTCTTCTCCACACTGGGTTCACACTCTCCTCGCACTCTTCTCCACACTGGGTTCACACTCTCCTCCAGCTCTGCTCCACACTGGGTTCACGCTCTCCTCCCACACTGCTCCACACTGGGTTCACCGCTCTCCTCCCACACTGCTCCACACTGGGTTCACGCTCTACTCCCACACTGCTCCACACTGGGTTCACCGCTCTCCTCCCACGCTGCTCCACACTGGGTTCACGCTCTCCTCCCACACTGCTCCACACTGGGTTCACGCTCTCCTCCCGCACTGCTCCACACTGTGTTCACCGCTCTCCTCCCACGCTGTTCCACACTGGGTTCACGCTCTCCTCCCACACTGCTCCACACTGGGTTCACCGCTCTCCTCCCACGCTGCTCCACACTGGGTTCACGCTCTCCTCCCACACTGCTCCACACTGGGTTCACGCTCTCCTCACGCTCTGCTCCACACTGGGTTCACGCTCTCCTCCCACACTGCTCCACACTGGGTTCACCGCTCTCCTCCCTCACTGCTCCACACTGGGTTCACGCTCTCCTCACGCTCGCCTCCACACTGGGTTCACGCTCTCCTCCCGCACTACTCCACACTGGGTTCACCGCTCTCCTCCCGCACTGCTCCACACTGGATTCACGCTCTCCTCACACACTGCTCCACACTGGGTTCACGCTCTCCTCCCGCACTGCTCCACACTGGGTTCACCGCTCTCCTCACACACTGCCCCACACAGGGTTCTCGCTCTCCTCCCACACTGCTCCACACTGGGTTCACACTCTCCTCCCACACTGCTCCACACTGGGTTCACGCTCTCCTCCCACACTGCTCCACACTGGGTTCACGCTCTCCTCCCACACTGCTCCACACTGGGTTCACGCTGTCCTCCCACACTGCTCCACACTGGGTTCACACTCTCCTCCCACACTGCTCCACACTGGGTTCACGCTCTCCTCCCGCACTGCTCCACACTGGGTTCACACTCTCCTCCCACACTGCTCCACACTGGGTTCACCGCTCTCCTCCCGCACTGCTCCACACTGGGTTCACACTCTGCTCCCACACTGCACCACACTGGGTTCACCGCTCTCCTCCCACACTGCTCCACACTGGGTTCACCACTCTCCTCCCACACTGCTCCACACTGGGTTCACCGCTCTCTTCCCACACTGCTCCACACTCTGTTCACGCTCTCCTCCCACACTGCCCCACACTGGGTTCACGCTCTCCTCCCACTCTGCTCCACACTGGGTTCACGCTCTCCTCACACTCTGCTCCACACTGGGTTCACGCTCTCCTCCCACTCTGCTCCACACTGGGTTCAGGCTCTCTTCACACACTGCTCCACACTGGGTTCACGCTCTCCTCCCACACTGCTCCACACTGGGTTCACCGCTCTCCTCCCACACTGCTCCACACTGGGTTCACGCTCTCCTCCCACACTGCTCCACACTGGGTTCACGCTCTCCTCCCACACTGCTCCACACTGGGTTCACCGCTCTCCTCCCACACTGCTCCACACTGGGTTCACGCTCTCCTCCCACTCTGCGCCACACTGGGTTCACGCTCTCCTCCCACACTGCTCCACACTGGGTTCACGCTCTCCTCCCACACTGCTCCACACTGGATTCACGCTCTCCTCACACACTGCTCCACACTGGGTTCACGCTCTCCTCCCGCACTGCTCCACACTGGGTTCACCGCTCTCCTCACACACTGCCCCACACTGGGTTCTCGCTCTCCTCCCACACTGCTCCACACTGGGTTCACACTCTCCTCCCACACTGCTCCACACTGGGTTCACGCTGTCCTCCCACACTGCTCCACACTGGGTTCACGCTCTCCTCCCACACTGCTCCACACTGGGTTCACGCTGTCCTCCCACACTGCTCCACACTGGGTTCACACTCTCCTCCCACACTGCTCCACACTGGGTTCACGCTCTCCTCCCGCACTGCTCCATACTGGGTTCACACTCTCCTCCCACACTGCTCCACACTGGGTTCACCGTTCTCCTCCCGCACTGCTCCACACTGGGTTCACACTCTGCTCCCACACTGCTCCACACTGGGTTCACCGCTCTCCTCCCACACTGCTCCACACTGGGTTCACCGCTCTCCTCCCACACTGCTCCACACTGGGTTCACCGCTCTCTTCCCACACTGCTCCACACTGGGTTCAGGCTCTCCTCCCACACTGCCCCACACTGGGTTCACGCTCTCCTCCCACTCTGCTCCACACTGGGTTCACGCTCTCCTCACACTCTGCTCCACACTGGGTTCACGCTCTCCTCCCACTCTGCTCCACACTGGGTTCACGCTCTCCTCCCACACTGCTCCACACTGGGTTCACGCTCTCCTCCCACACTGCTCCACACTGGGTTCACCGCTCTCCTCCCACACTGCTCCACACTGGGTTCACGCTCTCCTCCCACACTGCTCCACACTTGGTTCACGCTCTCCTCCCACACTGCTCCACACTGGGTTCACCGCTCTCCTCCCACACTGCTCCACACTGGGTTCACGCTCTCCTCCCGCTCTGCTCCACACTGGGTTCACGCTCTCCTCCCACACTGCTCCACACTGGGTTCACGCTCTCCTCCCACACTGCTCCACACTGGGTTCACGCTCTCCTCCCACACTGCTCCACACTGGGTTCACGCTCTCCTCCCACACTGCTCCACACTGGGTTCACGCTCTCCTCCCACACTGCTCCACACTGGGTTCACGCTCTCCTCCCACTCTGCTCCACACTGGGTTCACGCTCTCCTCCCACTCTGCTCCACACTGGGTTCACGCTCTCCTCCCACACTGCTCCACACTGGGTTCACGCTCTCCTCCCACACTGCTCCACACTGGGTTCACGCTTTCCTCCCACACTGCTCCACACTGGGTTCGCACTCTCCTCCCACACTGCTCCACACTGGGTTCACGCTCTCCTCCCGCACTGCTCCACACTGGGTTCACGCTCTCCTCCCACACTGCTCCACACTGGGTTCACGCTCTCCTCCCACACTGCTCCACACTGGGTTCACACTCTCCTCGCACTCTTCTCCACACTGGGTTCACACTCTCCTCGCACTCTTCTCCACACTGGGTTCACACTCTCCTCCAGCTCTGCTCCACACTGGGTTCACGCTCTCCTCCCACACTGCTCCACACTGGGTTCACCGCTCTCCTCCCACACTGCTCCACACTGGGTTCACGCTCTACTCCCACACTGCTCCACACTGGGTTCACCGCTCTCCTCCCACGCTGCTCCACACTGGGTTCACGCTCTCCTCCCACACTGCTCCACACTGGGTTCACGCTCTCCTCCCGCACTGCTCCACACTGTGTTCACCGCTCTCCTCCCACGCTGTTCCACACTGGGTTCACGCTCTCCTCCCACACTGCTCCACACTGGGTTCACCGCTCTCCTCCCACGCTGCTCCACACTGGGTTCACGCTCTCCTCCCACACTGCTCCACACTGGGTTCACGCTCTCCTCACGCTCTGCTCCACACTGGGTTCACGCTCTCCTCCCACACTGCTCCACACTGGGTTCACCGCTCTCCTCCCTCACTGCTCCACACTGGGTTCACGCTCTCCTCACGCTCGCCTCCACACTGGGTTCACGCTCTCCTCCCGCACTACTCCACACTGGGTTCACCGCTCTCCTCCCGCACTGCTCCACACTGGATTCACGCTCTCCTCACACACTGCTCCACACTGGGTTCACGCTCTCCTCCCGCACTGCTCCACACTGGGTTCACCGCTCTCCTCACACACTGCCCCACACTGGGTTCTCGCTCTCCTCCCACACTGCTCCACACTGGGTTCACACTCTCCTCCCACACTGCTCCACACTGGGTTCACGCTCTCCTCCCACACTGCTCCACACTGGGTTCACGCTCTCCTCCCACACTGCTCCACACTGGGTTCACGCTGTCCTCCCACACTGCTCCACACTGGGTTCACACTCTCCTCCCACACTGCTCCACACTGGGTTCACGCTCTCCTCCCGCACTGCTCCACACTGGGTTCACACTCTCCTCCCACACTGCTCCACACTGGGTTCACCGCTCTCCTCCCGCACTGCTCCACACTGGGTTCACACTCTGCTCCCACACTGCACCACACTGGGTTCACCGCTCTCCTCCCACACTGCTCCACACTGGGTTCACCACTCTCCTCCCACACAGCTCCACACTGGGTTCACCGCTCTCTTCCCACACTGCTCCACACTCTGTTCACGCTCTCCTCCCACACTGCCCCACACTGGGTTCACGCTCTCCTCCCACTCTGCTCCACACTGGGTTCACGCTCTCCTCACACTCTGCTCCACACTGGGTTCACGCTCTCCTCCCACTCTGCTCCACACTGGGTTCAGGCTCTCTTCACACACTGCTCCACACTGGGTTCACGCTCTCCTCCCACACTGCTCCACACTGGGTTCACCGCTCTCCTCCCACACTGCTCCACACTGGGTTCACGCTCTCCTCCCACACTGCTCCACACTGGGTTCACGCTCTCCTCCCACACTGCTCCACACTGGGTTCACCGCTCTCCTCCCACACTGCTCCACACTGGGTTCACGCTCTCCTCCCACTCTGCGCCACACTGGGTTCACGCTCTCCTCCCACACTGCTCCACACTGGGTTCACGCTCTCCTCCCACACTGCTCCACACTGGGTTCACGCTCTCCTCCCACACTGCTCCACACTGGGTTCACGCTCTCCTCCCACACTGCTCCACACTGGGTTCACGCTCTCCTCCCACACTGCTCCACACTGGGTTCACGCTCTCCTCCCACTCTGCTCCACACTGGGTTCACGCTCTCCTCCCACTCTGCTCCACACTGGGTTCACGCTCTCCTCCCACACTGCTCCACACTGGGTCCACGCTCTCCTCCCACACTGCTCCACACTGGGTTCACGATCTCCTCCCACACTGCTCCACACTGGGTTCGCACTCTCCTCCCACACTGCTCCACACTGGGTTCACGCTCTCCTCCCGCACTGCTCCACACTGGGTTCACGCTCTCCTCCCACACTGCTCCACACTGGGTTCACGCTCTCCTCCCGCACTGCTCCACACTGTGTTCACCGCTCTCCTCCCAAGCTGTTCCACACTGGGTTCACGCTCTCCACCCACACTGCTCCACACTGGGTTCACCGCTCTCCTCCCACGCTGCTCCACACTGGGTTCACGCTCTCCTCCCACACTGCTCCACACTGGGTTCACGCTCTCCTCACGCTCTGCGCCACACTGGGTTCACGCTCTCCTCCCACACTGCTCCACACTGGGTTCACCGCTCTCCTCCCTCACTGCTCCACACTGGGTTCACGCTCTCCTCACGCTCTGCTCCACACTGGGTTCACGCTCTCCTCCCGCACTGCTCCACACTGGGTTCACCGGTCTCCTCCCGCACTGCTCCACACTGAGTTCACACTCTGCTCCCACACTGCTCCACACTGGGTTCACCGCTCTCCTCCCACACTGCTCCACACTGGGTTCACCGCTCTCCTCCCACACTGCTCCACACTGGGTTCACCGCTCTCCTCCCACACTGCTCCACTCTGGGTTCACGCTCTCCTCCCACACTGCCCCACACTGGGTTCACGCTCTCCTCCCACTCTGCTCCACACTGGGTTCACCGCTCTCCTCCCACACTGCTCCACACTGGGTTCACGCTCTCCTCCCACACTGCTCCACACCGGGTTCACGCTCTCCTCCCACACTGCTCCACACTGGGTTCACCGCTCTCCTCACACTCTGCTCCACACTGGGTTCACGCTCTCCTCCCACACTGCCCCACACTGGGTTCACACTCTGCTCCCACACTGCTCCACACTGGGTTCACCGCTCTCCTCACACTCTGCTCCACACTGGGTTCACACTCTGCTCCCACACTGCTCCACACTGGGTTCACACTCTGCTCCCACACTGCTCCACACTGGGTTCACCGCTCTCCTCCCACACTGCTCCACACTGGGTTCACGCTCTCCTCCCACACTGCTCCACACTGGGTTCACGCTCTCCTCCCACACTGCTCCACACTGGGTTCACCACTCTCCTCCCACACTGCTCCACACTGGGTTCACACTCTCCTCCCACACTGGGTTCACGCTCTCCTCCCACACTGCTCCACACTGGGTTCACGCTCTCCTCCCACACTGCTCCAAACTGGGTTCACGCTCTCCTCCCACACTGCTCCACACTGGGTTCACGCTCTCCTCCCACACTGCTCCACACTGGGTTCACGCTCTCCTCCCACACTGCTCCACACTGGGTTCACGCTCTCCTCCCACACTGCTCCACACTGGGTCCACCGCTCTCCTCCCACACTGCTCCACACTGGGTTCACGCTCTCCTGCCACACTGCTCCACACTGGGTTCACAATCTCCTCCCACACTGGGTTCACGCTCTCCTCCCACACTGCTCCACACTGGGTTCACGCTCTCCTCCCAGACTGCTCCACACTGGGTTCACCGCTCTCCTCCCACACTGCTCCACACTGGGTTCACGCTCTACTCCCACACTGCTCCACACTGGGTTCACCGCTCTCCTCCCACGCTGCTCCACACTGGGTTCACGCTCTCCTCCCACACTGCTCCACACTGGGTTCACGCTCTCCTCCCGCACTGCTCCACACTGTGTTCACCGCTCTCCTCCCACGCTGTTCCACACTGGGTTCACGCTCTCCTCCCACACTGCTCCACACTGGGTTCACCGCTCTCCTCCCACGCTGCTCCACACTGGGTTCACGCTCTCCTCCCACACTGCTCCACACTGGGTTCACGCTCTCCTCACGCTCTGCTCCACACTGGGTTCACGCTCTCCTCCCACACTGCTCCACACTGGGTTCACCGCTCTCCTCCCTCACTGCTCCACACTGGGTTCACGCTCTCCTCACGCTCGCCTCCACACTGGGTTCACGCTCTCCTCCCGCACTACTCCACACTGGGTTCACCGCTCTCCTCCCGCACTGCTCCACACTGGATTCACGCTCTCCTCACACACTGCTCCACACTGGGTTCACGCTCTCCTCCCGCACTGCTCCACACTGGGTTCACCGCTCTCCTCACACACTGCCCCACACTGGGTTCTCGCTCTCCTCCCACACTGCTCCACACTGGGTTCACACTCTCCTCCCACACTGCTCCACACTGGGTTCACGCTCTCCTCCCACACTGCTCCACACTGGGTTCACGCTCTCCTCCCACACTGCTCCACACTGGGTTCACGCTGTCCTCCCACACTGCTCCACACTGGGTTCACACTCTCCTCCCACACTGCTCCACACTGGGTTCACGCTCTCCTCCCGCACTGCTCCACACTGGGTTCACACTCTCCTCCCACACTGCTCCACACTGGGTTCACCGCTCTCCTCCCGCACTGCTCCACACTGGGTTCACACTCTGCTCCCACACTGCACCACACTGGGTTCACCGCTCTCCTCCCACACTGCTCCACACTGGGTTCACCACTCTCCTCCCACACAGCTCCACACTGGGTTCACCGCTCTCTTCCCACACTGCTCCACACTCTGTTCACGCTCTCCTCCCACACTGCCCCACACTGGGTTCACGCTCTCCTCCCACTCTGCTCCACACTGGGTTCACGCTCTCCTCACACTCTGCTCCACACTGGGTTCACGCTCTCCTCCCACTCTGCTCCACACTGGGTTCAGGCTCTCTTCACACACTGCTCCACACTGGGTTCACGCTCTCCTCCCACACTGCTCCACACTGGGTTCACCGCTCTCCTCCCACACTGCTCCACACTGGGTTCACGCTCTCCTCCCACACTGCTCCACACTGGGTTCACGCTCTCCTCCCACACTGCTCCACACTGGGTTCACCGCTCTCCTCCCACACTGCTCCACACTGGGTTCACGCTCTCCTCCCACTCTGCGCCACACTGGGTTCACGCTCTCCTCCCACACTGCTCCACACTGGGTTCACGCTCTCCTCCCACACTGCTCCACACTGGGTTCACGCTCTCCTCCCACACTGCTCCACACTGGGTTCACGCTCTCCTCCCACACTGCTCCACACTGGGTTCACGCTCTCCTCCCACACTGCTCCACACTGGGTTCACGCTCTCCTCCCACTCTGCTCCACACTGGGTTCACGCTCTCCTCCCACTCTGCTCCACACTGGGTTCACGCTCTCCTCCCACACTGCTCCACACTGGGTCCACGCTCTCCTCCCACACTGCTCCACACTGGGTTCACGATCTCCTCCCACACTGCTCCACACTGGGTTCGCACTCTCCTCCCACACTGCTCCACACTGGGTTCACGCTCTCCTCCCGCACTGCTCCACACTGGGTTCACGCTCTCCTCCCACACTGCTCCACACTGGGTTCACGCTCTCCTCCCGCACTGCTCCACACTGTGTTCACCGCTCTCCTCCCAAGCTGTTCCACACTGGGTTCACGCTCTCCACCCACACTGCTCCACACTGGGTTCACCGCTCTCCTCCCACGCTGCTCCACACTGGGTTCACGCTCTCCTCCCACACTGCTCCACACTGGGTTCACGCTCTCCTCACGCTCTGCGCCACACTGGGTTCACGCTCTCCTCCCACACTGCTCCACACTGGGTTCACCGCTCTCCTCCCTCACTGCTCCACACTGGGTTCACGCTCTCCTCACGCTCTGCTCCACACTGGGTTCACGCTCTCCTCCCGCACTGCTCCACACTGGGTTCACCGGTCTCCTCCCGCACTGCTCCACACTGAGTTCACACTCTGCTCCCACACTGCTCCACACTGGGTTCACCGCTCTCCTCCCACACTGCTCCACACTGGGTTCACGCTCTCCTCCCACACTGCTCCACACCGGGTTCACGCTCTCCTCCCACACTGCTCCACACTGGGTTCACCGCTCTCCTCACACTCTGCTCCACACTGGGTTCACGCTCTCCTCCCACACTGCCCCACACTGGGTTCACACTCTGCTCCCACACTGCTCCACACTGGGTTCACCGCTCTCCTCACACTCTGCTCCACACTGGGTTCACACTCTGCTCCCACACTGCTCCACACTGGGTTCACACTCTGCTCCCACACTGCTCCACACTGGGTTCACCGCTCTCCTCCCACACTGCTCCACACTGGGTTCACGCTCTCCTCCCACACTGCTCCACACTGGGTTCACGCTCTCCTCCCACACTGCTCCACACTGGGTTCACCACTCTCCTCCCACACTGCTCCACACTGGGTTCACACTCTCCTCCCACACTGGGTTCACGCTCTCCTCCCACACTGCTCCACACTGGGTTCACGCTCTCCTCCCACACTGCTCCAAACTGGGTTCACGCTCTCCTCCCACACTGCTCCACACTGGGTTCACGCTCTCCTCCCACACTGCTCCACACTGGGTTCACGCTCTCCTCCCACACTGCTCCACACTGGGTTCACGCTCTCCTCCCACACTGCTCCACACTGGGTCCACCGCTCTCCTCCCACACTGCTCCACACTGGGTTCACGCTCTCCTGCCACACTGCTCCACACTGGGTTCACAATCTCCTCCCACACTGGGTTCACGCTCTCCTCCCACACTGCTCCACACTGGGTTCACGCTCTCCTCCCAGACTGCTCCACACTGGGTTCACGCTCTCCTCCCGCACTGCTCCACACTGGGTTCACGCTCTCCTCCCACACTGCTCCACACTGGGTTCACGCTCTACTCCCGCACTGCTCCACACTGGGTTCACGCTCTCCTGCCACACTGCTCCACACTGGGTTCACACTGTCCTCCCACTCTGCTCCACACTGGGTTCACGCTCTCCTCCCACTCTGCTCCACACTGGGTTCACACTCTCCTCCAGCTCTGCTCCACACTGGGTTCACTCTCTCCTCCCACACTGCTCCACACTGGGTTCACCGCTCTCCTCCCACACTGCTCCACACTGGGTTCACGCTCTACTCCCACACTGCTCCACACTGGGCTCACCGCTCTCCTCCCACGCTGCTCCACACTGGGTTCACGCTCTCCTCCCACACTGCTCCACACTGGGTTCACTTTCTCCTCCCACACTGCTCCACACTGGGTTCACGCTCTCCTCCCGCACTGCTCCACACTGGGTTCACGCTCTCCTCCCGCACTGCTCCACACTGGGTTCACCGCTCTCCTCCCACGCTGTTCCACACTGGGTTCACGCTCTCCTCCCACACTGCTCCACACTGGGTTCACGCTCTCCTCCCGCACTGCTCCACACTGGGTTCACCGCTCTCCTCCCACGCTGTTCCACACTGGGTTCACGCTCTCCTCCCACACTGCTCCACACTGGGTTCACGCTCTCCTCACGCTCTGCTCCACACTGGGTTCACGCTCTCCTCCCTCACTGCTCCACACTGGGTTCACCGCTCTCCTCCCTCACTGCTCCACACTGGGATCACGCTCTCCTCACACTCTGCTCCACACTGGGTTCACGCTCTCCTCCCGCACTGCTCCAAACTGGGTTCACCGCTCTCCTCCCGCACTGCTCCACACTGGATTCACGCTCTCCTCACACACTGCTCCACACTGGGTTCACGCTCTCCTCCCGCACTGCTCCACACTGGGTTCACCGCTCTCCTCACACACTGCCCCACACTGGGTTCTCGCTCTCCTCCCACACTGCTCCACACTGGGTTCACACTCTCCTCCCACACTGCTCCACACTGGGTTCACGCTGTCCTCCCACACTGCTCCACACTGGGTTCACACTCTCCTCCCACACTGCTCCACACTGGGTTCACGCTGTCCTCCCACACTGCTCCACACTGGGTTCACACTCTCCTCCCACACTGCTCCACACTGGGTTCACGCTCTCCTCCCGCACTGCTCCATACTGGGTTCACACTCTCCTCCCACACTGCTCCACACTGGGTTCACCGTTCTCCTCCCGCACTGCTCCACACTGGGTTCACACTCTGCTCCCACACTGCTCCACACTGGGTTCACCGCTCTCCTCCCACACTGCTCCACACTGGGTTCACCGCTCTCCTCCCACACTGCTCCACACTGGGTTCACCGCTCTCTTCCCACACTGCTCCACACTGGGTTCAGGCTCTCCTCCCACACTGCCCCACACTGGGTTCACGCTCTCCTCCCACTCTGCTCCACACTGGGTTCACGCTCTCCTCACACTCTGCTCCACACTGGGTTCACGCTCTCCTCCCACTCTGCTCCACACTGGGTTCACGCTCTCCTCCCACACTGCTCCACACTGGGTTCACGCTCTCCTCCCACACTGCTCCACACTGGGTTCACCGCTCTCCTCCCACACTGCTCCACACTGGGTTCACGCTCTCCTCCCACACTGCTCCACACTTGGTTCACGCTCTCCTCCCACACTGCTCCACACTGGGTTCACCGCTCTCCTCCCACACTGCTCCACACTGGGTTCACGCTCTCCTCCCGCTCTGCTCCACACTGGGTTCACGCTCTCCTCCCACACTGCTCCACACTGGGTTCACGCTCTCCTCCCACACTGCTCCACACTGGGTTCACGCTCTCCTCCCACACTGCTCCACACTGGGTTCACGCTCTCCTCCCACACTGCTCCACACTGGGTTCACGCTCTCCTCCCACACTGCTCCACACTGGGTTCACGCTCTCCTCCCACTCTGCTCCACACTGGGTTCACGCTCTCCTCCCACTCTGCTCCACACTGGGTTCACGCTCTCCTCCCACACTGCTCCACACTGGGTTCACGCTCTCCTCCCACACTGCTCCACACTGGGTTCACGCTCTCCTCCCACACTGCTCCACACTGGGTTCGCACTCTCCTCCCACACTGCTCCACACTGGGTTCACGCTCTCCTCCCGCACTGCTCCACACTGGGTTCACGCTCTCCTCCCACACTGCTCCACACTGGGTTCACGCTCTCCTCCCACACTGCTCCACACTGGGTTCACACTCTCCTCGCACTCTTCTCCACACTGGGTTCACACTCTCCTCGCACTCTTCTCCACACTGGGTTCACACTCTCCTCCAGCTCTGCTCCACACTGGGTTCACGCTCTCCTCCCACACTGCTCCACACTGGGTTCACCGCTCTCCTCCCACACTGCTCCACACTGGGTTCACGCTCTACTCCCACACTGCTCCACACTGGGTTCACCGCTCTCCTCCCACGCTGCTCCACACTGGGTTCACGCTCTCCTCCCACACTGCTCCACACTGGGTTCACGCTCTCCTCCCGCACTGCTCCACACTGTGTTCACCGCTCTCCTCCCACGCTGTTCCACACTGGGTTCACGCTCTCCTCCCACACTGCTCCACACTGGGTTCACCGCTCTCCTCCCACGCTGCTCCACACTGGGTTCACGCTCTCCTCCCACACTGCTCCACACTGGGTTCACGCTCTCCTCACGCTCTGCTCCACACTGGGTTCACGCTCTCCTCCCACACTGCTCCACACTGGGTTCACCGCTCTCCTCCCTCACTGCTCCACACTGGGTTCACGCTCTCCTCACGCTCGCCTCCACACTGGGTTCACGCTCTCCTCCCGCACTACTCCACACTGGGTTCACCGCTCTCCTCCCGCACTGCTCCACACTGGATTCACGCTCTCCTCACACACTGCTCCACACTGGGTTCACGCTCTCCTCCCGCACTGCTCCACACTGGGTTCACCGCTCTCCTCACACACTGCCCCACACAGGGTTCTCGCTCTCCTCCCACACTGCTCCACACTGGGTTCACACTCTCCTCCCACACTGCTCCACACTGGGTTCACGCTCTCCTCCCACACTGCTCCACACTGGGTTCACGCTCTCCTCCCACACTGCTCCACACTGGGTTCACGCTGTCCTCCCACACTGCTCCACACTGGGTTCACACTCTCCTCCCACACTGCTCCACACTGGGTTCACGCTCTCCTCCCGCACTGCTCCACACTGGGTTCACACTCTCCTCCCACACTGCTCCACACTGGGTTCACCGCTCTCCTCCCGCACTGCTCCACACTGGGTTCACACTCTGCTCCCACACTGCACCACACTGGGTTCACCGCTCTCCTCCCACACTGCTCCACACTGGGTTCACCACTCTCCTCCCACACAGCTCCACACTGGGTTCACCGCTCTCTTCCCACACTGCTCCACACTCTGTTCACGCTCTCCTCCCACACTGCCCCACACTGGGTTCACGCTCTCCTCCCACTCTGCTCCACACTGGGTTCACGCTCTCCTCACACTCTGCTCCACACTGGGTTCACGCTCTCCTCCCACTCTGCTCCACACTGGGTTCAGGCTCTCTTCACACACTGCTCCACACTGGGTTCACGCTCTCCTCCCACACTGCTCCACACTGGGTTCACCGCTCTCCTCCCACACTGCTCCACACTGGGTTCACGCTCTCCTCCCACACTGCTCCACACTGGGTTCACGCTCTCCTCCCACACTGCTCCACACTGGGTTCACCGCTCTCCTCCCACACTGCTCCACACTGGGTTCACGCTCTCCTCCCACTCTGCGCCACACTGGGTTCACGCTCTCCTCCCACACTGCTCCACACTGGGTTCACGCTCTCCTCCCACACTGCTCCACACTGGATTCACGCTCTCCTCACACACTGCTCCACACTGGGTTCACGCTCTCCTCCCGCACTGCTCCACACTGGGTTCACCGCTCTCCTCACACACTGCCCCACACTGGGTTCTCGCTCTCCTCCCACACTGCTCCACACTGGGTTCACACTCTCCTCCCACACTGCTCCACACTGGGTTCACGCTGTCCTCCCACACTGCTCCACACTGGGTTCACGCTCTCCTCCCACACTGCTCCACACTGGGTTCACGCTGTCCTCCCACACTGCTCCACACTGGGTTCACACTCTCCTCCCACACTGCTCCACACTGGGTTCACGCTCTCCTCCCGCACTGCTCCATACTGGGTTCACACTCTCCTCCCACACTGCTCCACACTGGGTTCACCGTTCTCCTCCCGCACTGCTCCACACTGGGTTCACACTCTGCTCCCACACTGCTCCACACTGGGTTCACCGCTCTCCTCCCACACTGCTCCACACTGGGTTCACCGCTCTCCTCCCACACTGCTCCACACTGGGTTCACCGCTCTCTTCCCACACTGCTCCACACTGGGTTCAGGCTCTCCTCCCACACTGCCCCACACTGGGTTCACGCTCTCCTCCCACTCTGCTCCACACTGGGTTCACGCTCTCCTCACACTCTGCTCCACACTGGGTTCACGCTCTCCTCCCACTCTGCTCCACACTGGGTTCACGCTCTCCTCCCACACTGCTCCACACTGGGTTCACGCTCTCCTCCCACACTGCTCCACACTGGGTTCACCGCTCTCCTCCCACACTGCTCCACACTGGGTTCACGCTCTCCTCCCACACTGCTCCACACTTGGTTCACGCTCTCCTCCCACACTGCTCCACACTGGGTTCACCGCTCTCCTCCCACACTGCTCCACACTGGGTTCACGCTCTCCTCCCGCTCTGCTCCACACTGGGTTCACGCTCTCCTCCCACACTGCTCCACACTGGGTTCACGCTCTCCTCCCACACTGCTCCACACTGGGTTCACGCTCTCCTCCCACACTGCTCCACACTGGGTTCACGCTCTCCTCCCACACTGCTCCACACTGGGTTCACGCTCTCCTCCCACACTGCTCCACACTGGGTTCACGCTCTCCTCCCACTCTGCTCCACACTGGGTTCACGCTCTCCTCCCATTCTGCTCCACACTGGGTTCACGCTCTCCTCCCACACTGCTCCACACTGGGTTCACGCTCTCCTCCCACACTGCTCCACACTGGGTTCACGCTCTCCTCCCACACTGCTCCACACTGGGTTCGCACTCTCCTCCCACACTGCTCCACACTGGGTTCACGCTCTCCTCCCGCACTGCTCCACACTGGGTTCACGCTCTCCTCCCACACTGCTCCACACTGGGTTCACGCTCTCCTCCCACACTGCTCCACACTGGGTTCACACTCTCCTCGCACTCTTCTCCACACTGGGTTCACACTCTCCTCGCACTCTTCTCCACACTGGGTTCACACTCTCCTCCAGCTCTGCTCCACACTGGGTTCACGCTCTCCTCCCACACTGCTCCACACTGGGTTCACCGCTCTCCTCCCACACTGCTCCACACTGGGTTCACGCTCTACTCCCACACTGCTCCACACTGGGTTCACCGCTCTCCTCCCACGCTGCTCCACACTGGGTTCACGCTCTCCTCCCACACTGCTCCACACTGGGTTCACGCTCTCCTCCCGCACTGCTCCACACTGTGTTCACCGCTCTCCTCCCACGCTGTTCCACACTGGGTTCACGCTCTCCTCCCACACTGCTCCACACTGGGTTCACCGCTCTCCTCCCACGCTGCTCCACACTGGGTTCACGCTCTCCTCCCACACTGCTCCACACTGGGTTCACGCTCTCCTCACGCTCTGCTCCACACTGGGTTCACGCTCTCCTCCCACACTGCTCCACACTGGGTTCACCGCTCTCCTCCCTCACTGCTCCACACTGGGTTCACGCTCTCCTCACGCTCGCCTCCACACTGGGTTCACGCTCTCCTCCCGCACTACTCCACACTGGGTTCACCGCTCTCCTCCCACACTGCTCCACACTGGATTCACGCTCTCCTCACACACTGCTCCACACTGGGTTCACGCTCTCCTCCCGCACTGCTCCACACTGGGTTCACCGCTCTCCTCACACACTGCCCCACACTGGGTTCTCGCTCTCCTCCCACACTGCTCCACACTGGGTTCACACTCTCCTCCCACACTGCTCCACACTGGGTTCACGCTCTCCTCCCACACTGCTCCACACTGGGTTCACGCTCTCCTCCCACACTGCTCCACACTGGGTTCACGCTGTCCTCCCACACTGCTCCACACTGGGTTCACACTCTCCTCCCACACTGCTCCACACTGGGTTCACGCTCTCCTCCCGCACTGCTCCACACTGGGTTCACACTCTCCTCCCACACTGCTCCACACTGGGTTCACCGCTCTCCTCCCGCACTGCTCCACACTGGGTTCACACTCTGCTCCCACACTGCACCACACTGGGTTCACCGCTCTCCTCCCACACTGCTCCACACTGGGTTCACCACTCTCCTCCCACACAGCTCCACACTGGGTTCACCGCTCTCTTCCCACACTGCTCCACACTCTGTTCACGCTCTCCTCCCACACTGCCCCACACTGGGTTCACGCTCTCCTCCCACTCTGCTCCACACTGGGTTCACGCTCTCCTCACACTCTGCTCCACACTGGGTTCACGCTCTCCTCCCACTCTGCTCCACACTGGGTTCAGGCTCTCTTCACACACTGCTCCACACTGGGTTCACGCTCTCCTCCCACACTGCTCCACACTGGGTTCACCGCTCTCCTCCCACACTGCTCCACACTGGGTTCACGCTCTCCTCCCACACTGCTCCACACTGGGTTCACGCTCTCCTCCCACACTGCTCCACACTGGGTTCACCGCTCTCCTCCCACACTGCTCCACACTGGGTTCACGCTCTCCTCCCACTCTGCGCCACACTGGGTTCACGCTCTCCTCCCACACTGCTCCACACTGGGTTCACGCTCTCCTCCCACACTGCTCCACACTGGGTTCACGCTCTCCTCCCACACTGCTCCACACTGGGTTCACGCTCTCCTCCCACACTGCTCCACACTGGGTTCACGCTCTCCTCCCACACTGCTCCACACTGGGTTCACGCTCTCCTCCCACTCTGCTCCACACTGGGTTCACGCTCTCCTCCCACTCTGCTCCACACTGGGTTCACGCTCTCCTCCCACACTGCTCCACACTGGGTTCACGCTCTCCTCCCACACTGCTCCACACTGGGTTCACGATCTCCTTCCACACTGCTCCACACTGGGTTCGCACTCTCCTCCCACACTGCTCCACACTGGGTTCACGCTCTCCTCCCGCACTGCTCCACACTGGGTTCACGCTCTCCTCCCACACTGCTCCACACTGGGTTCACGCTCTCCTCCCACACTGCTCCACACTGGGTTCACGCTCTCCTCCCACTCTGCTCCACACTGGGTTCACGCTCTCCTCACACTCTGCTCCACACTGGGTTCACGCTCTCCTCACACTCTGCTCCACACTGGGTTCACCGCTCTCCTCACACTCTGCTCCACACTGGGTTCACGCTCTCCTCCCATACTGCCCCACACTGGGTTCACACTCTGCTCCCACACTGCTCCACTCTGGGTTCACCGCTCTCCTCACACTCTGCCCCACACTGGGTTCACACTCTGCTCCCACACTGCTCCACACTGGGTTCACCGCTCTCCTCCCACACTGCTCCACACTGGGTTCACGCTCTCCTCCCACACTGCTCCACACTGGGTTCACGCTCTCCTCCCACACTGCTCCACCTGGGTTCACCGCTCTCCTCCCACACTGCTCCACACTGGGTTCACGCTCTCCTCCCACACTGCTCCACACTGGGTTCACGGTCTCCTCCCACACTGCTCCACACTGGGTTCACGCTCTCCTCCCACACTGCTCCACACTGGGTTCACCGCTCTCCTCCCACACTGCTCCACACTGGGTTCACACTCTCCTCCCACACTGGGTTCACGCTCTCCTCCCACACTGCTCCACACTGGGTTCACGCTCTCCTCCCACACTGCTCCACACTGGGTTCACGCTCTCCTCCCACACTGCTCCACACTGGGTTCACGCTCTCCTCCCACACTGCTCCACACTGGGTTCACGCTGTCCTCCCACACTGCTCCACACTGGGTTCACCGCTCTCCTCCCACACTGCTCCACACTGGGTTCACGCTCTCCTCCCACACTGCTCCACACTGGGTTCACACTCTGCTCCCACACTGCTCCACACTGGGTTCATGCTCTCCTCCCAGACTGCTCCACACTGGGTTCACGCTCTCCTCCCGCACTGCTCCACACTGGGTTCACGCTCTCCTCCCGCACTGCTCCACACTGGGTTCATGCTCTCCTCCCACACTGCTCCACACTGGGTTCACCGCTCTCCTCCCACACTGCTCCACACTGGGTTCACGCTCTCCTCCCACTCTGCTCCACACTGGGTTCACGCTCTCCTCCTACACTGCTCCACACTGGGTTCACGCTCTCCTCCCACTCTGCTCCACACTGGGTTCACGCTCTCCTCCCACACTGCTCCACACTGGGTTCACGCTCTACTCCTGCACTGCTCCACACTGGGTTCACGCTCTCCTCCCACACTGCTCCACACTGGGTTCACGCTCTCCTCACACACTGCTCCACACTGGGTTCACCTGTCTCCTCCCACACTGCTCCACACTGGGTTCACACTCTCCTCCCACACTGCTCCACACTGGGTTCACCGCTCTCCTCCCACACTGCTCCTCACTGGGTTCACCGCTCTCCTCCCACACTGCTCCACACTGGGTTCACCGCTCTCCTCCCACACTGCTCCACACTGGGTTCACACTCTCCTCCCACACTGCTCCACACTGGGTTCACGCTCTCCTCCCACTCTGCTCCACACTGGGTTCACACTCTCCTCCCGCTCTGCTCCACACTGGGTTCACGCTCTCCTCCCACACTGCTCTACACTGGGTTCACCGCTCTCCTCCCACACTGCTCCACACTGGGTTCACGCTCTCCTCCCAGACTGCTCCACACTGGGTTCACGCTCTCCTCCCACACTGCTCCACACTGGGTTCACGCTCTCCTCCCACACTGCTCCACACTGGGTTCACCGCTCTCCTCCCACGCTGCTCCACACTGGGTTCACGCTCTCCTCCCACACTGCTCCACACTGGGTTCACGCTCTCCTCCCGCAGTGCTGCACACTGGGTTCACGCTCTCCTCCCACACTGATCCACACTGGGTTCACGCTCTCCTCCCACGCTGCTCCACACTGGGTTCACCGCTCTCCTCCCGCACTGCTCCACACTGGGTTCACGCTCTCCTCCCGCACTGCTCCACACTGGGTTCACCGCTCTCCTCCCACACTGCTCCACACTGGGTTCACCGCTCTCCTCCCACGCTGCTCCACACTGGGTTCACGCTCTCCTCCCGCACTGCTCCACACTGGGTTCACGCTCTCCTCCCACACTGCTCCACACTGGGTTCACGATCTCCTCCCACACTGCTCCACACTGGTTTCAAGCTCTCCTCCCGCACTGCTCCACACTGGGTTCACGCTCTCCTCCCACTCTGCTCCACACTGGGTTCACGTTCTCCTCCCACACTGCTCCACACTGGGTTCACGCTCTCCTCCCACTCTGCTCCACACTGGGTTCACGCTCTCCTCCCACACTGCTCCACACTGGGTTCACGCTCTACTCCTGCACTGCTCCACACTGGGTTCACGCTCTCCTCCCACACTGCTCCACACTGGGTTCACGCTCTCCTCACACACTGCTCCACACTGGGTTGACCGCTCTCCTCCCACACTGCTCCACACTGGTTTGACCGCTCTCCTCCCACACTGCTCCTCACTGGGTTCACGCTCTCCTCCCACACTGCTCCACACTGGGTTCACACTCTCCTCCCACACTGCTCCACACTGGGTTCACGCTCTCCTCCCACTCTGCTCCACACTGGGATCACACTCTCCTCCCGCTCTGCTCCACACTGGGTTCACGCTCTCCTCCCACACTGCTCCACACTGGGTTCACTGCTCTCCTCCCACACTGCTCCACACTGGGTTCACGCTCTCCTCCCAGACTGCTCCACACTGGGTTCACCGCTCTCCTCCCACGCTGCTCCACACTGGGTTCACGCTCTCCTCCCACACTGCTCCACACTGGGTTCACGCTCTCCTCCCGCAGTGCTGCACACTGGGTTCACGCTCTCCTCCCACACTGATCCACACTGGGTTCACGCTCTCCTCCCACGCTGCTCCACACTGGGTTCACCGCTCTCCTCCCACACTGCTCCACACTGGGTTCACCGCTCTCCTCCCACACTGCTCCACACTGGGTTCACCGCTCTCCTCCCACACTGCTCCACACTGGGTTCACCGCTCTCCTCCCGCACTGCTCCACACTGGGTTCACGCTCTCCTCCCACACTGCTCCACACTGGGTTCACGCTCTCCTCACACTCTGCTCCACACTGGGTTCACGCTCTCCTCCCACACTGCTCCACACTGGGTTCACGCTCTCCTCCCGCACTGCTCCACACTGGGTTCACGCTCTCCTCCCGCAGTGCTGCACACTGGGTTTGCCGCTCTCCTGCCGCACTGCTCCACACTGGGTTCACGCTCTCCTCCCGCACTGCTCCACACTGGTTTCACGCGCTCCTCCCGCACTGCTCCACACTGGGTTCACGCTCTCCTCCCACACTGCTCCACACTGGGTTCACGCTCTCCTCCCACACTGCTCCACACTGGGTTCACGCTCTCCTCCCGCACTGCTCCACACTGGTTTCACGCGCTCCTCCCGCACTGCTCCACACTGGGTTCACGCTCTCCTCCCACACTGCTCCACACTGGGTTCACGCTCTCCTCCCACACTGCTCCACACTGGTTTCACGCGCTCCTCCCGCACTGCTCCACACTGGGTTCACGCTCTCCTCCCGCACTGCTCCACACTGGGTTCACGCTCTCCTCCCACACTGCTCCACACTGGGTTCACGCTCTCCTCCCGCACTGCTGCACACTGGATTCATGCTCTCCTCCCGCGCTGTTTTCCACTGGTTTCTGTTTCACCAAACGTTCAATGTCAGAATCAACCCCAGGCCACTTGACATAGCTTCTTGCAAGAACCTCATCTTGGAGATTCCTGCGTGGCCACTGTCTGGCTCCTTCAAGATTGGCACTGGCCAGGGTGTTTACATAGAATTTACAGTGCAGAAGGAGGCTATTCGGCCCATTGAGTCTGCACCGGCTCTTGGAAAGAGCACCCCACCCGAGTGCACATCTTCACCCTATCCCCATCACCCAGGACCCCCACCCAGCACTAAGGGCAATTTTGGACACTAAGGGCAATTTATCATGGCCAATCCACCTAACCTGCACATCTTTGGACTGTGGGAGGAAACCGGAGCACCCGGAGGAAACCCACGCAGACACGGGGAGAACGTGCAGACTCCGCATCGACAGTGACCCAGTGGGAAATTGAACCTGGACCCTGGAGCTGTGAAGCAATTGTGCTATCCACAATGCTACCGTGCGTCCGTGCTGTGGGACAAGTACTGGGGTTCCCCAGAGAAAGATGCCATCTTCCATGCTGAAGTCTTGACCTTTTGACAGGAACGGCTTCAAGTCCTCCGTCGGGTGTCCTTGAATTCCGCTGGTTAGGATCACTGGCGCAGTTTCGCCAACGTGGAGTTTTTATGACTCCATGTCTGGATCTGCCTGGCAGACACAGGCAGGGTGTCCATAAAATTTAAAATCATGATGACTTAATCCATTCTTTCCGAGAAATCTTATGTTTACGTCACCCGTGAAGTTGCCGACGGGGGAATGTGAATTTCTATCCCACAATATGTTTCAAAAAGATCCATCTCTCGTGCTTCGAAACTCCAGTGGAAATTGCCCAACCTGTTCAACTAACCCTCATTCTGCGTATCAGTCGACTGAACACTCCCTGAGCTGCTTCAAAAACATTTCTATTCTTCCTGAAATAAGGAGACCAAAACTGAACGCTGGTCTCTACATTTGGCCTCACCAATTCCCCTAGCAAAACATCCCGTCTTTTGTACTCCATTCCCCTTGCAATCGACAACAAGATTCCATTTACCTTCCTAATCACTTGCTGTACCCGGATACTAACGTTTTGTGAATCATGTACCAGGACACCCAAATCCCTCTGTACCTCAGAGCTTCTAAGTCTTTTCCTATGTGAATAACGTACTGCTTTTTCAACTCTCCTTGCCAAAGGGAACCAGTTCACATTGTCCCAAATTACACTACATCTGCTAAATGTTTGCCCGCTCACATAACCCCCATCTATATCCCTTTGCGGGTTCCTGATGTCCTCCTCCCAACTAACTCTTCTGCCCATCTTTGCGTCATCAGCAAATTTAACAACCAGACATTCGGCCCTTTCAGCCAGGAAACATTTCCCACCAGGCTGCATTTCTTGTTCCTAATTTCCAAATAGTGCAATGTTTGAGCCCCTCAAAATGCTGCAACTTGGGGATTCATTGGCAAACGGGGCCTGCCCCTGTTTTTACAGTAACGTCATTGCAATGTTAATATAAGCCTACTTGTCAGACTAATAAAGAGTATTATTGCAAAAAAGTGCAAGCAGGTGCCTTGACTACTCCTGACTGGTGCCTACAATCGTACTTTGTTTCAGGGTGAGAATAATTATGTCCTTCACATTGCAGGCGATAACCCGGAATTTGTTAAAGCGAGGAGGAGCGTTAACGTCACACGGTGGGGACTGTGTGTCATCGTTGGGTGCAGCGGCGTAAAAGGAAGAGAGGGGGGTCGGTGAAGGATATCTAACAGGTGAGTCATGAACCTCATGAAGTGCGACCTCTTTAGTCTCTGGCCAGAATGGAATGTTGTCAGGACTTCCTGGGAAAGGAGAAAGAATTGAATATTAAAAATAATAATGCCAGCCAGCTAATACTGATCTGGGGAAGCTTAGGGCTGAATTATCCTGACGTCCTGACGGTTGTGGACTGGGATGCGGGGGTGTGAGCCAGGAATTTTTTTTACCTGGCCTGGTTATCCTTATCTGGCCTAGCCTGCATGTGACTCGAGGCCCCCAGCAACTACCTTCTGAAATGACCTAGCATGGGCAATGAATGCTGGCCCAGCCAGCAACACCCCCATGCCGTGAATGAATTAAAAAGAAAAGGCAAACAAGAGAGCTATGCGTGATTGCTTCCCGTCATATTCCGAATGCTGCCATTAGGGTACAGTCCCAGGGCGGGCTGAGATCAGGGTCAGCTGCCTGCATCATGGAGACGCCCAGCCAATTAGCAACGTTAAGGTCCAAAGTAAAGGTGATTTCACAGTCTCAGCGGGATTTTGCCGGTGGCTGAGCGACTCTCCGCCGGATGTGGAGGCTGCAAACCTAATTGAGGCATGCTTTTCTGCAGACTGAGGGGTGGGGGTGGTGGTGGTGGTGGTGGTGGGGGGGGGGGGGGGGGGGGTGCCCACCACAGCAACCAAGCTGCTTCACATCCTATCGAGAGGGCGACAGGCAGGAAAAGTTCCCACCCGCGACCCAAACGATTCATCTGGTGCGGTTACCCCTTCATTGGGGGCCTGATGTCCTCAGCCCTCATAACTATTTGATTTGCATCCAGACCCACAAGAGTTGCTGAGGCTCTTTTCAAAATGTATTTTCGGGATGTGGGCGTCGCTGGTTAGACCAGCATTTATTGCCCATCCCTCGGAGCCTTCATGAATCGTTGAAGTGGTTGAGGTGTAGGTACACCCATTGTGCTGTTAGGGAGGGAGTTCCAGGATATTGCCCCAGCGATAGTGAAGTGACTTGGAGGTGAACCTCCAGGTGGTGGGGTTTCTAGATACCTGCTGCTTTTGTCCTTCTAGATGGTAGTGGTCGTGGGTTTGCAAGGTGTTATCTGAGGAACCTTGGTGAGTTACCGCAGTGCATCTTCATAGAATTTCATAGAATTTACAGTGCAGAAGGAGGCCATTCGGCCCATCGAGTCTGCACCGGCTCTTGGAGAAGAGCACCCTACCCAAGGTCAACACCTCCACCCTATCCCCATAACCCAGCAACCCCACCCAACACTAAGGGCAATTTTGGACATTCAGGGCAATTTATCATGGCCAATCCACCTAACCTGCACATCTTTGGACTGTGGGAGGAAACTGGAGCACCCGGAGGAAACCCACGCACACACGGGGAGGACGTGCAGACTCCGCACAGACAGTGACCCAAGCCGGAATCGAACCTGGGACTCTGGAGCTGTGAAGCAATTGTGCTATCCACTATGCTACCGTGCTGCCCACTAAGCTAGATGGTGCACACGGCTGTCACTGTTCGTCGGTGGTGGAGGGACCGAATGTTTGTGGAAAGGCAGCAGTCAAGTGGGCTGCTTTGTCATGGACGGTGTCGAGCTTCTTGAGTGTTATTGGAGCTGCACTCATCAAGGTTAGTGGAGAGTATTCCATTACACTCCTGACTTGTGCCTTGTAGAGAGTGGACAGGCTTTGGGGGGTCAGGAGGTGAGTTAATCACCGTAGGATTCCTAGCCTTTAACCTACCCTGGTAGCCACAGTATTAATTTGGCTAGTGTGGAAGTGGCTGTTTACTTCAAACTGTTATTTCAGATTATAAAAAGTATGGGGCAGGATTCTCCCCTACCCGGCGGGGCGGGGGGTCCCGGCGGGACGGAGTGGAGTGAACCACTCCAGCGCCGAGCCGCCCCAAAGGTGCGGAATCTTCCGCACCTTCAGGGGCTAGGCCCGCCCCGGAATGGTTGGCGCCCCGCCGGCTGGCGTGGAAGGCCTTTGGTGCCATGCCAGCCGGGGCCGAAGGGACTCCGCCCGCCGGCGCTAGTCCACGCATGCATGGGAGCATCAGCGGCCGCTGAAGTCATCCCCGCGCATGTGCAGGGGGGGGTTCACCTACGCGTCGGCCCTGGTGGAGGCTGATGGTCGGCGCGCAGGAAAAGCGTGCCCCCACGGCACAGGCCCGCCTGCGGATTCGTGGGCCCCGATCGCGGGCCAGGCCACCGTGGGGGCACCCCCCGGGGCCAGATCACCCCCCGCCCCCCCCCCCCCCCCCCCACCAGGACCCCGGAGCCCACCCGTGCCGCCAGGTCCCGCCGGTAAGGGACCTGGTTCAATTTACACCGGCGGGACTGGTGTAGAAGCAGCGGGACTTTGGGCCATCGCGGGCCGGAGAATCGCCGGGGGGGGGGGGGGCCGCTAACCGGCGCGATTCCCGCCCCCGCCGAATCTCCGGTGCCGGAGAATTCGGCATAGGCGGGGGCGGGTTTCACGCCGCCCGGGAATCCCGCCCATGCTTCCTTCAATCGAATCTCAGAGCGCAGTGCACTGGCATTGCAGCTAGAACACTCTCTCTCTGCAAATATATTTGTGCAAATAAATTTCCTTAAATCGAACCTCGAGGAATTTGTCTATATTATGATTTCCACGACACTAGTCCAGTTCAGTTTCTGATCAATGTCTCTGAGTGGGCCAGAAGCATCTATATCCCACTCGCCATCCTTAATTGGATGGCATACCCCAGAGGCGGTTAATTAAGAGGCTGCCTCCCATAGTATTGCCCTGTCAAGCCTGCTGTTGGTAAGTATGGGCTCGGAATTTGCAATTGTTCCTGATGTTGACGCCCTGCGGCCTACACGGAAATTCAGCCTTTTGCACTGTTTGAAAGAGAAAGTCAAGTTAATGTGTCAGGATTACCTTTCATCAGAGCTGAATTTCTCAATTAGGGGCAAAACATTTGCCCAGCGTCCTGTTCAAACTATTATTCGATGGCGGTATTATTAGAGCCGTGTGTGGAGCTGGAGTGGCTCAGTGGGTAGCTTTCCTCTCTCTGAATCTGAAGGATGCAGGTTCAAGTCCCACTTCAGGACTTTGTTGCCTCTGAAAGGGCGCAGCCACTGGTGAAGATCAGCCAGTGGTCCCAGCTGAGAAAAATGGGGAAGACCAGCGACAGGAAGGGCATCTGACTGTAAACCCACATCCAAACAAAAATAATGGTTGACATGAAGGTGATCAACCAGCATTATGGTGACCCCTGTGTAGCAATGGAAAAGCCAAACGAAGAACCGTTTCTACAGAGTTGTGCACAGGTGGATGTCTTGTTAAGATAGCATTTCCTCATTTACATCACTTGATGCTAAATATCACGGTGGGATTCACTGCTTAAGAAGAATGCCCGCTTGGGCTAAATGTTTGTGGTCCTGAACTCGGGAAGTCTGGGGTGGCTCTTAAGGCAAAACGGGGGAGACAAAAATATTGAGACTAGTAATGGACTGTGGTGTTTTACTCGAGTTTTTATTCCATTATCAGCTATTGTTCATTCTTTATGCAGGGTCCTGAAAGGGAAATTGAAACTGCAAGCTGGCAAGACCTGATTATTGGCTCTTCAGTTTCCAAAACCAATAGGTGGCATGTGATCAATAAGTAAAGCAAAACCATGCCATCCTCTCTGTGTGCTGGGGAGCTGGTTGGACTTATGCTCGTTGATATTACCGGAGAGGGAAAAATAATTAAAATATTACAGCGGTACGAAGTTTGAGCTTGGGACCTCTAAAGTGGGCATTTGCAGAAGTACGTTCATCATGGAAGTCACTGGACTAATTTTACTGCCGTGCCAGTTTTGTTGCGATCTGCTGGGCACAGACGGGTGCCAGAAGCTGGGTGGGGTTGATGTTTGTCAATGTATCAATGTATCAGCAAGTGCACGCTTTGGCAATTACATTGTTAAGCTAATTGCCTTATTAAAGACAGGTCATGGTCATTGGTTCAACCTCCAAAAGAGTGCAAGTGGGCACAGCTGGAACAGATACGGTGGGGGTATTACATGGAGTTCGTATCGCTGCCGAGTTGGATGCAGAATAAACTTGCTGAAGGTAAAAAAAAGCTGCTTTACATTCCTCCATCATATACTAACAATCAATATTAACAGTGTCCATTATCACCAAGGACAAGGACTGATAGCAGAATTTGTCAAGCACTGGGACAAAAGGGAAAGGCACATTCCGTGGAAATGGCATGACTTGTTCTCAGGACTTTGTTCCGCTCAACACATCGGAAGCATGTACAAAGAAATGATGAGCGTTGGTGTATCGAGTTTTCCAGGATGCCTGCTTGGGAGATCTCTGCCATCTTTTGTTATCGATCTGCCTGACGGTGAAGGCGTTAGAGAGCTTGCGTCATTGAATGCAACCGGGAATCTTACGAGCAGTGAGTGTTTTTTACTTTGGAACGCATAAAGACTTGGAAGAATGTGTCAAGAATTCAAATCTCCACCTTGTCTAAGCTTTTCCAGGTAAAGATGTCAATGCTAATGATGAGGCTACAAGTGCTTATCCTCATTAGACAGTAAAAGTGGATAAGCCCTGGCATTGGATATGAGCAGTTAAACGCAGAAATCCTGATGTTGCTCTGGCACGTTCATTTGCTCCTGACTGCAAAATCCAGACCAACGGACGCCATTTCAGTCTATCAATTGATGCCCCTTTGTGTCATGTGCAATGATGCACGAGAGTGGAGAAGCAAAGTATGTGGCTCATGGCCCTGAGGACTTTTGCAAAGTGGCTCCCAAAGAGGCAGAGGAGCTGTGCAAGTGCCAGAAACAGGCTCTTTCAAAACTCAGTGTAATATTTAGAAACTTAAGTTGCGAGACCAAATGATAGGACTAGAAAAGAGCGGCTATTACACAGGAAAGGTATACTTTCACCTCCACTTAGCTTTCAGCGTTTACCAACCCTGTATTATGTCAAGCATTCAGCACTGAGGAGACAGGAGGCGTGTGGAACAATCTGACTTCTTTTGGATTATTTTTATTTCCCAGGTGTACTTTATTCTTCAACATCAAATCACAGAAACTGAAGACTGCTCGACACTTCTCGGATCCTCCTCTTCGTTTGTCTCTCCAAATACTGCCCATGTAACCGGAGCTTGGGACACACAGCTTGGTACCTAGTCCATATTTTTGTCTTGGCATTGTGATGTATATTTGAGGAGCTAATAACCCCCCTGTTATTATTTGTTTAGTGGATTTAAAGAAGTCTTTTCCATCGTATCACATTGGTGGATAATACCAGGGAGTGATTTCTTTTTCTATCAAGGGTTGCGGGCATCGCTGGCAAGGCCAGGATTTGTAGCTCATCCCTAACGGAGAGGCTTGCTCGAGGGCAGTCAAGTGTCTTTAGTCTTTCATGCGATGTGGGTGTCACTTGGGCAGCACGGTAGCACAGTGGATAGCACAATTGCTTCACAGCTCCAGGGTCCCAGGTTCGATTCTGGCTTGGGTCACTGTCTGTGCGGAGTCTGCACATCCTCCCCGTGTGTGCGTGGGTTTCCTCCGGGTGCTCCGGTTTCCTCCCACAGTCCAAAGATGTGCAGGTTAGGTGGATTGGGCATGATAAATTGCCCTTAGTGTCCAAAATTGCCCTTAGTGTTGGGTGGGGTTACTGGGTTATGGGGATAGGGTGGAGGTGTCGACCTTGGGTGGGGTGCTCTTTCCAAGAGCCGGTGCAGACTCGATGGGCCGAATGGCCTCCTTCTGCACTGTAAATTCTATGAAAACTTCATTGCAGTGTTAATGTAAGCCTACTTGTGACAATAAAGATTATTATTATTATTATTACTAGCAAGGCTAGCATTTGTTCTTCATCCCTTAATTGCCCTCGAACCCCGTGAATTGCTCGGCCATTTAAGAGACAACCACATTGCTGCTGTGGGTCTGGAGTCAGATGTAGGCCAGACCAAGTAAGGACAGCAGATTTCCTCCCCAAAAGGGCATTAGTGAACCAGATGGGATTTTACAACAAACCGACAATGGTTTCATGTCATCATTAGATTTTTAATTCCAGGGTTTTAAAATTCAAATGTCACCATCTGCCGTGGAGTAATTCGAATCCAGGTCACGAGAAGATTTCCCTGGGTATCGGGATTAGTAGCCCAGTGACACTTCGTCACCGCCTCCCCACATTGCTGTTGCTCTGGAGGCACATGTAGGCCGGACTGGGTAAGGACGGGCAGATTTCCTTCCCTCGCGGACATTGGATGGGTTTTTAGAACAAATGATGATCGTGGTCACTATTACCGAGTTTATATCCCAATTTAAAAAAAAATGGAATTCAATTTCAAAGTCTAGCAGCTGCCATGTTAGGATTCAAACTCACATCCCCAAAGCATTAGTCTGGGTCGTCTAATCCCCCGTCCAGGGAAATTTCCACTTTACCACCCTATTTACAGTCTAACAAATCTGATATTTTCTATACAAAGAAGAAGCAATTTGAGATGCAAATGCCAGAAGTACAATACGTCTTAACAGCCATAAAATTGGCCCGTTAATCTCTGGAGGCCGAAAAAATATCTCTTTGAAATAAATGAAGCGAGTTCTTTCTTTGAAATGGTGAATTCGCCCTCCCTTTGTTCTCTTCTGATCAAATATTCGTTCACTGCAAGGGAGGATTTGCCTTCTCAAACTTGCATCTCATCACCAGTTTTTGAAAGAACTCGTATCATTTCAAACCCCAGCTTTTAGGCCATTTTGAGTGTCAGGAATAGCACTCCTGTTAACCGTTTGCTGTCGAGGTTCCAGGCCAAACAACCCGCCACAATCATCTCCATTTAACAACAGAGAGCAGATGCCGCACATACACGGATGTGTGTCCAAGTGATGAATGATTCACAGTGCTGCATGTCCAAGAGTTTGCAAAGGAAACATTATTTGAGCAAAAGACAATATTAATAACCAAATTGGAGGAAGGCACACATTTGGTCAACTGACTAAACTACCTCATCTTTAAGTGAACACACAAGATAGGTTAATATTTTGTCTAGATCTCCTGGGAACTGCAGTCCTGAAAAAGGGGGCTGTAATCTCAATGGCCATCATCAGGTTTCCAACCTTTATTTCAGCTCTTCATTTATCTTAGTTCTACAAAGAAATGTGTTTTTATTTTGTCCGTTCGTGCTCAGGGCATGCCGGCATTTTGCGCCTGCTTTCCATCGGAAGTAGCGTTTCTTCTACCGTGATCAGGGAGGGTTTTGTTACCTGTTTTGGTGCAAATCACGTTGGCCATTTTCTGACCACCAACCCTCTGCTTGTCCGCGGAAGGAATGTGCCTCAAGTTCTGCGCTAAATGTTTTAATAAAAATAAACTTTAATAATAATAGCTTATTGTCACAAGTAGGCTTCAATGAAGTTACTGTGAAAAGCCCCTAGTCGACACATTCCAACGCCTGTTTGGGGCCAAGCCTGCTGTTTAGCCCACTGTGCTAAACCAGCATTAACACTGCAATGAAGTTACTGTGAAAAGCCCCTAGTCGCCACTCTCCGGTGCCTGTTCAGGTCCACAGAGGGAGAATTCAGAATGTCCAATTCACCTAACAGCATGTCTTTCGGGACTTGTGGGAGGAAACCGGAGCACCCGGAGGAAACCCACATAGACACAGGGAGAACGTGCAAACTCCGCACGGACAATAAACCAAGCCGGGAATCGAACCTGGGACCCTGGCCTTGTGAAACAACAGTGCTAACCACTGTGCTACCATGCCGCCTCATACATCTACAAGATAGCAACAGCAGATTTCACCAGATTCAGGAACTCTCCCAGTTGGTTTGCCTCTCAGGGAAGCAGTAAGGTGACACACATTCTGTACATGCATGAACACTTGTGTCAATTGGGAGCATAGATTATGACAGGTATAGATAGGTGTACAAGTAAAAGCTGTTCCCATTAGCAGATGGCACAAGGACTAGGGAACATAGATTTAAGGTTTTGGACAAGAGATGCAGAGGGGTTGTGAGCAAGAATCATTTTACACAGCGAATGTCAATGACCAGGAACTGGCTACCCACGAGGGTGGTGGAAGTGGAGAACATCAATGAGGGGCTGAATAGCCTCTTTCTGTGCTGTAAGTGATATAAATAGTTTTCTGGGGACTGGCTCGCAGGTTGGATCAGTGCACACATTCACCTCTGCGGCCTGCATTTCAATATAACCAGGTCGAATGGACAATCATCTCTTTCTGCTTACTGTGAGGACCTTAAGAGTTCGAGTGGGTTCAGTGTTGTTCTTTGTGGCTAAGGCCCCATGGCACAACTTAACTTGGCACTGAACTGTAGGATCTGATGCCAGGGAGTCAGAGAGATATCTTACATGAGCAGCTTTCCATAGGATAAACAAGAAGAAGCTGGATTCACTGGCAGTAGCTAATCAGGGGGCAGGGATTAAAGGTACTTGGCAAAAGAACTGTACGTAGGAAGTTGCGATGATCTGGAATGTACTGTCTGAAAGGATATATCAAAGTAGATTCAATAGTAAATTGAATTGGATAAATACTTGAAAAAGAATATTTGCAGGTATGGGAAAGGGTGGGTGGTGGGTCTAATTGGATTGATTTCTCAGAAAGAGGTAGTACAAGCAGAAAGGGGCCAAATGGCCTCCTTCTGCGCTATATCAGGCGGAACAATAAATTACTACTTTAGCGTCTGTCGGTCTGGGGCTACACTCGCATCACTATGGCTGGATTGCCCAGACACCCCGCCCCCCCCCCCCCCAACAACGTAACAGGCATTGGATCTCCAACTCCTGCCAAAGTCTGAGGCATTTTGTATGGCTCTCCCATCCTGCCGTTGGGGAATCTGCCGCCCGGCGGGGGTGGGGGTGGGGGGGGGACGGGGGGGGGGGGGGGGGGGGGGGGGGACACATACTGAGAGGGAGCTGTGGTGTGTGTGGAGGCACCAATCAGTGCAAGTCTGCCTCTGCATCCGTGTGCTTGCCCCTGGTCGCTCGGTGCTAACGCTTCCACAATACAAAGCCAACTCTGAGCATTGGCAATAAAACTGCAGAGTCACTGACTGAAACGCAAGTGGATTTGCAGCACCCTCCAGCCCTCACTTGGTCTCAGTCTTCCACGGTCATAGATCAAGGCTCCTTCGCTTTCTTTTTTGAAATGAATTTAGAGCACCCAATTATATTTTTTTCCGATTACGGGGCGAATTAACGTAGACAACCCACCTACCCTGCACATCTTTGGATTGTGGGGGTGAGACCCGCGCAGAGACAGCAGTGCTAACCACTGTGCTGCCCACACCTTCGCAATCTTTTTCTCTTTCTTTTTCGTTGATGATTTTTGGAGTATCCAATTATTTTTTTCCAATTCAGGGACAATTTAGCGTGGCCAATCCACTTACCCTGCACATCTTTTTGGATTACACTGAGATGTAATAATTAACCCTTCACTGGCATACCGATATAGGCATCATTAAATCACCGTCAAACATTCCCTGCGCAGTTTCTGTAACTGTCAGGAAGGCCTTGACCATTGGGGGGTGGAGTTTGACATCATTTGGGAGCTTGACATCTCTGGGAGCGGGCTGCCATGTCACCAGAGGGCAGGGCATGACATAGGGCCCTTGCAAAGAGGGTGAGCGCAGGCGCCCAGAAGTGTAAGTCTGCCTCTGGCCGGACCGGAAGGTCCAGCTGGCGGGAAGAGCCAGAGAATCCCACCCGTGGCCATGGTTCCAACTCCTGATCTGTCTCCAGAGGAAGAGATCCACTGAAGGAGGCAGGTTCAACACCTTCTCCTGAAACCAAGTGGCGAAGGATTGAACTGGAGCTGAACATTCACACACTGATAAGCTTTTATTGACAATGATCTGCATTAGAAATGTACATCTCCAAACCCAACAACAACCCTTTTGGTCTGTTCCTATATATTCCTTTGTTTTGAGTCACTAGCTTTCGGAGCGCAACTCCTTCCTCAGGTGAATGAAGAGATGGGTCCAGAAACACATATATAGACAAAGTCAATGGTGCAAGACGATACTTTGAATGCGATTCTTTGCAGGTAATTAAGTCTTTATGGGTCCAGACGGAGCGACTGGAGAGAGGGATAATCACAGGTTAAAGAGGTGTGAATTGTCTCAAGCCAGGACAGTTGGTAGGATTTCACAAGCCCAGGTCAGATGGTGGGGGGTGAATGTAATGCGACATGAATCCAAAGTCCCGGTTGAGGCCGTACTCATGTATGCGGAACTTGTTTATCAGTTTCTGCTTGGCGATTCTGCATTGCCGCGCGTCCTGAAGGCCGCCTTGGAGAATGAGGACAGTCACCTCAGCACTTCGCTTTACCGCAAGCCCACGGATAACCTCACGATGCTCCACTTCTCCAGCTTCCAGCCTAAACACATTAAAGAAGCCATCCCCTATGGACAATATGATCTGCTCAGTCGAGGAGGAACGTAACAGGCATTTACAGACGCTGAAAGATACCCTCGTATGAAAGGGATATGGCGCTCGACTCCTCGATCGACAGTTCCAATGCGCCACAGCAAAAAACCGCACCGACCTCCTCAGAAGACAAACATGGGACACAACCGACAGAATTTCATAGAATTTACAGTGCAGAAGGAGGCCATTCGGCCCATCGAGTCTGCACCGGCTCTTGGAAAGAGCACCCCACCCAAGGTCATCACCTCCGCCCTATCCCCATAACCCAGTAACCCCACCCAACACTAAGGGCAATTTTGGACACTAAGGGCAATTTATCATGGCCAATCCACCTAACCCGCACATCTTTGGACTGTGGGAGGAAACCGGAGCACCCGGAGGAAACCCACGCACACACGGGGAGGATGTGCAGACTCCGCACAGACAGTGACCCAAGCCAGAATCGAACCTGGGACCCTGGAGCTGTGAAGCAATTGTGCTATCCACAAGGCTACCGTGCTGCCCATGAATACCCTTCGTCGTCCAGTACTTCCCTGGTGTGGAGTAACTATGACATCTTCTTCGCAGCCTTCAACACGTCATCGATGAAGATGAACATCTTGCCAAGGCCATTCCCACACCCCCACTACTTGCCTTCAAACAACCGCACAACCTCAAACAAACCATTGTGTGCAGCAAACTACCCAGCCTTCAAGAGAACAGTGATCACAACATAACACAACCCTGCCATGGCAACCTCTGCAAGACGTGCCAGATCATCGACATGGGTACCACCATTACACGTGAGAACACCACCCAAACAGATATGCGGTGCATAGTCGTGCGACTCGGCCAACGTTGTCTACCTCATATGCTGCAGGATAGGATGTCCCGAGGTGTAGTACATTGGCGAGACCATGCAGACACTGTGGCAACGTATGAACGGACATCACGCGACAATCGCCAGGCAGGAATGTTCCTTCCAGTCGTGGAACATTTCAGCAGTCAAGGGCATTCAGCTTCTGATCTTCGGGTAAGTGTTCTCCAAGGCAGCACAGTAGCACTGTGGGCAGCACGGTATCACAGTGGGCAGCACGGTATCACAGTGGGCAGCACGATAGCACAGTGGGCAGCACGGCAGCACAGTGGTTATCACAGTTGCTTCACAGCTCCAGGGTCCCAGGTTCGATTGCGGCTTGGGTCACTGTCTGTGCGGAGTCTGCACGTTCTCCCCGTATCTGCGTGGGATTCCTCCGGGTGCTCCGGATTCCTCCCACAGTCCAAAGATGTGCAGGTTAGGTGGATTGGCCATGCTAAATTGCCCTTAATATCCAAAAAAAGGTTAGCTGGGTTATGGGGATAGGATGGAGTGTGGGCTTAATTGGGGTGCCCTTTCCAAGGGCCGGTGCAGACTCGATGGGCCAAATGGCCTCCTTCTGCACTGTAAATTCTATGATTCTATAAGGCAGCCTTCAGGACGCGCGACAACGCAGAATCGCCGGACAGAAAATGATAGCCAAGTTCCGCACACATGAGTACGGCCTCAACCGGGACCTTGGATTCACATTGCATTACATTCACCCCCCACCATCTGACCTGGGCTTGCAAAATCGTACCAACTGTCCAGCTTGAGACAATTCACACCTCTTTAACCTGTGATTATCCCTCTTTCCAGTTGCCCCATTTGGACCTGCAAAGACTTAATTACCTGCAAAGACTCACATTCAAAGTATCATCTTGCATCATTGAGTTTGTCATTCACCTGAGGAAGGAGCTGTGCTCCGAAAGCTAGTGATTCGAAACAAACCTGTTGGACTTTAACCTGGTGTTGTCAAACTTCTTACTGTGCCCACCCCACTCCAACGTCGGCATCTCCTCATCATATATATTTGTTTGTACTGGAGCACAGGTGAATCTCTAGTTAATGCCCAGCACCTGCGAACAATTAAACACACAGGGCACGATTTAACGGAAATATTTCTAAGTGTCATTTCAGGTGGGTTTGGTGGGATGTGTTGTGTTCTGCTGCTTCGGATAACACAGGCTGCTACTTGATGCAGTCTTAACTAAAGGATGCTCCAGACTCTGAAATGAGTTCAACGTGTTTATTGAACTATTAACACAGTTCTCAAATGAGTTCGACTCTCTGCTAATCTAACTGTAGTAACTCAGTCTAACTGTACCAGCTTGCTCTAAGCCACGTGCTGGGGTGTGATGCTGCTGATCAACCCTGTCTAACTCTCTAGATGTCTGTCTGCTGAAAGAGGCAGAGTGTGAGTGCCTCATCCCTTTTATATTGCTTAAGTCATGTCCCCTTGTGGTGATGCCACCTCTGAGTGTCCTGATTGCCCATTGGTTGTGTCCTATTCTGAGTGTTCATTGGTTACATGTTTGCATATCATGACATCTCCCCCTTTTTTTTCTTTTTTCTTTTTTAGATGTATTATGCATGTGAATGTGTCTGTCTAATGTGACTGACTGAGGAATACAGAACAGAACAAACAAAACAAATGCTCATAAGTCCAGTCTCTGAGGCTTGCGTCTGATCCTCGTCGACCGCCGGAGAGGTGGTGGAGGGGATGATGGTGTCTTGACAGGCGAGTGGGAGACATGACTGGTGGCCTCGTGGTTCGAGGTGTCTGGAGGTGGCAATTCGACATGTGGAAATGGAGGGGAAAGTGATTGTGGGCAAGCAGCTTTTCGCAGTGCCCTTCGATTCCTTCGCACAATGGAGCCGGTAGCGCAACAATTACTCACTCAAGTCGAGAAGAGATGAAATCAATCGAGGCTTTATTAAGCAAGACTTGTTCCCCAACAGCTCAGTTACAGAATGCGGCTGCTGGGAGAATTCGAGCTCTTATACTCCGCCTTCAAGGCGGAGCCAGGAGGCGGCAAATCCAACCAGGACTCGGGACCTGTCAGCCAATAGCCTCTCGGCTTCACAGGTACTGTATTACCCCTAATACATACCACCACATTCATCCCTTGTTAAAAAAGAACCCGGCCGGGTGGTGGTTCGCATGGTGGTAGGGGTTTACAAAGGCTGGTCCTGGAACAAATTTCGAACAGTGGCTATGCATTTAGCCCAACCGTTAACTATGTACAAGTTCTGTCAGAATTATTATGTACAGGTTTTGTCAGAATCATTATGTACAGGTGTTGTCAGAGTTATTTACAAGTTTTTCTGGTGTCACGCGGATTCCACGAGTCGAGCGGGTGCCCTGGTCGTCCTTGTCGATCGCCTCAGCCCCGGTGGTGGTGCAGGTGCTGGCTCGGGCACTGTCGTCTCTGGGAGTGGTGCGCTGTTCGTTCCTGTTTCTTTACTCCTGGGCGGGCACGGGAGGAGGACCGATCCACCAGGGAAAGGAGTGGTCGTGGGGTGCGCCGGTGGCAGGAAGGGGGTGATTGGTGTTGGGAGTGTGTGAGTGTTTCCGGCGGGCGCCAGGTCCCGCAGGGAGACCGTGTCCTGTCGGCCGTCAGGGTAGGCATACTGGGGGTTTGAGTGGAGAAGGTGAACCCTCTCGACCAACGGGTCCGATTTGTGCGCCCGCACATGCTTTCGGAGCAAGATGGGTCCTGGGGCTGCCAGCCAGGTCGGCAGCGACGTTCCGGAGGAGGACTTCCTAGGGAAGACAAGGAGGCGCTCGTGAGGCATTTGGTTAGTGGTGGTACACAACAGCGACCGGATGGAGTGGAGGGCATCCAGGAGGACTTCCTGCCACCGGGGAACTGGGAGATTTCTGGACCATAGGGCCAGTAGGACGGTCTTCCAGACCGTACCATTCTCCCTCTCTACCTGACCGTTCCCCCGGGGGTTGTAGCTGGTCGTCCTGCTCGAGGCAATGCCCTTGCTGAGCAGGAACTGACGCAGCTCGTCGCTCATGAAGGAAGACCCCCTGTCGCTATGGATGAACGCGGGGAAACCGAACAGTGTAAAGATGGTGCCGAGGGCTTTAATGACTGTGATCACTGTCATGTCGGGGCAGGAGATGGCGAAGGGGAAACGGGAGTACTCGTCCACCACGTTCAGGAAGTATGCACTGCGGTCGGTGGAGGGGAGGGGGCCTTTGAAATCCAAACTGAGGCGTTCCAAGGGACGGGAAGCCCTTATCAGGTGCGCTCTATCTGGCCTGAAAAAGTGCGGTTTGCACTCCGCACAGATTTGGCAGTTCCTGGTGACTGTACGGACCTCCTCCACCGAGTAGGGAAGGTTGCAGGACTTCACAAAATGGTAGAATCGAGTGACCCCCGGGTGGCAGAGGTCCTCGTGGAGGGCTTGGAGGCGGTCTACTTGTGCGTTGGCACATGTGCCGCGGGATAGGGCATTGGACGGCTCGTTCAGCTTTCCAGGACGATACAAGATCTCATAGTTATAGGTGGAGAGCTCAATCCTCCACCTCAAGATCTTGTCATTCTTAATTTTGCCCCGCTGTGCATTATCGAACATAAAGGCTACCGACCGTTGGTCAGTGAGGAGAGTGAGTCTCCTGCCGGCCAGGTAATGCCTCCTGTAGTGTTGGGTGTTCTGATGTACAGATGAACCAACACGGTTATATTTGGTACAACGCTGTTTTATTTCAACTTGTTATTTACAGTTTTGTCTTGATACTCTGCACGTGGTGACTCCCTGTGTGTGATGTTAATCAGGTCCTGTCCTTGTCCTGGTCTCCAGATGTACTGGCCACCAGGTGTCGTGTGTCTTCTCTTATACTGTCTCTGTCCTTGTCTATGATTGGTTGTCGTGTTGTGTGTGCTGATTTGTCTGTTGGTGTGTCTATCATGATGTGTGTGTTTGAATATCATGACATCCCCCTTTTTTTACAAAATTATGTGCCTACGTGGTTATAAATACGAATGTGTCGTGAGTGCATCTAAAAGTGTGTGTGCGTGATATTTACAGCAGGTGCATGTGGCGTAACTATATACATGGGGCGATGTCGGGTGTGTCATGCTAACGAGGTTGTACCATAACAAAACAGGAAGACGAAAAACTTTGAAGTGTGGTCCGGTCAAACGATATCTGGAATGATAAAACAGTAACATGTTACAATACAATAGTTTCTAAACTTTAACGTGTGAACAGTCTCATAAGTCCAATCTAGTAGGTGTGCGACAAATTCGGGTTGACCGTCAGGGTGGCACTCCATTCATCGGCCGGATTGATGGTGTTGACCCTGTTCACATCAATGACTGAAACCCGGAAGGCATCTTGGTCATCTGTGTCATTTGGCTGGATGTCCTGATGTACGGGCTGGACGGTCCTGACGTGTCGGCGAGGTTGTCGGAGATGTGTAGGATCCATCGGTTGAACCGCTCGACGGTAGGCAGCGTAGTGGCCCATCTTGCCACATCGTAGGCATTGTCGGTTTTTAGCAGGACATTGCCCTTTTAAATGTACAGCTCCACAGTTGCCGCACGTCATGACGTCACGGCGTTCGTTACGCCATCGACCCTCGATGTTGCCGTTGGTTTTGGCGCGCACATGCGCGGGAGACCGCGAAAAGCGCGGGAAACGGCCGCCCTCATCCGGGCCGCGGGCCCGGAGATAATCAATTGCCTGGATGCGTTTGGCCTCGTGGGCGGCCTGGCTTGCCGATTCGACGGCTAGGGACACCCTCCGTGCCGACTCGGTCGCCTGAAATTGGGCAAAACGGCTGGTTGCATTTTCATGGAGGACACAAGCTTCCACCGCAGACGCTAAGGTCAGGCCTTTAATTTTAAGAAGCTGCTGACGTAGGCCACTGGAGGCAACGCCAAAAACAATCTGGTCCCGGATCATGGACTCTGAGGTGTTGCCGTAACCGCAGGACTGCGCGAGTATGCGGAGGTGCGTCAGAAAGGGTTGAAAGAGCTCATCCTTACCTTGCAGGCGTTGCTGAAAGATATACCTTTCAAAACTTTCATTCACTTCAACGTTAAAGTGCTGGTCTAGCTTGAGGAGGACCGTGTCATACTTGGATTGGTTCTCGCCTTCCGCGAACACCAGTGAGTTGAATACATCGATGGTGTGCTGACCTACGGTGGTGAGGAGCATCGCAATCTTTGTTTCGTCCGAGGCACTCTGTTTCTCGTTGGCTCGCATGTACAGTTCAAATCGCTGTTTGATAAGCTTCCAATTGGTGCCAAGGTTTCCAGCGACTTGCAACGGCTGCGGTTTGTTGGTGATGTCCATATCTCAGGATGGCAGGTTTGCCGGCAGGTATCGATCCACTCACTGGTACCATGTGGTGTTGGGTGTTCTGATGTACAGATGAACCAACACGGTTGTATTTGGTACAACGCTGTTTTATTTCAATTTGTTATTTACAGTTCTGTCTTGATACTCTGCACGTGGTGACTCCCTGTGTGTGATGTTAATCAGGTCCTGTCCTTGTCCTGGTCTCCAAATCTGCTGGCCACCAGGTGTCGTGTTTCTTCTCTTATACTGTCTCTGTCCTTGTCTATGATTGGTCGTCGTGTTGTGTGTGCTGATTTGTCTGTTGGTGTGTCTATCATGATGTGTGTGTTTGAATATCATGACACCTCCAATGTCGCACAGCTTCCACTATGGCTTGGGCTTCCTTTTCCACTGAGGAGTGGCGGATTTCTGAGGCGTGGAGCGTCCGGGAGAAAAAGGCCACGGGTCTGCCCGCTTGGTTGAGAGTGGCCGTCAGAGCTACGTCGGATACGTCGCTCTCGACCTGGAAGGGGAGGGACTCATCGATAGCATGCATCGTGGCCCTTGCGATATCCGCTTTGATGCGGCTGAAGGCCTGGCGGGCCTCTGTCGACAGGGGGAAGCAAGTGGACTGGATTAACGGGCGGGCCTTGTCTGCGTACTGGGGGACCCACTGGGCGTTATACGAAAAGAAGCCCAGGCAGCGTTTCAGGGCTTTGGAGCAGTGGGGGAGGGGAAATTCCATGAGGGGGCGCATGCGTTCGGGGTCGGGGCCTATCACTCCATTGTGCACTACGTATCCCAGGATGGCCAGACGGTTGGTGCTAAAAATGCATTTTTCCTCATTATAGGTGAGGTTCAGGGCGCTAGCGGTCTGGAGCAATTTGCGAAGGTTGGCGTTGTGGTCCTGCTGGTCATGGCCGCAGATGGTTACGTTGTCGAGGTATGGGAACGTGGCCATCAAACCGTGCTGGTCAACCATTCGGTCCATCTCCCGTTGGAAGACCGAGACTCCGTTCGTGACGTCAAATGGGACCCTTAGAAAATGATAGAGACGCCCGTCTGCCTCGAAGGCCGTGTACTTGCGGTCACTCGGGCGGATGGGGAGCTGGTGGTATGCGGACTTGAGGTCCATGGTGGAAAATACCTTGTACTGTGCAATCCGATTGACCATGTCGGATATGCGGGGGAGCGGGTACGCATCTAGCTGCATGTACCTATTGATGGTCTGACTATAATCTACGACCATCCTCTGCTTCTCCCCGGTCTTCACAACTGCCACCTGGGCTCTCCAGGGACTATTGCTGGCCTGGATTATGCCTTCCTTCAGCAGCCGCTGGACTTCGGACCGGATAAACGTCCGGTCCTGGGCGCAGTACCGTCTGCTCCTATGGCGACGGGTTTGCAATCCGGGGTGAGGTTCGCAAACAAGGAAGGCGGTTCAACCTTGAGGGTTGCGAGGCTGCAGATAGTGAGTGGGGGTATTGGGCCGCCGAAGTGGGACGTTAGGCTCTGGAGGTTACACTGGACGTCTAACCCCAATAGAGTGGGAGCGCAGAGTTGGGGGAGGACGTAAAGCCTATAGTTTTTAAACTCCCTCCCTTGCACCGTTAGGTTCGCGATGCAGAACCCTTGGATCTCTACTGAATGGGACCCCGCTTCCAGGAAAATCTTTTGTGTGCTCGAACAAATGGAAAGAAAACAGCGCCTTACCGTGTCCGGGTGGATAAAACTTTCCGTGCTCCCAGAGTCGATCAAGCATGGCGTCTCGTACCCGTTGATCAGCACCATTGTTGTTGCCATCTGGAGCTTCCGGGGCCGCGATTGGGCCAGGGTCACCGAAGCCAGTCCTGGTTGTTGCGTCGCAGCGTTTTCTTCAGACCCCGTGGAGCCGTCTATGCTGGGGTCCTTGGCTATCAGCCAAGATGGCGGTGTCCATGGATCGCACGTGGTCGGGGGGGGGGGGTCACAAGATGGCGGCTCCCATCCTCCCCTCGTGGTGTCTGGGACCCAAAATGGCGGCGCCCGCAGGCCGCACGTGGATCGTTGAGGGGGTTGATGTGGTTGGAGCGTCTCCTTGCTCTGCGCTGGTTGGAACCTCTGACAGGTTTGGCAGTTCAGGACCATGTCCGTGATGTCCTGTTGATGCCGAGCCAGTAGACAGCTTGCTGATCCTGCGTCTGCACTTTTCTACGCCCAGGTGTCCCTCATGAACCTGCCACAGCACCATGCTCTGGAGACATAGCGGGATGACTATCCTGTCCAGCTTGAGCAGGATGCCGTCGATCAGCGTCAGTTCGTCCTTGACGTTGTAGAATTGAGGGCATTGCGCTTTGTGCCAGCCATTGCTGAGGTTGTGGACGACTCGCTGCAACAGGGGGTCTTTGGCCGTCTCTATTCGGATGAGAACAATCTTCTCATCTGTTGCCGGGAGAGTGCTTGCACACAGCTGTACCTGCAATTCAGTGTGCTGGATGATCTCCAGTGGTTCACTGGGTGAGTTGACGGAGCGGGACAATGCATCGGCGATGATGAACTCCTTGCCGGGTGTGTACACCTAATTGAAATCATACCTCCGGAGTTTGAGCAGAATTCTCTGCAAACGAGGCGTCATGTCGTTCAGGTCCTTTTGGATGATGTGGACCAGAGGCCTATGATCCGTCTCAATAGTAAATGTTGGCAAGCCATAGACATAATCAGGAAATTTGAGGATGTCGGTGAGAAGACCTAAACACTCCTTCTCAATCTGCGCATATCTGGTCTCAGTGGGTGTCATTGCCCGTGACGCGTATGCTACTGGTACCCAGGATGCCATGTCGTCTCTTTGAAGCAACATCGCCCCAATGCCATCCTGACTCGCATCTGTGGATATCTTGGTCTCTTGGTCTGGGTCAAAGAATGCAAGGACGGGTGCAGTGGTGAGCTTGGCTTTCAGCTCCAGCCACTCTGTTCGGTGCTCCGCCTTCCACTCAAAGGCAGTTGATTTTTTCACCAGGTTGCGTAGGGCTGTGGTGTGTGTGGCCAAATTCGGGATGAACTTGCCAAGGAAATTGACCATTCCCAGGAAGCGCAGTACTGCCTTCTTGTCCTCGAGGACTTTCATTGCCTCAATGGCTTTAGTTTTGTCTGTGTCCGGGTACACACCGTGTTGCGAAATCTGATCACCCAGGAACTTCAGCGTGGATGTCCCAAAACAGCACTTGGACCTGTTTAGCTTGAGGCCATGTTCATGTATGCGTCGGAATACTTTCTTGAGTCGTGACACATGTTCCTCTGGGGTTGTGGACCAGATTATGATATCGTCAACGTAGACATGAACCCCTTCTATTCCCTCCATCATCTGTTCCATGATGCGATGGAAAATCTCTGATGCCGAGATGGTGCCAAATGGCATTCGGTTGTAGCAGAATCTGCCAAAGGTGTGTTGAAGGTGCAGAGCCTTCTGCTGGATTCTTCAAGTTGGATTTGCCAAAATCCTTGGGATGCGTCCAATTTTGTGAAGAAGCGCGCGTGTGCCATCTCACTCGTGATTTCTTCCCTCTTCGGGATGGGGTAATATTCCCACATAATGTTTTTGTTTAGATCCTTGGGGTCAATGCAGATGTGTCGGTCCCCCGAAGGCTTCTTTACGCATAGCATCGAGCTGACCCAGTCTTTTGGTTCAGTGACCTTGGAGATGATGCCTTTTTGTTGTAGACTCGTGAGCTCTGCCTTCAGGCGCTCTCTCAGTGGAGCAGGGACATGTCGTGGTGCGTGGACCACTGGCTTGGCATCAGGTCATAGTAGAATCTTGTACTCGTACGGTAGCGTGCCCATCCCGCTAAATACATCTGGGTTCTGGGTTAGGATGTCGTCGATGCTGGCCTGAAGATCCGAATGGGACGGCGTTGTGGTGTCGACCCTTTGAATGAGGTCCAGTTGTTTGCAGGCGTGCGCACCTAGCAGGGATGCCCTGTCTGGTTTAACAATCTCGAAGCGTAAGCTTTCTTGTGTGTGTCGGCTGGACACCTGCAGATGGCAGGACCCCAGAGCCTTGATTGCGTTTCTATTGTAGTCCAGGAGTTTGCAGGCAGCTGGAAGGATTGTGGGGGGCTTCTTGATTCTCTTGAAGTCCGCCTGCGTAATCAGATTGGCGGAGGCACCTGTGTCCAGTTTGAACTGGATGGGGCAGTGGTTGACCTTCATCACTGCATGCCATTCGTCCTTGGAATCCACGCCCAGGATTGGTTGGACTCGCGATGTGTCTGGTGTGGCGTATTCGCACTTTGTAATAATGCCCACTCGGTAAGTGTTGTCCAGGTATTCATCATCTGGGTCCGTCGCACTGCCTGGCTCAGAGTCATGCATTCGGTGTTGCACACTTCTGATGCGCCGCTGTCGGAATTGGGAGCGCTGGCTCCTGACTGGTGGTGCAGATCTGCACAGGGCTGCATAGTGGTTTGGTTTCCCACAGTTTAAACAACGTTTGCCTCTTGCAGGGCAGTTTTAAAAAAAATGGGCGGTGCCACAGTTCGCCGACATCATGACGCTCAGTGCATCGTTGCGCATGCGCGGTGCGGTTCTCGGACGTCTACACCTGCGCAGTGCGGTTTTCAGTCGCTTCGTGTTCCCGATCGCATTTCGCATGCATCGGGCCCCGTGAAGAACGCGCAAAATGACCGCTTTCGTCAATGTGGAGGCGCTGCATCCGGGAGATGGCCTGAACACTCTCCACCTCGTGGGAGGCTTGTTTTTCACTTTCTGCCGTTTTGTACTGTGAATAGCGATTTTTGGAGTGCTCATGCACAGTACACGTTTCAATCGCGACTGGCAGGGTCATGTGCTTGATTTTGAACAATTGCTCTCACAGAAGATCAGAGTGGACTCCAAAAACGATTTGGCCGCTGATTTTGGAGTCAGTGATATCACCGAAGTTGCAGGATTGCACTAGCAGTCAAAGGTTAGTTAGATATGAGTTGAAGGATTCGTCTTTACCTTGCATCCTCTGCTTGAAGATGTAGCGCCCGAAGATTTTGTTGGTGTCCACCTCGCAGTGGCTGTCGAATTTGTCCAGGATGGTTTGGTACTTTGTTTTGTCCTGCCCTTCGGAAAAGTGAAAGGAGTTGAAGATCTCTATCGCATGGTCACCCGCAGTGGTGAGTAGAAGAGCTACCTTCTGAGCATCGGTCGCGCCATTGAGGTCGGAGGCTTCCACGTATAGTTGAAATTTCTGTTTGAATGATTGCCAGTTGGCACTAAGATTGCCGGTGGTCCTGAGCTGATGAGGAGCCTGAATCTTGTCCATTGTGCCTGTATTCAGTAGCTGGTTGTCACGGATATTGCAGAGTTGAACTAAATAGATTGAACAGTCACTCCTGGTATCATGTTGTGTGATGCAGCTTCGGATAACACAGGCTGCAATTGATGCAGTCTTAACTAAAGGATGCTCCAGACTCTGAAATGAGTTCAACGTGTTTATTGAACTATTAACACAGTTCTCAAATGAGTTCGACTCTCTGCTAATCTAACTGTAGTAACTCAGTCTAACTGTACCAGCTTGCTCTAAGCCACGTGCTGGGGTGTGAAGCTGATCAACCCTGTCTAACTGTCTAGATGTTTGTCTGTGGAAAGAGGCAGGGTGTGAGTGCCTAATCCCTTTTATATTGTTTATGTCATGCCCCCTTGTGGTGATGCCACCTCTGAGAGTCCTGACTGCCCATTGGCTGTGTCCTATTCTGAGCGTTCATTGGTTGCATGTTTGCATATCATGACAGAATGTTTCCTATCGGCTCTTTCGGTGAGATCCACACCGGTATTTACCACACTTAAGGTGCGATTTAACGGGGAAAAAAAGTGTCCCATTTTGGGCAGCTTAGCCGAGAATGACGACAGTGTCAAATGGGACTCTGTTACTTTTTCGGTCCCGATCGATATCAGAGTCATTCCTGACGCTCGGGGAAGTAGGTTGTAAACCTCAAGGATAATTCTCGGTAAATATTCAGAGATCAAGATTCATAAATTCAGCTGACAATTGACAACTTTTAAATCATTCAATGAAGATCATGATCCAGATTGGAAATCATAACCATTCAAATAAAGCCATTTGCATGAGTGTCAGTAAACTCACAAGCCTGCAGTTGAATCAGTTAGCTAGTGTTTGAAATTCGGACATGATGTTAGATACGGTTTACAAAGTAGATATCTTGTCCAGTTTAATGTTGAAGATACACCCCCTGGTTTAATGATGCAGGTACTCTCTCCAGTTTAATGATGTAGCTACACTCTCCAGTTTAATAATGTAGATACCCACTCCGGTTTAATGATACAGATATCCTCTCTCGGTTTAATGATGTAGATATCCTCCCCAGTTTAATGATGCAGATACCCTCTCTGGTTTAATGATGCAGATACCCTCTCCAGTTTAATGATGTAGATACCCTCTCTGGTTTAATGATATAGATACCCTCTCTGGTTTAATGATGCAGATACCCTCTCTGGTTTAATGACGTAGATATCCTCCCCAGTTTAATGATGTAGATACCCTCTCTGGTTTAATGATGTAGATACCCTCTCTGGTTTAATGATGCAGATACCCTCTCTGGTTTAATGATATAGATATCCTCTCTGGTTTAATGATGTAGATTCCCCCTCCAGTTTAATGATGTAGATACCCTCTCTGGTTTAATGATGTAGATCCTGTGGTAGTCACCACTGTTTGTATATAGTACACATATGAGATGTAATATGGTAAGGCTCCTGTACGACAGGTGCAGGGGTAGATCCCTGCCTGCTGGCTCCACCCAGTAGGCAGAGTATAAATGTGTGTGCTCACCGAGCTGCAGCCATTTCAGCAGGTGCTGTAGGAGGCAACACATCTCTGCGTAATAAAACCTCGATTACTCTCTACTCTCGTCTTGTCGTAATTGATAGTGCATCAATTTATTACGCAGAGATTTTACAGCGAGGGGCCTTCGCATCAAGCCAGATCGCCTGCAGCTGCACCCTCAAGCAGAAAACGCCACGTCGGCCTTCGACCATTGGCTAGCTTGCTTTGAAGCCGACATCGGATCAGCGACAGAACTTAGAGACACCGAAACTACAGATCCTGTACACATGGTTGTGCTCCAATATTTTTCCTCTTATCCGGGACGCGCCCAACTACACTGAGGCCATGGCGCTTCTGAAAGAGAACTACACACGGCCGATCAACAAACTCTATGCCAGGCACCTCCTGTCCACACATCAACAACTTCCCGGTGAGTCATTGGAAGATTTCTGGCGTGCCCTGCATGCCCTGGCGAGGAACTGCGATTGCCAGGCAGTTTTGGCCGTTGAACATTCTGAACTCGTAATCAGGGACGCTTTCGTTATGGGCATAGGGTCGGCGTACATCTGCCAGCGCCTCTTAGAAGGGGGACCTCGTGGCGATCAAGAAACCTGCGACCTCGCTAACGGTAACCTCCCGTAATGTACAAGCGTACACCCCTGACCGCACGGCGACCCAATCCTGGACATCGTGGACCCCACCAGCAACCACCCCCAGCCAACCCCAAGCCTGCGCCGCATGGCAGCCAGCCAACCCGGGGGGGGGCCCCAAGTGCTATTTCTGCGGGCAGACAAAGCACCCCCTCCAGCGCTGCCCAGCGTGGAACGCACTCTGCAAGGCCTGCAAGAAGAAAGGACATTTCGCTGCGGTGTGCCAGGCCCGGTCGATCGCCGCTGTAACCAGCCCCATTGTCCCTGCAACCCCATGTGCGACCCGTGGGCGTCGCCATCTTCCCCTCATCAGACCTCGTGCGGCCTGTGGGCGCCACCATCTTCCCCCCATCAGACCTCGTGCGGCCCGTGGGCGCCACCATCTTTATCGCCGCCCGCCACGCGCGCCCCGTGGGTGCCGCCATCTTCGGCGCCCTTTTGGACGTCGCCTCAGGACCCCTGCTCATCGGGCACCTCATCGGGCCACTCATCGCCCGCAACCGCCGCCGACCAGCCCGGGGCCCACCAGCACCAGCCGCAGCTCGTCTCCATCACGCTCGACCAGTCCCACCACACAACCTCGCAACCGCGGTGACGGTGAAAATCGATGGCCACAAGTCACCTTGCCTTCTCGACTTCGGGAGCACGGAGTGCTTCATCCACCCCGATACGGTAAGGCGCTGCTCCCTCGCGGTGCACCCCATTACCCAATGAATCTCCCTGGCCTCCGGATCCCACTCCATGGAGATCCGGGGGTACTGCACCACCACCCTCACCGTCCAGGGCGTAGAGTTCAGCAACTTCCGGCTCTACGTCCTCCCCAACCTCTGCGCTGCCTTGCTACTCGATCTGGACTTCCAGTGCAACCTCCAAAGTCTAACTCTGAAATTTGGCGGGCCCCTACCACCCCTTACTGTCTGCGGCCTTACAACCCTTAAGGTCGACCCACCTTCCCTGTTTGCGAACCTCACCCCGGATCGCAAACCCGTCGCCACCAGGAGCAGATGGTACAGTGCCCAGGACAGGACCTTCATCAGGTCGGAGGTCCAGCGGCTACTACAGGAAGGCATCATCGAGGCCAGCAACAGCCCATGGAGAGCCCAAGTGGTAGTTGTAAAGACTGGGGAGAAACACAGGATAGCCATTGACTACAGTCAGACCATCAATCGGTACACGCAGCTCGACGTGTACCCCCTCCCACACATATCTGATATGGTCATCAGATTGCACAGTACCAGGTCTTCTCTACAGTGGACCTGAAATCTGCCTACCACCAGCTCCCCATCCGTAAGGCGGACCGCCAATATACGGCGTTCGAAGCAGACGGCCGCCTTTACCACTTCCTTAGGGTTCCCTTCAGCGTCACTAACGGGGATCTCGGTCTTCCAATGGGAGATGGACCGAATGGTTGACCGGTACAGACTGCGGGCCACCTTCCCGTACCTGGATAATGTCCCCATCTGCGGCCACGACCAGACGGACCACGACGCAAACCTTTCCAAATTTCTCCACACCGTCAAACTCCTGAACCTAACGTATAACAAGGAGAAGTGCGTGTTCAGCACCAACCTCTTCGCCATCCTTGGCTATGTGGTGCAAAATGGAGTTCTATGGCCTGACCCTGATCACATGCGCCTCCTCATGGAACTCCCCCTCCCACACTGCCCCAAGGCCCTCAAACGATGCCTGGGGTTCTTCTCATACTATGCCCAGTGGGTCCCTAACTATGCGGACAAGGCCCGCTCACTCATTCACTCCATAGTTTACCCCCTGACGGCCAAGGCTCACCAGGCCTTCACCCGTATCAAGGCCGACATCGCCAAGGCCGCGATGCACGCGGTCGACGAGACCCTCCTCTTTCAAGTTGAGAGCGATGCATCAGACATCGCTCTAGCCGCCACCCTCACCCAGGGGTCACCCGGTTCTTTCACTTCATAAAGGCCCGCAACCTATCCTACTCCATTGCGGATGTCAGGGCGGTCACCAAAGACTGCCAGGTCTGCGCGGAGTGCAAACCGCACTTCTACCGGACAGACCTGGTGCACCCGGTGAAGTACTCCCGTCCCTTTCTAATGACAATCCCACAATCCTGTGGGAGTATGAGCTTCCCCAATGAGGGGGGCGGAGAAGCCATTAGTAAACTCCAAGTATAAATAAAGCTGGCCAGTTTGGAACCAGCAGGAAAGTGTGTGCAGCAGGGGAAGTTGCTGCTGTTGCTGCTGTTATATATATATGTTATTGTAAATAAATGTTCTTACTTTGTATCCTTAAAACTCGTGCTGGATTCTTTGTGGCCCTCACAAAACTGGCGACGAAGATGGGATAAAGTGAATAGCTGTCTACACTGCTGAAGCCACCTCCCTGGATTTTTGTTGGATACAGGTTGGAAGTTGTTTTCTATTACACCATGCCTCTGTACGGACGTTTGGATGTTTCTGATGCTGCGCTGGAAAGCTGGAACCAGTATGCACAATGGATGCGTTACTATTTCCAGGCAAACAATATCACTGAAAACGAGCGCCAGGTGGTCATATTGCTCACCGCCTGCGGCCCGCATACGTTTGGGGTGATTAGGAGCCTTACGTACCCAGCTGCGCCGGACACCAAAACGTTTGATGAACTTGTGAATATAGTGGGGCAACATTTTAACCCAACCCCATCCACGATAGTCCAGCGTTACCGGTTTAATACCGCTGAGAGGACCCCTGGAGAATCTCTTGCCGACTTTCTATCCAGGCTACGCAGGATTGCGGAGTACTGTGACTATGGTGAGATCTTGTCAGAAATGTTACGCGACCGTTTGGTTTGCGGTATTAACAATGCGGCCACCCAGAGAAAGTTGTTAGCTGAGCCAACATTGACTTTTCAACAGGCCATTCAAATAGTATTGTCCCGAGAGAGCGCAGAACAAGGAGTGCAGGAGCTACAGGGAATGGAAGTGCATGCCTTGGGGCGCAACCCCTTCCGTCCGAAAACGTCCCTCCGCACTCCTGCGGTACCTTGGGCGAGGCGACGTCTGGACCGACGCCAGTGGCCGTCGGGCATTCCTCCCCGAAGGGAGCCTTCTCCAGAACCAATGGATGAGGAGCCATGTCCGTGTCAGACTTGTAGGCGCCGACCTCGTCGCGGACACCGGTCCTGGAGGCGCCAGAGGCGCCGTCGTTCCGACTGAAACTGGGACCAGCCCAGGGGCCGTACCTTCCATGTGGATGAACCTGCGGCGACTACTCCTGAGGATGTGGAGACGGAGGACGACTGCCTGCAGCTGCATTGTGTGGCATCTCCCTGTGTGGCCCCCATTAAGGTGACAGTATGGGTCAATGGTCGCCCGCTTGAAATGGAGTTGGACACTGGCGCAGCGGTCTTCGTGATCGCCAAGAGGACATTCGACCGCATCAAGCAGGGTATACAGACCCTTACATTAACCGACTCACAGGCCAGGTTGGCCACCTACCCGGGGGAACCACTGGACATTGCAGGAACTACAATGACCCCTGTTGTTTATGGACACCAGGAGGGGCGTTTCCCACTTATCGTGGTGCGCGACCATGGGCCCAGCCTGTTGGGTCGGGACTGGTTGCGCCATTTGCGGTTGCAATGGCAGCACATCCTCCAAACAGTTTCTGGAGGGTTGACTGAGGTGCTAGGACGATACCCAGATGTATTCCAGCCTGGTTTGGGGAAAATAAAAGGGGCCGTAGCCCGTATCCAAGTCGAACCAGGAGCCACGCCGCGCTATTTCCGGGCGCGCCCGGTGCCTTACGCCTTGCTCGAGAAGGTAGAAGGGGAGCTCACTTGTTTGGAGAGTTTGGGTATTATCAGGCCCGTCCGTTTTGCTGACTGGGCAGCACCAATTGTACCTGTAATGAAGCCAGATGCCACAGTTCGCTTGTGTGGCGGCTATAAACTTACAGTGAATACGGCTTCCCGACTCGACCGATTTCCAATGCCTCGCATAGAGGATCTCTACGCGAAACTTGCAGGTGGACTCTCATTCACAAAATTAGATATGAGTCACGCCTACCTACAGTTGGAGCTGGACCCTGCCTCCCGACCATATGTAACGATTAATACGCACCGGGGCCTGTATGAATATACACGGTTGTCCTTTGGAGTATCCTCTGCCTGCGCTATTTTTCAACGTGTTATGGAGGGCATTTTGAGAGGTTTACCACGTGTTGCTGTCTACTTAGATGACGTTTTGATTACAGGGACGTCGGAGCAGGAACATTTGGAAAGTCTGGAGGCTGTCCTTAGACGCTTTTCGGAGGCTGGAGTCCGTTTACGTTGCACAAAGTGCGTATTTCAGGCAAAGGAAGTAGTCTACCTAGGTTATCCGGTGGACCGCGAAGGTTTGCACCCCGTCGCAGAGAAGGTGCATGCGATTCAACAGGCCCCCGCCCCGACTGACACTTCGCATCTTCGTTCTTTTCTCGGTCTTGTAAACTATTACGGGAAGTTCCTCCCCAATCTGGCAACTATGCTGGCCCCGTTGCACCTTCTGCTAAAGAAAAATCACACCTGGGTTTGGGGTCAGCCGCAAGAAACCGCTTTCCAGCGGGTAAAGCAACAATTGTCGTCGTCTGGGTTACTAACCCACTATGATCCTGGAAAGCCTTTGCTCGTCACATGTGATGCATCCCCGTATGGTATTGGCGCCGTCCTGTCCCACAAGATGGAGAATGGGGCCGAGCGACCGATAGCTTTTGCCTCCCGCGCATTGACTGCAGCGGAGAAAAAGTACGCGCAGATCGAGAAGGAGGGCCTAGCAGTGGTTTTTGCAGTGAAACGCTTCCACCAGTACGTGTATGGCCGCCATTTCACTATCGTGACTGATCATAAGCCTCTGTTGGGACTTTTCAGAGAGGATAAGCCAATACCGCCCATTGCTTCCGCACGGATCCAGCGCTGGGCTTTGTTGTTTGCTGCATACGAGTATTCTCTGGAGCACAAACCAGGAACGCAGATAGCAAATGCCGACGTACTGAGCCGATTGCCTTTATCGACCGGCCCCATGTCGACCCCCACGACCGGTGAGGTGGTTGCAACCCTCAATTTTATGGACACCTTGCCTGTCACGGCATCACAGATCCGTGAGTGGACCCAGACGGAGCCAGTCCTGTCAAAGGTTCGGCACATAGTCCTGTATGGTGGGCAGCATAGACAGCTCCCAGGCGAGTTGCGGGCATTTTCCTCCAAGCTGTCAGAATTCAGCGTGGAAGACGGCATCCCCTTGTGGGGACGCGTGTGATTGTCCCGGAAAAAGGCCAGGAGCTGATACTAAGAGACTTGCACAATGGGCATTCAGGTGTGACCAAAATGAAAATCTTGGCCCGGAGTTATGTTTGGTGGCCAGGCCTCGACACCGACATTGAGAAGGTGGCCCAAAACTGCTCCATTTGCCAGGAGCATCAGAAGCTTCCGCCGGCCGCGCCCCTACATCACTGGGAATGGCCAGGGCGGCCTTGGGCACGCTTGCATGCAGATTACGCAGGCCCTTTTCAAGGATCCATGTTCCTTCTATTTATCGACGCCCAGTCTAAATGGCTAGAGGTGCATAAGATGCAGGGGACAACGTCCTGTGCAACAATTGAAAAGATGCGTTTGTCCTTTAGTACGCATGGCCTCCCCGAGGTGCTGGTCACGGATAACGGCACTCCATTCGCGAGTGAGGAGTTTGCGAGGTTCATGAAGATGAACGGCATATGCCATATCCGCACTGCCCCTTACCACCCGGCTTCAAATGGGTTGGCAGAGCGCGCAGTGCAGACATTCAAAAGAGGCCTAAAGAAGCAGTCTTCCGGATCAATGGACACGAGACTGGCTCGCTTTCTGTTTACGTATAGGACCACCCCCCCATGCGGTGACTGGGGTAGCTCCCGCAGAACTCCTAATGGGCCGGAGACTTCGCACCTGCCTTGGTATGGTTTTCCCAGACATTGGTGCAAAAGTACGCCGCACACAAGAACGGCAGGGACAGGGATTTTCTCGCCCGGTGACCCAGTGTTCGTTCGGAATTTTGCTGGTGGTGCCCAGTGGGTTCCTGGCGTAATCTTTCGCCAAACGGGCCCTATATCTTACCAGGTGCCAGCCCAGGGTCGTCTCCAGTGCAAACATGTAGACCATGTTCGGTCCAGAAGACTATCCCCTCCAAAGATTACCCGCCCCCGGAGCTCATTTCTACAGCCGCAGAGACCAGAGACAAAGGAAGGTAGTCCTCACAATCTTCCACTGGTGCCTCACTCGAAGCCTGCGCAGGTCGTTACAGAACCGAATGGAGATAGAGACGCTGACATGACGGAGGCAGCAGACTCTGACTCCAAGATGGAGACACAGGACGCATCAGAGTGGGAATCCTCGGGTCCACGGGCCGTGGATGTACAGCCGTTACGCCGTTCATAACAGAAGCGGCGGTCTCCATCTCGTTACACGCCACCTGATCCAGCGCCGCGTGCAAATGGTGTCCGGCCTGCGGCAAAACGAGTCCGACGCCCTCCTTCGCCAGGGTCTTCAGTGGATTCCTTGGACTTTAGGGGGAGGGATGTTATAACCTGCCTGCTTACCATTGGCTGGGGACTAATGACAATCCCACAATCCTGTGGGAGTATGAGCTTCCCCAATGAGGGGGGGGGCGGAGAAACCATTAGTAAACTACAAGTATAAATAAAGCTGGCTAGTTTGGAACCAGCAGGAAGGAGTGTGCAGCAGGGGAAGTTGCTGCTGCTATATATATATATATATATATATATATATATAAATAAAAATTATTACTGTGTATCCTTAAAACTCGTGCTGTATTCTTCGTGGCCCTCACAAAAATACCCTCTCTGGTTTGATGATGTAGATTCCCTCTCCAGTTTAATGATGTAGATACTCTCTCCAGTTTAATGATGTTGATACCCTCTCTGGTTTAATGATGTAGATGCCCTCTCTGGTTTAATGATGTAGATACCCTCTCCAGTTTAATGATGTAGATGCCCTCTCCAGTTTAATGATGTAGATACCCTCTTCGGTTTAATGATGTAGATACCCTCTCCAGTTTAGTGATGTAGATACCCTCTCTGGTTTAATGATGTAGATTCCCTCTCCAGTTTAATGATGTAGATACCCTCGGTGGTTTAATGATGTAGATACCGTCTCCAGTTTAATGATGTAGTTACCCTCTCTGGTTTAATGATGTAGATACCCTCTCCAGTTTAATGATGTAGATACCCTCTTCGGTTTAATGATGTAGATACCCTCTCCAGTTTAGTGATGTAGATGCCCTCTCCAGTTTAATGATGTAGATACCCTCTCCAGTTTAATGATGTAGTTACTCTCTCCAGTTTAATGATGTAGATACCCTCTCTGGTTTAATGATGTAGATACCCTCTCCGGTTTAATGGTGTAGATACCCTCTCTGGTTTACTGATGTAGATACCCTCTCCAGTTTAATGATGTAGATTCCCTCTCTGGTTTAATGATGTAGCTACCCTCTCTGGTTTAATGATGCAGATACCCTCTCCCCAGTTTAATGATGTAGATACCCTCTCCAGTTTAATGATGTAGATACCGTCTCCAGTTTAATGTTGTAGAAACCCTCTCCAGTTTAATGATGTAGATACCCTCTCCCCAGTTAATGATGTAGATACCGTCTCCAGTTTAATGATGTAGATACCCTCTCTGGTTTAATGATGTAGATTCCCTCTCTGGTTTGATGATGTAGATTCCCTCTCTGTTTTAATGATGTAGATACCCTCTCTGGTTTAATGATGTAGATTCCCTCTCTGGTTTAATGATGTAGATTCCCTCTCTGGTTTAATGATGTAGATTCCCTCTCTCCAGTTTAATGATGTAAATGCTCTCTCTGGTTTAATGATGTAGATACCCTCTCTGGTTTAATGACGCAGGTTCCCTGTCTGGTTTAATGATGTCGATACCCTCTCTAGTTTAATGATGTAGATATCCTCTCTGGTTTAATGATGTAGATTCCCTCTCCGGTTTAATGATGTAGATTCCCTCTCCAGTTTATTGATGTAGATACTCTCTCCAGTTTAATGATGTAGATACCCTCTCCAGTTCAGTGATGTAGATACCCTCTCTGGTTTAATGATGTAGATTCCCTCTCCAGTTTAATGATGTAGATACCCTCGGTGGTTTAATGATGTAGATACCGTCTCCAGTTTAATGATGTAGTTACCCTCTCTGGTTTAATGATGTAGATACCCTCTCCAGTTTAATGATGTAGATACCCTCTTCGGTTTAATGATGTAGATACCCTCTCCAGTTTAGTGATGTAGATGCCCTCTCCAGTTTAATGATGTAGATACCCTCTCCAGTTTAATGATGTAGTTACTCTCTCCAGTTTAATGATGTAGATACCCTCTCTGGTTTAATGATGTAGATACCCTCTCCGGTTTAATGGTGTAGATACCCTCTCTGGTTTACTGATGTAGATACCCTCTCCAGTTTAATGATGTAGATTCCTTCTCTGGTTTAATGATGTGGATACCCTCTCTGGTTTAATGATGCAGATACCCTCTCCCCAGTTTAATGATGTAGATACCCTCTCCAGTTTAATGATGTAGATACCGTCTCCAGTTTAATGTTGTAGAAACCCTCTCCAGTTTAATGATGTAGATACCCTCTCCCCAGTTTAATGATGTCGATACCGTCTCCAGTTTAATGATGTAGATACCCTCTCTGGTTTAATGATGTAGATTCCCTCTCTGGGTTGATGATGTAGATTCCCTCTCTGTTTTAATGATGTAGATACCCTCTCTGGTTTAATGATGTAGATTCCCTCTCTGGTTTAATGATGTAGATTCCCTCTCTGGTTTAATGATGTAGATTCCCTCTCTCCAGTTTAATGATGTAAATGCCCTCTCTGGTTTAATGATGTGGATACCCTCTCTGGTTTAATGACGCAGGTTCCCTGTCTGGTTTAATGATGTAGATACCGTCTCCAGTTTAATGATGTAGATATCCTCTCTGGTTTAATGATGTAGATTCCCTCTCCGGTTTAATGATGTAGATTCCCTCTCCAGTTTATTGATGTAGATACTCTCTCCAGTTTAATGATGTAGATACCGTCTCTGGTTTAATGATGTAGATTCCCTCTCTCCAGTTTAATGATGTAAATGCCCTCTCTGGTTTAATGATGTAGATACCCTCTCTGGTTTAATGACGCAGGTTCCCTGTCTGGTTTAATGATGTAGATACCCTCTCCGGTTTAATGATGTAGATACCCTCTCTGGTTTAATGATGTAGATACCCTCTCTGGTTTAATGATGTAGATACCATCTCTGGTTTAATGATGTAGATACCGTCTCCAGTTTAATGATGTAGATACCCTCTCCGGTTTAATCACGTAGATTCCCTCTCTGGTTTAATAATGTAGATACCTTCTCTGGTTTAGTCACGTAGATTCCCTCTATGGTTTAATGGTGTAGATACCCTCTCTCGTTTAATTATGTAGATACCCTCTCCAGTATAATGAAATAGATACCCTCTCCAGTATAGTGATGTAGATACCCTCTCCAGTTTAATGATGTGGATACCCTCTCTGGTTTAATGATGTAGATACCCTCTCCAGTATAGTGATGTAGATACCCTCTCCAGTTTAATGATGTGGATACCCTCTCTGGTTTAATGATGTAGATACCGTCTCCAGTTTAATGATGTAGATACCCTCTCCGGTTTAATGATGTAGATACCCTCTCTGGTTTAATGATGTAGATACACTCTCTGGTTTAATGATGTACATACCCTCTCTGGTTTAATGATGTAAATACACTCCCTAACTTAATGATGTAGATACCCTCTCCAGTTTAATGATGTAGATACCCTCTCCAGTTTAATGATGTAGATACCATCTCCAGTTTAATGATGTAGATACCCTCTCCAGTTTAATGATGTAGGTACCATCTCCAGTTTAATGATGTAGATACCCTCCCCAGTTTAATGATGTTGATACCCTCTCCAGTTTAATGATGTAGATACTCTCTCTGGTTTAATGATGTACATACCCTCTCTGGTTTAATGATGTAGAATCCCTCTCTGGTTTAATGATGTTGATACCCTCTCTGGTTTAATGACGTAGATTACATCTCTGGTTTAATGATGTAGATACCCTGACCAATTTTTAATGATGTAAATACACGCACCAACTTAATGATGTAGATACCCTCTCCAATTTAATGATGTAGATACCCTCTCCAGTTTAATGATGTAAATACACTCCCCAACTTAATGATGTAGATACCCTCTCCAGTTTAATTATGTAGATACCCTCTCCAGTTTAATGATGTAGATACCCTCTCCAGTTTAATGATGTAGATACCGTCTCCAGTTTAATGATGTAGATACCCTCCCCGGTTTAATGATGTAGATACCCTCCCCGGTTTAATGATGTAGATATCCTCTTCGGTTTAATGATGGAGATACTCTCTCTGATTTAATGATGTAGATACCCTCTCCAGTTTAGTGATGTAGATACCCTCTCCAGTTTAATGATGTAGATACCCTCGGTGGTTTAATGATGGAGATACCGTCTCCAGTTTAATGATGTAGATACCCTCTCTGGTTTAATGATGTAGATACCCTCTCCAGTTTAGTGATGTAGATACCCTCTCTGGTTTAATGATGTAGATTCCCTCTCCAGTTTAATGATGTACATACCCTCGGTGGTTTAATGATGTAGATACCGTCTCCAGTTTAATGATGTAGATACCCTCTCCGGTTTAATGATGTAGTTACCCTCTCTGGTTTAATGATGTAGATACCCACTCCAGTTTAATGATGTAGATACCCTCTTCGGTTTAATGATGTAGATACCCTCTCCTGTTTAGTGATGTAGATGCCCTGTCCAGTTTAATGATGTAGATACCCTCTCCAGTTTAATGATGTAGTTACCCTCTCTGGTTTAATGATGTAGATACCCTCTCTGGTTTAATGATGTAGATACCCTCCCCAGTTTAATGATGTAGATACCCTCTCTGGTTTAATGATGTAGATACCGTCTCCAGTTTAATGATGTAGATACCCTCTCCGGTTTAATGATGTAGATACCCTCTTCGGTTTAATGATGTAGATACTCTCTCTGGTTTAATGATGTAGATACCCTCTCTGGTTTAATGATGTAGATACCCTCTCTGGTTTAATGATGTTGATACCCTCCTAAGTTTAATGATGTAGATACCTTCTCCGGTTTAATGATGTAGATACCCTCTCCGGTTTAATGATGTAGATACCCTCTCTGGTTTAATGATGTAGATACCCTCACTGGTTTAATGATGTTGATACCCTCCTAAGTTTAATGATGTAGATACCTTCTCCGGTTTAATGATATAGATACCGTCTCCAGTTTAATGATGTAGATACCCTCTCTCGTTTAATTATGTAGATACCCTCTCCAGTATAATGAAATAGATACCCTCTCCAGTATAGTGATGTAGATACCCTCTGTGGTTTAATGATGTAGATACCTTCTCCAGTTTAGTGATGTAGATACCCTCTCCAGTTTAATGATGTAGAAACCCTCTCCGGTTTAATGATGTAGATTCCCTCTCTGGTTTAATGATGTTGATACCCTCTACAGTTTAATGATGTAGATACCCTCTCTGGTTTAATGATGTAGATTCCCTCTCTGGTTTAATGATGTAGATACCCTCTCCAGTTTAATGATGTAGATACCTTCTCCGGTTTAATGATGTAGATACCCTCTCCAGTTTAATGATGTAGGTACCCTCTCCAGTTTAATGAAGTAGATTCCCTCTCTGGTTTAATGATGTAGATTCCCTCTCTGTTTTAATGATGTAGATACTCTCTCCAGTTTAATGATGTAGATACCCTCTCTGCTTTAATGATGTAGTTACCCTCTCTGGTTTAATGATGTAGATACCTTCTCTCCGGTTTAATGATGTAGATACTCTCTCCAGTTTAATGATGTAGATACCCTCGCCCTAGTTTAATGATGTAGATACCCTCTCCAGTTTAATGATGTAGATACCGTCTCCAGTTTAATGATGTAGATACCCTCCCCGGTTTAATGATGTAGATACCCTCCCCGGTTTAATGACGTAGATTACATCTCTGGTTTAATGATGTAGATACCCTGACCAATTTTTAATGATGTAAATACACGCACCAACTTAATGATGTAGATACCCTCTCCAATTTAATGATGTAGATACCCTCTCCAGTTTAATAATGTAAATACACTCCCCAACTTAATGATGTAGATACCCTCTCCAGTTTAATTATGTAGATACCCTCTCCAGTTTAATGATGTAGATACCCTCTCCAGTTTAATGATGTAGATACCGTCTCCAGTTTAATGATGTAGATACCCTCCCCGGTTTAATGATGTAGATACCCTCTTCGGTTTAATGATGTAGATACTCTCTCTGGTTTAATGATGTAGATACCCTCTCCAGTTTAGTGATGTAGATACCCTCTCCAGTTTAGTGATGTAGATACCCTCTCCAGTTTAGTGATGTAGATACCCTCTCCAGTTTAATGATGTAGATACCCTCGGTGGTTTAATGATGTAGATACCGTCTCCAGTTTAATGATGTAGATACCCTCTCTGGTTTAATGATGTAGATACCCTCTCCAGTTTAGTGATGTAGATACCCTCTCTGGTTTAATGATGTAGATTCCCTCTCCAGTTTAATGATGTACATACCCTCGGTGGTTTAATGATGTAGATACCGTCTCCAGTTTAATGATGTAGATACCCTCTCCGGTTTAATGATGTAGTTACCCTCTCTGGTTTAATGATGTAGATACCCACTCCAGTTTAATGATGTAGATACCCTCTTCGGTTTAATGATGTAGATACCCTCTCCTGTTTAGTGATGTAGATGCCCTGTCCAGTTTAATGATGTAGATACCCTCTCCAGTTTAATGATGTAGTTACCCTATCCAGTTTAATGATGTAGATACCCTCTCTGGTTTAATGATGTAGATACCCTCCCCAGTTTAATGATGTAGATACCCTCTCTGGTTTAATGATGTAGATACCGTCTCCAGTTTAATGATGTAGATAGCCTCTCCGGTTTAATGATGTAGATACCCTCTTCGGTTTAATGATGTAGATACTCTCTCTGGTTTAATGATGTAGATACCCTCTCCAGTTTAGTGATGTAGATACCCTCTCCAGTTTAGTGATGTAGATACCCTCGGTGGTTTAATGATGTAGATACCGTCTCCAGTTTAATGATGTAGATACCCTCTCTGGTTGAATGATGTAGATACCCTCTCAAGTTTAGTGATGTAGATACCCTCTCCAGTTTAGTGTTGTAGATACCCTCTCCAGTTTAATGATGTAGATACCCTCGGTGGTTTAATGATGTAGATACCGTCTCCAGTTTAATGATGTAGATACCCTCTCCAGTTTAATGATGTAGATACCCTCTCCGGTTTAATGATGTAGTTACCCTCTCTGGTTTAATGATGTAGATACCCTCTCCAGTTTAATGATGTAGATACCCTCTTCGGTTTAATGATGTAGATACACTCTCCAGTTTAGTGATGTAGATGCCCTCTTCGGTTTAATGATGTAGATACCCTCTCCAGTTTAATGATGTAGTTACCCTCTCCAGTTTACTGATGTAGATACCCTCTCTGGTTTAATGATGTAGATACCCTCTCCAGTTTAATGATGTAGATTCCCTCTCTGGTTTAATTATGTTGATACCCTCCCAGGTTTAATGATGTAGATACCCTCTCCAGTTTAGTGATGTAGATACCCTCTCCAGTTTAATGATGTAGATACCCTCTCTGGTTTAATGATGTAGATACCCTCTCTGGTTTAATGATGTTGATACCCTCCTAAGTTTAATGATGTAGATACCTTCTCCGGTTTAATGATGTAGAAACCGTCTCCAGTTTAATGATGTAGATACCCTCTCTGGTTTAATGATGTTGATACCCTCCTAAGTTTAATGATGTAGATACCTTCTCCGGTTTAATGATGTAGATACCCTCTCCGGTTTAATGATGTAGATACCCTCTCTCGTTTAATTATGTAGATACCCTCTCCAGTATAATGAAATAGATACCCTCTCCAGTATAGTGATGTAGATACCCTCTGTGGTTTAATGATGTAGATACCTTCTCCAGTTTAGTGATGTAGATACCCTCTCCAGTTTAATGATGTAGAAACCCTCTCCGGTTTAATGATGTAGATTCCCTCTCTGGTTTAATGATGTTGATACCCTCTACAGTTTAATGATGTAGATACCCTCTCTGGTTTAATGATGTAGATTCCCTCTCTGCTTTAATGATGTAGATACCCTCTCCAGTTTAATGATGTAGATACCTTCTCCGGTTTAATGATGTAGATACCCTCTCCAGTTTAATGATGTAGGTACCCTCTCCAGTTTAATGAAGTAGATTCCCTCTCTGGTTTAATGATGTAGATTCCCTCTCTGTTTTAATGATGTAGATACTCTCTCCAGTTTAATGATGTAGATACCCTCTCTGGTTTAATGATGTAGTTACCCTCTCTGGTTTAATGATGTAGATACCTTCTCTCCGGTTTAATGATGTAGATACTCTCTCCAGTTTAATGATGTAGATACCCTCGCCCTAGTTTAATGATGTAGATACCCTCTCCAGTTTAATGATGTAGATACTCTCTCTGATTTATTGATGTAGATACCCTCTCTGGTTTAATGATGTAGAAACCCTCTCTGGTTTAATGATGTAGATACCCTCTCTGGTTTAATGATGTAGATACTCTCTCTGATTTATTGATGTAGATACCCTCTCTGGTTTAATGATGTAGAAACCCTCTCTGGTTTAATGATGTAGATACCTTCTCTCTGGTTTAATGATGTAGATACTCTCTCCAGTTTACTGATGTAGATACCCTGTCTGGTTTAATGATGTAGATACCCTCTCCCGAGTTTAATGATGTAGATACCCTCTCCAGTTTAATGATGTAGATACCCTCTTTGGTTTAATGATGCAGATACCCTCTCCCCATTTTAATGATGTAGATACCCTCTTTGGTTTAATGATGCAGATACCCTCTCCCCAGTTTAATGATGTAGATACCCTCTCCAGTTTAATGATGTTGATACCCTCTCTGGTTTAATGATGTAGTTACCCTCTCTGGTTTAATGATGTAGAAACCCTCTCTGGTTTAATGATGTAGATACTCTTTCCAGTTTAATGATGTTGATACCCTCTCCGGTTTAATGATGTAGATACCCACTCTGGTTTAATGATGTAGATACCCTCTCTGGTTTAATGATGTAGTTACCCTCTCTGGTTTAATGATGTAGATACCCTCTCTGGTTTAATGATGTAGAAACCCTCTCTGGTTTAATGATGTAGATACTCTCTCCAGTTTACTGATGTAGATACCCTCTCCCTAGTTTAATGATGTAGATACCCTCTCCGGTTTAATGATGTAGATACCCTCTGTGGTTTAATGATGCAGATACCCTCTCTGGTTTGATGATGTAGATACCCTCTCCCCAGTTTGATGATGTAGATACCCTCTCCAGTTTAATGATGTAGATACCCTCTCTGGTTTAATGATGTAGTTACCCTCTCTGGTTTAATGATGCAGATACTCTTTCCAGTTTAATGATGTAGATACCCTCTCCAGTTTAATGATGTAGAAACCCTCTCTGGTTTAATGATGTAGAAACCCTCTCTGGTTTAATGATGTAGAAACCCTCTCTGGTTTAATGATGTAGATACTCTCTCCAGTTTACTGATGTAGATACCCTCTCCCTAGTTTAATGATGTAGATACCGTCTCCAGTTTAATGATGTAGATACCCTCTCTGGTTTAATGATGTTGATACCCTCCTAAGTTTAATGATGTAGATACCTTCTCCGGTTTAATGATGTAGATACCCTCTCCGGTTTAATGATGTAGATACCCTCTCTGGTTTAATGATGTAGATACCCTCACTGGTTTAATGATGTTGATACCCTCCTAAGTTTAATGATGTAGATACCTTCTCCGGTTTAATGATATAGATACCGTCTCCAGTTTAATGATGTAGATTCCCTCTCTCGTTTAATTATGTAGATACCCTCTCCAGTATAATGAAATAGATACCCTCTCCAGTATAGTGATGTAGATACCCTCTGTGGTTTAATGATGTAGATACCTTCTCCAGTTTAGTGATGTAGATACCCTCTCCAGTTTAATGATGTAGAAACCCTCTCCGGTTTAATGATGTAGATTCCCTCTCTGGTTTAATGATGTTGATACCCTCTACAGTTTAATGATGTAGATACCCTCTCTGGTTTAATGATGTAGATTCCCTCTCTGGTTTAATGATGTAGATACCCTCTCCAGTTTAATGATGTAGATACCTTCTCCGGTTTAATGATGTAGATACCCTCTCCAGTTTAATGATGTAGGTACCCTCTCCAGTTTAATGAAGTAGATTCCCTCTCTGGTTTAATGATGTAGATTCCCTCTCTGTTTTAATGATGTAGATACTCTCTCCAGTTTAATGATGTAGATACCCTCTCTGGTTTAATGATGTAGTTCCCCTCTCTGGTTTAATGATGTAGATACCTTCTCTCCGGTTTAATGATGTAGATACTCTCTCCAGTTTAATGATGTAGATACCCTCGCCCTAGTTTAATGATGTAGATACCCTCTCCAGTTTAATGATGTAGATACTCTCTCTGATTTATTGATGTAGATACCCTCTCTGGTTTAATGATGTAGAAACCCTCTCTGGTTTAATGATGTAGATACCCTCTCTGGTTTAATGATGTAGATACTCTCTCTGATTTATTGATGTAGATACCCTCTCTGGTTTAATGATGTAGAAACCCTCTCTGGTTTAATGATGTAGATACCTTCTCTCTGGTTTAATGATGTAGATACTCTCTCCAGTTTACTGATGTAGATACCCTCTCTGGTTTAATGATGTAGATACCCTCTCCCTAGTTTAATGATGTAGATACCCTCTCCAGTTTAATGATTAGATACCCTCTTTGGTTTAATGATGCAGATACCCTCTCCCCAGTTTAATGATGTAGATACCCTCTTTGGTTTAATGATGCAGATACCCTCTCCCCAGTTTAATGATGTAGATACCCTCTCCAGTTTAATGATGTAGATACCCTCTCTGGTTTAATGATGTAGTTACCCTCTCTGGTTTAATGATGTAGAAACCCTCTCTGGTTTAATGATGTAGATACTCTTTCCAGTTTAATGATGTTGATACCCTCTCCGGTTTAATGATGTAGATACCCACTCTGGTTTAATGATGTAGATACCCTCTCTGGTTTAATGATGTAGTTACCCTCTCTGGTTTAATGATGTAGATACCCTCTCTGGTTTAATGATGTAGAAACCCTCTCTGGTTTAATGATGTAGATACTCTCTCCAGTTTACTGATGTAGATACCCTCTCCCTAGTTTAATGATGTAGATACCCTCTCCGGTTTAATGATGTAGATACCCTCTGTGGTTTAACGATGCAGATACCCTCTCTGGTTTGATGATGTAGATACCCTCTCCCCAGTTTGATGATGTAGATACCCTCTCCAGTTTAATGATGTAGATACCCTCTCTGGTTTAATGATGTAGTTACCCTCTCTGGTTTAATGATGCAGATACTCTTTCCAGTTTAATGATGTAGATACCCTCTCCATTTTAATGATGTAGAAACCCTCTCTGGTTTAATGATGTAGAAACCCTCTCTGGTTTAATGATGTAGATACCTTCTCTCCGGTTTAATGATGTAGATACTCTTTCCAGTTTAATGATGTTGATACCCTCTCTGGTTTAATGATGTAGATTCCGTCTCTGGTTTAATGATGTAGATACCCTCTCTGGTTGAATGATGTAGATACCCTCTCAAGTTTAGTGATGTAGATACCCTCTCCAGATTTGTGTTGTAGATACCCTCTCTGGTTTAATGATGTAGATACCCTCTCCAGTTTAATGATGTAGATACCCTCGGTGGTTTAATGATGTAGATACCGTCTCCAGTTTAATGATGTAGATACCCTCTCCAGTTTAATGATGTAGATACCCTCTCCGGTTTAATGATGTAGTTACCCTCTCTGGTTTAATGATGTAGATACCCTCTCAAGTTTAATGATGTAGATACCCTCTTCGGTTTAATGATGTCGATACACTCTCCAGTTTAGTGATGTAGATGCCCTCTCCAGTTTAATGATGTAGATACCCTCTCCAGTTTAATGATGTAGTTACCCTCTCCAGTTTAATGATGTAGATACCCTCTCTGGTTTAATGATGTAGATACCCTCTCCAGTTTAATGATGTAGATTCCCTCTCTGGTTTAATGATGTTGATACCCTCCCAAGTTTAATGATGTAGATACCCTCTCCAGTTTAGTGATGTAGATACCCTCTCCAGTTTAATGATGTAGATACCCTCTCTGGTTTAATGATGTAGATACCCTCTCTGGTTTAATGATGTTGATACCCTCCTAAGTTTAATGATGTAGATACCTTCTCCGGTTTAATGATGTAGATACCGTCTCCAGTTTAATGATGTAGATACCCTCTCTGGTTTAATGATGTTGATACCCTCCTAAGTTTAATGATGTAGATACCTTCTCCGGTTTAATGATGTAGATACCCTCTCCGGTTTAATGATGTAGATACCCTCTCTAGTTTAATGATGTAGATACCCTCACTGGTTTAATGATGTTGATATCCTCCTAAGTTTAATGATGTAGATACCTTCTCCGGTTTAATGATATAGATACCGTCTCCAGTTTAATGATGTAGATACCCTCTCTCGTTTAATTATGTAGATACCCTCTCCAGTATAATGAAATAGATACCCTCTCCAGTATAGTGATGTAGATACCCTCTGTGGTTTAATGATGTAGATACCTTCTCCAGTTTAGTGATGTAGATACCCTCTCCAGTTTAATGATGTAGAAACCCTCTCCGGTTTAATGATGTAGATTCCCTCTCTGGTTTAATGATGTTGATACCCTCTACAGTTTAATGATGTAGATACCCTCTCTGGTTTAATGATGTAGATTCCCTCTCTGGTTTAATGATGTAGATACCCTCTCCAGTTTAATGATGTAGATACCTTCTCCGGTTTAATGATGTAGATACCCTCTCCAGTTTAATGATGTAGGTACCCTCTCCAGTTTAATGAAGTAGATTCCCTCTCTGGTTTAATGATCTAGATTCCCTCTCTGTTTTAATGATGTAGATACTCTCTCCAGTTTAATGATGTAGATACCCTCTCTGGTTTAATGATGTAGTTACCCTCTCTGGTTTAATGATGTAGATACCTTCTCTCCGGTTTAATGATGTAGATACTCTCTCCAGTTTAATGATGTAGATACCCTCGCCCTAGTTTAATGATGTAGATACCCTCTCCAGTTTAATGATGTCGATACTCTCTCTGATTTATTGATGTAGATACCCTCTCTGGTTTAATGATGTAGAAACCCTCTCTGGTTTAATGATGTAGATACCCTCTCTGGTTTAATGATGTAGATACTCTCTCTGATTTATTGATGTAGATACCCTCTCTGGTTTAATGATGTAGAAACCCTCTCTGGTTTAATGATGTAGATACCTTCTCTCTGGTTTAATGATGTAGATACTCTCTCCAGTTTACTGATGTAGATACCCTCTCTGGTTTAATGATGTAGATACCCTCTCCCTAGTTTAATGATGTAGATACCCTCTCCAGTTTAATGATGTAGATACCCTCTTTGGTTTAATGATGCAGATACCCTCTCCCCAGTTTAATGATGTAGATACCCTCTTTGGTTTAATGATGCAGATACCCTCTCCCCAGTTTAATGATGTAGATACCCTCTCCAGTTTAATGATGTAGATACCCTCTCTGGTTTAATGATGTAGTTACCCTCTCTGGTTTAATGATGTAGAAACCCTCTCTGGTTTAATGATGTAGATACTCTTTCCAGTTTAATGATGTTGATACCCTCTCCGGTTTAATGATGTAGATACCCACTCTGGTTTAATGATGTAGATACCCTCTCTGGTTTAATGATGTAGTTACCCTCTCTGGTTTAATGATGTAGATACCCTCTCTGGTTTAATGATGTAGAAACCCTCTCTGGTTTAATGATGTAGATACTCTCTCCAGTTTACTGATGTAGATACCCTCTCCCTAGTTTAATGATGTAGATACCCTCTCCGGTTTAATGATGTAGATACCCTCTGTGGTTTAATGATGCAGATACCCTCTCTGGTTTGATGATGTAGATACCCTCTCCCCAGTTTGATGATGTAGATACCCTCTCCAGTTTAATGATGTAGATACCCTCTCTGGTTTAATGATGTAGTTACCCTCTCTGGTTTAATGATGTAGATACTCTTTCCAGTTTAATGATGTAGATACCCTCTCCAGTTTAATGATGTAGAAACCCTCTCTGGTTTAATGATGTAGAAACCCTCTCTGGTTTAATGATGTAGATACCTTCTCTCCGGTTTAATGATGTAGATACTCTTTCCAGTTTAATGATGTTGATACCCTCTCTGGTTTAATGATGTAGATTCCGTCTCTGGTTTAATGATGTAGTTACCCTCTCCAGTTTAATGATGTAGATACCCTCTCTGGTTTAATGATGTCCATATCCTCTCCAGTTTAGTGCTGAATCCTCCCATTAAGCATTTGAGTGTTTTGCCTCTGTTGTATTTGACCCATATTGACCATAATCCATTAAAAAACAATTTGTTCTTGGGACACGGCCATCACTAGCTGAGTCAGCATTTGTTATTGCCCGTACCTTATCCCCCTTGAACTGAGTGACTAGGCCATTTCAGTGGGGGGTGGGGCACAGGGGTGGGTGGGTGTGGGGGTGGGTCAACCACATCGCTGTTTGGTTCTGGAGTCACATGCAGGCCAGACTGCCGTCGTGGGATTTGAACTCGGGTCCCCAGATCATCACGGTGTGTGTCTGGTTAACTGGTCCCGTGACAATGCCACTATGCCCATTTGATGAGTGACAGTTGTAACTCCTTGTAATCTGGCTAATCTGTGCCTTTATCACGTGTATTTTTGCAAATGTATTTTGTTTGAAGATGGACCAGGCTTAACTAATTGGTGCAGCGCCTGGTTTCAATCTGTCGCTGCTTTATTTCATAATTGGGTGAAACTTACAGATCGTCAAGTATGATCAAAATTGGTTCACTCCGGAATAACGAACAGGCTCCTGCGCTATCCTCGTTCAATAGATTGTCTGAGTTAAATGTTACAATCTATCTGCGTCCTATATTTGCCTGTTTTAAAAAAATAAAAAACCTGATTCAAGTGTCGTTTTTTAGCTAATGAGAGCCAACCCTCCTGACTGATTTCTGCACCTGGACCCAGCATGCCATCCCTGCCCAGCCTCTTCTACGCAAGCTGCAACCGCTAAAGTAACTCTTCAGTGACCTCCGCTGAGTTGAAATGGGTCGAGTTATCACAGCAGTACTGAATTTCAACAGTGCCGAAAATGTCAAATTATGTTTCCATTGTCCCCAGGCAGTTAGGTTCAGATTGGCCATTCAGAATAGTCAGCGAGCATGCTGAACTGTGAAATTCACCGCTTTGTAGCAAGTTTCAACTTAATTGCACATTTTAAAATAGCTCATTTCGGTGGAAAAATGGTCAGAGGGCAGAGGCCCTGTATGGTGTTTGCAGGGGGAGAGTACAGGTTAAACGGAATGGAAAAGCTAATTCTGAAATATTTGGCGGGATTTTCTGTACCCTCCCCCGCCCGTGTTTTCCAGTGGCGGAACTGGCTCGCCATTGGCCGTCGTTGGGATCTTCCGAAATCCACTGCAGGGGGGTCACCATCAGCGGGACTGAAAATTCCCGTCGGTGGGAACGGCCGGAATATTCCCCCCATTATTTCACATTCAATTTTAAGAGTATGATAGGGAACACTGGTTTAAGTTAGTAAAAGGTAAATTAAGGATGATATGAAGATGTTTCCACAACATTAAATGTTCATAGAATCATAGAATTTACAGTGCAGAAAGAGGCCATTCAGCCCATTGAGTCTGCACCGGCCCTTGGTAAGAGCACCCTACCTAAGCCTAAACCTCCACCCTATCCCAGTAACCGCACCCAACCTTTTTGGGCACTAAGGTCAATTTAGCGCGGCCAATCCACCTAACCTACACATCTTTGGACTGTGGGAGGAAACCGGAGCACCCGGAGGAAACCCACGCAGACACGGGGTGAAAGTGCAAACTCCACACAGACAGTGACCCAAGCTGGGAATCGAACCTGGGACCCTGGAGCTGTGAAGCAACTGTGCTAACCACTGTGCTACTACCATGCCCCCCCCCGCTATTGTAGGCGCCCAAATTGTAGACTCCTAACTGTAGACTCCCAAATACAGCTGAGGCGATGAAAGCCCCAGTATAATTATCAGGGCGGAGGGGAGCAGGAGGCTTTGGAAATCTTTTAGATGGATTAATTAAGATAGCCTTGATCATCTATAAGTATCACGTGGATCACAACCCCTTGTGTTATCAGCACTAAGCTATCCAAAGGTTCTGGTAATACCTTCACAAGACGGGCTTGGATGAAGAATGTCCTTCAGTTCATGTGATGCCGTCTTTTCAGGTTATGGTTGGCACTGTTCTCCTTTACAGAATCTACCTGCTTGTTAAATGGATCCAACATTCTGACCTCAACTACCTTTCCTGGCAACATGTTCCAGCTGTTGCGTTTGTTGCCTCATCAAAGGAACAGATCCATGGGCGTGATTCTCCGACCCACCGCCGGGTCGGAGAATCGCCGGGGGCTGGCGTGAATCTCGCCTCCGCCGGTTGCCGAATTCTCCGGCACCGGATATTCGGCAGGGGTGGGAATCGCGCCGCGCCGGTTGGCGGCCCCCCCCCCCCGGCGATTCTCCGGCCCGTGATGGGCCGAAGTCCCGCTGCTGGAATGCCTGTCCCGCCGGCGAGAATCAAACCACCTCTCTTACCGGCGGGACAAGGTGGCGCGGGCGGGCTCCGGGGTCCTTGGGGGGGCGCGGGGCGATCTGGCCCCAGGGGGTGCCCCCACTGTGGCCTGGCCCGCGATCGGGGCCCACCGATCCGCGGGCGGGCCTGTGCCGTGGGAGCACTCTTTTCCTTCCACCTTCGCCATGGTCTCCACTATGGCGGAGGCGGAAGAGACCCCCTCCACTGCACGTGCACGTGGATGCGATGAGCGGCCGCTAACGCTCCCGCGCATGCGCCACATGGCAAAGTCATTTCCGCGCCAGCTGGCGGGGCACCAAAGGCCTTTCCTGCCAGCTGGCGGGGCGGAAATCAGTCCGGCGCGGGCCTAGCCCCTCAAGGTGAGGGCTCGGGCCCTAAAGATGCAGAGAATTCCGCACCTTTGGGGCGGCGCGATGCCGGACTGATTCGCGCCATTTTTGGTGCCGGTCGGCGGACATCGCGCCGATTTCGGAGAATCCTGCCCCTGGTTTCCATCCCTTCAAAACTCGGAACTTGTCTGCTCCTGTCCAACTTCCTTGGCACATCTAGAAGTCCTGCTTTGGATTAACGATCTGGACTCTTATTTGTGACATGCATCTGGCCAAGTTCTACCTTCGACCTCTTCTCAAAGGTTATCTAATTATCTCCCAATGTTGGGCAAACCTCCCATGCTCGGTGCTTCAGGACCCCCAAGAAACCCTCCGGTTTTCAGGATTAGCCACTTTACTCAAAATAAAAGCAAAATACTGCAGATGCTGGAGATCTGAGATAAAAAAACAAAAGTGCTGGATAAACTCAGAAGGCCAGGCAGTGTCTGTGGAGAGAAAAGCAAGTGTTAACGTTTCGAGTCCAGTATGACTCTTCGAAGCACTTCTTGCTCCACTTTATACACTTGATACAAATAAACAGAAGTGTGCTTTGTACCAGTGAAAGGTTGATTTAAAATTGGATTCAAATGTTTAAGGTTCAAATATTTTTTTCTCTGGTCATAGCATTAGTAAATTGAGTCCTGCGAGCTAAGCAGGGTTCATTCTTGTAACGGATGTGACTAAATATTACACTTGCTGATATGAGCAAACAATCCTTTGCTGCATTTTATACGGGATGGTAGCATTGTGGTTAAATTGCTGGACTAGTAGTCCCAAGACTGGGACTAAAATCCAGGTTATGTGAGTATTAATTCCACCGCCGCAATTTAAATGCATTTTCTTTTCTATTCATAACAGTGTTAGGGTCAGTAAAAGTTATTGGGCGGAATTCACCCCCCCCCCACGCCGGGTGGGAGAATCGCCAGGGCGCTGCGCGTGCAGGCGATTCTCCCACCCCCCCCCAAACCGGCGCGGCGAGAATCACGGCTGGCCGCTGGGGGAATCGCCGCTCGCCGTTTGCAATGGGCGAGCGGCAATTCTCCGGCCCGGATGGGCCGAGCGGCCTGCCCAATACGACGGGTTCCCGCCGGCACCGTCCACACATGGTCGCTGCCGGCGGGGAACAGCGCGGGAACGTTGGGGGGCGGCCTGTGTGGTGGGGGGTGGGGGGGTTCCTGCACGGGAGGGGGCCCTCAAATGGGTTCTGGCCCGCGATCGGTGACCACCAGTCGGCGGGCCGACCTCTCTGAAGGAGGACCTCCTTTCCTCCGCCACCCCGCAAGATCAATCCGACATCTTCCTGCGGGGCGGCCTCGGGGAGGACTGCAACGGCGCATGTGTGGGTTGGCGCCGACCAACCCGCGCATGCGTGGGTGACGTAATTTACGCGGCACCGCTTTCACGCGGTGCCAAGGTCCGGCGAGCGTAAATGACGCAACGCCGCTCCCAGCCCCCCGGGGGCGGGCAAATAAGGGGCTGGGAGCAGGTTCCGACGCCGAAGTGAAACACCCCGGTTTTCACTCCGGCATCGGCACTCAGACTCCCGATGGGAGAATTGCGCCCATTGGATTGCCAGAAAAATTGGTTCACTATTCGGAGGCAAGAGTGCTTATCCATCTGCTCTGGTCTGTAGGAATCTTACTTTTAACTGAAGCGGCTGCTTGTTAGAGTCCAGGGGAAAGTCCCACCATGACCAGCTTTTACTGGCACCAAGGAAGAAGCAATAAACAGCAGCCTCACCAGCCATTTACACGTACTTTTCAACATTAGTTTGTGGGATTTGGATGACACTTGATCCCGCCTTCCATCCATTGACTTGATCTACACTTCCTGCTGCCTGGGGAAAGCGGGCAGTATAATCAAAGACCCCACCCACCCGGCTTACTCACTCTTCCAACTTCTTCCATCGGGCAGGAGACACAAAAGTCTGAGAGCACGCACGAACAGACTCAAAAACAGCTTCTTTCCCGCTGTTACCAGACTGCTAAACGGCCCTGTTATAGATTGACCTGATTAATACTACGCTCCTGTATGCTTCACCCAATGCCGGTGTCTATGTAGTTACATTGTGTACCTTGTGTTGCCCTATGTATTTTCTTGTTATTTTCTTTTCTTTTATTTTATTTTCATGTATTTAATGATCTGTTGAGCTGCTCGCAGAAAAATACTTCTCACTGTACCGCGGTACACGTGACAATAAACAAATCCAATCCAATCCAATACATTGGTAGGGTCAATATATATCGTCCATCCCTAGATGCCCTTGAGAAGGTGATGGTGGTGGTGAGCTGCCTGCTAGAGCAACTACAGTCTGCCCGGTGTAGGTAGGGAGTTCCACACATTCGACCCAGTGATGCCAAAGGAACATCAATATAGCTCTAAGTCGGATCATGTGGGACTTGCAGGGGAACTTGCCACTGGTGGGTGTCCCCGTGCATCGACTGCCCTTGTCCTTCCAGGTGGTGGAGGTCGCGGGTTTAGCAGGGGCCGTCGAAGGGGCCTTGCCGAGTTGCTGCAGTGCCCCCTGCAGATGGAACACACTGCTGCCACTGCAGGCTGGCAGCATGGAGAGTGAACGTTTAAGGCGGTGGATGGGGTGCCACCTGCGATGCATTATTCTGGATGGCGGCGGACAGCTTGAGCGCGCGTTTAACGGAATGGTGACCCGTCCCCTTACACCAAGGAGGGGCAACAACCAAAACTACAGATTTTGAATGGCTCCTTTGAAAGATGAAAAGCACTCAGTGCACCGGCTGTCTCCCTACATTGCTGAATTTGGTCGACAATAAGAATAACTGCGAGAGTCTAAAGAGTGGTCTCATTCGGTGGCAGGTCAACCTTTACCCCTTCCCCGTCTAGACGTCAATTAAACGAAACTAGTCATTTTAATAAAGAAGGAAATTTTATTTAGTTTTGTTATTTCCCGATTATTTTGAAGATTAAAACATGGCCATCAGAGTCCATCTACTGCTGGATTCTGCGGATGGACTGAATCTGGAAAGTCTGTGCGTGGGAGCCCCACTCCCTCCAGTGTTTGTACTCCCCGCAGTGACGATCGCATTCCATGATGAACTGGTAGCCACGGTAACCAGGATACTGGTAACATACCCATCTGGAGGGGGGAGGGGAAGCAAAATTGTTACCAGGGGCTAAGCATGTTTTGCAACCAAATTCAATTGTCCCAATAGAATTACTTCAATGCTACTTCCAGAGATAGGACACTACTCGAACCATTGTTTGATATCTGATACACTTGCACTTTTTGTGCAGGATAATGGCCTGGCTTTTGTGGTCAGAGTGAAGGAACAGTACCCCTCTTTCACGTCGCTGGCCACTGCCCACACAGGGTTTGTGGGCTGGCGTCTGAGCCAGCAGGGCACCCTCTACGTCTCAAGAAATAGCTGAGCTCTTTAACCAGCCAGCTTGTAGAATCATAATTGATCCACAAAAGGGTCCAAACCGGGAACCATAAGGAGGAAGTATAAATTAGATCTGAACTATGTACAGAAGTCAAATAAAGATAGGTAAGAGCAGAAGGGATTAAGAGAACGAGATGAAAGAGAAGACAGGAAATAAGTTTTAAAAAAGTTATTTAAAAAAATCACCTGTGCTTGCTAACGTCTGAAGGAATGAGACTCCACATTTGTAAAATTAAATATTTCGGTTCCAGAAAGGTGGTTTGACAGGAACTATCACTTATTGCACCATTAAACATCCATCTACTCATGAATGCATCTGCCCTAACCTTTTCTGGTGTCTTTAACCTCCTCCTACTGGCTGAGGTTATTCATGAGGGCCCCGCCTTCTCAACATTGCCCTTCGCCTGAGGTGTGGTGATCCTCAGGTTAAATTGCCACCAGTCATCCCTCCCCCACACTCAAAGAGGAAAGTAACCTATGGTCATCTGGAACTATGGCGACTTTACTTACTTTACTTATTTTAGTGGGGAACAAGTGGGCAAGTACTGTAAGTTCATGTGATTGCAATGACTTCAACGCTGAGTCTGACAGCAAGGACTCTTACAGTGTACCTTGTGGAGGAATAAACTATCTGTGATTTCCACCTTTTACTGTGCACGTGTGGATGCCAGACGTTGCTGTCCGATTTTCTCCATAATAATGACGAGCGTGCTCAGCCTCTCTGTTACTCTCAACACAAATTCTGGGGCGTAATGCGTGGGCTACATCAGACCCTTACTGGCAAGCTGCACTGCATCTGAATTCACATCACGGTGATGAAAAGATGATGTGCTAACCCACTACTATCCAATACTGTAATTTACGTCGGAATAATAAAATAAATTTCATTTAATGGCCATGATTTTGGGTTGAAAATTATTTCAGTTCATCAATCACAACAGGGTCCTAACTGTCAACGATGTTAAGCTTGTCATTTTTAAGTGCTGAGCAGCTAAAGGATGAAAATCCTAAGGACTAGAAGGAACGTTACGCCCAACACAGACAGCACAAACAAATTAAAGGTCTGGCTCGTCTGCTCCATCAATCTACAGTCTCCTCCTGTGCTGTAAGGCTTCTTCATTCAATGGTAAGGAATTCAGAATATTTCAACTTGAGGACAAGACAGGGGACATAGAAATAAAGGACAGGATTATTCCAGCGCATGCTCAGTGAGCTGGAAGATAGGGGGGACCTGGAAAATAGCCAGAAACTGCGATGGAATGGTTCCCTGGTGCTGTCCCATGACTGGGCATGTTTCCTCGTGGCAGGACCAGATGTAGATTGGTTGCTTCCATCTGGTGGGCTGTCAGTTTAATTAATTAAGGCCCCTATTAAGAATGGGTTTTCACCAGTGTACTGCCTAATGGGGAGGCCACCAGCTTCATGGAGCTGATCTCCCAGTGCCTATCCTTGTGGGGGGAGGGGGGGGGGGTGGATTGGAACTGGAATCTCCATGCCCCTCTGACATATACTTAGTTTTCTAAGAGGGCCTGCAATTTGAGGCGCTTTCGCAGTCTCTGTCCTGCTTCAGAAGCGCCGATCTCTCATGGTAGGGTTGCCAATGAATCAAATAATCGTAGAATTTACAGTGCAGAAGGAGGCCAGTCAGCCCATCGAGTCTGAACTGGTCCCTGAAAGAGCACCCTACCTAAGCCCACACCTCCATCCTATTCCCATCACCCAGCAGCCCCTTTTCAACACTACAGGGCAATTTATCATGACCAATCCACCTAACCCGCAGCTCTTTGGACTGTGGGAGGAAACCGGAGCACCCGGAGGAAACCCACGCAGATACGGGGAGAACGTGCAGACTCAGCACAGAGAATGACCCAAGCCGGGAATCGAACCCGGGTCCCTGGCGCTGTGAAGCAACAGTGCTAACCACTGTGCTACCGTGCCTTCAGAGTTTCCAGCCCTCTGATATGTCCAGCAGCACCGACATTCCACCTGCCATGTGAAAAAATGAAATGAAAATCACTTATTGTCACAAGTAGGCTTCAAATGAAGTTACTGTGAAAAGCCCCTAGTCGCCACATTCTGGCGCCTGTTCGTGGAGGCTGGTACGGGAACATACGGTTAATTTGATGGTGAGTTTGGAGGAAACCAATCAGGGGGTTACCTCTAGGAATATCTCTGAGACTGACTCGCTCCCGAAGTGTGTGGGCTGGGGACCCCCTCAGAACCTCCTCCCAAAACCTGTGATGAGATCCTACCTGTTGGTGTTAAGATTATAATTGGAAGCTTGATGGGCGGGGCAACATTACTAGTGGAACAAGTTTTGTTGGGCCAAATAAGTTTTCTCATGTGCTTGTTAGAAGTACTTACGCGCCAGAGTGGATTCGGAAAGATCCAACCTCATTGTTGCACCAACCCATAGCTTGGAGGGATGGATAGTCATCGCTCAACTCCCCCTTCCTGCCCAGGAAGTTCTCCCTCTCAAACATGGACATCCGACATTCGCGGTGGTTCTGCGGAAAAGAGTTTTCAAATAGACCATTCAGAAATCAACATTCCTGTTGTGTACATTCAATTCAAAAGCATTTTCTTTCTTCTGCATACATCTGGAGATGCACCATAGTGGGCAGCTTTGACATAGAAATTGAATCAATTCTTTCCTCCAACACTATTCAAGTTGCCAATTCGTGTTCGACACAGTTGAAGGGCTGCTCACTCGCCATGACCTTATTACTGCCCATTCTTTAGAGATGTGACTGATTGAAGTCTAGTTCTTCGAGTTGAACTGCCAATAATCCATGTAAAATGAATACGTTACCATCAGAATACCTAGGCTAGGGTGTCTGCTGGTAATTGACGGTGAGGACATGACAGTTTAGCTTGATCATGTCCTCAATGCACATTTGCACACATTTAATTTATAATAATAATAATCTTTATTGTCACAAGTATGCTTCCATTAACACTGCAAATAAAGTTACTGTGAAAAGCCCTGAGTCGCCACATTCCAGCGCCTGTTCGGGCACACTGAGGGAGAATTCAGATTGTCCAATTCACCTGACAGCACATCTTTCAGGACTTGTTGGAGGAAACCGGAGCTCCCGGAGGAAACCCACGCAGACACGGGGAGAACGTGCAGACTCCGCACAGACAGTGACCCAAGCCGGGAATTGAACCTGGGACCCTGGCGCTGTAAAGCAACAGTGCTAACCACTGAGCTACCGTGCCAGCCACAGCAGAGGCTATGAGTTAATGCTCAGCAGTAGGAATTCTGGTTGCGGTTTCTTCTCTCTGGAGGCACAGGATGCGATTATAACAATCCTTCCATCACCGTCAACTGATATTACTGAATCACCAAAGACTGGGGTTTGAACCTATGAGCTCCCTGGCCTATGTACTGCTGTTCTGTAGTGGGCAGTGGATTTAATAACTGATGTATTGGGAGTGTTACTGACCCATTGCAGGTCCACAAATGAACAAAAAGGTAGATGATGTCAAAATTATAAGATTTTCAGCTGTGCGGTGGCACAGTGGTTAGCACGTCTGCCTCACAGCGCCAGGAACCTGAGTTCGATTTCGACCTTGGGTGACTGTCTGTGTGGAGTTTACACTTTCTCCCCGTGTCTGCGTGGGTTTCCTCCGGGTGCTCCGGTTTCCTCCCACAAGTCCCGAAAGATGTGCTTGATAGGTGAATTGGACATTCTGAATTCTCCCTCAGTGTACCCGAACAGGTGCCGGAGTGTGGCGACTAGGGGCGGGAAAGTGGACCTAGATGAAGTGTCCTTTCAGAGGGTTGGTGCAGACTTGATGGGCCTAATGGCCTCCTTCTGCACTGTAGGATTCTATGGCTCTATCGCCATGGCCTCATCCCTATCTATCTCTGAGATGTCCTCTAGCCCTAAAACTTCTGAGATCTCCGCACTTCTCTTCTTGTTTCTTGCACCTTGGAAATGGGGGTGGGAGATATTTCAGATGTCCGTATTTCACAGGGGCAGCAGCACATTTAGAAATGCACAGCCTACAAAGAGAAGCAATTTTAGCCTTTGACATTTCAGAAACATCACTTTTGAACTTTATACATTTCAGGAAAAGATCTGAACCTCCCAGAGTCCTTTGGGTAGATAAGGTAACTCTTTGGGAGAGGTCAGTTTTTCTCTAGGAGTGGTCAGGTACTCCTTTTGGATTGCGAATATAACATGTGTAAGAAGTGGATAAACTCTTTGGAACTGTCAAGCCGTCATCATCTACACCTCCTGCCCTTTAAATTTTGAACAAGCCAGCCTGCTGTAACTCTCATTTGATAAAAAGGGTGCTTGCAATTTCACAAGATATTTGTTGGCTTATATCTGAGGACTATCATTACAGGATTAGTGCTGCTTGACTGCTTGGATAACCTATAATTAGCACACGAGGGACCTGTAATTTGTTTAATTGTCAGCTCTAAGTGGTTAAAGACAAAGATTAGCTGTCCTTGATATGGGGTTATGAATAAAAACCAGTGTTTGTTTTTAGAAGGGATTAAGTATGTGAAGGAAGTTAAATGTAATGAATGGGCTTTTATCAATTAGGATTGGATTGGATTTGTTTATTGTCAAGTGTGCCGAGGTACAGTGAAAAGTATTTTTCTGCGAGCAGCTCAACAGATCATTAAGTACATGGGAAGAAAAGGGAAGAAAAGAAAATACATTTGAGTGTTTTTTAAACATAGTGAAATCTGTAATAGATATATTGAAGTTTATTTCATTTAATCTCACCTTGGCTCCTGAGGTCTGCCCATTGTGGGTATCAGGTGAATTGGCATGGAGGGTGTAAGGGCAAAGGGTGTTGGCATGAATTTGCACTAAATTGGCATAGGGGCTATAAAGGGCTATGGAGGTGGGTAGAAGGGCATAAGTTGATATGGAGTGTAAAAGGGGCCATGGGGATGGTTGAGGAACATTAGGTGGCATAAGACGGCATGTCCCAATCCTGTCCATTGTAGCTTCTGGCGCTGCAGGGACTAAAGTCCTGTCGGCCAATCGGATTGACTGGCATCTCGTTAAGGTGGGGCTTCCCCCCAGATGAGAGACGGAGGTCCTGCCCCCAGTCAATTCATGCTCAATTAACAGGAAGGGAAACTCCATCCTAAAAATCTTGGCCTATCTGTTTATCTAACCTCCCCTGAAAGGAACCTTCACTATTTGCCTCCTTGTGGTCGCAAGTTCCAGATTCTCTGGGTAAAGATGCGTCTCCTGAATCTTGTACTTGTGCAAAGTTTACCATCTGACTTTAGCACATACTTTCCATGTAGTCGGAATACTTACAGCGCAGGCAATAGGTCGGAAGGAGGTCAGTCTCTCAATGTGATAGGAGTTGCTGCCACTCCAGCTTTCCCAACGGGGGTATTCTCCTCTCTCCAGAACAAACTGCTGTCCCTGGTAGGCTGCGTGTTCGTAACCCACCCAGCTACAGAGAAAACACAAGGATGTCAGAAAGATCCCAAGTGAGGCATTGATGCACAGCGTTTCAGAGCCCCCTTCTAAAGAGTTTTGATTACCCTTCATGTAGCAGTACTTGGCTGCAGCAAGATGACATGTTTCTCGGTGAGGAATGATGGCTTAGTCAACTGGTTCAATATGGCTTACTCGCCTGAATGTGTGATAATTGATTTTTTAGGTGATGCATACGGTACAATAAGGCCACAGCTTTCCTTTCACAATTTCCTCTGCGATTCAGCCCTACACCACCTTCATTCATCTCCGCACGCTTATGTGGCTCCAGGAGTATCATTATTGCCCGAGGTTGTGACATTCAAGGACTCCTCCAGGGCCTGAGTTCACAATCTAGGTTGGCACTCCAGTGCAGTACTGAGGAGTGTTGCGTTGGGTGAGACATTAAACGAATTCCCGCTCCTGCGGTTCAGGCAGATGTTAAAAAAAAAACCAGGGCATGATTTGAAGAATGACAGGGAGTTCTTCTAAGCTTCTCCCTTGATCAATGCCAGCAAGAACAAGTCCATAGAATCCCGACAGTGTAAAAGGAGACCGTTCAGCCCATCAAGACCCTCTGAAAGAACACTCTACCTAGACCCACACCCCTGCCCTATCCCCACCTAGAATCAGAGAATTTACAGTGCAGAAGGAGGCCATTCGGCCCATCAAGTCTGCACTGGCCCTTGGAAAGAGCACCCTACTTAAGCCCACACCTCCATCCTATCCCAGTAACCCACCTAACCTCTTTGGACACTAAGGGCAATTTCGCTTGGCCAATCTACCTAACCTGCACATCTTTGGACTGTGGGAGGAAACCGGAGCACCCGGAGGAAACCCACGCACACACGGGGAGAACGTGCAGACTCCGCACAGGCGGTGACCCAAGCCGGGAATCGAACCTGGGACCCTGGAGCTGTGAAGCAACAGTATTACCCACTGTGCTACCGTGCTGTCCTGACCTGCAAAGCTTTGCACACTAAGGGACTATTTTTTTTAGCATGGCCAATCCACGTAACCTGAACATCTTTGGACTGTGGGAGGAAACCGGAGCACCCGGAGGAAACCCATGCACACACGGCGAGAACATGCAGACTCCGCACGGACAGTTACCCAGCGGGGAGTCGAACCTGGGACCCTGGCGCTGTGAAGCCACAGTGCTATCCACTGCACTACCATGCTGCCCAAATCACTGACCATCATCTCCAGAGGTGGACATCCTGGACACTTCGAGACCAACCTGTGTCGAAACAACAGTGTGGATGCTATCTCCTGCCAGCTACCATGGGCGGTATTCGCAGATCGGTGGGCCCCGATCGCGGGCCAGGCCACCGTGGAGGCACCTCCTGGGGCCAGATCAGCCCACGACCCCCCAGGAACCCCGGAGCCCGCCCGCGCCGCCAGGTCCCGCCGGTAAGGGACCTACTCTAATTTACGCTGGCGGGACCGGCTACAGACGGGCAGGACTTCGGCCCATCACGGGCCGGAGAATTTGGGCGGCCCTGGCGCGCATTGAGTTGCGTCGGACCCCGCCATTCTCCGAGGCGGGCGGCACGACTCACGCGCAAATTTTCCTTTAGATCAAACCAAATATCCAGGATATTTCAGTGGGATTCTGAAAATAGAGGCCAGGGGCGAAATTCTCCCCCAACGGCGCGATGTCCGCCGACCGGCGCCAAAAACGGCGCCAATCAGACGGGCATCGCGCCGGCCCAAAGGTGCGGAAGTCTCCGCATCTTTGGGGGCCGAGCCCCAACATTGAGGGGCTAGGCCGGCGCCGGAGGGATTTCCGCCCCGCCAGCTGGCGGAAATGGCGTTTGTTGCCCCGCCAGCTGGCGGAAATGGAGTTTGTTGCCCTGCCAGCTGGCGCGGAAATGCGGCGCATGCGCGGGAACGTCAGCGGGCGCCGACAGTTTCCTGCGCATGCGCAGTGGGGAGAGTCTCTTCCGCCTCCGCCATGGTGGAGAACGTGGCGGAGGCGGAAGGGAAAGAGTGCCCCCACGGCACAGGCCTGCCCGTGGATCGGTGGGCCCCGATCGCGGGCCAGGCCACTGTGGGGTCATCCCCCGGGGTCAGATTGCCCCGCGCCCCCCCCAGGACCCCGGAGCCCGCCCACGCCGCCTGGTCCCGCCGGTAAATACCAGCTTTGATTTACGCTGGCGGGACAGGCAATTTCTGGGCGGGACTTCGGCCCATCCGGGCCGGAGAATTGAGCGGGGGGTCCCGCCAACCGGCGCGGCCCGATTCCCGCCCCCGCTCAATCTCCGGTACCGGAGACTTCGGCGGGGGCGGGTGCGGGATTCACGGCGGCCAACGGCCATTCTCCGACCCGGCCGGGGGTCGGAGAATGATGCCGCTGATTTTAACTTTGTGCAACTGGGTGGGTTCTGAATGGGTACAAATTGGTCCTGGGAGTCTATTCAGATTCCCAAGAGTCTAACATTGGATTAACCGAGTTAAAGCAGAGTAAAGGTTAATCTGATCACAATCTACCTATAAATCTCTTCAGCATACTGCAAGCATGATGGAATGATTCCAAGGTGAGTTACTGATTTCTAGCAGCAGACCACTAGTTAGCTTTTATGACTTTGACAGGCTGTCCAATTTAGACACCTTTGCTCTTTCCTGTGGCGTCACACTGTTACGTAAGCTCTTTTGGATTGATCCCTTGCTGTTTTTTGGTCTCCTAGATACTCACGCTCCACTTTCCACCTTCATAGAGCGCACGGTTTCGAATCCGAACTCCATGACACTGTAACATTCTGCGGTGAACTCATGTCGACGACCCTGGAAGCACTCCTCATCCCAAACAATGATCTGCGGGATAGCAGATGGGGGGGAAAAGAAAGAGAATAGTGTTGGATCAGGAGTTTGTGTTACAAAGAGCTGTATTCTACAATTAGTAGTGCGGATGCAAAGTACTTTTGAGTGGACAGAGCACAGAAGATCATAGAATTTACAGTGCAGAAGGAGGCCATTCGGCCCATCGAGTCTGCACCGGCCCTTGGAAAGAGCACCCCATTTTAGCGTGCCCAATCCACCTAACCTGCATATCTTTGGACTGTGGGAGGAAACTGGAGCACCCGGAGGAAACCCACCCAGACACGGGGAGAACGTGCTCACTCCGCACAGAGAGTGACCCAAGCCAGGAATCGACCCTGGAGCTGTGAAGCAACTGTGCTAACCACTGCGCCACCGTGCTGCCCATATGTATTGCAATTTGGTGCAAAGTTGGCGAACGTCCCATTGAAGAAAATAGAAAGACCATCTTCAGTCAGTAGCTTCGTAACACGTCCAATCTTGAGCAATCTGGTTTGAAATGTAGCTTAGCAGAAAGTCAACATACGGACTTGACATAACCCAAGTTGCAGTTTTAAACCAATGACACATCACTGGTGTGACATGTGGCTTTTCCAGCCCTAGAATCCTCTGAGATCTCTGCGCTAATTGAGGCCCCGATTTTAATCGCTCCATTGTTGGTGTCTTCATTTGCCTCAGCCTCAAGCTCTTGAAATCCCTCATTAAACCTCTCTGCCGCTCTAGATACCACACTTTCCTCCTTTAAGACACTCCTTAAAACTAACTTAAATGGGGGCCGGTTAGCTCAGTTGGCTGGTCAGCTGGTTCCTGAGGTGCAGTGACGGCAACAGCGCGGGTTCAAAATTCCTGTACCAGCTGAGGTTATTTAATAATAAATTATGAAAAATAATCTTTATCGGGCAGCACAGTGGAGTAGTGGATAGCACAGCTGCCTCACGGTGCCAAGGTCCCAGGTTCGATCCCGGCTCTGGGTCACTGTCCGTGTGGAGTTTGCACATTCTCCTCGCGTTTGCATGGGTTTCGCCCCCACAACCCAAAGATGTGCGGGGTAGGTGGATTGGCCACGCTAAATCGGCCCTTAATTGGAAAAAATTAATTTTTCTTTTTAAAAAAATTATCTTTATTGTCACAAGTAGGCTTACATTAACAATGCAATGAAGTTACTGTGAAAAGCCCCTAGTCGCCACATAATAATAATATAATAGTAATAATCGCTTATTGTCACAGTAGGCTTCAATGAAGTTACTGCAAAAAGACCCTAGTCGCCACATTCCGGCGCCTGTTCGGGGAGAACGCTGTTGAGTTTCACGACGCCGCGAAACGGCCCCTATCCCGACCGATTCAGGGCCCGAAAATGGGCTAGGAGCGGCGCCGCGTCATTTGCGCGCGCCAGGCCTTGGCGCCGCGTAAAGGCGGCGCCGCATACATGACGCGGCCGGCGCCGCATAACTGGCGTCACATGCGCATGCACATGCGTGGTTGCTGTCCTCCCCGAGTCCGCCCCGCAAGAAGATGTCCGACGGATCTTGCGGGGCTGCGGAAGAAAGAAAGTCCTCCTTCAGAGAGGCCGGCCCGACGATCGGTCGGCACCGATCGCGGGCCAGACCCCATTTGAGGCCCCCCCCGGTGCAGGATCCCCCCTCCCCCACCTGCAGGCCGCCCCCTCAGCGTTCCGGCGCTGTTCCCGCCGGCAGCGACCAGGTGTGGATGGCGCCGGGGGGGGAATCCGCCGTTCTGAGCAGGCCGCTCGGCCCATCCGGCACTGAGAATCGCGGGGGTACCGGTGAATTGCCATTTTGGCTGTCTCGGGTGATTCACTGGACCGCGCCGCCCAAAACGCGATTGTGCCGATCTGGCCGCTTCCGTGAATCGCGGGACGGCGTCGGACCGGCGTTGCGGGAAAATTTGGCAACCCAGGCGATTCTCTGAAACGGCGCGGGAGCAGAGAATCGCACCCTTGGTTCTTTAGCGTGTCGTGCTGGCCTTTGACCTTCAGAACACAGGAACCATCGCAGAGAACACGCACACAAATGTTTTCAGCAGCTCAAGACGGTGTAAATATTGACTGCATACTCCAAAGAAGGATCGTTTCATATTGGATAGGCTGGAGTGAATTTTAGAAAGAAATGGTGAAGAAAATTGCCATGGTAACTGCAGGCCTAAGATAAAGTCACATTGCGAGAATCCCAACAGAGCCCATCGCATCGTACCTTGTCACATTAATGTAATTCTAAAATGGTCTTTAAAGATTTTCATTATTGCGAGACATGTGCAATAAAAAAATATGGAATACATAATCTGGGTAGAAGCACATTAGGATTGTGACATATAATTAGGTTTAGTTACTTCAAGCAATTTAATTCCTTCACAATACATTATTTATCTCTGACTGCCTGCTCACTGCAATTAGATATCATTATGTGGCCATTATTTAGAAGTCTAACTGCAGTGGCGGGTGCGGCTGCAGGGCAGTGAACTTAAAACAGCAATCGTTCACTGGGTCTAAATTTGGCTACCAACTGAAGCTGCCCTTCTGGACAATGCCCAAACAGACATGTTTACTCCATTCCCCACACTGGTCATTATGCTGCCCAATGGTTAAACTTGGCAAATTTCCAATCACCTCACGCTGCTTTTAATTTGATTAGGGCCCCTTTGGCTGAGAGCTGGCTGACCTTTTCACCTCTCCTCCATGTGCCAAAGCTGGTTCTCGCTCATTAAATATGACAATAATATTATGTGGCTGCACACACAGACGCAAATGATTAAACATTGAGCTCTACTGATTTAGGAAGCCTGCTCAGGGAACCTCTGGTTTGGATGGAGATGGTCGCAGGTCTGGCTTGTGCGAAGGCAGTGCGGAGAGCCCGAGCCACTTGTGTTAAATGTGAATGGAACTCCGTTTGAAAACAGCCAATTCATCAGAGGCCAGGAAGCTGGCACCTCGGGCATGGGAAGTTTCAAAGCCCTAGCATTGTTGACTAACCAATTCATGAAAAATGCCCACCTGGGGGAGGTGCCAAAAGACAAGCTATTTCCCAGTGGACCGCCATGCACAGAGCAGGCTGTTCCTGTTCCTCCTGGGTAACTTTTTTTTTTGAAGTGTATCTTCACGCACCCACTCTATTGGTTATCCTTTGGGGAATAGTGGGGTGAAGTGGCGGAAGGATTCCCGAGCTGATTATCAGCCTGTCAGACCATGTTGAATTGTCTTTCCATGGCCCACAGGTCTGGTGTTGGACTCGAACATGGAGCTTCTGGTGCAGCGCGGTACGGGCCCTATGACTGCACCATACGGCCTCCTGCTCCTGGGTAAAAGATCTATTGCCACTTGCCGCCTCTCCGGGTGGCCATCTGAAGATCTGAGCAAGAAGCCAGGGTGGATGTAGCCTGTTAGTGCAGCTTTCAGCTGCCTGGTGTTCCATGATCCACCTCTCATGCTTTCTTCTGAAGATCATGCCTGCACACAGTTCATCAGATCACCAGCTTTGACAAAGGGTCATCTAGACTCGAAATGTCAGCTCTTTTCTCTCCCTACAGGTGCTGCCAGACCTACTGAGATTTTCCAGCATTTTCTCTCTGGTTTCAGATTCCAGCATCCGCAGTAATTTCCTTTCATCATTTGAGTACCTAGTGGTAAACCTAATGGAAGGTCTCTAGATTTGCCAAGCTTGGCTGCTGGGTATGCAGAATGACCAGCTTTGCGACCCTGGTGGGTTCATATTGGGGCGACCACTGGGTTGGTGAGACTCCTGCAACGGGATCTAATGATCTAATCCACCTTCCTGAGATGGATATAAAGGGAGCATTGAGATTGAGACTTGTACCCAAACTGAAACAGAATATCTGGGTCAAAGGAACAATCTTCAACCCAACGTAATTTCTCTTACCTTCCAGTGGCTGGAGAGTTTCGTGCAATGAGACATCTTGAATTTTATTTATCTTCAAGTTTTCGCCCTGGAGCAAAAAGAAACCCCTCAAGATTAAAAGTGGTTCTGATGGTGGCTGCCGCTAATTGTATTGATCACAACACTCCACTTCATCATGGGATTTTTCAGCATAAAGGCCATTCAGCTCACTGAGACCGTGCAAGCTCATTGACAGAGCTATCCAATCAGTCTCATTCTCCTCTTCTTTCCCCATAGCCTTGCAAATGTTTCCCTTTTAAATATTCATCCCATTCTCTTTTGGAAGTCATTATTGAATCTGCTACGCCCACACTTTCAGGCAGTGCAGACCACGACAACTTCCCCTCACCACCCCACCACTCAACAAAGGTAAAACTGTCCCTCAAACGTTTTGGCCGGAAATCTCCGAACGCTCGACGGCAGCGGGATTCTCTGGTTCCGCTGGCAGAGCACCCCCGCCCACAGGTTTCCCGGTGGCGTGGGGTGGCTTCAACGGGAATTCCCGTTAACAGCGGCTGGAGTTGTGAATCCCGCCGCCAGCAAACAGTGCGCCGGCTCCTGCCGCTGGGAAACACGCGGCTGGAATGCTGGAGAATCAAGCTCTATTTCTCTGGTACTCTTGTGCCCTATCTCTCGAGGGCATGTATGTTTGCATGCCCAAAAGTGGGCAATCTTTACATCTGAATCTGCCCAGTGAGTGGCATGTTATCCCCCAGTGAGGGCATCATAGTGGAACATTTATCTCTCATCCATTGATACTCACAAGCAGACTTTAATCAGGGATGCCAATCAGCAGCAGAGTCCCTGGGTAACTTCCTGTTCCTCTCCTTTGCCCGAGGGACACTTATTGTAGCTTCTCAACCTATTACCTACCCCCTACCCTACCCACATGACCCCACCTCAGGGCAATTCATCATGGCCAATTCACCTAACCTGCACATCTTTGGACTGTGGGAGGAAACCGGAGCACCCGGAGGAAACCCACGTAAACAGGGGGAGAACGCGCAGACTCCGCACAGACAGTCACCCAAGGCCGGAATTGAACCTGGGTCTCTGACGCTGTGAGACAGCAGTGATAACCACTGTGCCACCGAACCTTGAGTTCCTCCTGCCATGGACATTCCTCCATCTCCGCGACCACAATGCCCTCTGCACGCCACTGCCACTTAGCGGCGGGGCTATTCCGCCAAGTGCCCAGCAGTGGGCGTCTGGCATCCCAAATCCTGGGGACTCAATCCTCCAACTGGGGACTGAGGACCAGGAGGTAAAACGTCTCTCCAGGTCTCACACAGCACAGTACCATCCAATGGGCAGTTGCTACCCTCGCTGGTCCCCACACGCCAAGCAGGGCAGAAATGGGCCACCTGTCTTAACGAGTAGAGTCCAATGTTTAGCCTCCTACCAGTCTATGTCATTTAACCAAAACCTTCCATTTCTTTTCCTTTACATGCTTATTTTTCTTGGAGATCCTTGGCGCAGTGGGTAGCGTACCTGCCACTTAGTCTGAATCCAGAAGGGAGAAACAGTAAAAACGGGGAAATAAGAATACTGGTCTGAACAGGTCTTGGATACCTCAAAATACAACACCAGTAAAAATGGGAAATAAGAATATTGTCAAAACAGTTTTTTCTTACTGGGTGGGTTGGAGTCCCAAACCAAGACTTAACGACCAAAGGATCGTTTGTAATGCAACCAAACGGTTGAGTATCAATTTGAAAATACTTCCCAGGTAATCCAGTGGCAGGTGACAAGAGCAGCAGAGATTCCTGGTCAGTCATGTAACAGAAAGAACATTGGAGCTTCTGCCATCACTGGCGAGAGTCCAACATGCAGGTGAAAATGCCCGTTGCCACAGCAACCCAGATTCCCTGAGTAAACCGCAACAAACCAGCACTCAGTAATCACACTTCCTTCTTAAATACATCCATACTATTCATCTCAACTACTTCCCCAGTCTAGCCACTCTCAGTTTCTTCTGAATTCCTGACTGATGTTAGTAACGATTACTTTATATTTAGGACCTCCAGCTTTGAACAAATTGAAAAACCTTCTGTACATCTACCCTACCAAACCCCACAGAATAACTACCGTTTGCTCCCCCCTCAACCTTCTGACTTCCAGAGAAAAGAGACTGTACAGTTTTGTTTTCTGATAACTATATCCTCTCAGTTAATCATCCTTACAAATCCTTTTTTTGCACCTTCTCCAGAGCCTCTGGATACTTCTTGTAGCATAGAGGCCAGAACTGTTTACTGTACTCCAACTGAGGTCTAACCAAGGTTCTACACAAGGCTAACACTTGGTTAATAACTCATAAATCTTTCCTGTCAATCCGTAAGTGTTAGCTAATCAAACCTACTGTCGGTCTTCTCCCCCTTCAACTATTTTGGTCCAGTGTTTATTCTGTTATGCTCTACTGTGGGTGCACCATGTTCTGCACATTATTTGATGTCACACTCCAGCATATTTTCTCAGAAACAGCAGCACTCACCTTGGTAGATTATAGTGGAACACACAGCTCTGATAGCAAAGTGTGTTCCCTCCGTGGGTTTTTATAGTTTGCACTTTAAGCAGTCAATTGCTGAGACCTGTATTCTTCAAACCCCTAGCTCAGCAGCAGGGGAGGGGATTCATCGAGGGTTTATTGTATTCCCAACAATATATGACAATGTCATGATCTATAGTGAACAGAGGAAGGCATGAAGGATACTGCAAGCACATCACATCAGTAAAAATAACTTTAGCATTAACCCTTTGACCCAGCAATGTACTGCACAAGGCCTATAGCCAGAGTCTCGCCCTCTAGCAACCATTTACACAGACTGTTGCTGTCCCCCTACAAAATAGAGATCAAATATAGTGGCTCAGATTTTCAACTTGCCATTGACAACAATCTGGCGTCCTGCGTCCACTGCCCTGTGTACAAACCGAAAGAAAATTGGAATCTTTCTACAGAAACACATAATCACAGAATACCACAGTGCGGAAGAGACCCTTCGGTCCATCGAGTCTGCACCGACGCATGAAAGGTCCTGACCTGTCCACCTAATCCCACTTGCCATCACTTGGCCCACAGCCTTGAATGTAATGACATGCCAAGTACTCATCCAGGTACTTTTTAAAGGATGCAAGGCATCTTGTCTCCACCACCCTCCCAGGCAGTGCATTCCTGACCGTTACCACCCTCTGAGTGAAAAAGTTTTTCCTCATAGCCCCCCCCCCCCAAAACCTCCCACCCCTCACCTTAAACTTCTGTCCCTTCGTAGCTGACCCTTCAACTAAGGGGAACAGCAGCTCCCTATCCACCCTGCCCATTCCCCTCGTAACCTTGTACACCTCAATCAGGTCACCCCTCAGTCTTCTCTGCCCCAGGCAAAACAACCCAAGCCAATCCAACCACTCTTTATAACTTAAATGTTCCATCCCAGGCAACGTCCTGCTGAATCTTCAATCTACAACACGTGGCTGCCAAAAGTGGCAGTTTTTACAGCAGGTCACAAATGCAAAATGTACCCCACTGTCACTTCCACCACCTAAGGTTGGAATCAGCAAGCTGTCACGGTAGATTGAGCTTAGCGGCAGTCACCCATCTGCTCTGTGGAACTCAGGGTCACACTGGACAATGCAATTTGCCAATGGAGCCTCAGTATTACACATTATTACATACAAGGGGTGGGGGAGGGGACATGTGAACTAGGTGCTCAACCCACCACCTTCCCACCCACCCCCGAACTATGGGAGAGGTGGGCGGGCACCAAACCTGACAGCCTGCCCATCACATCTAAATAGATAATCAAGGATCAATTAGGCTTATTAATGAGCCTATTGACCCCAATAGTATGCTGCCCACGCCATAATACAGCTGGCGTGATTTAGTAACTTGTTGAGCCCAGCGGTAGTGGAACAAGGATTTATTGAACTATGTACAATGAAATGAAAATCGCTTATTGTCATGGGTAGGCTTCAATGAAGTTACTGTGAAAAGCCCCTAGTCACCACATTCCACCACCTGTTCGGGGAGGCTGGTACGGGAATCGAACCGTGCTGCTGGCCTGCCTTGGTCTGCTTTAAAAGCCAGCGATTTAACCCAGTGTGCTAAACCAGCCCCTCGGCAGTAACTCTCACCCAAGCCAGTTCTTATTGGGACAGCCAACAACTCCAGGTCCAGCTTGGGCCGGCCTTTATGTGTGGTCTATAAGGAGCTCCAGCTGGGTGGCGTCCGCACCCTACCTGGGAAGCTCGTACTCCACGAGCCCCACGTTGAGATCAACAATGGTTTCCCGGTTCTCCTTGTGGGGGTTATGACACATGGGCAATTGGGTGGGAATGGGCAGCCCCAATTGTTTTCTAAATTCTTCAAAGGGCAGGAAGGAAGGGAGTGAGGGGTTCTATTTTTGGGGGCTGCCCTTTGTGGATCAGGGGGCAGCTCCTCTAAGATGTAAACCCCCCTTTCCTCCTAGCCGCCTGCTACCTTAAACCCACCATACACAGCCCCCCTGCTCATATTCCCCCCCCCCCCCGCATCTCCCTTGGTCCCTAACCTGCCCAAACTCCCCTCCCTGCCCAAGATCCCGGACCTACTTGTTTGCAGGAATCCATTGCGCGATGTTCTGCTTCTTCGGCGCAGTCCCACCAGTGCCCACTAACGGGCTCTTGGCGCTGCTGGGACTGATGGAGCTGCTGGTTCATCTGGTTGGCCAGTAGCTCCCAAGGGTGGGACTTCCTCGACATCGAGGGCGTCTCAGTCCCACACTAGCCCTGTTTAGCCCAAGTTATGACCACAGCGTGGGCTAGGCCGGGTGGCTCCACATCGCCTTTGCCTCAGAGTGGGGTGTAGAGGGCAGCACGGCAGTGCAGTGGTTAGCACTGTTGTTTCACAGTGCCTGGGTCCCAGGTTCAATTCCCGGCTTGGGTCACTGTCTGAAATGAAATGAAATAAAAATTGCTTATTGTCACAAGTAGGCTTCAATGAAGTTACTGTGAAAAGCCCCTAGTCGCCTCATTCTGGCACCTGTTCGGGGAGGCTGTTACACGAATTGAACCGTGCTGCTGGCCTGCCTTGGTCTGCTTTCAAAGCCAGCGATTTAGCCCTGTGCTAAACAGCCCCTTGTTTAAATCGCTGTGTGGAGTCTGCACATTCTGCCTGTGTCTGTGTGGGTTTCCCCCGGGAGCTCCGGTTTCCTCCCACAAGTCCTGAAAGACGTGCTTGTTAGGTGAATTGGACATTCTGAATTCCCCGGCTGGGTACCCGAACATGTGCTGGAATGTGGCGACTAGGGGCTTTTCACAGTAACGTCATTGCAGTGTTAATGTAAGCCTACTTGTGACACTAATAAAGATTAATATTATTATTATTTGGCCTCCACATAATATTCAGCCCACGTTCATCGTATTTGGCAGACTGTTGGCATTAAAAGAAATGCTTGACCTCAGATCATTCAAAAGTCCTTTAAAGCCAATGAAGTACTTCTCTAGAAGGAAGAACAGTTCGGATCAGTATTCTTATTTTCCCATTTTACCGTTTTTCCTTTCAGGGTTTTTGAAGTGTAGTCACTGTCATAATGTAGGATACATGGCAGCTAGTTTCCTCAGAGAAACTTCCCACAAACAGAAATGTGACAATGACCAGATCGTCTGTTTATAGGTTGTGGATATTGGCCAAGGCAGCAGGGAGAATTCTCCTGCACTTCTTTAAAACATGGGAACTCACATCCAGATGAGAGGGCAGACTGTGGTTCAACTTGCAAAAAATGACAATGCCAACAGTGCAGTTCTCCCTCGGTACATTTGCCCTCAATTGGAGTGGGACTTGAATCCAAAAGCTTCTGACTTAGAGGCCAGACTGCTATCAGCTTGGCCATATCACTTAACAGTAACTCCAATTCTCATCCCGCACGCTCAGGCAGACTTTCATCTGTTTCATAGCTAATAATTCCCGGCACAGGTTGCTAGTCGGTCACCAGAGGCTTATAGAATTATAGAATCATAGAATTTGCAGTGAAGAAGGAGGCCATTCGGCCCACCAAGTCTGCACCGGCCCTTGGAAAGAGCACCCTACCCAAGCCCACACCTCAACCCTATCCCCGCAACCCAGTAACCCCACCTAACGTCTTTGTACACCAAGGATAATTTAGAGTGGCCAATCCACCTAACCTGAACACCTTTGACTGTGGGAGGAAACCGGAGCACCCAGAGGAAACCCACGCAGACATGGGGAGAACGTGCAGACTCCGCACAGACAGTGACCCAAGCCGGGAATTGAACCTGGGACTCGGGAGCTGTGAAGCAACAGTGCCAGCCACTGTGCTGCCGTGCCACTCTGCTTAAGGTGTGTTGCTCCACATCACGCGAACCCAGAGCTTCTGGTTGAGAGGCAGGCGTGCTGCCCATTGCATCACAAGACCTCCTACACTTTACAGTAAGCTCTTATGGAAAATATTAACCTAAGCTGGGTTTTGTTTTCAGGCGTAAGGTAAGACTTTCCCCCCCCAGTTGCTGGAAATCTCCAACTCCCATTTCAGTGTTATCATCCTTCAGGATTATCCTGACTTCTATGTTCCTTCGCAGCCAGTAATGAGACACTTGAATGCATTAGTCAGCTAGTGTAGAACTGAGATAGAGGAACGTGGATAGAGCAGGGACAGGAATGGTTGTTGCAGGTGCCGGGGTTTAGATATTTCAGTAAGCTCAGGGAAGGTGGTAAAAGAGGTGGAGGGTGACATTGTTAGTCAAGGACAGTATTAGGGTGGCAGAAAGGACGTTTGATGAGGACTCGTCGATTGAGGTAGTATGGGCTGAAGTTAGAAACAGGAAAGGAGAGGTCACCCTGTTAGGGGTTTTCTATAGGCCTCCGAAAAGTTCCAGAGATGTAGAGGAAAGGATTGCAAAGATGATTCTGGATAGGAGCGAAAGCAACAGGGTAGTTGTTATGGGGGACTTTAACTTTCCAAATATTGACTGGAAACGCTGTAGTTCGAGTACTTTAGATGGGTCCGTTTTTGTCCAATGTGTGCAGGAGGGTTTCCTGACAAAGTATGTAGATAGGCCAACGAGAGGCGAGGCCGTATTGGATTTGGTACTGGGTAATGAACCAGGACAGGTGTTAGATTTGGAGGTAGGTGAGCACTTTGGTGATAGTGACCACAATTCGATTACGTTTACTTTAGTGATGGAAAGGGATAGGTATATACCGCAGGGCAAGAGTTATCTCTGGGGGAAAGGCAATTATGATGCGATGAGGCAAGACTTAGGATACATCAGATGGAGAGGAAAACTGCAGGGGATGGGCACAATGGAAATGTGGAGCTTGTTCAAGGGACAGCTACTGCGTGTCCTTGATAAGTATGTACCAGTCAGGCAGGGAAGAAGTGGTCGAGCAAAGTCGTGGTTTACGAAGGCAGTCGAAACACTTGTCAAGAGGAAGAAGAAGGCTTATGTAAAGATGAGACATGAAGGTTCAGTTTGGGCGCTCGAGAGTTACAAGTTAGCTAGGAAGGACCTAAAGAGAGAGCTAAGAAGAGCCAGGAGGGGACATGAGAAGTCTTTGGCAGGTAGGATCAAGGATAACCCTAAAGCTTTCTATAGATATGTCAGGAATAAAAGAATGACTAGGGTAAGAGTAGGGCCAGTCAAGGACAGTAGTGGGAAGTTGTGCTTGGAGTCCGAGGAGATAGGAGAGGTGCTAAATGAATATTTTCCGTCAGTATTCACACAGGAAAAAGACAATGTTGTCGAGGAGAATACTGAGATTCAGGCTACTAGGCTAGAAGGGCTTGAGGTTCATAAGGAGGAGGTGGAAACAATTCTGGAAAGGATGAAAATAGATACGTCCCCTGGGCTGGATGGGATTTATCCTAGGATTCTCTGGGAAGCTAGGGAGGAGATTGCTGAGCCTTTGGCTTTGATCTTTAAGTCATCTTTGTCAACAGGAATAGTGCCAGAAGACTGGAGCATAGCAAATGTTGTCCCCTTGTTCAAGAAGGGGAGTAGAGACAACCCCGGTAACTATAGACCAGTGAGCCTTACTTCTGTTGTGGGCAAAATCTTGGAAAGGTTTATAAGAGATAGGGTGTATAATCATCTGAAAAGGAATAATTTGGTTAGACATAGTTAACACGGTTTCGTGAAGGGTAGGTCATGCCTCACAAACATAAGAACATAAGAACTAGGAGCAGGAGTAGGCCATCTGGCCCCTCGAGCCTGCTCCACTATTCAATGAGATCATGGCTGATCTTTTGTGGACTCAGCTCCACTTTCCAGCCCGAACACCATAACCCTTAATCCCTTTATTCTTCAAAAAACTATCTATCTTTACCTGATTGAGTTCTTTGAGAAGGTGACCAAACAGGTGGATGAGGGTAAAGCAGTTGATGTGGTGTATATGGATTTCAGTAAAGCGTTTGATAAGGTTCCCCACGGTAGGCTACTGCAGAAAATACGGAAGCATGGATTCAGGGAGATTTGACAGTTTGGATCAGAAATTGGCTAGCTGGAACAAGACAAAGGGTGGTGGTTGATGGGAAGTGTTCAGACTAGAGTCCAGTTACTAGTGGTGTACCACAAGGATCTGTTTTGGGGCCACTGCTGTTTGTCATTTTTATAAATGACCTGGAGGAGAGCGTAGAAGGATGGGTGAATAAATTTGCAGATGACACGAAAGTCGGTGGAGTTGTGGACAGTGCGGAAGGATGTTACAAGTTACAGAGGGACATAGATAAGCTGCAACGCTGGGCTGAGAGGTGGCAAATGGAGTTTAATGCAGAAAAGTGTGAGGTGATTCATTTTGGAAAGAATAACAGGAAGACAGAGTACTGGGCTAATGGTAAGATTCTTGGCAGTGTGGATGAGCAGAGAGATCTCGGTGTCCATGTACATAGATCCCTGAAAGTTGCCACTCAGGTTGAGATGGTTGTTAAGAAGGCATACGGTGTGTTAGCTTTTATTGGTAGAGGGATTGAGTTTCGGAGCCATGAGGTCATGTTGCAGCTGTACAAAACTCTGGTGCGGCCGTATTTGGAGTATTGCGTGCAATTCTGGTCGCCGCATTATAGGAAGGATGTGGAAGCATTGGAAAGGGTGCAGAGGAGATTTACCAGAATGTTGCCTGGTATGGAGGGAAGATCTTATGAGGAAAGGCTGAGGGACTTGAGGCTGTTTTTGTTAGAGAGAAGAAGGTTAAGAGGTGACTTAATTGAGGCATACAAGATGATCAGAGGATTGGATAGGGTGGACAGTGAGAGCCTTTTTCCTCGGATGGTGATGTCTAGCACGAGGGGACATAGCTTTAAATTGCGGGGCGATAGATATAAGACAGATGTCAGAGGTAGGTTCTTTACTCAGAGAGTAGTAACGGTGTGTAATGCCCTGCCTGCAACAGTAGTGGACTCGCCAACACTAAGGGTATTCAAATGGTCATTGGATAGACATATGGATGATAAGGGAATAGTGTAAATGGGCTTTAGAGTGGTTTCACAGGTTGGCACAATATCGAGGGCCGAAGGGCCTGTACTGCGCTGTAATGTTCTATGTTCTATGTTCTATGAGACATATGGGACACAGACCGTAATGTGCTGAAAATAGCATCTGTAGCTTCAATCCAAGTATTCCCACTTGAAGACCATTTACATACTGCAAAATGCAGCAAACTGGGCTGCCAAGGTGGATGAGGAAACCTTCCGGGTACGAGTATGAACTAAACCAAGAATTTATTGAACCACACAATGTTTTAGAAGACCGAACGATGCGCCTGTCTTAAGATATTCATTGTCAGCTATATCCTTTCATTAGTGTTTCCTTCACTTTGCTGACTGAGACACAAATTGGAAAACACACATTTTATTTTCAATAAGTATTACACATGATTCTAAATGTATTATTGTGATAGTCATTGTTCTCCTCAACCACTCTTGCTCTTCCAATGTTAAACGCTCTCTCTTTAATGTTCTTTCTCTCTTCTTGCACCTTCACCGTGTTGGAATTCAGCATTGTGCCGTCTCCTACTCAAATTCCTTCTTTCCCTGAATTTTTAGTCTGTCGCATTTCTTTCATTCTTCATCTTTCCCTTCATCCTCCAACCTAATGGGTTTTAAACTCCAAGTCTTATTTTATCTGATCTTTGTTCCTCTCTGATGCTGATCCAATCAATCGGTCCCTGCCCTTTAACTTGCTTCTCAATTTAAAAAGAAATCTTTGGAAAGAAAAACTTTGCATTTATGTAGCACCTTTCACAGCCTTAAGATGCCCTACAATGTCTGGCAGACAATTAAGACTTTTTTTTTGAAGTGGGGCCACTGTTGCGATACAGGAAAGGCAGCAGCCACTTTGTGCACAGCAAGCTCCCACTGACGGCAGTGTGATTGCGGCCAGGCTATTGGCTTTAGCGGAGTAGAATGTGTGATAAATATTGCTCAGGACACCAGGGAGAACTCCTCTGCTCCTCCTCAAAACAATGCTTCATGGGACCTTTCATGTCTTCTGTGAGCGTGGACATGACCTTAGTTAAATGTCTCATCCGAAATATGCCATCGCTGATAGAACAGCACTTCTTCAGAACGGCACTCGAATGTCGAGCTAGATTTCGTCCCCGAGCCTCTCTCGAGTGGGGCTTGAACCTACAGCTTTCTGAGAGGTGGGAGGGTTACTGACTGAGACACAGCTGACACTGTATAGTTTGGAGATCAATGTATGTCGACGTGTGTTGTTTCCGTATTGTTGTTTGATGAACAAAATTAATCTTGTCAGTTGTTTTCACCTTTTTTGTGTGATGTCAGGCAACACGTAAATCACTTCCAAACAAAGCAACGTGCTTGCTTCAGCTGATAGTGAATCGGTTCTATTCCACCTCAGTGCCTGGGAAAATACTTTGCTGCAATATGTGATGACCGCTGAGTTTGGACAGCAAAACTCTGATGAGCTGTCGAATCTATTGTCTCCGTTAGTTTGAGGGCTGTACTTGCCAGGGTATAAATTCAGCCCTGAATGTCAGTCAGACATCAGGTTCTGCCAGCGAGCACCAGACCCGCAGGTAAGAGAGATGGAGGGACCGAAAGAGGGAAAGAGGAGGGTAAGAGAAAAGGAGAGAATGTAAGAGAAAAAGCAGGATAAAAGGAGCATGATTAATGAAGGAGGCCTGAAGTGTCATGTGAACAAGGAGAAATACAGACTGAATATTAAAAGAAAGTTTGATCGAGAGGCGTTTTTAATTTGAGAAACCTAGGCAGAGGACAAATTCTTCGGTATAGTTGAAAAGTGTAAGGGAGAGAAGGTAAGGTGAATTCGATAGTGTTTAGACAACGTTAGCTTGGTGTTTTAAAGACCTACAGGCTATATGAGCAAAGGTTTATGAGAGGTACAAAGTTTTTACATGTTATTTAGAAGTTAGACAGTCCGAGGGGGAAAGTTGAGAAATGCTAATTAGAGGAAACAGGGATGAGAGACGGTCAGAACACAAAAGAACAGAGAAAGCATGAGATTTTTTTGCTCCAAGTAGTTGTCATAGAACATAGTTGAGAAATCCAGAATGGAATAAACTTACTGCTTTTCTGATTATAAATTGGACGTGTAGTTTGCTCATTGGAAATGGAATTTCTAATATTTGCCCATCTGATAAATGTTTGTAAGTTGATGGATCTGATGGGTCACCTGTTTCTGATATAAGGGTAATGACATGTTATTTTAATTTAGTTTGTGTCTTTTGCTGTGGAGGGACTTTGAACGGGCATCTATCCCCTCTCTCGCTCTCAACTGCACATCATACCTGAAGGTACAGAATGTCTCAGGCTACAAAGAGCAGCACTCAGGAAAAGGGCACCCCAGCTGCTGGTCCCACCCCTGCAGCTGGCTCCAAGGGCCTTAAGACCAGAGAACCTGGAGTCGGCAACTTCAAGGTAAGTGTAACCGTGCTTTATGCATTTGATGGGTTCGCTGCCCATCATGCCCAAGAACAAAGAGGTTTTGGGAACTGAAAAAGGCCACAAGGTCCAACAAACTCATCCCTCTTCAATTCAATTTGATTCCTTCATACCGCATCTCTGAATCATATTCTATCTCCATTCCCAGATATGATTATCGATTGGATATATTTCAGTTGATTTTCCTATTCATTTGTTAGACAAGAGACCCTGTCTAAGAAAACTTCTGGGTACGACTCTTTCTACTGCCAACTTTGTAATTTTAACCTTTAAGTTGGTGTCATGGCCTCCATCTGAACTGTAGGGATTCGATGTTTAACATTGAAAATTCGATTCTGTTCCTCTCCGGCATGCTAACCAACTCTTCAATGAGTTTGAACAAAACGTTAATTGGAGGTATGTGGGTTGTCACCTGCATCCTCCCCCCCCCCCCCCCCCCCCACCCCCCCCGCAACCCACCTACCCTTTCAAAACTCCAGGGTGTCATGGAGGTATCGGAAGATGGATATTCCATTCGAATGCCCTACTTTCAGATCACTCTGCACCTAACCACAGCATCCGAAACAAGCCCCCCCACCCCCAGCTCAGGTATAGCACAGTCTTGTGCAAAGTAAAGTTCATTTAATTCTACTCCACTGACCACAACCTCAGGTGAGCATTTTCTATTGCCCTGAGTGAGATTATCAAGTTAGCGCTGTATCAGGGGCGGTTGTTTGCAAATGCTGTCATAGAAATTTACAGCATGGAAACACGCCCTTCGGCCCAGCTTATCCATGCCGCCCAGTTACTATCACTAAGCTAGTCCCAGTTGCCCATATCCCTCTAATACCCACCCTGCCCATGTAACTGCCTAATTGCTTTTTAAAAGACAAAATCATGCCCGCCTCTACCAATGCCTCTGGCAGCTCATTCCAGATGCTCACCACCCTCTGTGTGAAACAATTTCCCCTCTGGTCTATTTTGTATCTCACCCCTCTCACCTTAAACCTATGTCCTCTAGCTCTAGACTCCTCTACCTTTGGGAAAAGATGTTGACTATCTACTTTATCTATGACCCTCATTATTGTATAGACCTCTATAAGATCACCCCTAAGCCTCCTACGCTCCAGGGCAAAAGGTCCCGGCCTATCCAGCCTCTCCTTATAACTCAGACCATCAAGCCTTGGTAGCATCCTCGTAAATCTCTTCTGCACTCTTTCTGGTTTAACAACATCCTTCCTATAATGGTCCCACAAATGGTATTGGCTAAAGGCTTGAGACTGGGCCAAATTTAGGAACAGAGGAACTTTCATCTGGTCAATCTGACTGATTTTAAACCCACAATTCCAGGACAATAGGTCAGCATCAAATTTATCACAGGAGCCCCTAACATACTTTGTAAAAGTATGCCCTCATTGTATAAACTGCAGTGTTGTAACAATAAAAGCTTTGCACGCTGCTGATAATGTTTTCAACCTCAGGGCATATGAAAAGATAGAAGCCTCAAAATAAGATTGGTCAGTCTCCAGAACAGGGCCTAGTTGGTTTCTTGGTGCCTGACCGCCTTCTTCCTTTACTGCAGATCTTCATTTATGAGCAGGAGAACTTCCAGGGCAGATTCATGGAGTTTTCCACTGAGTGCATGAACCTGTGCGATCGCAACTTCGATCGAGTGGGCAGTGTCCGTGTGGACTGTGGACCGTAAGTTTCTCTCAGAGGGTCGTGAGTCTTTGGGAATCTCTTCCTCGAAAAGTGATGGAAGCAGAGTTTTTGAGTATTTTGAAAGCGGTTGATAGATCCTTGATAAGCAAGGGGGTGAAAGGTTATGGGGGGGTGGGGGGGCTAGGCAGGCATGTGGAGTTGACGCTACAATCAGATCAGATTTGTACGTTCGTATGCGACCTTAGAAGAACAAAAAACCTTGCTAGGGCAGCGACGAAAGGAGATGGGGCAGGGCCATGTGGTTGTGGCCTTGAGATGTCGCCCGAACTCCTAAACCCAACAGGCACAGGTTTAGGATTGTTACCAGGTCAGCCCGGTGCTTATTCAAGTGGAGGAATGGGGTGCAATGGAAATGCATTTTGCGACCTCAGTGTGCAGCTCCTCAGAGTGAAAATGCACACACTCAACCTCTTACTTAATCATTGCGTATGAAAGAGTTCTAACAGGAGCCAGGTAATTCCCATAGAAACTGCTTAACATCTTGAAAAAGTGTATTTCACTGAGGCAGGGGCGGCACGGTAGCACAGTGGTTAGCACTGCTGCCTCACAGCACCAGGGACCCAGATTCAATCCTGTCTTGGGTGACGGCCTGTGTGGAGTTTGCACGTTCTCCCCGTGTCTGCGTGGGTTTCCTCCGGGTGCTCCGGTTTCCTCCCACAGTCCAAAGATGTGCAGGTTAGGTGGATTGGCTACACTGAACTTCTCCTTAGTGTCCAAAGATGTGCAGGTTAGGTGGGTAACAGGGATAAGATGGGGGACTAGGCCTAGGTAAGGAGCCCTTTCAGAGAGTCGGTGCAGACACAATGTGTCAGAGAGCCTCTTTCTGCACTGTCGGAATTCTATGTTCTAGCACACATTAGGTCTCTTGTGACTCCTGTTCAGATCAGAGCGGGGGGGAATGGAATGTGCAAGAACTTGGGAAAAGAGCTCTGGACTGGGACTAAGCAGGGGTGCACTTCAAAAGAGCTGACACAGATTCGATGGGCTGAATGGCATTTTTTTTTTGGAGCTGTACTGGTCTATGACCCTCACCAACGTAAGACAGCAAATACATTAAAATGGACCTGGTTTAGAGGCTCCACTGATTGAGGCCTGGAAGAGATGCAGGCTGGGAAATAGCACCACTGGCCTGCAATCCACCACCCCAACTTCATCTTGCCTTGGAACATTTTTCTAATGGCGGGATGGGGGGGAGGGACTGGCAGAGTTACCCTCGCGCACCTGACGAGTCACCACCAAAGTAATTAATGGCCTATTAACAGAGACCAGCTGGGATTTTCCCGTTGGCTTCTACATTCCTGCCGGTGGCAGGTGTTTAGTTTAAATGGCTGGAGATGGCCTCTTGGTGGCAGACCAGCCGTCCAGACAGGCCTAGAGGTCACGAGGCCCTCCTTGCCTTCCTGGCTGGAGGCCACTCTGTAGTGGGTTCCCTAACCCCAAACCCTCACAGTGGGCCCCGCCGCAAAAATCCATGTTTATTTAAACTTTAGAAAAAAGGTTGGAGGGAAGCAGTCTCCATTTTGAAGCACGTTCTCTCTCATTTTATTTCCATGGTTTCCCACTGCTTCTTTCAAACTGGAAGCCCTTTGATTGGCCCGCGGGCTTCAAGAGGCCACCTGGCAGCTTCAAGTGGATGGCGAGCCCTCCCTTTGACCATTGGTTGACCATCCTGGGAAAACCACAAGGAGTAACTGCTTTAGTGCGGGCCTCTGACCCGAAGCTGAGCCTGATGGGGCAGTTCAGAGGCCCACAGGGAAACCCCAGCTTGTTGTCTCTGCTATTATCATTTATCTCTTTGATACAGGACAGCTGGGGTAAACCTCAGGGATTGCTACTTCTAGGAAAGTTTGACCCATTTCTTTCCAGCGGCTGATTCAATTCTGTTTTGTTTCCCAGCTGGGTTGCTTTTGAGCAAGCTAATTTCCGTGGAGAGATGTTTATCCTGGAGAAGGGAGAGTATCCCCGCTGGGATTCCTGGTCCAACAGCTACAGGAGTGACCGCTTCATGTCCTTCCGTCCAGTCTGCATGGTAAGTTACTCAGACCTGGCTGAAGAAATTGGTGACTTACATTAGGCCAAAACGTGACTTACGGATTCTGTGACCGTGTGGACTGTGTGTGGGTTCCCAGTGACACTCAAGTAATTCCTGTGCAATTGGCTGAGGCAATCCATTTAATGACTGCAGGCACTACAGAGGCAAAAGATAACTCGGCCTTGTGTACCATACCTAGAGGCGATTATTGAACAGCCTTTCTGCAGGGAGGCATCACTAGCGGACTGGAGAGGATTTGTGGCTCCAGAGTCTCAAACTAGAGGTTCAAGGTGGTGAAGGGAAGCCCTGGTGACAGGAGTTGGAATCTGGCAATGCTGACTGTAGAGAATTTAAACTCTTCAATCTTACGTGAAAGCTATTTTCATGGCAATATCCCTTCTTGTCATCAACTCTTAACTCTCCATAATGTTCATGCTAGTTCAAGGCTTAAGTTCTGCACTGAAAGTTGGGGAGGCTTTTCGAATATATATCTCACAACCCTCGACCAAGTACAAGCAAAAGAAGCTTCTCATTTGATGGGACTTCCCACTCACCTCCTCACTTGAGCCTCTTTCTCGTCCTTAACCTTTGTATATTAATGGCCATTGCTTTTGTCTTTTGCTTCCCCTAAGCTTCCATTTTCCTAAGCCTTGATGAGATGTTAGACTCGGGCTCCATCTGGTCTCTTGAGTGGATGTCAGCGATCCCACGACACTATCTGAAAAATGATCAGGAGGAGCTATCCCTGGTGCCCTGACCAATATTATTCCCTCAAACCAATCACAAAAAAATAGCCCCCCCTCCACTGGCATCTTCCAATCCTGCCGAAGTCAACGGAGCTTTGAACGGTTCCCTGCATTTTACGGCCTCGCCCCCAGTGTGACGACGCAGTAAAGCTCCACCCAGATTATCCGCTCATGAACACATTGCTGTTTGTGGGGGGGGGTTCCTCTGTGCAAATTGGCCACCATGTCTCCTACTTTATAACAATAATTAAAAATACTCCAGACGGGATTTTCTGGCCCTTTCCACTGGCGGGAGGTGGGAGGTGGTCCCGAGGAAGATGATCCCCAGGCGGGACGGGCAAGCCATTCAAAGTGCCATAGGCATCAGCAGGATGCGACGATCCCTCCGGTGTCCAATGGCGGGCCATCTCTGACGCCAGAAAACATTCCGGAAAATTCCACCTGTAAGGCAGTTTGAGACATCTGGTGGCCATGAAAAGCGCAAGTCTTGTTTTAATTCCTTGCATCCTGATTGCCTTTTAAATCAAGAGTTGTCGCAATGCCTCATACAGTTCAAGGATATCAAAGTCACAGAATCACAGAATACTACAGTGCAGAAGAAGCCCTTCGGCCCATCGAGTCTGCACTGACGCAGGAAAAGCCCTGCCCTGCCCACTTAATCCCGTCTGCCAGCACTTGGCCCATAGTCTTGAATGTAGTGAAATGAAAATCGCTTCAATTAAGTTACTGTGAAAAGCCCCTAGTCACCACATTCCGGCACCTGTTCGGGGAGGCTGCTATGGGAATTGAACCGTGCTGCTGGTTTGCTTTAAAAGCCAGCGATTTCGCCCAGTGTGCTAAACCAGCCCCTAATGATGTGCCAAGTACTCATCCAGGTACTTTTTAAAGGATGTGAGGCAACCCGCCTCTACCACCCGCCCAGGCAGCACGTTCCAGACCATCACCAGCCACTTGGTAAAAATGTTTTTCCTCAAATCCCCCCTAAACTTCCCACACCTCACTTTGAACTTGTGTTGCCTTGTAACTGACCCTTCAACTAAAGGGAACAGCTGCTCCCTATCCACTCTGTCCACCCCCTCATGTCGGTCTCGGAATTATCGTCCAACCTACTTTTAAAACTCACACCTGTTGCAGCATAATCACTATCTCACCTGTTCGTCATTGGTGATGACCTATATTTTATTGCAATTCAAAACAAAAACCCGACGAGATTTTTTGTTGAGCCACTACACTCTACACTCCCATATCATGAAGTAACGACAAAGAAATGAAAAGTCACTTATTTTTAAATCCTCTAACAATTTTTTTTTTAACCCCCCCTGAACAGGACAACCAGGAGCACAAAATCTGCCTGTTCGAACTTGCTGAATTCCAAGGCAACAAGATGGAGATCACCGAGGATGACATTCCCAGCCTGTGGGCTTACGGATTCTGTGACCGTGTGGGCAGCGTGAGGGTTCCCAGTGGCACGTGAGTAACTCCGACGCCAATGCCATAGGCACATCATTTAATGAGTGCAAACACCTTAGAGAGAAAAGGCAGCTCGTCCTTGTGTGTCATACCGAGGCAGCTGTTCAACAATGTTTCCGTGAAGAGGCATTACGAGCAGACTGAAGAGGATTTGTGGCTCTAGTTTGTAATTGGTCTCAAAGTAGAGCTTCAGGGGAGGTGGAATCTGGAAAAGGTGGCGATAGAATTTAAGCCATTCAATTTAAAACAAACAAACAAAGCAATTGTCATACCCTGAAACCCAAGTGTAAATTCAAGTCAGGCTTGGTAAGTTACTCAGACTTGGCTGAAATAATTGGTGACTTACATTATGCCAGAATATAACTTGTGGATTCTGTCACCATGTGGACAGTGGCACGTGAGTAATCCCTGCGCAAGTCTCATCAATCTTACGTAAAAGTTATTTTCATGACAATTACCCTTCTTGTCATCAACTCTTAACCCGCCATGATGTTCATGCTAGTTCAAGTCTTTGGTTCGACACTGAAAGATGGGGAGGATTTTCGAATATATACCTTGCAACGCTCAACCATTTTCTAGACCTGTATGCTACGGCATTTTAAGTGCTCATCTAAATACTGTTTAAATGTTGTGAGGGTTCCTGCCTCTACGACCCCTTCATTGATACAAAAAAACATAGAACATAGAAAATAGAAGCAGAAGGAAGCCATTCGGCCCTTCGAGCCTACTTCACCATTAATTATGGTCCTAAAAGATTTACCCCTTATCCTCAAACTATGACCCCCTAATTCTGGACACCCCCACCATTGGGAACATTCTTTCTGAATCTACCCTGTCTAATCCTGTTAGAATTTTGTAAGTTTCTATGAGATCCCCTCTCACTCTTCTAAACTCCAATGAATATAACCCTAACCGATTTGGTCTGTCCTCACTCATGTAACATGCAGCGAGTTCCAAACTCCAACCACCCCTGGGTGAAAACGATTTTCCTCACATCCCCTTGCCGTAAGCAACACTTTAGATGGGGGCAGTCAATTTACCAACTACTGCTCTGAGGGTGGAATGGGGGGGGGGATGGGTTAGGGGGTTGTTGGACTACACCCCACCCCCCGCGGCTAACTTCAGGGGGATATTTGAACTGCTGAGAGGGGGCGGTGTGATTTGGAGGAGTGGCTGACACCCGAACCGTGACATCTTTCTTACTTCTTGTTGCAGTTGGGTTGGTTACCAATATCCTGGGTACAGAGGATACCAGTACTTGTTTGAGATGGGCGATTACAAACACTGGAACGATTGGTGTGCCCAGCAGCCCCAGATGCAGTCCATCCGTCGCCTCAGAGACATGCAGTGGCATCAGAAAGGCTGCTTCCAGTTCGCCACCAAGTGAGGAAACACTGACTCAAGCTCAGCAGGCTGATGGAGAAGCGAATGCAGCCCATTCATATGATGGAATCATTCGTGGTGAAGGCTCCAATTATTATTTTTAACTCATTCTGGTCAGCTAATTTCTCTGCACTTTACAATGTAAAGCAGATATTTCAGAATCCAAAATATACTTTATGATGCAAATAAAGAAATTGGATAAAAGCTAGCGTTCTCACTTTGGTTCATGATGTGTTGAGAGCAGTTCTTGAGGAGCTACCTTCCCTTCAGTTATCTGTTGTCCTGCTGGGATTGGGTTCAAAAGAATATAAAACCGTTAAGAATTAGGAGCAGGAATAGCGTACCAGCCTATTCAACAAAGGTTGGTCTCATACCACACTCCCCATGTCCCTTGATTCATTGAGAGCTTCCAAATGTATCGATCTCCACCTGGAAGGTACTCAATGATGGAGAATCCATAGTCCTCTGGGGTAAGGAATCCCAATGATCCACAACCCTCAAAGTGATCAAATTTCCCCTCATCTTAGTCCTAAATGATCGACCATGTACTCTGAGGCTATTTCCCCCGTGCTCAATGAGGGAGGCAGCCCACGGATGGCGCCATCCTTCAATTATAAGATCCACGGTGAGTGTTGACAAGGTAGTTGCCTACACTGATCCCAGGACTGCCGACACACACATACTTTAAAAAATATATATATTTTATTCAAGATTTTTTGGCCAAACATAACAGTACACAGTTTTTCTTTTTAACAACAATAAAACAATATAAATAACAGTGGCCAGTTTTAAACAAATAAATAAATAATATATAAACAAAAACTAAATGGCAACTGCCTTATCAAAAATAGTTACTCTCCAAAAGTACAATCTAACAGTCCAATATACATTACCTAAAACAAATGCCTATACATATACAATGACATCCCTGAGAGCCCGCCCGGGTCCTCCCCCCCACCTTCCCCCCACACCCCCCTTCCCCCCTGGGTTGCTGCTGTTGCCTTCTTTCTTTTCCATTCCCTCTATCGTTCTGTGAGGTAGTCGACGAACGGTTGCCACCGCCTGGTGAACCCCTGAGCCGAACCCCTTAATACGAACTTGATCCGTTCTAGCTTTATAAACCCTGCCATGTCATTTATCCAGGTCTCCACGCCCGGGGGTTTGGCTTCCTTCCACATTAACAACATCCTGCGCCGGGCTACTAGGGACGCAAAGGCCAAAACATCAGCCTCTCTCGCCTCCTGTACTCCCGGCTCTTCTGCGACCCCGAATATAGCCAACCCCCAGCTTGGCTCGACCCGGACCCCCACCACCTTCGAAAGCACCTTCGCCACCAACATCCAGAACCCCTTTAGTGCCGGACATGACCAAAACATGTGGGTGTGATTCGCTGGGCTTCTCGAACATCTCGCACACCTATCCTCCCCCCAAAAAAATTTACTGAGCCGTGCTCCAGTCATATGCGCCCTGTATAAAACCTTAAATTGTATCAAGCTTAGCCTGGCACACGAGGACGACGAGTTTACCCTACGTAGGGCATCAGCCCATAGCCCCTCTTCGATCTCTTCCCCCAACTCTTCCTCCCATTTCCCTTTCAGCTCATCTATCATGATCTCCCCCTCGTCCCTCATTTCCCTATATATATCCGACACCCTACCATCCCCCACCCATGTCTCTGAGATCACTCTATCTTGCACCTCCTGCGTCGGAAGCTGCGGGAATTCCCTCACCTGTTGCCTCGCAAACGTCCTCAGTTGCATATACCTAAACGCATTCCCTTGGGGCAACCCATACTTTTCCGTCAGCGCTCCCATACTTGCAAACGTCCCATCCAGGAACAGATCTCTCAGTTGTACTACCCCAGCTCTTTGCCATACTCCAAATCCCCCATCCATTCTCCCCAGAACAAACCTATGGTTATTTCTTATCGGGGACCGCACCGAGGCTCCCGTCCTTCCCCTATGCCGTCTCCACTGCCCCCAAATTTTTAGTGTTGCCACCACCACTGGGCTTGTGGTGTATTTCTTCGGTGAGAACGGCAACGGTGCCATCACCATTGCTTGTAGGCTGGTTCCTTTGCAGGACACCCTCTCCAATCTCTTCCACGCCGCTCCCTCCCCTTCTCCCATCCACTTACACACCATTGAAATATTGGCGGCCCAGTAATAATCGCTTAGGCTCGGTAGTGCCAGCCCCCCCCCTATCTCTACTACGCTGCAAGAACCCCCTCCTCACTCTCGGGGTCTTCCCGGCCCACACAAAACTCATAATACTTTTCTCAATTCTCTTAAAAAAAGCCTTCGTGACCATCACCGGGAGGCACTGAAACACAAAGAGGAATCTCGGGAGAACCACCATTTTAACCGCCTGCACCCTACCTGCCAGTGACAGGGACACCATGTCCCATCTCTTGAAATCCTCCTCCATCTGTTCCACCAATCGTGTTAAATTAAGCCGGTGCAAGGTTCCCCAATTCTTGGCTATCTGAATCCCTAAGTACCGGAAGTCTCTTGTTACCTTCCTCAGCGGTAAATCCTCTATTTCCCTGCTCTGCTCCCCCGGATGCACCACAAACAACTCACTTTTCCCCATGTTCAATTTATACCCCGAAAAATCCCCAAACTCTCCAAGTATCCGCATTATCTCTGGCATCCCCTCCACCGGGTCCGCAACATACAACAACAAATCATCCGCATACAAAGATACCCGGTGTTCTTCTCCTCCCCTAAACACTCCCCTCCACTTCCTGGAACCCCTCAGTGCTATGGCCAGGGGCTCAATCGCCAATGCAAACAATAACGGAGACAGGGGACACCCCTGCCTCGTCCCTCTGTGAAGCCGGAAATAATCAGACCCCCGTCCATTCGTGACCACACGGGCCATCGGGGTCCTACACAGCAACAGTACCCATCTGATATACCCATCTCCACAGCCAAATCTCCTCAGCACCTCCCACAGATAATCCCACTCCACTCTGTCGAATGCTTTCTCGGCATCCATCGCCACCACTATCTCCGCTTCCCCCTCTGGCATTACCCCTGGCAACCTCCGTATGTTCGTGTTCAGCTGTCTCCCCTTCACAAACCCGGTTTGGTCCTCATGGACCACCCCCGGGACACAGTCCTCTATCCTCTATCACCTTGGCCAGAATCTTAGCATCCACGTTTAAAAGGGAAATGGGCCTATAGGACCCGCATTGCAGCGGGTCTTTTTCCTTCTTTAAGAGGAGCGATATCGTTGCCTCTGACATAGTCTTTCCCTAGCCTCATTAAAGGTTCTCGTCAAAAGCGGGGCCAGCAAGTCCATATACTTCCTATAAAATTCCACCGGGAATCCGTCTGGTCTCGGGGCCTTCCCCGCCTGCATGCTCCCAATCCCTTTCACTACCTCCTCCATCTCAATCTGTGCTCCCACTCCCGCCCTCTCCTGTTCCTTCACCTTAGGGAATTCCAGCTGATCCAGTAAGCACATCATTCTCTCCTTCCCTTCCGGGGGCTGAGCTTTATATAATCTTTCGTAGAATGCCTTGAACACCCCATTCACTCTCTCCGCTCCCCGCTCCATCTCTCCCTCCTCATCTTTCACCCCCCCTATCTCCCTCGCTGCTCCCCTCTTCCTCCGTTGGTGGGCCAGCAACCGGCTCGCCTTCTCTCCATATTAGTACTGTACATCCTGTGCCCTCCTCCATTGTGCCTCTGCATTAACCGTAGTCAACAAGTCAAATTCTACATATAACCTTTGTCTTTCCCTGTACAGTCCCTCCTCCGGTGCCTCCGCATATTGTCTGTCCACCCTCAAAAGTTCTTTCAGCAACCGCTCCCTTTCCCTACCCTCCTGCTTTCCTTTATGTGCCCTGATAGATATCAGCTCCCCTCTAACTACTGCCTTCAACGCCTCCCAGACCACTCCCACCTGAACCTCCCCATTGTCATTAAGCTCCAAGTACCTTTCAATACACCCCCTCACCCTTAAACATACTCCCTCATCCGCCAATAATCCCATGTCCATTCTCCAGGGCGGGTGCTGTTCTTTTTCCTCTCCTATCTCCAGGTCCACCCAATGTGGAGCGTGGTCCGAGATAGCTATGGCCGTGTACTCGGTCCCTGTCACCTTCGGGATCAATGCCCTTCCCAAAAAAAAAAAGTCTGTCCGTGAATATACTTTATGAACATAGGAGAAAAACGAGAACTCCTTACTCCTAGGCCTGCTAAATCTCCAGGGGTCTACTCCTCCCATCTGCTCCATGAAGTCCTTGAGCACCCTAGCTGCAGCCGGCCTCCTCCCGGTTCTGGACCTCGATCTGTCCAGCCCTGGATCAAGCACCGTATTGAAGTCTCCCCCCATTACCAACTTTCCTGCCTCTAGGTCCGGGATACGTCCCAACATACGCCTCATAAAATTTGCATCATCCCAGTTCGGGGCATATACGTTCACTAGAACCAACGCCTCCCCTTGCAATCTACCACTCACCATCACGTATCTACCCCCACTATCCGCCACTATGGTCTTTGCCTCAAACAGTACCCGTTTCCCCACTAATATAGCCACCCCCCTGTTCTTTGCATCTAACCCCAAATGAAACACCTGCCCCACCCATCCTTTGCGTAGTCTGACCTGGTCTATCAGTTTCAAATGCGTCTCCTGCAGCATAACCACATCTGCCTTTAATTTCTTTAGGTGTGCGAGTACCCGTGCCCTTTTAATCAGCCCGTTCAGCCCTCTCACATATTCCACGTGATCAGCCGGGTTGGGGGGCTCTTTACCACCCCCCCCCCCTTGTTGACTAGCCATCCCCATTTTTAATCCAGCTCCTCACCCGGTTCCCACGTGCCCGTATATCCCCCCGACGGCGCCCTCCCGCCCCGACCACCCCACCCCGTACCAGCTCCCCCTTCTCCCCAGCAGCAGCAACCCAGTTAACCCCCCCCCCGCTAGATCCCTTTCTAGCGTAGTTGCACCCCCCATGTTACTCCCAGAAGTCAGCAAACACTGGCTGACCTCGGCTTCCCCCCATGACCTCGGCCCCCACTGTGCGAGGCCCCCTCCTTCCTGCTTCCCTGTTCCCGCCATGATTACCATAGCGCGGGAACAAAGCCCGTGTTTCCCACTTGGCCCCGCCCCTAATGACCGGCGCCCACAGTTCCTCATCCTCCCTCCCCCCCTCCCCCACAACATGGGGAAGAGAGAAAAGTTACAGGGTCGCAAGATTAACAACTTGAAAAATCATCCCCTCCCCCTTTTTCCCCCTTTCACCCCACGTAATCACCCCACCACTTTGTCCCAAACGTTCTTTTCCTTGCCCGCCTATTCCAGCTTCTCGTCCACAATAAATGTCCACGCCTCTTCTGCCGTCTCAAAGTAGTGGTGCTTCCCTTGGTGTGTGACCCACAATCTTGCCGGCTGCAAAATTTCGAATTTGACCTTCCTTTTGTGAAGCACCGCCTTAGCCCGATTAAAACTTGCCCTCCTTCTCGCCACCTCCGCACTCCAATCTTGATATATGCGGATCACCGCGTTCTCCCACCTACTGCTCCGAGTTTTCTTCGCCCATCTGAGGACCATCTCTCTGTCATTATAGCGGAGAAATCTCACCACTATGGCTCGAGGTATTTCTCCAGTCCTCGGTCTTCGCGCCATAACTCGATAAGCTCCCTCCACCTCCAACGGGCCCGTCGGGGCCTCCGATCCCATTAACGAGTGAAGCATCGTGCTCTCATATGCCCCGACGTCCGCCCCTTCTGCACCTTCGGGAAGACCAAGAATCCTTAAATTCTTCCTCCTCGCATTATTCTCCAGCACCTCCAGCCTTTCCACACACCTTTTGTGTTGTGCCTCGTGCATCTCTGTCTTCACCACCAGGCCCTGTATTTCGTCTTCATTTTCAGCGGCCTTTGCCTTCACGACCCGAAGCTCCTGCTCCTGGGTCTTTTGCTCCTCCTTTAGCCCTTCAATCGCCTGTAATATCGGGGCCAGCAGCTCCTTCTTCATCTCCTTTTTTAGTTCTTCCACACAGCGCCGCAGGAACTCTTGTTGGTCAGGGCCCCATACCAAACGGCCACCTTCCGACGCCATCTTGTGTTGTGCTTGCCTTCCTTGCCGCTGCTCTAGAGGATCCTCCGCAATCCGGCCGCTTTCCTCTCCTTTTTCCATCCATAGCCAGGGGGGATTCCCTTCTGGTTTACTGCACAGTGTTTTTAGCCGTTAAAATTGCCGTTGGGGCTCCTATTAAGAGCCCAAAAGTCCGTTCCACCGGGAGCTGCCGAAACGTGCGACTTAGCTGGTCATCGCCGCACCCGGAAGTTCCGACACACACATACTTAACAGCAAGGTCTCCCTGGATAGCAGTGCAGAAATCCAAGTGTTGCTAGCCATCTACTGTGTCACAACTGCCACCCAGCAAGGAGCTGGAAACTAAATACTTCAGCGAGATACATTTGAGAGCATTCAATTTAACCTTTCATAGTCCCAGGCCGACTGCACAATGAAACTCCAATCAGCCAGACAAGCATGTTCTTGTCAATTCTAGGGCTGTCTCTAAATTAGCTCTGTGCCCTGTGGGTAGCAATCTTACATCTGAGTCAGGAAGGGTGTAGGTCAAGCCTCCCGCCAGACACTTGAGCACACAGCTTTATGCTGACACTTTAATGCAGCGCTGAGTGAGTGTAGCACTGTTGGAAATGGTGTCTTTTGGCTAAACTGAGGCCCTGTCTGTACTTTGTTGCTCTGTTTCTCTGGTTATCAAAATGGCGGTCAATATGGTCGCCTTCCTTAATCCTAATTATGTTTGCTTCAGAGTCGCCAGGTATCTCTTAATACCGCCACAAGGTTCAAACCCGAATACTGATCAAAGAGCCAGTACACCAGTTAGTTAGTTCAAAGTCAATACTATTTATTTACACATACAGTAATATCTACACATGCACGCAGTACTACAAACTAAACTATCTCTAAGCTAACGCCTATACTTAGCTTCGGGTGCCCACTCAGTCAGAGCAACAATGGCCGTTGTTCGGATCTGAGGTTACTGGGTTCGAAGTGGTACAAGAGAACAGCTAAGGTCGTCCGCCTGGTAGCGAGCGTTGACCTTAAACTTACTTGCTTCTGGTGCAGCTGGTGGATGGGTCTCTCCGCTTTGAGAGCCAAGTCCAAGAGAGCGATTCTCTCTGGGGGGTTTCTTCTTATACTTGGAGGGGCTTCGCACGCTTTTGGGCGGGCCTTGAACTTGGCCCCAATTAATTGGGCCGCATCTTGATCACTGGTATTGACCTTGACCAATAAAGGGGTGGGTGCCCTGATGGCTGGGCGTGTCTTAGGTGGCCGTTGGTCTTGCTATGTTTGCGCTTTCGGTTTGGGGAGCTGGCGCCAGGATGTCTGGAGCTGTATCGGTTGCTTGAGTGTCTTTCCTTTGTTCCCGGAGATGGGCCATCAATATGTTAATTGACCTACAGTTTCAGTCCCGTCTGGGAGCTGCCTTCCCAATACGCATACAGGCTCTGTGCCTGCTTGCTTTCGGAACATTGTCCATAGTTCCCTACATTCGTTGTGAGCATCCATTTTGTATTCTGGAAGTGGCCATCTCAGATGGCTACTTGCCCTCCTTGTGATCCTCAATGCGAAGCGTGAAGGATCAAATTACTGCATCTTCTTCGTTCTCCTCCTAAGTCGGGCACGCATAAGCAAGGACAGGCTCTACGCTACTCTGTCCTATGAATTGGAACTTTTACCTAAATTGCTTTATGTACACACATCATTATAAAATTCGACGGGGCGCTATGACATTCAGGCATGCATTACAAAATAAAATAAAAAAACTGGTACCTCTACTGTCCTTAACTAAACTATCCTTAATCAATGAAAACATGTACAACACTTTAAACTATACAGTAGCAGCAACACAGGTTTCTCTGGTTTGGCAGTCAAGCACAGAGTTTTACATCTCTTTTATTAGAACAAACAAACACAAAAAAACGGATGCACTTTAATTCACTTAAAGAGGATGGGGGGTTTGTTGAAGTTCGAAAATAGGAAATCTGAATGTGTATACCGGAGTGCAGGAGGCTTTCCTCCGTCACTTCCTGAGCCTTAGTGCCTGAACGACACTGCAGAGTATTGCAAGTACTAATAGTGCTTCTACAGTGTAGGACAGGGAATACCAAGTAATGAACTTGTCACACCAGGTTGGTGTATCGGTTGCTATCTCTGGGTACAGTGTATGGCAGGGATGGGAAACATTCACGGCCTGTGTGGTAGGGGTCAGGGGGGGTCGCGTCTGCGCGAAACTGGAGTGATCCCGCAAAGATCCAAATGTAGACTATGATGGTTGTCATCATGTTTTTTTTCCTTTCTTTCGTAACCTTCCTGAGGCTTCTGTGGTTCTGGATTTCTGTGGACACAAGCACAATACCTGTTGTTATTTTGTTTAAGATCTCGTTTGTCTGTCTGTCTGTCCATTTATTGCCAATTACCCATTATAATTGGTCACCATCTGTGACTCCCTCATTTATTTTTTAAACCAAATATTTGGGACAAGATATCCGAGAAAAATATGGACACAGCGCGAGCTGTCTCGCAGCCTGTGTGGGCGATGCGGTGAATGTACCATCCCAGTGTTGAGGATGTAAATAGCATGTGGAAAGCAACCTAAGGGTCGCCGTAAAACAAACAAAAGAGTTTTGAACCAAAAGTTCGAAATGGGGTGCGTATGGGCCACGGCGGGTAAGAATGGGTGGAATCCCCGGGTAGGACGGTGACCAGTGCCATATGTGCTCTACCCGAGTGTAGCTGACCAGATGGGGGTCCTCAGGCAGGGCGGGGACCAGTGCCGTTTCTCCACTGCCTGAGCGACCGGCAAGAATGGTAAGAATTTGTGGTCGTCGTGGGGGTTGCATTTTGTGGCTATCTTCCACCTTCAAAGCAGAAGAGTAGCTATGAACTGTTGTCTACGGGCAAACTAATTCCTCTAACAGCCATTTGGCATCAAAAGGGTAGTTCTGACTGCATCAAGATGTGGTGTGGGGCCATGAAAACCTTGAGTTAACAAACAACATTTAACAATCACATCATGAAGCGCATCACCTCCATACTCCCAGAACGCCTTGATCCACTGCAATTCGTATACCGCTGCAACCGGTCCACATCAGACGCCATTTCCCTGGCCCTGCACTCATCCCTGGATCATCTCGAAAACAAGGACTCCTACATCAGACTCCTATTTATTGACTACAGCTCCGCCTTCAACACCATAATCCCAGCCAAGCTCATATCAAAGCTCCAAAACCTAGGACTTGGCACCCCACTCTGCAACTGGATCCTCGATTTTCTGACCAACAGACCACAATCAGTAAGAATGAACAACAACACCTCCTCCACAATAGTCCTCAACACCGGGGCCCCGCAAGGCTGCATACTTAGCCCCCTACTCTAATTCCTGTACATACACGACTGCGTGGCAAAATTTGGTTCCAACTCCATCTCCACGTTTGCTGACGACACGACCATAGTGGGCCAGATCTCGAATAACGACGAGTCAGAATACAGGCGGGAGATAGAGAACCTAGTGGAGTGGTGTAGCGACAACAATCTCTCCCTCAATGCCAGCAAAATTAAAGAGCTGGTCATTGACTTCAGGAAGCAAAGTACTGTACACACCCCTGACAGCATCAATGGGGCCGAGGTGGAGATGGTTAGTAGCTTCAAATTCCTAGGGGTGCACATCTCCAAAAATCTGTTCTGGTCCACCCACGTCGACGCTACCACCAAGAAAGCACAACAGCGCCTATACTTCCTCAGGAAACTAAGGAATTTCGGCATGTCCACATTAACCATTACCAACTTTTACAGATGCACCATAGAAAGCATCCTATCAGGCTGCATCACAGCCTGGTATGGCAACTGCTCGGCCCAGGACCACAAGAAACTTCAGAGAGTCGTGAACACCGCCCAGTCCATCACACAAACCTGCCTCCCATCCATTGACTCCATCTACACCTGCCGCTGCCTGGGGAAAGCGGGCAGCATAATCAAAGATCCCTCCCACCCGGCTTACTCACTCTTCCAACTTCTTCCATCGGGCAGGAGATACAGAAGTCTGAGATCACGCACGAACAGACTCAAAAACAGCTTCTTCCCCACTGTCACCAGACTCCTAAATGACCCTCTTATGGACTGACCTCATTAACACTACACCCTGTATGCTTCGCCCGATACCAATGCTTACGTAGTTACATTGTATATGTTGTGTTGCCCTATTATGTATTTTCTTTTCTTCCCTTTTCTTCCCATGTATTTAATGATCTGTTGAGCTGCTCGCAGAAAAATACTTTTCACTGTACCTCGGTACACGTGACAATAAACAAATCCAATCCAATCCAATCCAAAACACGCAAACATAACAAAAATCGTGCGGGTTCCATCAGAAAGGAGACCGTAAATCTCCATCGGATCCTTTTTACCATCATCTGGACACCTCATTGCTCTAAAGCGAACAGAGTCGCAAAGGGATTTGTGTGGTGGGAGTCAGACTCTCAGTCATCTTCTTCTCCCAGTTGCCATACTCGTGACTGGAGTAGTTGTGCCAAAGCTGCTTGGGGCGAATTGGGGCCCATCTCATCATTCCGGATGAGCCTGAACGAATTGTCTCAGTGCCAGTGTTTTGTATCGAGGTTGGGGCTGCCAGGGGGTAATCCATAATCGTTGGGCGGTGGGTCTGGATCAGGGGCTTTAATATACGTTATTTCAAAGGGGTCGCTGGAATCATGTTCGGAGTCGCTGGTAGTGGGGCCTGGTGCAGGGGTGTAATCGTAGCATGGTGTGCTGGGGCTGTCGCTGTCGCTGTCGCTTTCGGTTGGAGGAAGGGAGAGGCGGAGTCGTGCCTCTGGGGGTGGAGTTGTAGCTGTGTCTGAGGATGGGCTGGACAGGTTGAGGGAGGGTAGGAATACGTCGTATGTGGGCGGGGCATGCTCATCTGCTGCTGCAAGCGAGGTGTGGTGTGCATGGTTGTTCTGCGAGCCATAAGCCTTAAGCTGGTTTATGTGGAACCACGCTGGCTTGCCATTAGGATATATGATTTTATATACAGAGGGGCTGACTTTATCAGAGATGGAGTGCGGTCCGGCAGATTTGGGGGAAAGGAATGAACTGGGGTTGTATAGGGATAGCATGACTTGCTGCCCTACTACAAACTCTTGTGTGTACTGTCTTATCAAAGCAAACTTTGCTTTGCTTCTTGTGTGTCCCAAGTCTAACAGCTGCTGCAAGCTGGGCTGCTTTTACATTTTCTAAAATCTGTTGAACTGCTTTCTCATGGGTGAGGGCAGTGACTGTGGGGTGGCCAAATCCAGTCCTAACAAATATTCTGTCCCTTTCATGGGGTGTCCGGTCATGAGGGTGTGGGGGGTGTATCCTGTTGATACACTCTTATAAACATTAGTGTAAAGGGGAGAACTGTGTCCCAGGTGCTGTTGCGTTGTTGCACCATTTTTCTGAGGGTCGTTTTTAAAGTTCTGTTCATTCTTTCCACTCTGCCGCTTGATTGGGGTGGTATGCAATATGGAATTTTTGTTTGATTCCGAAAATTGTAAGGACTTTTTTCATCACTCGTCCTGTAAAATGGGAGCCTTGATTGGGCTCTATACTGCGTGGACGTCCCCATCTTGTAAAGATGTGCTGAGTGATGATTTTGGTGTTTGTTCTGGATGGAAAGGCTTCCACCCATTTTGTGAAGGTGTCGCTGACCACCAACACATACTTGAAACCATTCCTGCAGGGGGGTAGGGGTCCTATATAATCGATTTGCAAGTTCGTCCAGGGGCCATTAACGGGGCGGGTGTAACTTAGCTGACCTTTCTTTGCGTATCTGTCCGGATTGTTCTGGGCACAGATTAAGTAATTCTCAATGTAGTGTGTCACATTGGCTTTTAAATCGGGCCACCAGCAGAGAGGTCTGAGGTGGGCAAGGGGAGCTTTTATGTCTTGATAACCATGGTTGTCATGGACTTGGCAAATAATTTGATTCCTGTCCTGGCTGGGGACTACATAAATGCCGTCTTTTAAAATAACACCGTCATGTGTGGTTATCGCGTTTTTGTACTTATCATAGGTGGCTGGGAAGTTGCCTTTTAAAACTTCCCTGAGCTGTGTGTCTTCTTTTTGGGCCTTTGCTAAATCCTGAATGTTGGTCTGTGAGACCTGAACCGCGTGTACTGGGGCACTCTCGGGGGGTTCCAAAAGTGGCCATGTCTGGAACCTGCCTTTGCTAGGGCGTCTGCCTTAACGTTACCAGGGGGGGGGGGGAAGAACGATGGTGGCTACAGACTTTAATAATGCCATATTTCCTATCTTTGGCTGTCTGTAGGATATGCTGGAGTAATGGGGCTGAGGGTAGGGGTTTTCCGTCTGCGGAAACGAATCCTCCAGATTCCCATAGGGGTAGGAATTCAGTTAAACTGTTACAGACATATAATGTCGGCTGGGGTCGGGAACGAGTCGGGGTGTTCCACAATGTAAGCTATGGCTGCTAGTTCTGCTGCCTGTGAGCCTAAATGTCCTGGCAATTTTAACGATATTTCTTCTAGGGCGTGTCCCTGCGCGTCCTCTACATAAATACCGCAACTGGTAATCCTTTTTCCGTTTAAAACTGTGGAGGAGCCATCCACATAGATCCTAAGGGGTGCGCATGTGTCTGTGTGCTGGGGTCTCTGGGGTGTAGTACCTGGTTTCGGGGGAGCTGACTTTGGTACAAAGGGTCATGTATTGTGCTTGGTGGATATTATTTCAGACTCATGTGGGGTGCCTGCATAGTGCAAATTGTCAGCGAGGAAACTGTGGGTTTTTGTCCTCTTAACTGTTATGTCCCGTCCCTGTAAAAGAAGGGTCCAACGGGCTGCACGGATCTGGCTGACTGTGCCATCCTTAAGTCTACCATCATATAGGAGTTGTGTTGGGGTGTGCTCAGTTAAAATGGTGTTGGGGTTGAGTCCTGTAATGTAGGCAAAGTATTCTACTGCCCAAAAAACTGCGAGCAGGTGCCTTTCGCAAATCCTTGCTCGACTGGATCTGATACTCATGAGGCGGATGCCACAGGGCTAATCGATCATGTCGTTCTTGGAGGAGCACGGCCGAAAGGGTTCGGTCGGTGGTAGCAACTTCAATTGCGTACGGGGAGAGTGGATCTGGGACCTGTAATGCGGGGGCTGTGCTGAGGGCTCTTTTTAAAGCATCCACGGCATCCGTGTGCTGTGGAAGCCACTTCCAAGGTGCCTTCTTCTTGAGAAGTTCTGATAGGGGTGCTGCCTTTGTGGCAAAACCGTCAAAGTGAATTCTACAGTAGCCAACCAGCCCTAGAAATGACCGGAGGGCTGTGACGTTATGGGGCAGGGGTAATTTGACGATCGAGTCGATTCGTTTCTGCTCGATCTCGCATTTGCCATATGTGATTACTGTTCCTAAGTAAATCACCTTTTCCTGTAAAATTCGGGCGTTCTTGGGGTTCACTTTACAGCCAATTTTTTGTAGGAGTCCTAATAGTTCGGCGAGAAGTGAAATGTGCTCTCCGTTTGTGTCCGTCTGTAAAAGCAGATCATCTACATATTGGACCAGACAATCGGGTCGGGAGAATTTTGCTGAACCATTTGCAAGCTGTCGATGGAAAATGGAGGGGGAATTGTGGAAGCCTTGTGGAAGGCACGTCCACGTATATTGCTGTCCCTGGAATGTGAAAGCAAATTTATATTTGGGGCTGTTTAGCACAGGGCTAAATCGCTGGTTTTGAAAGCTGACCAAGGCAGGCCAGCAGCACGGTTCAATTCCCGTAACAGCCTCCCCGAACAGGCGTCGGAATGTGGCGACGAGGGGCTTTTCACAGTAACTTAATTTGAAGCCTACTTGTGACAATAAGCGATTTTCATCTTCATTTCATTTCATTTCATATTGGCACGCTTTATCCAATGGAAAAGACCAAAAGCCGTTGCTAATGTCCAAAACCGAATTTCGTTTTGACTGTAGTCCCTGTTTGAGCATGGTCTCGGGATTCGTGGCTATGGTGGGGGCTGCAACTGGGGGTTACTTTGTTTAGTTCCCGATAATCAATGGTCAGTCGCCATGATTCATCGGGTTTCCTGACGGGCCAAATTGGAGCATTGTTCGTGGCGGCATTGATCGAAGTACGCCTTGATCAAGCAGACTCTGTATAACTTTTGAGATTTCTCCCTCTGCTTCTTGGGAGAAACCATACTGCTTTTGGGGTCTGGGGCCGGGACCTGTAATGTTCACCAAGCCAGCGATTTTGCCACAGTCGTGCTTGTGCTGTGGAAATGCTGCTTTGTGTCGCTGCAGGACTTCCCTAATTTCTTTGTTCTGACTAATGGCTCGAGGGTCGGACCAGAAGTCTCCTACTGCGCTAATTCTATTTTCATAGTCTCCAACTGTGAGCGTGGTGGTGGCTCATGCTGCCTTTGCCATTCTCCACACACATTTATTTACTGGATCAAATGATAGATTGTGGGAGCTCATAAAATCAATGCCTAAAATGTGTTCGGCTGTCTGGGGTAGATCGACCAGAACTATGGGGTGTTTAGTCTTAATGTTCCCTATCTGGATTGCTACAGGGGCTGTGATGTGTCCCTGCTGCAAATGCCCTGTAAAACCGCTGCGTGTAATGGTGTCTTTAGTGGGCCACGTGTCTCGCTGAAACATCGTGGAGGAGTTGAGCGTGGTGCGGGACCCTCCTGTGTCCCAAGGAAATTCTACGGGGTGTACCCGGACTGTGCCTGCCACTACTGGTCTACCGGACTTGTCCCAAAGGGTGTCGCAGACCAAAGTTGGGGAGCCCGAACACCGTCAGTCGGTGCCGTTCATGTCTGCGGTATCAGAACGGGCGCTAACACTGTGAATTGGCTTTGCCCTATTCTTATTTAGGGTGCCTGTCTGTTGGTTTCTCTGCTGCTTCTGGGGCGCATTGCACTCTCGTGCATAGTGTTAAATTGGCCGCAATTATAACACTCCTGGGATTTGGTTTGCTGTGGGCTGTTCCTTCCCTCATTTACCCATGCAGGGTTCTGGTGCGTCCTAATTGGATGCATGTTCGCATCTGCCTGCTTTTCCTCTGCTTTGCCATAAGCTGTTTTACCTTGGATGGACTGTTCCCAAGTGCGGGACAATCTTTTTAAAACCCATTTTTCATTGTGGGCCTCGTCTGAGGGGTCGTAATTTGCACAAGCTCTCTGTCCTGCCTCTGTCACATGAGAGACTAGGGTGCGGGTCCATTTGGCCATATTATCTGGGGTAAAATGGGCGCGGGCTATCTCTCCAAACACCGCTGTGAAATGTATCCACAAGCGTCCAGCAAACGCTGTGGGGTGCTCTGTCTTCTTTTGCCTGCACTTGTTTAGGCCTTCTACGGGGTCTCCTTTGTTGTAGCCGATCGCATCTAGGATCGCTGTGTGCATTTCTTGGAGTGTGCCTCCTCCTACATTTTGTGGGTCGGGAAGGGCTGCCACGACTGAAGGGTCGAGGCTTAAAACTGTGAGCTTCACTTGCTCCTTTTCATCCAGGCCGTACATGGTCACCTGTTGTTTTGCTCTTGCAAAATAATGATGAGGGTCCGATATGGGTAGGAATGGTGATATCCTGTCGCACGCATCCCGTAACTGAGTGGCGGTTAATGGGGTGGTGTACAGGAAATCTGGGCCTCCTTCTGTTATGGCCCTGCGCTGTGTGGTGACAGGGTTCATAGGCTTGTGTTCTGCCTCTGCACTCGGGGGTTGGGGTGCTTTTCTCTTTTGTGGCGTGTCCTGTGTACATGTGCCATGTACATATCTGTGGGCAGGCTCGTTTAACTCCTGCCAATCGGGGCCATTTTCTTGGTCTAATTGGGGTCCAAACATGCTGTGGAACCCATTTTGGACAGAACGCAGAGATTACAGTTCTGCAATTTGCTTCTGGCACTTTGCATGGTCTACCGCAGTGTTCTTCAAAGTCGGGGGTGCGACCCGCGGGTGGGTCGCGGGCGGGTGTCGGGGTCGCGGAGCCATTGTCCGCGGTGCTCCCGATCGCGCAAATACCCGCGCAGCATCCGGCTTTTCATAACGCCGGCTGCAAGCGGCCGCAAAAAGTTTTTTAAAAATTCCGCTGCATTGCGCATGCGCAGTGCGGCCTCTATTTCTTTCAACAGCTTTTTGTTTTACAAATTCTGTAGTGGTTTTTATTCATTTATTCATTTATTTTATTCATTTAATTTTTATTTTTTTCATTTATTTTATTCATTTTTTTTTTACAAGTTCGGGGGGGGTTTTATTCATTTTTTTCATTTATTTTACTCGTTTTTCTTTTTCTTTTTTCTTTACAAGTTCGGGGGGTTTTATTTGATAAAATTTTACAGGAAAAAAATTCAGAACTTTGGACAGATGGAGACTCCATACTTTCCGACACCAGAAGGCTTCACTTTCATCCAACAGGTTCCATTGGAGGAGCGTGTACGAGGGCCAAAGGGACCCAAAACTATTTCCTCCATTTTTGTCAGCAGCAAACAAGGTAAGAGAAAATGGTGGGTCACGCAGGTCGGCCGTTGTGGGTCGCGAAGGTTGGCTGGCATGGGTCACGTATGTCGGCCGGGTTGGGTCCCGAAGGTTGGCCGGTTGGTCAAAATGGATCCCCGGACAAAAAGTTTGAAGAACACTGGTCCAACGAGCTCTGCCTTTGTTCCGTCGTAGAAGTGTGGCGTGCTCGTAGGGCTGCTTTTAGATCATTACATTGTTTCTGTAACTGCTCAACTTGTTCCGTTTCCTCCCTTACCAATACCGTGCATTGCGTGTCTTGGTAGGCCTTGTCGTATTGCGACTGAAAGCTGCTTCAATGGGCGAGACAAGATTGGTGTGCCCACTTGGCATCAGCCATCTCCTTGTCCCTCGCCGCTAACTGCTCTCTCAGTTCCCTGTTCTCTTTCTCATACTCACTCACGTCTCCTTCACTATTCTTGTCTCTCTCCTCAATCTCTCTACGGAGCGTCCTCATGACCTCCTCTGTGCCTCGCAATTGTGCCAAGCAGGACACGGTTGCCATTGGCTTGCGAGCTTTCCCTAAGCTCTTCCTATGGATCTCTGTCAGGTTCTCCCACCAAGTATGCACTATACCTCCGGGACCTGTTTCATCATTCGCGCAGAAATCACTCCAAAGGGGCCATCCTCTCCCTTTGAGATATTTTCTGATTTCCTCTTCCCAAACGGGACACTGTCCTACTCTACTGGTCACTGCGACCTCGAATTCTTGGGGGTTCATAAGGCGTTCCATTGCCTTCATTGCCATTTCTATCGCTATCTCTGGGATCTCTACCGAATTTGGAACAGGGGGTGATATAGTGGTGATGTAAACACGGGTACGGCTTACGCTAATTTCCAGCTTACAAAACTCCCGACAGCTTTACGCAACAAAATCTCTCAGGTTTACCTTACATCCCTGTTAGTATGCATGCAAATAACACACTTCTGAATCTTGGTGGTTTGATCAGTATTGGTCTTACGCTTGTGTTTTTTTTCTGTTTCCAATTGGATTCTAATTCAAATTTTGGGTTCTCTCGGAGTGACTAGGCCACTTCTAGGTCGAGTCCCGCCAGATGTCGCCAGTAATGTTGCTCTGTTTCTATGGTTATGAATATGGCGGTCAATATGGTCGCCTTCCTTAATCCTAATTATGTTTGCTTCAGAGTCGCCAGGTATCTCTTAATACCGCCACAAGGTTCAAACCCGAATACTGATCAAAGAGCCAGTACACCAGTTAGTTAGTTCAAAGTCAATACTATTTATTTACACATACAGTAATATCTACACATGCACGCAATACTACAAACTAAACTATCTCTAAGCTAACGCCTATACTTAGCTTCGGGTGCCCACTCAGTCAGAGCAACAATGGCCGTTGTTCGGATCTGAGGTTACTGGGTTCGAAGTGGTACAAGAGAACAGCTAAGGTCGTCCGTCTGGTAGCGAGCGTTGACCTTAAACTTACTTGCTTCTGGTGCAGCTGGTGGATGGGTCTCTCCGCTTTGAGAGCCAAATCCAAGAGAGCGATTCTCTCTCTGGGGGTTTCTTCTTATACCCGGAGGGGCTTCGTGCGCTTTTGGGCGGGCCTTGAACTTGGCCCCAATTAATTGGGCCGCATCTTAATCACTGGTATTGACCTTGACCAATAGAGGGGTGGGTGCCCTGATGGCTGGGCGTGTCTTAGGTGGCCGTTGGCCTTGCTTTGTTTGCGCTTTCGGTTTGGGGAGCTGGCGCCGCGATGCCTGGAGCTAGATTGGTTGCTTGAGCGTCTTGCCTTTGTTCCCGGAGATGGGCCATCAATATGTTAATTGACCTACAGTTTCTGTCCCGTCTGGGAGCTGCCTTCCCAATACGCATACAGGCTCTGTGCCTGCTTGCTTTCCTAACATTGTCCATAGTTCCCCACATTCATCGCGAGCATCCATTTTGTATTCTGGAAGTGGCCATCCCAGATGGCTACAACTTTCACGCGGATGTAACGAATCCCATGGCGTGATTTGAAAGAGCAGCAGGATGATTTACTTCAGTGTTTTGTGTGTAAAAATTTAAAAAAAGGACAGATAAATTTAATTACAGCACAGGAATATCCTCTGAAGTATGTCAGGCCAGCGCCAAAGAGTAGGAATGCTTGCCTTCATTGGACTGGGCATCGCTTCCAAAAACTGGCAAGTCATGCTACAGTTGTATAGAACCTTGGTAAGGAAGCACGAGGAATATTGCGCACAATTCTGGTCACCACACTACCAGAAGGATGTGGAGGCTTTGGAGAGGGTGCAGAGGAGGTTTACCAGGATGCTGCCTGGTCTGGAGGGTGTTAGCTATGTGGAGAGGCTGAATAGACGTGGACTGTTTTCATTAGAACGAAGGAGGTTGAGGGGTGACCTGATAGAGGTCTAGGAGATTATGAGGGGCTTGGATAGAGTGGATGGGCAGGCGCTCTTTCCCAGGGTGGAGGGGTCAGTCACTGGGGCATAGGTTTGAGGTCTGTGGGGCAAGGCTTAGAGGAGATGTGCGAGGCAGGTTTTTTTACACAGAGGGTGGTGAGTGCCTGGAACGCGTTGCCAGGGGATGTTGTGGAAGCAGATACATTAATGGCATTCCAAAAACATCTTGACAAATACACGGATAGGATGGGGATAGAGGGATACGGCACAAGGAAGTGCTGAGGGTTTTGGCCAAGGGTGGTATCAGGACCAGTACAGGCTTGGAGGGCCGCAGGGCCTGTTCCTGTGCTGTATTGTTCTTTGTTCTTTGTTAACTGCTGACTCCCTGAACTGTCTATTTAATTCTCATGTAGCTTTCTTAACACTCTGGTTGGGATTTTCAGAGGGCCAAGTGGTCAGGGCCCAGAGGATCTCGATGCCTCTGGGACAGCTTTGAATTTCCAAGGAGTGGGGAATGGGAAGAAGCGGCTAACACACTCGATACCAACTGAAGACCCCATCAGCTCTTTGAGCAGCTTGTTAAGGGACCTTTGAGCTTTGACAAAGGGTCACCTGGACCCGAAACATTAGCTCTTTTCTCTCCCTACAGATGCTGCCAGATTTTCCAGCATTTTCTCTTTGTTAAGGGAACTGTTTGGAACAGAATGCAATTTTCAAATTTATTTCTGGCACACCGGACCACTCTTGTGCATGTCAGTGCCAGCTGTCAGGCTTGCCATGTGGCCTGAATAGCTTTCTTCAGAAATTTCTTTGAGGATGATCTGCAGGATTAACCCACGCAACACAAATGCTGGTCCCTACTTTGTCGTTCAAGACTGCTGTCATCTCGTTGTTTCCGTTGTCTCCTGACATTCTCAGGAGGTGCCTGCGAATTTCGGCATGGCAATGACAGTCCCCAATATGGTTGCTGCCTGCTTTTACTGCCGGTGCCAGGCTGGCAGCTCCAGCCTCCTGAAGACACCCTCACTTCTCATTGGTTGCCGAGCTCACTAAGTAGGCCAATCAAAAATCAGGCCTCGAGAGCAACACTGCCGTGGAGTCGAAACCTGGAATACACCTGGGTGTTGGACCCCTCACTCTGCATTCAAAATTGGGCCCGCTCTGTCTTTACCTACAGCATTCCATTTGTTTAAAGCGGTCAAATCTGAACTATCTAGGCTTATCTAAGTTTTAACCAATTTTCTCTGGTTCTGGAGTTTGTGGCAATCTCTCTGGGTGTGGTGAATGTATTATATCAATAATCCACCATTGTATCTGTGCTATGCTGTTGCCCTTGTATTTGTATCTGTGCTATGCTGGTGCCCTTGTATTTGTATCTGTGCTATGCTGGTGCCCTTGTGGGCTCCACCTATGGGCCATTGTATGGCATTATCCATAAGGGAACATGTTGGGGCCTGTATGGGCTCTGCCCATGGCTCCTCCCCTTGAAGGGAGGTATAAAGAGCAGTCGACCTGTAGGCGGTTCTCAGTGTTAGATCAGTCGCAGGCAGGTCCTGTTCTAGTTGATTAAAGCCACAGTTTATTTCTACTCATGTCTCGAGTGAATTGGTGTTCGCATCAATGGGTTCAATTTCTAGAGGAATCATGAATGTACGCTCTGTCCTGCGATATCATTTTCCCAGAGTAAGCCAATCCTAATGTAACCCCCATCCACATAGCTCAGATACCGAACACAAAGGATCAGGAAGATGGCCTCATGGCATGCCATCTGGCAACTTGGCAGCAGGGGGCATCACAGTCAAACTGATAAAGCCCAGTCAAGGCAACGAGGCTCACCCATGAAGAATCATCATTTGACTCAGATACTGAGCCAAACACCCATGGAACCACCCTCAAAAAGAGTTAATATCTTAGATGAAAGGAGGGGGAGAAATTTTAGACTTGATGGGGTTGGGGGAAGGTGTGTGTGTGAAATTATTCACTTTATTCATGTGATCTTCTGAATCATGCTCACTGAGTCTCCAGAAAGACCAATGGTTGCCGCTTCACCACAGACGTAATCGTGCATACCCAACAGTTTCTTCCAAGGAAACCTCTTGAATCTTCTCAAGAGAGAATAAAACCACGGGGTGTCTGACCTGCCTTGCATCAACATGACTGCCACCGATACTGGTTCACATGGCAACACCCTTGAGGAAAATGTCAGTGGTGGAGAAGCAGCTGACACAGAGCAGTGTGATGGTGGGGAGGAACCTATGCAACCTATTCAATCTGCTGCTGCTGTCTGACTCTCCCAATGCAAGTTCCAGCTTAAAGCCTCATCACCTCCGCAGGCTGACACACTGAGCTTCAGGAGGAAGGAGTGGCGGCCATTTTGACATTGCACGCTCATGTAAAGCGAGGATCGTGAGTTGGATGTCTTGGCCGCGACCCAATGGCTTGCTGTACCTGAAAAGCAGCTCGCCTCGGCACAGCGTGGCCGATAACAGCTGGGAGACCTTGCTCCTGGGATCTACCTGGCTCGCAAAGCCTCACGAGATCCAACGCCATCTTGCGAGACGTTGCGATGTGATTCCAGCCCATTGTGGGTGGGATCACTATTTGGAAAATCTGCATATTAAAGCGAGACAGCTAGTCGCACTTTAATGTGCAGATTCCTGAGGTACCCAAGACGTGGGCTCAATCTCCCTCGCCTTGGGGACCTTGGGCAAGCGCTGTTCAGTACTGGTCTCCACAAACCGGGACGAGGTGGGACGGCACTTGTGGGGGACTCCCAGGGGATTGGAGTCTCCCAGGTGCATGCCCTCTGGTAGTACCCTGGCACTGCTGGTGCCACCTGGACACCCTGGTACTGCCAGCCTGACACCCTGGAAGTGCCACTGGGTGTCAGCCTGTCACTGCCAAGGTGTCGATGTGACACTGCCAGAAGGCGGGGAAATGCCAGGGTCCCAGGTTGGCTCTGCCAAGCTGGTATTTTGTGCATGGTTGTGATTGGGCCGGGAGTGCCCTGCGTGGATATTGTAGGGGATGGGGCCGGTGACCTCTTTGGGGCTTGGGGGGGGGGGGTGGTCAGGGGGTCACTTTGGGGGTCTCAGAGATCAGGATGTCATTTGTAAATGGCATCCTGATCTGGCTGACGAGCGGAACTCCTCAGTGTACAAAACGGGACAATGTGCGGCCTCGGTCACGCATTCCCTGTGGAGGCCCTTTATCAATGTGAGTCACGTTTTATAGCCTTGTGTTTCTCAGTGCTGCAAGCTCGGTGCTAAACGCGCTCTCTACGGGACTTTGTTCCCATTTCGTTAAATCGTGCCCCTCGTTTAACATTGCCACTGAAGCCAAGTGGATATCAAAATGGGGAGAGATATAAAACAAGCTGGTGACTCACAACTGGCCAGTTTAAGTTCACACAAATCATCAGACTGACCTCCAAATTACATTGGAAATTCAAAAGCTGTAGTAGAGTGTATACAAAATTGGGTCGAATTTGTACAAGGTTAGATCCCACAAAAGGGATGAGACAAAATGACAGGTTAATCTGTTTTTCCGGTATGGTCAGTTGAAACAGGAATGTTGACAGGAACAGTCGGACTTCTCAATGCTCTGGTTAAAATGGTATCAGGGATTTTTACATCCACAGGCAGGCAGATTGCAATTTGGTTCAGCATCTTACCAGTTAAGGTGCGATTCCCTCAGTATTTACATTGACTAGATTATGTGGTCAAGTCCTGTGTTTTGGGCCAGGACTTAGAAACTCCAAAGTATATTATGAAGTCCACCTGACCTACAATTATGTTGAATTTGGCTAGGGTGAGCACAAGAACCTTCCCTTCAGGTGTGATTCATCAGTCTTCCTATACACTATAATCAAAACAAGCTTTATTCTAAGAGCTTAGTTAACATTTATATAAACACACAGCAAGAATTTTTATCAATTACAAACATAAAGATACCCACAGCTACAGTAATTTATGTATAATATTTAATGAATTGCCCTTTAACTGTTCCAATTCAAAAACAAAATCCCATAAACCAAAAAACCCTTTTCAAGGACGTGGCCCAGCACTCTGCATTCTCACTTGAATAAGACTGGCTTTTCCTGAGATTCTGACCCCGCCTCACCAGCAGGTTTAAACCCTTTTGGAAAGCAAACTATATATTTTAAGTTACCAAAGCAGGTAGCTAGAATCAATGTTCTTTTACTGGAAGAGATATTGAAAATGAAAATAGAGAGAGTCAGGCCAAAACACTAATTTTCTCTGTCTGTAGTCCGCAGCAGTCAAATCTGAAAGCGAAAGTAAAACAAACCTCACAGCCACAGCCCAGCTCCACCCACAAAATGACATCACTGAAGCCATTTGATAAGACAAAATCCTTTCTTAAAGGGATACTCCCATGACATCTGGAATTAAAGGTTTCTGACACAGAGGCAAGTGTTCTCTCAATGGAGTCAAGGTAACACTTAATTCACAACAGCAACATATACTTTGCATTTATATAGAGCCTGTCACATAGTAAAACTTCCCAAAGCGACGCACGGGACTGTTAGCAAGCTGAATATGATGTGGAGCCACATTTTAAGCAGAGCACCAACGGCTTGTTGGGTTTTAAAGAGCCTCTTAAAGGAGAAAAGGGAGAGACAAAGATCGAGGGAGATAGATTTAGGGAGGGAATTCCAGAGGCCTCGACAACTGCAGGCACTGCCACCAGGGGTGGAGTGATTAGGATTGGGGATGCTCACGCGGCCAGACTTAACAGAGCACAGACACCTTGGTGTGTTGTCGGGCTGGAGGAGGTTACAGAGATAGACAGTGGTGAGGCCATGGAGGGACTTGAAGATGGGAATGAGAATTTAAAAGTCGAGGTGCTGCAGAACTGGAACACAATGTAGGTGAGCAAGCGCAGGGGTGATGATGGGGGATCGGGTGTGAGTCAGGATCTACTCAGCAGTTTTGGGTGAGGTCATGTTTATGGCTGGGAAATGAGAGACCTGGCAGGAATGGGTTGGAACCATCAGTAAGGAAGGTGTGCAGGAGGGATTCAGCAGAGGCAGGGGTGGACCGTGAGCAATGTTACTGAGATGAAAGTAGATGGTCTTCTTGGCAATGGAGCAGATATGTGATCGAAGCTCACAATCGAGTCCAATATTACAAGTGTTGAAAACAACTGTGCCGATGCCAAATGGGACATCGGATTCTGGCTCGTGACTTCCCTGTGCATGTTGGAAGGTGTGCGCAGTTTACCAGGTGGTGGGGTTCCCCTTTTAGCGGCTCAGGTCTGTTTGCTGCTCCAAGTTCCCTCAGGTGCGACTGTTGAGTAATGCTCTTCATTCTGTTCTCCATCCTTTTCCACAGAGAGAGAACATAGGATACCGAAGCAAACAGTGATATGTGCAATTGTAATACACAATAGTTTGTAAGGGTTTTTTGAATTGAGATGTTGAAATATTTCAGTGTGCTGAGTTTATGGCTTTCGATGGTCCTCCTTCCTGCGGAAAGGTCCCAGGATAAGGGACAAATTATCTTTCTTCAAAAGCAAAATACTGCAGATGCTGGAAATCTGAAATAAACACTGAAAATGCCACACATACACAGAGGGTCAGCATCTGTGGAAAGAGCGATACAGAGTTAACAGGTGGAATTTTGTTGAGGTGAGAGGGGGTCCTGCACACAGGTTGGTGAACCGGTGGCAAGTTTACATCATGGGCGGGATTCTCTGATCCCGCGTCGGGTCGGAGAATCGGCAGGCGGGACGCGAGTCCCGTGACGCCGGGCCACCGATTCTCCGGAGAATCAGCGGCAATGGCACCGGCGCGATCGCCGCGGCGCTGGTCGGGGATTGCTCAACGCGGCCTCCCCGCCAATTCTATGCGCTCGACGGGCCGAATGCCGGCCGAGTTTGGCCGAGTCCCGCCGGCGTGGTTTGCGTGTGGTCCTACCCGCGGGACCTCGGCATTCTGGCTGCGGGGGCCGTCCTGGTGGGGGGGAGGGGGTATCCGACTCCGGGGTGGGGGCAGGCCTCCACGGTGGCCAGGCCCGTGATCGGGGGCTACCGATCGGTGGGTGGGCTAATTCCGGGGGGGGGGGGGCTTATGTTCCTCCGCGCCGGGCCCCTGTAGGGCTCTGCCATATTGCCCGGGGGCCGGCGTGGAGACAGCAACCCACGCGCATGCGCGGACTCGCGTTGGCCATGGCGCGCATGCGGGGACCCCAGCCGGCCGTGCTGGGGCATGTATCAGCAGCTGGAAACGCTCCAGCATTTACGACGGCGTCAACACTTAGCCCCATTATTGGAGAATCCCGCCCCATGTTTCCATGGGAGATCACATGCTATTTACATGAACTGACTATTTATCAGGCACTTACCTGGACAACATCGGAAGTCCCATTTTAGGCCCCAGCAGAGGGACCTGGGTGTCCTTCTGCATGAGTCACAAAAGGCTGGTGGACAGGTATAGCAAGTAATTAGGAACGTTAATCGAATGATATTGTTTATTGTGAGGGGAATTTATTGCAAAAGTAGGGAGGTTATGTTTTAGTTGTACAGGGCACTGGTCAGACCACATCTGGATTATTGTGTACAGCATTGGTCTCCTTATTTCACAAAAGCTGTAAATGTGTGAGAGGAAGTTCAGAGAAGGTTTACTGGACTAATACCAGGAATGGGCACATTTTCTTACAAGGCAAGGTTGGAAAGGTCAGGTTTGCATCCACTAGAGTTTAGAAGAGTGAGGGGTAATTTGATCAAAATCTTTAAGATCCTTGGGGGTGGATCTGGAGAGGATGTTTCCCCTTGTCGAAGAATCTAGAACGAGAGGTCACTTTTTAAAGTAAGGTGTTGCTCATTTAAGGCAGAAATTAGGAGACATGTTTTCTCTCAGAGGGGCGTGAGTCTGTGGGACTCCATTAGCCGCAGTGCCACTGGGACCTCTGACAACGCCTCAGTCAGCCATTGCCCATAGATCGAGAGGTGAGCTGGCAAGGTGATGGATAACGGCAATATAAATTATAAGGACAAGTTAAGGAAATTGAAAGGGTGGAGGATTCAGGATTATGAAGAGAATTGAGGAGCTAATCTAGGTAAATGGTTTATCATGGTGGAGAGTCCAAGGACTAGGTAATAATAATCTTTATTATTGTCACAAGTAGGCTTACATTAACACTGCAATGAAATTACTGTGAAAAGCCCCTAGTCGCTACATTCCGGTGCCTGTTTGGGTACACTGAGGGAAAATTCAGAACATCCAAAATACCTAACAGGCACGTCTTTTGGGACTTGTGGGAGGAAACCGGAGCACCCGGAGGAAACCCACGCAGACACGGGGAGAACGTGCAGACTCCGCACAGGCGGTGACCCAAGCCGGGAATCGAACCTGGGACCCTGGTGCTATGAAGCAATATTGCTAACCACTGTGCCAACCTGGGGGGGGCCCAAGTTTATATAAATTCAATGATCCTGTACAGGCACGAGGGGGTAAATAGCTTCCTTCTGTGCATGCCATGATTTAAAAAAAAATTGTTTATGGGATGCACATCGCTGGCTAGGCCAGCACTTATTGTCCATCCATAATTGCCCCTTGAGAAGTTGGTGGTGGGCACCCACAGTGCTGTTAGGGAGAGAGCTCCAGGAGTTTGACCTAGCGACAGTGAAGGAAGGAGGATATAGTTCCAAGTGAGGATGGTGAGTGGCTTGGAGGGGAACTTGCAGGTGGTGGTGCTCTCAGGTATCTACTACCCTTGTCCTACTAGTTGGTTGAGGTCATGAGTTTGGAAGGTGCGTGCTGTCGAAGGAGTCTTGGGAGTTCCTGCAGTCCATCTTGTAGATGGCACACACGGCTGTCAGTGGCAGTTGGAGTGAATGTTTAAGGTAGTGGATGGGGTGCCAATCATGCTTTGTCCTGGATGGTGTCGAGCTTCTTGAGTGTTATTGGAGCTGCACACATCCAGGCAAGTGGAGAGTATTCCATTGCACTCCTGACTTGTGTCTTGTGGATGGTGGACAGGCTTTGGAGAGTCAGGAGACAGGTTATTTGCCACAACATTCCCAGCCTTTGACTTCCTCTTGTACCCACAGTATTGATATGGCTGGTTGTTGGTGTGGTGATATGCATCACTGTAAATACACAAGGGGTTAATGTAGGTACACTGCAACTAAATAAACACTAGAGGGAGCACCAGAGACATCATGACACACAGACATTCAACCAATAGGTCAGTAAGATAGGACACGACCAATGGGCAGTCAAGACACACCCAGAGGTGACACTACCACAAGGGGGCTACCCATATAAAAGGACAGGGCACACATGCTCTTTCTCTTTCCAGAGGCAGGGGCAGATCTGAAAGCATCACACTCACCGCATGGATTAGAGCAGACTGGTTAGTTAGATTGAGTTACTATAGCAAGATCAGCAGGAGAGTCAAACTCAAGTAGGAGAATTGTTAACTGTTCAATAAATGTGTTAAACCTATCTCCAAGTCTGAACCTTCCTTTGTCAGAGTATACATCAAGGAAGCAGCTTATGCTCCGTGAAGAAGCATAACACAACAGTTGGCAACCCCCTGGATGTTTTTTTCTTTGAAGAGAAAGCAGAAGGTACTATTTTCACACAAAAGACAACAGATTTATTGATTATGTTACTAGAATATGCAGGGGACACTACAGAAAGGGTCAAGTCCAGTTTTCTTACTGAAGAGATAACAGGTTGTCAATTGGGTTGTCCTCAGAGAAATGGATAATCTTGTTGTAAATTGCCCTTTCCATTCTAAAAACACTGGTGTCAGTAACAACGCTACCTAAACATAATTAAAATGCATATCCTGATGGTGCAATCTGCCACTGAACAAATAAACATTAATGTACATATGTATATCTTGATTTTTTTTTGCCACTTATGTTACTCTTTCCCAGGGTCTAATTCTTTTTAATGACTCTCTCACTGTAGGTGAATAGCAAATGGTTTAATGTTAATCAGAGGCGATGCCATTAAAAGATAATGACTGCAACTTGTTTAGTGATTAATTTTATTACCCCCAAGCACTTCTGTGACTTCCCAGTGTTTGGGTGGTTACGAATCAAGAAGGAATGCTTCCACCTGACATTCTCAATCACTGTGCAACAGTGACACTTAAGTGCAGGCTTTTTTCCAGTGCAGGCCTCGTGTAGTAACTGTTACTATGGGAGACATGTTTGGTGCAGGAACAGGAGTGTAAGGAATTCTGGAACATAGTTTCTCCAGGAAACAAATAAATCAAATTCAATTTTGTTACATAGAATTCTGAACCTTTCATCAGATTTTAAAGAGATTCTTTTGCGGAAGCCAGAACCAGTTGCCATGGTCGCACTGTCAATATTCTTGCAGACAGTTTTTTGATCCTTGGCTTTTAACAATGGGGCGTGATCTAACGACCTCGTCGTGCCCGACTCGGGCTAGGACGAGACCGGTAAATCATGCAAGAGGCTTCTTGCGAGATTTAAGGCACTGGTTACGCCTGAGATCTCATGAGGCGTCGCAATCTGGATCTCACCCGCAATGGGCATGATCCAGATTTGCATATCGAAGTGAGTAGTTAGTCTCACTTGATTATGTCTGTGGCGGAGTTACCCAAGGGGCGGGGCCTAACAACCTCGCCTTGGAGACCCCCAGCAGGCATGGTTTAGCACTGGTTTCCACAAACGTGGACCAGACTTTCCAGAATTTGAGGGGTCTCCCAGGTGATCGGGGGACCCCTAGCTGGTCGAGCTCCGAGCAGGGTGGTATCCTGGCACACGGGCAGCATCACCCAGATGCTACCCTGGTAGTGCCTTCCAGATTGGCAGGGGCACCGTCCGGGTGCCAGGCTGCAGTGCCCAGGTGCCATCTTGCTAGTGCTGGGGATCGAGCCCAGTGGTGCCCTTATGAGGTGGGGTGCGGGGGGCTCAAGGACCCCCGAATCAGTAAGTTGGAGTTTTGGAGGGCACCGGAGGCTGTGGTGGGGGGTCCAGAGATCAGCGTGCCATTTAAAAATGGTGCCCCGATCTCTTCCTGCGCTGGTGAGCTGAATTTATTAGTGCAGGAAATGGGCCTAAGTGTGGCCTCAGCGAGGTGTTCTTCGCTGAGCCCCAAAAATGAAGCAGAGTCCCATTTAATAGCAGGGTCGTCCTCGGTGCTGCCAGCACTGGGAAACACTCGGCTAAACGCGCCCAAAACGGGACTCTGCTTCTTTTCCAATAAATCACACCCGATGTAAGTCTAGGCCAGGGCTTCCCAAACTGTGCATCACGACCCCCAGTGGGGTTGTGAGACTGAATTTTGAGGTCACAAACTCCAAGGCAGCAATTGTTGCCACGGAGATGCGAGGCCCCTAGTCCTCATGTTTTTTTTTAAAGCTGGGCATGGATAACTGGCTAATCTTTGAGGCCTGTAAAAGGCCAGTGAAAATGTAGATGTCATAATATACACCAGTATATCATGGTGCAGACACTCACACTGATGGACACACAGCGGGACCAATCAACACACACAACACCGCAGCCAATCACCAGTTAGAGCACACTCACTATATAGACAGAGGGCATCAGAGTTCCCGCTCATTCGGGTTGCAGCTTCTCAGAAGGACAGAGCTTACAGCTTACAGCACAGATCTTCACCATGTGCTGAGTGCATAGACTGGTTAGGACAGGCATAGGTCTTTAGTTTAATCTAACATCGTGTTAACCCACAGTGAAAGTATGTTCAACAGTTTCTAACTTAATAAAATAGTGTTGCACTATTTTAAGTGTTGGTGGCCTGTATGTGTTCCACGGATCCAGAGCACCCAACACAACAGTAGATGCTCTTTATTTGAAATGAAAATCTCTTCTTGTCACAAGTAGGCTTCAAATGAAGTTACTGTGAAAAGCCCCTAGTCGCCACATTCCGGCACCTGTTCGGGGAGGCTGGTACGGGAATTGAACCGTGCTGCTGGCCTGCCTTGGTCTGCTTTCAAAGCCAGCAATTCAGCCCTGTGCTAAACAGCCCCTATTTATCCCTCAGTTAACACAACACCCCCTCCATCCACCTCTCCTGATCTCACAGCTCACCACCCCTCTCTCCCAGCTCACACTCTGGGATAACAGCAATAAACAAGCCTCAAAATGGGGTCACAGTGGGATAGTGTTTGGGAAATACTGGTCTAGGCATTCTACAGCCTGACGCTTTTGGCTGGAATAAGGTGGAGGGAGGAGGTGCTTGGGAACATTAACCCCATTCATCTTCGTTTCTGTGTATCTCCGTTAACACTCCTCTCCCCCTCCCCGTCCGTTCCTCATCTCCTGGGGCACACATGCAGTCCATAGGTAGCTGTTTATAAAATGCACTTCAATGTTTGTTTGTTTGTTTCACATCTTCACACAGACTTTTTCCCCTTTGTGGGAAGCATGGAATCCTACAGAGGAGAAGGAGGCCATTCGGCCCATCAAGTCTACACCGAACCGCCAAAGGGGCACCCCATCTAGGCCCACCCCACCACCCACCCTGGCACCTAACCTGCGCAACCCTGGACACCAATGGCCAATTTTAGCATGGCCAATCCACCTAACCTGCACATGTTGGATTGTGGGAGGAAACCTGGGCACCCGGAGAAAACCCACGCAGACACGGGGAGAATGCACAAATTCCGCACAGGTAAGGCCGGAATCGAACCCGGGTCCCGGGAGCTGTGAGGCAACAGCGCTAACCACTGTGTCACCGTGGAAGGATTAGCAGGCTGATTATAACCCATTGAACCACATCGTGACCGCTCCTTCTGCATGTGGCCATCAAGTCCTGAACCTGGGTGGACTTCTAAATCATGGGTGCTGTCTACCGGACTACAAGACCTCCACTGCACACAAATATTCCCACCATTTGTGCTCATTTGCAAGCTGCGAGGTGTCCCCGGTTTGGTCTGGGACCTGCTATTTAATGCTTGGCAGAAGAAGGAGGTGGAATCTCCTGTCAGGGTGCTCAGGAAGTGCAGCTTTGCACACCATTCTCCTTCAGAACGCATGCGTGTTCTTGTTGGGTGACCTTTGGTTTTCGTTGCTGATGTGCCATCAATTATAGAAAGCCGAGTTGTGGAACAAAACTGTGGCTTTATTAAGCTAAACTAGAACCTGCTGGCAACTGATCCCGAACTGGGGCAGGGCCAGAGGTCGGCCACCTTTATACAGAGCCTGAGGGGAGGAGCCACAGGCAGAGCCAGCAGAGACAACAAACAATACATACAATACAGTAACAGTGGTTTACCACAATATATACAATACAGTAACAGTGGTTTACCACAATATATACAATACTGTAACAGTGGTTTACCACAATATATATAATACAGCAACAGTGGTTTACTTTAGTCGCGGCCTCAGGCAGCTTCACTTTGTTTAGCACAGGGCTAAATCACTGGCTTTGAAAGCAGACCAAGGCAGGCCAGCAGCACGGTTCAATTCCCGTACCAGCCTCCCCGAACAGGTGTCGGAATGTGGCGACTAGGAGCTTTTCACAGTAACTTCATTTGAAGCCTACTTGTGACAATAAGCGATTTTCATTTTCATTCATTTCCTTTCATTTCATTAGATGATAGAGCCGAAGTAAATCTCGAACATTAATGTGACTTGCGAGTGTAAACAATTGGGCCAGGCCTTTCGGACCGAGGGGTTAAAAAAAAAAATCACATTTTAATTAAACATAATAACTCATATTGAAAAGGGTCAACTCTCTGAGGATTTTATGTTAATTTACTGAGAGAAATAAAGGGCACAGCTTTATTTAAAACTGACAATCATTGCTCTAAATCCATAGAGAGCGACTAATTCTTCTTCACCAAAGATTTGCTGGTATGCTGGCCTCTCTTCAGCAATGATTTTTTTGAACTCTTTTGTTTTTGTTTTTCTGCCTAAATATCTGCCACAAACTAATTTTACTAATATTGAGTTCACAGAAGCAGCCACATGGGAAGCGTTGGGAGCGAGAGGTTTATTTACTGTGAGATGAAAAGACGATGGGCACATGTTCCGATGGGACTACCGCTTGGCTCACCCTCAGGCGGGGTTTAAATGCTCTGGCTTCCTCTCCTGCCGATAAGGGGCACTGGGGGGGGGTTCCACCCCTCAGGAGGGAGGTCCGTACTCGCAGAGATTCACGGGGAGCCTAATCAACCCGGCCCCGTGGGTGACAACACAGGAAAAGGCAGGGAAATGGCTCGACGTCATGATGTTCGTTTGGGGAGTGAGTGCAGACGTGATGGGCCAAATGGCCACCCTCTGTGAAGATGTCAAAAAGAAACAATTTCTGGCTTGGCCGTCAGGCGCAGCAGAAATGACGGGTGGGGTTTACCGACCGACCCGCCGCGTGCTATTCGGCTGGGGGAGGCGGCCCACCAATGGGATTTCCCGTTGAGTACACCCCTCGTCGCCGGGAAACCCGTGCGCCGACGTGGGACCGGAATTTCCCCCCTGCGTGAACAGCCGATAAATCCCACTCGACATATAAAAACATGCGGACTAAAATTCACCCAACTTCTAGGAACTGAGGTGGGGTGTGTGTGTGTGTGTGTGGGGGGGGGGGGGCGGGGGCTGGGGAGGGGGTGATGGGGCGGAGGGGAAGGCATAATTTAAAAAGAAAAGGTGTCAGAATAATCTATCCATTTCTTACTTTTTTGTTTCCCCCACTCCTTCTCTCTGTTTGTAACCTTTCCCCAAACCCGATCATGGCCCAGCCTGCAACAGATGATGGATTTCCAAACCTGAGACCAAAAGGGTATTTATAGCACAGACTTCTGTCCACTCAGCTGTTGATTGCGTTCTCATACTTGTGTGTGCTAGGGGAGGGCAGTGGGGTGGGGGGGGGGGGGTAAGCCCTTATCACATTTCTTCTGCTCTATCTAGTCGGCCTGCCTGGTAGGATTCAGTAGTGGCTGTTAGAATAGAAGCTTCGGAACTCCTCCAAAATATAACTTCGCAGAGACGGGGAAAGCAATTCGGCGGAAGGTAGAGTTTGCTGCTGTTGGTTTGTGGGGAGCGAGAGGTATTTTTTGATGGAATTTAGCAATTTATTTTTCCAGTTTGTATTTCCCTTTGCTCTCGGTGTGGTTTGTTTCTAGATTTGTGACTGAGGGGTTGGGGAGGGGGGAGGGGAGGGTTATTTTTAGTCCTCATAGAGAACAGTTGTTGTTCCAGTCTCCAGGCCCTCTCATTGTGCTCCTGCTGGTTTCTGATACCTGTTCTGCTGTAGAATGCCAATGTGGAAAACTCTCCTCAGAAGTCGTGTGAGGGAGAAATAAAATTGCCTGTTTCTGCCTGGAGGAGGGGGCAGTGAAGGGGTGGGTGGGCAGGGGCAGGGCAAACTGGGATCAGAGAACAAACTCTTATTGATTTACTGTGCTGGACTCTGGAAAGAAGTGTCCTGACCTGAATCATAAGACGACCAGTCACGCTCCAATCTGGACTGTGAGATCACCATTTTAACAATGGAGTTTGATCTTCTCGGTGTAAGTAATGGGTCTGGGATAGGGAGTGAGTGCGAGTCCACTTATCCGGCCTTTGAAACCTCCAGCAAGTGCCTTATGGATGATCTGGCGAATGGGCCTTCTGGACTACACTGCAGACACACATTCATAGCGGAAGGTGAATGAAGTCAAGTATTAAAATAGTAAAAACAAATCTTGTTTGTTTTGTGCTATTAAGGTTTTTTTGCTATTATACTGAAGTTTATTTTGCTTTTGTATAAGGAGGGATGGAGAGCAAGAAGCGTAATGTGTACATTAAAAATATTGAAATGTAATGATGTTTGGCTTGTACTAATATGCATTGTCTCCATGATATGGTCAAATCGAAGTTTCTGGTAGCTGGACTGAATGTCCACTTATGTTCATTGGGGAACAAAGGGTATTGTGAGCAAGCCGAATCCATAGGCCCACAGCGAGGCAGTGGATCAAGGCCTACATGAGGGCCCAAAATGGTGGGTCAAGACACGATAGACTGAACTACAGAGGGGTTCAGTCCACTGGATTTTCAGACAGCACAGGAAGACTCAGTGTGATAGGTCTGGGCCTTGCAAATGGGCCTGTGGAAAGGCTCAGAGTGGCAGGCCAAGGCATAGTGCTTGCAGGCTGATGAAGAGGCCTAGTGGATCGAAGGCTTGAAAGCAGGTCTCCATTGGATTAGGTTCCTTCATGCGCTGAGAGAGAGTAAAGAAGTCCAGTCATCATGTTTGTCTCATGAATCACCCTGAAGGTTTGTGCTATATTTCTTTGTTGCCACAAAATGGAAGGTTATGGAGGTGCCCACGCCCTGGGTTCTTGTAAAACACGGTGAGAGGTTTATTAAGAGATGTTGCTCATTCGAGCAAGGTGGTGATCTGCGCAAACACTCTGCTGACGTCGCTACACATCGCGTGACGCAGACTCAGCGGGGATGTATTCTCTGATACGTAACAGTTTATGTGAAAGGCTTGCTCAAATTTCTACTGAAATAACTGGCCCGAGTGACAGAAAATATCTGTATGTGGAGCGAAATGATTTATCCAACTATCAGCTTGAGCAAGATAATTTAGGGGTGGAATGGTGAAAGGAAACAAGAATTTGGGGCGGGGGGGGGGGGGGGGGTGGTTAAGTGGAGCTTATAGTATTTCTCCATTTCTCTAGTGACAATGCAGATGTGCCTTCTCTACGGCCTCCATTCTGGCACTGTGGAAAGAATGGAATTAAGAAGCAGGGACATCAGAGGATAACACGTTTCATGCCTATCTCAAACACGTTGATACAGAGAATTTTGCGTGGAAAGGAATATGCTGAATAGGCCAGGGCGCTGATTCTTTTGAAAGAATTTCTTCTTGATGTGCCTGCTGCAGGGCCCCAAGAAGTTATTAGATCCTGCAAAGTGATTCCTTTACGGTCAACTTCACTCTTATTTGGCAAGGGAACTAAAGATAATGGGGAGGAGCTGGGAATGTGAAATTCAAAGCATAAACTGATCAGCCATGATCTTAATAAATGGTGGAGCAGCCTCGAGGGGCTGAATGGCCTATTCTATTCCTATTTCATACGTTTACAACTTCCACAGCCAAATACCCCTGTGCGATCACCTGAAAGAACTTGCATTTATATAGCGCCTTTCATGACCAGAGGATATCTGAACAAGTATTTCACAGCCAATTGAAGTGGAGGGCGGAATTTTCTGCTCCAGAGGTTGAGGGGGACATTTTCTGGGATATTCCAGTCCGGTCATTAGTGAGACCCCCACCCCCCCCGTCCCCCCCCGTGGTGGGTTGCCCGGCGGCGCGATGCGTGAGCCCTCGCAAAACGCTGCAGATATCAGCGGGACTGGGAGATCCTGCTGGCGGCCAATGACGAACTGCCTCCGCTACTGGAAAGCCCACCATGGGGGGAAGGGGGGGAAGAGGGGGGTGGGGGCTGGAAATTCCTGCCCTAAGTGCAGTAACGGGGCGTGAAAAGCAGGGTATTACCCGCCGCAGTGCATGATGGGCTTTTGCACCAACTTATTTTACACGCATGAATGTGAAGCACATTGTATCTTGTGCCGGGGAAGGCTGGAGTTCGCCGAGGAGGGTGCATCTTTTCCACAGAAAGGAACCCAAAGCAAGCTGGGATCATCACAACAACAGGGCGCAGCAGTCAGCAGGCCACCTCCACCTCTGCTGTGGATGTTAGGGAAGCATCCAGATATAGCGGCAGGTCCAGAAACATGAAGAAGCACTGAGAGTCCAAAGGTGGCCAGAATCTGTATGGAATTTCCACAAAGGGAAATAGATTTTGACTCATTCCACATCTCATGTTGTGTCCGCCCCTTCTGTCTGATTTTATACTCCATGGACAGTCAAGTGCCACAGACCCCCACCCACCCCCCCAAGATGTCCCATCATCTGCCTCTGCTCTCTGGTGTCTCGAACCATCTCTTTACCGTGCCTGACTGTCCTCTGTACCATATCGACTTGAGTGAAGCGTCTAAGAAACCTATGGTTGGTCAAAGCATCTCTGAGACCTGCTTCACTGGTTTATAAAATGTTGCCTCCTGAGTTTAGAACCTGCTTTACTCCCCCCCGGTGTTCCTACATTATGAAATGCTCAATGTGAATCTTACAGGATTGAATGGTGAGGGGCATGGAGTCGGCGCATCTTTCATTGGCCTCCATGTATTTTGCGTCAGTCTTGAGTGAGCTTTCCATATGAACCCAAACTTGCAACATTTCTGCGCTCCTGTCTGCCTGTAGCGTTACCTCATGTCTGTGTGTACATCCTGTGCTGAATGTATTACTGCTACCATTCACCATTGTGTTGCATTACATTGTATTGTATTATGTTGATGCGCTTGTGGGCTCCGCCCCTTCGGGGGAGGTATATAGAACTGCAGCCTGTAGGCGGCACTCAGTACAGAGCAGTCGCTGACAGGCACAGTTCTAGCTGATTAAAACCACTGTTCACTTCAACTCTTTGTCTCGTGTGAATTGATGGTCGCATCACATCCATACTGTGGTGACTCGAGAACTACACTGGAGACTTCCAATAGTAAACAAAGGGGTTTATTGATGAAAGGTAAAGGCCGGTAGATAATAGCTCCATAGCCCTGTACAACAGATCTTTACTCTTCAGCTCCCTGATCCACACTGCTGGGGCAAACTCCCCATTGGTCATGGTTCGGGCGCTCCCGCGTCATTGGCCCTGGTTCGGTCACAAGATACAAGCCTCACTGCCGGATGCTGAGCTTTGGAATTCCTGCTAGATGGTTAAATCTGTGTGATCTAGGAGTTTGTGCGGAGGCTCCAGATGCCTGACTCGGACATGGGAGGATGCAGAACTGGACCAGAATGTCTGGCTAGCGTCTCGTCACATTAACCTTCTGCCAGCTCTGAGATATTCAATCAACAGGGGAATGTGCAACTTACCATCGTATTGAAGTGCCTGGGTCCCGAGGGTGTCTAGAGCGGAACAGTGGTTAGCACTGCTGCCTCACAGCGCCGGGGCCTCAGGTTCAATTCCAGCCTTGGGAAGGTCTGCGCGGAGACCAAGATGGAGTGTCGGCACTGTTTCTGGGGCCCACAAAAGACACTGGGAGACTCCAAATGGAGGCAGGGTCATTGGTGCTTGACAGATATCTGACTATGCTGCCCCTGAAGGTTTCGCGGTGCACTGAAAGGTGAGCTTGAAGTGCAGCCACACATCCATTACTAAGAGTTACAGGTGGCTGTGTCTTGAAGAAACATCTAATACTGGGGACTGGGTATGACGATGAGGCTTGAACACCTGACTTGCATGAACCATTGACTGTGTGGACAAGCCGCAGTGTGGATTCAGAATTGACCTCACACATGATGGCGAGAACCATTGAGTGATGATTGTCCTCCTTGAGGTGCCTTGCCAGACTGCAGGTATACTGCCACAGGAGCACTGAGAATTACAGTCCTGCTCCTGACTTTTGAGGCAGTGGAATGCTGACGAGATGCTCAAAGAGGCTGCACCACTTCAATTCTATGCACAAAACACCCTGGGCGTGATTCTCCGATCGCGGGACAGAGTGTCTGTGCCGTCGTGAACCCCGTCGCGTATGACGACGGCGCGAAACAGGCGCGGGCACTAGCGATTCTGGCCCCCACAGGGTGGCTTCAAGGAACGCGCTGGCCCCAGCGCAACATGGCGCCGGGGGTGGACGCGCTGGGGCCGGACGCGCAACAAAGTAGGTCCGGGGGTGGAGAGGCCGACCCGCCGATCGGTGGGCGCCGGTCGCGGGCCAGACCCCATCGGAGGCAATGCAGCGCAGGAGCACACACTTTTATACGCCGCCTACTGGGCGGAGCCAGCAGGCACGGATTTACTGTCGTACCTATAAACATTGTTTGCAATTTTACACTCTGTGGCACTGCCGTAATACATATAATATACCACTAGTGGTGTTTACCACGGAGTGTAAAATTGCAAACAATGTTTACGTCGGCAGGAACCTGACTTTTTGCCGTTCTCCACATTTTCCTGCCTCACCCGCCATGACGCCAGCCATTGACGGGTCTGGAAAACTCCACACGTCGTCACTGTAGTAATGCAGGGGAACGCTGCTGCCAATCTGCACACAACAAACTCCCACAAACAGCAATAAGGGGTGGGATTCTCTGGCCTCCCCGCCGTATGTCTCTCGGTGGCGGGGGGGGTGGCACGACGTTGGCCGGCGGATTTCCCATTGAATTCACCCCGCGCCACTGGGAAACCCTTGGTGGATGAGTGCCATTGGCGGGACCGGAAGATCCGGCGGCGCGAACAGCCGCAAGATCTCGCCCGACAGAAATGGCCAGATAGTCCGTTTTAGGGATGTTGGCTGACGGACAATTGGCCAAGATATTACCCAATCAGGACCAGTGTCTATATCGGTTGCTAGTATCTCACTTTGTGATGGGGCTTCCAATCCTTTTCTAAAGGCTCAAGCAGAAGATCCATGCTGATGTTTGAGTGCATCGCTGGTTTCTGGGTGAAACATTGAACTGAAGCTCAGTCTTCCCTTTGATGTGGAAGTTAAAAGATCCCATGGCACTATTTTGGAAGATGGGTTGGGGAGTTTGCCTCAGTGTCCTGGGCAATATTTACTTCTCAACACAAAGTGGGGCAGAGTTTTAACTTTGGGTGCATGGCGAGGCGGTGGCTTAGTGGTATTGTCGCTGTACTAGTAATCCAGGGACCCAGGATAATGATCTGGGGACCCGGGTTCGAATCTTACCAAGGCAGGTGATGGAATTAAAAGGCTAACGATGACCACAAACTATTGTAGAATATCGTAAAAACCCATCTAGTTCACTAATGCCCTTTCGGGAATCTGCCATCCTTACCTGGTCTGGCCCAGAGGTGACTCCAGACCCAATTCAACCGCTACGTAAACTGGTGTGATGCCGATTCGACGACCCTGCATCGACCCAGGCACCGGAAATGACAACTGCAAACCCAGCAAAGTCCTGCAGAGTCCTCCTGACTAACATCTGGGGACTTGTGTAAAGTTGGGAGAGCTGTCTCACAGAACTAGTTAAGCAAAAGCCTGGCATAGTCTCATACTCACAAAATTATACCTTTCAGACAATGTCCCAGACACCACTATCGCCATTCGAGCAGAGGTGGTGACGCAGTGGTATCCAATCGGGAGGGAGTTCCCCTTGGAGCATTGACCTTGGATCCCATGAAGGAATCAGGTTAAACCTGGGGAAGGAAACCTCCTGCTGATTACCACGTACTGGCCGCCATTAGCTGATGAATCAGTCTCCTCCATGTTGAACACCACTAGGAGGAAGCTCTGCGGGTGGCAAGGGCGCAGAATATGCTCTAGGTGGGGGACTTCAATGTCCATCACCAAGTGTGGCTTGGTAGTACCATAGACAGAGTTGGCCGGGTCCTAAAGGACATAGCTGCCAGACTGGGACTGAAGCAGGTGGTGAGGGAACCAACAAGAGGGAAAAGCATACTCATCCTCACCAACCTGCCTGCCTCATGCACCTGTCCAGCACACAGTTCTTGTGGAGACAAAGTCCGGTCTTCACTTTGAGGAAACCACCCATCATGTTGTGTGGCACTGCCACCATGCTCAATGTGATAGACTTCAAACCTATCTAGTAACTGGTCCACAGCACCTCCATCAGCAGCAGCAGAATTGTATTCAACCACAATTTGCAACTCATGGCCCGGCATATCCTCCACTCTACCATTACCACCAAGCAAGGGTATCACCCTGGTTCAATGAGGAGGAGGCTCCACAAATATCCCCATCCTCAATGATGGAGGAGCCCAGAATGTATCTGCAAAAGACGAGGCTTAGGCACTCGCAACAATCGTCAGCTAAAAGTGCCCAGTGGATGATCCACTAGGTCTCCCCTAGAGGTCCCCAGCATCACAGGTGTCAGTCTTCAGCCAATAGAAGGTACAGACACTGCAAAGACTATGGGCCCTCACAATATCCCGACAATAGTACTTGTGCTGCAGAACTTGCCGCACCCCTCGCCAAGCTGTTCCGGTACAGCTACAACACTAGCATCTACCCGGCAATGTAGAAAATTGCCCAGGTATGTCCTGTACACAAGAAACAGAACAAATCCAATCCAGCCAATTACCCCCCCCCCCCACCCCCCCCCCCAGCAGCCCCCCGCCCCCCCACCATCAATCTACTCTCCATCATCAGCAAAGTGATGGAAGAAGTCATCAACAGTGCTATCAAGGGGCACTTACTCAGCAATAACCTGCTCTCGCATGCTTAGTTTGGGTTCTGCCAGGATCACTCAACTCCTGACCTCATTACAGCCTTGGTTCAAACATGGACAAAAGAGCTGAATGCCAGAGGTGAGGTGAGAGTGACTGCCCTTGACATCAAGGCAGCATTTGACCGAGTATGGCATCAAGGGGCCCTAGCTAAACTGGGGTCAATGTGAATCAGGGGGAAAACTCTCCGCTGGTTGGAATCATACCTGGCACAAAGGAAGATGGTCGTGATGGTTGGAGGCCAATCATCTCAGCTTCAGGTCATGACTGCAGGAGTTAACGTTTCGAGTCTGGATGACCTTGAACAGTTCTGAAGAAGAGTCATGCGGATTGAAACATCGGTCGGAATTCTCCGGCCACTCAACGGCGACGGGATTTTCTGCCCTGCGGCAGCGCACCCCCACCCGCGCGCGGGTCCCCTGGTGAGAATGCTTGGCTTCGATGGGAATTCCCATTCCCAGAGGTGGGAGCAGAGAATCCCGATGCCAGCGAACGGCATGCTGCCTCCCGCCACCGGGAAACACGAGGCTGGCGAATCCCGCCGGTTGACTTTGTTCCTCTCTCCGCAGATGCTGCCAGACCCGCTGAGCTTTCCCAGCATTTTCTGTTTTCATATCAGAGTTCCAGCATCTGCAGTATTTTGCTTTTAAATTAGAGGAGTGTCTCCTGGGGGTTCCCCCTTTACCTTTCTCACGCACAGGGAAGGGATGTCCCTTCTCATGATGTAAACTTACAGGTTGGGAGGTTGGGGATGTATATTTAGAATGCTGAGTATGTAACAGGAGAAGAGAGCTTCCTACTTCACTTGCAGCTTGTCATTAGTATTGTAGTCAGCCACAATGGTAACAGCAGATCCACAGATGGGAACATTTCAGGAATCTGATTTACATCCCCTGCATATCGTGTGTGTCAGCTTCACTCAGTTGGTAAGGCTTATTCCACATCTGAGAGTAAACAGATTGCCGGTTTGTGAATCATGAGTTTACGTTGCAGGCTCTCACCCTGGCACAGTACCCGCTACAGTACAGGCAGAGTGTTGAGCTGCTCGACTTGCCTCCTTTCAGATGAAATGCTCAACCCAAGTCTCTCAATCCGGCTGCACATTAACGGTCGCACGCCATTGTTGGGGGGGAAAACAAAAGTGCAATAGGCTTTCCAAAATTTCTCCCTCAGTCAATTACCATTAAAGGTGCTAACCTGGCCATTCACCTCATCCGTCTTTAGAATCACTACAGTGCAGAAGGAGGCCATTCAGCCCATCAAGTCTGCACCGACCCTCTCAAAGAACACCCTACCTAGGCCCACTGTCCAGCCTGTCCCCGTAACCCAATAACCCCACCTAAAATTTTGGACACATGAGGGGCAATTCAGCATGGCCAATCCGCCTAACCTGTATATCTTTGGACTGTGGGAGGAAGCACCCAGAGGAAACTCGCGCAGACACAGGGAGAGCGTGCAAACTCCACTCAGACAGTCACCCGAGGCTGGGATTGAACCCGGGCCCCTGGTGCTGTGAGGCAGCAGTGCTAACCACTGTGCTACTGTGCCGCTTTGAGAATGTCGGCCTCATTTAAAAAGAAACACAAGGGGCTGGATTCTCCCGCCCCGCTCACCGCAAAAACACCACGGGCAAACAGTGTAGAATGGACAAGTCCATTCACCTCGGGCGGGATTCACCTGTCGCCGGGTGGACTTGGCCGGAGAATTCCGCCCAAGGTTTATTTTTCTTTTCTTTCATGGGATGTGCATGCCACTGTCTGGGCCGGTATTTATAGCCCATTCCTAATTGCCATGGAATTGAATGGCTTGCTCGGCCATTTCAGAGTCAACCACATTGCTGTGCATCTGGAGTCATATATGGGCCAGACCGGGTAAGGATGGCAGATTTCCTTCCCCTACAGGACATTAGTGAACCAGATGGGCTTTTATGACAATGGCTTCATGGTCATCATTAAGACTTTAAATTCCAAATATTTATTGAATTCAAATTTCCCCATCTGCCGTTGTGGGTTTTGAACCTGTGCTCCCAAAGAATGACCCTGGGTCTCAGGATTACCAGTCCAGTGACAGTACCACAACACCACCAGCTCCCAATTACGGAAGGATTTTGCAGGCAGACATCTGTTTGGCCACATTATGATTGCACTTTGTGTGACGGTTAATGTGTTAACCCTCACGAGAGCCATGGGGGAATTGCTGATTGATTTGCCCGTGGGTTCTATAGATTACGGGTACCCGAGGTGAGCAGGTGGAAGCCCATCCAGCTGGGGGTCCCTTAGCGGGATTGTTAAATATAGCTCCCAGACTCGGAGCGGCAGTTCCCGATAGTCCTGGGCTGGGACGTTAGTTAGTGTTGCCGTGGTAGCGGTTTTATTTTCAGTTTAAAAATAAACCAGTCTGACCTTTCACTCCACGTGCCCTGGAATTATTATTAAGTTCTGAAATTGGACTTGAACCCAGAGTTTCTTGTTCAGAGGTAGGGGTGCTACCTCCGCACCACAAGACCCCCTGTGAAATATGATGGGCAGGATTTTTCAGTCCTTGCCAGCAGTGAGATCCACCAGTCCCACCGAAGGTGGCCCCTCCTGCAGCCGTTTCCCTGGTGACGCAGCCAACAGGCAACGCAAATAGCCATTGACTTTGGCTGGATCTTGCTGTTCCATCGGCAGCCAATAGTGAGCTCCCTGCACTGCGGGGAAAGACACTACAGGAGGTGGGGGTGGGGGGGGGGGGGTGGGGGGGGGTGGCGGTGGTGGTGGGGGAGGGGCGGGGGTGGGGGAGGGTGGCAATGGAATCCTGTCCAGCTTATTTTTATAAGTCTTTGTCTCAATTTAGGACATTCAAATCACTTCACAATCAATGAAGCGCTTTTGAAATGTCACTGTCATAACGCACAAAACATGGCAACCAAAATGTGCACAGCAAGCTCCCACGAACAGCAATGAGTTAAAGATCAGATGGTTTTGATGTTGCTTGAGAGATGCACATTGACCAGAAAACTGGCATGATCTCCCCTGCCCTTGATTGGATAATGCCTTTTACTCTACAAGGTACCTTGGTTTGACATCTCATTTGAAGGTTGACTCCTCTGACAGGGTTGCCTAAGTGACAGCAGTCAGCACAAAAGGAATTGTTTACTGTGTGAAGCCCTTTAGGTGCTCAGTTAAAAGATGAGGTTTATATAAATGCAGGCAACCGCGCTAACTTGCTCAAGCCGCTCGTGTCTTGGCAGTGGCAAGGCTTGTTATTTAGGCTAAATACATTACTGAAACATTTGTAAAAGCGGCTGTTCGATAGCACACGTGGCTCACGCTGCTGTGGGATCTGGCCTGTTTGTTTTACTGCGTGGATCCCACAGTGCTTCAGCAATGGACTAGCAACAGAGCAGTTAACCTGCAGGTCCCCATCAGACCTTTGCCTCAAGTCCTGGGGAGGGTAGTAAAGAGCGATGGTTGGTGAACAGTGTTGTTGACCTATATGGGTGAACTGAGCCATCTAACTCACAGAGAAGTACGGGGAGGATAACAATAATAATAGTCTTTATTGTCACAAGTAGGCTTACATTAACACTGCAATGAAGTTACTGTGAAAAGCCCCGAGTCGCCACATAGGGGTTGTTTAGCACAGGGCTAAATCGCTGGCTTTGAAAGCAGACCAAGGCAGGCCAGCAGCACGGTTCAATTCCCGTAACAGCCTCCCCGAACAGGCGCCGGAATGTGGCGACTAGGGGCTTTTCACAGTAACTTCATTTGAAGCCTACTTGTGACAATAAGCGATTTTCATTTAATTTCATTCATTCTGGCACCTGTTCGGGTACACAGAGGGAGAATTCAGAATGCCCAGCATGTCTTTCGGGACTAGTTGGAGGAAACCGGAACACCCGGAGGAAACCCACACAGACACGGGGAGAACGTGCAGACTCCGCACAGATAGTGACCCAGTCGGGAATCGAACCTGGGACCCTGGCGCAGTGAAGCCACAGTGCTAACCACTGTGCTACCGTGCTGCCCTCCCTGGGCATCCGAGAGTTGCTGCCTCCAAGGGGGCCAGTGAAAGTGACCCCTTTAAATGAGAATTGTCATCTCGGGAGCAGTGGCACCTCATTTGACTGGGGTTGCTGGCGGCATTGCTGTGAGATCAATGCACTGAAGATCTGGGGCGAAATTCTCCCCCAACGGCGCGATGTCCGCCGACTGGCGCCAAAGACGGCGCCAATCAGACGGGCATCGTGCCGGCCCAAAGGTGCGGAATGCTCCGCATCTTTGGTGGCCTAGCCCCAACATTGAGGGGCTAGGCCGACGCCGGAGGGATTTCCGCCCCGCCAGCTGGCGGAAATGGCGTTTGTTGCCCCGCCAGCTGGCGCGGAAATGCGGCGCATGCGCGGGAGCGTCAGCGGCCGCTGACAGTTTCCCGGCGCATGTGCAGTGGGGAGAGTCTCTTCCGCTTCCGCCATGGTGGAGGCCGTAGCGGAGGCGGAAGGGAAAGAGTGCCCCCCACGGCACAGGCCCGCCCGCGGATCGGTGGGCCCCGATCGCGGGCCAGGCCACCGTGGGGGCACCCCCCGGGGTCAGATCGCCCCGCGCCCCCACCCCCCCCCCCCAGGACCCCGGAGCCCGCCCACGCCGCCTGGTCCCACCGGTAAATACCAGGTTTGATTTACGCCGGCGGGACAGGCAATTTCTGGGCGGGACTTCGGCCCATCCGGGCCGGAGAATTGAACGGGGGGTCCCGCCAACCGGCGCGGCCCGATTCCCGCCTCCGCCCAATCTCCGGTACCGGAGACTTCGGCGGGGGCGGGGGGGGGGGGGATTCACGGCGGCCAACGGCCATTCTCCGACCCGGCGGGTGGTCGGAGAATGACGCCCCTGGGATCAGGGAATCTGAGACACAAGGTAGGAGGTGGGGATGATGAGGTGCAAGTACAGAGAGTTAACACAACGTCCCATCAACCGTGCGGTTTGGTTTCAAGTGGCTATATTAATGCACTTGGGCAAATTAATAGGACCAGGAGTTGCCCATCCGCCCCATTGAGCCTGTCCTGACATTCCATTGGATCATGGCTGATGTGCACCTCAATCCCAGTTACCAGACTTCATTCCATATCCCTGGATATCGTTACCAAACAAAAATCTCACAATCTCAAAAGCTCAAATTATCCCAGGAGCCACACCCTTTTGGGGAGAGAATTATCGATTTCCGTAGCTCTCTGTGTGAAAAAGTGAGTCCTGATTTTCCTTTCAAGAAGCCCAGTTTTGAGTTTATGATTCTGTCCCTCACTCTCAGATCTCCCATGATAGGAAATATTTTTTTGTAACTATGGTTTTTTTGGAACAATATGTGGACAGTCCGACTTGAGAGGGGACTATATTGGACCTAGTATTAGCGAACGAGCCTGGCCAGGTCATCAAAGTTGCAGTGGAAGAACGTGTGGCGCACAGTGACTACAATTCCGTAAGCTTTCGGATACTCATGGGAAAGGACGAGCGTTATCCTCGAGTTAAGGTGCTAAATTGGGGGAAGGCTAACTAGAACCCGATTAGGCCGGATTTGGAGGTTGTTGTTTGGGAGTGGCTGCTTGAGGATAAATCCACATTTGGCATGTGGGAGTCTTTTAAGGAACAGTTTATGGGAGTGTAGGACAGGCTTGTGCTGGTAAAAAGGAAGGATAGGAAAGGCAGGATGAACAGCTGGCTTGTAATGCAGAAAAATGCCAGCAGCTTGGGTTCAATTCCCGTCCTGGTCTCCCTGAACAGGCGCTGGAATGTGGCGACTAGGGGCTTTTCACAGTTACTTCATTGAAGCCAACTTGTGACAATAAGCGATTATTATTATTATTGGTCGAGATAGGACATGTGATCGGCGCAGGCTGGGAGGGCCGAAGGGCATGTTCCAGTGCTGTATTGTTCTTTGTTCCTAGATGCTATCAAATCGTCTTAAAATAACACCTCTATCAGATCACCCTTCAATACGTGTTTATGCAACCTACCCTCATTACTTGGACCCTCTAAGACCTGTGGTGTCATTCTAATGAATCCACACTGTCTCCACTGTGGATACAGGCTGATATATCCTTCCTGAGGCCCAGGACTGAACACAATAATCAAGAAGGGGCCCAGCCAAGACTCTGTATAATGGAAATCTCAGTGTGGTCCCTTGTCAAGAATGGGCGTACAACACAAAATGGACCCTAAAACCGAGCATTTATCAGCACTAATCGATACTACAATTTCGTCTTGGTCTGAAAGGTAAGAAAGACAAATCCAATTTGTGTCAAAATAACATCAGACTGAACGGCAGAGCATTGCGTCTTGTTCAAGTACTGTCATTGGCATATAAGGCAAGCTTTATCCCCGAGAACATTTTTTGCACATTAATGAACACCATTAACACACAACATAAGGGAGAGAGACATGATACAAGGCCTTGGGGGGGGTGGGGGGTACAGCCCAGCACTATCAAGTGCTTCACTGGATGAGCTATCGCTGACTAATTAAACTGTGAAGAAACTGGATTTGAAAGGGCGATCGGAAATGCCAGCAATTCTTAATTTGATTAATATATGGGACGGTGAGACTTGACATCCTTCAGATAAATGGTAAAGGATTGAGGCAGTAATGTTTCTGGTGTCGAGTAAGTCTTGTGAGGAGTGAAGGTTTGGAATATTCCAGTGACAGACAAAAACGCACACTGACTCTCTCGTGTGTGGCTATTAATATGCAGTGAGGAGCAGTGCTGCTCCACTGTTTACAACCAGCATGTAAAATATCAACTGTGATTCAATAGGTGGTACTCTCATCTCTCAGTCAGAAAGCTGTGGGTTCTGAGACCCACTGCAGAGACACGAGCTCGGAATCCGAGGCTAATTCTCCCGCACAGTACCGAGGGAGTGCTGCATTGGCGGATGTGCCGTCTTTCGAATGAGATTGCTCTGTCACGCAGAAGTAAAAGATCCCTCAGTGTTGTTCTGAGGAAAAGCATGAGAGCTGTGGCTGGCAGCCTGGCCAATAATTGCCCCTCAGCCTATGTCACCAAAGCAGATCATATGGCAATTACCATATTGCTACTGTGGGACCTGGCTGTGCGCGAACTGGCTGCCGTGTTTCTTACACTACAACAGTGACAACCCTTCAAATAGAAGCACTTTGGGACGGCTGATTAGGGGCTGGTTTAGCACAGTGGGCTAAACAGCTGGCTTGTAATGCAGAACAATGCCAGCAGCGCGGGTTCAATTCCCGTACCGGCCTCCCCGAGCAGGCGCTGGAATGTGGCGACTAGGGGCTTTTCACAGTAACTTCATTGAAGCCTACTTGTGACAATAAACGATTACTATTATTATTATTATGATCAGGTCCCAAGGTCAAGCCCTGGTCGGTGTTGAGGTTGTTGTTCTCAGCTGGGTTGGGGTGGCTTTGTTAAACTTGCCCCCCGATCTAGAAATGGGAAACGGTCAACCAGGGCCCCTTCTCGTGTTTGTGATCCATGCCGATGCGCTTGCGATCAGGTGGGGGAAGGATCAGCCTTGGTTGTGATGCACTTGTTGTTGAATAGCAACAGCGGCATTAATGAGACAACCAGTGCCAGCCGACAGCAGGGCCTGAATAACATCTGGGATTTGCCATGACAAGCAGCAGGTCACATTTGCACCACACAAGTGGTGTGTAATGAGGAAGCGGAGTGGCCAGAATCATTGCCAATGTGGGCGGGGTGGGTGACGGGGCTGAAAAGAAAAAAAAGAAAGATTTGCATTTTTGCAAAGCCTTTCACAATAAGCAGCAATAAAAATTGTTTCTCTTATTCAAATGCTGTATCGTCTCTGGCTGGGGAAGTTATCATGGTAGGGAGCGTACGTGACAATTAACAATAAATATTTAATAGAATATTTAATGAGATTAAGTGACTCTGAATAAATTCATCAAAAGGACAAGACAAAAAGTTCCGAATGGTGAAGGTCAATTTTAATACAGATTTTAAAAAGTATTCATTTATACAGTGGGTATCACCAGTTTGTACTGTTGCCTGGAATGTGGTTGAGGAGACTGAATTAATTTGGACAGACTTTGAAAGAACTTGGGCGGGATTCTCCGACCCCCCCCCGCCGGGTCGGAGAATTGCCGGGGGCTGGCGTGAATCCCGCCCCCGCCGGTTGCCGAATTCTCCGGCACTGGAGATTCGGCGGGGGCGGGAATCGCGCCACGCCGGTTGGCGGGCCCCCCCCGGCGATTCTCCGGCCCGGATGGGCCGAAGTCCCGCTGCTGGAATGCCTGTCCCGCCGGCGTGGATTCAACCACCTCTCTTACCGGTGGGACAAGGCGGCGCGGGCGGGCTCCGGGGACCTGGGGAAGGGCGCGGGGCGATCTGGCCCCGGGGGGTGCCCCCACGGTGGCCTGGCCCGCGATCGGGGCCCACCGATCTGCGGGCGGGCCTGTGCTGTGGGGGCACTCTTTTCCTTCCGCCTTCGCCATGGTCTCCACCATGGCGGAGGCGGAAGAGACCCCCTCCACTGCGCATGCGCGGGGATACCGTGAGCGGCCGCTAACGCTCCCGCGCATGTGCCGCCCGGCAATGTAATTTCCGTGCCAGCTGGCGGGGCACCAAAGGCCTTTCCCGCCAGCTGGCGGGGCGGAAATCAGTCCGGCGCGGGCCTAGTCCCTCAAGGTGAGGGCTCGGGCCCTAAAGATGCGGAGGATTCCGCACCTTTGGGGCGGCGCGATGCCGGACTGATTTGCGCCGTTTTTGGCGCCGGTTGGCGGACATCGCGCCGATTACGGAGAATTTGGCCCCTTGCATTTATATATCAATTTTCAGGTCGTTTCAAAGAACAAACAGCCAATGAGTTTGGTTTTTGAAGTGTAGCGACTGTTGGTATTTTGGCACACTACCGTCAATTTGTGATAGATCAAACTCCAAAAATAGTGATGACCTGTTAATCTGTTTTTGCAATATCTAAAATACAACACCTCTAAAAGTCCAGTTTTCCATGAGTGCTCCAACATTACAATACTTCCTTAGTGCTCCAACATTACAATACTTTCTTAGTGCTCCAACAGTACAGTACTTCCTTAGTACACCAACAGTGCAGTGCTCCGTTCGTACTCCAACATTACAGTACTGCCTTAGTACTCCAACATTACAATACTTCCTTAGTGCTCCAACAGTACAATACTTCCTTAGTGCTCCAACATTACAATACTTCCTTAGAACTCCAACAGTACAGTACTTCCTTAGAACTCCAACAGTACAGTACTTCCGTGGTACTCCAACAGTACAGTACTTCCTTAGTACTCCAACAGTAGAGTACTTCCTTAGTACTCCAACATTACAGTACTTCCTTTGTACTCCAACAGTACAGTACTGTCTTTGTGCTCCAACAGTACAGTACTTCCTTAGAACTCCAACAGTACAGTACTTCCGTGGTACTCCAACAGTACAGTACTTCCTTAGTACTCCAACAGTACAGTACTTCCTTAGTACTCCAACATTACAGTACTTCCTTAGTACTCCAACAGTGCAGTGCTCCCTTAGTACACCAACAGTACAGTACTTCCTTAGTACTCCAACAGTACAGTACTTCCTTAGTACACCAACAGTATTATACTTCCTTAATACTCCAACAGTACAGTACTTCCTTAGTACACCAACATTACAGTACTTCCTTAGTACTCCAACAGTACAGTACTGTCTTAGTGCTCCAACAGTACAGTACTTCCTTAGAACTCCAACAGTACAGTACTTCCGTGGTACTCCAACAGTACAGTACTTCCTTAGTACTCCAACAGTACAGTACTTCCTTAGTACTCCAACATTACAGTACTTCCTTAGTACTCCAACAGTGCAGTGCTCCCTTAGTACACCAACAGTACAGTACTTCCTCAGTACTCCAACAGTACAGTACTTCCTTAGTACACCAACAGTACAGTACTTCCTTAGTACTCCAACAGTGCAGTGCTCCCTTAGTACACCAACAGTACATTACTTCCTTAGTACTCCAACAGTACAGTACTTCCTTAGTACTCCAACAGTGCAGTGCTCCCTTAGTACACCAACAGTACAGTACTTCCTTAGTACTCCAACAGTGCAATGCTCCCTTAGTACACCAACAGTACAGTACTTCCTTAGTACTCCAACAGTACAGTACTTCCTTAGTACACCAACAGTACAGTACTTCCTTAGTACTCCAACAGTGCAGTGCTCCCTTAGTACACCAACAGTATATTACTTCCTTAATACTCCAACAGTACAGTACTTCCTTAGTACACCAACAGTACAGTACTTCCTTAGTACTCCAACAGTACAGTACTTCCTTAGTACAGCAACAGTACAGTACCTCCTTATTACTCCAACAGTTCAGTACTTTCTTAGTGCTCCAACAGTACAGTACTTCCTTAGTACTCCAACAGTGCAGTGCTCCCTTAGTACACCAACAGTACAGTACTTCCTTAGTACTCCAACAGTGCAGTGCTCTGTTAGTACACCAACAGTACATTACTTCCTTAGTACTCCAACAGTACAGTACTTCCTTAGTACACCAACAGTACAGTACTTTCTTAGTGCTCCAACAGTACAGTACTTCCTTAGTACTCCAACAGTACAGTACTTTCTTAGTGCTCCAACAGTACAGTACTTCCTTAGTACTCCAACAGTGCAGTGCTCCCTTAGTACACCAACAGTACAGTACTTCCTTAGTACTCCAACAGTGCAGTGCTCCCTTAGTACACCAACAGTACATTAGTTCCTTAGTTCTCCAACAGTACAGTACTTCCTTAATACACCAACAGTACAGTACTTCCTTACTACTCCAACAGTACAATACTTCCTTAGTACACCAACAGTACAGTACTTCCTTAGTACTCCAACAGTACAATACTTCCTTAGTACACCAACAGTACAGTACTTCCTTAGTACACCAACAGTACATACTTCCTTAGTACTCCAACAGTACAATACTTCCTTAGTACACCAACAGTACAGTACTTCCTTAGTGCTCCAACAGTGCAGTGCTCCCTTAGCACACCAACAGTACATTACTTCCTTAGTTCTCCAACAGTACAGTACTTCCTTAATACACCAACAGTATATTACTTCCTTAATATTCCAACAGTACAATACTTCCTTAGTAAACCAACAGTACAGTACTTCCGTGGTACTCCAACAGTACAGTACTTCCTTACTACTCCAACAGTACAATACTTCCTTAGTAAACCAACAGTATATTACTTCCTTAATATTCCAACAGTACAATACTTCCTTAGTAAACCAACAGTACAGTACTTCCGTGGTACTCCAACAGTACAGTACTTCCTTAGTACTCCAACAGTACAGTACTTCCTTAGTACTCCAACATTACAGTGCTTCCTTAGTACTCCAACAGTACAGTGCTTTCTTAGTGCTCCAACAGTACAGTACTTCCTTAGAACTCCAACAGTACAGTACTTCCGTGGTACTCCAACAGTACAGTACTTCCTTAGTACTCCAACAGTACAGTACTTCCTTAGTACTCCAACATTACAGTACTTCCTTAGTACTCCAACAGTACAGTACTGTCTTAGTGCTCCAACAGTACAGTACTTCCTTAGAACTCCAACAGTACAGTATTTCCGTGGTACTCCAACAGTACAGTACTTCCTTAGTACTCCAACAGTACAGTACTTCCTTAGTACTCCAACATTACAGTACTTCCTTAGTACTCCAACAGTGCAGTGCTCCCTTAGTACACCAACAGTACAGTACTTCCTTAGTACTCCAACAGTGCAATGCTCCCTTAGTACACCAACAGTACATTACTTCCTTAGTACTCCAACAGTACAGTACTTCCTTAGTACACCAACAGTACAGTACTTCCTTAGTACTCCAACAGTACAGTACTTTCTTAGTGCTCCAACAGTACAGTACTTTCTTAGTGCTCCAACAGTGCAGTGCTCCCTTAGTACACCAACAGTACAGTACTTCCTTAGTACTCCAACAGTGCAGTGCTCCCTTAGTACACCAACAGTACAGTACTTCCTTAGTACTCCAACAGTACAGTACTTCCTTAGTACACCAACAGTACAGTACTTCCTTAGTACTCCAACAGTGCAGTGCTCCCTTAGTACACCAACAGTATATTACTTCCTTAATACTCCAACAGTACAGTACTTCCTTAGTACACCAACAGTACAGTACTTCCTTAGTACTCCAACAGTACAGTACTTCCTTAGTACAGCAACAGTACAGTACCTCCTTATTACTCCAACAGTTCAGTACTTTCTTAGTGCTCCAACAGTACAGTACTTCCTTAGTACTCCAACAGTGCAGTGCTCCCTTAGTACACCAACAGTACAGTACTTCCTTAGTACTCCAACAGTGCAGTGCTCCGTTAGTACACCAACAGTACATTGCTTCCTTAGTACTCCAACAGTACAGTACTTCCTTAGTACACCAACAGTACAGTACTTTCTTAGTGCTCCAACAGTACAGTACTTCCTTAGTACTCCAACAGTACAGTACTTTCTTAGTGCTCCAACAGTACAGTACTTCCTTAGTACTCCAACAGTGCACTGCTCCCTTAGTACACCAACAGTACAGTACTTCCTTAGTACTCCAACAGTGCAGTGCTCCCTTAGTACACCAACAGTACATTAGTTCCTTAGTTCTCCAACAGTACAGTACTTCCTTAATACACCAACAGTACAGTACTTCCTTACTACTCCAACAGTACAATACTTCCTTAGTACACCAACAGTACAGTACTTCCTTAGTACTCCAACAGTACAATACTTCCTTAGTACACCAACAGTACAGTACTTCCTTAGTACACCAACAGTACATACTTCCTTAGTACTCCAACAGTACAATACTTCCTTAGTACACCAACAGTACAGTACTTCCTTAGTGCTCCAACAGTGCAGTGCTCCCTTAGCACACCAACAGTACATTACTTCCTTAGTTCTCCAACAGTACAGTACTTCCTTAATACACCAACAGTACAGTACTTCCTTACTACTCCAACAGTACAATACTTCCTTAGTAAACCAACAGTATATTACTTCCTTAATATTCCAACAGTACAATACTTCCTTAGTAAACCAACAGTACAGTACTTCCGTACTCCAACAGTACAGTACTTCCTTAGTACTCCAACAGTACAGTACTTCCTTAGTACTCCAACATTACAGTGCTTCCTTAGTACTCCAACAGTACAGTGCTTTCTTAGTGCTCCAACAGTACAGTACTTCCTTAGAACTCCAACAGTACAGTACTTCCGTGGTACTCCAACAGTACAGTACTTCCTTAGTACTCCAACAGTACAGTACTTCCTTAGTACTCCAACATTACAGTACTTCCTTAGTACTCCAACAGTACAGTACTGTCTTAGTGCTCCAACAGTACAGTACTTCCTTAGAACTCCAACAATACAGTATTTCCGTGGTACTCCAACAGTACAGTACTTCCTTAGTACTCCAACAGTACAGTACTTCCTTAGTACTCCAACATTACAGTACTTCCTTAGTACTCCAACAGTGCAGTGCTCCCTTAGTACACCAACAGTGCAGTGCTCCCTTAGTACACCAACAGTACAGTACTTCCTTAGTACACCAACAGTACAGTACTTCCTTAGTACTCCAACAGTACAGTAATTCCTTAGTACAGCAACAGTACAGTACCTCCTTATTACTCCAACAGTTCAGTACTTTCTTAGTGCTCCAACAGTACAGTACTTCCTTAGTACACCAACAGTACAGTACTTCCTTAGTACTCCAACAGTGCAGTGCTCCCTTAGTACACCAACAGTATATTACTTCCTTAATACTCCAACAGTACAGTACTTCCTTAGTACACCAACAGTACAGTACTTCCTTAGTACTCCAACAGTGCATTGCTCCCTTAGTACACCAACAGTACAGTACTTCCTCAGTACTCCAACAGTGCAGTGCTCCCTTAGTACACCAACAGTACATTAGTTCCTTAGTTCTCCAACAGTACAGTACTTCCTTAATACACCAACAGTACAGTACTTCCTTACTACTCCAACAGTACAATACTTCCTTAGTACACCAACAGTACAGTACTTCCTTAGTACTCCAACAGTACAGTACTTCCTTAGAACTCCAACAGTACAGTACTTCCGTGGTACTCCAACAGTACAGTACTTCCTTAGTACTCCAACATTACAATACTTCCTTAGTGCTCCAACATTACAATACCTCCTTAGTGCTCCAACAGTACAATACTTCCTTAGTGCTCCAACATTACAATACTTCCTTAGAACTCCAACAGTACAGTACTTCCTTAGAACTCCAACAGTACAGTACTTCCGTGGTACTCCAACAGTACAGTACTTCCTTAGTACTCCAACAGTACAGTGCTTCCTTAGTACTCCAACATTACAGTGCTTCCTTAGTACTCCAACAGTACAGTACTTTCTTAGTGCTCCAACAGTACAGTACTTCCTTAGAACTCCAACAGTACAGTACTTCCGTGGTACTCCAACAGTACAGTACTTCCTTAGTACTCCAACAGTACAGTACTTCCTTAGTACTCCAACATTACAGTACTTCCTTAGTACTCCAACAGTACAGTACTGTCTTAGTGCTCCAACAGTACAGTACTTCCTTAGTACTCCAACAGTACAGTACTTCCTTAGTACTCCAACAGTACAGTACTTCCTTAGTACTCCAACATTACAGTACTTCCTTAGTACTAAAACAGTGCAGTGCTCCCTTAGTACACCAACAGTACAGTACTTCCTTAGTACTCCAACAGTACAGTACTTCCTTAGTACACCAACAGTACAGTACTTCCTTAGTACTCCAACAGTGCAGTGCTCCCTTAGTACACCAACAGTATATTACTTCCTTAATACTCCAACAGTACAGTACTTCCTTAGTACACCAACAGTACAGTACTTCCTTAGTACTCCAACAGTACAGTACTTCCTTAGTACAGCAACAGTACAGTACCTCCTTAGTACTCCAACAGTACAATACTTTCTTAGTGCTCCAACAGTACAGTACTTCCTTAGTACTCCAACAGTGCAGTACTTCCTTAGTACTCCAACAGTACAGTACTTTCTTAGTGCTCCAACAGTACAGTACTTCCGTAGTACTCCAACAGTGCAGTGCCCCTTAGTACACCAACAGTACAGTACTTCCTCAGTACTCCAACAGTGCAGTGCTCCCTTAGTACACCAACAGTACATTAGTTCCTTAGTTCTCCAACAGTACAGTACTTCCTTAATACACCAACAGTACAGTACTTCCTTACTACTCCAACAGTACAATACTTCCTTAGTACACCAACAGTACAGTACTTCCTTAGTACACCAACAGTACTGTACTTCCTTAGTACTCCAACAGTACAATACTTCCTTAGTACACCAACAGTACAGAACTTCCTTAGTACACCAACAGTACAGTACTTCCTTAGTACTCCAACAGTACAGTACTTCCTTAGTGCTCCAACAGTGCAGTGCTTCCTTAGTACACCAACAGTACATTACTTCCTTAGTTCTCCAACAGTACAGTACTTCCCTAATACACCAACAGTACAGTACTTCCTTACTACTCCAACAGTCCAATACTTCCTTAGTACACCAACAGTACAGTACTTCCTTAGTACTCCAACAGTACAATACTTCCTTAGTACACCAACAGTACAGTACTTCCTTAGTACTCCAACAGTACAGTACTTCCTTAGTACTCCAACAGTACAGAACTTCCTTAGTACTCCAACAGTACAGTACTCCATTAGAATCAGCCCCACAGGGCATGATTCACTCAAAAGGGAACAACGTCCCCGAGCGAGCACGTTTAGCCGGGTGTTTCCTGGCGCTCGCAGTGCCGATAAACACATGGCTACTCCACACAACGTGCATTGAATACGGTGCCTGAATGGGGAACGCACGGCCAAGGCCGCACATAGCCCCGTTTTGTACAGTGGGGAGTTCCACTTGCCGGAACTCCCCAGTGTAAAGAGAGATCGGGACACTATTTTCCAAGACCCACAAAATGATCCCCGACCACCTCTTCAGTCTGAACGCAATATGGGAGGGTCTCCAGCCACCGACCAGCCTCACCACCCCCCCCAGGCATCCCAGCTCCTCGCACGCGCAAAAAATGCCAGCTTCACACCTTGACAATTCCAACCTGGCAGTGCCACCTGGGAACATTGGCCATGCCAGGCTGGCACCCATATGGCACTGCCAAGATGCCAGGTTGGCACTTCCAGGATGCCCTGGTAGCACCAGCAATGCCAGGGCACCACCCTGCCCAAAGGGCATGCAGTTGACTCTAACCCTAACCCTAACCCTGGGGTACCCCACAAGTGCTGTTCCATCAGATTCCCTTTGCTGAACAGCGCACGCCCAAGGTCTCTGAGGCAAAGGGGATGAATCCCAAAGCCTCAGGTACCTTGGGAATCTGCACATGAGAGTGAGGCTTACTGCCTCGATCTAAGATGCAGATTTGCTAAAAGGTGATCCAGGCCACAATGGGCCGGATTTACATCACAACATCTCGTGAGATGGCGCTGGATCTCGCAAGGCGTGGCGAGCCGGGTAGATCCCGGGAACGGAATATCATCGGCCATGCTGTGATGCGGCGAGCTCCTTTTCTGGCGCAGCGCGGTTATTGGATCGCACCCACAGAATTCCTACAGAGCAGAAGGAGGCCATTTGGCCCATTAGGTCTGCACAGATCCTACCTAGGTCCACTCCCCCGTCCTAACCCCATAACCCCAGCTAACCTAAACATCTTTGGACCCTAAGTGGCAATTTAACATGGCCAAACCACCTAACCTGCAATTCTTTGGACTGTGGAAGGAAACCCACGCAGATACGGGGAGAAAGTGCAGACCCCACCCAGTCACCCAAGGCTGAAATTAAACCCGGGACTCTGGTGCTGTGAGGCAGCAGTGGTAACCACTGTGCCTTTAAAGACGGCACCTCCAGCAGCACTGCACTGGAATGTCAGCCTTGACTTTTGTGCTCAACTACTGGAGAGGGATTTAAACCTGAACCTTCTGAGTCAAGAGGCGATAGTGCTGCCAACCGAGCCAAGTGACACACTTTAGATTGGAACAGTATAGTAATCATTTAGTATTCCTTCAAGACAGTATTCCAGTAGTATCTCAACAGTACAGTGATCCTTTAGTACTCCATCAGGACAGTATTCCAGTAGTATTCCAACAGTACAGTGATCCTTTAGTACTCCATCAAGACAGTATTCCAGTAGTATCCCAACAGTACAGTGATCCTTTAGTACTCCATCAGGACAGTATTCCAGTAGTATTCCAACAGTACAGTGATCCTTTAGTACTCCATCAGGACAGTATTCCAGTAGTATCCCAACAGTACAGTGATCCTTTAGTACTCCATCAGGACAGTATTCCAGTAGTATCCCAACAGTACAGTGATCCTTTAGTACTCCTTCAAGACAGTATTCCAGTAGTATTCCAACAGTACAGTGATCCTTTAGTACTCCATCAAGACAGTATTCCAGTAGTATCCCAACAGTACAGTGATCCTTTAGTACTCCATCAAGACAGTATTCCAGTAGTATCCCAACAGTACAGTGATCCTTTAGTACTCCTTCAAGACAGTATTCCAGTAGTATCCCAACAGTACAGTGATCCTTTAGTACTCCATCAAGACAGTATTCCAGTAGTATTCCAACAGTACAGTGATCCTTTAGTACTCCATCAAGACAGTATTCCAGTAGTATCCCAACAGTACAGTGATCCTTTAGTACTCCATCAAGACAGTATTCCAGTAGTATCCCAACAGTACAGTGATCCTTTAGTACTCCTTCAAGACAGTATTCCAGTAGTATCCCAACAGTACAGTGATCCTTTAGTACTCCATCAAGACAGTATTCCAGTAGTATTCCAACAGTACAGTGATCCTTTAGTACTCCATCAAGACAGTATTCCAGTAGTATCCCAACAGTACAGTGATCCTTTAGTGCTCCATCAAGACAGTATTCCAGTAGTATCCCAACAGTACAGTGATCCTTTAGTACTCCATCAAGACAGTATTCCAGTAGTATCCCAAAAGTACAGTGCTCCTTTAGTACTCCATCAAGACAGTATTCCAGTAGTATCCCAACAGTACAGTGATCCTTTAGTACTCCTTCAAGACAGTATTCCAGTAGTATTCCAACAGTACAGTGATCCTTTAGTACTCCATCAAGACAGTATTCCAGTAGTATCCCAACAGTACAGTGATCCTTTAGTACTCCATCAAGACAGTATTCCAGTAGTATCCCAACAGTACAGTGCTCCTTTAGTACTCCATCAAGACAGTATTCCAGTAGTATCCCAACAGTACAGTGATCCTTTAGTACTCCTTCAAGACAGTATTCCAGTAGTATCCCAACAGTACAGTGATCCTTTAGTACTCCATCAGGACAGTATTCCAGTAGTATTCCAACAGTACAGTGATCCTTTAGTACTCCATCAAGACAGTATTCCAGTAGTATCCCAACAGTACAGTGATCCTTTAGTACTCCATCAGGACAGTATTCCAGTAGTATCCCAACAGTACAGTGATCCTTTAGTACTCCTTCAAGACAGTATTCCAGTAGTATTCCAACAGTACAGTGATCCTTTAGTACTCCATCAAGACAGTGTTCCAGCAGTATCCCAACAGTACAGTGATCCTTTAGTACTCCATCAGGACAGTATTCCAGTAGTATCCCAACAGTACAGTGCTCCTTTAGTACTCCATCAAGACAGTATTCCAGTAGTATCCCAACAGTACAGTGATCCTTTAGTACTCCATCAGGACAGTATTCCAGTATTATCCCAACAGTACAGTGCTCCTTTAGTACTCCATCAAGACAGTATTCCAGTAGTATCCCAACAGTACAGTGATCCTTTAGTACTCCATCAAGACAGTATTCCAGTAGTATCCCAACAGTACAGTGATCCTTTAGTACTCCATCAAGACAGTATTCCAGTAGTATCCCAACAGTACAGTGCTCCTTTAGTACTCCATCAAGACAGTATTCCAGTAGTATCCCAACAGTACAGTGATCCTTTAGTACTCCTTCAAGACAGTATTCCAGTAGTATCCCAACAGTACAGTGATCCTTTAGTACTCCATCAGGACAGTATTCCAGTAGTATTCCAACAGTACAGTGATCCTTTAGTACTCCATCAAGACAGTATTCCAGTAGTATCCCAACAGTACAGTGATCCTTTAGTACTCCATCAGGACAGTATTCCAGTAGTATCCCAACAGTACAGTGATCCTTTAGTACTCCTTCAAGACAGTATTCCAGTAGTATTCCAACAGTACAGTGATCCTTTAGTACTCCATCAAGACAGTGTTCCAGTAGTATCCCAACAGTACAGTGATCCTTTAGTACTCCATCAGGACAGTATTCCAGTAGTATCCCAACAGTACAGTGCTCCTTTAGTACTCCATCAAGACAGTATTCCAGTAGTATCCCAACAGTACAGTGATCCTTTAGTACTCCATCAGGACAGTATTCCAGTATTATCCCAACAGTACAGTGCTCCTTTAGTACTCCATCAAGACAGTATTCCAGTAGTATCCCAACAGTACAGTGATCCTTTAGTACTCCATCAGGACAGTATTCCAGTAGTATCCCAACAGCACAGTGATCCTTTAGTACTCCATCAAGACAGTATTCCAGTAATATCCCAACAGGACAGTGATTCTTTAGTACTCCATCAGGACAGTATTCCAGTAGTATCCCAACAGTACAGTGATCTTTTAGTACTCCAAGAAAACAGTAAGCCAATAGTACCCAACAGTACAGTGCTCCTTCAGTACTCCATTGAGACAGTAATCCAATAGTATCCCAACAGTACAGTGCTCCGTCAGTATTCCATTGAGATAGTAATCCAATAGTATCCCAACAGTATTGCGCTCCTTTAGGACTCCAACAATACAGTACTCCTTTAGTACTTCAACAATAAAATATTCATTTCCAACAATACTGTACTCATTTAGCACTCCAACAATAGAATACTCATTTAGTACTCTAACAGTATAGTGCTCCTTTAGTACTCCTTCAAGACAGTAATCCAGTAGTATTCCAACAGTACAGTGCTCCTTTAGTACTCCATCAGGTCAGTATTCCAGTAGTATCCCAACAGTACAGTGATCCTTTAGGACTCCAACAATACAGTATTCCAGTAGTATCCCAACAGTACAGTGATCATTTAATACTCCATCAAGACAGTATTCCAGTAGTATCCCAACAGTACAGTGATCCTTTAGGACTCGAACAATACAGTACTCCTTTAGTACTCCAACAATAAAATATTCATTTAGTATTCCAACAATACTGTACTCATTTAGCACTCCAACAATAGGATACTCATTTAGTACTCTAACAGTACAGTACTCATTTAGTACTTCAACAATAGAGTACTCATTTAGCACTACACTGATGTGTTAACCTCAGGTCCCATCATGTGAACTAAGGTTCACAATTCCTCTGAGGATCTGCAAACTACAATTCTTTAAAAACCTGGGCCCACGATATGAAAATTATGGAGGAATAGGACATACCGATGTCAACAATGGAGCCAGCCAGGTCGGGGGTGCCGGGTGCAGTTTCTGACAGGATTCAGCCCACACCCTTTAAAGGCACTCCCGAAAATCACACAGCCCGGGAATGGGGTCTGGAATCCTGGAATCAGCCGGCATTTTTAAAAGGATCCCAAATTATTCCAACTCAGTGAAAGTTCAGCCCCAAGCTTTGAAGCGAGACTTAAATCCACAATCTTCTGGCTCAAAGGGAGGAGTGTTGCCCAGTGAGCCATAGCTATGATGTTTTATTAAGTATGCCAGGGACTGATTAGACCCATAAAATAGCCGCAGGCAAGCCAGTAAAACTCAGTGAGCTGATGGATTCAAATTAGGATCTTGAGTTTCCAAAGCAGAAAACGTGAACTGAGGTAACATTCATATTTTAACAATTTACATTTACTAATAGCACAATCATCACCAGAAATTGTAACATAAACCATGGTGGCATCCAGAGCTCAACCCTTACAATGATGATATTGTTAAAAGCTGGTTAAACATGGCCAGTTCTCTCACCACTATCGTGAGAATCACAGAATCTTCACAGTGCAGAAGGAGACCATTCAGCCCATTGACTCTGCACTGGCTCTCTGAAAGGACATTCTACCTAGTCCCACTCCATTGCATTATTCCTGTAACCTTGCAAGTTCTTTCTTTGTATTCAACAACCCAATTTCCTTTTGAACACCTCGATCAAACCTTTCCTCCATCACCCTCGCAGGAACTTCATTCCAGACTTCAACCACCCTCTGTCTGAAAACATTTCTCCTCACATCACTTTTTCTCCTCTTGTCAATTATTTTAAAATGTGATTCTATGAATTCTCTGATTTTATTCTATGATTCTGTGCCCTCTAGTTTTTGACGCTCTCCTGAGTGGAAATAATTTCTCACCATTTGCCCTATCCATACTCCTCAGGATTTTGAGTACCTCAATCAAATTTGTTCTCAGCCTTCCTTTCTCCAGGGAAGTCTCCAGTCCAAAGAGTGCAGGTTAGGTGGATTGGCCATGATAAATTGCCCTTCGTGACCAAAACGTTTAGGAGGGGTTATTGGATTACGGGGATAGGGTGGAAGTGAGGGCTTATGTGGGTCGGTGCAGACTCGATGGGCTGAATGGCCTCCTTCTGCACTGTATGTTCTATGTTCTATGGAAACAGTCCCAATCTCTCCAATCCAACCTCGTAGCTACAGTTCTTTATCCCTGGAATCATCCTGGTAAATCTCCTCTGTACGCGCTCCAAAACCTCCGCTTCTTTCCTCAAGTATGGAGCCCAGAACTGGCGTAGTCTCCAGATGAGGCCTAACTAGAGTCTTCTACAGGTTCAACGTTATCTCCTTACTCTTGTACTCAATGTCCCTATTGGTATAGCCTAAGAATACTGTATGATTTATTAACTGCTCTCTCAAAATCCCCTGCCAAGTTCAATGACATTTGTACATGTAATCATAGAATCATAGAATTTACAGTGCAGAAGGAGGCCATTTGGCCCATCAGGTCTGCACCGGCTCTTGGAAAGATCACCTCACTTAGGCCCTCACCTCCACCCTATCCCCGTAAACCAGTAACCCCACCTAACCTAAGGGCAATTTTAGCTTGGCCAATCCACTGAACCTGCATAACTTTGGGCTGTGGGAGGAAACCGGAGCGCCCGGAGGAAACCCACGCACACACGGGGAGAACGTGCAGACTCCGCACAGACAGTGACCCAAGCCGGGAATCGAACCTGGGACCCTGGAGCTGTGAAGCAACTGTGCTACCACTGTGCTACCGTGCTGCCCTAAATACACCGAGGTCCCTCTGTTCCTGAACCTCCTTTAGAGTTTCTCTCCTTATTTCATATGGTCTCTCCACATTCCATGTTCGTATGGTCCATACCATTCATAATTCCCAGTTAACAAAAACTGATTACATTCTTCAAAATGCCCTCAAGGATTATCGCTTGAATAATAATAATAATCTTTTTATTGTCATAAGTAGGCTTACGTAAACACTGCAATAAAGTTACTGTGAAAAACCCCTAGTTGCCACATTCCGGCGCCTGTTCGGGTGCACTGAGGGAGAATTCAGAATTCTCAGCCAGTACGGGAAATGAACCCACGCTGCTGGCCTTGATCTGCATCACAAACCAGCTGTCTAGCCCACTGAGCTAAACCAGCTAAATCAGACTCTGCACTGACAGTGACCCAGCGGGGAATCGAACCTGGGACCCTGGCGCTGTGAAGCCACAGTGCGAACTACTGTGCTACCGTGCTGCTGGTGGGTTACATTCTTTGCAACACTGAACCACGAAAGCTTCTTTAACATGCAATGAATAACCAGAAGGAGCTCTGTCTTTACCTAAGGAGCCCATTCCTCTGTTCCCTCTAAATTTATAGCCCTTCTGTCCCACTGTTTTCTGAAATGGCAAGCTCACAGGACCACAGATACGGGCAGACAGTGCCACCTTAACTGAGAAGTTATTCATCTAGTATGACCTGACTGGGGTTCTTGTTCTCCGCTGTGATTTCACCTGCAGTGAAGATACATAAAGGGTCGATCAGAGTATTTTCTGTATGGTGGAGTTCCATAATGTACATGAATTGTTAAAATACCATGGACAGATACAGAAAATAAACAGAAAGGCGAATGAAATGCTGGTCTTTATAGCTAGAGGGCTGGAATACAAGAGGGTAGACGTTGTGTCACATTTAAACAAAGCCACAGCACCTGGAGTACTGTGTCCAGGTGTGAGAGCCACATTTTGGGAAGGATACATTTAGCCTTGGGGGAGTTGAGTATGGATTTACCAAAATGGACCATTTCGCATTAATTTACAAGACGAGATTTAACAAACTAGGGTCAGATTTAGAAAGAGAGCGCGATGTGATCAACATTTTCATCACATTAAGAGGAACGAATTGGGTAGGTAGAGGTGAATTACTTCTATTGGTTGAGAGGTGGGAGATGTGGAACTGAGATGAGGAGGAACTACTTCGCGCAGTAGGTGGTGAATTTGTGGAACTCGCTGCCCCATAGTGCGGTGGAGTCCGAGTCATTAAATGGTTTCAAGAAGGAAATAGATATATTTCTGACAAAAAAAAACAGTTTTAAGGAATGTGGGCAACAGGTGGGGAGGGGTTTTGAGACCAGGAAAAGATCAGCCATGATCTGATTGAATGGAGGAGCAGGCTCGAAGGGCTGAATTGCCTATTCCTGCTCCTAATTCCTATATCCTATGTTCCTATTGGTTGGGAACTCTAGGACTATGGGGCATAGTCTAAAAATTAGCATTCAGGAGTGAAATGTGGAAATACTTCCGCACGCAAAGCACCCTGCTTGGAACTCTCTGCCACAAATAATACTTTATATTGGTTTAACTGAATTCTAAATCTGAGTTTGATAGATTTATGTTAATCAAAGATGTTAAGGGAGATGGGATAATGGCAGGTATGTGGCGTTTGGTTGCAATCATCCACAATCTCATGAAATGTTGGAATAAGCTCTTGGGGCTAAATGATCGACTCCTGTTCTTGTTGATTTTATGTACTCCTGCTTTCTCGCCTGGCTGGTATTTCTCAAATCACTGTAGAACTCTCTATCCCCGACTCTTGTTTTTCTTTTGCTCTGTTGAGGCCCCCTAGCTGGGTCCTTCTGCTTCTGCCATCTTGTCTCCCCTGCTAAACCCTCGGGCCTGTCCACTTCCTGCCTGCTTGCCGCTCACCAAGGCGCTCATCAAGGACTACTGACATGCTTTTGACCAATTTGAGATAAAAATTAACACAGGTCATCAGAAGGAAATGCTAAAAAAAAAAAACCCTGCCCCTATTACTTTTGTGAAACAAAATGAGACTTTGGGGCTCCTCGGGATGAGGGGTGTGTGTGTGTTCTCGGTACCCGTTCTTTTAATGGTGCTTCTGCCTGTAGGGCCAAAATTGTTCTTGAGATTTGGGTTTTTACTGGCTCTGATCTAACAGAGTGCTTCCAGCAGTCCCCGGAGTCCACCTCTTCAGCAGGACGTTCTAACATTCCGTGAATTTCCCAGGTGCTGTCCTCAGTATTCCCCCCAAGCACCACCTTCCTCTACCAATTCAAAGGGATGCAAGGACAGAAAGCAGATTTGACCATATATGTAGTTAAACTGGACTTGTGTGCCAACAGCTTAAATACACTCAATACACTTAATCCACTTAAAATACATTAAAAAATTTGAACAGGTCATGGATTTACTCCCCCATGTTACTTCATGTTGTTTGGATTTTTTTGGTCTTTTTCTGTCATCTTTTCCCACTCTTCATAACTGTCAGCTGTCACAATGTGGCTTGTGAAGTGAGTTCTCAGGTTTTCCAGTAACACTTATCCACCACCTACATGAAAAAAAGGGTGGTGCTACTGGCAATTTCTTTTTTTGTATGACAGGAAATGCTTACGATTGGGTTGTGGGCGGCGCGGTGGCACAGTGGTTAGCACTGTTGCCTCACGGCTCCAGGGTCCCAGGTTGGATTCCCGGCTTGGGTCGCTTGGTGCGGAGCCTGCGCGTTCTCCCCGTGTCTGTGTGGGTCTCCTCCCGGTGCTCCGGTTTCCTCCCACGGTCCGAGGATGTGCAGGTTGGGTGGATTGGCCAGGCTAAATTGCCTTTGATGTCCAAAAAGGTTAGGTGGAGCATTTGGGTTACGGGGATAGAGTGGCGATGTGGGCTTAAGTCGCGTGTTCCTTCCAAGGGCTGGTGCAGACTCGATGGGCCAAATGGCCTCCTGCACTGTAAGTTCTAAGATTCCGAGAAACTCAGCCTTCCTGTTCGAAATATAGCCTCCTCTGTAGTCTTTGCAAGGATTAAAATCATATTTATGGACATAGATCATAGAATTTACAGTGCAGAAGGAGGCCATTCGGCCCATCGAGTCTGCACCGGCTCTGGGAAAGAGCACCCTACCCAAAGTCAACACCTCCACCCTATCCCCATAACCCAGTAACCCCACCCAACACTAAGGGGAATTTTGGACACTAAGGGCAATTTATCATGGCCAATCCACCTAATCTGCACATCTTTGGACTGTGGGAGGAAACCAGAGCACCCGGAGGAAACCCACGCAGACACGGGGAGGACGTGCAGACTCCGCACAGACAGTGACCCAAGCCGGAATCGAACCTGGGACCCTGGAGCTGTGAAGCAATTGTGCTATCCGCAAGGCTACCGTGCTGCCCCATGTAGCCAAGCAACTTGGAGCCCTATACTACTCCAGTCCCCACCACTTAACATAGGCTCATCACGGGTGACAAACTGCAACGGGGAAATAGTCCGCACAAGTTGCCGGTACCATAGAAACTATTTGCACAGGCACCGGTTATAATGTGTGAAGTGCCCTGCCTATTTTTGTCAGTTCAGTAGGTTCTCCCACCTCGTTAATCCCCTGCATTTGTGGAATAGGCCTTTGTGCCGCTTGGATTAATTAAAGCCCCATCAAATCAGAACTGTGGAGGGAGGAAGTGAGAAGTTGACCATGAATTTGTAGACTGCTGTATAACCCTCAGCACTTGAGTGCATTTGATTTCAGACCATCAAGGACACATTGTTTGGCTTCAGTCTGCTAGGGGAATGAAATGAGGACACAACTTTGAGATCAAGATGAGACTGACCGATTATAGTGTAACCAGGCCCCAGGCCCAGCAGGAAAATCGTCTTAAATGCCAAATGGTGGGGTCTGGGCTTGACTTTAGGGGCTGGTTTAGCACGGTGGGCTAAACAGCTGGCTTGTAATGCAGAATAAGGCAGCAGCGCAAGTTCAATTCCCGTGCCGGCCTCCCTGAACAGGCGCCGGAATGTGGCGACTAGGGGCTTTTCACAGTAACTTCATTGAAGCCAACTTGTGACAATAAGCGATTATTATTACTTGATTTATTGGTGAGAGCTGCCTGTTCATTGAGAAACACCCGGGTTGTTTGGCCTTCCCCCACACTGTTTGAAATAAGGGAGAAAGTTCCCTTATTGAAATGGTTCAATTTTACTCTTCACATCTTGTCATGAAGTGCGCGAGCCACCAGACCTGCAGACACACTGTTCCACCTGACTACCTGTTTAGGTCACACATTGAAATACCCAGGCTGAAAGTCATTCGTCTCAATGATTTCAAAAATTGAGGATGACCTCCTGCTTTCCACTTAACAGCAAGTCCCATCTGAATCCGTTGCTGGGAGCTACTCCACGGTGATGGGGCCCAGCTCCTTATCCCCGTGACTCAGAAAGCTTTATATAGATGCAAATCAAACCGAACTTAGCTCACACTCCTGATGACAAACATGCCAGCCAGGCTGATGAGGCACAGATAACTCCCACAAAGGGCATGCTAGTGTGTTAGACAACCGGGTCACATTGTTCATTACTCCTGACTAATATGTTATTCTTAAAAGGAGCCTAGAAAGAGATGAAACATTACTTCTCACCTAATGATTACTGCTGTGTACTTTCAATTTCACTGGATTCAGGTCAAATGTTTTTGCTGGGGGAACTATTGGTCTGAATAATGAACTGCCTTGAACGTGTGTCTACTCTGAAGATTCTGGGCTTTGTTTTGGAAGGACATTTACCCCTGTCTGCTGCTAATTGTGGATAAACTTGTAAAGCTCACCACAGTCCCAGAGAACCTTAGATGGCTGTTCACTTTGAGGAGAGAGCTGACTGGAGGCGATTTAACCGGAAGAACACCACACCTCAGGCACGATTGAGAAGCCGGGGCATTATTGAACCCGCGCTGTTGCCATCACTGCGCATCAAGAGCCATCCATCCACCCAACTGAGCTAACCAACTCCGATGGATAGACGTGTGGGCTAGCTAAAAAGAAAATAGAAGATTTTCGTTTCTTATATAGCCCATCATGACGTCAGGAGGCCCTAAAGCACTTTACAGACAAAACAAAACTACTTTTGAAGTGTTGGCAGTCCCTCCATTTGAGGATGACTTTTACTCAGGGCCGAGACTTTCTACCATGTCTTCATGTTACTGAACAGGATGATTCTTAATAGGAACATAAGAACATAAGAATTAGGAGCAGGAGTAGGCCATCTGGCCCTTCGAGCCTGCTGCGCCATTCAATGAGATCACGGCTGATCTTTTGTGGACTCAGCTCCACTTTCCCGCCTGAACACCATAACCCTTTATTCCTTTATTCTTCAAAAAACTATCTATCTTTATCTTGAAAACATTTAATGAAGGAGCCTCAACTGCTTCACTGGGCAGGGAATACCATAGATTCACAACCCTTTGGGTGAAGAGGTTCCTCCTAAACTCAGTCCTAAATCTACTTCCCCTTATTTTGAGGCTATGCCCCTAGTTCTGTTTTCACCCGCCAGTGGAAACTACCTGCCCGCATCTATTCTATCTATTCCTTTCATAATTTTATTTGTTTCTATAAGACCCCCCCCCCCCCCCCCCCGACCGCATCCTTCTAAATTCCAATGAGTACAGTCCCAGTCTACTCAACCTCTCCTCGTAATCCAACCCCCTCAATTCTGGGATTAACCTCTGAATCGCCTCTGCACACCCTCCAGCTCCAGTACATCCTTTCTCAGGTAAGGAGACCAAAACTGAACACAATACTCCAGGTGTGGCCTCACTAACACCTTATAAAGTTGCAGCATAACCTCCCTAGTCTTAAACTCCATCCCTCCAGCGATGAAGGACAAAACTCCATTTGCCTTCTTAATCACCTGCTGCACCTGTAAACCAACCTTTTGCGACTCATGTACGAGGACACCCAGGTCCCTCTGCACAGCAGCATGTTTTAATACGTAATCATTTAAATAATAATCCCTTTTGCTGTTATTCCTCCCACCAAAATGGATAACCTCACATTTGTCAACATTGTGTTCCATCTGTCAAACCCTAGCCCATTCACTTAAACTATCCAAATCCCTCTGCAGACTTCCCGTATCCTCTGCACTTTTTGCTTTGCCAGTCATCTTAGTGTCGTCTGCAAACTTGGACACATTGCACTTGGTCCCCAACTCCAAATCATCTATGTAAATTGTGAACAATTGTGGGCCCAACACTGATCCCTGAGGGACACCATTAGCTTCTGATTGCCAACCAGAGAAACACCCATTAATCCCCACTCTTTGCTTTCTATTAATTAACCAATCCTCTATCCATGCTACTACTTTACCCTTAATGCCATGTATCTTTATCTTATGCAGCAACCTTTTGTGTGGCACCTTGTCAAAAGCTTTCTGGAAATCCAGATATACTACATCCATTGTCTCCCCATTGTCTACTGCACTGGTAATGTACTCAAAAAATTCAATTAAATTAGTTAGGCATGACCTGCCCTTTATGAACCCATGCTGCGTCTGTCCAATGGGACAATTTCCATCCAGGTGCCTCGCTATTTCTTCCTTGATGATAGATTCCAGCATCTTCCCTGCTACCGAAGTTAAGCTCACTGGCCTATAATTACCCGCTTTCTACCTACCTCCTTTTTTAAAAGATGTTGCCAGACCTGCTGAGATTTTCCGGCATTTTCCCTTTTGGAAACTTCTCACCTTGGATCTGAGGTGATCTTATACAGGTATAGTAGACCGACAGTGATATGGAACAGGTCAATCTAGAAAACTATATTAAAATGCGCAGCGCAAGGAGGACACAGGTAATTTTAAAAATGAGGTCAGGAGGCTATTCTTCACCATCGAAGGTGATTAGCACTTGGAATGGACTTCTGGGCCGGGATTCTCCCATACCCGGCGGAGCGGGGGGTCCCGTCGGGATGGAGAGGCGGGAACCACTCCGGCGTTGGGCCGCCCCAAAGGTGCGGCTTTCTCCGCACCTTTAGGGGCCAAGCCCTCACCTTGAGGGGCTAGGCCCGCGCCGGAGTGATTGGCGCGCCGCCGGCCGGCGGGAAAGGCCTTTGGCGCCACGCCAGTCTGGGCCGAAGGGACTCCGCCGGTCGGCGGAAGTCCGTGCATGCGCGGGAGCATCAGCGGCTGCTGACGTCATCCCCGCGCATGCGCGAGGGGGGGGGGGTCACTTCCGCATTGGCCATCGCGGAGGCTGTGGCCGAAACGGAAGGAAAAGAGTGCCCCCACGGCACAGGCCCGCCCGCGGATCGGTGGGCCCCGATTGCGGGCCAGGCCACCGTGGGGGCACCCCCCAGGGCCAGATCGCCCCGCACCCCCCCCAGGACCCCGGAGCCCGCCCGCGCCGCTAGTCCCGCTGGTAAGGTAGGTGGTTTGATTCACGCTGGCAGGACAGGCATGACAGCAGCGGGACTTCGGCCCATCGCGGGCCGGAGAATCGCCAGGGGGGGGTGCCCGCCGACCGGCGGGGCGCGTTTCCCGCCTCCGCAGAATTTCCGGTGCCGGAGAATTTGGCGGTCGGAGGGGGCGTGATTCACGCCGCCCCCCGCCGATTCTCCGACCCGGCGGGAGGTCGGAGGATCCCGCCCCTGGGCAGAGAGGTAGAGGAGCAAAAATTGGAATTGGTTAGGAAAGAACTTGATGCTGCGAATGGAAAGTGGGCTATTCTGGACGATAGAATTAAGATGGGCTGAATGGCCCACTTTCTTCCCTTATGCAGGAGTATCTTGAGATTTTTTGACTGATTCTGAGTGACTATATTATGAGGTAAATGTGGAGACGCTTGGGCTCCTTAGCCCTTGAGAAGAGGTCATTAAAAGGCAACTTAAATGAGGTACAGTTTATGATCGTGCAAGGTACATCGGAAACACTAATTGAAACTAAACTCTGACATTGAAGCAGGAGGACACTGGCTCAAACTAATAAAAACAGGTTTCAGCCTAAAATCAGTATTGTTTCACAGTGCGCTGAACACATGGTAAAACTAAAACCTTGAAATCACTGACGGAGCAATTGGATTCGACTGACCCGAACATTCTTTTCTAATCTGTGCTTTCTTACGATCAAGTGACTGGGAAACTAAAATTAGTTTACAGTTTTCAGTGCCTTCTGATCTGCAACAATGTCCCACTTCACGGAGCCAGGAGTACATTGCAGTATTCAACCAGTACCAAACTGCAGGATTTAGAACTTTAAATTCTGGGCTGAAAAGGTTTGACAGTTTGGGCTGAAACTGCTCAATTACGGGCACGTCAAACCCGTTTTCAAAGACGGGCCTGACCCGGTATCAGGGGGGGATTTTCCAGTCCTGCCGGAGGAGCCCTGGGCCTGACCCAGTATCAGGTGGGGATTTTCCAGTCTATGCCGAAGGAGCCCTGGGCCTGACCCGGTATCAGGGCGGGATTTTCCAGTCCTGCCGGAGGAGACCTGGGCCTGACCCAGTATCAGGGGGGGATTTTCCAGTCCTGCCGGAGAAGCCCTGGGCCTGACCGGGTATCAGGATGGGATTTTCCAGTCCTGCCAGAGGACCCCTGGACTTGACCCGGTATCAGAGAGGGATTTTCCAGTCCTGCTGAAGGACCCCTGGACATGACCCGGTATCAGGGAGGGATTTTCCAGTCCTGCCTTGGGAGCCCTGGGCCTGACTCGGTATCAGGGCGGGATTTTTCAGTCCTGCCTGAGGACCCCTGGGCCTGACCCGCTATCAGGGTGGGATTTTCCAGTCCTGCCGAAGGACCCCTGGGCTTGATCCGGTATCAGGGCGGGATTTTCCAGTCCTGCCGAAGGACCCCCGCCCCACCGTGGCATGTTCCTGGCAACGGGAAGGGCGAGCCACCCAGAGGACCATAGACATCTGTGGGACCGGGAGGTCCTGCTGGCATCCGACGGCGAGCTGCCTCCTGCACTGGAAAAGACGCCGCGCGGGATGGGTGGAAGTGTGGAAAATTCTGCCCTTGGTTTGCCAAACAAAGCAGAAATATTTAAAATTGAAGATAAAGTCCTTGATCACAATCTTTCATTACAATATTGCAACTTCTGAAGTATTTCATTGGCAGTTGTAAGGCACTTTGCAATGTTCTGAGGTGGTGAAAGTTGCTATATGAATGCACACCTTTCTTCACCAGTGCATTCCTTTGTTCATCTTCAATTATTCCACTCTTTATATTTTATAGGTGTAACCTCCCTCCCCAATGGAGCTCTTTTAATATCCATGTTCCCTCTTGTTTATTCCGTGTTGCGTTTGCACAGCTCCATTTCAATACTCTGCCCTTGCAGTCCAGAAACAGCCTGTATCCCTTACATTTATTACTCCTTGGTATATATTTGTCTTTCACATATAGTATTAAATTAGCCAACTATTTAAATAAGGAATAATAATGAAGCTCCTGGTTGAATTTAATAATTAACAGAATGAATGGCTGACTGGGCTGATGAAATGATTAGTGAGAGAGTTGTGTTGATAGCTATTTACTGCGCTCTCTGATTTAGTTTTTCAGTAAGAAGTGCTGAGTGGATTATGAATTTAAGGAATACCTTTTTGGCTATCTGCTCCATGCCAAGGTGTTGTTGACAGCAAGTAGTTAATAATGTAGTAATTGGGCGGTTTTATTAATTACCTGTATTTCTAGCACTGACTGCTTCGTCACCCTTCTATTCTCACCTTTCTGATTCCCATCTGCTGCTATTCCAGATTAATTACTGGTGGCTTCTCTCCAGCAAGTACCGCTCTCAGGTCCCAATGCACTTTCTGGCTTTTGACGATTTTTATAGCTGGTGTCATTTCAATTTCAACATTGAGGGCCGAAGGGCCTGTTCTGTGCTGTACTGTTCTATGTTCTATGTTTTAATTCAGCGCTCCTGCTCAGAAATCAACCTCGTCTTTCCAGGAGATTTTTCCCAGGAATTCAAAGTTCATGGGAAGTCTGCGGGCTGGGAGAGCTATCCCGCAGGCCGCAGGCGCTGGTCCCAGCCAGTGAGACTGTTGTGTAGAAAGTATGTTTGACCAAACAAATTTTTTATTAAAATAATCTATTTACCTGCTTTTTTCAAAAATGTTATTCTGCCATGGGATGTGGGCGTCGCTGGGCCAACATCTGGGGCGGGATTCTCCGCAATTGGCGCGATGTCCGCCGATCGGTGCCAAAAATTGCGCGAATCAGTCCGGCATCGCGCCGCCCCAAAGGTGCGGAATTCTCCGCATCTTCAGGGGCCGAGCCCTCGCCTTGAGGGGCTAGGCCCGCGCTGGACTGATTTCCGCCCCGCCAGCTGGCGGGAAAGGCCTTTGGTGCCCCGCCAGCTGGCGCGGAAATGACTTTGCCGGGCGCGCATGTGCGGGCACGTCAGCGGCCGCTCACGGCATCCCCGCGCATACGCAGTGGAGGGGGTCTCTTCCGCCTCCGCCATGGTGGAGACGGTGGCGAAGGCGGAAGGAAAAGAGTGCCCCCACGGCACAGGCCCGCCCGCGGATGGGTGGGCCCCGATCACGGGCCAGGCCACCGTGGGGGCACCCCCCAGGGTCAGATCGCCCCGCGCCCCCCCCCCCAGGACCCCGGAGCCCGCCCACGCCGCCTTGTCCCGCCAGTAAGAGAAGTGGTTTGATTCTCGCCGGCGGGACAGGCATTCCGCAGCGGGACTTCGGCCCATCGTGGCCGGAGAATCGCCGGGGGGGGGCCCGCCAACCGGCGCGGCACGATTCCCACCCCCGCCGAATATTCGGTGCCGGAGAATTCGGCAACCGGCGGAGGCGGGAGTCACGCCAGCCCCCGGTGATTCTGCGACCCGGTGGGGGGTCGGAAAATCCCACCCTTGTTGTCAATCCCTAATTTTTTTATTCATTCATGGGATGTGGGCGTCGCAGGCTGTGCCAGCATTTATTGCCCATCCTAATTCCCTTGACGGCCAGATAAGAGTCAACCACATTGCATTGGTTCTGGATTCACATGTAGGCCCGACCAGGCAAGTACGGCTGATTTCCTTCCCTAAAGGGGAAGGTGAACCTGATGGGTTTTTACGTCAATCGATAATGATTTCATGGTCATCATTAGACTTTTAATTCCAGGTTTTTATTGAATTCAAATTTTACCAACTGAAGTGGCGAGATTAGAACCTGGGTCCCCAAAGCATTACTCTGTGTCCCTGGTTTACTGGCCCACTGACCACTAGGCCACCACCTCATTGAGAATTGCCCTCGAGAAATTGGTGGTGAGCTGCCCTCATGAACTGCTGCAGTCCCTGAGGTGTAGGTACACCCACAGTGCTGGTAGGGAAAGTGTTTCAGGATTTTGACCCAGTGACAGTGAAGGAACAGCAATATATTTCCAGGCCAGGATGGTGAGTGGCTTGGAAGGGAACCTGCAAGTGGTGGTGTTCCCATGCATCTGCTGCCCTTGTCCTTCTAGGTAGTAGAGGTCGGGTGTTTGGAAGATGCTGTCAAAGGAACCTTGGTGAGTTGCAGCAGGGCATCTTGTAGATGGTACACACTGCTGCCATTATGCGTCAGTGGCGGAGGGAATGAATGTTGAAGATGGTGGATGGGGTGCCAATCAAGCGGACTGCTTTGTCCTGGATGTTATCGAGCTTCTTGAGTGTTGTTGGAGCTGCACTCATGCAGACAAGTGGAGAGTATTCCAATACACTCCTAATTTGTGCCTCGGACAGGGTTTGGGGAGCAAGGAGGTGAGTTACCTCACAATTCCCAGCCTCTGGTCTGCTCTTGTAGGCACAGTATTGATATGGTTAGTCCAGTTAAGTTTTTGGTCAATGGTATCCTCGCAGGATTAGGTTGGGAAAGGATAGGTAGAATGATATGGAGCTTATAGTACTGAAACTTACAGTTTGGCCAATGGTCCTTGCTGTTGTTTTTGCTTACAACAGAGCTCCTTGCACGCTATTTACCTCATCTAACCCTATTAACACATCCTTCTATTCCTGTTCCCTTTTGCCCTTATCTGGTTTCCATTAACAGTGTACAGTATGCCTCTCGATACGTAATTTACTTATCCTGCCTTTTGCTCGAGCTTTAGAATAACAACAACCTTTAATGTAGTCAAAGAGCCAAAGGTACTTCACAGAAGGTGTAATCAGTAAAGTTTAATAACTTTCCAGATCCCAATGACAACTGAGGCCAATTGTAATCCCCCCTTACAAGAGTGATCCTCCAACTCAGTGTAGGCCAGGTTTAGCTCAGTTGGCTGGACAGCTGGTTTGTGATGCAGAGCATGGGTTCAATTCCCGGACCGGCTGAAGTTATTCATGAAGGCCCTGCCTTCTCAACTTTGCCCCTTGCCAGAGGTGTGGGGATCCTCAGGTTAAATCACCACCAACCAGCTCTCCCCCCTCAAAGGGGAAAAGTCAGCCGATGGTCACCTGGGACTATGGCGGCTTTACTTTTAATCAGACACTGAGCCAAAGCCAGAGTCATTGATTGGGGCAGGTGAATGAAAACTTGGTCAAGGAGATTGGTTTTCTTTCTTTTCAGTTTTGTAACATACACTGCCTTGAGAAAAGTGGAGAAAACATTTTTGAAGATACAAAAGCTTTGTAAAAGCCCCCCCTGCACACTCTACTGTCAGATCTAATGCTCTCTATGTCCATTGCACTGTCAAATATGAGACTCCTCTTCTGCCTGTTCCCTGAGAGAGTGCTGGTTGCCTGTTTCCAGGCCTCTTTATTGGGCCTTGGGGAGCTCCCAAATTGGCATTTTGTTGCTTTATAGCATTTTGTTGCTTTATGGCACTTTGGACAATATGAACGATGCCAAGCCAAGAAGCTGCCTGCCTCCCCATCCCATTACAGGCACAATTTGTATTTACAGTGAAATCTGAATTGAACAATGAACTTTCAAAGCAATTAATTTTGAGGTTTGTATGACTGACCTGAAAAACAGCAATGGAAGCACTGAGCAGGTCTCGATGGACAGGTATCTGGCGTATTTTGTCCTTTGTTCAGACTGGATGAATCTGGTTTGCGTTGCCCTTTTCCTCATAGTTGTCATTTTCTTCTCTCTCTAGCAAAGGGATTTGGGCTGATTTATTGATTTTGTTGTCCATTTTATGGAGTGATTGCAAGGGCCGGCCGATGAAATTTGTTGGAGGCCTCTTCAGGGCTGGTGAGGAGGGGGCCTGTCTGGGAAAATTGGCAGCTGCCAATCCAGGAGTCTGGACCTACAGGCTGCAGGGTAGAGGTCACTGACATGGAGGGCCTGACAGCCTGTGGAAAGATTTTTTCCGTGAGCCTGGGGAGAGCATTCAAATTTCCTATGATCCCAGAACAATCTGTGGCAATGTGAATTCAAAACCTTTTTTTTTTTGTGGCCTAAAATGGCTAAGAATTGTTGGTTTGGCTGGACAGTGCCAGTCGTCAGTGGCGGGCCCCTACCAACAGGAGGGGCCAGAAAATCCGGCCCAATTCTTCTATTTATGAAGCCTAAGATTCCCTAACAACTCTTGATTTGTCAGGCCACCTTCAAAGGCCTTTGCCGGTGAAGCCCCGTGTGTCTGTGAATGTGTCAACTGATAGCACCTTTCAATGAACAATCTAGTCACCATAATTATCAGACTGCAGAGAATGCAGTGTAATATTTTTCATGTTTTAGTGAAATAACTCACAATTTGTAGCATGTTGCTTATACTAGGCATCTTTGGGTTTAAAATGAATGTTTGCGTTCAACATTCAGTTATCAATTGCCTAATTTCGGAATACAGGATGAGGAATTCAGGATGTGAATTAGATAATATAGTTCATGAGTCATCGTGTCCAATGCAGGGAGGCAATGGTATAGTGGAATTGTCACTGGGCTAGACCAGCTTAATGCTCTGGGGATCTGGGTTCAAATCCCACCATGGCAGGTAGTGAAATTTGAATTCATTAAAAATCTGGAATTACAGCTGTAATGATGACTATGAAAACCATTGTCGATTTTCATGAAAACCAAGGAAATCTGCCATCCCTAAGTGGTCTGGCCTACATGTGACTCTTGAAATGGCTGAACTAGCCACTCCTGGGCAGTTAGGGATGGGCACAAAATACTGGCCTGACAGTGCCATACACATCCCATGAATGAAAAAAAAACATTGTGGAAGATAAACTGTTTCCCACACTAACTCATCACATATCTAGCAATCACAGTTGTTTGAAACCTGTTCTGATGAAGTATTTTCTGCAGCTATCCAGTCAGATATTTTAGAGGCAAGTGGGGGCACATTCTGCTCCCAAGCTACCATCAGGACATCTCGGAGGCCACAAGAATTCCTGAGACATGAAGCCACAATGGTACTTCCCTGCTCCGTCTGATGCAGATTGGGGACTTAGTGAAAGGGAACTTCAAATCACATCATTTCTTCGGCATACACTGAGCCAGAAACTGCCTGAAAACACAAAAATCAGGGCAGCATCTGCAGAGAGAGAGGGAGGTTTCAGGTCGGCGACCCTTCACCAGACCTCTGTGTTGTTTCTTACTCCATGCCTGTCTCTGCTGCCATAACTGATTACATTTTTTAATTGTATCAGACGTAGCGGAATCCCTCTGGTGCCTTGTGTTAGTTTTACCACGAGGTTTGGCTGAAACCACAGTCCGGAGTGATTAGCATTTAGCTGTGTTCAATGCTTTTTGACAACTCATAAAATCAGATTTGCCCATCAGGTCCACTGTTTATTATTCAGTATGATGCTGTCTAGCTTCATTCTTAAGGAAGTAACGTACCTTTTGATTGTCTAGCCATGAACCGTAAATTTTTAACGTACGTCTTTTAAAACAGGCCATATTTAGAAATGGATAATTAAATTGATGGATGTCCTGAAGCCAACATCTCGGCATTTGTTTTGAATTGTTCGAGGCCAAACACACTGGGCTGACGACTAAGAAGAAGTCAACGATCAAAACTTTCCTAAAAGCACGAAGGCCTGTTGGGGTAGGATGGGCGATGAGTGGGGTGGGTTGGGGTGGGGTGAGGGGGGGGGGGGGGGTATTGTGTTCTGCTTCGTTAAAAAGATGTAATTGTGTTGTTGGCACGCAATGGCCACAGCAGGCAGAGGTCATCTTCCCTACTGACCTCCAACAGGTATTAAAGTAATGCGACAAAAGAGAAGGGTCCGTTTTTTTTTTCTTGCTATTCTCGGAGTGAGGAGGCAAGATGATGAGAGAATTTAGCTTCTTACTTCTCCTTCTTTATGTGCCTGACCCTTCTGTGATCCTTACTTGCCGAGACAATACATTTGTGTGGCTATCTATCAATGATATTTTAATATTGTGCCAAAGATTTAGTGGTTCATTGTGATTCTATAATTTAACACTGTGGTCCTTCATGCATTGTACAAAAGCCCATTAAACCTCGGCCTTTTACAATTTCCTCATATGTTAAGAAATACTGGGCCAGGTTTCTCTGTCTTCAAATTGCAAGAGAGAGGTTTGGCCCTCTCCCGCCTTCACTTCCTTAAAAATATAACAATCAAAAATATGGAAATTGCCATCAGTTGTTTGGACAATGCTTCTGGTCTGATTTTATGTACAGTTAAGCTGAATAGTCATAGAACATAGAATTTACAGTGCAGAAGGAGGCCATTCAGCCCATCGAGTCTGCACCAGCTCTTGGAAAGAGCACCCTACCCAAGCCCATATCTCCCCCCTATCCCCATAACCCAGTAACCTCACCCGACACAAAGGGCAATTTTGGACACTAAGGACAATTTAGCATGGCCAATTCACCTAACCTGCACATCTTTGGACTGTGGGAGGAAACCGGAGCACCCGGAGGAAACCCACGCAGACACGGGGAGAACGTGCAGACTCCGCACAGACAGTGACCCAAGCCGGGAATCGAACCTGGGACCTTGGAGCTGTGAAGCAATTGTGCTAACCACTATGCTACCATGCTGCCCGTCATGCTAGGTCTGGAGTTTCAGGGACTCTGAAATGTTTTGCCAGACCAGTCTCATAGAGGATGACATTAACCAACTTTAACCTTTATTCACTCGGATGCGCTGGAAAACCTTTTTACAAAATTGGTTGAGGGTATGGTAGGGACTAGTGAGTTTGCAAGAAACCGGTGCACACAGGAGCAGTGCTAATCACCAGTAGCAGTGCAGTCCTTTGGTAATCTGTGCAGTTGTTAAACTTGGTGCATTTTAACCTGAACCTTCAAAATTCCGTGAAATTATGCTGCGTCCCACACTGGTCACTACATTCAATGGTGAAACCAGATAAAATTGCTAAATGGCAGTCCTGTGATAAGTGCTAGTAACTAAAATCGCCATAGTCCCAGATTACCGTAGGCTGCTTTCCCCTTTGCTGGGGGCGGGGGCAGCTGATTGGTGGTGGTTTAACCTGAGGAACTCCATACCTCAGGCGAGGTTGAGAAGGCAGGGCCTTCATGTATAATCTCAGCCGGCACAGGAATCGAACCCATTCTGTTGGCTTTGCTCTGAATCACTAACCAGCTGTCCAGCCAACTGAGCTCAACTCTTACAACCGGCACATTTGAGGGGATGTAGGCACTGTGCATGCGTGACATTTCAAGGCCTGAATTACAGGGCAAGCAGCAACCAGTCAACACGGGAGAGAGGACTCAGATGTGGGATGATCTCGTAAATTAAAGGACGGTTGGTCACCCTGGCATTGTTGGAGGTGCCGTCTTTTGGACCCGGTGTTAAACCATCGGTCTGCTTGGAAGATGAAAAAGATCCCATAATTCCATTTTGAAAAAGAGTCGGGGAGTTTTCCCTGATTTTTCGCCCAATATTTATCCCTCAATCAACATCAGAAAAACAGACTGTCACCTCATTATCATGTTGCTGATGTGGGAGTTGGTCGTGTGCGTATTGGCTGCCATGTTTCTTATATTATAACAGTGACTCCACTTCAATAATAAACTTCATTCGCCGCGAAATGCTTTGGGAGGTGGCAAGTGGTCGTGAAAAGTGCGATATAAATGCAGATCTTTCTTTCATTAGTAACAGCTGTGTAACATATAAATTTCATAGATTAAAATTGAGCAACCTCGATGAGGAGCCAAGCGTGGAAGCTATAGGACTGAAGATAAATGATAATAAATGGATGATGATGTTAAGCTTGGGTTTTAAAAGGTTAGAAGTGGGCAGTACGGCGGCGCAGTGGTGTCTCGTGGTGCCGAGGACCAGGGTTCGATCCCGGCCCCGGGTCACTATGTGTGTGGAGTTTGCACATTCTCCCCGTGTCTGCGTGGGTCTCACTACTTCCAACCCAAAGATGTGCAGGGCAGGTGGATTGGCCACGCTAAATTGCCCTTAATTGGAAAAAAAGAATACTCTAAATTAAAAAAAAAAGTTGCAAGTGTTTTGAAGGAGAGTTGACCGAGGAAGGTAAGAAATTCTAGGGTCCAATGTTTCTGGGAAAGAAGGTAGGCAGTGGACGGAATGATGATTTCAAGACAGTGGATATGTAAGGAAGGGGCCATCATATTGGAAGCTCAGGAGAAAGAAAGAAGAAATGTTCAGAGGAGCAATGACCACGGTGATAGGATTAAAATTGAGAGGCAAGAAAGGTTATGATATTGAGGAATATTAGAAGCGAAAAGTGAGACAAAATTTGCTGATCGATCAGGAGACTAGTGTTTCCTTGAGCTCTCCCCGGATGTTTGTGGTTGGTGATTAAGGACTATGTACCTTGTAATTCTACTCGTGGCTACTGGAATATTGAACCTCGCCAATTTGTGAGACAACATAGCTTTGTTAGAGTGAAGTAAATGGCTGAATTCACGTTGTGTTTTCAATCGCAGTAATTTTTAAAAGAGGTGCAATTTGTAAGTTACGACGGACCAAAAACCTAATGTGCCGCCTCTGACTAGCAGCTTGGCTGCATTGGAATGACACATGGCCTTTCAACTCATCTTCAATAATAAACAAATGAAGTTAGTAAGCGTAGGAGCTGCAGAACTGTCTTCATCCTGTCCCATTCAATCAATGTTTTTCATGGAGAGAAAATAGCATTGTTCAAGTTCTCCTGTTTTTGTGTGATGTTATTTCTGCGTGCATTTCTCATATAATCATTCTGTTTTCTCCCCCTTCCTTTCTCTTCTCGTCCATCATGTTTGTCTCTTTGGAAAACTCTGCATGACCATTTTCGCCCGCCATGTAGTTTGATGTCTCCATATCCTTCAAGTCGCCTGAGCACAAAGTCCGTTGCGTAGCACACCTCGATTAAACTATAGGAACATGGCTGTTTCCTCCCGTCTAGCATTGTGGGAACAAAAGGAAAGTTACCCTTCCTGGTCACAGGTTCACTTCCTGCATGCAGCAGAGAAGGTGGAAGTTGCATTGGCTTTTAGAAGTGTTGGAAAGCTTCTGTTAACAAGGCAGCAGATGTTCCTGCAACAAAAAAAATTAACCTGGTATTGTAAGACTTCGTACAAAAAAAATTGGTATGAGGTTAGACACACGGGTTGGGCAAATTCAAGAAAATAACCTACTTTTGAAATCAAAAACGTCGGTACCTGTCCATGTGACGGTGAAGCTGAGACTTCACCGATAACAGCTGCAACCTCAGTTAGGGAACAGGCCAAAACGCTGTGAAGAGAATCAAAATCTGGGCTGTTCCAAAGATGTAATTGTAGGCTTTTCTGTTATGTGATTATCATCGAATAGCAGGTATTTAGGTTAGCAGCTGCCACTTTAGTAACACGATAAGGATCTCTTTCTCAGCTGATCTCAATGTTTTCCTGGCCTTTTAGATTTTGTATCAGTGTGGTAGCCATAAGAAGAAATCTATATGCTATTCAGCCATTGCCATAACTTTGGCTACTTCGAGAAGAGACAATAAGCGATTATTATTATCTCCCTCAGATTCTCTTCCCTTTCTTTGCTCAATGCTTCCCCAGATCATGAGGATCCCAACATCGTCATTGCCACTTCGAGCTATTTAATCAGCATGTTTATTTTACACTTTTGCCCTACTCTGCCCTACCTGTCAAGGATCATCGACTCCATGTTGGCTGTCTTGATGATTGGGTCCCGTCTGTTTGACATGCTATCTGTTCTCATCAGTGTTCCCTTCACTCATCTCAAACATGTGTCCCTCCAGGCTTCACAGATGCTTTGCAGCAGTCAGCAGAGAGCAATGTCTATTAGCTTTTCACACTTCATGACAAGTTAACTGGCTGATCCTTTCTCACCTGATGAAGCCAGGTAGTATAAAACTCTCCTGCTGGTTTGATTCCTCACTTTGTCCCTTCCTGCGGTAAGTTAGTGAATAAACAGTGACTGCAGTTGCTGCCTGCAATTGTCCCCGAAGGATCTGTGAAGCTCTGGGTATAATAATGGATTGGGTATAATCAGGTTAACTCTGACTTCTTAGTACGAGCATAACAAGGTAGCTAGTGGGTTGAGTCGCTCAGATGGCGAATGTTCAGTTTAGGGTAACACCAACACTTTGGTTTTAATTCCCAATCTGAGGCTTACCTCCTGTACTTGATGTGAAGTGGTGTCCCTCGAGCTAAATAACCAGCTGTCCCATTCTCTCTCTCTAACAAAAAGAGGTGTCTATGATCCCTTATGGACTATGGCTAATTACCTACCAAGCAGGGTAGCTCCAGGTAATGTCCATAGAGCATGCAATAATCTCCGATGCACATGTCTGATAATGAGCATTGGATGAGCTAATACTCTAGTAAAAGTTGAATGACTTCTGGAGAGTGGGGATTATTGCTCTGAAGGTCAAAATACATCAATTTCAGTTCATGTTATTTTATTTAATTGATTTACAGAGCTTCTGGTCATTGCTTCATATCTTCACATTCTTCCTTGCCATAGGGGTCCATCTGTCTTTTGATTAGCATTGGCATTTGGAGAGGTCAGTAGTGTTACAGGAAGTGGCAGTGGCCCATTAGTTCAATTTCAGCAGTGCCCCTGGCTGACCATTGCTGAGTCACGCTCAAGCCAGTGAGGGTAGTAGAGATGGATATCGTGCTGCTGTCCATGGCTGTTCATTCCAGGGCTCAAGCAGATTGGAGCTTGGGGACTTGTCTTCAAAATGGAACCAGGCCTTGACTTCACAATGCCAACCTGTCAGGGGAACGTCAGGTGCTGACTTTTGACTGCCTCTTTGTATGGACCCTGGGAAGTCGTGGTTTGCTATGCAAGAATGCAGTCACTTTTCCAGTCGTGCATTGTGACGCAGTTTACATTTGCAAATCCAATGTGTCTAATCTCATCAGTGCATTCCGATTCAGCTTTGCAACCAAGATATGAATGCAAGATTGAATCTGTGACATCCTGCATTTGGAATTGGATTGCCTGGTTCTGCTCTCTGTGGTGTTTAGTCTGTCTCAGAATTGCACGCATCATGCAGATAATTCTGGAGCAAATAATTTGTGAGTAATTGGATGTTGGCAGCTTATTCACTGTTTGCCTGGCAGCTGTTAATCTGTTCAGACAGTCAAGACCCGAAAGTGGACACTGGTTGGGTTTGTTTAAAATTCAAAAGAATCTCGGAAATAAGTTTTTTTCCTCTTAAAATTAAGATTTAAATTGGATAGTTTTACATTCCTGTTACCTGATGACTCTCTCTCTCTCTCTCTCCCCCCCCCCCCGCCCCCACTCCCCTGAACATTGTTGGACAATTAATGCAAATGGTTCTCCTTTTCAACAACATAGAAATGTACAAGGAAATGGAACCGAGGGAGGAAGCAAGGATTGATCACGATAATCATGCACTTATGATTGAAAATGCACTCGACGTAAATGAGAAAATCTAAGCTAATGCCAACAGAAATACTTGTAAATGGAAGGATCCTGTTGAGTCATTTAACCACCTCCCCCTTAACTGATGTGCATTTCTTACATTTCACAGTTTTTCTTGCACTGGTCTCCATCCAGCACTAGTTGTTTACATTCCCTGGCCTTGTGTCTCTCACATTTAAGGTATCAGTCAGTGATGGTTGAGAAATTTCTGAGATGCAACCTATTATAGGCTTATGTTCGAGGCCCTGGTGACAAGTTGACTTTGATTTGGACGAATGGCACGTCAGGTTTATTTTAATACAAACCCCATTGAACATCTGAAACAGTCTTAAAGACCTTCTCAACTCCAGGTGCCACCATCATACGTCTTTATTTTGGGCAGCACGGTAGCACAGTGGTTAGCACAGTTGCTTCACAGCTCCAGGGTCCCAGGTTCGATTCCCGGCCTGGGTCACTGTCTATGCGGAGTCTGCACGTTCTCCCCGTGTCTGTGTGGGTTTCCTCCGGGTGCTCTGGTTTTCTCCCACAGTCCAAAAATGTGCAGGTTAGGTGGATTGGATTTGCTAAATTACCCTTAATTGTCCAAAAAGGTTGGGTGGGATTATTGGGTTAGAATCATAGAAGTTTACAGCATGGAAACAGGCCCTTCGGCCCAACCAGTCCATGCCGCCCAGTTTTTACCATTAAGCTAGTCCCAGTTGCCCGCACTTGGCCCATAACCCTCTATACCCATCTTACCCATGTAACCATCTAAATGCTTTTTGAAAGACACAATTGTACCCGCTTCTACTACTACCTCTGGCAGCCCATTCCAGACACTCACTACCCTCTGAGTGAAGAAATTGGCCCTCTGGGCCCTTCTGAATCTCTCCCCTCTCACCTTAAACCTATGCCCTCTAGTTTTAGACTCCCCTACCTTTGGGAAAAGATGTTGACTATCTACCTTATCTATGCCCCTCATTATTTTATAGACCTCTATAAGATCACCCCTAAGCCTCCTACGCTCCAGGGAAAAAAGTCCCAGTCTATCCAGCCTCTCCTTATAACTCAAACCATCAAGTCCCGGCAACATCCTAGTAAATCTTTTCTGCACTCTTTCTAGTTTAATAATATCCTTTCTATAATAGGGTGACCAGAACTGCACACAGTATTCCAAGTGTGGCCGTACCAATGTCTTGTACAACTTCAACAAGACGTCCCAACTCCTATATTCAATGTTCTGACCAATGAAACCAAGCATGCCGAATGCCTTCTTCACCACCCTGTCCACCTGCGACTCCACCTTCAAGGAGCTATGAACCTGTACTCCTAGATCTCTTTGTTCTATAACTCTCCCCAACGCCATACCATTAACTGAGTAGGTCCTGGCCTGATTCGATCTGCCAAAATGCATCACCTCACATTTATCTAAATTAAACTCCATCTGCCATTCGTCGGCCCACTGGCCTAATTGATCAAGATCCCGTTGCAATCCTAGATAACCTTCTTCACTATCCACTGTGCCACCAATCTTGGTGTCATCTGCAAACTTACTAACCATGCCTCCTAAATTCTCATCCAAATCATTAATATAAATCACAAATAACAGTGGACCCAGCACCGATCCCTGAGGCACACCACTGGTCACAGGCCTCCAGTTTGAAAAACAACCCTCTACAACCACCCTCTGCCTTCTGTTGTCCAGCCAATTTTGAATCCAATTGGCAACCTCACCCTGGATCCCGTGAGCTTTAACCTTCTGCAACAACCTACCATGCGGTACCTTGTCAAAGGCTTTGTTAAAGTCCATGTAGACAACGTCTACTGCACTGCCCTCATCTACCTTCTTGGTCACTCCCTCAAAAAACTCAATCAAATTTGTGAGACATGATTTTCCACGCACAAAGCCATGCTGACTGCCCCGAATCAGTCCTTGCCTCTCTAAATGCTTGTAGATCCTGTCTCTCAGAATACCTTCTAGCAACTTACCTACTACAGACGTTAGGCTCACCGGTCTGTAGTTCCCAGGCTTTTCCCTGCTGCCCTTCTTAAACAAGGGCACAACATTCACCACTCTCCAATCTTCAGGCACCTCACCTGTGGCTGCCGATGATTCAAATATCTCGGTTAGGGGACCCGCAATTTCCTCCCTAGCCTCCCACAACATCCTGGGATACATTTCATCAGGTCCCGGGGATTTATCTACCTTGATGCGCTTTAAGACTTCCAGCACCTCCTCCTCTGTAATATGCACACTTCTCAAGACATCACTATTTATTTCCCTTAGTTTCCTAACCTCCATGCCTTTCTCCACCGTGAATACCGATGAGAAATATTCATTCAGGATCTCACCCAACTCTTGTGGCTCTGCACATAGATGCCCTTGTTGATCCTTAAGAGGCCCTACTCTGTCCCTAGTTACTCTTTTCCCCTTTATGTATCTGTAGAATCTCTTTGGATTCTCCCTTGCATTATTTGCCAAAGCAATTTCATGTCCCCTTTTTGCCCTCCTGATTTCCCTCTTAACTCTATTTCGACAATCTCTATACTCTTCAAGGGATCTACTTGATCCCAGTTGCTTATGTACGTCATATGCCTCCTTCTTCTTTTTGACCAGAGTCTCAATATCTCGAGTCATCCAGGGTTCCCTACTTCTACCAGCCTTGCCCTTCACTCTAAAGGGAATGTGCTTACCCTGCACCCTGGTTAACACATTTTTAAAAGCCTCCCATTTACCAGCCGTCCCTTTGTCTGCCAATAGTCTCCCCCAATCTACCTCTGCAAGTTCCTGTCTGATACCATCAAAATTGGCCTTGCCCCAATTAAGAATTTTAACTCTTGGGCCAGACCTATCATTCTCCATAGCTATCTTAAAACTAATGGAATTATGGTCACTTGTCCCAAAGTGATCCCTCACTAGCACTTCTATCACTTGCCCTTCCTTATTTCCCAAGACGAGGTCAAGTTTTGCCCCCTCTCTAGTCGGTCCATCCACATACTGAATGAGAAATTCCTCCTGAATACACTCAACAAATTTCCCTCCATCCAAGCCCCTAATGCTATGGCTGTCCCAGTCAATGTTGGGAAAGTTAAAGTCCCCTACTACTACCACCCTATTATTCTTGCAGCTATCTGTAATCTCCTTACATATTTGCTCCTCAATTTCCCGCTGACTATTTGGGGGCCTGTAGTACAGTCCTACCAAGGTGATCTCTCCCTTCTTATTTTTCAGTTCCACCCATATAGACTCAGTGGGCGAACCCTCGGATATATCCCCTCTAAGTACTGCCGTGATGTTCTCCCTAATCAAAAACGCCACTCCCCCTCCTCTCTTACCTCCTGTTCTATCCTTTCTATAGCATCTGTACCCCGGAACATTGAGCTGCCAGTCCTGCCCCTCCCTTAGCCATGTTTCAGTCATAGCTATAATATCCCAGTCCCATGTGCCCGTCCATGCCCTGAGTTCATCCGCTTTGCCCGTCAGGCCCCTTGCATTGAAATAAATGCAGTTTAATGTAGACCTTCCTTGCTCTCTGCCCTGCTTTCTCTGGTCATGCTTTACACACTCTCCCTTCCTGCCTTTTGTTTCTGTCCCCACTGACTTCCTACATTGGTTCCCATCCCCCTGCAACATTAGTTTAAACCCTCCCCAACTGCACTAGCAAACACCCCCCCGAGAACATTGGTTCCGGTCCCACCCAGATGCAGACCGTCCGATTTGTACAGGTCCCACCTCCCCCAGAATCGGTCCCAATGTCCCAGGAATTTGAAACCCTCCCTCTTGCACCATCTCTCAAGCCACGTATTCATCCTAGCTATCCTGTCATTCCTACTCTGACTATCACGTGGCACTGGTAGCAATCCTGAGATTACTACCTTTGAGGTCCTACTTTTTAGTTTAACTCCTAACTCCCTAAATTCAGCTTGTAGGACCTCATCCCGTTTTTTACCTATATCGTTGGTGCCTATATGCACCACGACAGCTGGCTGTTCACCCTCCCCCTCCAGAATGCCCTGCAGCCGCTCCGAGACATCCTTGACCCTTGCACCAGGGAGGCAACATACCAACCTGGACTCTCGTTTGCGTCCGCAGAAACGCCTGTCTATTCCCCTTACAATTGAATCCCCTATCACTATAGCTCTGCCACTCTTTTTCCCGCCCTTCTGTGCAGCAGAGCCAGCCACGGTGCCATGAGCCTGGCTGCTGCCACCTTCCCCTGGTGAGCCATCTCCCCCAACAGTTTCCAAAACGGTAAATCTGTTTTGGAGGGAGATGACCGCAGGGGATCCCTGCACTGCCTTCCTACTCTTCCTCTGTCTGTTGGTCACCCTTTCCCTATCTGCCTCAGTAACTTTAATCTGCGGTGTGACCAACTCACTGAATGTGCTTTCCACAACTTCCTCAGCATCGCGGATGCTCCAAAGTGAGTCCATCCGCAGCTCCAGAGCCGTCAAGCGGTCTAACAGGAGCTGCAGTTGGACACACTTCTTGCAGATGAAGGAGTCAGGGACACCAGAAGGGTCCCTGACTTGCCACATCTCACAAGAGGAGCATGACACGGGTCTGAGCTCTCCTGCCATGACTTAAACCTGAAGTTAAATTTGAACTACACTACACAGCTAAGAGAAAGTCAAAGAGAGAGAAATCACTTACCAGTTACAAGCCAATCACTTACCTGCTGGCTGTGATGCAATTGCTCCAGAGACTCCCTCACAGGTCTGCTTCTCTGCACCTCCTTCAGGTGAGCACCAAATTCCCTTAACTAGTTAATTAATTTACTTAATTAACTTGATTTTTTTTTTATTTTTTTTTTTTGTCGTCACTCCCCTCTTACCCGAACTCAGCCTTACCCAAACTCAGATACACTCTGTTTGCTTCCAGCACTCTGTTTCTATAGGCACTTCAGCCACACCCTTTGTATCCTTCCTGATTTACAGTCAGCCAATAGGCCTGCTCCCAAAACTGATCTCTCTCCCGAACAGCTGACCTGCAAGGTAAGGAAGTGGTTAAGCAGTACTTACCTCACCCACAGCGCGCCCTTTTAAACTGTCCCCTCTGCCTCGCAGCTCCCGCGCTTTTTGAAACTCCCGCGCTGTTTCCAAGGTCCCGGCTCCCTCTCTCTCCCGAACAGCTGACCTACAAGGTAAGGAAGTGGTTAAGCAGTACTTACCTCACCCACAGCGCGCCCTTTTAAACTGTCCCCTCTGCCTCGCAGCTCCCGCGCTTTTTGAAACTCCCGCGCTGTTTCCAAGGTCCTGGCTCCCTCTCTCTCCCGAACAGCTGACCTGCAAGGTAAGGAAGTGGTTAAGCAGTACTTACCTCACCCACAGCGCGCCCTTTTAAACTGTCCCCTCTGCCTCGCAGCTCCCGCGCTTTTTGAAACTCCCGCGCTGTTTCCAAGGCCCTGGCTCCCTCTCTCTCCCGAACAGCTGACCTGCAAGGTAAGGAAGTGGTTAAGCAGTACTTACCTCACCCACAGCGCGCCCTTTTAAACTGTCCCCTCTGCCTCGCAGCTCCCGCGCTTTTTGAAACTCCCGCGCTGTTTCCAAGGTCCTGGCTCCCTCTCTCTCCCGAACAGCTGACCTGCAAGGTAAGGAAGTGGTTAAGCAGTACTTACCTCACCCACAGCGCGCCCTTTTAAACTGTCCCCTCTGCCTCGCAGCTCCCGCGCTTTTTGAAACTCCCGCGCTGTTTCCAAGGTCCTGGCTCCCTCTCTCTCCCGAACAGCTGACCTGCAAGGTAAGGAAGTGGTTAAGCAGTACTTACCTCACCCACAGCGCGCCCTTTTAAACTGTCCCCTCTGCCTCGCAGCTCCCGCGCTTTTTGAAACTCCCGCGCTGTTTCCAAGGTCCTGGCTCCCTCTCTCTCCCGAACAGCTGACCTGCAAGGTAAGGAAGTGGTTAAGCAGTACTTACCTCACCCACAGCGCGCCCTTTTAAACTGTCCCCTCTGCCTCGCAGCTCCCGCGCTTTTTGAAACTCCCGCGCTGTTTCCAAGGTCCTGGCTCCCTCTCTCTCCCGAACAGCTGACCTGCAAGGTAAGGAAGTGGTTAAGCAGTACTTACCTCACCCACAGCGCGCCCTTTTAAACTGTCCCCTCTGCCTCGCAGCTCCCGCGCTTTTTGAAACTCCCGCGCTGTTTCCAAGGTCCTGGCTCCCTCACTCTCCCGAACAGCTGACCTGCAAGGTAAGGAAGTGGTTAAGCAGTACTTACCTCACCCACAGCGCGCCCTTTTAAACTGTCCCCTCTGCCTCGCAGCTCCCGCGCTTTTTGAAACTCCCGCGCTGTTTCCAAGGTCCTGGCTCCCTCTCTCTCCCGAACAGCTGACCTGCAAGGTAAGGAAGTGGTTAAGCAGTACTTACCTCACCCACAGCGCGCCCTTTTAAACTGTCCCCTCTGCCTCGCAGCTCCCGCGCTTTTTGAAACTCCCGCGCTGTTTCCAAGGTCCTGGCTCCCTCACTCTCCCGAACAGCTGACCTGCAAGGTAAGGAAGTGGTTAAGCAGTACTTACCTCACCCACAGCGCGCCCTTTTAAACTGTCCCCTCTGCCTCGCAGCTCCCGCGCTTTTTGAAACTCCCGCGCTGTTTCCAAGGTCCTGGCTCCCTCTCTCTCCCGAACAGCTGACCTGCAAGGTAAGGAAGTGGTTATGGGGATCGGGTGGATGTGTGGGCTTGTGTAGGGTGCCCTTTCCAAGGGCCGGTGCAGACTCGATGGACTGAATGGCCTCCTTCTGCACTGTAAATTCTATGATTCTATGATCTATATAGTGGGAACCATTCACATGTGATATTAAAGTAACGTTTTGATTTTTAACTCAATTTTCTAAAAGGATCTTGGACAGAAACATGAACTACGCCAGGAATCATCCTGCTGAGCTTCCTGCTCAGTTATAAGACCATAGACCATAAGACATAGGAAGAGGATTAGGCCATTTGGCCCATCGAGTCTGCTCCACCATTCTATCAGAACTGAAGCGTTTCTCATCCCCATTCTCCTGCCTTCCCCCCCTTAACCCTTGATCCCCTTATTAATCAAGAACCTATCTATCTCTGTCTTAAAGACACTCACTGATTTGGCCTCCACAGCTGTCTGCGGCAAAGAGTTCCACAGATTCACCACCCTTTGGCTGGAGAAATTCCTCCTCATCTCTGTGTTAAAGGATCGTCCCTTCAATCTGAATGCCCTTCAATGTCCTCGGTCCTAGTTTCTCCAACTAGTAGCATTGGAGCACTTTCTTGAGAATGGTAGAGGTAGCTGTGCTGTATACCTGCCCTGCAATACTTAATGCTGGCACTTGTACCATTAATAATTTTTTAAAGAATCGTTTTTTTCTTGAAGAGTGAAATTGTATTTGAGATCCAAATTATTATCTCATCTGTTTTGCAGATGTTGAAGGTTTGAGTAATATGAAAGGGAACCTGGGGTAATAGATTTGACTGTCTGAGCGGCAAATGGAATTAAAACGTCTGCCAAAGGCTCGATCTCTGCTTTGCTAACATTAAAATGCGAGGCTAAAGTTTTGTAGATTATTATTAGGTCATTCATCGTGCTGTGCTTTGTGCATGTGTGTGAATTCAAATAATGAAATTAGTCCTTTGAAAAAGTAACTCTATACAGGGGGGGTGCATGCTGTTTAGTTAAACTACTCCATTCATCAAAACCCGTGGTCATCCTGTATCACTTGTGTTTTCAGGCACCGTTAGGTTATTTTGTAGGAATCTGCTTTAAGCAAGGTGTCTCACTCGTGGTGAGCACAGCTTGGAGGATTGAAGCAGTGATATCTATCTCAGTGCAGTGTTGATGGTGGGTGGGAACTATTTTGGGATTGTGTCTGAAGAGAGTCAGTTGAGCTGAGTGTGCACGCCTGGAGGTTACAGATCTGCCACTGGCGGGTAATTGATACATGAGTTAAAGTTGAGTAAGGAGGAATGCATGAGATTCATATTGACCTGTGAAATTTCCTCCCCTCCTTTCCTCATTTATTGTATCGATGCACTGTGCCTGGTGATACTGTCCATCAGGTATCTGGACTTCTCACTTATCACAACAGAAGGATCTTCCTGTTTGAACAAGCAACATCCCACTGTGTTGCCAACACTGGGTCTGTGCTAAAGGCTGTTTATCTGATTCAGAAGCCAGACCCCTCCTGTCTGTGAACATTAGTCATCTCAGCTCATGTTTTACCATTGCTCACGTCACAGCTCCATTGTCCCGTAGATCCTATACATTTGGTGCTGTCACCTGTCAAACCATCGATCCACTTTTGCTGCGGTGGAGATTTACATTTGCTACACCGTGGTAACAGTACACTGAATTGGTGTGATTCTGCCTCACCGCCAACTAACAAGAGCAGGCGACAGAACGGTGAAAGAGAGAGAGACGGTGCCTGTTTATGAAGAGGAGATGCTGTCTGCCAATTTTTGATATTTAAAAAAAGCCTCGCTTAAAGGTGAAGGCTTATAAGATACAGGAAACTGCTGAGTTTGAAAAGATGAGGGGGAAAGGTGAAGTAAATCAAAAATGATTATTAGTTGATGCCAAACTTGGGTTTTGAAAGTCTGAAAAAGGAAGGATAGAATTAATTATTGACAGTTTTTTTACCGACTTGGACAAGGGAGGTGAATGCACCATTGCCAAGTTTGCAGATAACGCAAAAATAGAAGGGAAGGCAATAAATAGATGAGATAACACAAAGGGTCTACAGAGGGATTTAGACAGGTTAAGTGATAAAACATGGCAGATGGAATATAATGTAGGAAAATGTGAAGTTCTGCACTTTGGTAGGAATAATAAAGGAGCTGAATATTACTTAAATGGAGATAGACTGCAGAAAGTTTCAGCACAGAGGGATTTGAGGGTTGTGCATCAATCACAGAAAGCTAGCATGCAAGTTCAGTAGGTAATAGGGAAGGCAATGGATTGTCGGTCTTTATTACAAAAGGAATGGAGTAGAAAATAGGGAAGTCTTGCTAAAACTATACAAGGCACTAGTTAGACCAGATTTGGTCCAAGGATATCTTATCCAAAGAAAGATACATTGGCATTGCAGGCAGCCCAGAGCAAGATCACTAGGTTCATCCCAGGTATGGAGGGATTTTATTATGAGGAGAGGTTGAGTAGGTTGGGCCTGTATTAATTGGAGGTTAGAAGAATGGGAGACAACCTTATTGAGACATAGAGGATTTTTAGGGGGTTTGACAGGGTAGATGCTGAGAGGTTGTTTCCCCTTGTAGGAGAGTCTAGGATTCAAAGTAAAGTGTCGCCCATTTAAGACAGAGGGGAGGAGGAATTTCTTTTCTCAGAGGACAGTGAATCTGTGGAATTCTTTACCATAGAGAGCTGTAGAGGCTGGGCCATTGAGTGTGTTCAAGGCTGAGATAGACAGATTTTTAATCAGTAAGAGAATCAAGGATTTTGAGGAGAAGGCGGGAAAGTGGAGTTGAGGATTATCACATCAGATCAGTCATGATCTCATTGAATGGTGGAGCAGACTCGATGGGCTGAATGGCCTACTTCTGATCCTATGTCTTCTGGTCCTTTGGGATTTGGAGCACCGGAAAGAGATTGAGGTAGAGCAGGAACATAGTGACTTTAGCACAGTGAGGAGGAAGCAGGGAGAAAATGTATGTAGAGTGGGGGGGGTTGGGTTGACTATGGACAAATGGCACTCAGTGGCAATGATGGTGCGTGAATTCACCCGTCCTTGAGTTAAGGCCTGGAGCAGCCTGAGCTGTTGACCGACCCGAGTAGGCATTTTCTAGACACCATTGCTTGTGCGGACCTGTCCTGAGGCCGTCTTTGGAAAATCCATGGCCAGAAATGTTAAAAGTGCACCTAGATGGATTTTGATCACCCATGCATGTACCAGGTATGTGCGCAATTGCTTCAGTTATCTAGTAGATACACTGAATGTGCTCAGCAATCATAGAATTATAGAATAGTGCACGACAGAAAGGGGCAATTCGGCCCATCGAACTAAAGCCGAATCTGACCAAGAAACAGAATTGCCTGCAGTACTGGCAGTACCCCTGAAAACATATCCATACTCCCCATGTACAATCCAGCATTCAATTTCCCATCCCCATGTCCTGTTGGATGAGGAGCTCCTGAATGGACAGAATGTGCTTATGGTAAGATGGATTGTGAATGCACACTGGGACTCTATTAAAAAATATTGGTGGGAGATGTGCTTTCAATACTGAGCATGGTGTGTATTGGCTCCACCAGAGATTATGCGCAAGTTAACTGATGAACCTTGAGTTTATAGCATTTCTGGATCCTGTTTATGTTCTGTAGGGTCACAAGCTCTGAGGCCCCAAAGAATCACAGTGGACTATAATCCAAAATATATTTTTAAGAAACACTCTCGGCCATGTCAAACTGGGGCATTAACATTTTCCTGAACTCCCCTGGGGTAGTGAAGGGGGAAAAGCAAACTTCTTCACCATTGCCTGACAATCTTTCCCTGTTCGTCTCCTCGTGCGGACATTGGGCAAGGAGAGGATTAATTTTGACCATGGTGCACCTCTCAGTTGACTAACTCAGAGGGGACCACCGTCCAGGGTTCTCAGGCAAAAGAAAGTGACCCCTTGGTGAGGGGTGACCCACAAACAGTGAGTTCCTCCCCTAGAATCCAGGCAAACTGCTGTGGCTGAATAGCCTATCCGCCAAATGTTCGCACGTGAAAAGTGACCTCCTGGTGATGCCCTATTGGGAAAAGTGAGGGCGTTGATGCCTTGAGGAAGTTGGGGAAAAAGTGGCCAGGATTTTCTGGTCTTGCTGTTGGCAATAGGGTTTCCCATTGGTCGCTGGGGAACCTGCGGAGGGGGGGGGGGGGGAGAGTTACCTTTGACTTTCTCATTGAGTTAGGCCGTTTATAATTCAGACTTCATCGGCTGAACACGAACGTTACAGAGAGAGCAGTGGTGGTGGGTGGGGGAATCGAGTGCAACTTTACTAAAATGGCTCTCGGTCAATTTGTACAAAAATAGATCAAGGAGGAAGAGCTACCCCGCCCCCCCGTGTCACCAGTCTCCCCTGTAGCTACAGCAGGATTCATTAAGCAGCTTGTCCGGGAAACAGAGAAGGAAGCAAAAGAGGCACGGGAACAAGAAAAGGAACGGAAAATCGAGCAACAGGTGAGTGAGCCCGAGAGGCCCACATGGAGTGGGTGGGAGACTGTGAAAGGAAGTAGGGGAGGGTCCAACTGAAGGGAGGATAATCTTAAAGGTGAAGAATACCCTGCAAAGTTTCTGATTGGATTTAGAATCATAGAGTCTATCACTCTTTAAAAGAGTGTGTCCTGTTCCATGTTTGGCAGCACAGCTCTGGAATATTGCTGTCAAAAAAAAGACATGTTGTTGAAGCTTTTCATCTTGCACTTAGCAGAAAAACATAAGAATGGCAAATGTCAAGCGATCACAATAATTTACACGACAGTGGAAAAGGGTTCCTAATTGGGCGGCAAGTAGATTTTGATTGGCTGAGACGTTGCCTTGGAGAAAGCACCTATTTACGATAATCAGTCGAGTTCATAGTGTCTCATTTACACTTGCTCGAAGAGACATACATTCATAACAGGGACCAGTTCTCTGCAAACAAAAGGAATATGTTCAAGCCTTGCACCTTCTTTTGAATTGCCCAGGATCTTGAGGAACCTATAGTTCCTTATTACCTTCTCCATTGGCAATGCCTTGGCCAATCAGAGTCGACTTGCCATCCAATCAGCACCCTTTTTATCTGTAGTGTAAATTGTCATAATTATTTCAAATTTAGCATTCCTGTGTTTGTCCTGATGAGTGCAAGATGAAAAGCTTCAGCAACACGTCTCACTTTTCAGTAAAATTCAAGTCCCATTCCCCCTTGCTCTTTAAAGAAGGGCCTGTAAATATTCCCCTGTAAATATTTATCCAATTCCTTTTGAGAGTTACGATTGAATCTGTTTGCACCACCCTTTCAGGCAGTACATTCCAAATCCCCACAACTCCCTTCACTTTGTTTTTTTGAGCACTATGATGTTGACAGGTAACAACTTTCCTCTGCTGTCTTGAAAACAAGAATTGCTTATTTTTGTTGTTTTTTCCTGAAAAGTAAAATTGGAGTAAATATATTAATTTCACTTGGCTAATTGACCAGTTCCTCCCAAAATAGTTTGGCAGGAGGGTTTCCAACCCTGCAGGATTATGTTGGACTCTCTAGAGATTGAAGAGTGAAATCTCCAGAATACTGCGTGCAAAGATCATTGAGCAGTCAACAATAAATTTTTCTTTGAACATTTTCATTTACTAGTTGTGAAAATATTGCAAACGGGGGGGGGGGGGGGGAGGAGAGAGAGTTGGGGGGGGGGGGGGGGCGGGGGGGAGTTGGGGGGTGGAAAGTGTTGTTTGGATACAGTCAGGATTCATCCACTTGGGTTACTCTATTTGCTTTCCAATTGGCCATGGGATGGTAGGATGCTGGAGCTCATGTGATGAAACCTCCAGAAATGCACCCAATCCAAGTTGGTAATCATTCATTCTCACAGCAATTGCTACTGGGCAGTAATTGTCTGGTTCTGTTATTTTGTAGGAAGCTCAGAAAACCACATCCTGATGTTGACACTGGACTTGGCCATGACTTTAAAGAAAGGCGAGGAGCATTCTTGCTTCTCTGCTGGAAGCATGGTTTTGGATTTGGGTGGGATAAGGACACTGTATCTGTGTGTCACTGCCCGCTCAGCAATCCCTTTCTATCTCCGTTATTAACTCTGCCACCTCTTGCGGTCGTGGAAACCTCCGAGACCTTTGCGCCCACCCAACTCTGGCCCCTGGCACTTTCCTAAATTTCGTCACTCCATCACTGGTGGCTGTGCCTTTAGCTGCTATAGGCCTTAATACCCGGAAGCCTCCTCTTCAACCTCTCCATCTCTCTCTCTTCCCTTACGACACGCCTTAAAACCCACGCCTTGGACGAAGCTTTCGGTCACCTGCCCTGATATCTCTTTATGTGGCCGAATGTCAAATTCTGGCCAGAATTTTCTGGTCGTTTGCTGGTGGCGGGATTCTCTGGTCCCGCCCCGCCGGCAGACTGCCCCCCACCCATGGGTTTCCTGGCAGCATTGGGGGGGGGGGCTTCAATGGGAAATCCCACTGACAGCGGTGGGAACACAGAATCCTGCCACCAGCGAATGGCGGTCCGCTGCCAAGAAACACATGGCTGGGGACCGTAGAACCCAGCCCTCTGTTTAATAAGGTCACTGTGAAGAACCTTAGAACGTTTTACTATGTTTAAGGTGCTGTATAAATACTGGTTATTGTTATGTTTATACATACCTGTGTGGCATCAGGATGTGATTGACTCATTGCAACATTGAACACTGATTTTAATTCCATGTCACGCTTCAATTAAAGGTACAATACCATAACTAGTTAAAATCGTGCTAAAATGGGACAAAAATATGTATCGTGGTTAAAGATGGTTTTTATTATTTGGAACAGCATGTTTAATGTGTTCTTGTTTTTCCAGCTTTGATAATCTTGTGTGATCCTCTGTGCATGCTGGAGATTAAGATGTTGTCATTCCACCCTTTTCATCGGTATTAACCTGAACCCTTCACCTGTCTCCCATTGCAGCGACCAGCTAAATTGGATGATAGTGTGGTTCAATATTTTTTACATTTAACTCAGAATGAATGCCAGCCGGTAGACGAGGCAATGGATAGAGGAACCCAGCCATTAGTAAACGGGCACCATGGCGATGGGCCTGATGGTCGACCTGCGCCACCGCCAGAAACAAAGGCCACGCACAAACGGGCGAAACCGCTTTGGAAACCGAAAGGCACCCAAGCGAGGACACCATCGGCGGGACAATGCACCGCGCAGCTGGAAAACACGGACACTCCTCAGCAAAACACTGAGCAAAACATCGGTTCATTCACGAGCAGCCAAGGCCCGGTTGCTATGGAAACTACTCTCGGCATGCAGCAGCCCAGCAGAAAGGATGAGTTGTCAATGGAGAATTGGGATTCTCAACTGGACATGGGGAATGTTAGACAAGACGGACAAGAGCCCAGTTGTCCAGCACCTGAGAGACAAGCAGGGGAGAATATAGCAGAGCACACAGGAGGAAACCTCATCAGTCAGGAAGCAAATCAGGAGGTTGTGGGAAGTCATGGGGAACAAGTGCATTTAGAGGAGGTAATTTTCATCTGTAACACTACCCGTGTTAAATGTTAACATTTTCTTGTTTTTAAGGAAACATTTTATTGAAGGAATTTTCAAATATATACATAACAAAGAAACCCAAAATCCAACCGCAGCAACAGGAAACAGCTACTCTCCCTACACCCTTCCCCCCCCGCCCCCCCCCCCCCCCCAACAAACAGCCCCCCCACTCCCCCCACTGCCATCCCGGCACTCGCCCCCGCCTTTTCTAGTTTTTCATCCAAGCGTTCCAGCCCAAACAAAAAAAAATGAACCCCCCCCCCATCCCTCCACCGCCCGCTGCCCGGGCTGTTGACTCAGTACTCCTTAAAGAAGTGATGAATAGCTTCCACCTCGAGGTGAACCCCTCCTCCGCACCTCAAATGCCGACCTTGATCTTCTCCAAATGCAAAACCTCTGCCGAATCGCTCACCCATATCTCTGCCCTCGTCGGCTCCGAGTCCCGCCAGCACAACAAAACAACAAAGAACAAAGAAATGTACAGCACAGGAACAGGCCCTTCGGCCCTCCATGCCCGTGCTGACCATGCTGCCTGACTAAACTACAATCTTCTACACTTCCTGGGTCCGTATCCCTCTATTCCCAGCCTATTCATGTATTTGTCAAGATGCCCCTTAAATGTCACTATCATCCCTGCTTCCATCACCTCCTCCAGTAGCGCGTTCCAGGCACCCACTACCCTCTGCGTAAAAAACTTGCCTCGTACATCTACTCTAAACCTTGCCCCTCTCACCTTAAACCTATGCCCCCTAGTAATTGACCCCTCTACCCCGGGGAAAAGCCTCTGACTATCAAACAGAATCCGTCACTGGGCTATCAGGGAGGCAAAGGCCAACACGTCGGCCTCTCTCTCCAGCTGTACTCCACAAATCCTCCGACATTCCAAATATCACCACCTCCGGACTTGCGGCTACCTCTACCCCCAAAATCTTTGACATTAGGTCCGCAAATCCCATCCAAAACCCACTCAACCGTGGATATGCCCAAAACATGTGGACATGATTCACTCCCCCCACTCCCTCTCCCCCCACACACCACCCACACCTGTTCACCACCCCCGAAAAGAACCAACTCACCCTGGACACCAATAGGTGGGCCCTTGTGCAGCACTTTAAATTGGATAAGGCCTAGTCTTGCACATGACGAAGATGCATTAACCCTCCGCAAAGCTTCACTCCATACTGCTCCTCCTCCTGCTTATGCCTAATCTCCTCCATGGGAGCACTCTCTCTCTTCAACAGCTCCCCATATATATCTGCAACCCTGCCCTCCCCTATTTCATCCTCGGACAGGAGTTTATCCTGAGGCACGGGGGCGGCAGTATCGGAAATGATGGCACCTCCTTCCTCATGAAGTCTCTAACCTACAGATAACTGAATCCGTTCCCCTTCGGCAACTGGTATGCCCCCTCCAGCTCATCCAGGTCTGCAAACCTCTCTCCAACGAACAAATCCCAAAATTATTCTAACCCCACCTGCTGTCACCCCCAGAACCACGCACCCAACTCCGCCGGCGTAAACCTATGATTATCCCAAACCGCTGCACACAGGGACCTGCCTCCCATTCCAAAGTGCTGCCGACACTGGTTCCAAACCCTCAGTTCTGATGCCACCACTGGGCTTGTGGATAATCTTACCAGTGAGAACGGAAGTGGCACCAACAATAGTGCCCTCAAACTGGTCCCCTTACTTGACGCTGTCTCCATCAACCCCACACCAACTGCTCCTCCACCGCCCATTTCCTAACCATTGCAATGTTTGCTGCCCAATAGTAGTTTAGCAAGCTCGGCAACACTACCCCCCGCGCCTCCACCCCGCCGATCCCTCTCCAAGGAAACAAGACTAACCCGCGGAACCTTCCCCGCCCACATGAACCTCAAAGTCATCCCATTAACCTTCCTAAAAAAGGACTTGGGCACAAAAGTCGGGTGGTTCTTGAACACAAACAAAAATTTCGGCAACACCGTTATGTTTACCGTCTGGACCCGACCAATCAATGATAATGGCAGCACGTCCCACCTCTGAAAGTCTGTCTTCCTTCCCTCCACCAACTTCCTTCCCTCCACTTACAGAGACCTGGTTGAGGGAAGGACGGGATTGGCAGCTAAACGTTCCAGGATTTAGATGTTTCAGGTGGGATAGAGGGGGGTGTAAAAGGGGTGGCGGAGTTGTGCTCCTGGTTAGGGAGAATATCACAGCTGTACTGCGGGAGGACACCTCAGAGGGCAGTGAGGCTATATGGGTAGAGATCAGGAATAAGAAGGGTGCAGTCACAATGTTGGGGGTTTACTACAGGCCTCCCAACAGCCAGCGGGAGATAGAGGAGCAGATAGGTAGACAGATTTTGGAAAAGAGTAAAAACAACAGGGTTGTTGTGATGGGAGACTTCAACTTCCCCAATATTGACTGGGACTCACTTTGTGCCAGGGGCTTAGACGGGGCAGAGTTTGTAAGGAGCATCCAGGAGGGCTTCTTAAAACAAGATGTCAACAGTCCAACTAGGGAAGAGGCTGTACTGGACCTGGTATTGGGGAATGAGCCTGGCCAGGTGGTAGAAGTTTCAGGAGGGGAGCATTTCGGGAACAGTGACCACAATTCAGTAAGTGCTGGTGGACAAGGATAAGAGTGGTCCTAGGGTGAATGTGCTAAATTGTGGGAAGGCTAATTATAACAATATTAGGTGGGAACTGAAGAACCAAGATTGGGGGTGGATGTTTGAGGGTAAATCAACATCTGACATGTGGGAGGCTTTCAAGTGTCAGTTGAAAGGAATTCAGGACCGGCATGTTCTTGTGAGGAAGAAGGATATATACGGCAAATTTCGGGAACCTTGGATAATGAGAGATATTGTAGGCCTCGTCAAAAAGAAAAAGGAGGCATTTGTCAGGGCTAGAAGGCTGGGAACAGACAAAGCCTGTGTGGAATATAAGGAAAGTAGGAAGGAACTTAAGCAAGGAGTCAGGAAGGCTAGAAGGGGTCATGAAAAGTCATTGGCAAATAGGGTTAAGGAAAATCCCAAGGCTTTTTACACGCACATAAAAAGCAAGAGGGTAGCCAGGGAAAGGGTTGGCTCACTGAAGGATAGGCAAGGGAATCTATGTGTGGAGTCAGAGGAAAGCGTTTGATAAGGTGCCCACGGTAGGCTAGTGCAGAAAATATGGAGGCTGGGGATTGAGGGTGATTTAGAGATGTGGATCAGAAACTGGCTAGCTGAAAGAAGACAGAGGGTGGTGGTTGATGGGAAATGTTCAGAATGGAGTTCAGTTACAAGTGGCGTACCACAAGGATCTGTTCTGGGGCCGTTGCTGTTTGTCATTTTTATCAATGACCTAGAGAAGGGCGCAGAAGGGTGGGTGAGTAAATTTGCAGACGACACTAAAGTCGGTGGTGTTGTCGACAGTGCGGAGGGACATAGATAAGCTGCAGAGCTGGGCTGAGAGGTGGCAAATGGAGTTTAATGTAGAGAAGTGTGAGGTGATTCACCTTGGAAGGAATAACAGGAATGCGGAATATTTGGCGAATGGTAAAGTTCTTGGAAGTGTGGATGAGCAGAGGGATCTAGGTGTCCATGTACATAGATCCCTGAAAGTTGCCACCCAGGTTGATAGGGTAGTGAAGAAGGCCTATGGCGTGTTGGCCTTTATTGGTAGAGGGATTGAGTTCCGGAGTCATGAGGTCATGTTGCAGCTGTACAAAACTCTGGTACGGCCGCATTTGGAGTATTGCGTACAGTTCTGGTCACCGCATTATAGGAAGGACGTGGAAGCTTTGGAGCGGGTGCAGAGGAGATTTACCAGGATTTTGCCTGGTATGGAGGGAAAATCTTATGAGGAAAGGCTGATGGACTTGAGGTTGTTTTCGTTAGAGAGAAGAAGGTTAAGAGGAGACTTAATAGAGGCATACAAAATGATCAGGGGGTTAGATAGAGTGGACAGTGAGAGCCTTCTCCCGTGGATGGAAATGGCTAGCACGAGGGGACATAGCTTTAAACTGAGGGGTAATAGATATAGGACAGAGGTCAGAGGTAGGTTCTTTACGCAAAGAGTGGTGAGGCCGTGGAATGCCCTACCTGCAACAGTAGTGAACTCGCCAACATTGAGGGCATTTAAAAGTTTATTGGATAAACATATGGATGATAATGGCATAGTGTAGGTTAGATGGCTTTTGTTTCGGTGCAACATCGTGGGCCGAAGGGCCTGTACTGCACTGTATCGTTCTATGTTCTATGGGCGAGGTACTAAATGAATACTTTGCATCAGTATTCACCAAAGAGAAGGAATTGGTGGATATTGAGTCTGGAGAAGGGTGTGTAGATAGCCTGGATCACATTGAGATCCAAAAAGACGAGGTGTTGGGCGTCTTGAAAAATATTGAGGTAGATAAGTCCCCAGGGCCTGATAGGATCTACCCCAGAATACTGAAGGAGGCTAGAGAGGAAATTGCTGAGGCCTTGACAGAAATCTTTGGATCCTCACTGTCTTCAGGTAATGTCCCAGAGGACTGGAGAATAGCCAATGTTGTTCCTCTGTTTAAGAAGGGTAGCAAGGATAATCCATGGAACTTCTGGCCGGTGAGCCTTACGTCAGTGGTAGGGAAATTACTGGAGAGAATTCTTCGAGACAGGATCTACTCCCATTTGGAAGCAAATGGACGTATTAGTGAGAGGCAGCATGGTTTTGTGAAGGGGTGGTTGTGTCTCACTAACTTGATAGAGTTTTTCGAAGAGGTCACAAAGATGATTGATGCAGATCGGGCAGTGGGATGTTGTCTATATGGACTTCAGTAAGGCCTTTGGACAAGGTCCCTCATGGTAGACTGGTACAAAAGGTGAAGTCACACGGGATCAGGGGTGAGCTGGCAAGGCGGATACAGAACTGGCTAGGTCATAGAAGGCAGAGAGTAGCAATGTAAGGGTGCTTTTCTAATTGGAGGGCTGTGACTAGTGGTGTTCCGCAGGGATCAGTGCTGGGACTTTTGCTGTTCGTAGTACATATAAATGATTTGGAGGAAAATGTAACTGGTCTGATTAATAAGTTTGCAGACGACACAAAGGTTGGTGGAATTGCGGATAGCGATGAAGACTGTCAGAGGATACAGCAGGATTTAGATTGTTTGGAGACTTGGGCAGAGAGATGGCAGATGGAGTTTAATCCAGACAAATGTGAAGTAATGCATTTAGGAAGGCCTAAACAAGGTAAGGAATATACAGTGAATGGTAGAACCCTCAAGAGTATTGAAAGTCAGAGAGATCTAAGTGTACAGGTCCACAGGTCACTGAAAGGGGCAACATAGGTGGAGAAGGTAGTCAAGAAGGCATGCTTGCCTTCATTGGCCGGGGCATTGAGTATAAGAATTGGCAAGTCATGTTGCAGCTGTATAGAACCTTAGTTAGGCCACACTTGGAGTATAGTGTTCAATTCTGGTCGCCACACTACCAGAAGGATGTGGAGGCTTTAGAGAGGGTGCAGAAGAGATTTACCAGAATGTTGCCTGGTATGGAGGGCGTTAGCTATGAGGAGCGGTTGAATAAACTCGGTTTGTTCTCACTGGAACGAAGGAGGTTGAGGGGCGACCTGAGGGGCGACCTGATCAAGGTCTACAAAATCATGAGGGGCATAGACAGAGTGGATAGTCAGAGGCTTTTCCCCAGGGTAGAGGGGTCAATTACAAGGGGGCAGAGGTTTAAGGTGCGAGGGGCAAGGTTTAGAGTAGATGTACGAGGCAAGTATTTTACACAGAGGGTAGTGGGTGCCTGGAACTCGCTGCTGGAGGAGGTGGTGGAAGCAGGGATGATAGTGACATTTAAGGGGCATCTTGACAAATACATGAATAGGATGGGAATAGAGGGATACGGACCCAGGAAGTGTAGAAAATTGTAGTTTAGTCGGGCAGCATGGTCGGCACGGGCTTGGAGGGCCGAAGGGCCTGTTCCTGTGCTGTACTTTTCTTTGTTCTTTGTTCTTTGTTCAACCTGCAGCTGGGCCCAACTGCGTGCCATCTTTATCCCAAAGTCAGGGCAAAGAGCAAGGAGGAGAGCAGACACCCCTGCCCTGTCCCCCGGTGCAACCTAAAGTACTCCGGGCTGACCTTGTTAGTCCAAACACTTGCCTTAGGTGCCTGATACAACAGCCAAAACCAGTCCGCAAATCCCCGACCAAACCTGAAATGCCCCAGCACCTTGAATAAGTATGCCCACTCCATCCGATTGAAAGCTTTCTCCGCGTCCATCGCCAAGACCACTTCAAATTCTCTTACCTCCGTGGGCATCATAATTACATTAGTAAGCTCCGTACATTCGCCAAACAGCTGCCGCCACTTCACAAACCCTGCCTGATCCTCACTCTCAACCCCAGCACACAATCCTCTAACCGAGTTGCCAGCACTTTCGCCAACAACTTTGCATCTACCTACACTCAACACGAGATCGGGCAGTACGATCCTCACTGCTCCGGGTCCTTCTCCTTCCTTAAAGTAAGCAATATCGAAGCCTGAAACAGCATGGGGGGAAGCTCTCCCCTCTCCATCGGCTCATTATACATCTCGATTTGGAGGGGCCCCAGCTCCGACCCAAACGTCTTGTAGAACTCGACTGGAAACCCATCCGGGCCCAGGGCCGCCCCTGCCTGGATCGACCCCACGCAGTCCCTCGCCTCCCTCAACCCCCTGTCCCTGCACCTTCACCTCCTCCACCCCCAGAAGCTCCAGCCCATCCAAAAACCACCTCATCCCTTCATGCCCCACCGGAGGCTCCAATACCACCGTGCCCCTATCATTTCTCATCCTCCCAATCTCTCGTGACGCCGCCTGCTTCCTCAGCTGGTACGTAAGCATCCAGCTGGCTTTCTCCCTGTGCTCAGTTACTGCCCTTCTGGCTCTGCGCAATTGGCCCACTGCCTTTCCTGTGGACACCGGTCCTAACTCCATCTGAAACCTCTGACTCTCCTTTAGTAACACCTCCTCAGTTGCCACCGAGGACCTCCGGTCCACCCTCAGAATGGTCTACAGCAACCTCAACCTCACAGCCCACTCCACTCTCTCCCTGTCTGCCCGAATAGAGATAAACTCCCTTCTTACCACCGCATTCAGTGCCTCCCACAGCATGGAGGCGGAAACCTGCTCCACATAGTTCCGGGTGGTCACCCTCACCCTCTCACAAACCCCCTTATCCAACCTTCACTGAGGCCGCTGGGCATCCCCTTCGCCACCCGCAAGTCCACCCAATGCGGCGCCTGGTCCAACATCACAATCGCCGAATACTCCAATCCAACCACCCCTGTCATCAGTGACAAGGAAATCAATCCGGGAGAACTCCCGGAGCGCATGCAAGAAGTACCCAAACTCCTTCGCCCTCAGCCTCTCAGACCGCTTGGATCCGCCCCCCATACATTCCATAAACACGAACAGCTCCTTTGCCATGTCCAAAACCTTCAGGGATCCTGGGCATGACCGTTCCAACCTAGGATTCAGCACCATATTAAAATTCCCCCTGCGTGTCCCGGTCCGGAATCTTTGCTAAGACCCGCCTCAGATATTCCACATCGTCCCAATTTGGGACATATGTGTTCACCAGTGCCATGGGGTACCCTCCAACCTCCCACTCACCATCACCATTCTACCCCCGGGTCAGTCACAATATTTCCCACCTCAAAGGCCACCCTCTTATTGATCAACACCGCCACCCTCCTCGTCTTCATAACCAACTCAGAATGGAACACCTGCCCCATCCAACCCTTCCTCAGCCTCGTTTGGTCCATCAACTTCAGGTGTGTCTCCTGAATAAACACAACGTCTGCTTTTAAACCCCTTAAATACGCGAAAACACGAGACCTTTTAACTGGGTCCTTCAAACTCCGAATGTTCCACGTAATCAACTGGGTGGGGGGGAGGGGGCTCCCCACCCCCCCCCCCCCCCAAACCCCTCTCGCCATAGCCCCTCTTTAACCAGCTCCTCAGGTCCACACCTCCAGCTCCCCAGGTGCACGCCTCGCTCAACCTCTAGCCCTCCCCAGGATGTCCGCCACCATCTCCCCTTAACCAACTACGCCACACCAACTCTACCCACGTCAGCATCCCCCCTCCCCCACTCCCCTCCTCCCATCAACAAAGAAAATGAAAACCCAGCCACACCCCTCACCCACTCCCTCCACAGATCGACCCCCCACTTCACCCCCATTAACCAGTTAGTATGGTGACCCCACTCGAGGCCGCCACCTACTATTGTTTCCCCCCCCACCCCCCAAGCTGCCCTTTAACCTCAATTCCCCCAAAACAGTAAAACGCACTTCCCCACTCTGCACCCAAACACAGTAAATACAACCATCCGTCCAGCGTACACACCCTTATTCCCCATATTGGCATCTCCACCGTTCAATGTCCTCACAATCCTCCCAGTCCATGGTCTCTCCTAAATTCACTCGCCTCCTCCGACGTGTCAAAATAGAACTCTCGATTCTGGTGCGTGACCCACAGACGAACAGAATACAACACCCCAAACTTCACTCTTTGCTTGCAGAAGTCCGCCTTGATCCAACTGAACTCGGCCTGCCGCTTGGCCAACTCCGCACCCAGGTCCTGGCAAATCTGCAGCACGTTTCCATCCCCAGGTGAACCTTCTCGTTTCCTTCGCCCATCTCAGAATCTTCTCCTTATCGAGCAAACGATACAGCCGCACCACCATCACCCTCAGCGGCTCCCTCATTTTCGGTCTCTTCCTCAACGCCCTGCGTGCTCACTCCACCTCGAGGGGGACGGTCAAAGACCCCCTCCCCACCGACTTCTCGGACATATTTACCTTCTCCCTCGGCTGCTTCTGGCTCTCCACCACGAGTACCATCTCTGCCTCCAACGAGGCCAGCCGGTCCTCCTGTTCCACCACTGACTCCTCCATCTTCTGGAGCCCTGAACCCTGCACCTCCAGCCTCTGCTCCACTCTGAGATGCTCCACCACCTTCGCCAGGTCCTCTGAGGCCTCCTGCCTCTGCTGGAACTTAGCATTCAAGAAATCCACCAGTTGCTCAGTAGACCACTGGGTGGGCAATGACGCCCCCAGAGCCCTCCGCCATCTTTCCCTCTGTCGCCCCCCCAGCCAGACTGCTGCCTCTTGCTTGTTACACTCCTCGTCTGATAAGCCAGAAACTGGCCCCACCGGAGGAGCACTTTTATCTCTCAGTGCTCGTGCACCTCACACCAAAAAACACCCGTTAAATTGGGTGAAAAAAGACCAATTCCACCTCGAGCGGGAGCCACCAAATGTGCGACTAATCACTCTATGGCCGCCACTGGAAGTCCAAAATTGTCTAATGTAAAGTCTCAATAGTTCCAGATGACCACAGGGTGCTTTTCCCTTTGAGGGGGAGAGCTGACTGGTAGTGATTTAAACTGAGGGTCACCTCACCTCAGGCGACGGGGAGAAGGCGGGGCCTCAGCCGGTACAGGAATTGAACCCGCGTTGCTGGCCTCACTCTGCATCACAAACTAGCTGTCCAGCCAACTGAGCTAAATTGGCTGGTTAGCTCTGTTGGCTGGATGGCTGGTTCTTGATGCAGAGCGACGTCAACAGCACAGGCTCAATTCCTGTACCAGCTGAGCTTATCCATGAGGGACCCGTCTCCTCAACCTTGCCTCTATACCTGAGGTGTGGTGACCCACAAGTTAAATCACCACCAGCCAGCTCTCCCTCTCTCAGAAAGTGGGGGGGAGGGGAGCAGCCTATGGGACTTTGGCGAAGTTCCTTTTCGAATGGCAGTAGTCGGAATGTGGAAACGTACTCTCGGATTGCACTGAATGCTTTTTGCAGACGCGGCTCATCGAATGACAGGTGATCTGATATCAAGTTTTCCCACGAGGAAACTCAATATTCTGACTAATATCCCCTTTTGGGGTTGACTGTTGTTTGATGCAAGGGGATTCCCGCCCCCAATGGGTGTTGCAAAGTGGCATTTTGTGTGTGCGCCCGATTGCGCCCGCTGTGGGTGTTGAGGTGTGTGCATGGACCCTCCCATGTTGCGTTGGGCTGGGGGGAGGTTGGGGAGTTTATAAATGGCGTACTGATCTCTTGCTAAAATGGGGGGCTTCGCTCACCAGAACAAAAGGGGACTATGTGCGGCCTCGGCCGAGTGGTCCCCGTTCAGGCCCCGGATTCAACGCGAGTCTCGTGTTGAATAGCAATGTGTTTGTTGGCACTGCGAGTGCCGGGAATCATGGGGCTAAGTGCTCACTCGGGGACTTTGTTCCCTTTTGGGAATATCACGGCCATATTCTCCTTTTGCGGAAACATTCTCCACTGTACATGGTCCGGATTCCAGAAGTGATTACATAAGAACATAAGAACTAGGAGCAGGTGGAGGCCATCTGGCCCCTCGAGCCTGCTCCACCATTCAATGAGATCATGGCTGATCTTTTGTGGACTCAGCTCCACTTTCCGGCCTGAAATAGCATAACCTTTAAACCCTTTATTCTTCAAAAAATTACCTATCTTTATCTTAAAAACATTTAATGAAGGATCCTCAACTGCTTCACTGGGCAAGGAATTCCATAAATACACAAACCTTTGGGTGAGGAAGTTCCTCCTCAGCTCAGTCCTAAATCTACTTCCCCTTATTTTGAGGCTATGCCCCCGAGTTCTGCTTTCACCCGCCAGTGGAAACAACCTGCCCGCATCTATCCTATCTATTCCCTTCATAATTTTATATGTTTCTATAAGATCCCCCCTCATCCTTCTAAATTCCAACAAGTACAGTCCCAGTCTACTCAACCTCTCCTCGTAATCCAACCCCTTCAGCTCTGGGATTAACCTAGTGAATCTCCTCTGCACTCCCTCCAGCGTCAGTACGTCCTTTCTCAGGTAAGGAGACCAAAACTGAACACAATACTCCAGGTGTGGCCTCACTAATACCTTATACAATTGCAGCATAACCTCCCTAGGCTTAAACTCCATCCCTCTCGCAATGAAGGGCAAAACTCCATTTGCCTTCTTAATCACCTGTTGCACCTGTAAACTAACTTTTTGCGACTCATGCACTAGCACACCCAGGTCTCTCTGCACAGCAGCATGTTTTAATATTTTACATTTAAATAATAATCTCTTTTGCTGTTATTCCTACCAAAATGGATAACCTTACATTTGTCAACATTGTATTCCATCTGCCAGACCCTAGCCCATTCACTTAACCTATCCAAATCCCCCTGCAGACTTCCGGTATCCTCTGCACTTTTTGCTTTACCACTCATCTTAGTGTCATCAGCAAACTTGGACACATTGCCCTTGGTCCCCAACTCCAAGTCATCTATGTAAATTATGAACAATTGTGGGCCCAACACTGATCCCTGAGGGACACCACTAGCTACTGATTGCCAACCAGAGAAACACCCATTAATCCCCACTCTTTGCTTTCTATTAATTAACCAATCCTCTATCCATGCTACTACTTTACCCTTAATGCCATGCAACTTTATCTTATGCAGCAGTGAATTACGATTCAGCTGAACTTGAATTTGCTGTTTTCTTTGTTTGTAGGTGAATGGCGATGTTTGGTATGAGACTGACCGAGTCTGGTATGTCAACAAAGAAGGATTTACGTTAGGTAACTATTCTGTAGTCTTGATAACCTGTTAAATTGTGGATGCTCTGATAGAATCCAGATAAAATTCTGAAAGACATGAGTACATAATCTTTCTTCCAATTAATGCCTTGCTGAAGTATTAATGAGGAATTACCTGCAGCCGGGGCTGAGCATCAGTGGGTTGATCTGGAGGAAGAACACGGGCCTCTCCATTGCGTAGGGTTGCCAACCCTCCACGATAGGCCAGGGGTCACCAGGAATTGAAGATAAAATGTCAGGACACTGCTGGATGCAATCCTGGTGGAAAATCATCGTGACATTAAAAAAGATTGTTTTCTTTGTCATTTTAAGATCATAAGAAATGGGAACAGGAGTAGGCCATTCGGCCCCTCAAGCCTGCTCCACCATTCAATAGGACCATGGCTAATCCGACATTCCTCACGTCCGCTTTCCTGCCCTTTCCCTGTAACCCTTGATTCCCAAGAATCTATCTATCTCAGCCTTGTAAGAAGTCTTACAACACCAGGTTAAAGTCCAACAGGCTTATTTGGAATCACTAGCTTTTGGAGCATAGCTCCTTCATCAGATAAGTCACGGTCAAACATAATTTTTCAAAAATTAATTTACGGGATGTGGGTGTCGCTGGTTAGGCCATCATTTATTGCTCATCCCTAATTGCCCTTCAGAAGGAGGGAGTTCCAGGATGTTGCCCAAGTGACAGTGAAGGAGCGGCGATATATTTCCAAATCAGGGTGGTGAGTGTCTTGGAGGGGAACCTCCAGGTGGTGGGGTTCCCAGGTATTTGCTGCTCTAGTCCTTCTGGATGGTAGAGGTAGTGGGTTTGGAAGGAGCTGTTGAAAGAACCTTGGTGAGTTACTGCAGTACATCTGGTAGATGGTACACACGGCTGCCACTGTTTTCCGGTGGTGAAGGGTTTGAATGTTTGTGGAAGGGGAATAATCAAGCGGGCTTCTTTGCCTTGGATGGTGTTGAGTTTCTTGAGTGTTGTTGGAGCTGCACTCATCCAGGCAAGTGGAGAGTATTCCATTACACTCCTGACTTGTGCCTTGTAGATGGTGGACAGGCTTTGGGGGGTCAGGAGGTGAGTTACTCACCATAGGATTTGACCTGCCCTGGAAGCCACAGTATTAATGTGGCTAGTCCAGTTTCTGATCAATGGTAACCCCCAGGATGTTGATTGGGTAATGAGTTGTTTTGCTTTCCAATTAGCGTATGAAAGCAGTGTGACACAAAGATGGATGTGTTGGTCAACTAATGGCTGGACCGTGGCGGCAAGTCATGTGATGAAACCTCCAGGAATACGTTTAATCCTAGGTGGCAACCCCACTGTTGACCTTGCACCCCTCATTCATCTATCATTCATCTGGATGAGATGTTAACCATTTCTATACTAAAGACCACATGGCTTAATTCAGCGAAGGACAGAGTTCGCCTGGCCAACATTCTGCCCTCAACCAATACGATGGAAAACAAATGAATTCTCATTCATCTTACTGTTGGATCTTGTGTATAAAGTGGTCATCTCAGGGAGACAGTGGTGTAGTGGTATTGTTGCTGGATTAGCAATCCAGCTGCTTGAGGTAATATTCTGGGTCCCAGGTTCGAATCCCACTATGGCAGGTGATGGAATTTGAATTCAGTAAAAATCTGGAATTAAATAGGTCAATTCTATTCGATAGATTTAAAAACCACATCTGGTTCAGAAATTTGCTATCCCTTACCTGCTCTGGCCCCCAAAATGACTCCAAATCCACAACAATGTGGTTGACCTTTAAATGCCCTCTGAAAGTGAGACATTCAATTCAAAGCTTTGACAAAGAGTCATTGGACTCGAAACGTTAGCTCTTTTCTCTCCGTACAGATGCTGCCAGACCTGCTGAGATTTTCCAGCATTTTCTCTTTCGATTCAATTCAAAGAGCTTTGTCAGCGACACCCACACCCTCTGATTTTTTTTATCTGCATAGCAACTGTGATTGTACTTTGGTGGAATTTTCCCAAAGAATTGTCAACGTGTCGGGTTCTGACTGAAAACACAGCAGGTTTTCTGACCAGACCTTCCGCCGCTGTCAAATAAAAATTGGGGGTGTGTAGTGTGGTTTGTGCCGTAACTCTGACAGGGCATGGCCTGGTAGAGCCAACAAGGCTCCACAGAGATCAGGGTGCCACCTATAAAAGGCACCCCAATCTGCGAAAAAAATTAACTCCTTCCTACACCCCTCACTCCCCACGGTTATGGAGGACCCCCTCCCTACAATCTTCAGGGTGCCCCTCGCCAACCACGGAAATATTAGGGTACATTCTCCCCCCTCGCGCTATCTTTGGTACTGACCCTGTTTCCCCCCCGTCCACCACACACCCTTTTTTGGGGATGCGCCTAATTGCATCACCGGCGGGAAAATCTCAAACCGAGATCTCGCCATGACGGGACTGCGGGCCCACTCAATCTTGCCAAGGTCATCCCCACACCCCCACTACTTGCGGAGTGCCCTCCATCTCCGTGCCAAGCTGGTCTTCATGGACAGGACCCTTCTGCTGGACCTATGGACCCTCCTGTGCCACTGTCTCGGTTAAGTACTGCACCCGGGGCTGAGGAGTTCCCCCCCCCACCCCCCACCCCACCCCGACCCCACCCCACACACACACACACACAACACTGTCTATCTGTAGAGCACTGTGTTCAGGATGCATGCAGCCACTGCAACAAAGGTTCAAAGTTTGACCAGGTGTGGAATGTGAGGTGATCAGTGGGGCAGTGGTTGGGGTGTGTGTGGTGGGGTCTTTGTGGGCGGGGGGTAGTGTGTGTGTGACTTGATGATAACAGTGGGGCAATATGGAAAGCGGGTTGTGCGAGGAGTGGAGGGAGGGCGAGGGCTGACAATGGCAGGCAGAGGGACAAGGAGGTGGATGAGGAAGATGAACAATGGATGGCAGAGGGAAGACCAAGGGGAGGGAAGCTGGACCCCTTAAGGCTGCATGAAAACCTCACAAATAAGGGGGTCCAAGGGATACCGCATCGTTTACTGGAAGGGGATGGATGGAGACTCCAGATGCGATGGGTGGAGGTCCAAGTGAGGCATGGTGCCTCGCGGGTGATGGGCTTGGGGAGAGGGTGGTTCAATTGAGGAATGGATTTCTTCTTGAGGCTGCTAGCCTTTTCCCTCTGTGTTTCTGACATGCCGCATGGTCTGGTGAAGAATGTCAGAAGGGAACTTGCCTGTGCATAATTAATGGGTCTACAAGTGCAGAATCTGGTGCGGGTCCCGCTATCCTCGCCAGTGTGAAAGGCCAGACTGTGGAGGGTGTTACATAAATCCAGCTCTAACTTTCTTTAAAAAAATGAAATTGTAGTCAATTGACATACACCAGATGCACCCCCATGCAACTTCAGCACCATTAGTCCGACCAGCAGTAAGCATTTTCTGATTGATATTTTTTCTTTCCCCACCTCTTCCTCCACCGCCCGCCCCCCCAAATATATTGATCCCACCTGTCATCAGCCACGGTGCTCAAACCAGACGTTGGAACGCCAGAACTTCCAGAGGGGCAAGTTCGAATCCGTATTGAAAGTGACAACATGATCATAGACACAGACGAAGAGCTTATTCATAAAGTGAGTATTCCTCATTCCTTGTGTGTTTCCAAGAAGCAGTTTGGGGCTGGTTTAGCACAGTGGGCTAAACAGCTGGCTTGCAATGCAGAACAATGCCAGCAGCGCGGGTTCAATTCCCGTACCGGCCTCCCCGAACAGGTGCTGGAATGTGGCGACGAGGGGCTTTTCACAGTAACTTCATTGAAGCCCACTTGTGACAATAAGCGATTGTTATTATTGTTACCTAGCTCTTGGGATGAAAGGGATCAGAGGACATGGGGGGAAGGTTGGAACAGGCTATTGAGTTGGATGATCAGTCATGATCATAATGAATGGCGGAGCAGGCGCGAAGGGCAGAATGGCCTCCCCCTGCTCCTGTTTTCTATGTTTCTATGAAGTGTAAGTTCCCACAGCTGAACCTTGCACTCTCCACACCGGGTGTCCTGATGCGAGCAGTTTTTCACAGGCCGTACCGGGTAAAAATCAATCTTTGGAACTCCAGCTGATGTCCTTCACTCTCAGCCCATCATGCGGCAGTCAGACTAATTGCGACCACCTGACTCTCGTCAAGCTAACTCGGGGACTGAACCTGAAAACAGGCCGGCGTCTCAGTTCCTCCAGGAACCTTGGTGTGCGTAGAAGGGGAGGATTCCCGTGAGATTTGGGCCAACTTCAGCTGTGGGGTGATGCCAATGTGGTGGCGAAGCACTTCACTCGACCAGACTTTGAGACGGATGCTTCAAATAACTGTTTTCAAAGACCACAATCAATCACATCATATCGCCCTGACTATGTCACCGTACACCTTTGGATAATCTCTACTTTAGGTGGTCCTGCAAAATCTCTGGCTGTATATTGAGTGAGTTATCCATGAAGGCCCGCCTTCGTAACCTTGTCCCTCGCCTGAGGTGTGGTGACCCTCGGGTTAAATCAGCTCTCAAAAGGGAAGGGTAGCCTCTGGTCCTTGGGGACTATTTTCACTTTCATATATATTGTTATATGTGGGTAAAGCATTAGATTGTGGATGTAAAAATGCTATTGGTCATTCAGCTCGGAGGATTTTACAACAATCCTAGGAAAGGGGTGGGAGGGGCGGTGGTGATTGATGGGGGGTGAAATGGTACATGTGGATATTTGGCCGGGGTTCTGTGTGTTAGTGAATGGTGCAGGACGAGTGATTACTGTTGAACAGTTTGAGAGATTACTGGTGTGGTGGATATGTGAGGTGACGTGAAGATGAATTCACCACCTTGAACAGACAGTAAATATCGTCTGGCACTGTTGCCTGGTCCTCGGGCCTAGATTTTGGGCACTGCCCTTCCTGGCCACCACCCAATCCCGCCACAGGGTCTGGTGTCAGGGTCTCCACGGAAACAGGGCCTCCCTCCTCGCATCCATTTCAGCGACCAGTACCTCCAATGTGACATCAGTGAATCTTGGGGCGCTCTTCCTGGGCTAGTGCTCTATTCTTCTTCACCTTATAGCTTCAATTCTAAGTTTTTCACAGCCTTCTGTTCTCTGGTGCAGCTTCCCTTTAAGAGGGACTTTTACTTGCTGGAGACTAGTGGAACGGGTGTTCGCCTTGCAGGTTCTGAAGCTCGCTACATGTGCATGCGGTCAGCCGACAGTGCAGGTTGTGTTGTGCTATGTGCCGCAACCATCAAATGAACATAGAACATACAGGACAGAAGGGGGCCATTCGGCCCATCGAGTCTGCACCGACCCACTTGAGCCTTCACTTCCACCCTATCCCCGTAACCCAATAACCTCTCCTAACCTTTTTGGACACCAAGGGCAATTTAGCATGGCCAATCCACCTAACCTGCACATCTTTGGACTGTGGGAGGAAACTGGAGCACCCGGAGGAAACCCACGCAGACACGGGGAGAACGTGCAGACTCCGCACAGACAGTGACCCAGTGGGGAATCGAACCTGGGACCCTGGCGCTGTGAAGCCAGAGCGCTAGCCACTTGTGCTACCGTGCTGCGGTTATGAAGAGGCAGCATAACCCTTCACACCCAGAAAAATACACGGCACACCAATTTTAGTCGTGTAAGTTCCTACTTCACACCAATCTGAACCTGAATTGTAGCTCCAGTATACAGGAGGTTGAGAGTAGTGAGGTCATGAGTAAGGTTTTAAAGTTGCAGGAGTGTACCGGCAGGCAGGAAGGTGGTTTAAAGTGTGTCTTCTTCAATGCCAGGAGCATCCGGAATAAGGTGGGTGAACTTGCGGCATGGGTTGGTACCTGGGACTTCGATGTTGTGGCCATTTTGGAGACCTGGATAGAGCAGGGACATGAATGGTTGTTGCAGGTGCCGGGGTTTAGATATTTCAGTAAGCTCAGGGAAGGTGGTAAAAGAGGGGGAGGGGTGGCATTGTTAGTCAAGGACAGTATTATGGCAGCAGAAAGGACGTTTGATGAGGACTCGTCGATTGAGGTAGTATGGGCTGAGGTTAGAAACAGGGAAGGAGAGGTCACCCTGTTAGGGGTTTTCTATAGGCCTCCGAAAAGTTCCAGAGATGTAGAGGAAAGGATTGCAAAGATGATTCTGGATAGGAGCGAAAGCAACAGGGTAGTTGTTATGGGGAACTTTAACTTTCCAAATATTGACTGGAAACGCTATAGTTCAAGTACTTTAAATGGGTCCGTTTTTGTCCAATGTGTGCAGGAGGGTTTCCTGACACAGTATGTAGATAGGCCAACGAGAGGTGAGGCCGTATTGGATTTGGTACTGGGTAATGAACCAGGACAGGTGTTAGATTTGGAGGTAGGTGAGCACTTTGGTGATAGTGACCACAATTCGATTACGTTTACTTTAGTGATGGAAAGGGATAGGTATATACCGCAGGGCAAGAGTTATATCTGGGGGAAAGGCAATTATGATGCGATGAGGCAAGACGTAGGTTGCATCAGATGGAGAGGAAAACTGCAGGGGATGGGCACAATGGAAATGTGGAGCTTGTTCAAGGAACAGCTACTGCGTGTCCTTGATAAGTATGTACCTGTCAGGCAGGGAGGAAGTGGTCGAGCAAGGGAACCGTGGTTTACTAAGGCAGTCGAAACACTTGTCAAGAGGAAGAAGGAGGCTTATGTAAAGATGAGACATGAAGGTTCAGTAAGGGCGCTCGAGAGTTACAAGTTAGCTAGGAAGGACCAAATGAGAGAGCTAAGAAGAGCCAGGAGGGGACATGAGAAGTCTTTGGCAGGTAGGATCAAGGATAACCCAAAAGCTTTCTATAGATATGTCAGAAATAAAAGAATGACTAGGGTAAGAGTAGGGCCAGTCAAGGACAGTAGTGGGAAGTTGTGCTTGGAGTCCGAGGAGATAGGAGAGGTGCTAAATGAATATTTTTCGTCAGTATTCACACAGGAAAAAGACAATGTTGTCGAGGAGAATACTGAGATTCAGGCTACTAGACTAGAAGGGCTTGAGGTTCATAAGGAGGAGGTGTTAACAATTCTGGAAAGGGTGAAAATAGATAAGTCCCCTGGGCTGGATGGGATTTATCCTAGGATTCTCTGGGAAGCTAGGGAGGAGATTGCTGAGCCGTTGGCATTGACCTTTAAGTCATCTTTGTCAACAGGAATAGTGCCAGAAGACTGGAGGATAGCAAATGTTGTCCCCTTGTTCAAGTAGGGGAGTAGAGACAACCCCGGTAACTATAGACCAGTGAGCCTTACTTCTGTTGTGGGCAAAATCTTGGAAAGGTTTATAAGAGATAGGGTGTATAATCATCTGGAAAGGAATAATTTGATTAGACATAGTCAACACGGTTTTGTGAAGGGTAGCTCGCGCCTCACAAACCTTATTGAGTTCTTTGAGAAGGTGACCAAACAGGTGGATGAGGGTAAAGCAGTTGATGTGGTGTATATGGATTTCAGTAAAGCGTTTGATAAGGTTCCCCATGGTAGGCTACTGCAGAAATACGGAAGCATGGGATTCAGGGAGATTTAGCTGTTTGGATCAGAAATTGGCTAGCTGGAAGAAGACAAAGGGTGGTGGTTGATGGGAAGTGTTCAGGCTGGAGTCCAGTTACTAGTGGTGTACCACAAGGATTTGTTTTGGGGCCACTGCTGTTTGTCATTTTTATAAATGACCTGGAGGAGGGCGTAGAAGGATGGGTGAGTAAATTTGCAGATTACACTAAAGTTGGTGGAGTTGTGGACAGTGCAGAAGGATGTTACAAGTTACAGAGGGACATAGATAAGCTGCAGCGCTGGGCTGAGAGGTGGCAAATGGAGTTTAATGCAGAAAAGTGTGAGGTGATTCATTTTGGAAGGAATAACAGGAAGACAGAGTACTGGGCTAATGGTAAGATTCTTGGCAGTGTGGATGAGCAGAGAGATCTCGGTGTCCATGTACATAGATCCCTGAAAGTTGCCACTCAGGTTGAGCGGGTTGTTAAGAAGGCGTACGGTGTGTTAGCTTTTATTGGTAGAGGGATTGAGTTTAGGAGCCATGAGGTCATGTTGCAGCTGTACAAAACTCTGGTGCGGCCGCATTTGGAGTATTGCGTGCAATTCTGGTCGCCGCATTATAGGAAGGATGTGGAAGCATTGGAAAGGGTGCAGAGGAGATTTACCAGAATGTTGCCTGGTATGGAGGGAAGATCTTCTGAGGAAAGGCTGAGGGACTTGAGGCTGTTTTCGTTAGAGAGAAGAAGGTTAAGAGATGACTTAATTGAGGCATACAAGATGATCAGAGGATTGGATAGGGTGGACAGTGAGAGCCTTTTTCCTCAGATGGTGATGTCTAGCACGAGGGGACATAGCTTTAAATTGAGGGGAGATAGATATAAGACAGATGTGAGAGGTAGGTTCTTTACTCAGAGAGTAGTAAGGGTGTGGAATGCCCTGCCTGCAACAGTAGTGGACTCGTCAACACTAACGGCATTCAAATGGTCATTGGATAGACATATGGACGATAAGGGAATAGTGTAGATGGGCTTTAGAGTGGTTTCACAGGTCGGCGCAACATCGAGGGCCGAAGGGCCTGTACTGCGCTGTAATGTTCTATGTTCTAATCTCAGAATTGCAGAATCAGAGAAAGGTTACAACTCAGAAGGAAGCCATTTGGGCCCTGTATCCGCTTCAGCTCTCCGTATGTGCAATGTACCCAGTGTCAGTCCCCCACCTCTTCCCCATTGCCCTGCACATTCCTCCTTTTCTGATGACAACCCCATTCCCTCTTGAATGCCTCGATTGACTTTGCCTCCACCACACGCTCAGACAGCCCATTCCAGATGAACCACTGCGTTTCCCCACATGTCACGATTGCTTTTTTTGACAATGACCTATTAAATCGACGTCCCCTGTTTCTCGACCCTCCCACCAGTGGGAATAGATTTCTTTTCCTCCTCTCTGCCCTGAGGCCCTGCCCATCCCTCTCCTGATTTTGAGTAGCTCTATCAAATCTCCTCTCCACCTGCTCTTCACCAAGGAAAAACCTTGCCAACTTCGCCAATCTATCTAAGTAACTGAAGTCACTCACCTTTGTGAATGTTTTACGCAGTTTCGCTTCAGCGTTCACATTTTCCTAAAGTGTGGTACACAAGACAGACGCAATTGTTCAGCTGAGGCCTCATTTGGACCCACTGGACAGGATTTGCCCTCAGGCTTTGGAACTCTGTCATCAGGATGAAGTGGGGGACAATCGCGGGAGGGGACAGCAATTTTACTGGAGTTGGCCTCCTAATTGGTTGTCTTTGGGCTCACAGCCTGATTAAGGGTCCTGGTGTTGATCCTGAGGCTGCTGATGCAATCAGAGGTGCTCCAGTGCCTCAGCAGTCCCACCATGAGAAGTGGATACCGCTGAGGTGGGCCAGAGCCATGAGGGTGCCTCAGCATGGAGGAGCCCATTGAGAGGTAAGGCCAACATGAGAAATCACAGGGATAATCGGCAGGGAGGCGGGGAAGGCCTCGCGTTCTCAACGTTGCCCCTTGCCTGAGGTCAGGTGATCCACAGGCTAAATCACCCCCTGTCAGCTCTCCCTCTCAAAGGGGAAAGCAGCCTATGGCGACCTGGGATTATGGTGACTTTACCTTTCCGAAAGCAGGGATCCTTGAGGAAGACACCCCTTTCTGGCAGCGCCCTCTTTGGAGGACGGAGAGATGAATTATCTGCCCCCTCAGCCGAGTGTTTCTCAGCGGCGAAACATTGCTGGCAGCAAGATTCTCGGCCCCCACCACTGGCCAATGGGATTTCCCACTGTAGCCACCCACGCCACCGGGAAACCCACGGGTAGGGGTGCGCTGCCAGCAGAACGATTCCGGGTTTGGGTCACTGTCTGTACGGAGCCTGCACGTTCTCCCCGTGTCGGCGTGGGTTTCCTCCAGGTACTCCGGTTCTTATCATAGAATTTACAGTGCAGAAGGAGGCCATTAGGCCCATCGAGTCTGCACCGGCTCTTGGAAAGAGCACCCAATCCAAGGTCAACACCTCCACCCTATCCCCATAACCCAGCAACCCCACCCAACACTAAGGACAATTTTGGACACTAAGGGCAATTTATCATGGCCAATCCACCTAACCTGCACATCTTTGGACTGTGGGAGGAAACCGGAGCACCCGGAGGAAACCCACGCACACACGGGGAGGATGTGCGTGTACCCGAACAGGCGCCGGAGTGTGGTGACTAGGGGATTTCACAGTAACTTCATTGCAGTGTTAATGTAAGCCTGCTTGTGACAATAAAGATTATTATTATAAAATCCTTCCCATTGAAGCTTACTGTTTTTATGGAGAGAGGATAGAGCAATATTGTGATTCCCTGTTTTAAGAACAAGAAACAATGGGATTTAATTGGATTTGCAACCTACATTCAAAACCACTCAATGGTACAATGATCTGACCTTCAAATGTTGAATGCTGTTTGTGCAGTGACAGGCTGTAGGTGTGAGCTCCACCTTGTGAAGTTATGACAGCACTACACCAGCCTGCTTAACATACTGTGATATCATCCAAAACTTCTTCACACCTGGTATTCTTCATCTTGTGCGCTGTCACTTCTTGGTAGTCAGGCAACCAACCTGAGGTGGATTTTAGCTGGTGGCTGTACCAACGATGGACAACGTTTATTCCAGGTGTTGTATGGGGTGTGTCATGCCCACCACTGGCAACCATACTCTGAACGTGAAAATAATGTTATATTAAAAAAAAATCTGGACAAAAATGCCAGAAACGATGGCTGCCCAAAGTCACCTGACATCTTTTGTGGATTAGGACCACGCCCCTGTCTCAAGAAGGAACCAATAAACATTCCAGATCGTGGGCTGCATGGTAGCACAGCGGTTAACACTGTCGCTTCACAGCGCCTGGGTCCCAGGTTCGATTCCCAGCTTGGGTCCCTGTCTGTGCAGAGTCTCACGTTCTCCCCGTGTCTGCGTGGGTTTCCTCCTGGTGCTCCGGTTTCCTCCCATAAGTCCTCAAAGACGTGCTGTTAGGTGAATTGGACATTCTGAATTCTCCCTCTGTGTACCCAAACAGGCGCCGGAATGTGGCGACCAGGGGATTTTCACAGTAACATCATTGCAGTGTTAATGTAAGCCTACTTGTGACACTAATAAAGATTATTATTATGAGCCAATACCTTTCCCTGAAACCAAAGGGCTATTTTCTGATTTGAATGGGTCATTCTAAAACAAAGACAGTCCCAAACCCTCAGAGGTATTAACCCACCACACAGGATGGTGAATCAACATGAATATCGCCTCCTATTTGGAAAAGACCTTGAACTTGTGATAAGCCACATAGAGATGGCCATGTTTTCTTCATCAGTTTAAAAGATCATCTCAGAGCTGTGTGCCAAAGGCAGTTCCACCAAAGGCATCAGAAACATCAATTTGGACATCCTGTGAATCAGACTCGGAAACAACTTTTGAGATATCAGGTACATTAAAAAAAACTAATCTGTTCCAGCTCAAGGTATGCCAGAGAACCAACCTCCTTGATATTCAACTCCAAAAAGCCTCACAACTTGCTGTCAACCCTTTGCTTTTCAAAACTCGCACTTCAACTTTAAACCATCGAACCTTTTAAATGACCACAGGCCTGCCATGGGAGATATTAAATTAGATATTAAGATAACTGTAATCTGTAAAAGTGCATGACTCATATCTGTGTCTAATGTGTGTGTTTGTGTGTGCATGCATGTGTATTTATGCATGTGTTCATGTGTGTGTGTGCGCGTGTGTGATTGAGACTGAGTGTGTGCGATCTGTATTAATTTGGGCTCAGTGTGAGAATGGATACCTTTCTTCATTTTAAACTCACCAAAGCTGGCTGCTTAATGTAATTAAGCTTGCTGCTTAATTAAAATACACACTCCAAGATCAGGTGCACCTCTTTCCAGAGAAAAGATACTGATGCCAGGCTGTACAGGAGCAATACATTCTGTTTGTGACAGGTTGTTAGATCTTGATAAATCAATTTGAGTTGAAGTATTCCAGAATGTAAAGCAGAATGATCATGTAGGAGTTGAGAAAAGTGGACTATTTTGTAAGCAGGAAGTATCACAGCAGCAATGAGGTTATCGACGCTGGTGAAGTGGTCATAACCATCCATAGATGTCACTTCTGAATTGTTTGTTCTGTCTAATTTGTGGAAGTAGTTAATGAAAAATGAATGAAAATGAAAATTGCTTATTGTCACAAGTAGGCTTCAAATGAAGTTACTGTGAAACGCCCCTAGTCGCCACATTCTGGCACCTGTTCAGGGAGGCTGGTATGGGAATTGAACCATGCTGCTGGCTTGCCTTGGTCTGTTTTAAAAGCCAGCGATTTAGCCCAGTGAGCTAAACCAGCCCCTAATATATATATATATAAAATAATATATATATATATAATAAACATAAGAAATAGGACCAAGAGTAGGCCATTCAGCCCCTTTGAGTCTGCTCCATCATTCAATAACATCATTGCTGATCTAATTGTGGCCTCAAATTCACTTTCCTTCCTGCTCCTTTGCTGACCACAAATCTGACTCAGCCTTGAATATATTCAATGATGCAGCCTCCGACGATCGCTGGGGAAAAGAGTCCCAAACACTAACGATCCTCTGAGAGAAGAGCTTCCCCTCCGCCTCCATCCTAACCCTGCAGTTCCTCTGATTCCAGGAGATTTAATGCAGTTGCCGTTTGTGACTTCTTTATGTCCACCAAATCCATTCCCTTTTTCTTGTTGTTTCTGACCCAGACTAACCCACCCAAGCTGGATTACGCCGAGGATCTTGCGCAGCTCATCAGCCTAAACGAGTCCAGCGTCCTCCATGTGCTTCAGCAGCGCTACGGATCTCAGCTCATTCACACTAAGGCAGGCCCGAATCTCATCATTATCAGGCCGTCAAGCACCGTTTCCAACTACTCAGGAAAGGTAACCGAGATTGAACGGAATTGGAGAAAGAGAGAGAGAGGATTGTAAGAGTTATCTGTTTTAGTACACACTGACCCAAGGGGAGGATGTCATCACAGAGGCCAAAAAAAAAAAAACCTTTTATGGGTTTGGAAAATAAACATTTCCAGGAGGAAATTTTGGAAAGGTGGGGTGGAATTTTATGGCCCCTCCCAGGGGTGGGATTTCCCGGTCCCACTGAAGTCAATGGTGTTTTGAACGACGCACGGTATCTCCCAGCCCCGTCCCCACTGCAACAGGGCCGCAAGATTCTGCCTGTGATGTCATGAACACTGGATCCCAGATAATTCACCAATGTAGTGCTTAAAAATTGTTTTTGAAAACATTTTTATTCAAATTTTGACATTTTAACAATCACACAACACAACATTTGCAACTGAAATAGCCCCCAAGCAGCCCCACAAACCCACCTACCCCTCTCCGCTCAACCCGTTAGCGGCAACTAGCTCTCCAAAATGTATATATAAACAGACCTCATCTCTTGTGGAACCCCTCACTCGTCCCCTCAAGGTGAATTTCACTTTTTCCCAACACAGGAACTCCATTGCTTCTCAGTGGCACCGAGGCAGTGTGAGGAAGCTGACCTCCACCCCCAGTAGGACCCGCCTGCGAGCGAACATCGAGGCGAAGGCTAACACATCTGTCCCTGCTCCTGTTTGCAACTCCGGCAAGTCCGATACCCCAAATACGACTCCCAGGGTACTGGGCTCCAAGTCCACATGTAAGATCGGCGACATGGCGTGAAAGAATGACCCCCAAAATGTCTCCAACTTCGGACACATGCACATGACTGTCTGGGCCCCTCTCGCACCACTCACACACATCCACCACCCCTTCAAACAACTGGATCATCCTGACGTTGTTAAGCATGCCCTATGCACCACTTTAACTGAATCAGCCCCAGTCTCGCACATGAGGTTGAGGCATTCACCCTCCACAGCACCTCATAGCACAACCCCTCCTCCAGCTCCATCCCCAACTCCTCCCACTTAGCTTTGACCCCCCTCCAGAGATACCCTGTCCTCCAAGATCTTCCCATGTATCGCCGGGACAAGTCCCCCTCCGACCCAGCCCACTGACAACCTCCCCTCCCACAACGAGGAGGGCGGTGCCACCGGGAAGGTGGGGCAGACCTTTAATATGAAACCCCACCCCACCTCCCCCTGGTGGACCCCATACTTTGTCTCCAGCTCCTTCAAGGTCGCAAATCGACCTTCCAAAAACAAATCTTTTACTTCCGCCAGCCCTCGTTCCACCCAACCCCGAAACCTCGCGTCCACCCTCCCAGTCTCCAACCTATGGTTCCCTCAGATTGACATCATCTTCCCTCAGATTGACCCTCCCCTAGTGCTGCCGAAACTGCCTCCAAATTTTCAAAATGGCCACCACCACTGGGCTACCAGTATACCTCCCTGGGGTAATCGGGAGTGGCGCCGTTGTCAGTGCCCGCAACCCCGCCCCCTTACAGAAAACAGCCTCCAACGTCACCCACAACGCCCAGTCCCGTACCACCTGCACGCCCAAATACCTGAAGTGGGTTGGCGCCACCTGAAATGGTAAAACCCCCACGCACCCCCCTCCCACCTGACAGGAGAACATACAAAACACTCACTTTTCCTCTAAATTTAGCCTTCATCCGCATCTAGGTCCACCCTATATTCCACATCTCCCCCCCCCCACTTATCCCCTTATATTTTTCTGAGCACATCAGCCAAGGCCTCTGTTGTCAGCGCTAACTGAAGGGGGACATAGGGAAACCCTGCCTCATTCACCCTGCGATTCACCTGAGGAAGGAGCAGTGCTCCGAAAGCTAGTGTTTGAAACAAACCTGTTGGACTTTAACCTGGTGTTGTAAGACTTCTTACTGTGCTCATTCTGGAATACAAAAGAAAGTATCCTGAGTTCATCTTGTTTGTACGCACATTCACCCCCAGGCAACAACCTCACCCATGCCACAAACATAGGCCCAATCCCAAACCTCGCCAGTATCGCAAACAAATAGTTCCACTCCACAAGGTCAAACGCCTTCTCTGCATCCAACGCCATCACCACCTCCACCTCCTTCCCTTCAGCCGGAGAGAGCACCAAATTCAACAGGCGCCGCACATTAGACAACAAGTGTCTTCCCTTCACAAACCCTGTCCGCTCTCCTCCAATCACCTTCGGGAGGCACCCGCCAACCAAATCACTAACACCATTGCTAAAATCTTGGCATCCACGTTTAATAACAAAATCGTCTGTACGGCCCACAATCTGCTGGGTCCTTGTCCTTTTTTAGCAGAAAAGAGGTGGATGCCCATCCCATCGTCTCCGACAGGACCCCCTTCACCGCCGCATCCTCAAACATCGCCACCAACAACAGCGTCAACTTACCCAAGAACTTCTTACTCCACCGGGAAACCATCCAGCCCCGGTGCCTTACCTCCATCTTCCCTAACGCCACCCCCATTACTCAGTCCCCACTGACTCCTCCAGCACTGCCCTCGCCTCCTCTCCTACAATGGCGCACTCCAACTGTCCCAGAAACTCCCTCATGTCTGACTCATGAATCATAGATCATCCCAATTCGGGGTGTCTACACTAGCCAGCACCACCAACACCCCCCCCCCCCCCCCCCCTTCAGTGCACCCATCACTATTACGTACCTACCCCCATGATCGGCCACCACTTTCTCCATCTGAAACTTCACCCTCTTACCCACCGACACCGCTACCCCCCCTGGGCCCTGCGCTCGAAGCCCGAGTGAAATACCTGGCCTACCCAATCTCCAACCCCTTCCGCAGCGTCACCTGATCCTTCATTCTCAAATGAGTCTCCTTCAGCAGCACCACGTTGGCTTTCAAACTCTTTCCATGCAAGAAAACTCTCCTCGCGTCACCGGTCCCCGCAGCGCTCGCACGTTCCACGTCACCACCTGGACCAGGGGTCTCTCACCCGCCCCTCCTCCCGATCCCGTCGTACCTTACCCCTCGTTGCTGCCATACTGCCACCCCATCCGCAACCCCACTGCCACACCCTCTCAAAACCACCTCAACCAGTATCGCGTCCGCCCCCCCCCCCACCATTCACACCTCCCAGGCCCAGCTAAACCTGTTCAGACAGGTTCCAACAACCACGGCCCCTCCCCCCACCTTGCTCCCCATTCACCAGCCAACGTACATTTGCTAGTGAGGCATCTCCTGCCAGAGCCCCTTCCACCACACGGAAGAAACACCAACATCAATTCCCCCACACCCAACCCTACCAAACACCCAGCACAATCCAGTACACTAAACCCCTAATCCCCAAAACACGGACAGATCCCCACCCAAGTCCCCACAGATCCCAGTCCATAGACCCCTCCCACAAAAACACATAAAGACAAACAGCAATAATGTTAAAGAACAACATAACAGAAAAAGCAGAACAAAAACCGTCAAAGTCCAAACTCCGTTCAGTTCTAAGCCTTCCGTCTTCACAAACGCTTCCGCCTCCACCACCGTCTTGAAATAACCGTCTCTGCCGAGTAGACCATACCAAACCGGACGTTGCATTTATACGATGCCACCTTTGCCCGATCGAAGGCTGTCCGTCTCCTCACCCTCTCCGTCATGAGATCCTGTTATATACGTATACCACTCTCTTCCCACATCACCTCTCGTTTCGCCTTTGCCCATCTCAACACCTTCTCTTTCACCTGATAACTATGGAAACAGATGATCACAGTTATCAGCGGCTCATTCACCTTTGGTTTCGGCTGGAGTAACCGGTGGGCCCTATCCAACTCCTAGAGGGGTTCCCCCCCTTCCCCATCAGCTTGGCAAACATCTCCGCAAAGTACTCTGTAGGAATCTGGTCCTCCAGCCCCTTAGGCAAACCCACGATCCTCAAGTTCCACCTTTGTGACCTGTTCTCCAGGTCCTCCACTTTCAGTTTCAGCCCTCTATTAATCTCCATCACCTTCCGCAGCTCCTCCCCCATCGAGGTGAACTGGTGACTACGCTGCGACAATGCCTCCTCCACCTCCTTCATTTTCTCTCCTTGCTCCCGCACCACCGTCAAAGTCTTTGCCAGAGCCTCGTTCATCGGGGCTCGGGTCTCACCACTCCTTGAGCGAGGTCATCATCTCTGTCCCTCGCCTGTCGAAATGTTTCAAGAACAGCCGCTCAGACTCCACGGCCATCACCTGGGCCATCTTTCCCACTGTGATGGGCGTGGCTCCACCTAGCGAGTCTTCTCCCGCCATCTTTCATCCCGCTGTGCTCCTCACCATGCTCGACGGCGGACTCTCGCCCATCCCTTTTCCCCTGGATTCATTTTTTCCGGTTTTTGACATCCTTGAAGTACCTCGAACTTTCCCGCAAAACCTCACCTAAATCTTTCCCCTGGGTGCAAAGGGCCACAAACAATGGCTCTGGCATGAGCCACCAAACGTGCGACCGCCACCTAAGGGTCACTCATTTTTCTTTCATTTTCTTTGTACTTCCAGCTGTTCAAGGGTAAGAAGGACGGAATGCCACCCCATGTATTTGCTGTGGCGCAGAGAGCCTATTGGAATATGCTGATCCACCGAAAAGACCAGAGCATCATCCCGCTCGGGTGGAGTGGTGCAGGAAAGACGACAAGCTGTCAATCTGCTCTTGAGTACATAGTCGGAACGGCCGGCAGTGTGGGCACAACAGTGACAGGTGAAACCAGATCTTCCAACCTTTCCTCGAATATTGTCCTCCTTAAATTCCAAACCCTTTTGTTATTACGCTCAGGTTAAATTACCCTTCTTGCCAATTTTCTTCTCCTGCCAACCCATCTGTCCTGAAGGGTTGAGTGCGGCACAGTGGGAATGTCACTGGACTGGTAATCAAGGTGTCCAGACAAATGCACTCGGGATGTGGGTTCAAATCCCACCGCAGCAGCTGGGGGAATTGAAATGAAGGGCGCGATTCAGCGACCCCCATTGTGCCTGGCGTGGATCCGGGCACAACGGGTGAATCGCGCTGGCCCCAAATCGGGGTTCCACTCCGGTGGCCAGGCCGACAGCGGGTCACCCGACTTACCCCACCCTGCGTGATAATGAGGGTGAGATCCTGATCTGCATATTTAAATTAGCCGAACGGTTCAGTCAAGTAGCCGGATGCCAGATTTACCCGGTGCCCGGGACTCATTGGCCGCGCCTGGTAGACCCGCCAGGACGGCGGGTCTATGAATGGGGGGTGGGGGGTAGATCGGGGCTGCCGGTCAAAATGGTGCCCTGATCTGCGAGGAGCCTTTCCTGTTGCCGAGCTTCAGCTCGAAGTGCGGCCTTACCCAGGAGAAGCTCTCTGAGCCGAAAAACATCGGCAGAGTGCTTTTGGATAGCTGGGTGTTTCTCGTCGCTCCAGCCGCTTAACGTGTCTTTCAGCAGGCTTTAACTCTAGACTGCTGAATTGCGCCCTAAAGTAATAAAATCTGGAATTGAAATCTAGGGCGGGATTCTCCACGAACCGGCGGGCGGGATACTCCGGCGCCGGAATCCTCCGCACCTTGGCTAGGCCTTAGCCGGACTGTTTGGTGCCGCACTAGCCGGCACGGAAGGGTTTGGCGCCACGCCAACCGACGCCAAAGGGCCTCCGCCGGCCGGCGCGGGTTGACGCATGCGCGGGAGCACCAGCGTGTACTGGCGTCATCCCAGCGCATGCGCAGGGGGTTCTTCTCCGCACCGGCCATGGCGGAGGTTGAGAGCGGCCGCTGCGGAGGGAAAGAGTGCCCCCATAGCGCAGGCCCGCCCGCGGACCGGTGGGCCCCGATCGCGGGCCAGGCCACCGTGGGGGCACCCCCCCGGGGTCAGATCCCCCTGTGCTCCCCCGAGGACTCTGCAGGCCACCCGGGGCGCCTGGTCCCGCCAGTAAGGACCTGTTGTGATTCACGCCGGCGGGACCGGCCGAAAACGGGTGGCCACTCGGCCCATCGCGGGCCGGAGAATCGGCCAGCGGCTGGCGACCAGCGCAGCGTGAATCCCGCTCCCGCCAAAACCTCGCCGCCGGAGAATTCGGCAGCCGGTGTGGCGGGATTCACTCCGCCCCCTGGCGATTCTACTACCCGGCGGGGAGTCGGAGAATCCTGCCCCTCATCTCAGTAATGGTCACCATGAAACTATCATTGATTGTTCGAAAAACCCATCTGGTTCACTAATGTCCCTGAGAGAAGCCACTCATGGCTGACATGTGACTCCAGACTCACAGCAATATGGTTGACTCTTAACTGCCCCTCTGAAATGACCCAGCGAGCCACTCAGTTCGAGGGCAATTAGGGATGAGCAAAATATATTTTTTTAAAGATATTGGGGTTAATTTATTAATCAGGTCTAAAACTGGCACTGTGGATTAGTTGGCTGTTACAGACACCACCCATTATCCCATTGATTTCTATTATGGACGGCCAATCCATAATCCCACTAATATATTCGATCGGTAAATTGAAAATCTTCCCCATTAACCCCTCACGAGGTATTGATCTCCCACAAGTGTTCTGCTCAAGTGACCATTATTGACATGCATGCCTGAATCAGGCCTGCAACTTCCTCTCTTGAAGTTACTCCCACTGGTGGGACTTTAATGGAATAGGAATCATGCCCACCCTGACCTCGACCCAGTCAGAGGTAACTATACACGCAGAGTGATCCCCCCCACGGCCCCCGTCCCAATTTGTAACAGGTTCATACTGAGAGATGCAAAGTTTTGGATGGGGCCATCTACTATCTATAAAGAAGTTGGCTGTTGGGGGGATAGGAGATGATGAGGCCAAATTGAGGTCTTGTTCTTCGAGTTGGCGGTTCGTCATATCAATCGCTGCTGCAGTCCATCTCCGCTATCTTCCTCAGTCTCAAAAGCACAGAAACGGCAGTGTAGGAAATTAGCCTGCGTTCTGATATCATTTACAAATATTTTCCGATATCGTGTTAACCTTTCCTCTAATTAATACAAGGGATTGATTGTCAGAGCGGATTTGAATTCAGCCCCCCACAGGTGGGATGAGAGACTCACCTTTGGCTATGAGAACGCAAAGTGCAATGATTTGGGAATCTCTCAATTCGGTGAAAACTTGGCACAAAATTGGCGACCTCCTCCCGAGTGGATTAGATGGGAAGGGATGGGATTGCTGATGTCGGAAGGGGGAATGTCACTCGCGCCAGTGATGGTGAAGACATTCTGAAGATGCTTTGGAGGGAGATTTACTCTCTGGCAGTTTTTGTGCAGCTTGCAATATATTTGTAAAGAACTTGACTTTACCACCCAGAGAGAACCTTCCTGATTGTCGGGAGAAAGGTGAAGAAGGATCTTTGTGTTGCATTTAATGTACAAAACCTGACCTGGATGCTGGAAGTGGAAAGGTGAAAAACTGCCAATTATTCAAGGCATCAACCTAAGCAACCTCAACGTCAATGACCATAAAACTCAAGCCCTTCTCAAAACAAGTCATTGAGTCATGAAACTATCGGTGCAAAGAATATCTAAATTGTAAAATGCTAAGTTAGTTTGGAAATATAATTTTTTCCCCCATTTTTATTCAGTGGGGAAGATCCAGGCCATGTTCACCATTCTCCGAGCTTTTGGCACCATTTCCACCCCACAGAACAATGCCACAACTCGATTCTCAATGGTAGCATCATTGGACTTCAATCAAGCTGGGCGTGTGTCTGCAGCTCACCTCCAGGTAGAGTGAACCTCTCAATGGGAGAATACACCCGTTAAATGTGACGGAGGGCAGCAGGTGGGAAAAGGGGGAATTGGGATAACGCTGCTGCCTCAAATGATTCTCTCTGTTCACAGCATCTTTGTTTGAAAGAGCTTTGAGGTCTGTGGTGGAAGACAAGGAGGAAATATACAGCAGAGGAGAATATAAGATAAATCAATGCGCAATAGTGATGTGTTTTTCCATTGAGGTTTTACAAAACAGTAGTTGGGAGGAAGCAGCCAAAAGTGGAGAAAAGGAGTTTTGGGGCATTGAAGAGCCGAGAAAGAATTAACTGGCATTGTACAGTGAAGTTAGGTACAGCATGGATGACCCCCACCGGGTCGGAGAATTGCCGGGTGCCGGCGTGAATCCCGCCCCCGCCGTGTCCCGAATTCTCCGCCACCGGAGATTCGGCGGGGGCGGGAATCGCGCCGCGCCGGTCGGCGGTAATCGCGCTGGTCGGCGGGCCCACCTCCGGCGATTCTCCGGTCCGCGATGGGCCGAAGTCCCGCCGCTGTCAACCCACGCCAGCCGGCGTGGATTGAACCACCTGTTGAACGGCAGGACAAGGTGGCGCGGGTGGGCCCCGGGGTCCTGGGGGGGGGGGCACGGGGCGATCTGGCCCCGGGGGGTGCCCCCATGGTGGCCTGGCCCGCGATCGGGGACCACCGATCCGCGGGCGGGCCTGTGCCGTGGGGGCCCATCTGTGCCGTCAAGACCATGGCGAAGGCGGAAGAGACCCCCTCCACTGCGCATGCGCGGGGATGCCGTGAGCGGCTCCTGACGCTCCCGCGCATGCATCGCCTGGCGAAGTCATTTCCGCACCAGCTGGCGGGGCGGAAATCAGTCCAGCTCTGGCCTGGCCCCTCAAGGTGAGGGCTCGGCCCCTCAAGATGCGGAGAATTCCGCACCTTTGGGGCGGCGCGATGCCAGACTGATTCACGCCGTTTTTGGCGCCGGTCGGCGGACATCGCGCCGATTACGGAGAATCCCGCCCCATATCTTGGACTTATTTATTGTACAAGACACAAGGCACCAATTGCTTGCACGAGATTGGAATAACACGTTGTGAGTTCATTCATTCAGACAAGGCACATGAGAACAGTAATATATAGGGATAAAGCTTGAAGGTGACAGAGCTGTGTGTGTGTGCTCTGCTCAAGGCAACGGTGTAACTAAGACTGGATTACATGACACATTTTCCTTCTAGTGATATCATGCAGATATCCCTTAAAGGCACATTACAACATCCCCCTTTCTTTTTAAAGATACCCCCCTTTCTAAAGAAGAAAAACTATCTTCAATACAAGTTCATGTTTAGTTACCATTACATAAGTGCAAGGAACTGATGAATATATGACTCCCTAAAGTGTCAAGGTAATCTGCTGATACACCCAGATCTTGTGATGGTAGCCTTGTTGGGGGGTTTCTTTAATAGCTCAGAGTGATCTGTGGGGCTGTCATCCTCGGATGTTGTTCCTGGTTGCATGTGGGACCTTGTCCGAGAAGGAATAGGGCTATACAGTGGGCGAGGAGCTGGAATGGATGAGATTTGATCTCAGTTACACTTCACTGTTGCACTTTTTTGTGCCATGACTTCATAGGACCTTGGTTCCGAAAGAATTCTTGTCACCTCAACTGGTTACTACGTATATCCTGTGGGATCCGGGATACAAACCTGCTGTCCCAACTCTAAACTTGTCAATTCTGTGCCCACATTTTTAATGTGCAGATTGGCCACCTTCTCTTGTTGTTTAAAACATGGGGCGTCATTCTCCGACCCCCCGCCGGGTCGGAGAATGGCCGTTGGCCACCGCAAATCCCGCCCCCGCCCCCGCCGAAGTCTCCGGTACCGGAGATTGGGCGGGGGCGGGAATCGGGCTGCGCCGGTTGGCGGGACCCCCCGCTGGATTCTCCGGCCCAGATGGGCCGAAGTCCCGCCCAGAAATTGCCTGTCCCGCCGGCGTAAATCAAACCTGGTATTTACCGGCGGGACCAGGCGGCGTGGGCGGGCTCCGGGGTCGTGGGGGGGGCGCGGGGCGATCTGACCCCGGGGGTGCCCCCACGGTGGGCCTGGCCTGCGATCGGGGCCCACCGATCCGCGGGCGGGTCTGTGCCGTGGGGGCACTCTTTCCCTTCCGCCTCCGCCACGGCCTCCACCATGGCGGAGGCGGAAGAGACTCTCCCCACTGCGCATGCGCGGGAAACTGACAGCGGCCGCTGACACTCCCGCGCATGCGCCGCATTTCCGCGCCAGCTGGCGGGGCAACAAACGCCATTTCCGCCAGCTGGCAGGGCGGAAATCCCTCCGGCGTCGGCCTCGCCCCTCAATGTTGGGGCTAGGCCGCCAAAGATGCGGAGCATTCCGCACCTTTGGGCCGGCGCGATGCTCGTCTGATTGGCGCCGTCTTTGGCGCCAGTCGGCGGACATCGCACCGTTGGGGGAGAATTTCGCCCATTGTTCTAGTTTCTGAGAGAATAGAGTGGGTAAGAATAGGTAAACTGGTAAGCGCTGGTCTGCCAAAAATCAGCTCTGCCTATGATGGAAGTGTTGCACTGAAAGATCACGCTCTCAGATGTAACATTGCAATGTATAGATTTTGCTTGGTCTGTCCACGTTTGAGAATTAGAGATTTCAGCATGCAGATCATTCATTCAGCTTGGCTGTTAGATCTCAGGTAATGTTGAGAAGAAGGAGGGTGATCAATACTCCACTTTTAATTCTATCCTGAAATGGCTTACCAATAAATCTATCTGTAGTGATCACTCTCGGCCCATCACATCAACTCAAGGGAATGTGCTTAGCAGTTGTGCTTGACATATTTTACAATTGTTGAATAATAGGCTACTCGTACAATAGTCAACAATGACAACGTGCCATGGACATGGAAGAGGTCAGATGGAATTTGGACCAAGGATGGGTAGGGGCATCATGCAAAATGCGTAGTGCTTTGTGCTGACTTGGCATGTGTTCTTGACATGTCTCACACTTCTTAATGATGACTTAAGTATCATTGATCATAACTAGCCACTAGACTGTCACCCTTGCAAGTCTTCTCATCCAATCTCTACCCATGTGTGAGTGAGGAAGTTGTTGATGAATATCAGGGGCAAAATTCTCCCGAAACGGCGCGATGTCCGCCAACTGGCGCCCAAAACGGCGCCAATCAGACGGGCATCGCGCCTCCCCAAAGGTGCGGAATGCTCCGCATCTTTGGGGGCCGAGCCCCAACATTGAGGGGCTAGGCCGACGTCGGAGGAATTTCCGCCCCGCCAGCTGGTGGAAACGGTCTTTGTTGCCCCACCAGCTGGCGCGGAAATGACATCCCCGGGCGGCGCATGCGCGGGAGCGTCAGCGGCCGCTGACAGTTTCCCACGCATGCGCAGTGGAGGGAGTCTCTTCCGCCTCCGCCATGGTGGAGACCGTGGCGGAGGCGGAAGGGAAAGAGTGCCCCCACGGCACAGGCCCGCCCGCGGATCGGTGGGCCCCGATCGCGGGCCAAGCCACCGTGGGGGCACCCCCCGGGGCCAGATCGCCCCGTGCCCCCCCCAGGACCCTGGAGCCCGCCCACGCCGCCTTGTCCCGCCGTTCAAAAGGTGGTTTAATCCACGCCGGTGGGACAGGCAATTTAATCGGCGGGACTTCAGCCCATCCGGGCCGGAGAATCGAGCGGGGGGCCCGCCAACCGGCGCGGCCCGATTCCCGCCCCCGCCGAATAGCCGGTGACGGAGACTTCGGCAACCGGCGGGGGCGGGATTCACGGCAGCCCCTGGCGATTCTCCAACCCGGCGGGGGGTCGGAGAATGATGCCCCAGGTTGCAATGCTTCCTGAATGATGAATTGAAGAGGGCTCAGGGGAAGCCCTGGTAAACAAAGCCGTCCAAGAAGGAAATCGAAGGTTGGTGACTCCATGTTGAGGGCCTGAGTCCTCGTTGATTACCAGTGCTTCTCAAGAGGCCTCATTACTTAAAGCCTTTATCTGCAACCCTTTACCTACTTTTTAACTTAACTGGTACCTCGTCCTGCCCCTGTGCCCTGTCAGGGTCTCTTCTTGGGACTTATCCCAGTCCTCTGTCTGCAATACATATCTTCACTGGCGCTCCATTACCAGTCACATGACCTGGGTTTCTTACACAGATCGACTGGGCCCAAAAATACCCCAAAATGCAGAACTGCGCATGTGTAGCCAATTCTCGGTCTGCACATGAATGAAAGCTCCAAGGGTTGGGAGCAGTTCTGTTCTGTTTGGCGAGACCAGAGAGCTGAATTTGTACTTGTGAGTTGGTACTTGAGTGCATACTCGGGAATGTAGGGGTGCATAACTTCGGAAGACAAGATTGACACCCTGCGAGGTGAGCGAGTGTTTTTATTTAAAGTGTTTTGTTCTGGTCCAGGGCTTAGAAACTCCAAAGTATATTATGAAGTTCACCTGACCTACAACCTTTATGTTGAATTTGACTAGGTTGAGCACAAGAGCCTTCACTGCAGGTGTGATTTATCAGACTTCCTAGACACTTTAATCAAAACAAGGTTTATTGTAAGAATGTCGTTAACAATAATACACATAAACACATCAAGAATTTTTATCAATTACAAATGTAAAGACACCACACAGATACATAATCTATGTACATAACTCTTAATGAATTCCCCCTTAGCTGTTCCAATTCAATAACAAAATCCGGAGTGTGGCTACTACCATTGGGCTTCTTGAGTGTTTGGTCAGGAGGTGATGGGAGAGCAGCTATGGCTAGGGCTCAGAGGGATTCCCCTATACAGGATCTCTCCTCCATCTTCACCCACTCTGCTCCCGGTTCCTTCACCCATACCCTTGCACTTTCTGCTGTGGCTGCCCAATGTTAGAACTATAGGTGTGGTTCCCCCCCCGCCCTCCCCACACACACAGACAGAAATGCCATGCTTAGTTTGTCTACCGTTTGGAAGAAGGCCTTGGGGATGTAGATTGGGAGGGATCTGAACAAGAAGAGGAACCTGGGCAGCACGTTCATTTTGATCGTCTGCACTCTCCCTGTGAGGGAGAGCGGGAGTATGCCCCACCCCACGGGTAGCACGGTAGCATTGTGGATAGCACAATTGCTTCACAGCTCCAGGGTCCCAGGTTCGATTCCGGCTTGGGTCACTGTCTGTGCGGAGTCTGCACATCCTCCCCGTGTGTGCGTGGGTTTCCTCCGGGTGCTCCGGTTTCCTCCCACAGTCCAAAGATGTGCAGGTTAGGTGGATTGGCCATGATAAATTGCCCTTAGTGTTGGGTGGGGTTACTGGGTTATGGGGATAGGGTGGAGGTGTTGACCTTGGGTAGGGTGCTCTTTCCAAGAGCCGGTGCAGACTCGATGGGCCAAATGGCCTCCTTCTGCACTGTAAATTCTATGATACTTCTATGATACTGCAGGTCACTTTTGACTTCCTCCACCTGACGTGTCAGGTTCCATTTGTGGATCTGTGTCCAGATGTGGGCTATTTGGATCCCCAGGTCGCAGAATTTAGTCTAGACCTGTTTGATCGACAGTCCCCCCAGCTCTGTCTCTCTCCTCCCCTGCGGCTCACCAGGAAGATCTCACTTTTGCTCAGGCTAAGCCTGTAACCCGAGAAGGTTCCAAACTCCTTTAAGAGTTTCATTATCCCTTCCATGTTGGCCCGGGGGTTCGAGATGTAGAGGAGCAGATCAACCGTGCAGAGTGAGACTCTATACTCTCCATCCCTTCACCGTTCTGAGGGTGATCACCAGTGGCTCGATTGCCAGAGCAAACAGCAGCAGGGAAGGTGGGCATCCCTGCCTCATGCCTCTGTGGAGCTGAAGGTATTTAGAGCTGGTGGTGTTGGTCCATGCACCCGCCATGGAAATGATAAAATGAAATGAAAATCGCTTATTGTCATAAGTAGGCTTCAAATGAAGTTACTGGGAAAAGCCCCTAGTCGCCACATTCCGGCGTCTGTTCAGGGAGGCTGGTACGGGAATTGAACCGTGCTGCTGGCCTGCCTTGGTCTGCTTCCAAAGCCAGCGATTTAGCCCTGTGCTAAACCAGCTCAGTGGGAGCACTGTGCAGAGGTTTCACCCAGGAGGTGAACCCTGGTCCGAACCCAAATCACTCCAATACCTCTATGAGGTACTGCCACTCGACTCTGTCGAAAGTCTTTTCTGCGTCCAGGGAGATGATCACTTCTGGTGTTCTCTTCCCGGCTGGGGTCATTATCACATTCAGCAGGTGCCTTTTGTTCGATGTTAGCTGCCTGCCCTTGACAAAGCCTGTCTTGAGCAGTGAGATGGGCCTATAGGACCCACACAAAATTCAGTCTTTGTCCTTTCTGGGTATCAGCGATATTGAGGCTATTGCCAGTGTCGGTGGCAGGTGCCCATAACATATCGAGTCAGCTGCATGGAATTAATACTCGCCACGGCTTCTCCCAGTTCTAACGGTGCTTCCGGACCCATTCTCTTCTCTTCCCCGACAACCGGCATGTCCAATCCATCGAAGAACTGCTTCATCCTGAGTCCCCCTCCATTCCGGGGGGGGGGGGGGCTCGGATGTGTACAGCTCCCGATAGGAGGTTGTGAAGGCCACGTTGGCCTTTTACGGCGTGGCGATAGTCTGCCACTGCTGTCCCTAACTTGGGCTATCTCCGTCGTGGCTGTCTGCTTTCTCAGCTGATGAGCCAGCAGGTGGCTGACTTTGTCTCCATGGTCGTAGAAGGATCCCCCGTGTCTGGCGAAGCTGGTGCACTCCTTTCCCAGCGGAGAGCAGGTCAAAGTCCATTTGCAACTTCTTGCTCTCTGCCAGCTCTCTGGCCAGGGCCGTGGTGTATCGCCAGTCTACTTCCAGTATGGAGCCAACTAGCTGTTGCCGAGCCCCCCTCACCTTCCTATCTTTGCGTGCTTTGTAAATGATTATTTCCCCCCTTATCACTGCCTTCAGCGCCTCCCAGAATGCGGCGGGTGAGACCGTCCCATTCTGGTTGTTGGTAGCGTACCAATCTATCCCTTGTGATATACGTTCGCTGAATACCTTATCGGTCAGGAAGGCTGCGTCCAGCCTCAATGGGTCGATCTCAGCCCGTCTCCAACCTCACATCCGCGTTGATCCTTGTGTAGACCCTGTGCACCTGGGAGAAGAAGGACGGTGGCATAGTGATTAGCACTGCTACCCCACTGCCCCAAGGACCTGGGTTCAATTCTGCCTTGGGTGACTATCTGTGTGGAGTTTGCACGTTCTCCCCATATCTGTGTGGGTTTCCTCCGGGTGCTCTGGTTTCCTCCCACAGTCCAAAGATGTGCAGGTTAGGTGGATTGGCCACGATAAATTGTCCCTTAGGGTCCAGGACTGTGCGGGTTAGGTGGGGGTACGGGGTTACAGGGATAGGTTGGGAGTCTGGTAAGGCTGCTCTTTCAGAGGGTCCATGCAGACTCGATGGGCCGAATGGCCTCCTTCTGCACGGCAGGCGTTCTATTCTCTGAACTCCTTCTCTCCTGGGTGTGTGAACCTCCATGGGTCCACTGCCCCCATCTGTTCCATGAAGTTCCTTCGTCATGTTTGACTTATTCTCCGATTTGGGGCTTGATCGGTCTGTCTGTGTATCCTGTACGCAGTTAACGTTTGATGGCATCCTTGAGCTCTTGGAGTTCCTGTGTTAGGAATTCCCTTCATTCTTTCATGGGAAGTAACCCGGCAGATGTTCTGGTGGTCTATCTGTTCTGGTGTGGCCTGGACCTCGTCACCCCACACGTTTGCCGTCGCCTCAGTCTTTCTTTCCAGGCACCTGCTGCCTCTGCTGCTTCTTCGATTCCTTGGGTTGCTGAGAGTTGGCATGTTCCTTTCACTGTGGTGGTGTTGGAGGAGGCTGGTGGGGGTTCCAGGGTTTAGCAGGAGCTATTTTGGGTTAAAAGTGCTTAATTTTGAGATTCCAAGAGCTCAGCACATCTCCGTCACTGGAATGACGGAGATTTGTGGAAGTAGTTAATGAAAAATGAATGAAAATGAAAATCGCTTATTGTCACAAGTAGGCTTCAAATGAAGTTACTGTCAAAAGCCCCTAGTCGCCACATTCCGGCGCCTGTTCGGGGAGGCTGGTACGGGAATTCCCAAGTTAGCTATTTGAAGGTGAAGATAGGAATTCCTCATAAGGGAGGCTGTGTTTCAGTGAGATTGGTTGACTCACAGTGTTACTGACATCTGGGTGGGTTGTTGAGGAATCCATGGACTCTGTCTTGGTTGCATTTGCCATTTATTGTGCAGGCATAGAGGTCTACAGCAGGGAAAAGGCCCTCCGATCTATCATGGGAGAGCTGGTCAAAAACAACTATCTAGCTATTCTAATCATATTTTTCAGCACTTGGTCCATAGCCTTGTGTGCCTTGGCATTGAAAATGCACACCTAAATATTTCTTAAATGTTAAGAGGGTCTCTCCTCCACAACACTTTCAGACAGCGAGTTCCAAACTCCCACCACCATCTGGGTAAAAAAGGATTTTCCTCACATCCCCTCTAGACCTCCTGCCTCACACCTTAAATCTACGCCCCCTGGTCATTAATCCCTCCACCAAGGGGAAAATTTCTTCCTGTCTACTCTATCTATCCCCTCATAATTTTATATATCTCAATCATGTCCACCCTCAGTCTCCTCTGCTCCAAGGAAAACAACCCCAGTCTATCCACCCTCTCAAAATAGCTAACACTCTCCAGCCCAGGCAACATCCCGGTAACTTTCCTCTGCACCCTTTCCAGTGCTATCACATCCCTCCTATAATGTGGATTCCAGAACTGCACACAATACCCGAGCTGTGGCCTAACCAACATTTTATACAATTCCAGAATAACCTCCCTGCTCTTAAACTCTTTGCCTTGTTGAATAAAGGCAAGTATACCGTATGCCGCCTTAACCACTGTAAACGTAAAGCTAAAATCACCATAGTCCCAGATGACCACAGGCTGCTTTCCCCTTTGAGGGGGAGAGCTGCCTGGTGGTGATTTAACTTGAGGATCACCACACCTCAGGCGAGGGGCAAGGTTGAGAAGGTAGAGCCTTCATGAATAACCACTGTATCACCCGCTCTTCTACCTTAAGGGACCAGCGTACAGACACACCAAGATCCCTCTGATCCTCAGTGCTTCCCAGGGTCCTGCCGTTTTTGTGTATTCCCTTGACTTGTTTATCCTGCCCAAGTGCATCACCTCACACTTCACCGGATTGAATTCCAGTGTGGTGTCTGTTGATGCACATGCACATCACATGAACTCTGAATGTAGAATATATTGCAATTTGTTTTATCTTTCTGACCTAGGACAGTAATGTTTGTTCAAACCTGTGGAATCTAGTGATTTTACTCACTCTGTGCGGAGTCTGCACGTTCTCCCCACGTCTGCGTGAGTTTCCTCCGGGTGCTCCGGTTTCCTCCCACATGTCCCGAAAGACGTGCTTGTTAGGTGAATTGGACATTCTGGATTCTCCCTCTGTGTACTCGAACAAGCGCCAGAATGTGGCGACCAGGGGATTTTCACAGTAAATTCATTGCAGTATTAATGTAAATACTTGTGAGAATAAAGCTTATTATTGAATGTCTCGAGTATCAAACTTTGTTTATTGAAACAAATAGTTACTCGTGCCTAACTAAATCTTACCAAAAACCTATGGGTCTGGTCAAGGATATTGGGCGTCATTCTCCGACCTCCCGCCGGGTCGGAGAATCGCCGGGGGCTGCCGTGAATCCCGCCCCTGCCGGTTGCCGAAGTCTCCGGCACCGGAGATTCGGCGGGGGCGGGAATCGGGCCGCGCCGGTTGGCGGGCCCCCCCGCTCGATTCTCCGGCCCAGATGGCCCGAAGTCCCGCCGATAAATTGCCTGTCCCGCCGGCGTAAATTAAAGCACCTATTTACCGGCGGGACAAGGTGGCGTGGGCGGGCTCCGGGGTCCTGGGGGGGGCGCGGGGCGATCTGACCCCGGAGGGTGCCCCCACGGTGGCCTGGCCCGCGATCGGGGCCCACCGATCCGCGGGCGGGTCTGTGCCGTGGGGGCACTCTTTCCCTTCCGCCTCCGCCACGGTCTCCACCATGGCGGAGGCGGAAGAGACTCCCTCCACTGCGCATGTGCGGGAAACTGTCAGCGGCCGCTGACGCTCCCGCGCATGCGCCGCCCGGGGATGTCATTTCCGCGCCAGCTGGCGGGGCAACAAAGGCCGTTTCCGCCAGCTGGCGGGGCGGAAATTCCTCCGGCGTCGGCCTAGCCCCTCAATGTTGGGGCTCGGCCCCCAAACATGCGGAGCATTCCGCACCTTTGGGGCGGCGCGATGCTCGTCTGATTGGCGCTGTTTTGGGCGCCAGTCGGCGGACATCGCGCCGTTTCGGGAGAATTTCGCTCCTTATATTTGCATGCATTCAGCTGAGTTTAGATGTAAACTGAATTCATGTCACAATCTGTGTGGAGTCTGTTTAGAATGGGGCCATTGGCTGCACTCTAAGCTTCTGTGCTACTGGTCCTTGATCAATAAATGTTCATGCACTGGGCTGTTGCAATAGACACCTTGCTCGGCTTCACTCTACTGGCTTAGCTTATTCCCCCATGTCAGTTTGGATTAGGTACTGTTGCTCGATTAATAATGTTGGTGAACCACAAGCATTCCCTTATATCGATCAAATGACCACACAACCAGTTAGTTAGTCCAAAAGATGGTTTATTTACATACACAAGAGTTACCTCGACATGCAAACACAATATCTACGACACGTTAAACTACACCTATCAACTACAATAACCTATACTTAACTTCAGGGCGACCGGCACTGTGCAAATGGATAAGGCCTTTATGTGGATTTCACTTGGCTGGTTCGAAGAAAGTGGCTCTGTCTCTGCTGGGCTCATTCGTCAGGCAGCGATCATTGGTCTTGAACTTGGCTGGCTGTTCCTGCTGCAATTGGGCTGGCACAGGCCAGATCCAAAAGAGACAGAACACATGGCTGTGCTCTCTTTTATCCCTCTGGGATTTTGCGTTCTTTGGGGTGGTCCTTAACCTTGGACCCAATAGTTCGACAGGGCTCTGATCACTGTCTTCGATTTCGGCCACTAAAGGGGCGGGTGCCATGGTAGCTGGGCGGGTCCTTAGCGGTCATTGACCTTGGCAATTGGGTTTCTGAGTAAAGGGAGTGGCGCCGATTGCTTGATTGGAGTTCTGGGAAAATGGGCCATTGAAATGCAAACGAGCGGGTTTTCGATCAGGCCTGGTTACCTATGTTTCAGATACGCATAGGCTCTGTATCTGTCTGTGTCCTGGGTTGGCCATAATTCCCATGGTCCTTTGTAGGTTGCCATCTTAGATGGCTACAGTACTAGCATGCCCACCTCGAGGGCAGAGGGTTATGGGCTGAATTTTACGCCTTATTCACCATCATATTTGAAGACAGGTTGGAGTGGGGAGAACACATAAAATAAAGTTTGTTGCGAACCCACTGCCTTCTCACCCACCCCTGACCTGTCCCCTATATTGTCGGCCGCAGGAATGGCATCAGGCAGCCCACTCATCCTTAGGCCTATTGAGGCCCTTCAATGAACAATTAATGGTCACTTAACATAGAGAACATAGAACATTACAGCGCAGTACAGGCCCTTCGGCCCTCGATGTTGCGCCGACCTGTGAAACCACTCTAAAGCCCATCTACACTATTCCCTTATTGTCCATATGTCTATCCAATGACCATTTGAATGTCCTTAGTGTTGGCGAGTCCACTACTGTTGCAGGCAGGGCATTCCACGCCCTTACTATTCTCTGAGTAAAGAACCTACCTCTGACATCTGTCTTATATCTATCTCCCCTCAATTTAAAGCTATGTCCCCTCGTGCTAGACATGACCATCCGAGGAAAAAGGCTCTCACTGTCCACCCTATCCAATCCTCTGATCATCTTGTATGACTCAATTAAGTCACCTCTTAACCTTCTTCTCTCTAACGAAAACAGCCTCAAGTCCCTCAGCCTTTCCTCATAAGATCTTCCCTCCATACCAGGCAATATTCTGGTAAATCTCCTCTGCACCCTTTCCAATGCTTCCACATCCTTCCTATAATGCGGCGACCAGAATTGCACGCAATGCTCCAAATGCGGCCGCACCAGAGTGTTGTATAGCTGCAACATGACCTCATGGCTCCTAAACTCAATCCCTCTACCAATAAAAGCTAACACACCGTACGCCTTCTTAACAACCCTCTCAACCTGGGTGGCAACTTTCAGGGATCTATGTACATGGACACCGAGATCTCTCTGCTCATCCACACTGCCAAGAATCTTACCATTAGCCCAGTACTCTGTCTTCCTGTTATTCCTTCCAAAATGAATCACCTCACACTTTTCTGCAATCAACTCCATTTGCCACCTCTCAGCCCAGCGCTGCAGCTTATCTATGTCCCTCTGTAACTTGTAACATCCTTCCGCACTGTCCACAACTCCACCGACTTTAGTGTCATCTGCAAATTTACTCACCCATCCTTCTACGCCCTCCTCCAGGTCATTTATAAAAATGACAAACAGCAGTTGCCCCAAAACAGATCCTTGTGGTACACCACTAGTAACTGGACTCCAGTCTGAACACTTCCCATCAACCACCACCCTTTGTCTTCTTCCAGCTAGCCAATTTCTGATCCAAACTGCTAAATCACCCTGAATCCCATGCCTCTGTATTTTCTGCAGTAGCCTACCATGGGGAACCTTATCAAACGCTTTACTGAAATCCATATGCACCACATCCACTGCTTTACCCTCATCCACCTGTTTGGTCACCTTCTCAAAGAACTCTATAAGGTTTGTGAGGCACGACCTACCCTTCACAAAATCGTGTTGACTATCTCTAATCAAATTATTCCTTTCCAGATGATTATACATCCTATCTCTTACAAACCTTTCCAAGATTTTCCCCACAACAGAAGTAAGGCTCACTGGTCTATAGTTACCGGGGTTATCTCTACTCCCCTTCTTGAACAAGGGGACAACATATCTATAGAAAGCTTTAGGGTTATCCTTGATCCTACCTGCCAAAGACTTCTCATGTCCCCTCCTGGCTCTTCTTAGCTCTCTCTTTAGGTCCTTCCAAGCTAACTTGTAATTCTCGAGTGCCCTAACTGAACCTTCATGTCTCATCTCTACATAAGTACTTAAGGACCACATTCTGCCTCTGCTGCTATTTTCTTGTCTGCAGGCAAGGGGCAAGGAATCTGACCAGCCCAGCAACCTTCAGTGCACAGGTTAAATGAAGGCAGGAAGGTATATCGCCTTTGAGGGGATCCCCCTGAGATGGTCTCTTCAGTGTCCCGGATGGTTTAGGTTTGAAGTATTGTGCTACTAAGGTTACCAATTCTTCCAAAGTCTTATTGTCCGGAGCTTTGGGACATGTAAGGCTCTTTATCATCCATAAGTATGTGCTCCACAGGTGGTCAGCAATATTACTGTCCGTCGATCACTATCTATGATAGTGTTCACCCAGAAAAAGTAATGCATGCGTTCTGTGTACATTGTCCAAACCTCGATGCTCGCGTCGAACAGGTCCGATCTTCCAAACAAAGGCATTTTTGTGTTAGAAAAAAAAATACCCAACCTCAGACAAGCAATGGAAAGATGATGGTTGTATGTCTGATGCCATAGCAGCGTCGACAGTAATCCAGTTTTACCCTCATCGCCAGTTTTGTAGGCCACGGATGAGTCCGAATCGAGTAGTTAAAGAAAACTATGTTTATTGCAAAGCAATTATATTTACAATATACACCATATCCCAGCCGGGTCTGCTCTGTCGGATCCATACCTGGCCAAATTTATGTAAAACTCAATGATAAATGTCCTCGGACTTCCCTCCTCCTTAACGGGAGAGACCGTACTCGGTGAGACTCATGCGGAGACTTTTGCTCCAACTCCGTAAGTCTTGTGCGTGTTATAAACTCCAGTACAGTGCTAAGTATATGTTGCACTGTTAGAGGTCCTTCAGATGTGGCACAAAACCATTGTACTTGCTTATCAAGGTCCAGACGATGTTGAAAAGCTGTAAAGAGTTTGTATTATGGAAGGATTTCCTCAAATAGGTCAAAGACTCTTCTTCATCTTAACCTATATAATTCTAACCCTGAATTCCATTCATAACTTAGATAATTTTACATCGCAACTCTATGGGCTTCAAAGCAACTTTTTGTATTATCTTTCCTTTAGATTAAAGACATTTTTCTCCTTTTTTTGTTCTAATGTGGAAAATTATTTGATGAAAGATACTCATCACTGAGGTCAATCTTTACTCAGTTCCGCATTTATTTACAGTGTTAAACATTACAAGCGTATGCCTCCTAGCTCAGCCACACGACAGCTGCAATAGGTGTCTCTTCACAGGTGCTCAGGTGAAACTCCTTTTAATGGCTACATTCTGCATACAATTATACCCAATTGTGGTACACCCCTCCCTCCCATCCCCCTCCACAATGAATGGCTACAATTGTGAGCATGTGATACAATACTGAGCATCACCATGTCCTACTGCTGCACACGTACAAACACACACACTTACTATTTTTATTTCTTTATTATTAAATGTATTTCTTTTTTTTAGACAATGCTACTGGAGCGAATTCATGTGGCCCCGCAGTCAAATTGTGAGGGAACGTTTAACGTCTTCCGCCAGATGTTGGCTGGCTTGGATCTATCTTTCAGGTAAAGTGTGGACTTGTCTTTTCTGCTCGGAAAGAATGGGCTCCGTTTTCTCCCTCCCACTCCCATTGCGAATGCCTCGCTCGCTGCTGAAGTACTTAATATGAATTAGAAGCAGGAGGCCACTCGGCCCCTCGAGCCTGCTCCGCCATTCAGTAAGATCGTGGCTGATCTGATTGTGACCTCAACCCCACATTCCTACCGACCCCCGATAACCTTTCACCCCGCTTGCTTATCAAGGATCTATCTAGCTCTGCCTTCAAAATATTCAAAGACTCTACTTCCACCCCCTATTCAGGAAGCGAGTTCCAACGACTCACCACCCTCTGAGAGAAAGGAATTCTCCCCATCTCTGTCTTAAATGAGCAACCCCTTATTTTTAAACAGTGACCCCAGTTCTCGATCTCCAAGAAGAGGAAACACCCTCTCCACATCCGCCCTGTTAATACCTCTCAGGACCTTAAAGGTTTGAATCAAATCACCTCTTTTAAACTCCAGCTGCTACGAACCTGTCCTGTCTAACCTTTCATAGAACATAGAAAAATACAGCACAGAACAGGCCCTTCGGCCCACGATGTTGTGCCGAACCTTTGTCCCAGATTAATCATAGATTATCATAGAATTTACAGTGCAGAAGGAGGCCATTCGGCCCATCGAGTCTGCACCGGCTCTTGGAAAGAGCGCCCTACCCAAGGTCAACACCTCCACCCTATCCCCATAACCCAGTAACCCCACCCAACACTAAGGGCAATTTTGGACACTAAGGGCAATTTAGCGTGGCCAATCCACCTAACCTGCACATCTTTGGACTGTGGGAGGAAACCGGAGCACCCGGAGGAAACCCACGCTGGCACGGGGAGAACGTGCAGACTCCACACAGACAGTGACCCAAGCCGGGAATCGAACCTGGGACCCTGGTGCCGTGAAGCAACAGTGCTAACCACTGTGCTGGTGTGCCGCCATTTGTTTAGATAAGCATGGCCAGGTGTAACTTATCTTGTTTCAAACTGGCGGCACAAAGAAAACAGACATCGGCATTCTAAAACTTGCAGTTGAGGAAGTGTTTAGTGGATAAATGCATGATTGAGACAAGGTTCTCAGGAAGGCCTAACATTCTGCAGCTACAGTCGAAATGGAGTTAGCTGCTCTCCGTCAGGTTATAATGGGGAAGTTGGAGTCATGTATGACTTGGTGATATTATACCAGATGGGAGACAATTGGGTGCCATTTCAGTGTTTCAGCTCCTGGACGCCAACCATTGCTGAACATGGACCAGTGTACGTGTCTGTTGGTTTGCTACTGAGTCAGGAACTGAAGCACAAGGCAGACACTCCAGTGCAGTACTGAGGATATGCCGCACTGCCTCACCCTGTGTGTGAGATATTAAGCTGAAGTCATGTCTCCTCTCAGGTGGCTGTTAAAGGTTCCAGAGTGGGATTTAATGCTCGAGGAGGGTACAGGTCTACTGACTGAGAAACCAGTGGGAACCCACATTCTCGGGAAGCCCGGTGGTAGTTCTAGGGACTCAGGCAATGAGCTGGACAGTATCGAGCCTCCCATCGGATTAAGACCCCTGAACTGTCTGGGAATCCCACCCCCGAAACCTGCCACCCAATCAGACAGCTCTCCAGTACTGGCAGGGCCACAGACAGAGGTGGCCAAGCTAGCAGGACACTGGGGCTTTCACTAGGGATCAATGCTGGGTCTCTGGAGAAGGGTAAGTGGGAAGTGTGGGGGCACCAGGGAGCGGGCAGCAGGGTGGCAGGTGCCTTCCCATGGGCACCCCTCCCTTCCCAATGCCGGATTCCTTGTTTGGGCATAAGAGTTCCTGTGGATGAGGAGCCCCCCCCCCACTCCCAGTAGGCCAGAGCCAAGCCTTACAGAGTTTGCTGGATGGCCTTTCTCAGGTGGTGCATTCCTAACCCGCCACTGGCAGAATATCAGCTATTTAAGGGCCTCAATTGGTGTCCAGGCGGGAAGGCCGCCCTCCATCCTTCCTGCCCAGAGCTTGGATGGCTGGGAATTGTTGGGCGAGAGTGGTATCTCCAAACCGCGCATCCTCGCTCTATCAAATGGCCATCGCACTTCCAAACATACCTCCAGGTGTGGGGGCATTAATTCTGTCCCAAGTCAATATTTCAAAGGAAAGCAATGTTGGTGTGCTGGGCAAAATTTATCCTTCATTGAATATCACTAAAAGAGATGGTCTGTCCATTAACACAATGCTGTTTGTCGGACCTTGCTGTGTAAACATTGGTTGCTGTGTTTCCTGCACGGCTTCAATGACTATTCAATGATTTGTAGTATATATAAATGATTTGGAGGAAAATGTAACTGGTCTGATTAGTAAGTTTGCAGACGACACAAAGGTTGGTGGAATTGCGGATAGCGATGAGGACTGTCTGAGGATACAGCAGGATTTAGATTGTCTGGAGACTTGGGCGGAGAGATGGCAGATGGAGTTTAACCTGGACAAATGTGAGGTAATGCATTTTGGAAGGGCTAATGCAGGTAGGGAATATACAGTGAATGGTAGAACCCTCAAGAGTATTGAAAGTCAAAGAGATCTAGGAGTACAGGTCCACAGATCACTGAAAGGGGCTACACAGGTGGAGAAGGTAGTCAAGAAGGCATACGGCATGCTTGCCTTCATTGGCCGGGGCATTGAGTATAAGAATTGGCAAGTCATGTTGCAGCTGTATAGAACCTTAGTTAGGCCACACTTGGAGTATAGTGTTCAATTCTGGTCGCCACACTACCAGAAGGATGTGGAGGCTTTAGAGAGGGTGCAGAAGAGATTTACCAGAATGTTGCCTGGTATGGAGGGCATAAGCTATGAGGAGCGATTGAATAAACTCGGTTTGTTCTCACTGGAACGAAGGAGGTTGAGGGGCGACCTGATAGAGGTATACAAAATTATGAGGGGCATAGACAGAGTGGATAGTCAGAGGCTTTTCCCCAGGGTAGAGGGGTCAATTACTAGGGGGCATAGGTTTAAGGTGAGAGGGGCAAAGTTTAGAGTAGATGTACGAGGCAAGTTTTTTACGCAGAGGGTAGTGGGTGCCTGGAACTCACTACCGGAGGAGGTAGTGGAGGCAGGGACGATAGGGACATTTAAGGGGCATCTTGACAAATATATGAATAGGATGGGAATAGAAGGATACGGACCCAGGAAGTGTAGAAGATTGTAGTTTAGTCGGGCAGTATGGTCGGCACGGGCTTGGAGGGCCGAAGGGCCTGTTCCTGTGCTGTACATTTCTTTGTTCTTTGTTTGTTGACTATACGTCATAAAGCACTTTGGGAAGTCCACGTCTGGAAAGGTGCTGCAGAAACACAAGTCTGGTTACCTCCAATGGTGTTTTCACCCCATCCTTCTAGTAACGTATTCATTGCTTGCATTTTGAGAGTGAAATTGTAAAATAACCATCAATGGAATGGAATTAAACAGTGAATGGATTATGCAGTAATTGGCCACATGATGGCAGTACGAGGCAGCAGAAGCTCAGTCAAAAACATCATCCTTGTGTTTAACCTTAGCGGTGAACATGCAATGTCAACCCTCCAGGGAGTTATTGCTCTGTGTCACGTAATGCTTACAATCAAACTTACTTCTCCCCACTTTTCCTCCTTTAATGTCCAACCAAATCCCTCGTCAGTGTTCCTTGAGCCTTCAGCTTGTGTCAATGAATTATAAAATCTCTACAATGTAGAAGGAGGCCTTTCAGCCCATCTATCAAGAACACCCTCCCCTGGCCCACTCCACAGTCCACCCCGCCCTATCTCAGTAACCTAACCTGCACATCTTTGGACACTAAGGCGCAATTTCACATGTCCAAACCACCCAGCCTGCACATTTTTGAATTGTGGGAGGAAATTGGAGCACCCGGAGGAAACCGAGGCAGACACTGGGAGAAGGTGCAGAATCCATACAGTCACCTAAGGTTGGAAACTAACTCGGATCCCTGGCGCTGTGAGACAGCAGTGCTAGCCATAGCGCAGCCGTGCTGTGTCTCGTCATTGGTTCCCGGCTGGGATTTGAGGTGTCACTCACTGTGTACCCCAAATCTCCCACCTGTGCACCCCATACCTCTCACACTATCTACCCCATACCTCCCACACTGTACCCCATACCTCCCACACTGTGTACCCCATACCTCCCACACTGTCTACCCCATACCTCCCACACTGTCTACCCCATACCTCCCACACTGTGTACCCCATACCTCCCACACTGTCTACCCCATACCTCCCACACTGTGTACTCCATACCTCCCACACTGTGTACCCCATACCTCCCACACTGTGTACCCCATACCTCCCACGCTGTGTACTCCATACCTCCCACACTGTCTACCCATACCTCCCACACTGTGTACCCCATACCTCCCACACTGTGTACCCCATACCTCCCACACTGTCTACCCCATACCTCCCACATTGTGTACCCCATACCTCCCACACTGTGTACCCCATACCTCCCACACTGTGTACCCCATACCTCCCACATTGTGTACCCCATACTTCCCACACTATGTACCCCATACCTCCCATACTGTCTACCCCATACCTCCCACACTGTGTACCCCATACCTCCCACACTGCTTACCCCATACCACCCACACTGTGTACCCCATACCTCCCACACTGTCTACCCCATACCACCCACACTGTGTTCCCCATACCTCCCACACTGTCTACTCCATACCTCCCACACTGCCTACCCCATACCTCCCACACTATGTACCCCATACCTCCCACACTGTGTACCCCATACCTCCCACACTGTCTACCCCATACCTCCCACACTGTGTACCCCATACCTCCCACACTGTGTACCCCATACCTCCCACACTGTGTACCCCATACTACCCACACTGTGTACCCCATACCTCCCACACTGTCTACCCCATACCACCCACACTGTGTACCCCATACCTCCCACACTGTCTACCCCATACCTCCCACACTGTGTACCCCATACCTCCCACACTGTCTACCCCATATCTCCCACACTGTGTACCCCATACCTCCCACACTGTCTACCCCATACCTCCCACACTGTCTACTCCATACCTCCCACACTGTGTACCCCATACCTCCAACACTGTACCCCATACCTCCCACACTGTCTACCCCATATCTCCCACACTGTGTACACCATACCTCCCACACTGTCTACCCCATACCTCCCACACTGTCTACCCCATACCTCTCACACTGTCTACCCCATACCTACCACACTGTCTACCCCATACCTCTCACATTGTCTACCCCATACCTCCCACACTGTGTACACCATACCTCCCACACTGTGTACCCCATACCTCCCACACTGTGTACCCCATACCTCCCACACTGTGTACCCCATACCTCCCACACTGTGTACCCCATACCTCCCACACTGTCTACCCCATACCTCCCACACTGTGTACCCCATACCTCCCACACTGTCTTCCCCAGACCTCCCACACTGTCTACCCCATACCTCCCACATTGTGTTCCCCATACCTCCCACACTGTGTACCCCATACCTCCCACACTGTCTACCCCATATCTCCCACACTGTGTACCCCATACCTCCCACACTGTCTACCCCATACCTCCCACACTGTGTACCCCATACCTCCCACACTGTCTTCCCCAGACCTCCCACACTGTCTACCCCATACCTCCCACATTGTGTACCACATACCTCCCACACTGTGTACCCCATACCACCCACACTGTGTACCCCATACCTCCCACACTGTGTACCCCATACCCCCCACACTGTCTACTCCACACCTCCCACACTGTGTACCCCATACCTCCCACACTATGTACCCCATACCTCCCACACTGTCTACCCCATACCTCCCACACTGTCTACCCCATACCTCCCACATTGTGTACCCCATACCTCCCACACTGTCTAACCCATACCTCCCACACTGTCTACCCCACACTTCCCACATTGTGTACCCCATACCTCCCACACTGTGTACCCCATACCTCCCACACTGTCTACCCCATACCTCCCACACTGTGTACCCTATACCTCACACACTGTCTACCCCATACCTCCCACACTGTGTACCCCATACCTCCCACACTGTGTACCCCATACCTCCCACACTGTCTACCCCATACCTCCCACATTGTGTACCCCATACCTCCCACATTGTGTACCCCATACCTCCCACACTGTGTACCCCATACCTCCCACATTGTGTACCCCATACCTCCCACACTGTGTACCCCATACCTCCCACACTGTGTACCCCATACCTCCCACACTGTCTACCCCATACCTCCCACACTGTGTACCCCATACCTCCCACACTGCCTACCCCATACCACCCACACTGTGTACCCCATACCTCCCACACTGTCTACCCCATACCACCCACACTGTGTACCCCATACCTCCCACACTGTCTACTCCATACCTCCCACACTGTGTACCCCATACCTCCCACACTGTGTACCCCATACCTCCCACACTGTCTACCCCATACCTCCCACACTGTGTACCCCATACCTCCCACACTGTGTACCCCATACCTCCCACACTGTGTACCCCATACCACCCACACTGTGTACCCCATACCTCCCACACTGTCTACCCCATACCACCCACACTGTGTACCCCATGCCTCCCACACTGTCTACCCCATACCTCCCACACTGTGTACCCCATACCTCCCACACTGTGTACCCCATACTCACACACTGTGTACCCCATACCTCCCACATTGTGTACCCCATACCTCCCACACTGTCTACCCCATACCTCCCACACTGTCTACCCCATACCTCCCACACTGTCTACCCCATACCTCCCACACTGTGTACCCCATACCTCCCACACTGTGTACCCCATATCTCCCACACTCTGTACCCCATATCTCCCACACTGTGTACCCCATACCTCCCACACTTTCTACCTCATACCTCCCACACTGTCTACCCCATACCTCCCACACTGTCTACCCCATACCTCCCACACTGTCTACCCCATACCTCCCACACTGTCTACCCCATACCTCCCACATTGTCTACCCCATACCTCCCACACTGCGTACCCCATACCTCCCACACTGTGTACCCCATATCTCCCATACTGTGTACCCCATACCTCCCACACTGTCAACCCCAGACCTCCCACACTGTGTACCCCATACCTCCCACACTGTGTACCCCATACCTCCCACACTGTCTACCCCAGGCCTCCCACACTGTGTACCCCATACCTCCCACACTGTGTACCCCAAATCTCCCACCTGTGCACCCCATACCTCTCACACTATCTACCCCATACCTCCCACACTGTACCCCATACCTCCCACATTGTGTACCCCATACCTCACACACTGTCTACCCCATACCTCCCACACTGTCTACCCCATACCTCCCACACTGTGTACCCCATACCTCCCACACTGTCTACCCCATACCTCCCACACTGTGTACTCCATACCTCCCACACTGTGTACCCCATACCTCCCACACTGCTTACCCCATACCACCCACACTGTGTACCCCATACCTCCCACACTGTCTACCCCATACCACCCACACTGTGTTCCCCATACCTCCCACACTGTCTACTCCATACCTCCCACACTGCCTACCCCATACCTCCCACACTGTGTACCCAATACCTCCCACACTGTGTACCCCATACCTCCCACACTGTCTACCCCATACCTCCCACACTGTGTACCCCATACCTCCCACACTGTGTACCCCATACCTCCCACACTGTGTACCCCATACCACCCACACTGTGTACCCCATACCTCCCACACTGTCTACCCCATACCACCCACACTGTGTACCCCATACCTCTCACACTGTCTACCCCATACCTCCCACACTGTGTACCCCATACCTCCCACACTGTCTACCCCATATCTCCCACACTGTGTACCCCATACCTCCCACACTGTCTACCCCATACCTCCCACACTGTCTACTCCATACCTCCCACACTGTGTACCCCATACCTCCAACACTGTACCCCATACCTCCCACACTGTCTACCCCATATCTCCCACACTGTGTACACCATACCTCCCACACTGTCTACCCCATACCTCCCACACTGTCTACCCCATACCTCTCACACTGTCTACCCCATACCTACCACACTGTCTACCCCATACCTCTCACATTGTCTACCCCATACCTCCCACACTGTGTACACCATACCTCCCACACTGTGTACCCCATACCTCCCACACTGTGTACCCCATACCTCCCACACTGTGTACCCCATACCTCCCACACTGTGTACCCCATACCTCCCACACTGTCTACCCCATACCTCCCACACTGTGTACCCCATACCTCCCACACTGTCTTCCCCAGACCTCCCACACTGTCTACCCCATACCTCCCACATTGTGTTCCCCATACCTCCCACACTGTGTACCCCATACCTCCCACACTGTCTACCCCATATCTCCCACACTGTGTACCCCATACCTCCCACACTGTCTACCCCATACCTCCCACACTGTGTACCCCATACCTCCCACACTGTCTTCCCCAGACCTCCCACACTGTCTACCCCATACCTCCCACATTGTGTACCACATACCTCCCACACTGTGTACCCCATACCACCCACACTGTGTACCCCATACCTCCCATACTGTGTACCCCATACCCCCCACACTGTCTACTCCACACCTCCCACACTGTGTACCCCATACCTCCCACACTATGTACCCCATACCTCCCACACTGTCTACCCCATACCTCCCACACTGTCTACCCCATACCTCCCACATTGTGTACCCCATACCTCCCACACTGTCTAACCCATACCTCCCACACTGTCTACCCCACACCTCCCACATTGCGTACCCCATACCTCCCACACTGTGTACCCCATACCTCCCACACTGTCTACCCCATACCTCCCACACTGTGTACCCTATACCTCACACACTGTCTACCCCATACCTCCCACACTGTGTACCCCATACCTCCCACACTGTGTACCCCATACCTCCCACACTGTCTACCCCATACCTCCCACATTGTGTACCCCATACCTCCCACATTGTGTACCCCATACCTCCCACACTGTGTACCCCATACCTCCCACATTGTGCACCCCATACCTCCCACACTGTGTACCCCATACCTCCCACATTGTGTACCCCATACCTCCCACACTGTCTACCCCATACCTCCCACACTGTGTACCCCATACCTCCCACACTGCCTACCCCATACCACCCACACTGTGTACCCCATACCTCCGACACTGCCTACCCCATACCACCCACACTGTGTACCCCATACCTCCCACACTGTCTACCCCATACCACCCACACTGTGTACCCCATACCTCCCACACTGTGTACCCCATACCTCCCACACTGTCTACCCCATACCTCCCACACTGTGTACCCCATACCTCCCACACTGTGTACCCCATACCTCCCACACTGTGTACCCCATACCACCCACACTGTGTACCCCATACCTCCCACACTGTCTACCCCATACCACCCACACTGTGTACCCCATGCCTCCCACACTGTCTACCCCATACCTCCCACACTGTGTACCCCATACCTCCCACACTGTGTACCCCATACTCACACACTGTGTACCCCATACCTCCCACATTGTGTACCCCATACCTCCCACACTGTCTACCCCATACCTCCCACACTGTGTACCCCATACCTCCCACACTGTCTACCCCATACCTCCCACACTGTGTACCCCATACCTCCCACACTGTGTACCCCATATCTCCCACACTCTGTACCCCATATCTCCCACACTGTGTACCCCATACCTCCCACACTTTCTACCTCATACCTCCCACACTGTCTACCCCATGCCTCCCACACTGTCTACCCCATACCTCCCACACTATCTACCCCATACCTCCCACACTGTCTACCCCATACCTCCCACACTGTCTACCCCATACCTCCCACACTGTCTACCCCATACCTCCCACACTGTCTACCCCATACCTCCCACATTGTCTACCCCATACCTCCCACACTGCGTACCCCATACCTCCCACACTGTGTACCCCATATCTCCCATACTGTGTACCCCATACCTCCCACACTGTCAACCCCAGACCTCCCACACTGTGTACCCCATACCTCCCACACTGTGTACCCCATACCTCCCACACTGTCTACCCCAGGCCTCCCACACTGTGTACCCCATACCTCCCACACTGTGTACCTCATACCTCCCACACTGTGTACCCCATACCACCCACACTGTTTACCCCATATCTCCCACACTGTGTACCTCATACCTCATACACGGTGTACCCCATACCTCCCACACTGTCTACTCCATACCTCCCACACTGTCTACCCCATACCTCCCACACTGTCTACTCCATACCTCCCACACTGTGTACCCCATACCTCCCACACTGTGTACCCCATACCTCCCACACTGTGTACTCCATATCTCCCACACTGTGTACCCCATACCTCCCACACTGTGTATCCCATATCTCCCACACTGTGTACCCCATACCTCCCACACTGTGTAGCCCATACCTCTCACACTGTCTACTCCATACCTCTCACACTGTCTTCCCCAGACCTCCCACACTGTCTACCCAATACCTCCCACACTGTGTACCCCATACCTCCCACACTGTCTACTCCATACCTCCCACACTGTGTACCCCATACCTCCCACACTGTGTACCTCATACTTCCCACACTGTCTACCTCATACCTCCACACTGTCTACCCCATACCTCCCACACTGTCTACCCCATACCTCCCACACTGTCTACCCCATACCTCCCACACTGTCTACCCCATACCTCCCACACTGTCTACCCCATACCTCCCACACTGTGTACCCCATACATCCCACACTTTCTACCCCATACCTCCCACACTGTCTACCCCATACCTCCCACACTGTCTACCCCATACCTCCCACACTATCTACCCCATACCTCCCACACTGTCTACCCCATACCTCCCACACTGTCTACCCCATACCTCCCACACTGTCTACCCCATACCTCCCACACTGTCTACCCCATACCTCCCACACTGTATACCCCATACCTCCCACACTGTTTACCCCATATCTCCCACACTGTGTACCCCATACCTCCCACACTGTGTACCCCATACCTCCCACACTGTGTACCCCATACCTCCCACACTGTCTACCCCAGACCTCCCACACTGTGTACCCCATACCTCCCACACTGTGTACCTCATACCTCCCACACTGTGTACCCCATACCTCCCACACTGTGTACCCCATACCCCCCACACTGTCTACTCCATACCTCCCACACTGTGTACCCCATACCTCCCACACTGTGTACCCCATACCTCCCACACTGTCTACTCCATACCTCCCACACTGTCTACCCCATACCACCCACACTGTCTACTCCATACCTCCCACACTGTGTACCCCATACCTCCCACACTGTGTACCCCATACCTCCCACACTGTGTACCCCATATCTCCCACACTGTGTACCCCATACCTCCCACACTGTGTATCCCATATCTCCCACACTGTGTACCCCATACCTCCCACACTGTGTAGCCCATACCTCTCACACTGTCTACTCCATACCTCTCACACTGTCTTCCCCAGACCTCCCACACTGTCTACCCAATACCTCCCACACTGTGTACCCCATACCTCCCACACTGTCTACTCCATACCTCCCACACTGTGTACCCCATACCTCCCACACTGTGTACCTCATACTTCCCACACTGTCTACCTCATACCTCCCACACTGTCTACCCCATACCTCCCACACTGTGTACCCCATACCTCCCACACTGTCTACCCCATACCTCCCACACTGTGTACCCCATACCTCCCACACTGTCTTCCCCAGACCTCCCACACTGTCTACCCCATACCTCCCACATTGTGTACCACATACCTCCCACACTGTGTACCCCATACCACCCACACTGTGTACCCCATACCTCCCACACTGTGTACCCCATACCCCCCACACTGTCTACTCCATACCTCCCACACTGTGTACCCCATACCTCCCACACTATGTACCCCATACCTCCCACACTGTCTACCCCATACCTCCCACACTGTCTACCCCATACCTCCCACATTGTGTACCCCATACCTCCCACACTGTCTAACCCATACCTCCCACACTTTCTACCGCACACCTCCCACATTGTGTACCCCATACCTCCCACACTGTGTACCCCATACCTCCCACACTGTCTACCCCATACCTCCCACACTGTGTACCCTATACCTCACACACTGTCTACCCCATACCTCCCACACTGTGTACCCCATACCTCCCACACTGTGTACCCCATACCTCCCACACTGTCTACCCCATACCTCCCACATTGTGTACCCCATACCTCCCACATTGTGTACCCCATACCTCCCACACTGTGTACCCCATACCTCCCACATTGTGTACCCCATACCTCCCACACTGTGTACCCCATACCTCCCACACTGTGTACCCCATACCTCCCACACTGTCTACCCCATACCTCCCACACTGTGTACCCCATACCTCCCACACTGCCTACCCCATACCACCCACACTGTGTACCCCATACCTCCCACACTTTCTACCCCATACCACCCACACTGTGTACCCCATACCTCCCACACTGTCTACTCCATACCTCCCACACTGTCTACCCCATACCTCCCACACTGTGTACCCCATACCTCCCACACTGTGTACCCCATACCTCCCACACTGTCTACCCCATACCTCCCACACTGTGTACCCCATACCTCCCACACTGTGTACCCCATACCTCCCACACTGTGTACCCCATACCACCCACACTGTGTACCCCATACCTCCCACACTGTCTACCCCATACCACCCACACTGTGTACCCCATGCCTCCCACACTGTCTACCCCATACCTCCCACACTGTGTACCCCATACCTCCCACACTGTGTACCCCATACTCTCACACTGTGTACCCCATACCTCCCACATTGTGTACCCCATACCTCCCACACTGTCTACCCCATACCTCCCACACTGTGTACCCCATACCTCCCACACTGTCTACCCCATACCTCCCACACTGTGTACCCCATACCTCCCACACTGTGTACCCCATATCTCCCACACTCTGTACCCCATATCTCCCACACTGTGTACCCCATACCTCCCACACTTTCTACCTCATACCTCCCACACTGTCTACCCCATACCTCCCACACTGTCTACCCCATACCTCCCACACTATCTACCCCATACCTCCCACACTGTCTACCCCATACCTCCCACACTGTCTACCCCATACCTCCCACACTGTCTACCCCATACCTCCCACACTGTCTACCCCATACCTCCCACATTGTCTACCCCATACCTCCCACACTGCGTACCCCATACCTCCCACACGGTGTACCCCATATCTCCCATACTGTGTACCCCATACCTCCCACACTGTCTACCCCATACCTCCCACATTGTCTACCCCATACCTCCCACACTGCGTACCCCATACCTCCCACACGGTGTACCCCATATCTCCCATACTGTGTACCCCATATCTCCCACACTGTGTACCCCATACCTCCCACACTGTCTACCCCATACCTCCCACACTGTGTACCCCATACCTCCCACACTGTCTTCCCCAGACCTCCCACACTGTCTACCCCATACCTCCCACATTGTGTACCACATACCTCCCACACTGTGTACCCCATACCACCCACACTGTGTACCCCATACCTCCCACACTGTGTACCCCATACCCCCCACACTGCCTACTCCACACCTCCCACACTGTGTACCCCATACCTCCCACACTATGTACCCCATACCTCCCACACTGTCTACCCCATACCTCCCACACTGTCTACCCCATACCTCCCACATTGTGTACCCCATACCTCCCACACTGTCTAACCCATACCTCCCACACTGTCTACCCCACACTTCCCACATTGTGTACCCCATACCTCCCACACTGTGTACCCCATACCTCCCACACTGTCTACCCCATACCTCCCACACTGTGTACCCTATACCTCACACACTGTCTACCCCATACCTCCCACACTGTGTACCCCATACCTCCCACACTGTGTACCCCATACCTCCCACACTGTCTACCCCATACCTCCCACATTGTGTACCCCATACCTCCCACATTGTGTACCCCATACCTCCCACACTGTGTACCCCATACCTCCCACATTGTGTACCCCATACCTCCCACACTGTGTACCCCATACCTCCCACACTGTGTACCCCATACCTCCCACACTGTCTACCCCATACCTCCCACACTGTGTACCCCATACCTCCCACACTGCCTACCCAATACCACCCACACTGTGTACCCCATACCTCCCACACTGTCTACCCCATACCACCCACACTGTGTACCCCATACCTCCCACACTGTCTACTCCATACCTCCCACACTGTGTACCCCATACCTCCCACACTGTGTACCCCATACCTCCCACACTGTCTACCCCATACCTCCCACACTGTGTACCCCATACCTCCCACACTGTGTACCCCATACCTCCCACACTGTGTACCCCATACCACCCACACTGTGTACCCCATACCTCCCACACTGTCTACCCCATACCACCCACACTGTGTACCCCATGCCTCCCACACTGTCTACCCCATACCTCCCACACTGTGTACCCCATACCTCCCACACTGTGTACCCCATACTCACACACTGTGTACCCCATACCTCCCACATTGTGTACCCCATACCTCCCACACTGTCTACCCCATACCTCCCACACTGTCTACCCCATACCTCCCACACTGTCTACCCCATACCTCCCACACTGTGTACCCCATACCTCCCACACTGTGTACCCCATATCTCCCACACTCTGTACCCCATATCTCCCACACTGTGTACCCCATACCTCCCACACTTTCTACCTCATACCTCCCACACTGTCTACCCCATACCTCCCACACTGTCTACCCCATACCTCCCACACTGTCTACCCCATACCTCCCACACTGTCTACCCCATACCTCCCACATTGTCTACCCCATACCTCCCACACTGCGTACCCCATACCTCCCACACTGTGTACCCCATATCTCCCATACTGTGTACCCCATACCTCCCACACTGTCAACCCCAGACCTCCCACACTGTGTACCCCATACCTCCCACACTGTGTACCCCATACCTCCCACACTGTCTACCCCAGGCCTCCCACACTGTGTACCCCATACCTCCCACACTGTGTACCCCAAATCTCCCACCTGTGCACCCCATACCTCTCACACTATCTACCCCATACCTCCCACACTGTACCCCATACCTCCCACATTGTGTACCCCATACCTCACACACTGTCTACCCCATACCTCCCACACTGTCTACCCCATACCTCCCACACTGTGTACCCCATACCTCCCACACTGTCTACCCCATACCTCCCACACTGTGTACTCCATACCTCCCACACTGTGTACCCCATACCTCCCACACTGTGTACCCCATACCTCCCACGCTGTGTACTCCATACCTCCCACACTGTCTACCCATACCTCCCACACTGTGTACCCCAAACCTCCCACACTGTGTACCCCATACCTCCCACACTGTCTACCCCATACCTCCCACATTGTGTACCCCATACCTCCCACACTGTGTACCCCATACCTCCCACACTGTGTACCCCATACCTCCCACATTGTGTACCCCATACTTCCCACACTGTGTACCCCATACCTCCCATACTGTCTACCCCATACCTCCCACACTGTGTACCCCATACCTCCCACACTGCTTACCCCATACCACCCACACTGTGTACCCCATACCTCCCACACTGTCTACCCCATACCACCCACACTGTGTTCCCCATACCTCCCACACTGTCTACTCCATACCTCCCACACTGCCTACCCCATACCTCCCACACTGTGTACCCAATACCTCCCACACTGTGTACCCCATACCTCCCACACTGTCTACCCCATACCTCCCACACTGTGTACCCCATACCTCCCACACTGTGTACCCCATACCTCCCACACTGTGTACCCCATACCACCCACACTGTGTACCCCATACCTCCCACACTGTCTACCCCATACCACCCACACTGTGTACCCCATACCTCTCACACTGTCTACCCCATACCTCCCACACTGTGTACCCCATACCTCCCACACTGTCTACCCCATATCTCCCACACTGTGTACCCCATACCTCCCACACTGTCTACCCCATACCTCCCACACTGTCTACTCCATACCTCCCACACTGTGTACCCCATACCTCCAACACTGTACCCCATACCTCCCACACTGTCTACCCCATATCTCCCACACTGTGTACACCATACCTCCCACACTGTCTACCCCATACCTCCCACACTGTCTACCCCATACCTCTCACACTGTCTACCCCATACCTACCACACTGTCTACCCCATACCTCTCACATTGTCTACCCCATACCTCCCACACTGTGTACACCATACCTCCCACACTGTGTACCCCATACCTCCCACACTGTGTACCCCATACCTCCCACACTGTGTACCCCATACCTCCCACACTGTGTACCCCATACCTCCCACACTGTCTACCCCATACCTCCCACACTGTGTACCCCATACCTCCCACACTGTCTTCCCCAGACCTCCCACACTGTCTACCCCATACCTCCCACATTGTGTTCCCCATACCTCCCACACTGTGTACCCCATACCTCCCACACTGTCTACCCCATATCTCCCACACTGTGTACCCCATACCTCCCACACTGTCTACCCCATACCTCCCACACTGTGTACCCCATACCTCCCACACTGTCTTCCCCAGACCTCCCACACTGTCTACCCCATACCTCCCACATTGTGTACCACATACCTCCCACACTGTGTACCCCATACCACCCACACTGTGTACCCCATACCTCCCATACTGTGTACCCCATACCCCCCACACTGTCTACTCCACACCTCCCACACTGTGTACCCCATACCTCCCACACTATGTACCCCATACCTCCCACACTGTCTACCCCATACCTCCCACACTGTCTACCCCATACCTCCCACATTGTGTACCCCATACCTCCCACACTGTCTAACCCATACCTCCCACACTGTCTACCCCACACCTCCCACATTGTGTACCCCATACCTCCCACACTGTGTACCCCATACCTCCCACACTGTCTACCCCATACCTCCCACACTGTGTACCCTATACCTCACACACTGTCTACCCCATACCTCCCACACTGTGTACCCCATACCTCCCACACTGTGTACCCCATACCTCCCACACTGTCTACCCCATACCTCCCACATTGTGTACCCCATACCTCCCACATTGTGTACCCCATACCTCCCACACTGTGTACCCCATACCTCCCACATTGTGTACCCCATACCTCCCACACTGTGTACCCCATACCTCCCACATTGTGTACCCCATACCTCCCACACTGTCTACCCCATACCTCCCACACTGTGTACCCCATACCTCCCACACTGCCTACCCCATACCACCCACACTGTGTACCCCATACCTCCCACACTGCCTACCCCATACCACCCACACTGTGTACCCCATACCTCCCACACTGTCTACCCCATACCACCCACACTGTGTACCCCATACCTCCCACACTGTGTACCCCATACCTCCCACACTGTCTACCCCATACCTCCCACACTGTGTACCCCATACCTCCCACACTGTGTACCCCATACCTCCCACACTGTGTACCCCATACCACCCACACTGTGTACCCCATACCTCCCACACTGTCTACCCCATACCACCCACACTGTGTACCCCATGCCTCCCACACTGTCTACCCCATACCTCCCACACTGTGTACCCCATACCTCCCACACTGTGTACCCCATACTCACACACTGTGTACCCCATACCTCCCACATTGTGTACCCCATACCTCCCACACTGTCTACCCCATACCTCCCACACTGTGTACCCCATACCTCCCACACTGTCTACCCCATACCTCCCACACTGTGTACCCCATACCTCCCACACTGTGTACCCCATATCTCCCACACTCTGTACCCCATATCTCCCACACTGTGTACCCCATACCTCCCACACTTTCTACCTCATACCTCCCACACTGTCTACCCCATGCCTCCCACACTGTCTACCCCATACCTCCCACACTACCTACCCCATACCTCCCACACTGTCTACCCCATACCTCCCACACTGTCTACCCCATACCTCCCACACTGTCTACCCCATACCTCCCACACTGTCTACCCCATACCTCCCACATTGTCTACCCCATACCTCCCACACTGCGTACCCCATACCTCCCACACTGTGTACCCCATATCTCCCATACTGTGTACCCCATACCTCCCACACTGTCAACCCCAGACCTCCCACACTGTGTACCCCATACCTCCCACACTGTGTACCCCATACCTCCCACACTGTCTACCCCAGGCCTCCCACACTGTGTACCCCATACCTCCCACACTGTGTACCTCATACCTCCCACACTGTGTACCCCATACCACCCACACTGTTTACCCCATATCTCCCACACTGTGTACCTCATACCTCATACACGGTGTACCCCATACCTCCCACACTGTCTACTCCATACCTCCCACACTGTCTACCCCATACCTCCCACACTGTCTACTCCATACCTCCCACACTGTGTACCCCATACCTCCCACACTGTGTACCCCATACCTCCCACACTGTGTACTCCATATCTCCCACACTGTGTACCCCATACCTCCCACACTGTGTATCCCATATCTCCCACACTGTGTACCCCATACCTCCCACACTGTGTAGCCCATACCTCTCACACTGTCTACTCCATACCTCTCACACTGTCTTCCCCAGACCTCCCACACTGTCTACCCAATACCTCCCACACTGTGTACCCCATACCTCCCACACTGTCTACTCCATACCTCCCACACTGTGTACCCCATACCTCCCACACTGTGTACCTCATACTTCCCACACTGTCTACCTCATACCTCCACACTGTCTACCCCATACCTCCCACACTGTCTACCCCATACCTCCCACACTGTCTACCCCATACCTCCCACACTGTCTACCCCATACCTCCCACACTGTCTACCCCATACCTCCCACACTGTGTACCCCATACATCCCACACTTTCTACCCCATACCTCCCACACTGTCTACCCCATACCTCCCACACTGTCTACCCCATACCTCCCACACTATCTACCCCATACCTCCCACACTGTCTACCCCATACCTCCCACACTGTCTACCCCATACCTCCCACACTGTCTACCCCATACCTCCCACACTGTCTACCCCATACCTCCCACACTGTATACCCCATACCTCCCACACTGTGTACCCCATATCTCCCACACTGTGTACCCCATACCTCCCACACTGTGTACCCCATACCTCCCACACTGTGTACCCCATACCTCCCACACTGTCTACCCCAGACCTCCCACACTGTGTACCCCATACCTCCCACACTGTGTACCTCATACCTCCCACACTGTGTACCCCATACCTCCCACACTGTGTACCCCATACCCCCCACACTGTCTACTCCATACCTCCCACACTGTGTACCCCATACCTCCCACACTGTGTACCCCATACCTCCCACACTGTCTACTCCATACCTCCCACACTGTCTACCCCATACCACCCACACTGTCTACTCCATACCTCCCACACTGTGTACCCCATACCTCCCACACTGTGTACCCCATACCTCCCACACTGTGTACCCCATATCTCCCACACTGTGTACCCCATACCTCCCACACTGTGTATCCCATATCTCCCACACTGTGTACCCCATACCTCCCACACTGTGTAGCCCATACCTCTCACACTGTCTACTCCATACCTCTCACACTGTCTTCCCCAGACCTCCCACACTGTCTACCCAATACCTCCCACACTGTGTACCCCATACCTCCCACACTGTCTACTCCATACCTCCCACACTGTGTACCCCATACCTCCCACACTGTGTACCTCATACTTCCCACACTGTCTACCTCATACCTCCCACACTGTCTACCCCATACCTCCCACACTGTGTACCCCATACCTCCCACACTGTCTACCCCATACCTCCCACACTGTGTACCCCATACCTCCCACACTGTCTTCCCCAGACCTCCCACACTGTCTACCCCATACCTCCCACATTGTGTACCACATTCTCCCACACTGTGTACCCCATACCACCCACACTGTGTACCCCATACCTCCCACACTGTGTACCCCATACCCCCCACACTGTCTACTCCATACCTCCCACACTGTGTACCCCATACCTCCCACACTATGTACCCCATACCTCCCACACTGTCTACCCCATACCTCCCACACTGTCTACCCCATACCTCCCACATTGTGTACCCCATACCTCCCACACTGTCTAACCCATACCTCCCACACTTTCTACCGCACACCTCCCACATTGTGTACCCCATACCTCCCACACTGTGTACCCCATACCTCCCACACTGTCTCCCCCATACCTCCCACACTGTGTACCCTATACCTCACACACTGTCTACCCCATACCTCCCACACTGTGTACCCCATACCTCCCACACTGTGTACCCCATACCTCCCACACTGTCTACCCCATACCTCCCACATTGTGTACCCCATACCTCCCACATTGTGTACCCCATACCTCCCACACTGTGTACCCCATACCTCCCACATTGTGTACCCCATACCTCCCACACTGTGTACCCCATACCTCCCACACTGTGTACCCCATACCTCCCACACTGTCTACCCCATACCTCCCACACTGTGTACCCCATACCTCCCACACTACCTACCCCATACCACCCACACTGTGTACCCCATACCTCCCACACTTTCTACCCCATACCACCCACACTGTGTACCCCATACCTCCCACACTGTCTACTCCATACCTCCCACACTGTCTACCCCATACCTCCCACACTGTGTACCCCATACCTCCCACACTGTGTACCCCATACCTCCCACACTGTCTACCCCATACCTCCCACACTGTGTACCCCATACCTCCCACACTGTGTACCCCATACCTCCCACACTGTGTACCCCATACCACCCACACTGTGTACCCCATACCTCCCACACTGTCTACCCCATACCACCCACACTGTGTACCCCATGCCTCCCACACTGTCTACCCCATACCTCCCACACTGTGTACCCCATACCTCCCACACTGTGTACCCCATACTCTCACACTGTGTACCCCATACCTCCCACATTGTGTACCCCATACCTCCCACACTGTCTACCCCATACCTCCCACACTGTGTACCCCATACCTCCCACACTGTCTACCCCATACCTCCCACACTGTGTACCCCATACCTCCCACACTGTGTACCCCATATCTCCCACACTCTGTACCCCATATCTCCCACACTGTGTACCCCATACCTCCCACACTTTCTACCTCATACCTCCCACACTGTCTACCCCATACCTCCCACACTGTCTACCCCATACCTCCCACACTATCTACCCCATACCTCCCACACTGTCTACCCCATACCTCCCACACTGTCTACCCCATACCTCCCACACTGTCTACCCCATACCTCCCACACTGTCTACCCCATACCTCCCACATTGTCTACCCCATACCTCCCACACTGCGTACCCCATACCTCCCACACGGTGTACCCCATATCTCCCATACTGTGTACCCCATACCTCCCACACTGTCAACCCCAGACCTCCCACACTGTGTACCCCATACCTCCCACACTGTGTACCCCATACCTCCCACACTGTCTACCCCAGGCCTCCCACACTGTGTACCCCATACCTCCCACACTGTGTACCTCATACCTCCCACACTGTGTACCCCATACCTCCCACACTGTTTACCCCATATCTCCCACACTGTGTACCTCATACCTCATACACGGTGTACCCCATACCTCCCACACTGTCTACTCCATACCTCCCACACTGTCTACCCCATACCACCCACACTGTCTACTCCATACCTCCCACACTGTGTACCCCATTCCTCCCACACTGTGTACCCCATACCTCCCACACTGTGTACTCCATATCTCCCACACTGTGTACCCCATACCTCCCACACTGTGTATCCCATATCTCCCACACTGTGTACCCCATACCTCCCACACTGTGTAGCCCATACCTCTCACACTGTCTACTCCATACCTCTCACACTGTCTTCCCCAGACCTCCCACACTGTCTACCCAATACCTCCCACACTGTGTACCCCATACCTCCCACACTGTCTACTCCATACCTCCCACACTGTGTACCCCATACCTCCCACACTGTGTACCTCATACTTCCCACACTGTCCACCTCATACCTCCCACACTGTCAACCCCATACCTCCCACACTGTCTACCCCATACCTCCCACACTGTCTACCCCATACCTCCCACACTGTCTACCCCATACCTCCCACACTGTCTACCCCATACCTCCCACACTGTGTACCCCATACCTCCCACACTTTCTACCCCATACCTCCCACACTGTCTACCCCATACCTCCCACACTGTCTACCCCATACCTCCCACACTATCTACCCCATACCTCCCACACTGTCTACCCCATACCTCCCACACTGTCTACCCCATACCTCCCACACTGTCTACCCCATACCTCCCACACTGTCTACCCCATACCTCCCACACTGTCTACCCCATACCTCCCACACTGTATACCCCATACCTCCCACACTGTGTACCCCATATCTCCCACACTGTGTACCCCATACCTCCCACCCTGTGTACCCCATACCTCCCACACTGTGTACCCCATACCTCCCACACTGTCTACCCCAGACCTCCCACACTGTGTACCCCATACCTCCCACACTGTGTACCTCATACCTCCCACACTGTGTACCCCATACCTCCCACACTGTGTACCCCATACCCCCCACACTGTCTACTCCATACCTCCCACACTGTGTACCCCATACCTCCCACACTGTGTACCCCATACCTCCCACACTGTCTACTCCATACCTCCCACACTGTCTACCCCATACCACCCACACTGTCTACTCCATACCTCCCACACTGTGTACCCCATACCTCCCACACTGTGTACCCCATACCTCCCACACTGTGTACCCCATATCTCCCACACTGTGTACCCCATACCTCCCACACTGTGTATCCCATATCTCCCACACTGTGTACCCCATACCTCCCACACTGTGTAGCCCATACCTCTCACACTGTCTACTCCATACCTCTCACACTGTCTTCCCCAGACCTCCCACACTGTCTACCCAATACCTCCCACACTGTGTACCCCATACCTCCCACACTGTCTACTCCATACCTCCCACACTGTGTACCCCATACCTCCCACACTGTGTACCTCATACTTCCCACACTGTCTACCTCATACCTCCCACACTGTCTACCCCATACCTCCCACACTGTCTACCCCATACCTCCCACACTGTCTACCCCATACCTCCCACACTGTGGACTCCATACCTCCCACACTGTGTACCCTATACCTCCCACACTGTCTACCCCATACCTCCCACACTGTCTACCCCATACCTCCCACACTGTCTACCCCATACCTCCCACACTGTCTACCCCATACCTCCCACACTGTGTACCTCATACCTTCCACACTGTGTACCTCATACCTCCCACACTGTCTACCCCATACCTCCCACACTGTCTACCCCATACCTCCCACACTGTGTACTCCATACCTCCCACACTGTCTACCCCATACCTCCCACACTGTCTTCCCCATACCTCCCACACTGTATAACCCATATCTTCCACACTGTGTACCTCATCCCTCCCACACTGTGTACGCCATACCTCCCACACTGTCTACCCCATACCTCCCACACTGTGTACCCCATACCTCCCACACTGTCTACCCCATACCTCACACACTGTGTACCCTATACCTCCCACACACTGTACCCCATGACTCCTGCTGCCCCACCATATGGCCCTCAATTATTGATCACTTCAATGTATAATGTTTGTGCTCTCTTAATACCTGAGGCTGAACTGCACTTTGCTCAACAATGCTGTTGTTTCTGACCATGTTTAGCTCCCCATCCTTTATTTGTACCATCCCCGAGATTACTTCTTTAAAATTCATTTTTACCGGATGTGGGTGTCGCCCTATTAGGCCATCATTTATTGTCCATCCCTAATTGCCCTTCACAAAATGATGGTGCGCTGCTTCTTTAACCGCTGCAGTGTAGTGTAGGTACACCCACTGTGCTATTAGAGAGGGAGTTCCAGGATTTTGACCCAGTGACAGTGATGGAACGACAATATATTTCCAAGTCAGGATGGTGAGTGACTTGGATAAGATTTTCCAAGTGGTGGTGTTCCCAGATATTTGCTGCCCTAGATGGTGGTGGTCATTGATTTGGAAGGTGCTGTCAAAGGAGCCTGTGTGAGTTCCCGCAGTGCATCTTGTAGACGGTACACACGGCTGCCACTGCTCGTCGGTGGTGGAGGGTTTGAATGTTTGCGGAAGGGGTGCCAATAAAGTTGGCTGCTTTGTCCTGGGTGGTGTCGAACTTCTTGTGTGTTGTTGGAGCTGCACTCCTCCAGGCAAGTGGGGAGTATTCCATCACACGCATTCCTTGACTTATGCCCTGTAGGTGGTTGACAGAGTTTGGGGTATCAGGAAGTGAGTTACTCGCTGCAGGATTCCTAGCCTCTGACCAACTCCTGTATTTATATGGCTAGTTCTGTTCAGTTTCTGGTCAATGGTAACCCCAGGATGACAATGGTGGGGGATTCAGTGATAGTAATGCCATTGAATGTCAAGGGGCAATAGTTGATACACTCTTGTAGGAGATGGTCATAGCCTGGCACTTTTATGGCACAAATGTAACTTGCCACTTGTCAGCCCAAGCCTGGATATTGTCCAGGTCAAGTTGCATTTGCACGTGGGCTGCTTCAGTATTTGAGGAATCGCAAATGGTGCTGAACATTGAAGAATTTATCCTCCGCAACTGGGATTTACCCCCAAGATTGGATTTATTCCTCCCAAACTGGGATTACCGCCCCAAACTGGGACAATGTTCCCCCCCCTCCCCAAGCTGGGGTTTGCCATCACCCACCTCCCCACCGAGTTCTGCACACATTAACTGAGACAATTATTGCCTGTTGTGTTTTTAACAGGACAGAGTTACATTTGCACCAAATGGCAGAGAGTCAGATATTTGGAATTTTACCATTGGCAAAGGTGAGTGAAGCTGAAGACTGCATTGTGGCACAGAAGAAACAGCGTAAGGTGGGTTAATTTGATGCACATGGTGGGTTCGTGGCAGTGCCCGTGTGTAATGGTCCGGGTGGGGGAAATGGCATTAGTGCCAGATGGTGGGAAGTGAAGGGTATGGCTAGGGCAACATTGCTGGCATTGAGGAAAGGATTTCACCTCATACAAGATCCTCCTGGAATTGATCAAAATTGTCTGCAAACCCATCATGTTTCATGTCTGTCTTATTTCTAACCTTAATCTTCTTAATAATACTTTAAATGCACCAATGGGCCCCAGCATGTTGACAGAGAGAATGATTGACAAGACATTCAAAAGGAATTTGTGGGAAATAAGGGGCGGGATTCTCCGACCCCCCGTCGGGTGGGAAAATCGCCGGGGGTCAGCGTGAATCCCGCCCCCGCCGTCCTCCTAATTCTCCCGCCCCCCAAAAAATTGCCCCGGCGTGAGTCGCGACGCCCGCCTCGGAGAATGGCGGGGTCCGGCGCGACTCAAAGGGCGCCGGGGCTGACCGAATTCTCCGGCCCACCATGGGCCGAAGTGCTGCCCGTTCTTTGCCAGTCCCGCCGGCGTAAATTAGAGTAGGTCTCTTACCAGCGGGACCTGGCGGCGCGGGCCTGGGGGGTCGCGGGGGGATCTGGCCCCGGGAGGTGCCCCCACGGTGGCCTGGCACACGGTCGGGGCACACCGATCCGCGGGCGGGCCTGTGCCGTGGAGGCACTCTATTGTTCCGCACCGGAGGCCGTGGTCCTCCGCCATTCCCGGTGCGGAAGCGAATCCCTCTGCGCATGCGCGGGGATGACGCCAGCATGCGCTGGCGTTCCCGCGCATGCGCCAACACGTGTGGCGGCAAGCCCCTTCCCCGCCGGCCGGCGGGGCGCCAACCACTCCGGGGGGGGCCTAGCCCCTGAAGGTGCGGAGGATTCCGCACCTTTGGGGCGGCCTGACGCCGGTGTGGTTCACGCCACTCCGTCCCGCCGGGACCCCCCCCCCCCCGCCGGGTAGGGGAGAATCCCACCCAAGACGTTTGGCTAATTTATCGAAAGGGAAGGGAGGAAGAATGCATTCGTCCCATCATATTGTCAGCAACGTTGTGTCTGGCAATGACCATATAATTATGTTTTGCTAGAAATTTGCAACCAGATGTTAAGATGGGAGAGGAAGGAGCTTCAACAGGCTGACTGGCCTTTTCTCATTGTTGACTTTACTTAGAGAAATGAGCTGTTCTATTCTCAGTCTGAACAGGCTATAGAACCTTCCTGGATGGACTGTTGAGTAGTAGGATCATTGTCACCTCTTTGTAATTCCACTAAGTCGTGCGGGCATTCCCCTGAGAAGGCTACTGAAGCTTTAGGATTTTTGGTTTTCTGCCTCCTTCCTTAATGTACTTCACCTTACAATCGAACGTATGCATTAGAAGCAGCAGGAGGCCACTCGGCCCCTCGAGCCTGTTTCGCCATTCAATGAGATCATGACTGACCTGATTGTAACCTCAACCCCACATTCCTGCTGACCCCCGATAACCTTTCACCGCCCCCCCCTTTGTGAATCAAAAGTCTGTCCAGCTCTGCTTTAGAAATATTCAAAGATTTTGTTTCAGAGAATCAGAGAAATTATAGAATTTACAGTGCAGAAGGAGGCCATTCAGCCCATCGAGTCTGCAGCGGCCCTTGGAAAAAGCACCATACATAAGCCGACACCCCCACCTGATCCCCGTAACCCTGTAACCCCACCTAGCCTTTGAACACGAAAGGCAATTTAGCGTGGCCAATCCACCTATCCTGCACATCTTTGGACCGCCTTTTGAGGCGGAGAAGTCCAGAGATTCACCACCTTTTGAGGGAAAACATTTGAGGGAAAACATTGAGGGAAAACATCTCTGATCTAAATGAGTGACCTCTTATTTTTAAACAGTGAACCCCCCCCTCCAGTCCTAGATTCTCCCACAAGAGGAAACATCCTCTCCCCATCCACCCTGTCAAGACCCCGCAGGATCTTGAAGGTTTTTTTCAATTTTAGTGCTATCCTGTTAGACCTGGTCCTTCAGTTGGGGTCCAGATGATTTCAGGATTCTACTAATAAGGCAACCTGTTTTTTTAAAAACATATTTATTTCTTTTACAATAACTCCACTCAGTAAAACAAAGGACCTTCTTTCTCCTCTGCAGACGTCGCCTTATCAAACATCGACAAGTATAGCAATTAATGAACTTAAAAAGTTGCCTTCCTATCAGTGCTGTTTCGTTTTAAGTGTAGAACATAGAACATTACAGCGCAGTACAGGCCCTTCGGCCCTCGATGTTGCGCCGACCTGTGAAACCACTCTAAAGCCCATCTACGCTATTCCCTTATCGTCCATATGTCTGTCCAATGACCATTTGAATACCCTTAGTGTTGGCGAGTCCACTACTGTTGCAGGCAGGGCATTCCACGCCCTTACTACTCTCTGAGTAAAGAACCTACCTCTGACATCTGTCTTATATCTATCTCCCCTCAATTTAAAGGTATGTCCCCTCGTGCTAGACATCATCATCCGAGGAAAAAGGCTCTCACTGTCCACCCAATCCAATCCTCTGATCATCTTGTATGCCTCAATTAAGTCACCTCTGAACCTTCTTCTCTCTAACGAAAACAGCCTCAAGTGCCTCAGCCTTTCCTCATAAGATCTTCCCTCCATACCAGGCACCATCCTGGTAAATCTCCTCTGCACCCTTTCCAATGCTTCCACATTCTTCCTATAATGCGGCGACCAGAATTGCACGCAATACTCCAAATGCGGCCGCACCAGAGATTTGTACTGCTGCAACATGACCTCATGGCTCCGAAACTCAATCCCTCTCCCAATAAAAGCTAACACACCGTACACCTTCTTAACAACCCTCTCAACCTGGGTGGCAACTTTCAGGGATCTATAGACATGGACACCGAGATCTCTCTGCTCATCCACACTGCCAAGAATCTTACCATTAGCCCAGTACTCTGTCTTCCTGTTATTCCTTCCAAAATGAATCACCTCACACTTTTCTGCATTAAACTCCATTTGCCACCTCTCTGCCCAGTGCTGCAGCTTATCTATGTCCCTCTGTAACTTGTAACATCCTTCCGCACTGTCCACAACTCCACCGACTTTCGTGTCATCTGCAAATTTACTCACCCATCCTTCTACGCCCTCCTCCAGGTCATTTATAAAAATGACAAACAGCAGTGGCCCCAAAACAGATCCTTGTTGTACGCCACTAGTAACGGGACTCCAGTCTGAACATTTCCCATCAACCACCACCCTTAGTCTTCTTCCAGCTAGCCAGTTTCTGATCCAAACTGCTAAATCACCCTGAATCCCATGCCTCCGTATTTTCTGCAGTAGCCTACCGTGGGGAACCTTATCAAACGCTTTACTGAAATCCATATACACCACATCAACTGCTTTACCGTCATCCACCTGTTTGGTCACCTTCTCAAAGAACTCAATAAGGTTTGTGAGGCATGACCTACCCTTCACAAAACCTTGTTGACTATCTCTAATCAAATTATTCCTTTCCAGATGATTATACATCCTATCTCTCATAAGCCTTTCCAACATTTTGCCCACAACAGAAGTAAGGCTCACTGGTCTATAGTTACCGGGGTTGTCTCTACTCCCCTTCTTGAACAAGGGGACAACATTTGCTAACCTCCAGTCTTCTGGCACTATTCCTGTAGACAAAGATGACTTAAAGATCAAAGCCAAAGGCTCAGCAATCTCCTCCCTAGCTTCCCAGAGAAACCTAGGATAAATCCCATCCGGTCCAGGGGACTTATCTATTTTCACACTTTCCAGAATTGCTAACACCTCCTCCTTATGAACCTCAAGCCCTTCTAGTCTAGTAGCCTGAATCTCAGTATTCTCCTCGACAACATTATCTTTTTCCTGTGTGAATAGTGACAAGAAATATTCATTTATCACCTCTCCTATCTCCTTGGACTCCAAGCACAACTTCCCACTACTGTCCTTGACTGGCCCTACTCTTACCCTCGTCATTCTTTTATTCCTGACATATCTGTAGAAAGCTTTAGGGTTATCCTTGATCCGACCTGCCAAAGACTTCTCATGTCCCCTCCTGGCTCTTAGCTCTCTCTTTAGTTCCTAGCTAACTTGTAACTCTCGAGCGCCCTAACTGAACCTTCATGTCTCATCTTTACATAAACCTCCTTCTTCCTCTTGACAAGTGTTTCGACTGCTTTAGTAAACCACGGTTCCCTTGCTCGACCACTTCCTCCCTGCCTGACAGGCACATACTTATCAAGGACACGCAGTTGCTGTTCCTTGAACAAGCTCCACATTTCCATTGTGCCCATCCCCTGCAGTTTTCCTCTCCATCCGACGCATCCTAAGTCTTGCCTCATCGCATCATAATTGCCTTTCCCCCAGATATAACTCTTGCCCTACGGTATATGCCTATCCCTTTCCATCACTAAAGTAAACGTAATGGAATTGTGGTCACTATCACCAAAGTGCTCACCTACCTCCAAATCTAACACCTGTCCTGGTTCATTACCCAGTACCAAATCCAATATGGCCTCGCCTCTCGTTGGCCTATCTACATACTGTGTCAGGAAACCCTCCTGCACACATTGGACAAAAACAGACCCATCTAAAGTACTCGAACTATAGCGTTTCCAGTCAATATTTGGAAAGTTAAAGTCCCCCATAACAACTACCCTGTTGCTTTCGCTCCTATCCAGAACCATCTTTGCAATCCTTTCCTCTACATCTCTGGAACTTTTCGGAGGCCTATAGAAAACCCCTAACAGGGTGACCTCTCCTTTCCTGTTTCTAACCTCAGCCCATACTACCTCAGTAGACGAGGCCTCATCAAACATCCTTTCGTCCACCGTAATACTGTCCTTGACGAACAATGCCACTCCTCCCCCTCTTTTACCACCTTCCCTGAGCTTACTGAAATATCTAAACCCCGGCACCTGCAACAACCATTCCTGTCCCTGCTCTGTCCATGTCTCCGAAATGGCCACAACATCGAAGTCCCAGGTACCAACCCATGCCACAAGTTCACCCACCTTATTCCGGATGCTCCTGGCATTGCAGAAGACACACTTTAAACCACCTTCCTGCCTGCCGGTACAGTACACTCCTGCAACTTTGAAACCTTACTCATGACCTCACTACTCTCAACCTCCTGTGTACTGGAGCTACAACTCAGGTTCCCAAGCCCCTGCTGAACTAGTTTGAACCCTCCCGAAGAGCATTAGCAAATTTCCCCCCCAGGATATTGGTACACCTCTGGTCCAGGTGTAGACCATCCCGTTTGTAGAGGTCCCACCAATTCCAGAATGAGCCCCAGTTATCCAGAAATCTGAAACCCTCCCTCCTGCTCCATCCCTGTAGCCACGTGTCCAACTCCTCTCTCTCCCTATTCCTCGTCTCGCTATCACGTGGCACGGGTAACAGTCCAGAGATAATACTCTGTTTGTCCTAGATCTAAGTTCCCACCCTAGCTCCCTGAATTCCTGCCTTACATCCCTATCCCTTTTCCTACCTATGTCATTGGTACCTATGTGGACCACGACTTGGGGCTGCTCCCCCTCCACCTTATGGATCCCAAACCACAATTTGAGACATCACGCACCCTGGCACCTGGGAGGCAACACACCAACCGCGAGTCTCTCTCGTTCCCACAGAATCTCCTATCTATCCCCCTAACTATGGAGTCTCCAATGACCAATGCTCTACTCCTCTCTCCCCTTCCCTTCTGAGCAACAGGGACAGACTCTGTGCCAGAGACCTGTACCCCATGGCTTACCCCTGGTAAGTCCCCTCCCCTAACAGTATCCAAAGTGGTGTCCTTGTTACTAAGGGGAACGACCACAGGGGATCCCTGTACTGGCTGCTTCCTCCCAGCCCCTCTCACCGTCACCCATCTACCTTTATTCTTCGGAGTAACTACATCCCTGAAGCTACTATGTATGACCACCTCTGCCTCCCGAATGATCCGAAGTTCATCCAGCTCCAGTTCCCTAACGCGGTTTCTGAGGAGCTGGAGATGGGTGCACTTCCCACAGATGAAATCAGCAGGGACACTGAAGGCGTCCCTCACCTCAAACATTCTGCAGGAGGAACATTGCACTGCCTTCCCTGCCATCCCCCTAGATAAAAAAAGAAAGAAAGAGCTTACCTGTTATTCACTCCCCTTCTCAGCAAGCACTCACTCAGCAACCTCTGCGCCCCACACGATAACACCTGAGGGAAAATAAAAATAAAAAACGACTTACCAGTCACCAGCCAGTCCCTTACCTGCAGGCTGTGATGTCACGTTTCAACTTCTTTCTACTTCTACCTGCCCTCGAGCCTTCCTCTTAATCTTTACAGCGGTTGTTTTTTTTTGGTTAGAGGATGGGGTAGGGAGGGAAACACTGAAGAAGTGTTTCGGGTTTAAGTGTCACTTGACAACAGCTCCTCCACAAACCAAACTGTGGGGAGATCCTGGATCGCTCTTTAGATTACCAACTCTGGACTCCTCCGAGCCGACACTTCACTCTTGCTGCAGCCCGCTCCAAGCTCCCCGGGTGTGACGTTGCTTGTTTTCCCATTCCTCAGGTGGAGGAGAAGCAGAGAGCTTCCTCAGCATTCGGCAGACTTCAGGCAGCCATGGAGACACTGGGATTCACAGCGGATGAACAAATGTCCATTTGGCGTGTGCTGGCGGCTATCTACCACCTTGGAGCTGCTGGGGCCTGTAAAGGTAATGCCACCTGTAGACACTGGGGGTGCTAGAGGAAGACAGTAATCCACTTCTTCTCAGTGGCAGAATATATGCCTGGTGATTTTAGCTAGATTTATGAACGGTTTTTCCTTTGTTTGCCCAGTAGTTTCATTGGAACATCTGGCATATAATCTAAAAGTCTCACACCTGGGGCGAAATTCTCCCCCAACGGCGGGATGTCCGCCGACTGGCGCCAAAGCCGGCGCCAATCAGACGGGCATCGCGCCGGCCCAAAGGTGCGGAATGCTCCGCATCTTTGGCGGCCTAGCCCCAACATTGAGGGGCTAGGCCGACGCCGGAGGAAATGGCGTTTGTTTCCCCGCCAGCTGGCGCGGAAATGCGGCGCATGCGCGGGAGCGTCAGCGGCCGCTGTCAGTTTCCCGGCGCATGCGCGGGAGCGTCAGCAGCCGCTGTCAGTTTCCCGCGCATGCGCAGTGGGGAGAGTCACTTCCGCCTCCGCCATGGTGGAGGCCGTTGCGGAGGTGGAAGGGAAAGAGTGCCCCCACGGCACAGGCCCGCCCGCGGATCGGTGGGCCCCGATCGCGGGCCAGGCCACCGTGGGGGCACCCCCCGGGGTCAGATCGCCCCGCGCCCCCCCCCAGGACCCCGGAGCCCGCCCACGCCGCCTGGTCCCGCCGGTAAATACCAGGTTTGATTTACGCCGGCGGGACAGGCAATTTCTGGGTGAATCCAGCGGGGGGTCCCGCCAACCGGCGCGGCCGGATTCCCGCCCCCGCCCAATCTCCGGGAGCGGAGACTTCGGCGGGGGCGGGGGCAGGATTCACGGTGGCCAACGGCCATTCACCGACCCGGCGGGGGGGGGTCGGAGAATGACGCCCCAGTAGTGCAGATCTTGAAGCTCCATTTATTGAAAATCTTGGCCGTGATTCTCCCTTTTAGGGGCTATGTCCCCACGTCCATTTGAAAACGGGCGAGAACCACTCCAGACTTTTTCCTCGAAGGTCCGGGGTGATTCTCCATTTTCCAGGGGGCTAGCAGAGCCCCGGCGTGCGTCCCACAGCTCTAGCTGCCGGCGGGGCCCTGCTAGCTAGACCGCGCGACCGCGCAAGCGCACGGTGGCCGCAAGCGGGTCCGCGCATGCGCACGGCGGCCCACCTCGGCGCGGGCGCCGCCAACGTAGTGGAGCCACACAGCGGGCCTCATGGAGGAAGGTAGGTCCCTCCCAGGCCGCGATGGCTCGCCGATCGGTGGCCCCCGATCGCGGGCCTGCCCACCGCTGAGGCACCCCCCCAGAGTCAGATACTCCCCGCCCCCCATCAGGACCGCCACCGCGGCCGCGGGTCCCAGCTCCCGCCGGGTGGTACCACATGTAAATCACCTCGGCGGGAGTTTGGCCTCTTTCAGCGGCCCCCGACCGCGCCGTGTTGACCCCGCGTGCGGGACTGGCGTGTCCGCGGAGAATCGCGGTAGTGCCGTCACGCCAGATTTCCGGCGTGAACGACTATTCTCCGCCCCCGCGCCAGGCGCAATTCCGACCCGGATGGTTGGAGAATGTTCTTAAAGGAAACAGAATTCGAAACATTAAAGTGGGAAAAAATATTTTTCAGCAAAAAACCAGTCACTGACTTTAAACTTAAGATTTGACGTGTATGGGAGCGATAGTATCTGATTGGCTTGTTGGATATGTATTGGATACCAGGTACTCAGTGAATCATAGAATCACTGCAGTGCAGAAGGAGGCCATTCGGCCCATCAGGTCTGCGCTGATCCTCTGAAAGAGCACCCTACCTAGGTCCATGACCCACCCTATCCCCGGAACCCAATAACCCCAACTAACCTTTGGATACTAACGGCCAATCCACCTGACCCGCACGTCTTCGGACTGTGGGAGGAAACCGGAGCACTCGGAGGAAACCAAACAGACCCGGGGAGAACGTGCAGACTCCACACAGACAGTCACCCAAGCCCGGAATTGAACTCGGGTCCCTGGCGCTGTGAGGCAGCAGTGCTAACCACTGTGTCACCGTGCCTCCCAAGTAAACTACTTTGAGTGAGCATCTTCTACAGTGTTGGCCTGGTGAAGACGGAACAGTGATTCATATCAGTTTTCAATTGGAAATTATTCACAAGTGCTAAGCAGTATTAAAGTCATGAGAATGGGCAGTGGCTCTCAATATATTTCCTATAGAGTTTGCTTCAGGATTCTTTACAATACCTTAAACTGAAGCAGCCTCTTTACGTTGATCAAACCACCTTGTGTTCCAAACAATGCACAGTATCAAGTTGGCTCCTTTTGGACGCACCGTTACCTATGGCCTAGACGCACTTCAGTGTATCCTGGTCAGAACTGGTGACCGCCGGAATAATTCACATTCTTCTATTCTTTGACGGGAGCACCGTTGATAAATTTCCCTGATCTTACCGCCACCAGCCCTCCCCCTCCCCACCTCCCTGCACCCCGTTTCCCCAAAACACAGTCAGAACAGGATGGCCGTAATCAAAGATGAATGATGCACTGGGACACATCACCCAAACCCTGATAATAGCAGTTCCAGAGCATAATCCCATTCTCGCTTCTCTAGTCACATATAATCTTAACTAATATATGATTGGAAGTTATCGGTCTTTTGTCACGGCCAGCGTAGCATTTAGTACGGGCATCTAAAACCCTGGCTAGCTGCATTATATAAATCAACGACAGACATTCTTACTATTGTCTCATTGTGTTCTTTCTTTCTCATGAGCAGCAGCTCCATGTTCTTTGTGATTGCCAATGGCTCTGATTGAATAATCAGTTATGACTGTCAGGGCAGCAGACATGATGTGGAGATGCCGGCGTTGGACTGGGGTGAGCACAGTAAGAAGTCTTCCAGCAACAGGTTAAAGTCCAACAGGTTTGTTTCAAATCACTAGCTTTCGGAGCACTGCTCCACAGGATTCACCTGAGGAAGGAGCAGTGCTCCGAAAGCTAGTGATTTGAAACAAACCTGTTGGACTTTACCCTGGTGTTGTAAGACTTCGCACAGGGCAGCAGGCATACAGCCTTGTGCTTCCGAATGAAGGAATTGTGCTGGGACAATATGGTTAAGTTATGGCTTTGGTTTTTTAAGGTTCAGATAGACCAAAATGTGCCATCTCTCCCGAGTCACTCAAGATGCCTCCAATAGAGTTACTCAATCTGCCCATCTGAATGTGGCAATCTTGATTGTAACCTGGACCAGCTAGTTGATGAATATTCATTTGCTGATGTGCAGCTAAGTGCAAGTTGAATCTTGGATTTGTTTTGGTGCTGCCTCTGGTAGGGTGTGTTGTTGATTGAGCGTATGGAAACGGCTATATCACTGGAAAGTGGACCATACATGCTTGACATGGCAGCAGCAGTATTTAGTGTAACGTGAGTGAGGTACCAGTGATGCAGTCTCGACCAATCCCTCATGCAAGGCTACCTCGTGAGTCGAAGTGAGTGATGAGGTATTTGTGACGCAGTCGGGGCAAATCCCTCAGGCAAAGCTACCACACGCGAGTTTGGGTAACTGGGTCGGAAGCACGTTGCAGTAAAGGTGACAGGTTTGACAGTGGAGGTGCTGGCAGCAAGACCTGGCAGCTGTGCGGTGAAGGTTTAGTGCCCCTTCCAGGGCAGGGTGGCAGCTGTGCGGTGGAGCTGCACGGTGTACCGGGGAGTGTTGACGTGAGACAAGCAGTCAAAGTGAAGGTGCGGCTACGACAGGAGGACTGGCTCTGATGGGAAGGTGTGGAATCATTCCTTTTGTTGTGACAGTGTGGGCAGATGGCGCCGAGCATTTGAAAATCACTCCAGATGGTTAGACATTTTCACAAGTCAAGTGGTGTGGACAGCTACAACACATAGGCGTGAAGTAATTCAATGCAGCGAAAGAAAGACACAGACTATATTACACAATAGAGACAGGCTGTGCTGCAGAATAAATGTTACTGTTTATAAGGCTACCGTGAACTCAATTATGATCTGGATGGCGAGCTGTCCTTTCAGGCTCATTTGATGTATCTCTAAATATCATTCTGCACCACGTCCGACCATGAGACTAAATGGAAACAACGTTGGGGCTCCTCTATATTGCAGTCCATGAGACTATATCCCAATACCCCATTATAAGTGAGACCATGGGTGGAAATCTCTGAAAATGGGGCTATGTCCCCATGCCCGTGGGAAAACGGGCGCAAATCACTCTGGACTTTCCTGGAGAAAGACAAGAGTGATTGTCCGTTTTGAAGGGGGCTGGCAGGGCCCCGAAGTAGTCCTCACAGCTCCGTCTGCCGATACGGCGTTCTGCACTTCCGGCCGCGGGTCTGCGCAAAATGGCGGACCCACACAGTGGGCCGACCCCGACAAAATAGGCCCCCCCCCCAGATCGTGCGCGTCCGCCGATCGGTGGCCCCCGATCGCGAGCCTGGCTGTCCTGAAGCCCCCCCCCCCCCGGTAACGGTTCCCCCCGCCCCCCACCAGGGTGGCTGCGGACTGAGTCCGCTGGGTGGAACCGTGAGTGAACCATGCCGGCGGGAACCCAGCAAGTTGCCGGCAGAGAATCGCCGTGGGGGCCTCTTTCAATGGCCCCTGACTGGCGCCGTGTCGACTGCGCGCGGGGGATTGCCGACGATTCTCCAGTCGCCGGAGAATCACGGGAGCGGCGCCGGACCCGATCGAAATATTATTGGCCTATCCACCCCAATTCTTCATTCTTGCTTCAAACTATAGAGGGATTGCTGGAATCTTCAATCATTTTCTGGTAAAGTTTCTTATACCGAGCTTGAATATCAGTGATTCAGTCGATCTGATTTTTGCCTTGATCCCTGTAAGATGGATATCAGTAGACATCCGATGGTATTTATACTGAGAACATTTCGGCAGCACGGTAGCACAAGTGGATAGCACTGTGGCTTCACAGCGCCACGGTCCCAGGTTCGATTCCCCGCTGGGTCGCTGTCTGTGCGGAGTCTGCACGTTCTCCCCGTGTGTGCGTGGGTTTCCTCCGGGTGCTCCTGTTTCCTCCCACATTCCAAAGATGTGCAGGTTAGGTGGATTGGCCATTCTAAATTGCCCTTAGCGACCAAAAAGGTTAGGAGGGTTTTTTGTGTTACGGGGATAGGGTGGAAGTGAGGGCTTAAGTGGGTCGGTGCAGACTTGATGGGCCGAATGGCCTCCTTCTGCACTGTATGTTCTATGTTCCATTCAATTATGATGGGAACATTTCACTGGCTAAGTCCTTTAATTACTCACAACTCTCATTGGCTGGTTACAAATACAACTGCATGTTTTATTATCAAAATGTATTTTTAAAATAACAATGCAAGCAGTTAATAAAGAGCAAAATTCCATTTGATATATTTAATTAAATTCGTCTTTCAAAGTGTGACCTGAAATTCAAAGTTTGATTTTAAACTTTCATTCATAATAATAATAATCCTTTTTAGTGTCACAAGTAGGCTTACTTTAACACTGCAATGAAGTTACTGTGAAAATCCCCTAGTCGCCACACTCCGGCGCCTGTTCGGGTACACTGAGGGAGAATAATTCAGAATGTCCAATTCACCCAACAGCACATCTTTCGGGACTTGTGGGAGGAAACCGGAGTAACCCAAGCCGGGAATCGAAGACGGGCCCCTGGTGCTGTGAAGCAACAGTGCTAACCACTATGCTACCGTGCCGCCATGAATTGCTTGTAGAATGGTGCCAAGTATTAGGAACATAGAAACATAGTGACAGGCGTGGGCCTTTCAGCCCATCGAGCCTGTTCCGCATTCAATGCGATCATGGCTGATCAGACAGGCAAATGCCTTTTACGCTAACTATCTCCATAACCCTTTGTATTATTGTCAAGCAGAAATCTATCAATCTCTGCTTTAAACAGACTCAATGACTGAGCTTCCACATGCCTCGGGGGCAGAGAATTCCAAAGATTCGCAATCCTTTGTGTCAAGAAAGTTCTCCTCATCTCTGTTCTAAGTGGCATCCCCTGCATTTATATATCTGGTGCAGGTTTGTCATTTGAGGAGTATTCAGACCAACAATGTTCCACACATCATGGAAAAGATTGGAAATACGTTTTGAAAGGATAAATGTGATTGAAAATGTTGGGATCCAAGGCGGTCCCATGCTGCACGGAGTTCCGTGCCATAGCAGACCATGTTCTCATAGAGACCCAGTGTATGTTAATGTAGAACTGTAAGTAGAATTAACATGTTGAAAGGTGTTAATGTTTTGTCTGCAGCATTATGGCCAACAATATCAGACTGGGCCACCTGACACTGAGCTAGGGGCTGCCTAAGTTTTCCAAAATGTAATCTTGGACATCAAACGATTGGCTTTCAAATCTGGTCCATTCCTCCACCATATATCTCTGAGTTTTGGGCGGGATTTAGTGACCCCCCTTTGCGCTCGACATGAATCCGGGCTCACTGAGTGTATCGCGCATGAGCCCAAAACCGGGCTCCGCATCAGGTGCTGGGCCAATCACGAGTCACCGACTCACACCGCCTGGTGATATCTGGATCTCGTCCAGCTCAAGGCTCATTTAAATACCCGGACACAGGATTCACCCGGCGCCCAGAACTCACCGGTTGTACCTGGGAGAACTCGCCAGAGCGCCATTTAGCACTGGTCCACACAAACGTGGATCAGGGGTAATGGCATCTTGGGGGGGGGGGGTCTCCCAGGCCATGGGAGACCACAGGGTGGTCAGGGACAGGACAAGGTGGTATGCTGGCACTCCGTGGCACCTTGGCACCATGACACTGCCAGCGTGGCACCCCAACAGTGCCACCTGGGCACACGGGGGGCAGTGACACGCTGGCACTGTCAGAATGCCAGGCTGGAAGTGCCACAGTTCCTGGATGCCAGGTTGGCACTGCCAGGGGTTGGGCCCATGGAGGGCCTTGCCAGGAAGATGGGGGTGAGGGGTGGGTGTTCCCCTGGACCTCCCCAAGGTTGGTGGGATCAATGGGGGTTATAGAAATGGTGGATTCCTGGATAGTGGGGGAGGGGGGGGGGAGAGATCGGCAGCCGCTCAAAATGGCACCCTGATCTGTGAGAAGCCTTTCCTGCTCGCCAGCAGAAACCTTTTAACATTTTTTTATTGACTGTGATAAGTAAAACCAAAACAAAGCAGTGCAACATAATGATTACTTCAAGTAGTTAGCAGTAATTGAGTACAAAATGTACTGGTGCCTGAATTAATTGTCGTAAAGCTTTATTGGGACTGATGTGGTCTCACACGGAAAAGAGATTAATCTAAGAGACTGGTTTGGGATTGAATTGCTCTCGCATGCGTGTCTATATATACATAATATTTATCTCTATACATACATATATGCTACAAGTTTTATGAAACTGTTATGTCAGTTTTATGTCTTCTTCTTCCCATACGTTTGAAATAATCGAGATGTTGGAGCTTCATCAAGTGTATTTCTTGCATCTCACTATGCGGCTGGACAACTGAGACATTGGCCTGGATATTCATGGAATCGTGGAGATTCCGCACCTTAGTCTGGTTTAGCACAGCGGGCTAAACAGTTGGCTTGTAATGCAGAGCAAGGCCAGCAGCGCGGGTTCAATTTCCGTACCGGTCTCCCCGAACAGGCGCCGGAATGTGGCGACTAGGGGCTTTTCACAGTAACTTCATTGAAGCCTACTTGTGGCAATAAGCGATTATTATACCGGGGCTGGTTTAGCACAGTGGACTAAACAGCTGGCTTGTAATGCAGAGCAAGGCCAGCAGCGCGGGTTCAATTCCTGTACCGGCCTCCCTGAACAGGCGCTGGAATGTGGCGACTAGCGGCTTTTCACAGTAACTTCATTGAATCCTACTTGTGACAATAAGTGTTTATTATAATTACTTAATGATATCAGGACACTGAATCTTGTACTCCAGCCCCCATTTCCAAGGGATCCAGTTTTTTGCCAGTTGGAATAGGGGCAGGATGTAATTCCTAAATATTGGAAACTTGAACCCAACAGGGTCCTTTGAACCCAAAGAGAAAATGCTGGAAAATCTCAGCAGGTCTGGCAGCATCTACAGGGGGAGAAAAGAGCTAACGTTTCGAATCCTCATGATCCTTTGTCGAAGGTATTTTGAACTCAGTGTTGAGTTAAACAGACCACACTTTTGCTGGAATAAGGACTGCTTCCTACAGAGTGGAACTTAGACATGAATGTCTGTGTAATGACCTCCAATTGGCATTATTGGTTGGCCAATTGGAGTATGAGCTCCCTCAATGATAGCTCATTGAGGGGGCCCATATAAGCACCTGTGTAGGCTTTGTGAGGGAGTCTTAAGTTGACTGGAATTCTAGCAGCACTGTTTGGAGCTGCTCTTGTATATAATTATTACAAATGAATACTGGTGTGGTGACGGGGCCCCTGCCTCCTGTGGATTATTACAGTGGCGACGAGGTAAACAAAGAACCTTGCGGAGACCAGCTGCCGCACTCGGAGGGTAAGCCTTGCTCTTTCAAAAATGCCTCTTTTTTGGGAAGTTGGATGCATTCGACCCGACTATTGAGGACTAGTCCCAGTATGTGCAGAGAATGTGTTACTTTTTCCAGGCCAATGAGATAACGGAGGACGGAAGGAAACGGGTTATCCTGCTGTCGGCGTGCGGACCCTCAACCTTCGCCATTATACATAGTCTAACTTATCCCGATATGCCGGACACGATACCTTTCCAAGAATTAACGAAATTGGTGGAAGAGAGCTATGACCCAAAACCACCCCTCATTTTGCGTAGATACAGATTCTACACAACGAAGCGGGAAGACAGAGAATCAGTCACAAATTTTTTGACCCACCTGAGAAGGCTGGTGGAAAAATGTGAGTTCGGCCCAACGCTGAATGAAATGCTTCGGGACCAGTTAGTGTGTGGCATAAATGACCTCCAAATACAGAAGCGCCTGTTGGCGGAAACACAGCTAGACTGCAGGCGGGCGTTACAGCTCGCACTGTCCCTAGAAAAGGCAGCAAGTGGGGCACAGGAACTACAGGGCACGCCAATGGAGGTAGATACCTGGGAGAGGGACTACCACAATGGGTACAGCTACCAGGTAGCCGCCCTCAGGAAAAGCCTGAGGAACAGAGGGCCAAAGGAAAACCCCAGAACTGCCCCCAAGTCTGCTAGGACTAACTGGAGACAGAGGGAACTACCGGCTGAGGCTCCCCCAACAGAGAAGGACCGTTTCTGGCACCAGACAGAGTGGGGTAACAGCGACAGAAACCCTAGAAGAGGTGCAAAAGAGGAATAGCACGTGGGGGCGCAGGGAAGTACACAACTTGCCCCATCCTCCTCCGAAGGGGAACAGTTATATAATATTGTGACGAAGAAAGCAGAACCTATTAAGGTTACCCCACGGGTGAACGGTCGGCCGACAATAATGGAAATAGACACGGGTGCGGCCGTATCAGTAATGGGAGTGGCAGCATTTTTAAAAACATCAAAGATGGACTCGAGCCACTAACCCTAACAAAAACATCGACAAAACTTAAAACCTATACGGGGGAACCCCTGGAAGTTCTAGGCACGACCCATGTACCCGTGGAATATGACAAACAATTGCTCAGATTACCATTGACGATAGCAGAGGGCTCCGGACTGCGACGGAACTGGCTGAAAGACCTAAACTTAGATTGGATGAAAATTTTCCAGAGTGGAAGCGGGCAGTTGAGTGGAGTACTCCAAAAATACCCGGAGGTTTCCAAGAAGGTTTGGGGGAAATTATAGGCGCCAAAGCAACTTTACACGTGGACCCAGAAGCCCTTCCGAAATTTTGTAAGGCCAGGCTGGTACCTTTTGCATTAAGGAAGAAAGTAGATGTCGAAATAGAAAGGTTATGGCGCGACGGCATTATCAGACCAGTACAGTTCTCTGAATGGGCAGCACCGGTGGTACCAATTTTGAAGCCAGACGGCTCGATACGTCTCTGTAGAGATTTCAAACAGACGGTAAACAAATACGCACTGCTGGACAAATACCCCATCCCGAAAATAGACGACCTATATGCCAAATTGGCAGGTGGGCTTTTGTTCACACAACTGGACATGAGCCACGCCTACCTGCAGTTAAAACTGGACAAGGACTCCCAGAAGTTCGCTACGATAAACACCCTGAAGGGACTTTTTCGTTATACTAGGCTACCCTTCGGAGTGTCATCAGCCTGCGCTATATTCCAGCGCACGATGGAAAATATTCTGCAGGGACTACCGCAGGTGGCGATTTATTTGGACGATGTCTTAATCACGGGTAGGACAAACGGGGAACACTTAAGGAACCTGGAGGAAGTGCTCAGGCGTTTCGCAAAGGCAGGCGTATGGCTGAAAAGAGAAAAATGTGTTTTTCTGGCCCCACAAGTGACGTACCTGGGATATAAAGTAGACGAGTCGGGCTTACTCCCATTGGAAGACAGAGTAAGGGCAATAAAAGAAGCCCCAGCTCCCACCACGGTCCAGGAGCTACGATCATTTCTAGGATTGGTAACATATTATGGCAAATTTATTGAAAATAGGGCGTCCATCCTAGAACCCCTCCACCAGCTACTAAAAAAGGGACAAGAATGGAAATGGTCCGCCCGCCAAAACCGAGCATCTAGGGACATTAAGGAACAGCAGTCATCCGAAAATGTCTTAGAGCATTATGACCCAAGGAAGGAGTTGGTGGTCATGTGTGACGTATCACCTTACGGGGTAGGAGCCGTCTTAGCCCATAGAGGAAGGAATGGGGATGAACGGCCAATAGCCTATGCTTCGAGGACCTTGGCGATGGCTGAGAGAAAGTACGCCCAAATTGAGAAGGAAGGACTGGCGGTGATATTTGCAGTAAAAAAATTTCACCAGTATCTGGGCGGAAATTCACCATAGTGACGGACCCTAAGCCCAACGCTGGGCGTTGCTACTGGCGGCGTATAGATACATTCTGGAGCACAGACCGGGAACGTGAGTAGCAAATGCAGATGCTTTGAGCAGACTTCCCCTCCCAGACACCCCGCCGCTAATACCGAAAGTAGAGGGGACAGTAATGACTCTAATCTTTTGGACACCCTACCAGTGGACGCACAACATATTCGGTTGTGGATGCAAAAAGACCCAGTTTTAGCCAAGATGAAGCATTTACTGCTAACAGGGGAACTGGAGAGACCAGTGGAGCTCCAGATGCACCCATACTGGAGCAGAAGGGACCAAATAACTGTAGAAGACGGTATCCTATTATGGGGAGCCCGGGTAATAGTCCCAGCTCAGGACCGTCGGGCAATCTTAACCGAGTTACATCACGGACACCCAGGGGTGTCTAAAATGAAGATGCTAGCTCGAAGCTACGTTTGGTGGCCAGGATTGGACACAGGCATAGCAGCCTTGGTACGTCGGTGCCAGGAGTGCCAACAGGGGCAAAGAGTGCCACCAGCTGCGCCATTGCACCCGTGGGAATGGCCAGGCAGACTGTGGACCCGCCTGCATATTGACCACGCCGGCCCTTTCATGAGCTCCATGTTTTTGGTGATAGTGGACGCCCACTCCAAATGGTTGGACGTCCACCGGGTAAACGCGGCAAGCACAGCATCGACAATTGAAAAGCTCAGGGCCTCGTTTGCAACACATGGACTTCCGGAGGTATTGGTGTCGGACAATGGAACGGCATTCACAAGTGGGGAATTTGGAAAATTCCAAAAGGGAAACGGAGTCCGCCACATCAAAACGGCCCCTTACCATCCAGCGTCCAACGGCCTGGCAGAGAGAGCGGTCCAGACACTAAAAGCGGGACTCAAGAAGCAGCCGACAGCATCAATGGACACAAAGCTCTCCTGCTGGCTGTTTGATTACAGGACCACACCGCATTCCACAACGGGCATACCGCCAGCTGAACTCTTAATGGGAAGGCGGCTGCGAACGAGGCTGAGTCTCCTTTCCCAAATTTAACGGGGAAAGTGGAGAAACAACAGGAGGCCCAACGCAGGGGGCGTGATAATAGTCGGCAGCAGAGACATTTCCAGGTGGGGGCACCGGTTTGGGTCAAGAATTATGGGAATGGACCAACGTGGGTCAAAGGCACGGTAGAGTCACAAACAGGGCCCATATCATATAAAGTTTCGATAGGAGGTGAGGTGCTGAAGAAACACCTAGACCAAAGTGGAACCACACCTGGAGGCAGTCGAAGCAGGACCGCCTCAAGCTGGGATAGCTCAGACGGGAAAGATCCCCAGCCCCGAGCAATTTCTCCAGACCCCGTCATCCAGGAGTCGGAGATGGACACGTTCGACGAGGCCGCAGCGACACCTCTCCCCGAGGAGGAGGAAGTACAACCTCCAAGGAGGTCGTCAAGGAAAAGACGGGAACCTATAAGGTACACCCCACCCACGTCGGAGAACGACCCGGCGGATGACACAGAGGTGACAGACCCGGACAGGAGGAGCAGAAAGAAGCTCCGAGGAATGCCAGCTGGCAGGAATTCCTCGGACCTTGGGGGGGGGGGAGGGGTGTAATGACCTCCAATTGGCATTATTGGTTGGCCAATTGGAGTATGAGCTCCCTCAATGATAGCTCATTGAGGGGGCCCATATAAGCACCTGTGTAGGCTTTGTGAGAGTTTTAAGTTGACTGGAATGTTAGCAGCACTGTTTGGAGCTGCTCTTGTATGTAAGTTATTGCAAATAAATACTGGTGTGGTGACGGAACCCCTGCCTCCTGTGGATTATTACAGTGTGCAAAAGTTGGATAAGGTCTGCAGAGACCTTCAAGCTGTCAAGTTATTTAAATCTCCTGCTCTTTAGAGTTTGAAGAAAACTGCTGTGCCACTGGTCTGAAAAAGCTTTGGTGCTTGAAATTTCAGTAGCTGCTTTTGGACAAAAGCCTGATGAACATTATTGCATAGAACATAGAACATAGAACAATACAGCGCAGTACAGGCCCTTCGGCCCACGATGTTGCACCGAAACAAAAGCCATCTAACCTACACTATGCCATTATCATCCATATGTTTATCCAATAAACTTTTAAATGCCCTCAATGTTGGCGAGTTCACTACTGTAGCAGGTAGGGCATTCCACGGCCTCACTACTCTTTGCGTAAAGAACCTACCTCTGACCTCTGTCCTATATCTATTACCCCTCAGTTTAAAGTTATGTCCCCTCGTGCCAGCCATATCCATCCGCGGGAGAAGGCTCTCACTGTCCACCCTATCCAACCCCCTGATCATTTTGTATGCCTCTATTAAGTCTCCTCTTAACCTTCTTCTCTCCAACGAAAACAACCTCAAGTCCATCAGCCTTTCCTCATAAGATTTTCCCTCCATACCAGGCAACATCCTGGTAAATCTCCTCTGCACCCGCTCCAAAGCCTCCACGTCCTTCCTATAATTCGGTGACCAGAACTGTACGCAATACTCCAAATGCGGCCGGACCAGAGTTCTGTACAGCTGCAACATGACCTCCCGACTCCGGGAGGTCATTACTGGCCGTATTATTACTGCTTGAATACTTTTACAACTTACTGTTATCATAGTGGGGAGCCTGTATGTTCACGATTGACAGCTCCGAGACGTTATTAAGGAACAAATTGTCTTTGTGGGGCATGAATACAAATCTTTGTTTTTATAGCGAGTTGAGCATTTGAAGAGATTTAAATGCATTGAATGGAATTTTAAGAGTAGGAGTGTTTTTCTTGTAAAATGAAGTCTGTTACAGGTACTTTAGAACTTAATTTTATTTCATCTCACTGTGGTTCTTGAGGTCTGCCATTGGTGGATACTGGGTGAGTTGGCACGGGAGGTGTATGGGAAAACGGTGGTGGGTGGGAGGACATGGATTGAAATACATTGGCACTAAGTTGGCATGGAGGCTATAAAGGGCTGGGGTATCCATGGTTTTGGGTTGGCATGAAGTTGGACTAGGATCGATAAAAGGTCATGGGGATTGGCTTGGGGGATATAGGTTGGTATGGGGAAATATAATGGGCAATGGGGGAGTGGGTGGGAGCATGGGTTGGCTTGATTGGGATATGGGGAGTGGGTAGGGGTGTGAGAGTTGAGGACTAGAGGACCTAACAAGAGCACCGAAGTGGGCGTTTAAGTGACCCACCTCGGCACCCCCTGTGGCTGCCTCCCCAATGTTTCCAAGGCAGTGGGCCCGACCCCCGCACCCGTCCCCCAGAACAAACATTCAGCAAAGCGGAGCAGTTCCAAAACGTGTTTAGGAGAAAATGAGGTAATAAAAACCTATTTGTTCCTGAACACTTTTTGGAGGATTTTGCCAAAGTTCCTGTCTGATGTGGAATGAAATGATGGCCAGGGGATAACTACTATAATTAAACTCTGACTCAGTAACCGGCGGGGGGCTGGGGGGGGGGGGGGGGGGGGAAGAATTTCCAAGATAGAAACTATTTCTTTTTTGTAATATGGGGTTTTACAAACCAATTCCGAGACCAATTGTTTCAGCTATTTTTGGATGATAAAAAAAATAAATTGGTTGGACGATTTCCCCGATGGGGAGATGATACAGATATGCAGAATGACATATAAACATAGGACATGCATAATGCACAAAGTGATTACGCACAGAGGTTTGGAGCTTAACTGGTCGCCAAGGTTACTTCACAAGGGAAAGGACATTTCTTGCTGCATGATCCATTTTCAATGTCATTAAACTAACGCATCAGATTCAATGACGGTCTAAAGGTCATCAAATTTAAAGGTTCTTCCTGATGCTCAGTCAGATTATGGGGTCGGCTGCTCGGTCATCTGGGCCCGGTCAAAAATTCTAAAAACACACCCATTTGGTTCACCCCTTTGATGATACAAAACTAAACCTGGTTGTGCTTCGAACTGTAAACTGGGATAGAGACTGCTTCCCATTCTATTCAATCCCGAAGTGAACGTCCAAACCATAATCACTTTCAATGGGCCAGATGTAAATTCTATTATTAAAAGCAGCCGAATAATACCTCCTGGAACTTTACAAGCATGGTAGCATTGTGGTTAGCACAATTGCTTCACAGCTCCAGGGTCCCCGGTTCGATTCCTGGCTTGGGTCATTGTCTGTGTGGAGTCTGCACATTCTTCCCGTGTCTGTGTGGGTTTCCTCCAGGTGCTCCGGTTTCCTCCCACAGTCCAAAGATGTGCAGGTTAGGTGGATTGGCCACGCTAAATTGCCCTTAGTGTTGGGGTTACTGGGTTACGGGGATAGGTTGGAGGTGTGGGCGTGGGTGGGGTGCTCTTTCCAAGAGCTGGTGCAGACTCGATGGGCCGAATGGCCTCCTTCTGCACTGTAAATTCTATGATGATGAGCCCGACTGCTGCTGATACCCTTGTCCATGCATCCATACTCCTCAATCGTTTGAAATCCAAGAAGAAAAGGACATTGACATAGCTCCTGGAGCTTCTGTGCGGATGATATCGCCATCTCCTCTCTCTCAGAAGAGATTTTTCAAGCCATGCTTGATATCTTCATGGAAGCATAGCAAAGAATCGGTCTCAGCCTCAATTCAAGAGGACTCAAGTCCTTTACCAACCCGCCCCAGGGCAAGATCCGGTCTCTCCTTCCATCAAGATCAATGGAGAAATGCTACCAAAGGTGGAACATTTCTCATACCTGGGGGGGTCACCTCTCCTCTAAGGCTGACATCAATGTGGAGATCGACCATTGCATCTAATCCACGAGTGTCTCCTTTTAGATGCCTAAGGATGAGAGTCTTTGATGACTACGACATCCGCGCCGACACCCACGATCCTCGTGTACAAAGCGATCATCTTCCCAATTCTTCTAAACGGCTCAGAAACTTGGACTACATACAGACGCCACCTCAAGTCCCTGGAGACGTACCATCAATGCTGTCTGAGACGGTTTCTCTGTCAGCTGGGAGGAGAGCGTACTAACATCTGTGTCCTTGAAGGAGCGAAGAGCACCAGTATCGAGGCCATGATCATCCAAAACTAACTCTGTTGGGCCGGCCATGTGCTTAGGTTGTCAGAGTCCTGACTGCCAAAGCAAATCATCTTTACCCAGCTCATGGAAGCTTCTGAGCAAGAGGAAAACAATGGAAGTGCTTCAAAGACACCCTGAAGGCTTACCTCAAGAAATGCAACATCAACGTCAATGCCTGGGAGACCCTTGCTCAGAAGAGACCTACTTGGAGGACCCTCCTGATTAAAGGGATACAATTCTTCGAGGACATCCGATGGCAACGGGGGGCCTGGAAAAGGAGCCTGAGAAAGGAATGCCAACGATCTAGCGTCCAAGGACCGATCCCACCTCCTGCACTCACCTGCCAAGTGTGCAGTCAAAGATACGGGCTCACCACCACGCAAGAACCAGATCACAGCGTTTCTTAGGAGGACAATCATACTCGTTAGCGAGTGTTCGCTGAAGAAAGACTAATCCTTGTGTTTAAGTCTGTTCATGGCCTTGCTCCACCCTACATCCTAAAACTAACCTTTATTAGTGTCACTAGGGAATCGAACCCAGATCCCCGGCGCTGTGAAGCAACAGTGCTAACCACTGTGCCACCATGCCGCCCTGTAACACTCTGAAGGCCTAAAACATCCTCTCATAATCTCTGGCCTTTTATGCATTATCCTCTTTTTCACCCACCATTGAGAAGCATGCCTTCACCTGGCTAGACCCAAGCTCAGAATTTCCCTGTTACTACCCTTTCCTCCTTTAAGGCCATCCTATTTTACCAGGCTTTTATTCATTCCTCTTAGTATCTGCTTCTTTGGCTTGGCACGCGATTATTTCTGATTACTCCTCTGTGATGTTCCTGTGGATGTTTTGCTGCACACTGCATAAAGTTCTATTGTTTGCTGTCCTCTGGGTCAAGGAGTTTCTCCCAGATTCCTTATTGGATTTAATTGTAACTATCTTATATTTATGGCTCCTGGTTCTGGTCGCCCCATAAAAACATCTTCCTTCCATCTACCTTATCAAATTATTTCCATATTCTTGATAATATCTATCCTGTTACCTCCTTTCTTTTTTCTGAAGCTCCACTCACCCAGGCAAGTGGAGAGGATTCCGTCATTTCTGACGTGTGCCTTGCGGATGGTGGAATGACACTGGAGGGCCAGGAGGTGTGCCCTTCATTGCAGAATTCTCTGTCTCTGACCTGCTCTTGTGGCCACGGTATTTATCTGACCGGTTCAGTTAAGTTGCTGGTCAATGGTGACCCTCACCCCCAGGATGGAGCTCGTGGGGTGATTCAGTGGGGGTTGTGCTTTGAATTGCCTTGAGGAGATGGTTTGACTCTCAAAGGATGTGACGTACCATCAGAGCTGGAGTGGGAGCCAGAGGCAGATCTGCAACAGGCACACCAGACCAGGTATGGACGATGAGGTGCTGAGTAAAACTCTGCAACATCTCTTCACATCTTGAAAAGTGCCATCAGTGTGACTTTGCCATTGCCTTCCGCAGCTGTCCCTGCAAAACACCTGAGCAAGACTGTGAGCAGTTTAAAATAGTTTCAGACTTGGGGTGTTGGGCCAACAAAGGTAGTTTTAATGGATTTATAATGTATAAATGTAAATAATCTTTATTGTCGCTAGTAGGCTTACATTAACATTGCAATGAAGTTACTGTGAAAAGCCCCTAGTCGCCACACTCCGACGCCTGTTCGGGTATATTTGTATTGTTTAAGTAGGTTTCATTTCGGGCGTGATTCAGCGGATATTATACTAAGTCTGGTTTTGGTCACGTTTGGCAGTGTGTTTCTTGGTGGCTATAGCGCCGAGGTTCACCCCTCTAATCAGCGGCACTTTGGCGTTTTTTTGAGACTCAGGGGAAGTTTCTCCCTGCTGACCCCAGGCTTAAGTTGATTTCCTGTTGGCGAGCTGATCTTGCCAGCAGGAATGGCTTCTTGCAGATTGGGGCACCATTTTGACTGGCATTCCCGATCTCTGCACCCCTCTCTTTCCTCCCCCCCCCCCCCTTTCGGGCACCCCTGATTTATTGACCCCACGCCCCCCCCCCTTCACTCCACCCACAACCTTCTCGAGGCTCCTGGAATCCCTGTTCATCCACCCTTTAATGGGCAAGCCCCCTCCCCTCCAGACGCGGACCCCGACAGTGCCAACCTGGCACCTTGGAACTGCCAGCCTGGCATCACTGCCTGGGCACCCTGGCACTGACAGATTGGCAATGCCAGGGTGCCATGCTGGCAGTTCCAAGATGCTCATCTGCCAGGGGGTGCCAGTGTACCACCCTGCCCTGGCCCCATCAAGCCAGGGGTCTTTAGTGGCCTGTGAGACCCCTTGAGGTGCCTTCACACCTCGTCCAGGTTTGTGGAAATCAGTGCTAAACGGCGCCTGGATGATGTCTCGCAAGCTCAGCCGTAGACTCCCAGGCGCGGGTGACAGCAGCGTCCAGGTATTCAAATGGCTCACTGGAATATGCAGAGATCTGGATCACTATGAACCTTGGCCCAATACCAAGGTTTCTATATAAGATAATAATATCTGAGCTCAGATCGTTTTAGAGGCAGACTTTTTATTTTAAGGGTATCAAAATATGGAATGAATAATGGCTGTTTCTTCCATAAACATTTAGAATTTACCCAAGCTGGGCCCGAACCTAATTATTTAATCTCCAGATGAAAGTTCTGCATAAATACCTCCTGACTTTGAAAGATATATGAGCGAAATTCCAGAAAAATTAGAGAGATCTTCAAAATTACGGGATGCTTTGATACAGAAAATAAGGAGGACCTGTTACCACTGGTAAGGGAGACGGTAACCAGAGGGCCCAGATTTAAGATAAGTGGCAAAAAAGGAACCGGGGAAAGGAGGAGGATAATTTACAAAGTGGCTGGAGATTTCCGGCCGTTCTCGGTGGCGTGATCATCCAGTCCCGCTGACGGTGAGCCTCCGGCAGCGGGAGCTGGAAACCCTCTTGACAGCTGGAGGACGAGACGATCCCGCCGACGGCCATTAGCAAGCTGCTGTGAAACACTCCGCGGGGAAGGGAGGTAAATCCCGCGGAATGCAGTTCCCGCAAAGGGGGAGATGCAATAGTCATTTGAGAAAGGGAATTGGACATGAATAGTCATTTGAGAAAGGGAATTGGACATGCATACTTAAAATGGAAAGAAGTGTAAAGACTCTGGGAAAAAGAGCAGGACAGTGGAGCTAATTCAATAGTTATTTCAAGGGGCAGGCTCGGGCGCGAAGGGCCGAATGGTCTACTTTTGTGCTGTGTGATTCTTTGATTTGGTGATCATGGTGTTGCCATCACTCAACCCTTTGCTGTGGGTGAAACAAGGCTACATTCACTGCTGCTCCCTGGTCGCTCTGAATGTGATGGCGACGGTGATGGGACCTTCTTGAACATTTTCAATCCTTGTGATGATGCCCACACAATGATGTTCGGTTGGGAATTCCAGGAGTTGGCTGCAGTGACAATGAAGGAATGCCATTCTATGTCCCAGTCAGCACGGTGTGTGCCTCAGAGGGAATCTGGAACCGATGGTGCTCCCGTCATGTTGCCGCCTCTCTCCTTGTTGATAGGGCTGAGGGGGTGCAGTCCAAGTATATGTGGGGAGCTGCTTTCACTGTATGCGGTGAATGGATAGGGCACAATGCAGCAACACTGCGTCAGTGGTGAATATTGTCTACAGCGGCAGAAGCCCTAATGCAGCAGGTTGCCTCGTCTTAGATGGCGCTGATGCAGTTACACCTAGTTAGGGAAACGCTGGGCTGGATTCTCCGGTTTCCTAGCTGGGCGTTTGTTAGCGGTGCGCCGTACACCGGTAGCGGGTTTCTATCTTCCCGGCCCGTGTCAGGAGCTTTCCCATGGAAGCCACCGCACGCCACTGAGAACCCAAAGGCCGGACATTCCCGGCGAGCATGTAAACCTTGCAATCCTGAATCAAGCCTTGCCCATAACGGAGAGGCTTTGAATTACCAGAGTGTGTGACAATCATCGCGGTGCACCCAACCTCTGCCCTGCTCATGTAGCCATATTATTTTCTGGTTGGTCGACTTAAGTTTCTGGTCACTGATGTTCCCCAGGGTGAAATGATTTGTATCAGTGATCATGGTTTTGCGGAATGCAATTGTATTAATATTATTGATGTTGCTGTCCATTTCCCCGTGTCTTCATTTTGCCTTATCAGTGCAGCAGAGTTCCAGTTGGCTGCCTTCTGTCTCTCTGAGTTATATTGCGACCCAGCCACGTAAGAGGCAACTTCACTGAGCCGTAGTGATCTGGCATTGTAACATTTCAGCGCCCATATTTGTGCCATTTAATGGGCTGCTGCGCCTCTGTCACGTTTTCACAATTCTAAATGTTTTAAAGAGAGGGAGAGAGCGAGATCTGTACATTAATTGCCTTACTGTACTTCGCATTGGAAGGTCATGGGAGGACTGGCGAGGAAGGGTGCACGTACAATTACAGAGGATCCGCAGAACAAAGACAGCCCATTTGGCCCCACTCCACAAGGGAAGAGTTTGGGCTGATGATGGCAGAATGGTAATATCATTGGACTAGTAATCCAGCCAATGCCTGGGGGACATGGGTTCAAATATCACCATAGCAGTTGGTGGATTTTGAATTGAGTTAATAAATCTGCAATGATACAACCAGTCTCAGAAGTGCTGATCGTGAAAACTATCATTGACCATTGTAAAAACCCATCTGGTTCACTCACATCCTTTAGGGAAGGAAATCTGCCGTCCTTACCCAGTCTGGCCTACATGTGACTCCAGAGCCACAGCATTGTAATGGAATCTTAATTGCCCTTTGAAATGGCAGAGCAAGCCATTCGGTTTGAGGACAATTGGGGATGGGCATCAAAGTGGCATCAAGTAGCCTTGCCAGCAATGCCCCCGCCGGCCGCCTACTCTCTGCCGCTGCTTCTGGAGAGACGATTCCAACGATTTAAAAAAAACAAAAACAACAAATCTGCTCCTGGGTCAGCGCGCTGACATCAGGAGGAGGTGGTCTGACTTGCTGGGCTCCGGGTCTGCGCATTGCTGACTGGGCACGCATGCGCGGGATGGCCGGCATATTTAAAAGCCGGTCGGGGCCGTTGGCACTTCTTCCCGCTATTGGTAATGTCGCGACCGATGGCCCCACAACCCTCCCGACACCCACCCGCGGGTCGGGTCCCTGACTAAGAAAATGACTGCTTTCCAAGAACAATGTGAGGTTCGGGATGCTGTACCCCGCTAAAGTCTGGGTGACTTTCCTGGGTAGGGAGTACTAGTTCACCGCACCGGCAGAAGCAGACGGATTGATGCACAAGCACAGACTGGGGAGGCAATGACACCAGCGGTGAACCAGACCTCGAGTCTAATCAGTGTAACAAAATGGAGAGGCTCATCTGCCTCGTCTTCGATCTGACGAGGGGGTGAGAGCAGTACGACGCAGAAGGCGGTGAGGTGGGAGGAAGAACAACGAGGGTCGGGGGAAGGTGCGAAGCAACCCCGGGGGGATGCCAGCGCACTAGCAGGCGAGGGGAGGTCCATGGCACAGCCCAACGGGGAGAGAGTGCCTGGCAGCAGTGGGGCAGAAAACTCTAGATGCGGGTAAAATAGGGGAGGGGGACACGTGGGGGGGGGGGGGGGGAACAGCTGGGGTAGGGAGAGGAAGCCCGCAGGGGCATGGGGGAGTGTGGAGGGAGGCGGACAGGCCCAGAGGGATATCCAACGAGTAGACGGGGGGGGGGTGGGTAGAAGGCTATCTACGACAGATCACACATGGCGGCAATGGAAACAAGGGCACCAAAAACTGCCATTTTGGAGAGCCCCCAAAACAAAGGGAAACCCTGGAGTGCAGGGTGGCATCCACAAGTTAAGTATGGTTGACCCCGCAGGAGGGAGGTGGACAGAAACCCCCCCGTCAGAACAGTCACCTGGAACGTCCGGGGACTTAATGGCCCAGTGAAAAGATCCAGAATCTTCGGCCATCTGAAAAGCCTGAGAACCGACATAGTCTTCCTCCAGGAGACCCACCTGAGGGAGAAGGACCGACTGCGAGTAAGAAAGAGCTGGGTGGGACTGACTTACCATTCTGCTATGGGACAAGGGCGAGGGAGCAGCCATTATGCTCAATAAGAGGACAGCATTTACAGTGACCAGGACGGTTAAGGAGCAACGGGGAACAGTACATCATGGTTAGTGGTGTTCTGGAATGGGCACGGGTGGTCCTTGTAAATGTGTACGCTCCCAACTGGGATGACACAGAATTCATGGCAGAAATCCCCAATATAGACACACACCGACTCATCATGGTGGGGGTATTCAAGGGGGAGGGGAATTTAAATGTGTCCAGGACCCACGGACGGACAGTTCATAGAGTCTCAGTCTACATGGATGACCTGCTCCTCTACATCTCAAACTCCCAGACCAGCATGGAAGGGATAATGAAACTCCTAAAGGAGTTTGGAGCCTTCTCGGGCTACAGGCTTAACATGAGTAAGAGCGAGGTCTTCCCGGTGAACCCGCAGGGGGGAGGGACAGAGCTGGGGGGACTGCCATTCAAGCAAGCCCAAATCGAATTCTGCTCCCTGGAGATCCAAATAGCCCACGACTGGCACAGATCCACAAATGGAACCTGACGAATCTGGTGGAGGAAGTCAAAAGGGACCTTCAGAGGTGGGGCCCACTCTCTCTCGCAGGGAGAGTGCAGATGATCAAAATGACCATACTGCCCAGGTTCCTCTTCCTGTTTAGATCTCTCCCGATCTACATCCCAAGGCCTTTTTCAACACAGTCGACAAACTAATCATGGCGAGGGGATGGGTCAAGGAACCGGGAGCAGAGTGAGTGAAGATGGAGGAGGGTTCCTGCATAGGGAAGTCCCTCCGAGTCGTAGTCATCACAGCCGCTCTCCTATCCGCCCCCACCCCCCTCACCCCCGGCCAAATATTCGAGGAGCCCAGTGGAGGTAGCCACTCTCTGGACGTAGTACCACGTGAGACAGCCGTTCAGCCTAACTGAAATATCCAACCTGGCCCCCATCAGCAACAATCAGAGGTTCACCCTTGCAATAATGGGCACCACCTTCAAAACGTGGAGTCAGGACGAGGGGACACTGACGGTTAGGGACATGTATGCGGACGATAGAGTAGTGAGCCTGGGGGAACTCACGGAGAGGTTCCAGTTATTAAGAGGAAACAACTTGAGATACATTCAGGTCAAAAACTTCCTCCGTAAGGAAACAACGCATACCCCCAGATACCAGGGCACTCGTTAGTGGAAGAACTGCTGGACGTGGGCAGCCTAGGGAAGGGAAACTGTGTAGACCTGTACGGGTGACTGTTGAAGGAGGTACCCTCCTGCTCAATGAGACAAGGAAAAAATGGGAGGAGGAAAAGGCATAATAATAATAATCACTTATTGTCACAAGTAGGCTTTAATGAAGTTACTGTGAAAAGCCCCTAGTCGCCACATTCCTGTTCGGGGAAGCCGGTACGGGAATTGAACCCGCGCTGCTGGCCTTGTTTTGCATTACAAGCCAGCTATTTAGCCTACTGTGCTAAACCAGCTCCTTAGAGAGGGCAATAGATGAAAAATAAACAAAAGGCCCACAAGTGGGTGTTGCTTAGCAACCAGGGCCTTGTAAGATGTAGAAGCTTTTACGTTTTAGTTTACTTAATTTGATTGCAGTTGAAGTTAGATAGTGAGAGAGAAGGCAGCTCTCACATCCCTGCTACAAGAATTTTGTTTAGAAGGCTAGAGAGGGAACATTTCTGTCAGTTTTGCGAGATGAAATGCCATACCGTGGATTGAAGAACAGCTAGTGAGGACACTAGAAAACGGAAGAGAATTTTCCAAGAAGTCTGAGGTGAAAGGTACTAGAACAGAGAACTGTTCAGTAAGGACAGACAGAGCTGAGAAGAAGGCTGAGATGCTAGAAAGGTATCTGAAATGATTTTCAGGTCTGAGATTCTACTACAGTCTGTGGAATGTGAGTTGAAAGAACTATGGAAATCAATGGCTGGATCTTGGAGTTGTGTAAAGACCAGAGGATATAGCAGTAGAATTAGGCCATTCAGCCCATCACCCCTGCTCCACCATTTGATCATGGTTGCTATCATCCCATTCTCCTTTTTTCACCCATCACTTCCCTTTCAAAAACTGAAACTTCACTTCTCATTTACCAGTACTTCTTGGCACACATGGGCTTTGCACCCTTATTTGCATTGGCACAATTGACAAAATTATCCCTCAAGAAATTGGGCGGAATTCTCCGACCCCCCCCCACAGGCTCGGCGAATCCCCGGGGGGCGGCGTGAATCCCGCCTCGCCGCCCCGTCGCCGGCTGCCGTATTCTCTGGTGCCGGTTTTCGGGCGAGGGCGGGGTTCATGCCACGCCAGTTGGGGACCGTTGGCAGCGGCCCCCCCCGGCAATTCTCTGGGCCCCGATGGGCCGAACGGCTGTCTGTTTTTGGCCAGTCCCGCCGGCGTGGGTTAGGCATGGTCCCACACAATGGGACTTGGCAGGTAAGGTGGCTGGGGCGGTCCTCGGGGGGGCGCGCGGGCCTCCACAGTGGCCTGGCCTGTGATCGGGGCCACCGATCTGCGGGCAGCCCTGTGCCATGGGGGCATTCCTTCCTTCCGCACCCCCCCCCTGTAGGGCTCTGCCATCGCCGGCGTGGAGAAGACAACCCCCTGCGCATGTGGCAGAATACGCTGGCCGGTCTGCGCATGCGCGGAACGGCGGCGGCGGTTCCGCACATGCGCGGGTTCACGCGGCACTTCGGCGCATGCGCAAACTCACGCAGTCCCTTCGGTGCCATTTGGAGCGGAGCCAACCCCTCCGTCATCCACCTAGCCCGCACCTTCGGGGGCTGTTGACGCCGGAGTGGTTGGCGCTGGTTCTCCCGCCGGCGTGGGGACTTAGTCCCCAGAAGGAAGAATCCCGCTGATTATCTTTATACTGCTTTGTTCCAGATTTAAGTTTCTTCTTTTCAGACTGTTAACCACAGGCCCTGGAACTCATTGCAGAGCGAATACCAGCATTGTTCTGTCCTTCCCTGGACTCTCCTGTGCAGCTCTCTCCAGTAGATTCTGTTGTGAGATCCTGTCCAGCTGCTACACTGCCTATTTCAGTCTCTGGCTGTCTTTTAGTTTTAAGGAAACAAACCATCATCACAGTCCTCTTGCCAGCAGCTGGAAAATAGAAGCAGCTCTGCTCCGTGACCCTCCCGGTACCACCCCCGAACCACATTGTAAAAACCCTGCTTTATACAATGCTTGACTGGGTTGTATATTTTATTGCAATTTTGTCTGGTAGTCTATCATTATTTCCAATAAGCTTTCCCATTCATCGAATGTGCTTTGCAGCCTTGTCAAATTAAGAAGGGTCAGCAAATTGCGCTGTGAGGGGGCCCTGGCATCCGGGACACTCTAAAAGCTTCGGAATGAGAGAAATTACAAGGTAAAGAGTGAGAGGCGATGCAGACAATGATTATAAGGCACAACTCTCTGGCTCTTGTGCTATGTATAATGCATTTTTGGTGTGTTGGCTCCGAGGTAATTAATTGGCCAGGACAACTGAGAGAACTCCCCTGCACATGGTGCAATGGGATCTTTAACGTCTGTTTGAGAGCACAGCCGGGGCCTTTGTGGCGAATACTGTGCACTTCAATTTGCAAAGTGAAGTTAAGTTGGCGTGTGCAACCTCGCAGGCCAGCCTAGGACTCAGTAACCTTTCATTGGTCAAGTTTACTGTTCGAGAGTCTCCATGAAGTACCGTGTCAAATTCTATCAGCTGACCCGAGGCAGAGGAAGAGAGCAGAATAAATTGCGTCTGTGATCACGGTTTGTGTAGCACAATTGCATTGATATTATTGATGTTGCTGTCCATCGCCCCATGTCTTCATTCTGCCTTATCAGTGCAACACAGTTCCGGCTGACTGCCTTCTGTCTCTCTGAGTTACATTACGATCCAGTCATATAAAAGACATCTGCACTCTGGATTTCCGAAGCTGAGCAGCCAGGCAATTTGCCAACTATATCTGAGACTTTAAAGGAGAGCTCTGCATTTGTGATGTTCTCGCAGCCTTTAATGTTGACATTTCACACCTTGTTTCAATCTGCGATTGGAATGTGAGAACTAAGGGGAAGGAGAGCTGTCTTATCATGCTGCTGCACTCTTTGCCACCTTTGCAACTGAGACTAAGGGCTGAATTTTCTATCACCTGTGGGGGGTAAGCTTGGCTGCGAGCAGGCCTGGAAATTCAGGCATACGGAAGGTGACACTGGTTCCTTCTGTGTCACAGTGTCTAGATGATGTGATGATATGCATATGCAATCATGTACATAGTGATATACAAGACCTCCAACCAGCAGGTGGCAGTAGAGAAAAACAGGTGACACTATTACCTCAGGGAGTTGGTAGAGGGATAATGTCGTGGAAATCATAATAAAGACAAATTCCTCGAGGTTCGATTTAAGGAAATTTATTCACACAAATATACTTGTGGAGAGAGAGTGTTTCAGCTGCAAAGCCAAGGCACTGCACTCTGAGTTATGCAGTCAAAAACCATTATATTTATAGGTTGAAATAAACAACTTTGAAGAGATAAAGCTTGGGAACATACGCAAGAGGAAATATGAATGTTTTGCCCTTGGTTTAAAAACAATTCGAGTACGCATTTTGTTGTCCTTCGGAAGAACAGCTTATTATCATAATAAGGCCAGTACCACATACTAAGCAGTATTTGGTTTACATTACTTGACCTCCTTATTTTCGTTCAAAAGCAGTGTTAAAATATAGTTAATATTCCCAGCATGCTTCTAAATTGGTAACTCATTAACTTCCCTTCCACAGATAGTTTGCAGTGGATAGTCACAATTCGTAGTAGCTCTTAGATTATTTATAATAGTTAGTAGTTTTGGTAATATTCTTATGGTTATCTAACCCACGCAATTGTTCAACAATAAAACATTCTTTAGTCAAGAACTAGTCGTTCTTTAATGCATTTATTCTGACCTGCCAAGCACCAGGACATAACAGATGATCGACTTAGACTTTCACAGGGAGGGAGTGAGAAGGAAGCTGCCAGCAAGCATGCCTTAATTGCTTGGTGAGTTTGTTATTGAGCTTGTTAGGATTATAGGGAGTAACAGTTAGCATTTTTCAAATGAGAAGCATGGGGAACACGGAGGGTTTGGGACACGTTCGAGCGCAGCTGTCAGCAACACAACAGGGAGTCATTAGTACTTTCGACAGCAGTGCGATAAAGTTGGATACAAGGGGAGATTTAAATTCAGTTGCTCAGGCAGTGACACAGAGTTACCATCGGGAGAGCTGAGAAATTTGATTTTGAGAGGAGAGTTTGAACTCGAGCTATGCAGAGTGATATTTTCATTCTGGGAAAGTGAATTTTACTGTGCCTTCCCAAACCAGGCCGATTAGCAAAAATAGGAAGGCAGATTGTTAATTCAATGGGTGTAAATTGAGAGGTGGATACTCAGCAAGACCTTGGTGTCTTCGCGCATCAGTCACTGAAGGGAAGCGCGCAGGTACGGCAGGCAGTAAAGTAGGCAAATGGTACGTTGGCCTTCATAGCGAGAGGATTTGAGTAATAATAATAATCTTTATTTGTGTCACAAATAGGCTGACATTAACACTGCAATGAAGTTACTGTAAAAATCCCCTAGTTGCCACACTCCGGCGCCTGTTCAGGTACACAGGGAGAGAATTCAGAATGTCCAAATGACCTAACAGCACGTCTTTCGTGACTTGTGGGAGGAAACCGGAGCACCCGGAGGAAACCCATGCAGACACGGGGAGAACGTACAGACTCTGCATAGACAGTGACTCAAGCCCGGAATGGGCGGCACGGTAGCACAGTGGTTAGCACTGTTGCTTCACAGCGCCAGGGTCCCAGGTTCGATTCCCGCTTGGGTCACTTTACCAGGCTGATTCCTGGGATGGTGGGACTGGCATATGAGGAGAGACCAAGTCGGTTAGGATTATATTCATTGGAGTTTAGAAGAGTGAGAGGGGATCTCATAGAACCTGAAAAAATTCTAACAGGATTAGACAGGGTAGATTCAGAAAGAATGTGCCTGATGGTGGGGGAGTCCAGAACTAATAATAATAATCTTTTTTGGTGTCACAAGTAGGCTTACATTAACATGCAATGAGGTTATTGTGAAAATCCCCTAGTCGCCATTTTGAGGATAATGGGTGATGCGACCATCAATTCACTCGAAGACACGTGGAGAAGTAAACCGTGGTTTTAATCAGCTTAGGACTGTGCCTGCCTGCGACCGGTACAATACTGAAGGCGGCCCTGTAGGTCAGCTGCTCTTATACTTCCTCTAAAGGGGCGGAGCCATGGGCGGAGCCCGTACATGCCCCAACATATCCCCCTGTGGGTGAAGCCACACAATGGCCCATAGGTGGAGCCCACAGGGTTAATAACATAACATAATTCACCAGTGCACTGTATTATGTTATCAGTAGTTATACATTCACCACAATGGGTAAATGTTTGAGGAGAAATTTCTTCACCCAGAGAGTGGTGAATCCGTGGAATTCGCTACCACAGAAAGTAGTTGAGGTGAAAACATTGTGTAATTTCAAGAAGGAATTAGATACAGCTCTTGGGGCTTAAGGGATCAAGGGGTATGGCGGGGAAGGCGGGATCAGGGTATTGAACTTGCTGATCAGCCATGATCATAATGAATGGTGGAGCAGGCCCGAAGGGCCGAATGGCGGCCTCCTGCTTCTATTTTCTATGTTTCTATCGAATTCTTTGAAGATTTTTCTTTTCAGGGGTTAGGAAAGCAGTCAGTGCAAAGCGTACACTCACCTCCTCCAGGATCAGGATGGCCATTATGAAGACCACAAATTGTACTTCCTCCTTCACGCTATTTTTGCTTGCTGCTGTGGGTTTTGGAACCCCCCCCCCCCTCCTCCCTGCAAAAAGAAAGATGTACTTCCTTGTGGCCACTAGGGGAAGCCTCATATTTTCCTGATGGCTCCCTTGAGGCCCTGATCAAGACTGTAACAAACAGGAGGGCTGTACTCTTCTCCCCACTTGGAGCTACAGTGAGCCAGGGTAAACAGGCACGGCTGGAGCTGGCCACGGAGGCCAGGAACCGCACGTTCCTCTCAAGTGCTTAAATAATCTTTGCTCTGCATTTCACCTGCTGATTCCTGCCTCCTTGCGTAAACAATCTCCTTGAAGTGCGGAAAATCGATAGTTGTATACATTTGCAACTTAAATTGTGGGCATGTCCAACATTCGTTCACTTGTATTGAAGGAACTAAACATACATACATGAAAGATAGAAGTGGAAAGATAAATCCTATTCCCTCCTCCCACCGATTGCAGAAGTAGAACATAGAACATCCAGTTCAGAAGGAGGCCATTCGGCCCATCGCGTCTGCACCGACCCAATTAAGACCTCACTTCCACCCTATCCCCATAACCCAATAACCCCTCCTAACCTTTTTGGACACTAAGGGCATTTAGCATGGCCAATCCACCTAACCTGCACATCTTTGGACTGTGGGAGGAAACCGGAGCACCCGGAGGAAACTCACGCAGACACAGGAGAACTTGCAGACTCTACACAGACAGTGACCCAGCGGGGAATTGAACCTGGGACCCTGGCGCTGTGAAGCCACAGTGCTAGTCACTGTGCTACCGTGCTGCCCCAATGTTAATCTGACATTATACAAATCCGGTTTAGCTTAGTTGGCTGGACAGCTGGTTTGTGATGCAGAGCGAGGCCAGAAACGCGGGTTCAATTCCCGTAGCGGCTGAGGTTATTATAATATTATAATAATAATCTTTATTGTCAGAAGTAGACTTACATTAACACTGCAATGAAGTTCCATGAAAAGTTACAGATGAAAAGCCCCTAGTCGCCACATTCCGGCGCCTGTTCGGTTGCACAGAGGGAGATTTCAGAATGTCCAATTCACCGAACAAGCATGTCTTTCGGGACTTGTGGGAGGAAACCGGAGCACCCGGAGGAAATCCGCGCAGACATGGGAAGAACGTGCAGACGTCGCACAGATAGTGACCCAAGCCGGGAATCGAACCTGGGATCCTGGAGTTGTGAAGTAACAGTGCTAACCACTGTGCTACCGTGCCATGAAGACCCTGCCTTCTCAGCCTTGCCCCTCGCCTGAGGTGTGGTGATCCTCAAAGGGGAAAGCAGCCGGTGGTCATCTGGAACTACGGCGACTTTACCTTGCCTTCCAAGCCCTAATGTAAAGACATGACTATGTATTGTAGGCTGACAAAGCAGCACTGTACTGAGGGAGTGCTGGGTAGTTGGAGGTGCCATCTTTCGGATCTGATGCCAAAGCTGATACCTCCCCTGCCAACTCAAGTGGGTGGACAAATCTCATGGCATGATTCACTAAACGGTTAGGAGTTGGTGCTGGCTCATATTTATCCCTCAACTAACACATAGAATAAATCATCCACTCATTTTATTATTGCTGGTTGTGGAATCTTGCCATGTGCAAATTGGCTGCTCTGTTTGCCACAGGACACCAGTAAATGCACCTCCAAAACGTTTCATTGGCTTTGAAGTGTTTTGGGACGCCCCACGGTCACAAAAGGCCTTCTGTAAATGCAAGTTATTCCTTCTTTCTTCCTATTGTGTTCACTTTCCAGTATTTTGAAATCTATAAAAATCGCAGACAAGTTTCCTCTAGAAAAGAGCATCTGCTGACTCTACTGAAGATGGTTTTCTTCCTGTCATCAGTGATGAATTGTTCCCTCTCTATTTTAGAGCTTCTTTCTCCCAGTCGCAGTAGGTCATTAATTTCTGGTAGAGGAAGTTCTAATTACTTTGCTTTTTAGCAAACAATGGTTTTGACCCTTATTGTGCACTAATTGCCTACATTGCATGCGTGCACACACTCCCAGAGCAGGTGGTGAAATGTTCTGGCACCTGGATGCAGGCTCTTATTCTCTTTGATCTCACTGACATTCTAACCAGGACTGCAAGTGTTTTGAGGGCATCAGCGCTCATTGCACTGGGGAGGGTCTGACAGACTCGAACATAAGGGGGTGGTTTAGCACAGGGCTAAATCGCTGGCTTTGAAAGCAGACCAAGGCAGGCCAGCAGCACGGTTCAATTCCCGTACCAGCCTCCCCGAACAGGCGCCGGAATGTGGCGACTAGGGGCTTTTGACAGTAACTTCATTTGAAGCCTACTTGTGACAATAAGCGATTTTCATTTCATTTCATAAGTCCCCCGTGGTCAAGATCCATTTGCCTGACCTAAATAATAAAGGGTATTAGCGAATGCTATATAAACTGGAGAGTATAGAAAGCTCAAATTATCCCAGGTGTAAGAGGAAAGAGTGGTGAGGGATGACACCAGGCTCTTCAGCTTCAAAGGAAAGTCATTGGGTGCCTTATAGAGGTGTGTTATAATTAACATGGCGAAAGCAAACCTAGAACACGATATTCAGGTAAGAGAGTGGGGCGTGGCAAAACGTTGTGAAGGCTTTGTTTAAAATAGATGGACTTCCTCAAGGAAGAGGCATTTGTCTAGGATTTGAAATGCATGTCATTTAAGAAAGGTCCTTTCTGTGGAGACATAATGGAAGAAGCCATAGCTGCCAATGATCAGAATCTACTGCGACCGGGAGAGAGAACGCGCCAGATAAAACGAAAGCTGAACAAGACAAAGCTGCAACTGAAAATGTAAGAAATCAAGTACATAGATCACGGACCGACCGCAAAGGATCTTCACCCAGACCCTGACAAGGTGAGAGCTGCAACAGCAATGCAGAAACCAACAGATGTGAATGCAGGGCACATGTTAGACTCATAAACTATTTCAAATCTGTTTTGCCTAATTTGTCATCAGTGTGTGAACCATAACACAAGCTCACTGTCAAGGATTGGGACAGCGAACAAGAAGCAGTATTCACTAAAATCAAACAACCAGGGATGTCAACGCTAGTGCATAGATACATAGATACAGCAAAGATAGGAGCAGGAGGAGGCCTTTTGGCCCTTCGAGCCTGCTTCGCCATTTATCACCATCATGGCTGATCATTCAACTCATCGACTTCAGGAAGCGCTGCACGACACCCCCCGCCCCCCCGTCTGCATCAATGGCTCCGGAGTGGAGGTGGTCGATAGACTTAAGTTCCTGGTGGTCACCTTCACCAACAGTCTGTCCTGGTCCACTCACGTTGATGCAACAGTCAAGAAAGCCCAACAACGTCTCTCCTTCCAACGGAAGTTAAAAAAATTCAGCACGTCTGCATCGACTCTCACAAACGCCTACAGATGTGCCAGAGAGAGCATCCTATCCAGCTGCATCACAGCTTGGTATGGCACCTGCTCGGCCCAAGCTCGCAAGAAACTGCAGAGTGAGGTGAATCACACAAGCTTGCCACCCTCCCATTGATTCTCTCTACACCTCCCGCTGCCTCACAAAGGCAGACAGCATTGTCAGAGACCCCTCATACCCAGGCTTTGCCCTCATTCAGACCCTTCCATCAGGCAGAAGATACAGAAGTCTGAAGACCCGCACATCCAGACATAGGAACAGCTTCTTCCCCACAGCTACAAGACTCCTCAACGACATCCCCCCGGACTGATCTGTTCCCTGTAAGAACACTATTCATGACGCCCTATGCTGCTCTTGTTTGGCCCTTGTTCCACACTGTAACCAATCATTATTTGTTGATGCACCATTTTCAATGCACTCTGTCGATTATTATTTTGTCTACTATGTACGTACTGTGTACGTTCTCTTGGCCGCAGAAAAATACTTTTCACTGTACTTCGGTACATGTGACAATAAATATCAATCAATCAATCAATCAACTCATTAGCCTAATCCTGCTTTCTCCCCATACCTTTGATCCTATTCACCCCAAGTGCTATATCTAGCCACCTCTTGAATATATCAATGTTTTAGCATCAACTACTTCCTGTGGTAATGAATTCCACAGGCTCACCACTCTTTGGGTGAAGAAATGTCTCCTCATCTCTGTCCGAAATGGTTTACCCCGAATCCTCAGACTGTGACCCCTGGATCTTGACACACCCATCATCGGTACCATCTTCCCTGCATCTACTCTGTCTAGTCCTGTTAGAATTTCATAAGTATTTATGCAATCCCCACCCTCATTCTTCTGAACTCCAGCGGGAACAATCCTAACCTAGTCAATCTCTCCTCATATGACAGTCCCGCCATTACTGGAATCAATTTGGTAAACCTTTGCTGCACTCCCTCGAGAGCAAGAACATCCTTCCTCAGAGAAGGAGACCAAAACAGCACTCAATATTCTAGGTGTGGCCTCACCAAGGCCCTGTAGTAATTGCAGCGACACATCCCTGCTTCTGTACTCGAAACCTCTCGCAATGAAGGCCAACATACCATTAGCCTTCTTTACCGCCTGCTTCACCTGCATGCTTACCTTCAACAACTGGTGCACAAGGACACCCAGGTCCCGCTGCACACTCCTCTCCCACAATTTGCAACTGTTCAGGTAGTAATCTGCCTTCCTGTTTTTGCTTCCAAAGTGAATAACCTCACACTGATCCAAATTATACTGCATCTGCCATTAATTTGCCCACTTGCCCAACCTGTCTAGATCATGCTGTAGGATCTCTGCATCCTCGTCACACCCACTTGGTATCATCTTCAAACTTTGAGATGTTACATTTTGTTCCCTCAACCAAATCATTTATATATATTATGAATAGCTGGGGTCCCAGCACTGATCCCTGTGGTACCCCACTAGTTACTGCCTGCCAATTTGAAAAGGACCCATTAATCTCTACTCTTTGTTTCCTCTCAGCCAACCAGTTTTCCATCCCCTCAATACACTTCCCTCAATCCCATGCGCTTTAATGTTAGTGCAGAAGTGTTGTGACGTCAATGATGAAGTCACCTTGCAGCGTGACGCCAGCCAGGCAGGTCTCAGAACAGCCCCTAAGGCTGCAAGGACCACCAGTCGCATTTGCATCCCGGGCATTAATGCAAACTGAACGATGCTACTGAGATGGAGAAAGAGGGCCTGGCTATTGTTTTTGATTGTTTGCATTTTCATCAATGCCTGCTTTGGCGAGACAGACTAACAGTGAAGTCTGACCACAAGCCACTTCAAAGTGTTATTCTCAAACATTTGCTCATGTGGACATGACATACAAGCAAGGGAAACCGATGCACGTCACTGACATGCTTTCCAGAGCAGCATTCCCAACGAAGAAAGTTGAGGATGCCGCCACATAATTTGAAATCTTCCAGTTTCAATATGCAGCAGCTGTTCGACATGCTCGGAAAGCAGGGGTATGTATGCAACCTGACAGACAAACGCCCTGTTCAAATCAAGCAAACTACTCAACAAATTGCAACTCTCTGCGTGTTGCAAGAGGGAGCGGACAAAGGATGGCCTGAGAGCATCAAGGACACACCTGTGGTCAGAAGTACATACAGGCAAAACCAAGATGAATTGCTAGCCCAAGATAGCATCATGAACAAAGGAAATCGAGCCTAAGGAGATGAGAGGAGAGATGCTGAAGCACATCTGTGCAAGCCATCAAAGACTTTGAGGAATGCAAAAGAAATGCCCTACTGGTCAAACATGAGCAATGGGATTAAGGACCACATCAGCCAGGATGGAGTTTGTAACGATTACCAAGCTTAACAAGCTGCTGATGACGCACAACGTCCCAGTTAGACCATAGATGAAGCTGGGAGTTGGCCTCTTCACTCAGGCAGAAACTGATGAGTTTATCATTGTAGATTGCTATTCTGACTACCAGGACTTCGGCCAGCTGGCATCAACAACAGTGAGATGGTAGAATGCCTGAAAATGCACTTCATCATTACGGCATTCTGGACACTGTGATGAGTGACAATGGCCCTCAGTTCATGAGTGAAGATTTCCACCACTTCACAAAGGATTGGGAAATTGCACGGCTGAGGTGGCAGTAAAAATTTGCAAAGGTATCAACTAGAAATCGAACAAATCTAGCAGAGATGTATACAAGGCAATCTCGAGTGGAGAAACACGCTGAATTAAGGCATGGAAATTAGTCCAGTCCAAAGACTAGTGTCACGCTGCATGCATCCTATTCTTCAAATAACAAAAAAATCTACTGAAGCCAGAAGTAGTAACAGGCGTGAGTGGAAAAAATCATGATGAAATGACAAAAAGCCAAATTTCATTTTGATACGACTGCCTAACAATTGCCAGGATTGAGCATTGGACAATCAATCAGGGTACAAAGCTTTGATGCTCTCAACAGGAGTCAGCCCATATGGCAGCTTGGGACATGCATAGATTAGTTATCACCTCGATCGTACACAGTGAAAGTGAACAACTAAATATATTGGCACAACTTCAGACAGTTACGAACAACGAGAGAAGCTGTCCCTTCACTGCAGGGGGTTGCTGAGCAGGAGGATGCTCCAACTACATATCGCTCCCAGAGGTCCACTGGCCCCCAACAATGGAAATGGAAGAACAGCAATAATTACCATGGCATCAATTGCCACAGGAATGGCATTCCCTGGAAGGGGAGCATCACACAGGCAAACAGCCAGTAACAAAACGCACACATAGCATTAAGAACCCTGCGCAATTTATCAACCCTGTTTTCAGTGCAAAAAAGCTTGTTATTGCATGAGAACAGTTGTGGTATAGTGGGTAACTTGGGTAACTCACAGTTACACATGATAGTGCATGCAAATGTGTCGTTACTTTGCTATGGAAATGGAGATGTTTGGGTTTTGAAATGCAAATAATTTAAGAATGGTCTTTTCTGACTTGTCATTGTCCTGTGACCTCTGCCTTCAGCACAGGGCTGGGGAGAGCCATCTTCCATTCAGTTTAGTAATCAGCCATGCAAGGACCCACAACCCTTGACCAGTAACACAGAGTTTCTTAGGTGCGCAATCATACTCGCTAATGAGTGATCACCAAAGAAGAAGACTTATTTTGATGTATTAACATCAGAAGCTGGGTTGCTGGGAAAAATGAAATGAGGTTAGGACACAGGGTAAGCACGAGCAGAAGAGGGATGATACTAGACTTTTTTTGGTTCTTTAACGGGATGTGGGCATTGTTGGCAATTGCCTATTCCTAATTGTCTTTGGGAAGGACTAGTAATCCAGAGGCCCCGGTGACATGAGTTCAAATCCCACCACAGCTGGGGGAATTTAAATTCAATTAATTAATAGGCCTGGAATAAAATGCTGTGGAACCAGCATTTTGATGTAAAAACCCATCTGTTTCATTAATATCCTTCTGGAAAGGAAATCTGCTGTTCTTAACTGGTCTAGCCTACATGTGACACCGGACTCAAAGCAATTGACTCTTAGCTGGCCTCTGAACTGGCCCAGCAAGCCATTACCTGCTGTAGAATAAAGTACAGTAAGTGTACCTTACCCACATGAATGCTAGTGGTTCAAGAAGGTGGTTCATCGCCATTGTATGGTGTTGGATACGGTTCAGTGGGTGTAAAGATATCTTTGTAGTCAAACATAGGTTAACTGTAATTCTTAATTGATTCTTAGACCTATTCACAAATACACAGTAAGGGGTAACAAGCTAGGCGCTGTCCCCGTGCTTCTTAGCGCACATGTCTCTGTCCAACATTAGACTGATCCTGGGTGCAGGTCATGTGCTCTCTTGCATCACAATGTAAGCAGTACTTTATTTACTCAGTGCTACATTAACCCTTATACTACAACCACAACCTTCCCAAGGGCAATTTAAGGATGTGCAGTAAATGCTGGTCTTGCCAGTGACGACCCACATCCCATGAATGAATAAATAGATGAATAACTAAATGGTGTAGGATTGGTGACCTGGAACATGGGATCTAATGGGTTGAATGGTCATCTCCAACTGAAGCAAACCTGTGGTACAAGCACCTCACACTGTGGAGCACATATTGGGGCCAATACTTATACCTACACTGAGGAAGGAATTCAAAACCGTTGTGGAACACATTGTCGGCGTGAAATCACCCAATATTTGTATCCTATGAAGGTAGCACCTCAGTTAAAAAGCAAACAGAGGAAGGTTATTTAAATATTTGACCGTTAATATTGCCAACAACAATGTTACCCTCACATCTTCGGAGTAGAATTATGGAGGTGGAAAGATTGTGAACGGGATTTTCCACCCCCTCCGTGGCGTGTTTTGCAGCGGAGGAGATGGCCCGCCATTGGTCGACGCGGGACTTTCCGATCCTGCCGCTGCCAATGCCGTCTCCCGTCATTTGCACCCTCCGCTGCCGGGAAACCCATGGCGGGGACTTGCCGTTGGTGGGACCGAACGACCCCACTGGCGGAAACGGCTGGTAAAATCCTGCCCCACGTCTATTTGACATTTCAATTGAACTTTCTTCTTCTAAGTGTTAGTTATCCTGATTAGGGGACTATTGAAATCCTTTGGGATTTCCGCCACTCTCCATATATTTTGGGCTGGATTTTGCCATTTCAGCAGCTAAGTGCCGGCGCCAATGGAGCATGTGTGGTCGTTTATGACCAAAAACTCTGGACGAGACCCTCACTGATTCCGGGCCCGGTGAGGGGCTAGCACCAGCGGCAGCGGCTCCCGCGTTGAAAACGGGGGGAGAATGGCCGGGTCCCTGGCCGCGCATGCGTACGGCTGACGACCTGCAGCGGTCACGGCGTACAACATGGCGCTGGCCGTGCGTGGACCCATCCCGCCCTCTACGACCCCACAGCCCACCCCCTGGCCATCCCCCACCAGTCCTCCTCAGCCCACGCAGATGCAACCCCGCCCGGCCAGCGGCACAGATCTTGGCTGAGTGTGGCGGTGCTGGACACATTCCGCAGCCGCCACGCCGGGGTCCCGCACGGCTCAGACCACACGTGCCCCGCACCGCCGGGAACCCGACCCATTGTGGCAGAGTATCGCAGGAGGGCTAGGTCGATATCGCGCCAATGGCATTGCAACGGTGCATGGCGCGCGATTCGAGGACACCATTTTGGAGGGTGCGGAGCTTGCCTGACCGGCCTAAAACAGGCGCCAGCACTGATTTCAGCGTCAGAGTCGATTCTCCATCCAATCGTCGATTACGATGTCAGCGTCGGGTAACGGAGAATCCCGTCCATTGTTTTTCTGTCCCTTTCTGTCAGCAGCACCTTCTGTTTCACCTTTTGCTTTTGTTTCTCTCCTGGCAAGTTCATTTCCCAACGCACGCTGACAATCCTGCCATCACCTTTTATAAACGTTCGTTGAAAGAGAGATGTGCACTGCAAACCGGCCCTCGTGGAAACTGGGCTGCTGATCTCTTGACTAATGAATGTTATTTCACTCCAGCCGTGCCTACCCCGTTTGATTGGATTCAATCAGTCGGGACGACGATCAATGAAACAGATGAATGGGAACGCTTCATATTTTGTGCCCAATTTAAAATTGATATTTTAAATCTTTCAGTGTATTTTAATTAAAATCTTTCTCTTCAGAGCTCCCAGGTACATTCATCGTTCATATGCATGGCACCAGTTGATAATTTTCCTGAACAAGCACTTGTCCTATTTGGGTTATTTTTGGCATGGCGCAGGGGGGGATAAAGCTCTTGGAGGTGAAAGAGTTAACTTTTCATGATGGCGTCTTGCATGTTTGGGTCTGAGCCTAGGACTCGAAACCCCTCCATCGAGGTTAACTCACTGTTGAGGGCCACGATCAAAACCTAAACCCACCCGAGGACCTTCAGTGGGATGATGAGTTGTTAACTTAGGCTGCAATTCCTCAATGAAGATTTCAGTCATACCAATTTGGGTAGCTGGCAAGTGGAGACAACTTCTCATTAATAGAGGCTGAGAGGGCTACTGAGTGACAAGGCCCAAAACCCGACCATCATTGCCGTATCATCGACACCACTGTTCTGCGTGAGCTGATCTCTTAATTTGCAGAGCAGACATATGCGTACACTGTTCGCTGTCTCTTACAATGAATGATCGGCAATTGCCAGAAGCCATTCGTGTATACGTTTGACAACCTGTTACCATCAGAAATTCTGAGGGGGAACCATATGGACTCTGCATCAGAGTGTCTTGTTTGAGACAGCTCAGATACATCAGTAATGCTAAAGCTGGCAGATTGTTTGGGCCTGTCACAATCTTATGTTGAACCATTTCAACGGGACAATTACAAGATTGCTGAGACCGTCGATTCAGTGGCTCATTCGGTGTTAGCCATGTGAAAATTAAACCGCTATCTAACAATGCTGTGACACCACGAGAGAGTGAACATGTCGAATGCCCTTCGTTTGTTAAAACGGTCCTGTTTTGAGCTGTGGTGCTTACGTAAATGAGATTACCTTAAGTGCTGCCAAGCACCTCAGGGATTACAATGAAGAGACACAACACTGTCGCCGGTGCCAGCTGCCTTTAATACACTTTCTGGCCATGTATTGATGCCCGGTTTGGTGCTACAGCGTTCACCGGCATGATTTATTGCCCCAGTGGCCAGTTTCAGCTAATCCAAACATCATCACAAATCTCCAGAGAGCAGGTGTCAGTGCCATGGCATCCTAACAGCACGACGGGTAAATACTCAGATTCCTGCAGTTGCTTCTCTGTGGCAACCCCATTACAGGAATTGTGTGGCCGGGTAAAGGGACAGGTTGCAGGACACTGAAATGAAATGAAAATCGCTTATTGTCACAAGTAGGCTTCAAATGAAGTTACTGTGAAAAGCCCCTAGTCGCCACATTCCAGCACCTGTTCAGGGAGGCTGTTACGGGAATTGAACCGCTGGCCTGCCTTGGTCTGCTTTCAAAGCCAGCGATTTAGCCCTGTGCTAAACAGCCCACTGGGTTACAGAACGTTCAACACTTTCTGCTTGAAGCAGTTTGGCAATGAATAGCTTGCCAGAATTTGGATGTTTTGCACAAAGGATTATTTTAATGTACGATGATCAGAGTTATGTAGGCAAATGCCTCAGCGTTTACCCAGGTTGAGCATTCCTTATCCGAAATTCAAAAAGTTCCAAAATCTGCACTTTTTTACCGAGCGCCAACGTAATGCCCATCACACGAACCTGCCTCCCATCCATTGACTCCATTTACACCCCCCGCTGCCTGGGGAAAGCAGGCAGCATAATCAAAGACCTCTCCCACCCGGCTTACTCACTCTTCCAACTTCTTCCATCGGGCAGAAGGCTGAGAACACGCACGAACAGACTCAAAACCAGCTTCTCCCCTGCTGTTACCAGACTCCTAAACAACCCTCTTATGCACTGACCTCATTAACACTACACCCTGTATGCTTCATCTGATGCCGGTGCTTATGTAGTTACATTGTATACCTTGCACTATTATGTATTTTCTTTTATTCCCTTTTCTTCCCATGTACTTAATGATCTGTTGAGTTGCTCGCAGAAAAATACTTTTCACTGTACCTCGGTACACGTGACAATAAACAAAATCCAATCCAATGTCACGAGTGGGAAGTCCCACAAGGCTCTGGGAAGGTTCCAGCACGATGCGCAGTTCCCAACATGCCACAGACGTTTACAAGCCCTAGGTGGGTCTGTTTTGGCGCCAAAACCTCATCATAGCCAGGCGTTAGTGCAGTGCTCTAAATTATATTATTCACTGTGATTATCACATTGAAAATGTTTTTTCATAAGTACAAAACAGGTCCCCCCCCCCACCCAACATTAGATTATCCCAAATCCCCAAAATTCCGAAACCCGATACATACTCGCACCCAAGCATTTTGGATAAGGGATGCTCAACCTGTTATACACAAACCGCCTGATCCTTATTGTTTGAGAGATCAGTGTTGGTCAAGACACCAGATGCATGTCTTGTCATTTTACAAATAAGGCTGTGTGAGCTACAATGTCCATTGATGCCACAGGGGCATCGCATCTGAAAGTTGGCGTCTTCCATCATTCGGAATCCCCTCAGCACTGGGTGAACTTGGATCGTGTGCTTGTATCTCGACACAGGGTTTCAACCCTTCTGCTTCACTAATGTCCTTTAGGGATGGAAATCTGCCGTCCTTACCCGGTCTGGCCGACACAGCAAAGTGGTTGACTCTTAACTGCCCCCTCGAGGGCAACTTGGGATGGGCACAGCCTGTGGTGCCCACGTTCTATGAACAAATAAAAAGTCTCGATCAGTTACATCTTCAAAGAATTCCAATAGATTTGTCGAGCATGATTTCCCCTTCATGAATCCATGCTGACTTTGTCTGATGATACCACTGCTTTGCAAATGCTGTGCTATGATACCTTGATGATGAACTCTATTTAGCCTCCATAACAGCCTCCCCGAACAGGCGCCGGAATGTGGTGACTAGGGGCTTTTCACAGTAACTTCATTGAAGCCTACTTGTGACAATAAGCAATTTTCATTTCATTTCATTTCACATAGCCAACACCCTCCAGACTAGGCAACATCCTGGCAAACCTCCTCTGCACCCTCTCCAAAGCCTCCATTTCTCTGCGCAATTCTCCAACCTATCCATGTCCTGCTGTATCCTCTGACAATCCTCAACACTATCTGCCACTCCACCCAACCTTGGTGTCATCCGCGAACTTACTGATCAGACCAGCTACATTTTCCTCCAAATCGTTTATGTACACCACAAACAACAGAGACCCCAGCACTCATCCCTGTGGAACACCACTAGTCACAACCTTCCATTCAGAAAAACACCCTTCTACTGCTACCCTTTGCCTTCTGTGACTGAGCCAGTTCTGTATCCACGTTATCACCTCACCTCTGATCCCGGGTGACCCCACCTTTTGTACCAGTCTGCCATGAGGCACCTTGTCAAAGGCTTTACTGAAGTCCATGTAAACAACATCCACCCCATTATGAATGTTCCTGTTTCTGACTGCAAGAGGCCTATTTTCGCTTTTATCAATCTTTTTCTCTTCACATACCTATAGAAACGTATACAGTCCATTTTTATGTTCCCCGCTAGCTTACTTTCATATTGTATTTTCTCCTTCTTAATCAATCCCTTGGTATGCCTTTGCTGAATTTTAAACTGTTCCCAATCCTCAGGTCTATTGCTTGTTCTTGCTAATTTTCATGCCTCTTCTTTGAATCTAATACTATCTCTAATTTCCCTTGTAAGCCATAGTTTGGCCACAGTTCATTTTCTAGTCTTGCGCCAAATAGGAATTCACAACTTTCAGAGGTCATCCGTTCATTCCTTGAATGCCTGCCATTGTTTGTCCACTGTCCTTCCTTTCAGTAATGCTTCCCAGTCCATCATAGCCAGCTCATAGAACATACAGTGCAGAAGGAGGCCATTCGGCCCATCGAGTCTGCACCGACTCACTTAAGCCCTCACTTCCACCCTATCCCCGTAACCCAATAACCCCTCCTAACCTTTTTTTTGGTCACGAAGGGCAATTTATCATGGCCAATCCACCTAACTTGCACGTGTTGCTCATTTTCTCCTTGGTTCAATTGCTCTGTTTTATTACCTTTGCTCTCGAGTCTCCAGGTATCTTTATGATACCGCCACGAGGTTCAAGTCCGAGTAATGATCAATAATCCAATACACTGATTAGTAAGATTTAAATCAAAGCACATTTATTGTACACAGTAATCGCTACTCATGCACAAATTCTACGTCTAAGCTACTTCTACAACTAACAGGCCTATACTTAACTTTGGACTGGCCCACCAGGTCAGGGGAACAAATGGCCTTTCGTTCGGGTTCAGAGCCTGCGGGATTCGAAGTTGGTACGGTTTGGTAGCTAGGAGCGCCTATCTCGTAGCGAGCGTTGAATTAAGACTTACGATTGTCGGTCTTCACTGCACCGGTCACGGTCAATGTTGGTTCGTTGCTGGATGACCTGGGCAGGAAGAAGAGAGTGAAGAGGAGCTGCTGAAGAGTGAAGAGAGAGCGATTTGAACTTGGGGCTCAACTCTTATAGTCCCCAGGGGCTTCCCGCCTTTCGGGGCAGACCCCGTACCTGGTCCCAAGTGATTGGACTTTGTCCCAATCGCTTGGTTCGATTTTCTCCAATACTGGAGCGGTTCCCTGATCGATGGGCGGTCTTGAGGTGCTCGTTCACCTCCTTTGTGTTGGCTCCTGCTGGCGCCGAGGAGTCTGGCTTTGCTTTGTGTGTCAAAATGTTACTTATTGTACCCGGGGATTGCTCATCAGTATGCAGATGGCTGTTACTTTGTTATGCTGATGGTCGCTGGTATCGATGTTGTCTGGTTTTTGCAGAGGTAAATACACAGCAAACCTGCAGCCGCTGGGTTCTGTCTTGTTGACTGACTTTCCCATCAGCCTTTGCCGTTCGCCATTTTAAATCGGGAGTTGGCCACTTTAGGTGGCTACACGTGTCTTTGGACTGTGGGAGGAAACCGGAGCACCCGGAGGAAACCCATGCAGATATGGGGAGAACGTACAGACTCCGCACAGACAGTGATCCAGCGGGGAATTGAACCTGGGACCCTGGCGCTGTGAAGCCACAGTGCTATCCACTTGTGCTACCATCATACTTACCTTGATTGAGACTCAACCCATACAGATACCACATCGTCTGTGCTAATATCGTTCCTCAACATTGTATCAATATTTTCTTTAATCAACAATGCAACTCCACCTTTTCCTTTTCCTTTCTGTCTGTCCTTCCTAAAAACTGAATAGCCCTTAATGATTAGTTCCCATCTTTGGTCACTTTGGAGCCATTACGCCGTAATCCCAACGATATTATACCCCTTCACATCTATCTGCAAAACTAATTCATCCATTTTGTTTCCACTGCTCCGAGCATTCAGGTACGAAACCTTCAGGCTAGTCCTTTTAACATTCCTTGACCACTCCATGATTGCCTGGTCACCCCTCTCCCACCCCCATTTCCCAACTGTTCCCATGATCTCCGACTCCCCCACCTCGCAGGCCTCCAACTAACCCCCAGTCCGGCCATCTCCACCTCTCTCCCAGATCACCAGATCCCACCCCCTGATCTTTGAGTCCTCCCCCCTTCTCCACCTTCGACTGTTTGCAGGTTAATGGCAGGTTCTCCGTCCTTCCCTTCCCACTCCCATTGTAGCCATCTGGGATGGCCACTTACAACTAGGGACAGAGAAACTCGCAAAGCCGAGCGGGTAAAATGGACAAGGCAAGACTCAGGCAGGCTCAGAGCCTGAAATGTATACTTGCAAGCAAGAAGTCCAGACGGTATCAAAACTCCGACCAATTAGCATTTTGATGGGCCGATTAGCATTTGATGGCCCATCTTCACCAAAACGCTCGCTACCAGACGGATGAGCCTAGCTGAGCAGCAGTTACTCCTTCGGACTCGATAGATCCAGAATCGAACAGCGGCCTCTGTTTCTCTGACCTAAGCCGGGAGCCCGAAGTTAAATACAGGTTGTCTTAGTCGATAGGTGTAGTTAACTAGTAGTGTTTATATTGCATGATTAATTGTGTGTAAATAAAGTACCCATAACCTTGAACTAACTAACTGGTGTTTGGCTCTTTGATCGATAGCTGGTTGAACCTTGTGGTGGTATCATTTGATACCTGGCGACTCTTAGCATTAGAACGTAGATATCAAAAGAAAGGAGGGCAAACTCACTGATTGCCATAATTGGAACAGAGCCATAGGAAAAGACAGAGAAAAAGAAAGGCAACACCATCCTCTTCATTATTCCCAGTGTTCAAATCCAGAAAGCCAGTTTTTGAAAAATAGGAATTCGAACCAGTTTTACACATAGAACATAGAACAATACAGCGCAGTACAGGCCCTTCGGCCCTCGATGTTGCACCGAAACAAAAGCCATCCAACCTACACTATGCCATCATCATCCATACCCCTCAGTTTAAAGCTATGTCCCCTCGTGCCAGCCATTTCCATCCGCGGGAGAAGGCTCTCACTGTCCACCCTATCCAACCCCCTGATCATTTTGTATGCCTCTATTAAGTCTCCTCTTAACCGTCTTCTCTCCAACGAAAACAACCTCAAGTCCATCAGCCTTTCCTCATAAGATTTTCCCTCCATACCAGGCTACATCCTGGTAAATCTCCTCTGCACCCGCTCCAAAGCCTCCACGTCCTTCCTATAATGCGGTGACCAGAACTGTACGCAATACTCCAAATGCGGCCGTACCAGAGTTCTGTACAGCTGCAACATGACCTCCTGACTCCGGAACTCAATCCCTCTACCAATAAAGGCCAACACTCCAACAGCCTTCTTCACAACCCTATCAACCTGGGTGGCAACTTTCAGGGATCTATGTACATGGACACGTAGATCCCTCTGCTCACCCACACTTTCAAGAACTTTACCATTAGCCAAATATTCCACAATCCTGTTATTCCTTCCAAAGTGAATCACCTCACACTTCTCTACATTAAACTCCATTTGCCACCTCTCAGCCCAGCTCTGGAGCTTATCTATATCCCATTGTAACCTGCTACATCCTTCCACACTATCGACAACACCACCGACTTTAGTATCGTCTGCAAATTTCCTCACCCACCCTTCTGCGCCTTCTTCTAGGTCATTGATAAAAATGACAAACAGCAACGGCCCCAGAACAGATCCTTGTGGTACTCCACTTGTGACTGAACTCCATTCTGAACATTTCCCATCAACCACCACCCTCTGTCTTCTTTCAGCTAGCCAATTTCTGATCCACATCTCTAAATCACCCTCAATCCCCAGCCTCCGTATTTTCTGCAATATATATATTGCATATTTTATAAATTATATATTCATAAATTATATATTTATTACAGAATTGGACATTACATCATACACCTCCTAAACCAACAAACACAGCTTTAGCTGTGTCTGTTTAAAGAGTGCTCAAGTGAATTTCCAGTTAAAAACTGTCACCTGATAATGCTCCTGTGAAGTGCCCCGACATGTTTCATTACCTTTAAGGTGCTGTAAAATGCAGGTGGTTGTTGTCTGGATTGGAATGTGCCACCATGGGGATGGGTTTTGAGGGTTTTCGTACTTTATGCTACGTGTTTTGCGTACAATCGCAGCTTTGCATCAAAATATTTCCTGTTATGACTGCCTCATATCAAGTTACTCTTTGTTTCTAAAAATCAAGTCACATATGAGAGTCCTTTTACACTTGTATTTGGATTATGTGCAATTGCGTGCCTAGTGAGCCATGGGTTCAAATCCAACTCCAGGACTTGAGCATATGCTCTCAGCTGACACTCCAGCCTGCTGTTAAATGTTAGGTGTAGATCTTTTTAAGGTATTCATAGTCTTAGGTAATTCAACAGTAAGTATTTATTAAGTACTGGAAGCTATATTCATAGGTACTGTAAAGGTTCGAGCTCGGAGCTGTCTCCGTGCTTGCTTCTACACACGGCTCTGTTCAACACCAAACTGACCCCTCAGTGTAGGTCATACGTGCTCTTACATCACTGCGTGGGCGATGCTGTACTCAGTCCCACATTAATCCTTTAGCTGCCAGATCAGTGCAATGAAGGATCTGTTTTACTGTCAGACATGCTGCCTTTAATGGTGCATTATACTCGGGTCCCTGTTTGCCAGCTCTCGATGTTTGAGAAAGATTCCATGTCTATACAAAGGACATGATGTGGAGATGCCGGCGTTGGACTGGGGTGAGCACAGTACGAAGTCTTACAACACCAGGTTAAAGTCCAACAGGTTTGTTTCGATGTCACTAGCTTTCGGAGTGCTGCTCACCTGAGGAAGGAGCAGCGCTCCGAAAGCTAGTGACATCGAAACAAACCTGTTGGACTTTAACCTGGTGTTGTAAGACTTCGTACTGTATACAAAGGACAACAAGTTCTCCTGGTACCATCATCTCTGCTCATTCCTTCCTCAACCAACACCGGCAAAATTGCTGACAGCAACTGCCTACACTGCATTCCAAGGTAACGCTGCACAAGAGACACTTTTGGGAGCTTTCTGACAAGGTGCATGTTTTATTTTACAGTGGCAAGTCACAGTGGAAAAAGTATCACGATTGCAGAGTAGTGACTTGACCTTTTGCAAATGACTCATCAGCCAAGACCATTCTGGGTTTGGGCTCCGGCAGTAAATATTATTTAAAAATCGTGTGGGATGGAAGGCAAGGAATCCCACTCCCATTTTCTTTCTGCAGAGTAGCAGGAAACTGTACATTTGAAAGTAGACCCTTTGTTATAATTTTCCATTTAGATATTTGTAGCGCAGACTTTAGAAAGCGGAGAAGTGCTGGGAACCTGATGTTGCTTTAAAAAATACTGGATAAAGCCAGGAATACCATGGTACTCTGATTTAATTGCAAAGTGGGAAGGTCGGCTAACATTTTGAATGGGATCATTTAGATGGCCTGATAAGCACGCGTCAGGACATGTCCCAGGGAGAAAACAATGTCTAAAGGGCGAATGAGTTCAGGCTGATACATTGACTCGGATGGACTTGGCTCCGTCACTGCAATATTTCCCATTTACACTTCAGATTGCCAACATTATTAATTGTGAGGCCAGCGTAAATTCTCAAGCTGCAACTTGTCCAACGATTCCTGTTGATATCAGGGAAGATAAAACCCTCGACAAATTAAGTGCTTTTTGAAACAATTACAATTGTACCAATTATTCCCTTGGAGATAAGATGTACTTGGCCGAACTATCAGAATATATTTTACAACCGGCTAGTGTTAGTTTTCAGGTGAGGAGGGGGCAGTCAAAGCATTAAGATTCATATTCACAACCTCATAGAATCCCTACAGTGCAGGAGGAGGCCATTCGACCCATCAAGTCTGCACCATCCACTCCCTCGTAACCCCTTAACCCAACCTAAACTTTGGACACTAAGGGGCAATTTAGCATGGCCAACCCACCTAACCTGCACATCTTTGTACTGTGGAGGGAAACCAGTGCACCTGGAGGAAACCCATGCAGACACGGGGAGAAAGTGCAAACACCACAGAGACAGTCACCCGAGGATGGAATTGAACCCGGGTCCCTGGCGCTGTCCTACTCTATTTTTAAATGACTTGCTGGTTGAAGTCCTTCAGCATCCCGGTAATAATATTAATAATAATCTTTATTGGGTCGCAAGTAGGCTTACATTAACACTGCAATGATGTTATTGTGAAAAGCCCCTAGTCGCCACACTCCGGCGCCTGTTCGGGTACACAGAGGGAGAATCCAGAAAGTCCAATTCACCGAACAGCGTGCCTTTCGGGACTTGTGGGAGGAAACCAGAGCACCCGGAAAAAACCCACGTAGACACGGGGAGAACGTGCAAACTCCGCGCAGACGGTGACCCAAGCCAAGGAATCGAACCTGGGGATATGAAGCCACAGTGCTAACCACTGTGTTACCGTGCTGCCCATAATCTACTGCTACCCACTCAGTCCAATTAGTTCACAACATGGCCATTTTGATACACCCCCATGATGTCTCTTTCAACCACTTCTCATCAGTCTGCTGGAACATTCCTTTTCCAACTGGTTCTGATAATTGATGCACGAGCAATTGCACAGAGACGAGAGTTGAATACAACTGAGGCTTTATTACTCTAAGATGTGTGGCCTCCTACAGCAGTTGGCGAAATGGCTGCTGTAGAGGGAGCACACATATTTATACTCCGCCTACTGGGCGGAGCCAGCAGGCAGGGACTACCACCGTACCTGTAGTACAGGGTCTTACCACACATCTTCTAATATGTACAACAGTGGTGATTACCACATTCACCCCCTGTTAAAATTGAGACCGGCGGGGGGTGGTGGAGAACTATATACAGGGCAAGTTTAATATACAGAAGCGAAAAAAAAAAATCTCTTTCTGAAGTCCGGTACAAGGTGGTTTGATAGTCCCGAACCAATTATAGATTTAGCCGGTCCAGGGCCTTGATGTGGCGTTGGGAATGACGCAGTGGTGGCGGCGATTCCGGTGTTGGTCTGGTCCTCGGTGACTCCGGGAGCGTGCCGAAATCCTCTTCATCCTCGGGCGTGGGCAGGGGGAGGACGGATGGGCCTGGGGGGATTGCTGCTGGGTGCGCCGGGGGAGGAGGGGTGGAGCTGGGCCAGAGGGATGTGTGTGTGTGGAACCTGCTGGTGCCAGGTCCCTGAGGGAGACAGTATCCTGGCGGCCGTCTGGGTACACTACATAGGTATACTGGGGGTTAGCGTGGAGTAACTGCACTCTTTCAACCAATGCCTTGTGGAGTCGGACGTGGCTACGGAGGAGTACGGGTCCTGGAGCTGAGAGCCAGGTCGGGAGCGACACCCCGGATGTGGACCTCCTGGGGAAGGCAAAGCGACGTTCATGGGGTGTGATGTTAGTGGCGGTGCACAGTAGCGACTGAATGGAGTGCAGTGCATTGGGGAGGACCTCCTGCCAGCGGGAGGCCGGGAGATTTCTGGACCGTAGGGCCAGTTGGACGGCCCTCCAGACCGTCCCGTTCTCCCTCTCCACCTGCCCGTTTCCCCGGGGGTTATAGCTGGTTATCCTGCTGGAGGTGATACCCCTGCTGAGCAGGAACGGACGCAGCTCATCGCTCATGAATGAGGGTCCCCTGTCACTGTGGATGTAGGCGGGGAAGCCGAACAGAGCGAAGATTGTTTTGAGGGCTTTGATGACGGTGGCAGATGTCATGTCGGGGCATGGGATGGCGAAGGGGAATCTTGAGTATTCATCGACCACACTGAGGAAATACGTGTTACGGTCGGTGGAAGGGAGGGGCCCTTTGAAATCCACGCTGGGGAGTTCAAAGGGGCGGAAGGCCTTCACCAGGCTTGTGTGGTCCGGCTGGTAGAAGTGCGGTTTGCACTCCGCACAGACCTGGCAGTCCCTGGTGAGCGCCCTGACTTCCTCGACAGAGTAAGGCAGATTGCGGGCCTTTATGAAATGGTACAACCGTGTGACTCCCGGCTGACAAAGATGGTCGTGCAGGGTCCGGAGCCAGTCTACTTGTGCGCTGGCACATAGATTATCATAGAATTTACAGTGCAGAAGGAGGCCATTCAGCCCATCGAGTCTACATCGGCTCTTGGAAAGAGCACCCTACCTAAGGTCAACACCTCCACCCTATCCCCATAACCCAGTAACCCCACCCAACACTAAGGGCAATTTTGAACACTAAGGGCAATTTATCATGGCCAATCCACCTAACCTCGGGATAGGGCATCTGGGGGCTCATTGAGCTTGCCGGGACGATACAAAATCTCGTAGTTGTAGGTGGAGAGCTCGATCCTCCACCTCAAAATTTGATCATTTTTGATCTTGCCCCGCTGTGTGTTATTAAACATGAAGGCTACCGACCATTGGACAGTGAGGAGAGTGAATCTCCTGCCGGCCAGGTAATGCCTCCAATGCCGCACAGCTTCAACGATGGCTTGGGCCTCTTTCTCGACGGAGGAGTGCCGAATTTCGGAGGCATGAAGGGTGCAGGAGAAGAATGCTACGGGCCTGCCTGCCTGATTGAGCGTGGCGGCTAGGGTGACGTCTGATACGTGCATCGCGGTCCTGGCGATATCGGCTCTGATCCGGTTGAAGGCCTGTTGAGCCTCGGCCGTCAGGGGGAAAAGGGTGGACTGGATGAGTGGGCGGGCCTTGTCCGCATAGTTTGGGACCCACTGGGCGCAGTATGAAAAGAACCCCAGGCAGCGTTTGAGGGCCTTGGGGCAGTGGGGGTGGGGGAGCTCCATGAGGGGGCGCATGCGGTCGGGATCGGGCCCCAGAACTCCATTCTGGACCACATAGCCGAGGATGGCTAAGCGGTTCATGCTGAATACGCACTTCTCCTTGTTATAGGTGAGGTTTAGGAGAGTGGCGGTGTGGAGAAATTTGGCAAGGTTGGCATCGTGGTCCTGCTGATCATGGCCGCAGATGGTGACATTGTTGAGGTACGGGAACGTGGCCCGCAGCCCGTACCGGTTGAACATTCGGTCCATCTCCCTTTGGAAGACTGAGACCCCGTTGGTGACGCCGAAGGGAACCCTTAAAAACTGGTAGAGGCGGCCATCTGCCTCGAAGGCAGTGTATGGGTGGTCCGCCTTACGGATGGGGAGCTGGTGGTAGGCGGATTTGAGGTCTACAGTTGAGAAGACCCGGTACTGTGCAATCTGATTGACCATATCAGATATGCGTGGGAGGGGGTACGTGTCGAGCTGCGTGTACCTGTGTTTCTCCCCAGTTTTCACCACAACCACTTGGGCTCTCCAGGGGCTGTTGCTGGCCTCGATGATGCCCTCCCGAAGCAGCCGCTGGACCTCAGACCTGATGAAGGTCCTGTCCTGGGTGCTGTACCGTCTGCTCCTGGTGGCGACGGGTTTGCAATCCGGGGTTAGGTTTGCGCATAGGGAAGGTAGGTCGACCTTAAGGGTCGCAAGGCCGCACCCAGACAGGGGTGGTAGGGGCCCGCCGAATTTCAAGGTTAGACTCTGGAGGTTACACTGGAAGTCCAGGCCGAGTAGTAGGGCAGAGCAGAGGTTGGGGAGGACGTAGAGGCGGAGCCCACTGAATTCTATGCCCTGGACCGTGAGTGTGACTATACAGTACCCCCGGACTGCCACGGAGTGGGATCTGGAGGCCAGGGTGATTCTGTGATTGGTGGGGTGTACCGCAAGGGAGCAGCGCCTTACCGTATCTGGATGGATGAAGCTTTTGGTGCTCCCGGAGTCCAGCAGGCAAGAGGTCTCGTGCCCATCAATCTTCACGCTTGTTGAGGCGGTGGCTAGATTGTGCGGGCGAGACTGGTCGATCGTGACCGAGTCGAGTCGTGGCTGGTCGTCGCTGGTGTCGAACGATAGGGTGCCCGGGGGGCACGGGTCCTGGAACAATGGTGGTGCCCATGTGCCGTGGGGAAGACAAGATGGCGGCGCCTCATGATCTTTGGGTGGACAAGATGGCGGCGCCCATGGGCCGCATGTGGCGGGGGTTGTAAAAGATGGCAGCGCCCACGGGCCGCACATGGTCCAAGAAGGGGAAGATGGCGGCGCCCACTGGCCGCGCGTGGTCTGAGGGGGAGATGATGGTGGCGCCCACTGGCCGAAGTGGTCTGAGGGTAGAAGATGGCGGCCCTACTGGCCGTGCGTGGTCCAGGGAGGTGAAGATGGCGGCGCCTATTGTCCGTACGTGAGGGGGGTTGGGGCAATAACGGCGACTGAGCGGACCTGGCACACCGCAGCGAAGTGCCTCTTCTTGCCGCAGGCCTTGCAAAGAGTGGTGCGGGCCGGGCAGCGTTGGCGGGGGTGTTTCTGTTGCCCCCAGAAGTAACATCGGGGGCCCCCGGGGTTGGCTGGCTGGCGCATGGCACAGGCGTATTGGCTGGGTGAGGCCCCCGGTGGGGAGACCGTCTGCGGAGTCCACGATGTAAAAGAGGGGTGGGCTGCGCGGCTGGGGGTGTAGGCCTGAATATTGCGTGAGGCGACCGTCATCGATAGCGCCAGTTTTTTTGTTGCTGCGAGGTCGAGCGTGGACCTCTCAAAGTCGCTGGCGTATGAGGTCTGACCCTATCCCCGTAACGAAGGCGTCCCGCATGAGGAGGTTCAAATTTTCCATGGCCGTGACGGCCTGCCAGTCACAGTCTCTGACCAGGGGAATTAAAGCACGCCAGAAATCTTCTACGGACTCACCAGGGAGTTGTCTGGCGAAGAGCGTGTTCGTCTGCTGGGCGTAAATCTCTTTCAGTCGCGCCATGGCTTCGTCATAGTTTGGCACGTCCTGGATGAGAGGAAAGACGTTGGAGCTCAGCCGCGAGTAGAGTATCTGGACCTTCTGAGCTCCTGGGATTGGGTCTGGTGCAGACCTGATGACAGCTTCGAAACAAGCTAGCCAGTGTTGAAAGTCCTTTTTGGCATCGTTTGATTGCAGATCCAGCTGCAGGCGATCCGGTTTGATGCAGAGGTCCATCTTCTGAAAATCTCAGAGTAATACATTGATGCACGATCAATTGCTCAGAGACGAGAGTTGAATACAACTGAGGCTTTATTACTCTAAGACGTGTGGCCTCCTACAGCAGCTGGCGAAATGGCTGCTGTATAGGGAGCACACATATTTATACTCCGCCTACTGGGCGGAGCCAGCCGGCAGGGACTACCACCGTACCTGTAGTACAGGGTCTTACCACACATCTTCTAATATGTACAATAGTGGTGATTACCACAATAACAACGCAACTGCAGCACAGGTGGAAGAACGTTTCGGTGAGTGTAGAAACATAAAAGGCCGACTCATACAATAGAAATGCCCCTTTTATTAAAAAATGGAAATACTGACTTTATCCAAACCGAAGACACGGTTTTGTGTCCCAGCCCAGACCATCACATGGAGCAGAATTGATGGCTTCAGATTTGGGAGCTGAATTTGCATTCTGACTGATTGATCTCATTATCTGTTAATGCTGAAGGAATTTCTGTTTTCACTTTTCATGTTCATTCAGTCGGCAGGAAGCAATTTATGAAGTTTGAGTGGGCCCAGAATGCAGCCAGCGTGCTTGGTTGTGAACTCGAGGAACTCTCAACTGCTGTCTTCAAACATCACCTCAAACTGATCATCCAGCACGCTACGAGCAGGCTTCACTCAGAGGAGACTGCAGACAGCACAACAGGTAAAGAAGAAGAGTATCTAATCTGTAAAACTAAATCGGATCGACCTAATTTGCTTACGTTTAATGACTATGTTTTCCCAAAAATAAAACAGGAGTTGATTGTTTCCGGACTGTCCGTTGCACTCTCAAGGCATATTTACTTAAATGGTTCCACCATTGACTCAGTGGCTGCGCTGACTGCTGGAGATTCAGCCTAGAAATATCCCAAACACAAGTGAATTCAAACCTATTATTTATTTTTGTTGGGTGATTCGAGTTGCCCTGCGTCCTGGGTGAAAGGAATACTTATGGGATTCCTGAAGGTCATGGAATGAGCTTGATCTTAATCTCGTAAGGAGAGGTGCATCGATCTTGTGCATGCAATGGTATTGACAGCGGATGCTTCCTCTTGTGCGGCATTCTAGAACGAGAGCTCATAGTCTTAGGATAAGGGGTAGCAGATTTAAAACGGCGTTGAGGGGAAACTACTTCTCCCAAAGAGTTGTGAATCTGTGGAATTCGCTACCACAGAGTGTGGTGGATGCTGGGACAGTGAGTCAATTTAAGGAGGAGTTAGACAGATTCTTAATTGATAATGGGTTGAAGGGTTATGCAGAATTGCAGGACGGTGGAGTTAAGGCCAGGATGAGATCAACCATGATCGAATGGCGGAGCAGACTCGATGGGCCAAATGGACTAATTCGGCTCCTGTATCTTATGTCTAACCCGGAGACAATGGAAAGGCCCCAGGTTGCTTATCTACAATGGGTTCTTAGCCCATGGAGGGGGCAGAATAGGTAGTACATTTGTCCTGAAATAGGGAAGAGAAAATCATCGAGGGGTAATGCTGTTGATGACCAGTCAACGATCCCTGCTTTATAGCTGTGTGTGGATGTGACAGGATGGAACAGATCCAGATGTAATCACGTCCCAGTCTGTCGGTTGCTGTCAAAACTCAGGATGAACAATGGCCACCTGGCAACAATGCAAAAGGATGGTCAGTGTCTATGAAATTACAACCAATTAACACTGTCGGGAGAGGGGGAAGAGAAAATTGAAAGGAGAGGGGAGAAAAGATTGCTCAGTGGAGCCTGAAACTGGAGTGGATGGGGTGAAACCCTCTCAACTGCGAGCTCCTCTCGTCATATTAGCAAAGATTAGTGCAGAAGTAGAATTTCTGTTTGAATTACGTACAGAGGATGATCAGTAAATGGACTGGGTTGCCAGGGAAGGATGTTTGAGGCTAAGACACTGGACACATTTCAGAAACAGCCAAATGCCATTATGGGAGCATAATAGAGTTGGTTCATCTGGAAGGATGAGCTGAAATGGGTTTAGGGCCTTTCTCAGCTGACAACACTGACTACACGACGTGATCATAGTCGGGATTTTCCGGCCGTTCGCTGGCGGTGGGATTTCCTGGTCCCGCAGGGAGCGCACCTCCGTTTGTGGGTTTCCCGGTGGTGTGAGGTGGCATCAATGGGAATTTCCATTAACAGGGGTGAACATAAGAACTAGGAGCAGGAGTAGGCCATCTGGCCCCTTGAGCCTGCTCCACCATTCAATGAGATCACGGCTGATCTTTTGTGGACTCAGCTCCACTTTCCGGCCCGAACTCCATAACCCTTAATCCCTTTATTCTTCAAAAGGGTGGGATTTGATTGGATTTGATTTATTGTCACGTGTACCGAGGAACAGTGAAAAGTATTGTTCTGCGTACAGTCCAGGTAGATCATTCTATACCTGAAAAACAAGGACGATAAATACACAATGTAAATACATAGACACAGATATCGGGTGAAGCATACAGGAGTGTAGTACTACTCAGTAGAGAAGATGTGTGAAGAGATCAGTTCAGTCCATAAGAGGGTCATTCAGGAGTCTGGCAACCGCGGGGAAGAAGCTGTTTTTGAGTCTGTTAGTGTAGGTTCTCAGACTTTTGTATCTCCTGCCTGATGGAAGAAGTTGGAAGAGTGAATAAGCCGGGTGGGAGGGGTCTTTTATTATACTGCCGCTTTCCCAAGGCAGCGGGAGGTGTATGGGAGGCGGAGTCAGTGAATGTGAGGCAGGTTTTGCGTGATGGACTGGGCTGCGTTCACAACTCTCTGAAGTTTCTTATGGCCTTGGGACAAGCAGTTGCCATACCAGGCTGTGATGCAGCCAGATGGGAAGCTTTCTATGGAGCATCTGTAAAAGTTGGTAAGAGTCAATGTGGACACGCCAAATTTCCTTAGTTTCCTGAGGAAGTATAGACCCTGTTGTGCTTTCTTCGTCGGAGCTGTTGTGCTTTCTTAGTCGGAGCGGAGAATCCCACCACCAGTGAATGTCACGCCACCTCCCGCCACCGAGAAAAACGCGCTCGGAGGGCAGAGAATCCCACCCCTATATCTTAGAGGACGGGAATTCAAATGGGTCAGAAGTGAGGCTTCAGCTATACAAAGGCCTGGTTGGACCAGGCCTGGGGTAGCATATTCAATCCTCAGCCCTTGCTTGCACCTTAGCAAAGATGCTGGCCTTGAAGGGAATAGCACAGATTTACTGGAGAGATTATCTGGACTCCAGGGGTTAAATTAAAAGCTTGATTACACAAACTAGGGTGTAATCCATGCAATGTAGGAGGCTAAGGGTGATTTGATCCAAGTTTTCAAAATATTAAGGGGAACAGATAGGCTTGATACAGAGAAACTTTCTCCTCTGATTGGAGAATCTAGAACATAATCCAAAAGTTAGAGTCAGGTTTTTCAGCAGTGGAATGAGGTAACACGGGTAAACGCAAAGGGTGCAAGGGATTTGGAACTCTTTTCCACAATGGCAATTGATGTCGAATGAATTGTAAATTTAGATCTGAGATTGAAAGGTTTTTGTTCACTAATGGTATTAAAAAATGTGGAGCAATTAGGTCGCAGATCAGTTAAGATCTCACTGAATGAGGGAACAGATTTCAGGCATTAAACGTTCCTTCGTATGGCTCTACAGCATAAGGTTAATTCAAGGGCCCTCTACCTCATTCACTCCTTTAAGTCATTCCTCCAAACCTTTGTCACATATCCTAACATCCCTTCATGTAGTTTGATGCCACATTTTGTCTGATAACGCTCCGATGAAGAGCTTTGGGATGTTTTTTTTTCTGCTTTAAAGGCCTTACATCAATGAAAATCATTGTTGGCGATCTGCCTTGTAACGACAATGAATCTCTTGAATAGAACTCAACGATGTTGTGTGGGTAGAACATGGTTCCCCTGAACGCTGCTGAGATATTTATAGCTCAGCAGTCGGGGTCTGTAAGCAGAAGATTGTTGGACACTTGGCAATTGGCATAAAGCAAGGAAGTCCATGTGAAGCAAGAGATGTTGCATTATCCATGAAAATGAAAAATGAAATGAAAATCGCTTATTGTCACAAGTAGGCTTCAAATGAAGTTACTGTGAAAAGCCCCTGGTCGCCACAATACGGCGCCTGTGCGGGGAGGCTAGTACGGGAATTGAACCGTGCTGCTGGCCTGCCTTGGTCTGCTTTAAAAGCCAGCGATTTAGCCCTGTGCTAAACCAGCCATTTGGGTGACCCTTCATTTTAATGAGACTCCAGGTAAAAAGGGAGAATGTTGGGTTGGTCGGTTATTAATATGCTTGGAATGTAGCCGGAAGGTTACGATGCTTCAGTAGTTGTGCTTCCAAATGAGCAGAACCTGATGTGAGTTGTATGCAAATGAGTGCGTTGCACTACAATTAATGAGCGCACCGATGAAATGCAATCTCCAGAGATCAGAGAGTTCAAATTGAACCGTATCTATCTTTTCTCCCGAGAGGGAAGTTTCACTCCATCACAGAGCAGAGCTGCTAACATCGATTTGCAACATGAGCGAAGAAATCCTGTGAAATGTTTGCATTTACAAAACCCCTGCACACTCCTGAAAACCGTCTCGGATTTTAAACCTTTGTACATCGGCGGCTGTGTTCAAGGCAAAGGTTGAATGAGAATCTCCCGCTCTCAGTGCGTTAGTTCAACAGTCCCATGAGTCATGTTAATGTCTCATTTATTGTCACTGGAGGCTCCTTCTCTCTGCTCAAAGATGGATTTCAGTGCTGTGCAATCCTGGTTCAAACTATTTATTGGGCCAAACTCATGCTCAGCGATTTCCGATTCATTCTCAACACCAGGGCTTGGCTCTTTGGAAAACATTTGATGCGTGTGAGAGCTTGCTGTACGTAAATTGGCGATCAAATGCCCTGCATTGATACAGCGATGACACTTCAAATGTACTTCATTGAGTGCCGGATGCCCTGTGGTGTCCCGTGGTCATAAAACAAGCTATATAAATGCAGGTTTTTTGGTTCCTTTTCTTCACAGCGTACAGTTCAAATAGCTATATATTCCCTGTAGCCAGCTAGCCTCATGGTAAACTGGCCAGAATCTGCTCTTCTGGAGTTTAAATTTGGTGGTGGACATGGAAGTGAGAGGTTTTCTTGCTGTGGTGCAGGACTGCCGACCGTGCATGATCTTGTGGTGTTCAGCTCATCGACACCTGTGAGGAGCTCGCCAAATCCCGAGGCAGGGGAGGGCAGGAAGTCGCCATCTCTGCCGTTACCTCATGGGGATGAAGGTCCAGGCACCAAATGTGAAGGGCACCCGGACAGTCAGCTCTATCCCTTACGCTTTTGGCTGGCCGCTGCCCAACATTTCCCAACCAACCCTCCCTTCCCTTCCTTGGACACTCTCCATGCAACCTACACTTCCTACCAGCCGGTCTGAAGCTCACCAAAGAGAACAACGCAGCACCAACTCACCGTTAATTATGGAGGAAGTCACCCTCATCGGGTGTAGGCCACTTACGTGCAGCCGCATTAACAAACGTTCTACTTTCTCGTTGGTAGGGAGCTTAATTTGGAAGAAAAACGTAGTTCCTGTGAGGTGATCTTTTAACGAACATGCGAAAGGGCTTCTTGACATTGTTCATCCGGAAATTCAACCCACCTTTAACGTCTCAAAAATGTTTGGTCTCAGAGTAAATTACTTACCTCTGTCCACCAGGCTTCCCGTTACTGGTGGGACTGCAGGATTCAACTTTCTGTAATTGATGGACTGCACTGTAAAGTGACACCATCACTGGTGGACCATCCAGGGCCTGAAGTCCATTATCTGCCTCTAAAATCACCGTTTACTACAATTTACCAAGTTTCCATTAACGTTTTCATTTTGTTACACTGCCCCTTTAAGGGAGGTTCACCAGCTAGCTTATCTTGTTCATTTGCTATACTCAAGTGTATAAAGTGCTGCTTCAAGCTCTACATCTAACTGTTGAAACAATGAATAATAATAGCCTGTTACATTGTAAAGATATTTTTCTTAACCTTATGAGGTGTTGTTCTTTCACCAATGGAAAAAAAAACTGTTCCTGTGGCAACTATTCTATAGATTCACCCACACGTTTTTCCTCAAGTTCTGGTTCCTGTCCAAGAAATTTGCAGTTCGGTTTTCTGTCATTCGTTGAATCCTAAAATCCCTACAGTGCACAAGGAGGCCATTCAGCCCGTCAGGTCTGCACCGACCCTTCGAATGAGCATTCTACCCTTGTCCACTCTCCCCTATCCCGGTAACCCCATAACCTAACCTGCACATCCCTAGACACTAAGGGGCAATTTATCATGGCCAATCTACCTAATCTGCCCATCTTTGAACTATGGGAGGAAAGTGGAAGAATGTACAAACAGCACACACAGTGACCTAAGTCTGGAATTGAACCCGGGTCCCTGGCGTTGTGAGGCAGCAGAGCTAACCACTGTGCCACCATACCACCCTTGGCAGGATTTTCCAGCGGGCTTCAGGATCCCAATGTCGGAATCAAAGGGGGTGCCAAGCCCACCTGTGTTGGGCGAAAGTCTGAGAAAGCGATTTTACTGGAGAGGGTCTATTAATTGGCCGCCAACAGTCTCACCATCCTATGAAGGGCAGTGGGTGGGTTTCCATATTGCTTAGCTAATCAGACAATTGGCAGCGTTGGTGCCCCAACAGCCACACTGGGTAAGGTGTGCAGAGACAGGTCTGTGAATGTGAGAGTGCTACAAAATGGATTTCAATAACTTCACTACAACAGACATTAGGCAAAGAATTCTCTAATTTCCTACTTCCCCAGTTATATTCTGACCAGTCGGCACAATGTCAAGAAAGCTATTTGTTCACTGTCAATTAACATAAAAGTTGTGCTTTACTCCTCCTTCCAGCAGGGGCAGACATTAATTGAGGGAAAAGGTATAGTCTGGATGACTGATTTCTTCTGGGCAGGTTGGAGACTGTAAGGTGAGGTGAGAGTGACTGCTCTTGGCATCAAGGCAGCATCCTGAGCAAAACTGGAGTCAATGGGAATCAGGGGGAAAACTCTCCGCTGGTTGGAGTCACACCTGACACAAAGGAAGATGGTTGTGATGGTTGGAGGTCAATCATCCCAGTTCCAGGACATCACTGCAGGAGTTCCTCAGGGTAGTGTCCTAGGCTCAACCATCTTCAGCTGCTTCATCTATGATCTGCCTTCCATCATAAGATCAGAAGTGGGGGTGTTTGCGGATGACTGCACAATGTTGAGCGCCATTCACGACTCCGCAGATAATGATGCAGTCCGTGTCCAAATGCAGCAAGCCCTGGGCAATATCAAAGTTTGGGTTGATAAGTTCACACTACACAAGAGCCTGACAATGACCAACTTCAACAAGAGAGAATCTAATTATCACCCCTTGACATTCAATGGTTTTGTACGGGATTCTCCGTCCATTCACAGCAATGGGATTCTCCCCGCTGCAGTGGTTGGGAGATTTAACTGAGCACTGAATTCTCCATCCTCAGTAGCAGCAGTAGTAGGGCGGACTCGCAACGGAAAATCTCGGCCTTTACCATCACTGAACCCTCCACTATCAACACCCTGGGGGTTATCAGAAACTGAACCATTTTAATACTGTGACTACAAGAGCAGGTCATACGTTGGGAATCCTGCAATGAGTAACTCACATCCTGTCTCCCCAAAGTCTATCTACCACATACAAGGCACAAGTCAGGAGTGTAATGGAATACTCTCCACTTGCCTGGATGGGTGCAGCTCCAACAACACTCAAAAAACTCGACACCATCCAGGACAAAACAGCCCGCTTAATTGGCATTCCCTCCGGCATCAATGCACAGTGGCAGCAGTGTGTGCCATCTGCAAGATGCACTGCAAAAACTGACGACAGCTCCTTAGACTGCATCTTCCAAACCACCAGCTGGAACTTACCCTCCAAGTCACTCACCATCCTGACTTGGAAATATATCGGCCGTTCCTTTACTGTCGCTGGGTCAAAATCCTGGAACTCCCTCCCGAACAGCACAGTGGATGTACCTACACCACATGGACTGCAGCGGTTCAAGAAGGCAGTCACCACCACCTTCACAAGGGCAATTAAGGATGGGCAATAAATTGGATTTCTTGCTGCCCATCTTGTATTAGTGGCCTCTAGTTATGATCTTCCCCACAAGAGGAGACATTCTCTCATTATCTAAACCTTAGGTACCTTCAAATACCTCAATTAGATCACCCTTTTTGTTTCCTTTTTCAAGAGGGAAAGACCCTGGGCGCGATTCTCCGATCGCGGGACAGAGTGTCCGTGCCGTCGTGAACCCCGTTGATTTTCACGATGGCGTGAAACAGGCGCGGGCACTAGCGATTCTGGCCCCCATAGGAGGCCACCTTGGAGAATCGCGATGCCGGCGTGTCGCGGTTGCAGCCGTTCTCCAGCCCGGCGTGGGGCTCGGAGAATCGCGCCCCCAACCTCTCAATCCTTTCCTGATATGTACCCACATACTCTTGGTATCATCCTTATCACAAATGGACTTTTATTTTGCAAATTCTAAAGTACAGTTTGGATTCACAAAGGAAGGAAAACATTATGGAGCTTTCCTCTGAGTAGCAGGGGGGGCTATTGGTGGGCACGAATTACAGTTGATCCTTCAGGCGCCTATACTTCCTCAGGAAACTAAGGAAATTCGACATGTCCACAGTAACTCTAACCAACTTTTACAGATGCACCATAGAAAGCATCCTATCAGGCTGCATCACAGCCTGGTATGGCAACTGCTCGGCCCAGGACCGCAAGAAACTTCAGAGAGTCGTGAACACAGCCCAGTCCATCACACGAACCTGCCCCCCATCCATTGACTCCATCTACGCCTCCCGCTGCCTGGGCAAAGCGGGCAGCATAATCAAAGACCACTCTCACCCGGCTTACTCACTCTTCCAACTTCTTCCATCGGGCAGGAGATACAGAAGTCTGAGAACACGCACGAACAGACTCAAAAACAGCTTCTTCCCCACTGTTACCAGACTCCTAAACGACCCTCTTATGGACTGACCTCATTAACACTACACCCTGTATGCTTCATCCGATGCCGGTGCTTATGTAGTTACATTGTATACCTTGTGTTGCCCTATTATGTATTTTCTTTTATTTCCTTTTATTTTCATGTACTTAATGATCTGTTGAGCTGCTCGCAGAAAAATACTTTTCACTGTACCTCGGTACACGTGACAATAAACAAAATTAAAATCCAAATCATTGGTGATTTAGTTTTGAATCTATCCCGCAGTGTTGGAAAGGAAAGTTGGTGACGGTGTCATGTGAGTGTAAAATGTGCAATGTGTGTCCTTCTCTTGTTTTTAGGCCCTCGTTTGACAGGTTTGGAATGTGTGGAAGGAATGGCTGCTGGATTATATGAAGAATTATTTGCAATTATCATCATGCTCATCAACAGGTAAACAGCTCGCGATCAATCGTCAGGGAAATAACTTCATCTTATTCTTTCCTGAGATGAGGGTGTCGCTGGCAGGGTCAGCATTTGTTGCTCATTCCTAATCCCTTGAATTTGACCATCTCAGGAGGCTGTTAGGAGTTAACCACATTGCTGTGGGTCTGGCGTCACATGTAGGTCAGATTGGGTAAGTCTGGCAGATTTCCTCCCTTAAAGGAATGGTCAAGATGAGTTTTTACCACAATCGGTGATAGCTTTGTGGTGATCATTACTGAGACTGGTTTATATTCCTGCTTTATTAATTAACTAAATTTAAATTTGAATCAAGACCCCATTCAGCAGTCCAGTGAGATTACCATTATGCACCATATCCCCTTAGCCGCTGGCACAATAACGATCATTTGCAGGCATTGTGAATATGGTGGAGTATTGCATTAAATTGATTGGCGATTGCTACTGGTACAAAACCAATGCCACACCTCAATTCCCTTCCTATCATCTAAACAAGTTGCGTATATTACCCTCAGAAAGAGTGCAGCGTAGATTCGCCAGAAATGCACCAGGGCTCAGGTCATAAACAGGAGTTGGTGTGTTGTCCCCAAAGTATAGAATATTACCGAATGATTGATTGAGGATTTTGGAAGGTATTGTTGGGGTAGATGAAGAGAAAAATTTTCTGATGGAGGGGGAGTCCAGAGCAAAAGAGATTAACCTTAAAATCAGTGTTGGGCGATTCAGAAGGCTGTTTAGGAAACAGTTCTTCAGCAAAGGGAAGTGGGGAAAAGCAGCAGATGCGAGCTCAATTGTTAACCTTGAATCCGAGGTTGATAGACATTTGCTTGCCAAGGGTATAAAAATGGACAGGGAGCCAAGGCATGTGGATGGGATTAAGATGCAGATCAGCCATGATCTCACTGAATGCCAGAATAGGTCTGAGGATCTGAATAACATCCTTCAACTCCAGTCTCCAATTTGGGGAATGCTGTAAAGTCTAATTGAAATTTCAACTCTATATTTAGCATTTGGACAGATAGTACGGCAGCACCTGGACATGGAATGACCCCCGTTTCTGCCTCTACACCCCACAGGTCAGTCTCTTCCCAGCAGTTGGCACTGACGACAATCATGGTGGTGGACACACCCGGCTTTCAGAATCCGCACCATGAAAACAGAGAGAGAGCAGCCACGTTCGAAGAGCTGTGTCACAACTATGTACATGAGAGACTGCAGATGCTTTACCATGAACGGACCTTGGTGTCTCAGCTGGATAGATTCAAGGAGGTGACGCCACTAAAGCTACAAGTTTTATTTTTATTTATTTCGGTGAACTTTGTTGAACCTTTTGTAAGTCTTGCATTTTACCAAATGGCTTAGATTGCTATGGATTATTTAACCGTGGACATCTGTGGTTATTAATCTTTTACAACAACTGAGATACACGTAATGTTTAAGTGGGACGTTGAGGTTTTCCAGTGGCAGTAGAACATTCTGAGGAGTTCTGGGCCCAAAGGGGGGATTGCAGGAAAGCATGCAGGCATATAAGATCAAAAATTATATGGAAAATATGAATCTACGTTATTCCAAAACAATTTATGGGAATAGAACAGCAGGATACAGTTTTTTTAAAAAATCACCCCCATCCTGCACTTTGGAACATTTAAAGATGTTTTGTAAACGCTCACCTTCCTTTCCATCAAAGTTATGAAACCTAAATTTAGAAATGGTGCAAAGAAGGTCAGCTGTGCACAAAAAGTGATCAATATTCCCAATAGACTCTGGGTCAGATGGTGGAGGCAAAAGAGCTGGGAATTTATGAAGTATGGTTAGGGTCTGTGGTGGGTATTTGAAGGTTGTTGCAGATCGATGAGTTAAAAAGGATTCTCTTGTGAACTTATGACCGACAGCCCGCTAGCCATCAGGCAGAAGTGCACTTTATTTGTTGAAGCCGGGCATTAATTACATTATTATTGCTCAGTGGGAGCATCATCCAATTGCCAACGCAGATGGATTCAAGATTGCCTTTGGGAATGGATAGCATGGTGTTGGATGGCTGGCACAGACCGATGGGCCGAAGAGCCCCTTTCTGTGCTGTAAAGCTCTGTGACCCTATGACAAAGGTAATCGTGGTGGAACATTTGAAAGGCAAAGAATGGGGAGAAAATCGTAAACTTGGGGGAAACAGAAACAGCTTTTGAGGGGCACCAAATTACTGAGGTAAAGAAGAAAGCGAAAAGGAGTGCGGGCAGGCGTGCTCCCGGCGTTCGCTGGCGCCGGAATTCTCTGGTTCTGTCGGCAGCGTTCCCCCGCTCGCGGATTTCCCGGCGGAGTGGGGTGGCTTCAATGGGAAATCCCACTGACAGAGGCGGGAGCAGAGAATCCCGCCACCAACGCTCCGCCTCCAGGAAACACGCGCCTGGGAGGCCGGAGAATCCTGCCCAAGGTGTTGGGAATGGTTGAAAAATGCAAGTTGGAGCAGAAACGAAAAGCCGGGCAAGTGTAGGCCTCTTGAGTCAAGAACTGATGAATGTTTGTTAAAATAGGTCATCAAATTCAGTAAAATCATTTTCAGGTATCCAGAATTTTGTATGTTATAAATGTTATTCATAATGTCAAACTGTTATTATAAAAAATTCAAAAATAAACTGGTACCGCTGATGGTGGGAATGTTTGAGGAGGCGATAGGGAAGGTGGTGTTACCACAAACCTTGGGGCAGGTCATCGATTTCCCTGTTACTTAAGAAAGATAAGGATCTGACGGAGTGTGGGTCGTATACCCATATCACTTTTAAACGTGGACGCAAAGTTATTGGCGAAGTTACTGGCAGGTAGGCTAGAGGAGTGCCTCCCGAAAGTGATAGGTGAAGATCAGACGGGGTTGGTGAGAGGGAGGCAGCTCTTCAAACGTTAGAAGGGTATTGAACGTGGTTATGGTACCGACAGAGAGGATGGAAACAGAGGTGGTTGTGCCATTGGACGCTGAGAAAGCGTTTGACCGGGTAGAATGGGGGTACTTGATGGCAGTTCTAGAGCGGTTTAGGATTGGACCCAGATTTGTGGACTGGGTAAAGCTATTATATAAGGAGCCGAGGGCCAGTGTCCGCATGTTATAACCTGCCTACTCACCATTGGCTAGGGACTAATGACTATCCCACAATCCTGTGGGAGTATGAGCTTCCCCAATGAGGGGGGCGGAGAAACCACTAGTAAACTCCTAGTATAAATAAGCTGGCCAGTTCAGGAACCAGCAGGAAGGAGTATGTAGCAAGGGAAGTTACTGCTACTGTTGTGTTATTACTTTGTATCCTTAAAACTCGTGCTGGATTCTTCGTGGCCCTTACAAAACCGCACAAATAACATTAGCTCAGAATACTTTCCTCTCCACCGTGGGACTAGGCAGGGATGTCCTATGTCCTCCCTGCTGTTTGCACTTGCGATTGAGCTATTGGCCATTGCATTAAGAAGTTCGGGGGTATGGAAAGGGAGTGTGCGGGAGGGAGGATAGAGCATAGGGTGTCCTTATATGCTGATGACTTGTTATTATACCTGTCGGAACCAAGTGTGTCAATAGGGGAATACTGGAGCTGCTTCGGGTGTTTGGGTCTTTCTCAGGGTACAAATTAAATCTAGACAAGAGTGAATATTTTGTGGTGTCTCGGCCAGGGGTGGAGGCAGTGGTGGGGGGGGGCTGCCATTACGTAAGGCACGGACTCACTTTAGATAACTGGGGGTGCAGGTTGCCCGAGATTGGGGGGGGGGCTCCGTAGGTACAACATTTCTAATTTGGTGGGGAGAGTGAAAGCTGATCTGGCAAGGTGGGATGGTCTCCCTCTGTCACTGGCGGGTCGGGTAAGGCAGTAAAAATGAATGTGCTGCCGGGATTCCTGTTTATTTTTCAATGCCAGACCATTTTCCTGCCAAAGGCATTTTTATTAGAGAGATTGAAGGAATGATTACCTTATTCATATGGGGAGGGAAGCTGGCCAGAATTAAAAAGGTGCTACTACAGAGAGGAAGGCAGGCTAGCAACAGCGCAGCTCCCGACGGCCCCGGGGAGATATTCAGGGAGTCCGGTAGTAATAGCTTCGTTGAGAATTTGGAGGCAGTTTCGACAACACTTCGGGCTGGGGGCAGGGTCAAGGGAAATGCCGATTCAGGAGAACCACTGATTTGAGCCAGGGAAGTGGGATGGGAATTTTCGGAGATGGGAGGAAAAAGGAATTAGGACACTAAAAGATTTGTTTCTTGGGGGTCGTTTTGTGGGATTGAAGGAGCTGAGAGCAAAGTATGGGCTGGAGCAGGGGGAAATATTTAGATACAAGCAGGTTCAAGACTTTGCCAGAAAGGAGATACAGAGCTTCCCAGTGGAGCTGGCCTCCATATTGCTGGGGGAGATGCTGACTACAGGGGGACTGGAGAAGGGGGTTGTATTGGCGGTGTACGGGGCCATTTTGGAGGAGGAGAAGGCACCGCTGGAAGGGATCAAGGCAAAGTGGGAGGAAGAGTTGGGAGAGGGTATGGAGGAGGGGTTCTGGTGTGAGGTGCTCCGGAGGGTGAACGCCTCCACCTCGTGTGCGAGTTTAGGGCTGATACAGCTGAAGGTGGTGTATAGAGTGCACCTTACAAAGGCGAGGATGAGCCGGCTCTTTGACGGGGTAGATGATGTGTGTGAACGTTGCAGGGTGAGCCCCCGCAAACCACGTTCATATGTTTTGGTCCTGTTCAAAGCTGGAGGATTACTGGAAGGAGGTTTTTAGGATAAACTCTAAAGTGGTGCACGTGAAACTGGACCCGGGCCCTTGGGAGGCCATATTCGGGGTGTCGGACCAGCCGGGGCTGGAAACGGGTGCGGAGGCGGAGGTTGTAGCCTTCGTTTCGTTGATCGCCCGAAGGTGGATCCTATTAGGGTGGAGATCAACCTCTCTGATTTGTTATGTTGTAGGTGTAACATAAGCGGCTTCCTTGTGGTGCACTTGACAAAGGAAGGTTCAGACATGGAGATAACTTCAACACGTTTATTAAACTATTGACACTTCTATTACTCGGGTTCAACACTACTGCTAATCCTACTATAGCTACCCAGACTGACTAACCAGTTGCTGCAATCCACGTGGTGGGTGTAATATTGAATCAACCCTGTGTCTGTACTCACTGACTGTCTCCACTGGAAAGAGGCAGATCATGTGTGTGGTGTCCTTTATATATGGGTTGGTGTAATGCCCCCCTGTGGTCGTGTCACCTCCGTGTGTATCGTGAATGTCCATTAGTCGTTGCCTATCTACCTGATCTATTGGTTGAGTGTGTGTGTGTGTGATGTCACTGGTGCTCCCTCTAGTGTCTAGCTAGCCTACATGCATTTACATTGATGCACATCACCACATCCCCCCTTTTTTATATGTTACATATTTTCTGCACACTTTGAGAAAATTGAGCAAAAAACAGGTAGATAAGTTAAGGTATATACACGTCATGGAAGCAGTGATTAAACAATAAGTTCAAATCATTTGTGTGAGTCCAAAAACCATCAATCATCATGGTCAAATGTCTCTCTTGGTTATGAACGCCATCAATGTCCCTGTGCCACAGGAACGAGGAAGTGGTCAAATCACTTCGCTGTCTGATTTGGAGTCCATTTCTTTTTCGATGTTTGTGATGGTGCTGTCGGATGGCATCTTGTAGCTGATAAGGTGTTGACGTTGAAGAGGTACCATCAACAGTATCATTCAAGGTCATGGATGTGCCAGATGTTGAAATTGGATAAGACTGTACATACTGGTTCTGGCCACATGCTGTGCTGGAAGGGTGATCCTGCTGAGAACCGTTGAAGCTTGTCGAATTGGAAACAGAATTGCTGCTCGCATAAATACCTGGTGATGGTGTGAAACTAGAACTTTGCATCTGATAGGAATATGCCATCTGGCCAGGCTGGGTTGCAGCAAATCCTGGGCTGTAACTAAGGCACCCAGTCTGTAGTGCAGATTGCGCTTGCGGGAGTCCTCCTTCGGTCTTGATTCCATTAGTGGGCAATCCGTAGTGCTGGCCTGTTTGAGAATATGCTGCATAGACTGCTGGCTGCTGCAGGCTTGAATACTGGGTTTGTCCAGCATGAGCTGTCATTGGCCGCACTGTCGGTGTGGAACAAATGTGTGGACATAGCTGTGGTGAAAATTGGTGTATTCCAATTGGACTGTAGTCACTGCTTGTTATTACTGACCCAGTGTAATTGTTAAGTGATCCATCTCCTATCATTGTGGCATCTGCTGTCACCCTGAGCGTGCCATCACTGAGGTTGCGGCACTCCCTGTCTGGAGTAAAGTCCGGCTTACGTGAATCAGAGTCGGCGTTTGGTTGCTCCCCATCTGGAGTCTGGTCTGTTTTAGCTGAGTCAGTGTTGGTTTGTTGATGCTCCCCGTCCGGAGTCTTAGCAGGTTCACTGGAGTCAGCTGAGATTTCTTGAAGCTGCACGTCTGGAGTCGGAAAATGCAGGAATGCATTGACTTGTGGAGAGGTTCGAGCGAATGAGGGTGGAAGTATCATGGTGTCACCGGAGTCACCAGTGGTCTCACAGTGATCGTCGAGTGCCTCTGTACACACTAGCTGAGGTCTATCACTTTGCACATCTTGCATGGGAAGTGGGATGCTGTCGTCACTCGTCTCACATACCATGGGTAGATCCTCAGTAGCTGCTTGTTGTTCACTTGGGTTGGGTAAATTGTCAGAGTCTTCATCTGGTGGCGCAAACAGTGTGGGTGACTGTCATTGTCTTGCTGTTGTCCTTCATTTGGGCTTGGACTGTCATCGTCGCTTTGTTCTTCACTGTAGCATGATAGACCGTCATAGTCGTCCTGCTGTGCACTGGAGCGTGGTAGACTGTCATAGTCGTCTTGCTGTTTACTTGAGCATGGCAGACTTGCATCGTCTGCTGCTAGTTGGTCAGAGGAGGTTGCTAGACCCTCATGGTCTTGTTCCTGCAAGGACTGCGCATCGCAGTCTTGCGTTGCTTCTATCGTGGAGGCTGTCCATGAGCTCGCCGCGGAGGCTTGTGACACTGGAGTCACGTCTTGTGTGTGCAAGGACTGCGCTCTGGAGTCTTGCGCTTCTTCTATCATGGAGTCTGTCCACGAGCTCCCTGTGGAGGCTTGTGACACTGGAGTCACTTCTAGTTCGTGCAAGGACTGCGGTGTGGAGATTTGCGTGTCTTCTTTCTTAGAGTCGGGAACCCTGAGCGGTGCATGGACCACGCTCTGTGTGGCAGCAGGCCGCTCTCTGTGGGCGTGTACCGCTCTCTGTCTCTTGGTTTCAGGCTGCAGCATCATCCTGCACTCACGATTGGGATGTCATATCTGCTGGGCTGAAGATCCTCAAATCCGGAGAACGAATCCGCGTCTGCGTCGGATTCAATACGGGGGTCGCCAATGTGCAACACGTCTAGTTGCGGTTCGGATTTGGTACTGGGGTAGCCTCCCAAGGTGAAAGGTTCGTCTGTGTCGTTGTCTTCTAGGACAATATCATCACTGTTTGCGTCGGAGCTAGCATTGGGCTCGAGAGGTCCAGAGAAAACGTAAAGGTCAGTATCGAAGTATTCAAGGTCGGAATCATCGGTTTGGGCGTAGGTAACTGCTTGTTGCAGGGCTCTTCGGAGGCTAATTTCATCGCCTGGTTCAATTTGAGGCATTGGGCTGTCATTCCAGGTGAAGGAAGGTTGTTTAAAAGATTTTTTCTTTGATTTGGGCGTTTCCCCTTTAAATGGGCATGGTCCGGGGTCTCTGACGTCATGACTCATGTGACGTAGCGCGAACGAAGTGATTCCGCATGCGCAGATCACTGTTCCTTTACCGATGGCTGTTTTCGTGATTGCGCATGCGCGGCGTCTCGCGCATGCGCAAACAGACCTTCCCGTTCTGTACGCTTCTCACATAACTGTGCAAGTGCTGTCCCTTTAGAAAGATGGCCTCCGATCAAAACTGTTCTCTGCTCCGGGATCTCAGCCTCGGGGTGAGTATTGGCGCTTCTCTTACCTTTTCTTGCTGGTTGGAGTGTTTTCCTCACAGTATTTGCCGAATTTGTCCAGGACTGCCTGGAAGTCGCTCCTGTTTTGCCCCTTGGAGTACTTGAATTTTAAAAAGATTTCTTCTGCTCTGGCACCGGCGACAGTGAGGAGAAGCTCTGTCTTTTCAGCATCGGCCAGGGCTTCTAGGTTGGCTGCTACCAGGAAGAATTCAAACATTTGACCGGCCAGTTTTCGCGGAGATCGCCATGGCACCGGAGCTGCTGCGGAACCCGGATCGCGAACACCTTGCCTGGGTATTGCTGGTTGTCACTGTACGCTGAGGTATGGCTATCTGGATTGAAACAGTTCAGTCCTGGTACCATGATTTGTTATGTTGTAGGTGTAACATAAGCGGCTTCCTTGTGGTGCACTTGACAAAGGAAGGTTCAGACGTGGAGATAACTTCAACACGTTTATTAAACTATTTACACTTCTATTACTCGGGTTCGACACTACTGCTAATCCTACTATAGCTACCCAGACTGACTAACCAGTTGCTGCAATCCACGTGGCGGGTGTAATATTGAATCAACCCTGTGTCTGTACTCACTGACTGTCTCCACTGGAAAGAGGCAGATCATGTGTGTGGTGTCCTTTATATATGGGTTGGTGTAATGCCCCCCTGTGGTCGTGTCACCTCCGTGTGTATCGTGAATGTCCATTGGTCGTGTCCTATCTACCTGATCTATTGGTTGAGTGTGTGTGTGTGATGTCACTGGTGCTCCCTCTGGTGTTTAGCTAGCCTACATGCATTTACATTGATGCACATCACCACACTCTCCACCCTGTGCCTTGGCGTGGCGGGGGGACCTGCTGGAATTCTGAACGCTTGAAAAGGTCAAATTTGAACTGAGGGGAAGGATGGAGGGGTTCTACAATTCATGAGCGTTATTCATTATGCACTTTCGAGAATTGGATCACATCGAACATTAGGGGGGGTTGGGGGCTGGGAGGGTTGTGGGGAGGGGGACTGTGTGTGTTAATGGTGACTATGGATGATTCCTGATTCCTTGAAGGAGCAGCGCTCCGAAAGCTAGTGACAACGAAACAAACCTGTTGGACTTTAACCTGGTGTTGTAAGACTTCATTTGTTTATGTTAACATGTACGCTAATGTTTGGGGGTTTGGTGGGAGAATGGGATCGTTTTTATTGATATGGGGATTGATATTGCATTCGTTACTGATTATTGTTTATTGTTGGGTGTAAATTTGGGAGAAAATTAGAAAAAGGAGGAGAATTAAAAAAAATTTAAAAAATAATGTCAAACTGTTAGACAGCTAAAGTAACAAATGGCTTTTTGTAGTTTTTTCGTTGAGTTCATTTTTAAGTAAATGTCTTGGTTATTTGAACCAATCAGAAAAATGACTTTTTTCTTGAACTGTGGACAATTTATAAATTTGTAGGACTTTTATTTGCACACAATAACGGGTAGAGGTAATAAAAATAAATAAGCCAGTTCTTTATAACAATCTAGGATTTTAGTCATTCCCAGCAAGGAAAACAGAATATTGAAGGTTATTAATTTTACAGTTTTAATCTCGCTCAACAGGAAAAGGTTCAGGTGACATTTGACATGGCCGAATCTGTTCCAGCATCTACGGTGTCAGTCATCGACCAAACCTCAAGCCAGGTAAGCAGAGTTAGAGGGCTTTCAATGGGATCTGGGAATATTAATCTGGAACGTTTGTACTGAAGTGATGAGAGGCATTTTGGGGGCTGGGCAGGCTGATCCATCCCTGTGATTGGAACCCATGCAGTAGCTGTAGGGGGCCAAACTATCGTGAGTAACCTCATGCCTTCTGAAAGGGAGGGAATCATAGAAGGAGGCCATTCGGCCCATCGAGACTGCACCAACCTTTTGAAAGGAACCCCAACCCCGTTACCCCACCTAATCTTTGCAAACTAAGGGGCAATTTTATCATGGGCAGTCCACCTAACCTACACATCTTTGGACTGTGGGAGGAAACTGGAACACCCGCAGGAAACACACGCAGGCACGGGAGAGCGTACAAGCTCCGCACAGACAGTTACCCGAGGTTGGAATTGAACCTGGGTCCCTGGCGTTTTGGGGCAGCAGTGCTAACCCCTGTGCCACCGTGCCGGCCCCAATCAGTACTCGCCAATTCCGCACAGACCAAACGAGACTCAAATTTCTTGTTAACCACATTATTCAAACATATGCAGGGAAGCTATACCCATACAAAATGTTATACAGGTAATAGTTCATTTGCATTTACCAATCACAAATTAAAATTGCTACTTTAATACAGATACCCAATCAATATTCATACACGTATATAGTGATTACACCATCACATTTGATTTGATTTGATTTGATTTGATTTTATAAATCAAATCAAAAACACCTGCGGGTGTTCCGGTTTCCTCCCACAGTCCAAAGATGTGTAGGTTAGGTGGATTGTCCATGATAAAATTGCCCCTTAGTTTGCAAAGATTAGGTGAGGTAACGGGGATGGGGTGGGGGTTCCTGTCAGAAGGTTGGTGCAGTCTCGATGGGGCACATGTACCGAAGTACAGTGAAAAGTATTTTTCTGCGGCTGAGGACCGTACACAGTACGTACATCGTTGACACAAGAATAATCAACAGAGAACATTGACAAATGGTACATCGACAAAACAGTGATTGGTTACAGTGCGGAACAAGGGGCCAAACAAAGCAAATACATGAGCAAGAGCAGCACAGGGTGTCGTGAATAGTGTTTCCACAATAGTTACAATTTTGAACACAGGGCTACAATGGACAAAGCAGCATCTTGTATCTTTGTCAGAAAACTCCGACCCTGCACAGGTCCCTTGCAGCTGAGCCCGAGTCCTCATAATGGGCCGCAAGGTGGCACAGTGGTTAACACTGATGCCTCTGGTGCACTGTTAAATACGACGAGACGAGAGTAGAGAGTAATCGAGGCTTTATTACGCAGAGATGTGTAGCCTCCCGCAGCTGCTGCCGAAATGGCTGCAGCTCGGAGAGCCCACACATTTATACCCCGCCTACTGGGCGGAGCCAGCAGGCAGGGATCTACCCCCTTACCAGTAGTACAGGGACCTTACCGTAATACCCCTCGTATGCGGTATATACAATACAACAGTGGTGACTACCACATTTACCCCTGTTAAAAAAGCGGGGGTGGTGGAAAACTATTTACATTCAGGTTTTTAACATTTTAAGGAAAAGTTTACAAATTCAGACAATCGGGCGCCTTGATCTGTCGTTGCGCGTGCCGCAGTTCTGGTGGCGATTTCTGCGTTGGTTCGGTCGTCGGTCACTCCGGGAGCGTGTCGACCTCATCCTCATCCCCGGGTGGGACCAAGTGGAGGACGGATCGTCCTGGAGCGGGGGCTGTGATGGGGTGTGTGCTGGGGGGAGGGAGATGCGCCGGGGAAGAGGGAGGGGGGTGTGGGGACCCAGCTGGTGCCAGGTCCCTGAAGGAGACTGTGTCTTGGCAGCTGTCGGGGTACAGTACGTAGGCGTACTGTGGGTTCGCGTGAAGTAGCTGTACCCTCTCAACCAACGGGTCCGCCTTGTGTAGCCGCACGTGCTTGCGGAGGAGGACGGGTCCTGGAGCTTGCCAGCCACCTTGGGAGTGAAACCCCGGAGGTGGACTTCCTGGGGAAGGCAAAGAGACGTACATGGGGGGTTTCGTTAGTCGCAGTGCAAAGGAGCGACCGAATGGAGTGAAGGGCGTCGGGGAGGACCTCCTGCCAGCGGGAGGCCGGGAGAATTCTGGACGGCCTTCCAGACCGTCCCATTCTCCCGCTCCACCTGCCTATTTCCCCAGGGGTTGTAGCTGGTCATCCTGCTCGAGGCAATGCCCCTGTTGAGCAGGTACTGGCTCAGCTCATCCCTCATAAATGAGGATCCCCGGTCGCTGTGGACGTAGGCGGGGAAACCGAACAGAGCGAAGATGGTGTTGAGGGCTTTGATGACGGTGCCAGATGTCATATCGGGGCATGGGACGGCGAAGGGGTACCTGGAATATTCGTCGACCACATAAAGAAAGTACGTGTTTTGGTCGGTGGAGGGGAGATGCCCTTTGAAATCCACGCTGAGGCGTTCAAAGGAGCGGGAGGCCTTCACCAGGTGCGCTCGGCCTGGCCGGTAGAAGTGCAGTTTACACTCCGCGCAGACCTGACAGTCTCTGGTGATAGCCCTGACTTCCTCAATGGAGTAGTGCAGATTGCGGGCCTTTATGAAGTGATAAAAGCGGGTGACCCCTGGGTGACAGAGATCGTCGTACAGGGTCCGAAGTCGGTCCACTTGTGCGCTGGCACAAGTACCTCGGGATAGGGCATCGGGGGGCTCGTTGAGCTTACCGGGGTGATACAAAATCTCGTAATTAAAGGTGGAGAGCTCGATCCTCCACCTCAAGATTTTATCATTTTTGATCTTACCCCGCTGTGTGTTGTTGAACATGAAGGCAACCAACCGTTGGTCAGTGAGGAGAGTGAATCTCCTGCCGGTCAGGTAATGCCTCCAAAGCCGCACAGCTTCAACGATAGCTTGGGCCTCCTTTTCGACGGAGGAGTGCCGAATATTGGAGGCATGGAGGGTGTGGGAAAAGAATGCCACGGGTCTGCCTGCCTGGTTGAGGGTGGCGGCTCGGGCGACGTCTGATGCATTGCTCTCGACTTGGAAGGGAAGCGTCTCGTCGACCGCGTGCATCGCGGCCTTGGCGATGTCGGCCTTGATACGGTTGAAGGCCTGGTGAGCCTCGGCCGTCAGGGGGAAAACGGTGGAGTGAACGAATGGGCGGGGCTTGTCCGCATAGCTAGGGACCCACTGGGCGTAGTACGAGAAGAAGCCCAGGCATCGTTTGAGGGCCTTGGGGCAGTGGGGAATGGGGAGTTCCATGGGGGGGGGCGCATGCGATTGGGGTCGGGCCCTAGCACTCCGTTCTGGACCACATAGCCGAGGATGGCTAATCGGTTCGTGCTGAACACGCACTTCTCCGTGTTGTAGGTTAGGTTGAGAAGTTTAGCGGTGTAGAGGAATTTAGAAAGGTTAGCGTCGTGGTCCTGCTGGTCGTGGCCACAGATGGTGACGTTATCCAGGTACGGGAGGGTGGCCCGCAGTCCGTACCAGTCAACCATTCGGTCCATCTCCCGTTGGAAGACCGAGACCCCATTAGTGACGCCAAAGGGACCCCTAAGGAAGTGGTAAAGGCGGCTGTCCGCCTTGCGAATGGGGAGCTGGTGTTTGGTAGATGTTGAGAAGACCCGGTACTGTGCAATCTGATTGACCATATCAGATATGCGTGGGAGGGGGTACGCGTCGAGCTGCGTGTACCGATTGATGGTCTGACTGTAGTCAACAACCATCCTGTTTTTCTCCCCAGTTTTCACAACTACCACTTGGGCTCTCCAGGGGCTGTTGCTGGCCTCAATAATACCTTCCCGTAGCAGCCACTGGACCTCAGACCTGATGAAGGTCCTGTCCTGGGCGCTGTACCGTCTGCTCCTGGTGGCAACGGGTTTGCAATCCGGGGTGAGGTTTCAAAAACATTCTGGTCTCCTGATGCCCGTCTCCATGGGGGAACATCTGCTCGACGGTGTGGGGCTCAGTTGGGATTGGATAGGCATTGGATCAACCTCGGACAGGCAATGGATCCGTTCCATGCAAAGAGTGGCATCTCCAAACTGAGCTGCAATCTATAATTTAACAAGTTATTTATTATTCACGAATACAGAATGCTTGAGGGGTCACTGCAGAGCTGTGTATCTGCAGCACACAGTGCATTTTCGTAATTCGGGGCAATGGCACCACAGCTGTTTATGAAGAGTTTATTCATTGAGACTCCCTCCTATTTTGATAGAAAAAGGGAATAAATAATGTGTTATATAAAAGATCTATCGAAGGAAATATGAAAAGACTAGGTAACACTGAGCTATTTTGGGAGCCTTCAGCAGAAGAAGAATGGGAGACAATTCAAACAATTTAAACTGCAGTGTATTTATTTAAAGAACAGAATAATCCAAAACTCCCCCACCCCACCTACCCTACTCTCCAGCGCTTTACTTATTTGGTTAGCAGCGCTGAATAGGTGAGGTGACGTTTGAGCGAGTGTGTTAGTAATGAAGGAATGGCTACTTCAGATGAGCACCTTTCCTTGGGGATTATACAGACACATGAATTGAGGATGAGATTTCACAGCAAACGACAAAAGGGAGGGCATCCATCAGTCTGCTTCGCACACAAATCCCAGAGGTGAAAGGACAGCGTGCTGATCATTGAGTCCCGTGATTGATGATGTGACAGAAAGCTTCCAGATGACTTAATGGGCAAATGCATCACCCAGCATGGTACTGAGATAATCAGAGATGTGAGGGCATAGCTTTGATCCCTTATCCACACTGAGTTAATGAATCCCACACAGGGCAGTAGCGGGCACTCTGGCCCCGGGGGGCGGTGCGAGGGGAATGGAATATAAGGGGGAGAAATCCCTGCACTTAGAGTCATTTCAGGAAAGGCTGTCTGTCGGTGGGGTGGCATTTTGTCTGGCAGTCCCAGTCTTCCACAACTCCCCCACCTCCAGGCCACCCCCTCATCTCCACTCAGGAGGTCTTCTGGAACTGTACCTCTTTTCTATCCTCTTTCTTGTTATTCATTTCTTGGAAGAAGAACAGGACCTTCTGGCTTAAAAATACCTCGGAATCTGGAGTCCAGCTGCCTTCCAGTTGGTGCATGCTGCCCATGCAAGGCCCAGTATTTCATTTGCAATATTTCCAACAAAGTAATTGCTATTTCTAATGCTAGTCTTCCGCCGTGACTTGGTGATAGCTGCTCTCATTATTGTCTATAACACTGTTGTTCACATTGATTAGCCCTCGAACATGTTGGATTTTAACTCCTTCCAAGGTTCAGGAAGTGCAGGAAATTGAGTGGACAAAGCCAGGATGCTTTCCAGCAATCCTTGTTTATTTTTAACCACAGTCTCTGGCTTGTGAGAGTGAGCCATCAACCTTCCTACTCTCAATTAAACGGTTTACAAACCCCTTCCTTCATGCAAGCTCTGATCCACTCACCCCCAAACAGCCAGTTAATGCACTCTGATATGAGGAGTAACATTATGGTCATATTACTAATCCACTGGAACTGACATATCTTCAAATATTACGGTCAGGCGTTCAATCTGGCGATTACTGCAATATTTCCACAACTATAGGAACATAGAAAATAGGAGCAGGCGGAGTCCAATCGGCCCTTCGATCCTGCTCCGCCATTCATTATGATCATGGCTGATCAACTCAATGCCCAGATCCCGCCTCCACCCGTATCCTTTGTTCCCTTTAGCCCCAAGTGCTATATCTAACTCCTTCTCAAAAACATAATGGGTAGGATTCTCCGGTTCGTCAGCCGCGTTTGAAATGAAAATCGCTTATTGTCACAAGTAGGCTTCAAATGAAGTTACTGTGAAAAGCTCCTAGTCGCCACATTCCGGCGCCTGTTCGGGGAGGCTGGTACAGGAATTGAACCGTGCTGCTGGCCTGCCTTCAAAGCCAGCGATTTAGCCCTGTGCTAAACTGCTGTTTTCCTGGGAGGCGTCCCCCTCGCCGGCAGCTGGATTCTCCATTCCCGCCACCTACCAAGGGGATTTCCCATTGTGATCACGCCACACTGCCGGGAAATCCGCGGGCGTGGGTGCGCTGCCGGCGCAGCGGAGAATCCCGCCCAATGTTTTGGCCTCAACTACTTTCTGTGGTAACGAATTCTACAGGCTGATCACCTTCTGGAGAAGACATTTCTCCTCATCGGAGTCCTAACTGGTCTACCCAGTCACTGCGTAAAATGGGTCTTCCTCACGTTCCCCTTTTGCACTTCTGCCCAAAACATTAAATTTGTGTTCCCCAGTCCTTGGGCGGGTTTCTCCGTCCCGCTGCACCAGATTTCTGGTACAGCCCGCCATCGGGTTTCTCCGTTTCGCCGGCTGGTCAATGGAGTTTCCCATTGGGGGGCAGCCCCAAGCCGTCGGGAAAGCCCCCTGGGCTGCCGGCAAAAACAGAGAATTCCGACGGCAGAGAATTCAGCGCTTTGTTCTTTCCGCTAATTGGAAACAACTTTACTTTGTGTACCTTATCTAAAGCTGCCAAAGCCTTGTCAATGCTCCCAGTTTATCCAAACTAATCTATCTGGGAGTGATTGATGCCAAACACCAGACTCCCAAAGCTGAGAGCATTTCATGTGTCAACGGGAACATCTGTCACCTGTAAACGGCAACCTAAAAAGGAAAAGCTCATGCAGAACCTCTCGTGACCTTGTCACTAATGAGTTAGTCAATCTCCCTTTGCTCAGATATTTTATTCAAACTTATAATTCATTATTAGCTTTAATTTTATAGTTAAAAGTCATTCCTGATATCGAATATATTTGAGTGAAATGTTTGCATATTTTTCAATATCACAGTGCCTGAGCTGAAGACATCCAAAATCACTTGTTGGTGGCAGACATGGACTTCCCTGAATTTACCAGTGAACAAATGAAGGAGCTTTGCATTTACATAGAACCTATCATGTCCTCAGCATGTCCTAAAGTATTTCATAGTCACTGATGTACAGTGTAGTGATTCATAGAATCATAGAATTCCTACAGTGCAGAAGGAGGCCATTTGGCCCATCGAGCCTGCAGACAGACAGCCCAGCTCCACCCACACTCTGACATCACTGATAAACACCCATTTCTTAAAGGTACATTCACTACAGCTATTTTATAACCCCCCATTTCTTAAAGGTAGTCTCACATGCCAAAATCCACAAAAGAAAACAATGAGAGAAGTGGCCAGATAATCCCCTTTGAAAGAGTTGATGAATGTTGGCTTGGACCAACAGTTGTACGTTTCTGTTCCTCTGCGAGTAGTTCTGTTGGACCTTATACAGCTACCCCGAGAGTGGAGATGGAACTGAAAAGAATTAATCAGCTTTGATCAAATGAAGGAGAGCCACTCCTCTCTTTGGTAATAGAGACGCGTGGCCAGACAACATGACCCAGAAGGATTCGGGGTGACTGTTATGATCTGCGTGGAATGATTTGCCAATGCTCATCAGGCTCGTACACGAAGATTAGCCACTTCATCAAGTTAGTGGAGATCGACTGGCACTCACAAGATGTGACTCTCAAACCAACGGTATCGGCTATTGTCTTCATGGAGGGAAGAGGGAGAAATATTGGTGAGGGGGCAAGGGTGGGCCGTGGGGATGAGAAAAATTGATCTCTAACATGCTTAATTTGTAAATCGAGCGGCTGCAGTTGCATCAAATGGAACGGAAAATTATAAATAAACAGAATAACACTCGAGGGCAAAAAAATCCAGAAATTAATGTAGATTTGCAATGAAATGAAATGAAAATCGCTTATTGTCACAAGTAGGCTTCAAATGAAGTTACTGTGAAAAGCCCCTAGTCGCCACATTCCGGCACCTGTTCGGGGAGGCTGGTATGGGAATTGAACCGTGCTGCTGGCCTGCCTTGGTCTGCTTTCCAAGCCAGCGATTTAGCCCAGTGTGCTAAACCAGCCAAGTTACTTACCTTTGTTGCCAGTCGTGGCTCAGTTGGCAGCACTCTCCACTGAGTCAGAATGCTCAATTCCCGCTCCAGGACATGAGCACAAAAATCAAGGGTCCAGTGCAGCATTGGACGCGTGGTGTAGACACACAAACATACGAATTAGGAGCAGGAGTACGTCATTCGGCCCCTTGAACCCGCTCCGCCATTCAATAAGGTCATGGCTGATGTGATTGTGGCCTCAAATTCACATTCCTTACTATCCCCTGTACCCTTTGACTCTCTTGCCAGTCAAGAATCTATCTTATTCAGTCTTAAAAATATGATTGTGTCTCTAGGGGAAAGAGATTCGTGAACCTCTGAGAGAAAAAGGTTCTTCTCACATCTATCTTAAGCGGAGAGGGGGCCTAAATTTTAAACTGTGTCCCATTGTTCTCGTCTCTCCCACTGTCAGAGGTGTTCAGCGGGATTCTCCGTTGGCAGGATCCCCCACTTCGCCGGCAACGCACTCATGCCCGCGGATTTCCCGACGGCATGGGGTGGCCACAATGGGACAGAGGGTGCCACGCTGGCGGGTGCGCGCCGCGCCAGAAAATGGATCTGGCGGGACGGAGAATATTGCCCATTGTCTTTTGAATGAGACATTAAACTGAGATGCCATCTCCCCTCTCAGATGGGTGTAAAATGCCTCATGCTAGTTTGTGTCCTGTGCCCTGGGCAATATTTATCGCTCAATGAACATCACCTAAACAGATTACCTGGTCATTCTCACACTGCTGTGCATGGGAGCTTGCTGTGCACAAATTGGCTGCCCAGGCTTCCCTACATTACAACAGCAGCTACACTTCAAACAGTACTTCATTGCCTAGAGAGCGCTGGGTCATCCGATGGTCGTGAAAGACGTTATATAAATGCAAACCTATATTTTCCTCTACACTAGATGACAAATGTAATGCATTTCTCAATTCACAGGTGCCGGAACTAATATCTTGGAGGGTTGTGGGTAAGAGGGGATGAAGGAAGGGAGGGAGCGAGGCAGCGGAGGGAATGAAAACAATTCAAAAATAATAATATTAATCTTTATTATTGTCAGAATTAGGCTTACATTAACACTGCAATGAAGTTACTGCGAAAAGCCCCTAGTTGCCACACTAGACACCTGTTCGGGTACACAGAGGGAGAATTCAGGATGCCCAATTCACATAACAAGCACGTCTTTTGGGACTTGTGGGGGGAAACCGGAGCACCCGGAGGAAACCCACGCAGACACGGGGAGAACGTGCAGACTCCGCACAGACAGTGACCCAAGCTGGGAATTGAGCCCAGGTCCCTGGCGCTGTGAAGCAACAGTGCTAACCACTGCAATACCGTGGTTCCCTTAGCAAAAGCAATTGAATTCAGGAGACCTCTCTGATCCCTTTCCCCCGCCACGAGGTCCAGACTGCTGCAGTCAGTCACTAACTCACCACAGACTGGTACATTAACATGGGCTGTACAGCATAGTGCCATACTGGGCTATACATACAGACACCAAATCCATTGAAATGTTTATTAAAAACGAGCCATTTTTCTGATCTACAATAACATCCATTGTTTCAAATATGGGAGGCTGCAGCTTTTATTTGTTATTGGCATGCTCAGAATATTACTTATGGAGATATAACTAACATGTTATCTGCTGGCATATTTGGTGTGGTATCTGGTGAGGAGCATTGGGCGGGGTTCTCTGGTCGTTGATGCCGAAATCGCGTTTGCCAATCGGCCGGAGAATCAATGTTGGCGGCGAAATCAGGGGCAGCACTACATTTGCGATGCTCCACCCCCTCCAAAGCGGCGTACTCTAGGAGTATGGCGCACGCCGTGTCGGCGGCCCCAGGACGTTACCTGAGGGCCTCCGCCCGACGCTCTGCCCCCAACTGGCCAAGTTCCCGATGGCGTGGGTCTCTCATGCTATTATTTGTCGGTGTGGTGGCTGGGCGGTGTCTGCTCGGTGCCCTGCAGTCTGTGGTAAACCGGGGCCTCCTGAATTCGCGGGCCAAAGCGGACATTCAACTGCACTCTTCCAGAAGGCTGGTGGTGACTAGAGCGGGAGCCATTTTACCCAGGCCCGTCAAGACTTCCTTCTGCCTCATGAAAGTCTTTGTTGTGGTCATCCCGTTTCTGTTCGTGGGCACTCAGATCAGCAAGAGGAGCACGACATCTTTGTCCCAATCGATGATGGTGATGATGATTGACGGCGGCCGCCCAGTTGTCAGTCCAGCGGCGCCACAGTCGGGGGAGAGCCGATCCGCAGGCAGGGGCTGGGGGCACAGTTGGGGGATGGTCTGGGGGCCACGAGCCTGGCCAAAGGGGGGCACTATTTGGCAGGCCAAGCCCGCGCGCAGCCGGTGCCATGTTGCACGGCGCGGCCGCCATGCGCGGCCACGAACCTGGCAATTCTCTGGCCGTATCGGCAGCTAGAGCCGGGTGCTCTATGCTGCCTGCCTACTAGCCCCCCCCCCCCCCCCCCCCAACAAATGGAGGATTGGTGGCCGTTTTGCGTCGGATTTTCAGTCCTAAAACGCCACGGTTCCCACACCGGTGTCAGGACATAACCTGAGAATCGGAGAATCAGCTCAGTGTCTGTCTTCAGCAACGTATTCTGTTAGGACGACCTGGGCTAGTGCACGGCCAATTCCAGTCCCACCTAACCCGGAGTTGCAACATAGGTGAAATTAGATTTTATATTAATACTCATGGTTTTTGGTTGAGTTAAATTGACCACAGTCAACAGGTTTGAAAATGTAAATACAAGTAACCTTTTATTATTAACAGTAATTATAATTATATAGGCATAAACACCTGACCACCCACTATCTGATTCCCAACCCCCCCCTCTCTAACTCCCCCCCTCTCTATACACACACATACACACACAGACAACACAGAGGGAAAAGGGTGTTTGAGAGGTAAAGAAAATATAATAAAACAAAAGGATAAAGGATCCTTGATTCAGACGGATGTCTTCCAGTAAGTTTCTTTGTCAAGGTTAGGCCCCCAGTTGGGTGCTTCCTTCTCCTTCAGCCTGTAATGATCTTCGCTGCAGACTGACAGAGACAGCAGGAGCCGGCAGCAGAGGGAGAAAACACAGCGCCATCTCCTTCGAGGGTCCAGAGGTTTCTGGCAGGTTCTCTCTGAAAAGAAAAACCTGGCAGGAACCAATCACTGACTGTTGTCAGGCAGAACACTGTGCCTGGATAACCCACCGCCAATCGAACCGACTTCCCCACAGCTGGTCCCTAAGATTCACTGGGTGCCGATGGTCTGGTTTCTTCTCTCCAAAATACAAAACCTAGGAACACATTGTCCTGGCAAGCACTCTTCTGCTGCAAGGCACATTCTAATTATGGATTCATGGACCAAAAATAACCAAAATAAAAGAAATGGGACCAAAGGAAACAATAAGGGAGGACTCTTCCAATTTGTTTGGAATTGCGAGTCACTAACACAGCAATAGAATCATAGAATTTACAGTGCAGAAAGAGGCCATTCAGCCCATCGGGTCTGCACCGGCCCTTGGAAAGAACACTCCACTTAAGCCCCACACCTCCACCTGATCCCCTTTATCCCCGTAACCCAACCTATCCTTTTTGGACACTAAGGGCAATTTAGAATGGTCAGTTACCTAACCTGCACATCTTTGGACTGAGGGAGGAAACCGGAGCGCCCGGAGGAAACCCACGCAGACACGAGGAGGATGTGCAGACTCCCCACAGACAGTGATCCAAGCCGGGAATCGAACCTGGGACCCTGGAGCTGTGGAGCAACTGTGCTAACCACTGTGCCACCGTGCTGCCTGATGCACGATCAACAACTCCAGAAGCGAGGATGGAGACAGTTGAAGGCTTTAATATGCGAGATGTTTCCCCCAGCAGCGCAGGTACAGAAGAGAGCTGCTGGGGCGGCACGGGCTCTTATACCCCAACTTGCAGGACGGAGCTAACATACAGGCTTAACCAATGGGAACAAGTACATTCTCCACCAATGGTATTCCGGCATTACCAGATACCATAATCCTTCTAACACAGACTACCACATTCACCCCCTGTTAAAAAAGAGTCCAGGGGGGTGGTGGCTTCATATTACAACGTGGTAAAGTGGTAGAAGCTACAGTTATGAAGGTACCGTAATACCTCCGTGCAGCATTTGCCTTATTACATCTTAACTATTTACAACAGTAATGTACATTTCAAAATGAAGCAATTAGTCGATCGGGGGCCCTGGTCGTCCTCTGCGATTGTCGTAGCTTTGGTGGTGATGCCGGTGGAGGTTCGGGTGTCTGCGACTCCGGGAGCGTGGTTTCGGCTTCTGTGGCCGCTTCATCACACCTAGACGGGGCCGGTGGAAGGACCGACTGACCTGGGAAGGGGGCGGCTGTGGGGTGCGCTGGTGGGCGAGAGGGCCTAGATGGGGCCGGTGGAAGAACCGATCCACCTTGGAAGGGGGTGGCTGTGGGGTCCACCGGTGGGAGGGAGGGTGGGACTGGTGGCGGGGGGGTGTGTGGGGATCCAGCGGGTGCCAGGTCCCGTAGGGAGACCGTATCCTGTCGGCCGTCGGGGTACGCCACGTAGGCGTACTGAGGGTTAGCGTGGAGGAGATGGACCCTCTCGACCAATGGGTCCGATTTGTGCGCCTGCACGTGTTTTCGGAGCAGGGTGAGTCCAGGAGCTGCCAGCCAGGTCGGGAGCGAGGTCCCAGAGGAGGACTTCCTGGGGAAGACAAGGAGACGTTCGTGAGGTGTTTGGTTGGTCGTGGTACAGAGCAGTGACCGGATGGAGTGGAGGGCATCCGGGAGGACTTCCTGCCAGCGGGACACTCGGAGATTCCTGGACCGCAGGGCCAGTAGGACGGTCTTCCAGACTGTTCTGTTCTCCCTCTCTACCTGTTGGCTACCCCGGGGGTTGTAACTGGTCGTCCTGCTCGAGGCAATGCCCTTGCTGAGCAGGAATTGACGCAGTTCGTCGCTCATAAAGGAGGACCCCCTATCGCTGTGTATGTAGGCGGGGAAACCGAACAGCATAAAGATACTATGGAGGGCTTATATGACGGTGGTTGCGGTCGTGTCGGGGCAGGGGATGGCGAATGGGAACCGGGAGTACTCACCAATCAAGTTCAGGAAGTACGTGTTACGGTCGGTGGAGGGGACCATTGAAATCCATACTGAGGCGCTCAAAGGGACGGGAAGCCTTTATCAGGTGCGTTTTCTCTGGCTTGCAGAATTGCGGCTTGCACTCCGCGCAGATTTGGCAATTCCTGGTGGCTGTCCTGACCTCCTCGATGGAGTAGGGCAGGTTGCGGGTCTTGATGAAATGGAAAAATCAAGTGACCCCCGGGTGGCAGAGGTCCTCGTGGAGGGCTCGGAGGCGGTCCACTTGTGCGTTGGCACATGTGCTGCTGGACAGGGCATCAGGAGGCTCGTTTAGCATCCCGGGATGGTATAAGATCTCATAGTTGTAGGTGGAGAGTTCAATCCTCCACTGTAAGATCTTGTCATTTTCTTATCTTGCCCCACTGTGCATTATCGAACATGAAAGCAACCGACCGTTGGTCAGTGAGGAGAGTGAATCTCCTGCCGGCCAGGTAATGCCTCCAATGTCGCACAGCTTCTACTATGGCCTGGGCCTCCTTTTCGACTGAGGAATGGCGGATTTCAGAGGCGTGGAGGGTGCGTGAGAAGAATGCCACGGGTCTGCGTGCTTGGTTGAGGGTGACCGCCAGAGCTACATCGGACGCGTCGCTCTCCACCTGGAAGGGGAGGGACTCGTCGATGGCATGCATTGTGGTCTTTGCAATGTCTGCTTTGATGCGGCTGAAGGCCTGGCGGGCCTCGATCGACAGGGAAAAAACTGTGGATTGGATCAGGGGACGGGCCTTGGAAAAAAAACCTAGACAGCGCTTCAAGGCCTTGGAGCAGTGCGGGAGGGGGAACTCCATAAGGGGGCGCATGCGTTCAGGGTCGGGGCCTGTCACTCCATTACGCACTACGTAGCCGAGGTTAGCTCGGTGGTCGGTGCTGAACACGCATTTATCCTTGTTATGCGTGAGGTTAAGGATTTTTGCGGTCTGGAGGAATTTTCGGAGGTTGGTGTCGTGGTCCTGCTCGTCATGGCCGCAGATGGTGACGTTATCGAGGTACAGGAATGTGGCCCGTAAACCGTACCGGTCAACCATTCGGTCCATCTCTCGTTGGAAGACCGAAACCCCCATTAGTGACACCGAAGGGAACCCTTCTGAAGTGGTAGAGCCGCCCATCTGCTTCGAAAGCAGTGTATTTGCGGTCACTAGTGCGGATGGGGAGCTGGTGGTAGGCGGACTTAAGATCCACCGTGGAAAAGACCTTGTATTGCGCGATCCGGTTGACCAGGTCGGATATGCGGGGGAGAGGGTACGCGTCAAGCTGCGTAAACCTGTTGATGGTCTGACTGTAGTCGATGACCTTCCTATGCTTCTCCCCGGTCTTTACAACCACTACTTGAGCTCTCCAGGGGCTGTTGCTAGCCTCAATGACACCTTCCCTCAGTAACCGTTGGACCTCTGACCTAATAAAGATCCGGTCCTGGGCACTGTACCATCTGCTCCTGGTGGCGACTGGTTTGCAATCCGGGGTGAGGTTCGCAAACAGGGAAGGCAGATCGATCTTGAGGGTCGCGAGGCTGCAGACAGTGAGGGGGGGTACAGGGCCATCGAATTTGAAAGTTAGACTTTGGAGGTTGCACTGAAAGTCCAACCCTAGGAGTGTGGCGGCGCAGAGGTGCGGAAGGAAGTAGAGCTGGTAGTTTTTGAACTCCCTTCCCTGGACCGTGAGGTTAGCTACACAAAATCCCTTGATCTCTACTGAGCGAGATCCGGAGGCCAGGGAGATTTTTTGATTAACAGGATGGACGGGGAGAGAACATCGCCTTACCGTGTCGGGGCGTATGAAGCTCTCCGTGCTTCCAGAGTCGATTAGGCAGGACGTTTCATGCCCATTGCTAAGCATCGTCGTCGTAGCAGTTGAGAGTGTTCGGGGCCGAGACTGGTCCAGGATCACCGAGGCTATTCGTGGCAGCAGTTGGATGTTCTCTTCGGGCGGTGTGTGGTCAGCTGAACTGGGGTCCTGGGAGTCCATCCAAGATGGCGGCGCCCACTGGTCACACATGGCTGGCGGTGCACATGGCGTCCGTGGGACAGGATGGCGGCACCCAGAGGCCACATGTGGCCCTGGAGGAGGAATATGGTGGCGCCCGCTGGCCGCACGGGGTCCGTGGAGAGGGTTGTGGTGGTGGTCCGTATTCGCCTCCGGAGACCGCAGCGACCGCCCTTTTTGTCGCATCCCTTGCAGATGGGTGAACGGGCTGGACAGCGCTGACGGGGATGCTTGGCTTGCCCGCAAAAATAGCAGCGGGGCCCCCCGGGGTGGCCAGGCCGTCTCGCAGCACAAGCTTGTGGGGGGATGGGAGATGCCTTGGGGTCATCCGCGGTGGGGTTCCACGCTGCCCAGGGGGCTGCCGCGCGGTCGGGGATGCAAGCTCAGGCGTTTCGGGAGGCCACATCCAGTTGGCCGGCAAGGGCCCGTGCCTCCTTGAGGCCTAGTGTCTCTTTCTCCAGCAATTTGGAAAATCTGGCGGATTTGGGAGGACAGCATACCTGCAACGAAAGCGTCCTGAATCAAATGTTCTGTGTGGTTGTTTGCTGAAACTTGCGGGCAGCTGCAGTTTCTCCCCAACACCAGGAGCGCATGGTAGAATTCTTCCAGTGATTCCCCAGGGATTTGTCACCTCGTCGCTAGTAGATATCGGGCGTAGGCCTGCTTTACAGGGCGAATATAATGTCCTTTCAGCAGCTCCATTGCGGCATCAAAATCGTTCGCGTCCTCGATGAGGGTGTAGATTTCTGGGCTCACCCTCGGGTGCAGAATTTGTAGTTTCTGTTCTCCCGTGGGTGTGTTTTCGGCCGTCCCGAGATATCCGTTGAAGCACGCCAGCCAGTGCTTGAAGGTTGCCGCTGAGTTTGCCGCGTGGGGGCTGAGTTGCAGACACTCCGGCTTGATTCGGAGCTCCATTCTTTAAAAACTAGCGTATTAAATTGATGCACGATCAATAACTCAAGAAGCGAGGTTGGAGACAATTGAATGCTTTAATATGCTAGATGTTTCCCCCAGCAGCGCAGGTACAGAAGAAAGCTGCTGGGGTGGCACGGGCTCTTATACCCCGCCTTGCAGGGTGAGCTAACATGCAGGCTTAACCAATGGGAACAAGTACATTCTCCACCAGTGGCATTCCGGCATTACCAGATACCGTAATCCTTCTAACACAGACTACCACACTGCCCACAATAGGTAGGCCTGTATATGTCAGAACCTATGGTTGATGATGAAATTAGCATGAGATCCTTTCAATGCCTTATTCTTTTTTGAGCACCGCATTATTTTGGAAATGCCTTTGACAATTAATACGGCAAAGAGCACAATCAGATCTCGTGACATTGCACCTTTCACAAGCATAGTGTCGACCTCTCAAATAATTCATCAATGGAATTATTCAGGTCTGAGGCGGTGAAGGCTTTAACTAACGATGCTCGCTCAAGTTTGAGACAGTATAGCAGGGAAAGCTGCCCATTATTTAACATTATTTCTGACATGCATTAAATTTCTTCTTTGCGCAGAATCATAAAGACTGATATTTGGAACATGAGTTTTGCGTGAAATGTTTACGATGCAAATCATTTTACTGAGCTGATTTATAGCGCGTTTGGCGACGGGTCACGTTTCCCGCACAAAATCGGGACCGGCGCCGGTTCAGCGATTCTCCGCCCCCCCCTAAAAGCGGTTTACCCGTGGAGTACGCTGCGCCGATTATCCCCCGCCTCAGGCCACTGCCTGAGGCCCGTCCCGCTATTCTCCGTCCCCAACCGGCCGAATTCCCGACGGCGTGGACCTCTCATGGTCCCACCGTCTGTGATACCAGCGTGGCAGCTGCTGACTCAGTCTGGTGCCGGCACAGTCAGGGGAGGCTGATCGGAGGGCAGGGGAGCGAGAAGGTTGCTTTGGTTTTGAGGTCCCGGGAGAGAATAAACCAGAGAGGGAGGGCGGAGTGGATAGTATTTACAGAACAGAAACAGACCATTTCAGCTTAGCAGATCTGTGCCACTGTTCATGCTCCACACAAAATTACTTCTTTTCACTAAACTCATCAACATAGCCTTTTGTTCCTTTCTCCCACACATATTTATCTAGCTTCTCCTTAAATGCATCAATGTATTCACCTCAGTTACTCCTTGAGGTAACGGCATATCTCCTGAATTCCCTATCGGATTTATTAATGACTATTTTATATTGGTGTTTATGTGCTCGTGTTGCTCGTAAGCAGGAATATTTTTCCCTTGTCTCCCCTATCAAACCCTTTCATAGCCTTAAAGATTTTATCAGCTCCCCACTCAGTATTATCAACTCTGGTATCATTCGAGCAAATAATTTCTGCAGTTTCTCCTCTCCACATGTCACAATGCAGAGACCATTGCTTACTGTACTCCAGTGTGGTTTAACCAAGGTTCTATACAATTTAAGAGTAATTTTTTTACTTTTCAATACTAACTCCCCAGTCATGAACCCCAGTATTTCTTTGTTATATTTCGATGATCTTATTAACCAGCGTTGCTACATTGATTGATTTGTGTAACTATGCGCCCACATCCCTCTGTTCCTCTTTCCTACCTAGACATTTACTTTCCAGAGTATGTGACCTCCTTATTTTTCCTACCAAAGAATATTGCTTCAGACTGATCATTATTGAAATCATTTTGCCATTTACATTGTCATTCTTTAATAATCTTTATTAATAATAATGATAATCTTTATTAGTGTCACACGTAGGCTTACATTAACACTGCAATGAAGTTACTGTGAAAATCCCCTAGTTGGGTACACAGAGGGAGAATTCGGAATGTCCAATACACCTAACAAGCACGTCTTTCAGAACTTGTGGGAGGAAACCGGAGCGCCCGGAGGAAACCCACGTAGACACGGGGAGAACGTGCAGACTCCGCACAGACAGTGACCCAAGCGGGAATCGAACCTGGGACCCTGGAGCTGTGAAGCAACAGTGCTAACCACTGTGCTAACTACTTCTGCAATTAATGTCTTCCTGTGCTTTCATTATATTACATTGAGTAACCCGGGAGGATATATTTGGATACACACTGTCCGTTTTTATTGCTGGTAAACCAGGCTGTGCTCAGCGATATTCAAGAACAGGCAGGCAGTACTATCTATGGTTTAGACCAAAGGAAATAAATTGTTGGACTTATTTGTTAACAGCTGAGGTTAATGTTTGGTCAATGAAATTTCTCTATTCAAAATAGATACTAATTTTTATTAATCAAGGTGTGGATCGGCTGTGCTGAGGAATAGAACATTTGTCCCTTTTTATTGCCTGTGATAGCATAAAGCATTCTGTCATGTGAGAGTACCTTTAAGAAATGGGTGTTTAAGAAATGTACCTTTAAGAAAAAGGTGTTTATCAGTGATGTCAGAGTGTGGGTGGAGCTGGGCTGTCAGTCAGCTTTTTACTTTCATTTTAGGCTGTTTGCTGCAAGGTGTGGTTTAGTTTCGTTTTCAGTGTTGGAGCTGAAGCCGGACAGAGCAGGTGTACTGTTGATCTCTCTGCCATGAAAAGACTATCTCTTGATCATTTGGTGAATTCAGAATTATAAATGTTCTCAGTAGTGGATGTAAACCTAATGTGCTTCTGTTGAAAGATGTTTCTTCTGTCTTCTGGATGTTGTGTGAGAAGTTATTAAGGATTACTTAGTGGTGTATTCTTTGGGGGTTGTATTTGAATTGATGGTTGCTAAGATGTCCACTGTATGTTCCAAAAAGGTTAACTTGAGTTCATAGAATAAACAATGATTTGCTTTAAAAAAAATACTTTTCCATTTCTGCTGTACCACACCTGTAGAGTGGGCCGTGTGCTCCCCACACCACAATCTAGTAAACGTTGTGGGTCAGGTGAACTCCATGATACACTTTGGGGTTCTCTAAACCCTGGCCCATAACAATTCCCAGGTTAGGTAAAAGACAGTCTGGTCCCGGTGTGGAACACCCTTCCCATTGTCTACCAAGAGGCCTTAATCTCACCTTCTGAAGAGTGACCCATGTGAACTGTCCATTTCTGAGCTACCTTTCAGTGCTTTTATCTGGCACTCTATGGTTAGACAATCTTATCATTTTTTTGCCACTCATTATTTTCAAAAACTGCTTCAGAGGCTGTTAACTGCATTGTCTTCTGGACATTTAAGTTTTAGCATAAGGGCGTGGCACATGTAGGGTTAATGTGGGACTGAATATAGTGCTGCCCACACAGTGATGTAAGAGAGCACATGACCTGCACCCAGGGTCAGCCTAATGTTGGACAGAGCCACGCGTACCAGCAAGCACGGACATCGCTTCTACAGCTTGTACACTTTTGCTGGATACTTGTAAATGTTTCTGAGTCAATCAGGAGTTGCAGCTAAGATGCATGACTTCTTCAGACTGACCAAACTGTATCCAACACCGTACAACGAATGTAAGGCAATGTTCTGTCTTAACCCCACCCCCTGTCACTACATCCAGATATCCGAAATCAGCATAGAATTACAAGTAGAATTTAAGGCAGCACGGTAGCATTGTGGATAGCACAATTGCTTCACAGCTCCAGGGTCTCAGGTTCGATTCCGGCTTGGGTCACTGTCTGTGCGGAGTCTGCACATCCTCCCCGTGTGTGCGTGGGTTTCCTCCGGGTGCTCCGGTTTCCTCCCACAGTCCAAAGATGTGCAGGTTAGGTGGATTGGCCATGATAAATTGCCCTTAGTGTCCAAAATTGCCCTTAGTGTTTGGGGGGGGGGGGGTTATTGGGTTATGGGGACATGGTGGAGGTGTTGACCTTGGGTAGGGTGCTCTTTCCAGGAGCCGGTGCAGACTCGATGGGCCGAATGGCCTCCTTCTGCACTGTAAATTTTATGATAATTACTTTGCATTTAATTTGTACCTCTACCTCACGCTTAGTACTTTATCTGTCAGTTCAAGGTTCAACCATCCAACAAGGGCGAGGAGCCCAAAGGTCTTCTGTGGATTCTGGATGAAGAGGTGCTAGTTCAAGGCTCCAATGATGCTGTCGTCCTCGATCGCCTTTGTTCCTACTTTGAGAAGAAGGGAATGGGAAACGAAGGTAATGATAGAAAAAAACTAACCGGTGTGGTTTGTAAAGTCTGCTCAAGGAGTTGTGTGGGGGACTGTGCGCGCGCTCTAACGGCCGCGCTGCACCCGACTTGGGACATGGCGTGGCCGGCACATCCCGCGAGAGGCATCTCGCAAGTTTTACCGGCTCGTTACGCCACGGGGCCTCGCGAGAGGTCGCGATCTGGATCCCTGCCCACAATGGGCGGGACATAAATTTGTATATTCAAGTGTGCAGTCAGGCTCTCACCAGAGTTACCCAAAGCGTGAGAACCCGAGCAAGTGTTCTTTAGCCAAGTGTCTCCACCAATGTGGACTAAGAGTATCGGCACTTGGGGGAGGGGGCTCTCCCAGGCAATCGGAGGCCCCTGGGTGGTCGGGCTCTGGGCAGCTGGGTACCCTGCCACTTCTGACGCCACCTGGGCACTGTGGCACTGCCAGCATGGTACCCTGGCAGTGCCACCTAGGCACCCCGACAAGGGCACTGCCCAGGGTACCAGGCATTTTCTTCCACACCGTGGATCGGGCCTGGGGGTGTCCTGCTGTTATGATATTGAGCGCAGGGGGCTCAAGGACCCCCTCAGTGGTAAGTTAGGGCATTGACGGGGTCCGGAGGCCGTGATGGGGGAGGTCAGAGATCGGGGTGCCATTTAAAAATTACACCCTGATCTCCTCCTGCACCAACGAGCTCCAGGAATTGGGGCTAAGTGTGGCCTCAGCGGGTGTTCCTTAACGAGGCCCGGAAATGAAGCAGAGTCCCATTAATCGCGGGGTCATTCTCGACGCTGCAAGTGCCGGGAAACACCCCGCTGAACATGCCCGATCTGGTTCATTTCCGTGAATTCAAGCCCTGTAACTCTAATATCTTATTTTAATTAGCGCACTCAGGAGATCAGTTGCAAAGCTATAATCAGTGATGGCTTATTGAGCACAGTACCTGGGAAGGTACGTTGTCTATCTCCAGTAATATATTTCTTGTTAAATCCACTAACTCAGTGACAGATTCATGTTGTTGTCAGTGCAAGCAGCTGATGAAGAAATCAACACAGATATTTTCTTAGATATTCCTTTGTCAAATAAACAACTGAACACCTGCCTCTCATCCTGTAAACTCATGATATAAATTCCTGCAGTAACCCTACAATGCAGTGAGTTGAAGCTGTTAATGTACTCTATCTGTTATTCAAGCTTTCATGTTTTGCAACAAAGATCATGCACAAAAATTGGCCTTTGTTCTTTGTCCGAAGCTCCAACAATCCCAGAGTTACAGCAGAACGAAGAGATCCGGAGTCTTTGACAATTTTAATCTGAATCTGCTTGATGGGAAAAGCATGAAACTTTTCAGGAAACACCAGCATTCTATCCGTCAGAGTAAAAGGACATACATCTATTTAGCACCTTTCACATCTCAGTGATGTTCCACAGTGTTTCACAGCTAATAATGTGTGGTCACTGTTGTAATGTTGACAAGGATAGTAGCCAGTTTGCACACGCTAAATCATAATGAGGTGAATGACCAGATAATGGCACAATTTTTAAAAGTGTAGCTGCGTAATTGGAAACCTGGGTATCCACGTACGTTAATTTCTTAAAGGTGGCATGACAAGTTCATAGGGTGGTGATAAAAACATCTGATTTGTTTGGGTTTGTTAATGGATGAATATAATAGCAAAGAGATCATACTAGACCTTTATAAATCATTAGTTATGCCTAAACTGGAATATAGTGAAATGAAATGAAATGAAAATCGCTTATTGTCACAAGTAGGCTTCAATGAAGTTACTGTGAAAAGCCCCTAGTCGCCACATTCCGGCGCCTGTTCGGGGAGGCTGGTCCGGGAATCAAACTGTGCTGCTGGCCTGCCTTGGTCTGCTTTAAAAGCCAGTGATTTAGCCCAGTGTGCTAAACCAGCCCAGTGGCATGGAGCGGCACAGTGGTTAGCACTGCTGCCTCACAGCTCCAGGGTCCCAGATTCAATTCTGACCTTGGATGACTGTCTGTGTGGAGTTTTCACTTTCTGCCCCTTGTCTATGTGGGTTTCCTCCGGGTGCTCCGGTTTCCTCCCAAAGATGTGCAGGTTAGGTGGATTGGCCTTGATCAATTGCCCCTTAGTGTCCAAAAGGTTAGGTGGGGTTACTGGGTTAAGGGGATAGGGTACCTAGGTAGGGTACCCTTTCAGAGGGTCGGTGCAGACTCGATGGACCGAATGGCCTCCTTCTGCACTGTAGTGATTCTGTGATTTGATTCTTTAATTCTGATTATGTCAAGCCCTTGGAAAGGTTCCAGAGGAGATTTGCCAATTGCCCAGAGATTCCTGTGGGCTCATTGGTGGGTGATTTCCACTAATCCATTGTCTGGTTAGTTTGACACCCTCTGTAGGGTATTTGAAAATGTATTTATTTGTTCACGGGATTTGAACATTGCTGGTTAGGCCAGAAATAATAATAATAATAATCGCTTATTGTCACAAGTAGGCTTCAACGAAGTTACTGTGAAAAGCCCCTAGTCGCCACATTCCGGCGCCTGTTCGGGGTGGCCGGTATGGGAATTGAACCTGCGATACTGGCATTGTTCTGCATTGTAAGCCAGCTATTTAGCCCACTGTGCTAAACCAGCCCCTAATTATTGCTCGACCTTGAGAAGGTGGTGATAAACCACTTTCTTGAACCTCTGTAGTCCATGTGGTGTAGGTACACCCACAGTGCTGTTAGGGAGGGAGTTCCAGGATTTTGACTCAGTGGCAGTTCCGTCAGGATAGTGAGTGGCTTGGGGGAGAACATGCAGGTGATGCTATTCGTACGAGTCTGCTGCCCTTGTCCATCTCGGTGGTGGAGGTTATGCATTTGGAAGGTGCTGTTTAAGGAGTCTTGGCGAGCTGCTGCAGTGCACCTTGTAGATGGTAAACACTACTACCACTGTGCACCAGTAATGGAAGACGTGAATGTTGAAAGCGGTGGACGGTGTGCCAATCAAATGGGCTGTTTTGTCCTGGATGGCGTCGAGCTTCTTGAGCGTTGGAGCTGCACTCATCCAGGTAATTCCCTCACACTCCTGACTTTTGCCTCGTGGATGAACAGGCTTTGGAAGTGAGTTACTCATTGCAGAATTCCCAGCCTCTGGCCTACTTTTGTAGCCACAGTATTTATACGGCTGGTCCACTTCAGTTTCTGGGTAACCCCCAGGACATTGACATTGAATCTGTAGAGTTTCTGGGCAGGACAAACAACAGCGAGCTCCTCAGTGACCCTTGCTTACGGGTCAATGATAATCGTAATGAAAATAATACCCAAAAATGATATTTGATCCCTTTAAAGTGATACAAACCCTTAAAAGTTATTTTTGAGCATTTTTAAAGATGGTTACAAAATCCCCAAATATTTTAGAGTCATTACAAATTTTCCTAACAGTTACGGCGTCTGGGTCTGAGGCAGAATGTTCAACACAACTTGACGAAAGATCCTATCTAAGATCGATCAATGATTTTGGGTTTGCAGAGAAACAGCCAGTGAGGAGGTGCGAGCAGGAACAGCAATTTGTGATTGCCCACCAGCTTGGCACGAACCCTGTGAGGTATGACCTGACGGGCTGGATCAATAAAGCCAAACAGAATATGTCGCGAGAGAACGCCAGTCAGCTGCTGCAGGAATCAAGAATGTAAGTGTTGTAGCCTGATGGACCTGTAAGATCTAGAAGCGAAAACACGCACCCCCTGAGTCATGCAAGCCCGCCGGGGTCCTAGCTTGTACTGCGTCAACTGATCTTTGATTGACAGCATGGCTGCGACAATTGGCCTCGACGTCACTGGGTTAAGAAGGGGAAATGATCAGCCAAGGTGACACTGACTGGGGTGCATGTAAGTTGACATGTGATGATAGTTCTGAGGTAGGCTCCCTGGAGTTCAACGTTGACTTCGCCAACCTGAATGTACTTATTGAATTGATGGTTCTTGTCATAGAGAGACAGAGACTTGCATGTCTCACCATTCGGTAAGACTGACACAGGCATTAATTCATTCATACCTCCTATGGCATCCATGAGCACTTCTATGCCAGTGACATAGACAAGATTTCATAGATTAAAAGTCCCTCTACCCTGTCCCATGTTTACGAACCTAACTCGCACTCTGTTTGGATGTGCACTATTTGCATGAGCTTCCGTTTAGTGGTAATCCAAATCCAATTGCCGCTCCGTTCCTGGTTTCTTACCCGAAAATCAAGCCACCCTCTCCTCTCCTGATCTTCCGACACAGGTCGGGCGAGAGCTGTCTAGTGCTGTGGGCCCTGTATCGAGGGCTGGTGAGTTCGAAGTAAGGAAAGCACGAGCTGCCATAAAGCAGTTAATTTTAAAGTACAGCCACTTTGAGAAGTCAGGGCCAAGGTAGGTTTGTGAGGTACATGGGTTGCGATTGGCGGTTGGTGAGGGATGGGAGTCAGGTAGTCGGGGAGGGGGGGGGGGGTTGTCAGGGGGGTCAGGTGGTCAGCGAGGGAAACGGTACGGTGGTCACTGGGTGCGAGTGGTCAGGGGGGCGGGTGTCAGAGTTGGGGCGTCGGGTGGTTGGAGGGGTTTGGGAGGGTCAAGAGATTATTGGGGGTTGGGTATTGGGGGGGCTGTTGGATGGTTGGGTGGGGTTGAGTGGTTGGTGGATGGGTTTGGGGGGGGGTTCGGGTGTTTAGTAGGAGAGGGTTGGATGGTCGGTGGGTGGGGTTAGAGTGGAGGGGTTAGTACTGTAGTTACCCAGGAGTTAGAAGTGGTTTTAATTCTAATGTTTCCTGGGGAACCATTTTGGTAAGATGGTCGGAACCCTCCAGTGTGTGATTTATATCGTATCTTCAGACGGTTCCCAGTGCACTGCCCAATGGAAGTTTAAACTTCCCTGGCAATTGCAATGCAGTCCTTACCTGGGGACGTCCGTGGGGTATTCCCTAACACATCTTTGGGGTCCCCCCCCCCCAGAGCTCGGAAGTTACACACCATTGCTTTCTACATCAACAACCCTGTGACCATAAGACCATAAGACGTTGGAGCAGAAATAGCCCATTTGGCCCATCGAGTCTGCTCCACCATTCAATGTGATCAAGCCTGACCTGACGTGATAATTCTCAATTCCACTTTCTCACCTTATCCCCATAACCCTTGATTCTCTTATTGACTAAAAATCTGTCTCTGCCTTGGACATACTGAATGACCCAGCCTCTACAACCCTCTACGGTGAGGAATTCCCTCTGAGATAAGAAATTCCTCCTCATCTCCGATTTAAATGGGCGACACCTTTACTCTGAGATTATGCCTTCGGGTCCTAGACTCTCCCACAAGGGCGACACCTTTCCACTTGAGAGGGACAACTGCTTAATCAAAGTTACAGAAATTGCCCACATTCTCCAAGTCTTTCACACAAGGGATGGCAATTTAAATATTCTTAACCCAAACCCATTAAAATCATTTATAATTGACACCGGCACAAAGTAGTTGTTCCTTCAGGTTTCTACAGCTATCTGTGAGCACGAGCCCATGTCCTATGTGGCCCATTGTATGTCGAGCGCTATTTCACCTGTCCTTTTTACACAATGAATGTTCCTTTAGGCTATCTGCATTATTAATACATATTATACCCATGAGCAGTTAATCAATATACAATAATTTATTGTTACTCAGCTCCCTTGTGGGTCTTTGCAATGGTGTTTGCGATTGATATATGCTTCACTTTGGCTTTTTAAACCACATTTAGAATCGTATTTCTGTATTAGAATAAATCTCTTAAGATTAGCATGGATGAGGGCAAGCTTTTTTCGAATTATTTTTCTCAGTACTGTACAAACTATAAAGGAAAGCCTCACTTAAGCTTGATGTCTAAATGGAGATCCTGTTGATTTAATGGAAAATAAACCAGTGATACAAGCTGTTGTTTTATTGAAGAATGTAACAAAGAGCTGAGGCCCTGAACACGGGACACAATAAAGGGCGGAAAGAGTAGGAAAGGAGCTGAGATAATGACACCAAGCAGGTGCACAAATGAGGCCAGAAGTCCTTGGGCTTGATTTTCATCCCAAGCCAGAAAGTGGGTTTGGAGGCGGGCATGATAACAATTTCTCACTACCCCAGGAAGGGGGCTTCTGGAGGTTGGTGGCAACTGCCTGCCAGTTGTGCGTAGCCAGCTGAGGGCATTCTTCATGCATTGTCTGGATTAACCTTACCCTTATATTAATGGAGCACGTAGCTGGAATGGTGGTGCTCTTCCAGTGGCTGGCTGGTTGGGTGTGGGGCAGGAGAAGGGGGGAGGGGGGGGGGGTTTGCCAGAGGTGCATCGGACAAAGAAGGCCACCACAGATCTGCTGAACAGTGAGGGTCTTGACAGGTACCCCCTCCACAATGATGTGGTCGTAGTGTATTTTTTATCATTTACCAGTCTTCCATAAGACCATAAGACATAGGAGCGGACGTAAGGCCATTCGGCCCATCGAGTCCACTCCACCATTCAATCATGGCTGATTTCAACTCCATTTACCTGCTCTCTCTCCATAGCCCTTAATTCCTCGAGAAATCAAGAATTTATCACCTTCTGTCTTAAAGACACTCAACGTCCCGGCCTCCACCACCCTCTGTGGCAATGAATTCCACAGACCTACCACTCTCTGGCTGAAGAAATTTCTCCTCATCTCTGTTCTAAAGTGACTCCCTTTTATTCTAAGGCTGCGCCCCCGGGTCCTAGTCTCCCCTACTAATGTAAACAACTTCCCTATGTCCACCCTATCTAAGCCATTCATTATCTTGCAAGTCACTATTAGATCTCCCCTCAAACTCCTAAACTCCAATGAATATAATCCCAGGATCCTCAGACGTTCATCGTATGTTAGGCCTACATTCCTGGGATCATCCGTGTGAATCTCCGCTGGACCCGCTCCAGTGCCAGTATGTCCTTCCTGAGGTGTGGGGCCCACAATTGCTCACAGTATTCTAAATGGGGCCTAACTAATGCTTTATAAAGCTTCAGAAGTACATCCCTGCTTTTATATTCCAAGCCTCTTGAGATAAATGACAACATTGCATTTGCTTTCTTAATTACGGACTCAACCTGCAAGTTTACCTTTAGAGAATCCTGGACTAGGACTCCCAAGTCCCTCTGCACTTCAGCATTATGAATTTTGTCACCGTTTAGAAAATAGTCCATGCCTCTATTCTTTTTTCCAAAGTGCAAGACCTCGCACTTGCCCACGTTGAATTTCATCAGCCATTTCTTGGACCACTCTCCTAAACTGTCTAAATCTTTCTGCAGCCTCTCCACCTCCTCCATACTACCTGCCCCTCCACGTATCTTTGTATCATCGGCAAACTTAGCCAGAATGCCCCCAGTCCCGTCATCTAGATCGTTAATATATAAAGAGAACAGCTGTGGCTCCAACACTGAACCCTGCGGGACACCACTCGTCACCGGTTGCCATTCCGAAAAAGAACCTTTTATCCCGACTCTCTGCCTTCTGCCTGACAGCCAATCGTCAATCCATGTTAGTACCTTGCCTCGAATACCATGGGCCCTTATTTTACTCAGCAGTCTCCCGTGAGGCACCTTATCAAAGGCCTTTTGGAAGTCAAGACAGATAACATCCATTGGCTCTCCTTGGTCTAACCTATTTGTTATCTCTTCAAAGAACTCTAACAGGTTTGTCAGGCACCACCTCCCCTTACTAAATCCTTGCTGACTTGTCCTAATCCGACCCTGCCTTCCAAGAATTTAGAAATCTCATCCTTAACAATGGATTCTAGAATCTTGCCAACAACCGAGGTTAGGCTAATTGGCCTATAATTTTCCATCTTTTTCCTTGTTCCCTTCTTGAACAGGGGGGTTACAGCAGCGATTTTCCAATCCTCTGAGACTTTCCCTGACTCCAGTGACTTTTGAAAGATCATAACTAATGTCTCCACTATTTCTTCAGCTATCTCCTTTAGAACTCTAGGATGTAGCCCATCTGGGCCCGGAGATTTATCAATTTTTAGACCTCTTAGTTTCTCTAGCACTTTCTCCTTTGTGATGGCTACCATATTCAACTCTGCCCCCTGACTCTCCTGAATTGTTGGGATATTACTCATGTCTTCTACTGTGAAGACTGACGCAAAGTACTTATTTAGTTCCTCAGCTATTTCCTTGTCTCCCATCACTAGATTACCAGCGTCATTTTGGAGCGGCCCAATGTCTTCTTTTGCCTCCCGTTTGTTTTTAATGTATTTAAAGAAACATTTACTATCATTCCTAATGTTACTGGCTAGCCTACCTTCATATTTGATCCTCTCTTTCCTTATTTCTCTCTTTGTTATCCTCTGTTTGTTTTTGTAGCCTTCCCAATCTTCTGACTTCCCACTACACTTTGCCACATTATAGGCTTTCTCTTTTGCTTTGATGCATTCCCTAACTTCCTTTGTCAGCCATGGCTGCCTAATCCCCCCTCTGATAACCTTTCTTTTCTTTGGATGAACCTCTGTACTGTGTCCTCAATTACTCCCAGAAACTCCTGCCATTGCTGTTCTACTGTCTTTCCCACTAGGCTCTGCTCCCAGTCGATTTTCGTCAGTTCCTCCCTCATGCCCCTATAGTTACCTTTATTTAACTGTAACACCTTTACATCTGATTCTACCTTCTTTCTTTCAAATTGGAAATTGAATTCTACCATATTATGATCACTGCCTCCTCAGTGTTTCCTTACTTTAAGATCTTTAATCAAGTCTGGCTCATTACATAACACTAAGTCCAGAATGGCCTGTTCCCTCGTGGGCTCCATGAAAAAAATGAATAAAAATCGCTTATTGTCACAAGTAGGCTTCAGTGAAGTTACTGTGAAAAGCCCCTAGTTGCCACATTCCAGCGCCTGTTCGGGGAGGCTGGTACGGGAAAATCACAAGCTGTTCCAAAAAGCCCTCCTGTAAACATTCAATGAATTCCCTTTCCTTGGGTCCACTGGCAGCATTATTTACCAAGTCCACCTGCATATTGAAGTCCCCCATGATCACTGTGACCTTGCCTTTCTGACATGCACTTTCTATTTTGTGGTGCATTTTGTGCCCCTGGTCCTGACCACTGTTAGGAGGCCTGTACATAACTCCCATTATGGTTTTTTTACCTTTGTGGTTCCTCAACTCTACCCACACAGACTCCACATCATCTGACCCTATGTCGTTTAGTGCTATTGATTTAATTTCATTCCTAATTAACAAGGCAACCCCGCCCCCTCTGCCCACCTCTCTGTCTTTTCGATAGGTTGTGAATCCCTGGATGTTTAAATGCCAGTCCTGAACCCCCTGCAACCACGTCTCTGTGATGCCGACCACATCATACCTGCCAGTCACAATCTGGGCCACAAGCTCATCTACCTTGTTCCGTACACTGCGTGCATTTAAATATAGCACCTTTAATTCTCTATTGACCGTCCCTTTTTGTTTTCTTAGTGTGGTGGACCTTGGTTTACTGAGCCTTTCCATACACTGTGTCATATTTTGTGGGATGGGGACTATCGTAACCTCTCCTGAGTTCTGTCTTTTCGTGCTTTTTTGTATTCCTAAGCAGCTACACTTCCCACTGATTACTTCACCTCTTGGTTCCCTGACTTTCCCTTCCCCCCCCCCCCCAATCTCTAGTTTAAAGTCCTATTGACCACACTATTTACTCTTTTCGCCAGAACACTGGTCCCAGCTCGGTTCAGGTGGAGACTATCCCAACGGTATAGGTCGCCCCTGTCCCAACACTGATGCCAGTGTCCCATGAAAAGGAACCCCTCTTTCCCACACCACTCTTTCAGCCACGTGTTAACTTTCCTTATTCTTGCCTCCCTATGCCAATTTGCACGTGGCTCGGGCAGCAATCCGGAGATTATGACCCGTGAGGACCTGTTTTTTAATTTGAATCCTAGCTCTTTATAATCTCTAAACAGGTCCTCTTTTCTAGACTTGCCTATGTTGTTGGTACCGACATGGACCACAACAACTGGATCCTCCCCCTCCCTCTCCAGTATTCTTTCAAGCCGGTCAGAGATGTCCAGCACCCTAGCACCGGGCAGGCAACATACCATGCGGGACTCTTTATCCTGCTCACAAAGGGAGCAAGTGCCTCATACCTGTTGGACAGGGTCAAGGGCTCAGACTCCTGAGTTCCTGACTGCTGGTTCCCTTTACCTGCCTGACTTGCAGCCACACCCTGCTGTCCCTGGCCACTGACAGGATTTAAACTACTTACTCTGACAGGTGTGACTGCCTCCTGAAACACAGTGTCCAGGTAAGTCTCCCCCTCCCAGATGTGCCTTGAAGCTCAGCCTCCAGCTCATCAACTCTGAGCCGGAGCTCTTCGAGCTGCCAACACTTACTGCAGATGTGGTTGCTGCAGCTCGCAATGGGATCTGCCAGCTCCCACATCAAGCAGCTCAAGCACATCACCTGACCAGCCATCTCTAATTAATTAATTAGTTTAATTTAAGTTTACGAGTTTAGCTGTGTTTTTTTTAAAATTTGGGGCAGATTTGCTATCAACCAATCAGATCACAGCTTCCCTCTGACATCACTTTTGGAGAAAAAAATACTGGAAAACAGGAAGTTACCGTTAGGTTTTTATACTCACAGAGACTGCTCCTCCTCCTCCAAACGGCTCCCGAAATTAGGCCCGAAGAAAGAGAGAGAACAAAACAGTCGGGAAAAAGCACCTTCTCCCACTCTTCACCGAATTACCTCACTGTACCAAATTACCAAGTTTCAAATTCTCACTCTGTCAGCGTCTTACTCACTCAGGCTGTGTCTCCTTGACCAGCGCAACGCTTACTAAGTGCGCTTTTTGTCTGTCTTTTATACAGACTTTAGTATGACTCACACTAAAATTTCAAAGAGAAGACTACAATGTGTACCTTTGTGCCCCCTTAACAGGCCTCAGGTGACTGCCAGATAACTGCCTCTCAGCAATTAGGGTGGGGCAGCTTCAGCCAATCAGACACTAATCTACACTGCACTTTTAACTGAAAAACAGCACAATTAGATTAACCACTTACCTTTCCTGGTTACCTCACTGCACCAAATTACTAAGTTTCAAATTCTCACTCTGTCTTTGTCTCACTCACTCAGGCTGTGTCTCCTTGACCAGCGCAACGCTTACTAAGTGCGCTTTCTGTCTGTCTTTTATACAGACTTTAGGATGACTCACACTAAAACTTCAAAGAGAAGAATACAATGTGTACCTTTGTGCCCCCTTAACAGGCCTCAGGTGACTGCCAGATAACTGCCTCTCAGCAATTAGGGTGGGGGCAGCTTCAGCCAATCCGACACTAATCTACACTGCACTTTTAACTGAAAAACAGCACAATTAGATTAACCACTTACCTTTCCTGGTTACCTCACGGCACCAAATTACCAAGTTTCAAATTCTCACTCTGTTTGTGTCTCACTCACTCAGGCTGTGTCTCCTTGACCAGCGCAACGCTTACTAAGTGCGCTTTCTGTCTTGTCTTTTATACAGACTTTAGGATGACTCACACTAAAACTTCAAACTTCACGTGTCTGCGTGGGTTTCCTCCGGGTGCTCCGGTTTCCTCCCACAGACCAAAGATGTGCAGGTTAGGTGGATTGGCCATCCTAAAACGTGTCCCTTGGTCTCCAAAATGTAGGTGGGGTTACTGGGTGGTGGGGGTTAGATTCGGGGCATGGGCCTTGTGGGGGTGCTCTTTCAGAGGGTCTGTACAGTCTCAATGGGCCAAATGGCCTCCTTCGCATTGTAGGGATTTTATGATCATAATTTTCGTACTGTTTGACCGCGCCACCAGTGAAATGCAACTAATCTATCGGTCATTTCCTCATTCCAGTGAGTTCCTCAAGAAACTTTTCTCTTCACGATCTAAAATCCCGATGATATGCCGATCAGTGTCTGGTTTGGAAGGCACTTCCCAGCAGGCCTTGCACAGGATCAGTTGCGTACGGAAGACTTTCAGCACCAGCTTTGCAGCTGTGAAGAGAAATTCAGTGTGTGCGCTTATCAAGCTGCAAGTAGTAAGTATGAACAGGCTGAGTAATGAAACTTATAATAGGCTTTAGTTTCCATTTAGTTCTATTTAACATAATTGAACTGATGGAAGCCCATCAAATTCATCCCTAGAACTGAGTGCCTGACAGACTCCTGGGGCTAATGTTAAGTTTATGACTGTGCTGGAAATAAAAACAAGGAGAAATGTGAACAGGCAGTTGATTGATTGTTCTGTACTCAAACTCAAAATTACCTCCCCGCCATGCTTCCCCCACCCTGCCGTTTGGTCTTAATACATCTCTTAGCCTTCTTTTAATCTCATACTTTACCTTTTATTCCCTTTGGGATTGGAATCTGAATGGCCATTTTAGGTAGAGTTCACTGTAGTGAAATGCATTAACAAGTGTATGCGTAAATATGTATAGCATCCGACCAGTAGGTGCCAGGCAAGTAGTAGCACGTGACACTAGCCTGGGGGGAGTCTTGAGGAGAAACCATCGTGGTCAGTCGTGTTTGTATTAGTTCCAGTTTTATAACATTGTTTCCTCCCCACAGTCTATTATACTATAATAAAATTAACTAGTTTTGAACTAGATGTTCTTTAGTACGCCATCTCAGTAACTGTCTCTGTACAATGACATAACATTCACTTAACAATATGATCATAACGATGGTATGTTACAGTTCATTCAGGAGGTGCGAGCTGCGGCAACATGCGTGTTCAAACATGCATGTTGTAGTCTCGAGCTATGGATAGTTATGGTAGAGGCTGGAATATCCTTTTCATCACATGGATGAATCTTTCCTGCTCTTCCTGCCGACCATTACTGGGTGGTAGCACCGTGGTTAGCACTGTTGCTTCACAGCTCCATGGTCCCAGGTTTCATTCCCGGCTTGGGTCACTGTCTGTGTGGAGTCTGCACGTTCTCCCCGTGTCCACGTGGGTTTCCTCCGGGTGCTCCGGTTTCTTCCCACAAGTCCCGAAAGACGTGCTGTTAGGTGAATTGGACATTCTGAATTCTCCCTCAGTGTAGTGTTCATTGCAGTGTTAAGGTAAGCCTACTTGTGACAATAATAAAGATTATTATTTAAAACAAGGATTTGCTGGTAGATATACTCGAGCTGTTTGGCCATGCTAGGATTGTACCTTCCTTGGCTATCAAATCCTGGGGCGGAACTCAAACCCAGACTGGTTCAGAGGCAAGGGCGCTAAACTGCACCATCAGACCGCCATAATGAGACATTAGAACCTCCAAAAAGCGGAGGCAATGACTTACTACACTGACCTGGGCCTAGATGGCTAGAGTATTCCGCTGAGTCAGGCCTTTCTCGGCCCATTTGAAACACTAACAATACCATGAGGTCTGAACTGGGCAGTATGGGTGCTTTTATTGGAATCATTCCAGGAATTAGAGGAGGCAGGAGAGAGAGAGAGACAACGTTTTTTAAAAAATTCCTCCTCTTCCTTTGTTACTGCAGCAGATGTCACATTGCAACACTGCCAAATTTAGTTTCCCATAACGGTGGGCTTCCCTCTTGCTGGAGCGCATCATGTGGGGAGCTGATGTTCCATAAATAATCCGAGGAAAATGGCTCAGCACCATGTCAGGGTGGGAATGGCAAGAAGAGGTTACATCCAGGCCAATATGCCGAAGAGCCACCTGATGCCAGCATTATGGGCCAGGGTTTAGAGAATCCCAAGGTGTATCATGGAGTTCACCTGACCCACAGTTTTTACTAGATTGTGGTATGGGGAGCACACGGCCCACTCTACAGGTGTGGTACAGCAGAAAATGGACCAGTGGTTTTTAAAACAAAACAATGTTTATTCTATGAACTCAAGTTAACCTTTCTAAAACAAACAGTGAACATCTTAGCAACCAGTAAATCAAATACACCCCCCAAAGAATACAACACTATTCTTTCCTTTTTATCATTCAAAAGACTTAACAAACCTTCAAACAGGAACGCATTGGGGTTTACATTCAAGACTGAAAACATTTATAATTCTTCTGAATTCACCAAATGATTAAGAGATAGTCCTTCATGGCAGAGATCAACAGCAGTGCAGCTCACAGACACACCCAAGCTTTCTCAAACTGAAACTAAAAAAGCAAAACTGGAGCTCTGCACCACCCACACTCTGACATCACTCCAGTAACATGAGCAGCTCAATTTCCTAAAGGTACATTTCTTAAACACTCATTTCTTAAAGGGTACTCTCACATGACATCAGGTTCCATGTCCCAGGCTAACCCAATACAAATATTGCACCGGGCAGCGAAAGGCTGAAGGGAGGGGCTCAGTCATATTCAGAACCAACATGGACCAGGAATTTGTTCAGTTCCGACGTGATTGGTTCACTTATAAATATATCCAGGAGCTAATCTTATCCAGAAAACCCTGGCCACAATTTCTGAGGGTACTTAAAGCATTGTTCAACAATCTGCGTTTAATTGAGTCAGTCAAGAACCTTCATGGAACCTTCAGTTAGACCAACTTAGCTCCTGCAAGTGAATTACAAGAAAAATATACTGTTTATACAAAGATTAAGTAGAAAATAGTAGCTTCAGTAGAAACACTGCGACCATTTATGCCTTTTGAGGGACTGCTGAGTATAATTCGGCTGTAATTATTATTTTTCCATTAAATATTTGATTTATCCCTAATCATTAAATTGCGTTGATTGCAGAAGTCAGAATGAGGTCTCCTGTGATATTTTTACCGCACTCCAAAGGCAATGGAAAGGTCCTGGGGAAGCGTCGAGTGGATGGAGTGATTAAAACAAGTCTCAGAATGATTCCCCGTAGCTGGGAATGGTGCAGGTGCAATGATATTAGGGAAGATACACTCAAAAGCATACAAAGTTCAGAGTTAGCTGATGAGATTAATTGAAATTCCAGAATTCCCGGTAGAATAAGTACTGTTAATTCGGTCAGTGGTCAGGGACAGAGTGGTGTGACTGCAAGGGAGGCAGGTAGGGGGATCCTGAGTTTAGGAGTTGAGGAGCCTCAGCCCTTGACCTTGTCCAACAGGTATGAGGTACTTGCTCCCTGTGTGGATGAGGAAGAGGGCTGTAGGGAGGATCCGTTGACTGATCACTGCACCATGGTACAGGAAGCCATTCAAGAGGGGGGAGCAAAAAGACAAGTGGTAGTTGTGGGGGATTCTATAATTAGGGGGATTGATGGCATCCTTTGTAAGCCAGATCGTGAGTCCCACATGGTATGTTGCCTGCCCGGTGCCAGGGTGAGGGACATCTCTGACCGGCTTGAAAGGATTTTGGAGAGGGCGGGGGAGGATCCAGTTGTTGTGGTCCACGTTGGGACTAACAACATAGGTAAGACTAGGAAAGAGGACCTGTTTGGGGATTATCAAACACTAGGGACTAAATTAAAGAACAGGTCCTCAAGGGTCATAATCTCTGGATTACTACCCGAGCCACGAGCCAATTGGCATAGGGTTGAGAAAATTAGGGAAGTTAACACGTGGCTAAAGGAGTGGTGCGGGAAAGAGGGATTCCATTTCATAGGGCATTGGCATCAGTACTGGGGCAGGAGGGACCTGTACCGTTGGGACGGTCTTCACCTGAACCATTCTGGGACGAGTGTTCTAGCGAATAGGATAAATAGGTTGGTCACAAGGACTTTAAACTAGCAAGTTGGGGGGAATGGAAGGGTAAAGCTATGGACAGTATAATGGTTAATGGAGAGCAAGGCAGCAGGTTATGTGACAGGTTATTATGTAGAGATATGGGTTCAAAGACAAGGAAAATTAGGAGAAAGGGTAAGAGGAAAAATAATTTGCGAAAAGTTACTGATCAAGGTGTTAGGATTCATAACAAAGACATAAAAAACAGCATAAGTGTACTTTACCTGAATACTCGTAGTATACGGAATAAGGTGAATGAGTTGATGGCGCAAATCATCGTGAATGACTATGATTTAGTGGCCATTACTGAAACATGGTTAAAAGATGGTCACGGCTGGGAGTTAAATATCCAAGGGTATCAAACTATACGAAAGGATAGAATGGTCGGTAAGGGCGGTGGTGTAGCTTTGTTGTTTAAGGATGGCATCCGGGCAATAGTAATGGATGATATTGGTGCTATGGAGGACAAGGTTGAATCAATTTGGGTGGAAATCAGGAATAGTAAGGCGAAAAGGTCACTGATAGGAGTAGTCTATAGGCCACCAAATAGTAACAGGATGGTAGGGCAGGCAATAAGCAAAGAAATAACGGATGCATGTAGAAATGGTACAGCGGTTATCATGGGAGATTTTAATCTGTATGTCGATTGGTTTAACCAGGTTGGTAAAGGCAGCCTTGAGGAGGAGTTTATAGAATGTGTCCGGGATAATTTCCTGGAACAGTATGTAATGGAACCTACAAGGGAACAAGCAGGCCTAGATCTGGTCCTGTGTAATGAGGCAGGATTGATTAATGATCTCATAGTTCGGGATCCTCTTGGAAGGAGCGACCACAATATGGTGGAATTTAAAATACAGTTGGAGGATGCAAGGTAAAATCAAACACTAGTGTTTTGTGCTTAAACAAAGGCGATTACAATGGGATGAGAGAAGAACTAGCTATGGTAGACTGGGAGCAAAGACTTCATGGTGAAGCAGTTGAGGAACAGTGGAGAACCTTCCGAGCGATCTTTCACAGTGTTCAGGAAAGGTTCATACCGACAAAAAAGAAAGACGGTAGAAAGTGAAAAATCGACCGTGGATATCTAAGGAGGTGAGGGAGAGTATCAAATTGAAGGAAAAAACATACAAAGTGGCAAAAATTAGTGGGAGACTAGAGGACTGGGAAGTCTTTAGGGGACAACAGAAATCTACTAAACAAACTATAAAGAAGAGTAAGGTAGACTATGAAAGTAAACTTGCTCAGAACATAAAAGCAGATAGTAAAAGCTTCTACAAATATATAAGACAAAAAAAGAGTGGCTAAGGTAAATATTGGTCCTTTAGAAGATGAGAAGGGAGATTTAATAATAGGAGACGGGGAAATGGCTGAGGAGCTGAACAGGTTTTTTGGGTCAGTCTTCACAGTGGAAGACACAAATAACATGCCAGTGACTGATGGAAATAAAGATAAGATAGGTGAGGACCTTGAGATGATTGTAATCACTAAGGAGGCAGTATTGGGCAAGCTAATGGGGCTAAAGGTAGACAAGTCTCCTGGCCCTGATGGGATGCATCCCAAAGTGTTAAAAGAGATGGCTAGGGAAATTGTAAATGCACTAGAGATAATTTATCAAAATTCACTAGACTCTGGGGTGGTCCCAGAGGATTGGAAAGTAGCAAACGTGACACCACTGTTTAAAAAAGGAGGTTGGCAGAAAGCGGGTAATTATAGGCCGGTAAGCTTAACTTCGGTTGTCGGGAAAATGCTGGAATCTATCATTAAGGAGGAAATAGCGGGGCATCTGGAGGGAAATTGTCCCATTGGGCAGACGCAGCATGGGTTCACAAAGGGTAGGTCGTGCCTGACTAATTTGGTAGAAATTTTTGATGACGTTACCAGTGCAGTAGATAACGGGGAGCCAATGGATGTGGTATATCTGGATTTCCAGAAAGCTTTTGACAAGGTGCCACACAAAAGGTTGCTGCATAAACTAAAGATGCATGGCATTGAGGGTAAAGTGGTAGCATGGGTAGAGGATTGGTTAACTAACAGAAAGCAGAGAGTGGGGCTAAATGGGTGTTTCTCTGGTTGGCAACCTGTAACTAGTGGGGTCCCTCAAGGATCAGTGTTGAGCCCGCAGTTGTTCACAATTTACATAGATGATTTGGAGTTGGGGACCAAGTGCAATGTGGCAAAGTTTGCAGACGACACGAAGATGAGTGGTGAAGCAAAAAGTGCAGAGGATACCGGAAGTCTGCAGAAGGATTTGGATAGGTTAGGTGAATGGGCCAGACCGGCAGATGGAATTCAATGTTGCCAAGTGTGAGGCTATCCATTTTGGGAGGAATAACAGCAGAATGGATTATTATTTCAACGGTAAGATGTTAAAACATGCTGCTGTGCAGAGGGACCTGGGTGTGCTGGTGCACGAGTCGCAAAAAGTTGGTGTGCAGGTGCAACAGGTGATTAAGAAGGCTAATCGAGTTTTGTCTTTCATTGCTAGAGGGATGGAGTTCAAGACTAGGGAGGTTATGCTGCAATTGTATAAGGTGTTGGTGAGGCCACATCTGGAGTATTGTGTTCAGTTTTGGTCTCCTTACCTGAGAAAGGACATATTGGCACTGGAGGGAGTGCAGAGGAGATTCACTAGGTTGATCCCAGAGTTGAGGGGATTAGATTATGACAAGAGGTTGAGTAGACTGGGACTGTACTCATTGGAATTTAGAAGGATGCGGGGGATCTGATTGAAACATATAAAATTCTGAAGGGAATAGATAGGATAGATGCGGGCAGGTTGTTTCCACTGGTCGGGGAAAGCAGAACTCGGGGGCATAGCCTCAAAATAAGGGGAAGTAGATTTAGGACCGAGTTTAGGAGGAACTTCTTCACCCAAAGGGTTGTGAATCTCTGGAATTCCTTGCCCAGTGAAGCAGTTGAGGCTCCTTCTTTAAACGTTTTTAAGAAAAAGATAGATACCTTTCTAAAGAATAAAGGGATTCGGGGATATGGTGTACGGGCCGGAGAGTGGAGCTGAGTCCACAAAGATCAGCCATGATCTCATTGAATGGCAGAGCAGGCTCGAGGGGCCAGATGGCCTACTCCTGCTCCTAGTTCTTATGTTCTAATTCCACAGGTGTGGAAGAGGGAGCGGGACTGAGATTACTGGACTGCCAGGAAAGGTTTGCGGCTTCATTAAAGTAATTGAGCTAATGATACTATTGGCTGGGGACTATTGAATACTATTGGGTATCCCATGATGTATTTTGTGGTTAATCAACTAAATAGAAAAACAGAAATTAACTGAGGGATCTATTAAAAGGGGCGCTCCTAAAATACAAATGGAGCACAGCCCAAAAAGAATAAAAAGGAACTGGAAACGTAAAACATTAAATCAAAATGTGAAAGTTGGGATCGATGAAGCAATTCAACCCTGACGTTGCCCACTGGGCACGGAAGGCCTTGAGTGTGCCTGTGGACACCGCACGCTCCGTCTCCAGGGAGATCTGGCCACAAATGAAGCCACGGAAGAGGGGCAGACAGTCTGGTCGGATGACCCCCTCGGTCGCCCGCTGCCTGGACCTGTTAATGGCAAGTTTCACGAGCAGGTTTACGAGGAGGTCCTCCGCGTTCCCTGCCCCCTCTATGCACCGGATGCCCATAGATCAGGAGCGTGGGGCTGAAGTGCAAACAGAACCTCAACAAAAACATTGTCAAGAAACTGACAAGGGAGTGCAACCTCGGACACTCAACGTAGACATGGCTCACGGACTCCACAAGGCCACAAACGTGGCAAGGCTCTTGGACGTCCGTGAACCGGTGCAGACGGTGATTGGACGGTACTGCGGCACGCGTCACCCTCCACTCCAGGTCCCCAGGTTTTAAAGGGAGGACACCTCTGTAGAGGGACCTCCAGCGATGGGTATCCCATGGCTCTTGGGGAATGATCTCCCTCAATGAGGGGGGCGGGGAAATCATCAGCAGTTTCACCTGCATAAATAGAGCTGGCCAGTGCGGTAGCTTCTTCATGGCCCTCACAGCTAAGCTTTCGTTAAATGAACTGATTGGAGATGAAAAATTAACACGCTGTTGTTTTTTCAGCAAAAGCATTTTAATGCTCACGATTAATAGCAATGTTTGACCCAATTCCGTGTTGTTGGCCGAGGACAAGGCAACTGAATTAAATCACATTTCCCAAACCTTTGATGGAATTATTAATGAACAGACTGTAGGAGCTGACTAGGCCACTCCAGTTCCGCTGGCAGGTTTCCAAGTGCATTATTTTTTTTCATTCATCTAAAATATGAAGGACTTTTTGCAAACATATTCTTGGGGTGAAGCATCATGTCCATATCACAGACTGAGATGAGTGTGGTAAAGGAAGGATTTCCTGATGGAAGCCTGAGAGTCTGGATTTCCAGGACGTTTGGCTGACATGTTTTTAAAATCTTCACGACAGATCTCTTGCCTGATGTTCGGGCAGAGTGGGCAGCACTATAGCACAGTGGTTAGCACTGTGGCTTCACAGCGCCAGGGTCCCAGGTTCAATTCCCTGCTGGGTCACTGTCTGTGCGGCGTCTGCACGTTTGTGTTTGTGTGGGTTTCCCCCGGGTGCTCCGGTTTCCTCCCACAGTCCAAAGACGGGAAGGTTAGGTGGATTGGCCATGCTAAATTGCCCTTAGTGTTCAAAAAGGTTAGGAGAGGTTATTGGGTTACGAGGATAGGGTGGAAGCAAGAGCTTAAGTGGGTTGGTGCAGACTCGATGGGCCGAATGGCCTCCTTCTGCACTGTATGTTCTATGTTCTATGATACCTGTTGGGCAGCAAAACAGCCTTGGAGCAGATGGCTGGTACATTAGAGACTGCCGGGGTCCTGAGGTGGTCAGAGTCGGCATGGGAGAGTCAGAGATTATAAGTGTCGGTGGGTTAGAGGCCATAGTGGGGTGGCGGCAGTCGGAGAATTGGAGGTTGCGAGAGGTGGGGAGAATGGGATTATGCGAATGGTATGGGAAGGCAGAGATCGTGGTGGAGTGGGGTACGCAGAGATCACAGGTGGTGGGGGGGGGGGGTGTTGATGATTGTGGGGCCATGGGGAAGAATCTGAGATCATGCGGGATAGGAGAGTCTGAAATCATGAGGGAATGTGGACTCTGAGATTGCAGAGGGTTGGGGAGTTGGAGGTCACCGGGGGTTTCGGCGTTGGAGTGAGAGACATTGGCCATCATGGTGAGGGAGTCAGATACATGGGGAGATGAAGTTGGCAATCTCAGAATGCTGGTAGGGTGGGCATGTTAAGCATGTTGGGTCTGCTGGAAATATTCCTGCTCCTTTTGGCCCACAAGCAGTGCTATAGAATCATAGGATTTCATAGAATCATAGAATTTATAGTGCAAAAGGAGGCCGTTCGGCCCATCGAGTCTACACCGGCTTTTGGAAAGAACACCCTACCTAAGCCCACGACTCCACCCTGTCCCCGTAACCCAGGTGCATTTATTTCCTCAATCTGCCTTGCCTCCTTTTAGCTGCCAAGATTTCAAAGCCAAAATCTTGTCTCCATGGGTTAAAAATAAAATTCCTGTTTAAATAGGGGCAAAGTCCAAGGAAGAAGTTCTTATCAACCGCATCTTGAGAACAGTTTGGTCACTTGCCCTTGGCCTGACCTACCTGCACTAAAACTGGAAGTGGGTGGTGTCGTGTTGGGTGCTCTGCTACACAGACGAACCAACACGGTTGCGGATGGTACAACTCAGTTTTATTATTAACAATAACAACATCTGTAAACTGGTTACTGTAGTTCGTTTATTACCCTCTGACCTGTGGACCCAGCCCTAACACTATCTTTGAGAAGCACTCAGCACATGGTGAATGTCTGAGTGGCTTGCTGTGAGCTCTGTGCCCTGAGCTGTCTCCTGCTGGAATCCGCGGGAAGTATCGAGTTCCCCGTTTTATAGTGTGTCTGCTCTTGCCTGTGATTGGCTGTGATGTTGTGTGTGTATTGATTGGTCCGTTGATCTGTCCATCAGTGTGTATGTATGTTTGCACCATGATGTTTATCTGAATATCATGATAGGCGGGTTGGGTTTGGATTTCAGAATGTAAAATTTTCCAACCATGTAGATGAACAGTTGTTTAACTGATGTGTCACCAGATGTTGATTTTTAGAAGGGAAGTGTCTGGGCAATTTTAATTGGAAGTAAGAAATTGAAGATCTGCTGTTGTGCGTGACTTAAGTTAAATACTTCGATGTTGGTGAGGACCTTTAATGATACGATCGCAAGCTCTCTTGAGTTGTACCCCAGTCTCCAGTGCAATGACACTCCAATAATGCGATGCACAGTATCCCAAATGATTTATTCTCAATTCAGTTCCAATCGATTTTTAACGCTTTTCTTTGAAATCCTAGGATGTTCTCACAAACCTTATGAAACGTTCTGAAGCACACTTTGTCCACTGCTTTGCAGCAAGATCAGGGGTGAGAAATACTGAAGGGAGAATGAATCAAAAAGTTGAAGATGGAGCAGAGGCGCAGCACAGCAAAGAACAATTGCCGGCTACATTTGATACCCCAACACTGAAGACACAGCTACAGGGATCACAGCTAATGGATGCACTTCGACTCTACAGGCTAGGTACAGTAACAGTTCCAGGATTGTATCATGAATGTACGACTGAAATCTCTGCATTAATTCACCCAGGTTGAGTTGTCCTTTTCCTTGCCAATCAGAGTTCCCTGGCCGTTAGGATTTTCCCGCACCCCCACCTGTGGGTTTTCTAGCGACGTTGGGTGGCTTCAATGGGAAATCCCATTGACAAGCGACAGAAGAGAGAATCCCATCGCCAGCGAAGGGCGCACTGCCAATAAACACACAACTTGAGGGACCAGAGAATCCAGCCCATGTTGTACGTTATTTATTCACTGCAATGTTAATGTAGCCAGTGGAGCTCATACTGCGAGCCCTGCGGTGGAGTTCAGCCTGCGAGCCCTGTGGTGGAGTTCATCCTGCGAGCCCTGTGGTGGAGCTCACTGCAAGTCCTGTGGTGGAGCTCAGCCTGCGAGCCCTGTGGTGGGGTTCAGCCTGAGTCCTGCGGTGGAGCTCAGCCTGCGAGCCCTGTGGTGGGGTTCAGCCTGAGTCCTGCGGTGGAGCTCAGCCTGCGAGCCCTGTGGTGGGGTTCAGCCTACGAGCCCTGTGGTGGGGTTCAGCCTGAGTCCTGCGGTGGAGTTCAGCCTGCGAGCCCTGTGGTGGAGTTCAACCTGGGGGACCTGTGGCGGGCTTTAGCCTGTGAGCACTGTGGTGGAACTCAGCCTGCGAGCCCTGTGGTGGAGCTCAGCCTGCGAGCCCTGTGGTGGAGCTCACTGCAAGTCATGTGGTGGAGCTCACTGCGAGCCCTGTGGTGCAGTTTAGCCTGCGAGTCCTGTGGTGGAGCTCACTGCAAGTCCTGTGGTGGAGTTCAGCCTGCGAGCGCTGTGGTGGGGTTCAGCCTACGAGCCCTGTACTGGAGTTCAACCTGGGGGACCTGTGGTGGGCTTTAGCCTGTGAGCACTGTGGTGGAGCTCAGCCTGCGAGCCCTGTGGTGGAGCTCAGCCTGCGAGCCCTGTGGTGGAGCTCAGCCTGCAAGCCCTGTGGTGTGGTTCAGCCTGTGAGCCCAGTGGTGGAGCTCAGCCTGCGAACCCTGTGGTGTGGTTCAGCCTGTGAGCCCTGTGGTGGAGCTCAGCCTGTGAGCACTCTGGTGGGGTTCAGCCTGCGAGCCCTGTGGTGGGGTTCAGCCAGTGAACCCTGTGGTGGAGCTCAGCCTGTGAGCCCTCTGGTGGGGTTCAGCCTGCGAGCCCTGTGGTGGGGTTCAGCCAGTGAACTCTGTGGTGGAGCTCAGCCTGCGAGCCCTGTGGTCGAGTTCAGCCTGCGAGCCCTGTAGTGGAGCTCACTGCGAGCCCTGTGGTGGAGCGCAGCCTGCAAGCCCTGTGGTGCAGTTCAGCCTGCGAACCCTGTGGTGGAGCGCAGCCTACGAGCCCTGTACTGGTTGCCCTGCGGGACCAGTGGTGGGCTTTAGCCTGTGAGCACTGTGGTGTGGTTCAGCCTGTGAGCACTGTGGTGGAGCTCAGCCTGTGAGCCCTGTGGTGGAGTTCAACATGGAAGTCCGTGGTGGAGCTCAATAGGATTGGGTATGCAGGGTGTACTATTGTCACAAGTAGGCTTACATTAACACTGCAATGAAGTTACTGTGAAAAGCCCCAATTCGCCACATTCCGGCGCCTGTTCGGGTACTAATGGTAGTAACCTTGTGGCACTAATAGAGATTATTAAAAAATCCATCGAAAGCTCAGGTTTCAGTATGACACACTTTACAACCACAGTTTTGCTGGGCAATTACACACAATTTGGTCATTCATATAATGCGACAAACGCCATTTCTTTGAACCTGTCCCTGTGCAATACCTGGACAGGAGCATCCAGGAGTCTTGAACCTCACGAGCACCACAAACAACAATCCCATATACAAATGAGAATATCTTGAAGTAACAGTGACATATTCTTTTGGCGCATAAGAACATAAAAACTAGGAGCAGGAATAGGCCACCTGGCCCCTCGAGCCTGCTCCACCATTCAATGAGATCATGGCTGATCTTTTTATGGACTCAGCTCCCCTTACCATAAACTGCTCACCATAAACCTTAATTCCTTTATTGTTCAAAAATCTATCTATCTTTGCCTTAAAAACATTTAACACGGTAGCCTCAACTGCTTAACTGGGCAGGAATTTCCACAAATTTACAACCCTATGGGTGAAGAAGTTCCTCCTCAACTCAGTCCTAAATCTGCTCCCCCTTGTTTTGAGGCCATGCCCCCTTGATCTAGTTTCACCCACGAGTCGAAACAACCTCCCTGCTTCTATCTTAGCCATTCCCCCCAGAATTTTATGTGTTTCTATAAGATCCCCCCTCATTCATAGAAGAATCATAGAATCCCTACAGAAGGAGGCCATTCGCCCCATCGAGACTGCACCGGCCCGTGGAAAGAGCACCCGACTTAAGCCCACACCTCCACCCTAACCCCATAGACTCACCTAATGTTTTTGACACTGAAGGGCAACTTAGCATGGCCAATCCACCTCACCTGCGCTTCTTCTAAATTCCAATAAGTATACCCGTCTACTCAGTCTCTCCTGATAAGCAAATCCTCTCAACTCCGGAATCAACCAAGTGAATCTGCTCTGTACCCCTCCAGTGCCAGTACATCCTTTCTCAAGTAAGGAGACCAAAGCTGTACACAGTAATCCAGGTGTGGCCTCACCAGCACCCTATACAGCTGCAACATAACCTCCCTGCATTTAAACTCCATCCCTCTAGCAGTGAAGGACAAAATTCCATTTGCCTTCTTAATTACCTGCTGCACCTGCAAACCAAGATTTTGTGATTCATGCACTAGCACGCCCTGGTCCCTCTGCACATGCTGCAATTTTTTAAACCATTTAAATAATAGTCCATTTTGCAGTTATTCTTGCCAAAATGGGTGACCTCACATTTACCAACACTGAACTCCATCTGCCAGACCCTTGCCCACTCACATAAACTATCTATATCCCTGTGCAGACTTTTAGTGTCCTCTGCGCACTTTACTCTGCCATTCATCTTTGTGCATTCGCGAACTTTGACACATTACACTTGGTCCCCAACTTCAGATCAACTATGTAAATTGTGAACAATTGCGGACCCAACACTGATCCCTGATGTGCACCATTAGCCACTGATCGCCAACCAGAAAAACACCCATTTATCCCCATTCTTTGCTTCTGTTAGTTAACCAGTCCTGTATCCACGCTTAACGCCGTGCACCTTTACCTTATGCAGCAGCATTTTGTGCGGCACCTCCTCGATTCACTCCTCCTTTCCCTTCCAAGTTTATAAAAAGTAGAATCTTCCAGTACATTAGCACCAACCAATTCACCTGCAATGACGTGCTATTTCTATCCACACAAGTGGACTTTGTCAACAAAAATATCAGACTTTACACGGAGTGATAAATGTTTCCTTGTGAACAGGTTGGGCCATCAGGCCTGTTAGTGTGTCCTATGTAACCTTAGGTGATTCTTTCCCGGGAACTACAGGCCGGTGAGCCTTACGTCAGTGGACGGGAAATTACTGGAGAGAATTCTTCGAGACAGGATCTACTCCCATTTGGAAGCAAATGGACGTATTAGTGAGAGGCAGCATGGTTTTGTGAAGGGGAGGTCATGTTTCACTAACTTGATAGAGTTTTTCGAGGAGGTCAGAAAGATGATTGATGCAGGTAGGGCAGTGGATGTTGTCTATATGGACTTCAGTAAGGCCTTTGACAAGGTCCCTCATGGTAGACTAGTACAAAAGGTGAAGTCACATGGGATCAGGGGTGAGCTGGCAAGGTGGATGCAGAACTGGCTAGGTCACAGAAGACAAAGAGTAGCAATGGAAGGATGCTTTTCTAATTGGAGAGCTGTGACTAGTGGTGTTCCGCAGGGATCAGTGCTGGGACCTTTGCTGTTTGTAGTATATGTAAATGATTTGGAGGAAAATGTAACTGGTCTGATTAGTAAGTTTGCAGACGACACAAAGGTTGGTGGAATGGCGGATAGCGATGAAGACTGTCAGAGGATACAGCAGGATTTAGATTGTTTGGAGACTTGGGCAGAGAGATGGCAGATGGAGCTTAATCCGGACAAATGTGAGGTAATGCATTTTGGAAGGTCTAATGCAGGTAGGGAATATACAGTGAATGGTAGAACCCTCAAGAGTATTGAAAGTCAGAGAGATCTAGGTGTACAGGTCACAGGTCACTGAAAGGGGCAACACAGGTGGAGAAGGTAGTCAAGAAGGCATGCTTGCCTTCATTGGCCGGGGCATTGAGTATAAGAATTGGCAAGTCATATTGCAGCTGTATAGAACCTTAGTTAGGCCATACTTGGAGTATAGTGTTCAATTCTGGTCGCCACACTACCAGAAGGATGTGGAGGCTTTGGAGAGGGTGCAGAAGAGATTTACCAGGATGTTGCCTGGTATGGAGGGCATTAGCTATGAGGAGCAGTTGAATAAACTTGGTTTGTTCTCACTGGAACGAAGGAGGTTGAGAGGCGACCTGATAGAGGTCTACAAAATTATGAGGGGCATAGACAGAGTGGATAGTCAGAGGCTTTTCCCCAGGGTAGAGGGGTCAATTACTAGGGGGCATAGGTTTAACGTGCGAGGGGCAAGGTTTAGAGTAGATGTACGAGGCAAGTATTTTACACAGAGGGTAGTGGGTACCTGGAACTTGCTACCGGAGGAGGTGGTGGAAGCAGGGACGATAGTGACATTTAAGGGGCATCTTGACAAATACATGAATAGGATGGGGATAGAGGGATACGGACCCAGGAAGTGTAGGAGATTGTAGTTTAGTCGGGCAGCATGGTCGGCACGGGTTTGGAGGGCCGAAGGACCTGTTCCTGTGCTGTACATTTCTTTGTTCTTTGGTCTTTCGTGAGCCTCGGAGGTGATGATTTAAAAAAAAAGTTCAGTTAAGTTTCATGTAATTCTCAGTCTTTTTTTTAATGCTGTGTTTAATTAGGCCAGTTACGTAATTTAGTAGGAGGAAGAGCAGCACATTTCTAAATGATTCCTGTCAAAGTTTCAGCCTGATCAGTGTGTCCTGAGATGACACCAGTGATGTGAGGTGCTGTATTTTCCTGCGGTTAATAAGATATGTCTCTGTCATCACTGAGACTCGATAAATGAATTCCGCAGCTGAATCACCCAGCCATAAGTAGATTACAATCTTAGACTCGCTGGATTTGATTTTTAATGACTTTATTCATGAAGGCTGTGCCTGTCGAGGTGAGGAATAGTGACGGTGGTGATGGAATGCTTTCCAATTTGGATATGAGTGATCACTTTGAGCCGACAAGGTTTGGATGGGTTGGATGCAGAATGTTGTCCCTTTTGACTTACCCAGCCTGAATTTTAACGGACAGAATATTGACGCAGATCCTCCCATTCCCAACCAGGTGGTGCTGAAGCCAAAACATTTGCAAGCCTCAATTATAATCAGGCTCATACGCAAGGATATTCATCATCTCTCACTGCAGGCCACAACCTCATTATGAAGGTGAGAATTGCACTGTTCAAGGCAGTCCTATTTATAACACAGGTGCCGGTTAGCTCAGTTGGCTAGATGGCTAGCCTGTGTTTCAGCACCAACAGTGCAGGTTCAATTCCCGTTTCAGATGTGGTATGCTTGGCTCCTGTGGTCTCGCTCTGTCCCTGAGAGTGGACGGCAATGGCTGCCATGTTATTATAACAATATAATATTTATTTACTGTGTAAGCCGCAGGGCACAAATTGCTCATGAAGGGATTGGTTAAGCATGTCGTGGATTCATTTAAGACAAGGCACATGAGAACAGGTATGCATAGGTATAAGGCTTGAGCCGTGAGTGTGCGTTCTGCTCAAAGCAAAAGTGAAACTAAGACTGGATCACATGTCACACTTCCCTTCTGGTGACGTCATGCTGTTATCTCTTAAAGGCATATTACCACAGTGACAAACCATCGCTGACAAAAACTCCCAAGAAAAGCAGTTCAGGATGAAACATCAGCAGACAATGAGTTGATGAGGGAATTAAGGGACATGGAGTTGAAGCTCAGGATCAATCATGATCATGCTGAATGGCAGAGCAGGCTCAAAGGGTCCTGTGGTCCACTCTTACTCCTGTTTCATATGTTCTTTGGGCAGGGCATTCATGGAATGAAAATTCATAATGAGACCTAAGGGCCACTTTAGCCTTCCTCCCATGACTGTGACTCTTGGCATCCCATGATCTTGATTTCCGCTTGCAGGCCACTTGACTTTGGGGTACGACTGGAGGAGGGATTTAGTGCCACTTTTCTTGGCTGCCCTTGATATCCAGCAGTGTGAAGACAGGGGGCGATCCCAGTAAAGGTGTCAACGCAGAGGAAAACTGAAATTAGGGCTTGTTCCATGACCATGAATCCTTTGGAGCATTTCTCCGGGTGACCCTGGAGTCAATTGTCATCTATTTGTCCTCAGATTGGGGTGAGATCACATTTTATTGTGAGTTGTCAAATGACAGGACAGTGAGATTTCGGGAGGGGATTTGAATTGCACGCCAGGCGTGGCATTTATCCACTGATGCTGGGGTTGAGGTGGGCCATCCCTTCATCGCATACAAGCTTGACAGTGACTCGGCTATTCGGTTGCTTTGCAGGATTTCCTGATCACATGCTGCAGGGGGAATTCCGACGCCGTTTCCAGGTGCTGGCCCCAGCTATCCTGAAGAAATATGGTGCAGCATTTATGGTCACAGACGAAAAGAAGGTGCGTGAAAAGCAGATTCAGCGTCAATGGGCGAATAATTCACCAGGATGAACCAAGCACATTCCATATCTTTACATTGTCTATACATTGCTTTAAGCTCTCACTTAAGCACTGGGGGTGGGGGGGGGGTGTTGGGTTGGTGCGGGGGGTGGGGAGGGGCAGGCGTGGGAAGTGAGGGGGATGGGGGCAGGCTGGGGGGAGTTGGTGAGTGGGGGTTGCGGGTCGGGACAGTGGGGTGCAGGAGGGGTGGGGGGTTTGCATGCATTTTGTTCCATTAATATAAGGGAGGCCAAGCCCAAGAAAAGCCCGCTGGGGTGATATTTTATTCTGACTCAGCGTGTCCAGCCTTCAAATGTGCTTTGAATGCCACTGAAGATCACATCCCAATGACTCAGGTTATTTCAGAATTATTTTATTCGAAAGGAATCATTTTACTATTGTATGATTTTTTTTGTCTGTTATTAAAATTTGTTTTTTTGCTAGCTTATATTTACAATCCCTTTTCCTGTTATTCAGCTTCACTTTAAAATGATGTAAAGGATTTGTGTTTTCCAAGATATTTAATATTTTATATTCTTTCCCATAATTGGCAACTCTTGCCTATTGTATGGGCAATCATAATATGGCTAAGCTATAAATATGTGGGTGGCACAGTGGCTAGCACTGCTGCCTCACGGCGCTGAGGACCCCGGTTTTGATCCTGGCCCCGGGGTCACTGTCCGTGTGGAGTTTGCAACATTCTTCCCTTGTCTGCGTGGGTCTCAACCCCATAATTCAAAAAGATGTGCAGGGCAGGTGAATTGGCCACGCTAAATTGCCCCTTAATTGGAAAAAAAGAATTGTGTACTCTAAGTTTATAATAAAAAAAATAAGCCATCAATGTGCTTTTGTGTGTCGATGTTAATGGATAAGGTTTGGTACTTTAAGCATGAGTTTCAATAAAGCCTGCCCGTTAACAAGGCAAGCGAGAAACAGCCGGGTAAAAAATGCAATAAAAACAGCAAGTGTGAAAAATATTCAGCCGGTCTGGTAGCGCCTGTGGTGTGAGTAGCAAAGGTAATGTTTTGAGTCGAATATGACTCCTCTTCAGAAAAATGGCTGGCTTGCCAAATTGACGGGGATAGGTCGTCTGTTTGGTTTGTGGCGCAGTGGTTGTGAATGTCAAGTTATTGTCCAAACCTGTAGGAATTCCTCCCCCTTCTAAGCTTTGAAACGGCCGTTCGACTCAAACATAACTCAGTACACCATTGCAAACGCAGTTGCACTTCATTAACACGGTGTAACGTTCTCGAGGAACAGCACCTTGGGCAGGGTTGTTCGGTCCCCCAGCCGCATGTTTCTCAGCGGCGCGCCGTTCACTGGCAGCGGGATCCTCTATTCCTGCCGCTTGTCAATGGGGTTTCCCGTTGAAGCCACCCCACTCCACCCGGAACCCGGCGGATGTGGGTGCGCTACCGGTGGGAAAAGTGACTACCGGTAAGGGCAGCACAGTAGCACAATGGATAGCACAGTTGCTTCACAGCTCCAGCGTCCCAGGTTCAATTCCCGGCTTGGGTCACTGTCTGTGCGGAGTCTGCACGTTCTCCCTGTGTCTGCGTGGGTTTCCTCCGGGTGCTCTGGTTTCCTCCCGCAGTCCAAAGATGTGCAGGTTAGGTGGGATTGGCTGTGCAAAATTGCCCTGAGTGTCCAAAAAGGATTACGGGGTTACGAGGCTGGGTTAGAAGTGTGGCCTCCTTCTGCACTGTAAATTCTATGATTCGGTGATTCAGTCCTCATCTTTCAATTAGTTGAATCTTCTGGAATCAACATTGAGATTAACAATTTCAGGCCATAAACTCTGTCCTCCCCCATTTTGTTTCTATTTTCTTTGCTGGTTTTGGTTTCACTGCTTTTTTCTGCTTTTCAACAGCAGCTGTTGACCATTCTTCCATTCCCACGTCCTTTAGATCCATCTTTAGTTCCTTTACTTGCTCCATCACCATTCCTATTGGCGTACCACCATCAACCCTTTTTTCATTAAATCACTCCTGTCTTCCACCCTATCATAGATTTTCCCTTTTTTTCTTCATCACACTCCACCCCCCTTTTTCTTTGCTTAAAACCTATTACATTTCTAACGTTTCTCTCAGTTCTGATGAAAGGTTATCGGCTTGAAGCATCAACTCTGTTTCTTTCTCTACGGAGGCTGCTTGACCTGCTGATTATTTGTAGCATTTTATGTTTTATTTCACATTTTTAGCATTTGGATTTGGATTTGTTAATGTCACGTGTACCGAGGTACAGTGAAAAGTATTTTTATGCGAGCAGCTCAAATGGATAATTTAGTACATGAAAATAAAATAAAATAAAAAAGAAAATACATAATGGGACAACACAAGGTCCACAATGTAAACACATAGACACTGCCATCAGGTGAAGCATAAAGGAGTGTAGAATTAATCAGGTCAGTCCATAAGAGAGTCGTTTAAGAGGCTGGTAACAGCGGGTAAGAAGCTGTTCTTGAATCTGTTCGTGCGTGTTCTCTGACTTTTGTATCTCCTGCCCGATGGAAGAAGTTGGAAGAGTGAGTAAGCCGGGTGGGAGGGGTCTTTGATTATGCTGCCCGCTTTCCCCAGGCAGCGGGAGGTGTAGATGGAGTCAATGGATGGGAGGCGGGTTCGTGTGATGGACTGGGCGGTGTTCACGACTCTCTGACGTTTCATGTATAACATTTTGCTTTTGAACCCCTTTCAGAGGATTTTAAAAGAGCGTTTTCATCAGTTCAGTGATTTCTAATTGATTGGAGTCTGTGTATTCAGTGAAGGACAATAGAATTACTGACAATCACTTCCGATTTTCCACTGGGTGTGTGGGGTCGCAAAGCTGCTGTCAGTTTCAGAGAAGTGATGGAAGCAATGCGACAGTTTCGCCTTCATCACTATTGCAAAGTCTGGGCCTAAGAGCTGAATTTGTCCCGCCCTTGGGACCAATACCATCCGATTGAAGATGGCAGCCCACCTCCCAGAGCTGCCCACCCATTCACGGGTTGGAAGTGGTCACTGCTGAGGCTGCAAGTTGAAGTTGCGGGTGCCTCCATGGTGAGGTGCCGTTGAAGGCAAGGTTGGTTTCTCTCAATGAGTTGGGTCCAGGCAGGCAGGCTCTGGCAAATGAGGTGACAGGTGGTGAGGCACCTTCAAGTGATGGCACTGGAGCCATGGTGGAAGGGAGGTCGGTGCCTTCTGCAAATCTCGAAGCGGCCATAAAGGAGCCCCCACCATGCACAACCTGGTCCCCAGAGTTTACTGACATCGGCAAGGACCCCACTGTAATGATATGTATAGTCTAAGGAGAGTAAAGGGTTAAGACCATAAGACATAGGAGAGGAAGTAAGGCCATTCGGCCCATCGAGTCCACTCCACCATTCAATCATGGCTGATTTCAACTCCATTTACCCGCTCTCTCTCCATAGCCCTTAATTCCTCGAGAAATCAAGAATTATCAACTTCTGTCTTAAAGACACTCAACGTCCCGACCTCCACCGCCCTCTGTGGCAATGAATTCCACAGACCCACCACCCTCTGGCTGAAGAAATTTCTCCTCATCTCTGTTCTAAAGTGACTCCCTTTTATTCTAAGGCTGTGCCCCGGGTCCTAGTCTACCCTGCTAATGGAAACAACTTCCCTACGTCCACCCTATCTAAGCCATTCATTATCTTGTAAGTTTCTATTAGATCTCCCCTCAACCTCCTAAACATCAATGAATCTAATCCCAGGATCCTCAGACGTTCATCGTATATTAGGCCTACCATTCCTGGGATCATCCGTGTGAATCTCCGCTGGACCCGCTCCAGTGCCAGTATGTCCTTCCTGAGGTGTGGGGCCCACAATTGCTCACAGTATTCTAAATGGGGCCTAACTAATGCTTTATAAAGCTTCAGAGGTACATCCCTGCTTTTATATTCCAAGCCTCTTGAGATAAATGACAACATTGCATTTGCTTTCTTAATTACGGACTCAACCTGCAAGTTTACCTTTAGAGAATCCTGGACTAGGACTGCCAAGTCCCTTTGCACTTCAGCATTATGAATTTTGTCACTGTTTAGAAAATAGTCCATGCCTCTATTCTTTTTTCCAAAGTGCAAGACCTCGCACTTGCCCATGTTGAATTTCATCAGCCATTTCTTGGACCACTCTCCTAAACTGTCTAAATCTTTCTGCAGCCTCCCCACCTCCTCAATACTACCTGCCCCTCCACCTATCTTTGTATCATCGGCAAACTTAGCCAGAATGCCCCCAGTCCCGTCATCTAGATCGTTAATATATAAAGAGAACAGCTGTGGCCCCAACACTGAACCCTGCGGGACACCACTCGTCATCGGTTGCCATTCCGAAAAAGAACCTTTTATCCCAACTCTCTGCCTTCTGCCTGACAACCAATCATCAATCCATGAAAGTACCTTGCCTCGAATACCATGGGCCCTTATTTTACTCAGCAGTCTCCCGTTAACAAGATGATGTTCATGTTTATCAACACAAGATGGCATCACTGAGTAGTTTCAGAGAAGGCTGTGTCTCTAGGCATGCTGGGAGAAGCTGATGGAGATTTCATTGGAGAAGGATAGTGTGAGGTTGAGTTAGAGTGTAGTTTATGTGTGAGAGAGATTATTAATTGCTGTATCATAGATTCAATACTATTATTTTGTTAACTGTTACTCAGTAGAGTGTGCGAACCAAATCAAGTTAAGTAGCGTAAAATAAATTAGTTCTGTTTTAAACATATAGTTTTATATTCTTTGTCAACATTACATCTTTGGCTATCTTGGAGAACAAAACAAGTAACATATAACCCACCTAATGTTAGTAAAATGCCAGTGGGGGCAAGAGATCACTCTTAATTGGGCATTTAATTGCCACTGTGATTCCTGCCACTGGTAATATGGTGTAGTGGCAGGAAGAATGGACATTCCTCCCATCTCGTTCAGCTGCCATTTTATCAACCCTCCCAGCCTGTTTTCATAGCATTGTGGTAGCATTGTGGTTAGCACAATTGCTTCACAGCACCAGGGTCCCAGGTTCGATTCCCGGCTTGGGTCACTGTCTTTGCGGAGTCTGCACATCCTCCCCGTGTGTGCGTGGGTTTACTCCGGGTGCTCCGGGTTCCTCCCACAGTCCAAAGATGTGCAGGTTAGGTGGATTGGCCGTGATAAATTGTCCTTAGTGTCCAAAATTGCCCTTAGTGTTGGGTGGGGTTACTGGGTTATGGGGATAGGGTGAAGATGTTGACCTTGGGTAGGGTGCTCTTTCCAAGAGCCGGTGCAGACTCGATGGGCCGAATGGCCTCCTTCTGCACTGTAAATTCTGTAAATGATAGGGCCGGTAAAATCCAGGTCTCTTTAATCCTGGATGTTGGGTAAGCAGGGCATCGGGTCTGGCTTTGATTTTCGCACTGATTGGGTAGACTCCCCACTCTCACCTATGCAACTGTATCCAAGGATAAGTCAGGTGAAGTAAAACTGAATGACTCACTCTTTGCCCTGATGCCCAAGATCAATTTTGTGCATGGTACCTTTGGTAGATGAGGTGAAGAGAGAGTGGAGACACAAAAGTACAGGAATGTGAAAATGAATTCTGTAGAAAGATTGCTTGGAGCCAAGCAGGTAAAGTAACTCCAAGCAGGCAGCATGGTGGGGCAGTGGGTTAGCACTGCGGCCTCACGGCGCTGAGGTCCCAGGTTCGATCCCGGCTCTGGGTCGCTGTCCGTGTGGAGTTTGCACATTCTCCCCTTGTTTGCGCGGGTCTCACCCCCACAACCCAAAGATGTGAGGGTAGGTGGATTGGCCACGCTAAATTGCCCCTTAATTGGAAAAAATGAATTGGGTGCTCTGAATTTATTTTTAAAAAGAAGTAACTCCGAGCTTCAGGAGTCGGTACTAATCTTAGTAAAAGCCACATCCACTAGACCAGCTCACAGCGCCTTCTCCTTCCATCTCTCGCTCCCTTTAATCTCTTGACTCACTTTGCTGCCACTTCTCAGCGTCTCTGTGATCCATCTGTAATCTGATTGCTCTCCCCTTGCCCTTCACCTCCAATCACACGAATAAGAGTCAAAGAAAGTGAAAGACGGCCACTGTCGGGCTGATTGAAGAAAATATCAATGTGATAATAGAAACTAGACTGCGAGGTTCTTCGATAGAAGCTGAGCAAATTCAAAAGGAAAGAGAGTCATGTCAAACAGTGAACAACAGTGGATGAGTTTTCTTGTCAAAAGGTGAACCTCTTCCGGGAGAATAAGGACCAACTTCAGTGAGATTTTCCCAGCTAGTAACTTGCTTCTGGATTGAGCACATATACTCAGGTGACCCTCCATTCTCGCACAAAGGAAGTGTTTTACAGTCAGTCACGACTTCCATCAGCGCAAATGTTAAACTGAGGTCCCTTCTGTCTGTCCGGCTCTCAAACCCAATGGCACTGTTTGAAGAAGAGAAATTAATTGGTGTCGTGTGGCTGACAACATTTTTCCCTGACAAACTCACTAAAACCATGGACTGACTGGCTGTTTTTATTCCCTTGCTGCCTGAGCAATATCCTTACTGAATAGTAGCTGTTTTGTTTGCCTGTGTAATAAGAGTCAATGAACTGAAAAAGGTAAAGCGTGTGAAGCACTTAGAAACACTCCAAGAATGTGACGCAGTGATGTATAGTTGAAATTAAATGAAAATCGCTTATTGTCACAAGTAGGCTTTGTGGTAGTATGCATTAGGGGTCATGTGGGACTGTGAAGCCGTGATGTCATTGGCTGACAGATCCCGGGTCCTGGTTGGCCGTTGACCTCTAGCTCCGCCCCGAAGGCGGAGTATAAGAACCAGGAGTCCTCCCCCGCAGGCCAGTCTGCTACCGAACTGCGGGGGAACAGTCACGCTTAATAAAGCCTCATCGACTTCACTCTATTCGTCTCTCGGAGTCTTTGTGCGCTACAATTTATTAAGCGTGCCTAAAGGACTATGGAGCTCAGGATCATTCCGGAATGCCTGAAAATCAGCCCCCACGCAGTGAACTCAGCAGCAGTTTTCAAGCACTGGCAGACTTGTTTCGAGGCCTACCTCAGAACGGCCCCCGGCCGGGTCACAGAAGACCAAAAACTACAGGTCCTGCACTCGAGGTTAAGCACGGAGATTTTCTCTCTCATCGAAGACGCAGAGGATTTCCAGACGGCGTTCGCAGCACTAAAAAGCATGTATGTTCGCCCAGTAAACCAGATCTACGCTCGCTATCAACTCGCAACGAGACGGCAAAGTCCCGGAGAATTGCTGGATGAATTCTACGCCGCGCTACTAATTTTGGGACGGGCCTGCAGCTGCCCATCGGTGAACGCGAGTGAACACACGGACATGTTAATGCTTGATGCTTTTGTGGCAGGTATGAACTCCTCCCAAATCCGCCAAAGACTTTTAGAAAAAGAGTCGCTAGGACTCTCAGAGGCACGGGCCCTAGCAGCCTCCCTGGACGTGGCCGCGCGAAACGCCCGCGCCTACGGCCCCGACCGCGCGGCAGCCCATTGGGCTCCGTACGCACCCGTCGCGACAAACCCCCCCCCCCCCCCGACCACCCCACAGGCTTGCGCGGTTCAGACGCCAAATCGCACCGGGGGAGCCCGCTGCTATTTCTGCGGCCAGGCGAAACACCCCCGGCAACGCTGCCCGGCCCGCGCAGCGATTTGTAAGAGCTGCGGGAAAAAGGGCCATTTCGCGGCTGTGTGCCAGTCCCGGGAGGTCGCCGCTGTCCCAGGAGAACAAGGAGCCCTGCGAGCTCCTTATGCTCCCCAACCCCCCCCAGCGCCCCATGTACGACCCGCAGGCGCAACCACTTTGGGTCCTGATCACCGCTGTCCCCGGAGAAGAGGGAGGTCTGCGCGTCTCTAACGCTCCCCAACCCCCCCCCCCGCGCCCCATGTACGACCCGCAGGCGCAACCACTTTGGGCCCCGGCCACCGCTGTCCCCGGAGAAGAGGGAGTCCTGCGCGTTCCTAACGCTCCCCAACCCCCCCAGCGCCCCATGTGCGACCCGCATGCGCCGCCATTTTGGGTCCCGGCCACCACGAGGGGAGGAGGGGCGCCGCCATCTTGGACCACCCCAGACCTGTGCGACGCATGGGGGTGGCCATTTTGTCCACCCCCGCCGCCATCTTGTGACCCCCCAGCCATGTGCGATGCATGGGGCAGCCATCTTGTTTACCCCCGCCGCCATCTTGGACCGCAACAACGGACCCCAGTGTCGACGGCTCCACGGGGTTCGAAGAAGACGCTCAAACATTACGATCATGTCTGGCTTTAATGACGCTGGACCAAGCTCGGCCCCGGACGCTCCAGACGACGACAACAACGGTGCTGATCAACGGGCACGAGAAACCATGCCTGGTCGACTCCGGGAGCACGGAAAGCTTTATCCACCCCGACACGGTAAGACGCTGTTCTTTGACCATCCGTCCCAGCGCACAAAAGATTTCCCTAGCTGCAGGATCCCACTCCGTACAGATTAAAGGCTTCTGCATAGTTACCCTAATGGTGCAAGGGAGGGAGTTCAGAAACTACAGGCTCTACGTCCTTCCCCAACTCTGCGCCCCCACATTACTGGGATTAGACTTCCAGTGCAACCTGCAGAGCCTAACCTTCAAATTCGGCGGCCCAATACCTCCACTCACTATCTGCGGCCTCGCAACCCTCAAGGTTGAGCCCCCATTCTTGTTTGCAAACCTCACCCCGGATTGCAAACTCGTCGCCACTAGGAGCAGACGGTACAGCGCCCAGGACCGGACCTTCATTCGGTCCTAAGTCCAGCGGCTACTGAAGGAAGGCATAATCCAGGCCAGCAATAGTCCCTGGAGAGCACAGGTGGTAGTAGTAAAGACAGGGGAGAAACAAAATATGGTCATAGACTATAGCCAGACCATCAACAGGTACACACAACTAGATGCGTACCCTCTCCCCCGCATATCCGACATGGTCAATCGGATTGCCCAATATAAGGTCTTCTCCACCGTGGACCTCAAGTCCGCCTACCATCAGCTCCCCATCCGCCCAAGTGACCGCAAGTACACAGCCTTCGAGGCAGACGGGCGATTATACCACTTCCTAAGGGTCCCATTTGGCGTCACAAACGGGGTCTCGGTCTTCCAACGAGAGATGGACCGAATGGTTGATCAACACGGGTTGTGGGCCACGTTCCCGTATCTCGACAATGTAACCACCTGCGGCCACGATCAGCAGGACCACGATGCCAACCTCCAAAAATTCCTCCAGACCGCTAAAGCCTTGAACCTCACGTACAACGAGGACAAGTGGGTTTTTAGCACAAACCGGCTAGCCATCTTGGGCTACGTAGTGCGCAATGGGATAATAGGCCCCGACCCCGAACGTATGCGCCCCCTCATGGAATTTCCCCTCCCGCACTGCTCAAAAGCCCTAAAACGCTGCCTGGGGTTCTTTTCATACTACGCCCAGTGGGTCCCCCAGTATGCAGACAAGGCCCGCCCCCTAATACAGACCACGACCTTCCCTCTGTCGACAGAGGCTTGCCAGGCCTTCAGCCGTATCAAAGCGGATATCGCAAAGGCCGCGATGCGCGCCATCGACGAGTCCCTCCCCTTCCAGGTCGAGAGCGACGCCTCCGATGTAGCTCTAGCGGCCACCCTTAACCAAGCGGGCAGACCCGTGGCCTTTTTCTCCCGAACCCTCCACGCTTCAGAAATCCGCCACTCCTCAGTGGAAAAGGAAGCCCAAGCCATAGTGGAAGCTGTGCGACATTGGAGGCATTATCTGGCCGGCAGGAGATTCACTCTCCTCACGGACCAACGGTCGGTAGCCTTCATGTTCGATAATGCACAGCGGGGCAAAATCAAAAACGACAAGATCTTAAGGTGGAGGATCGAGCTCTCCACCTTCAACTATTAGATACTGTACCGTCCCGGAAAGCTGAACGAGCCGTCCGATGCCCTATCCCGTGGCACATGTGCCAACGCACAAATTAACCGCCTCCAAACCCTCCACGAGGACCTCTGCCACCCGGGGGTCACTCGGTTCTACCACTTTATTAAGTCCCACAACCTCCCATACTCTTTGGAGGAGGTCCGTACAGTCACAAGGAACTGCCACATCTGCGCAGAGTGCAAACCGCACTTTTTCAGGCCGGATGGTGCGCACCTGATTAAGGCTTCCCGCCCCTTTGAACGCCTTAGTCTGGATTTCAAAGGGCCCCTCCCCTCCACCGACCGCAACACATACTTCCTTAATGTGGTGGACGAGTACTCCCGCTTCCCCTTCGCCATCCCCTGCCCTGACATGACAGCGGCCACAGTCATTAAAGCCCTGAACACCATATTCACACTGTTCGGTTGCCCCGCATACGTCCACAGCGACAGGGGGTCCTCCTTCATGAGTGACGAGCTGCGCCAGTTCCTGCTCAGCAAGGGTATTGCCTCGAGCAGGACGACCAGCTCCAACCCCCGGGGGAACGGGCAAGTAGAGAGGGAGAACGGCACGGTCTGGAAGACCGTCCTACTGGCCCTACGGTCCAGGGACCTCCCAGTTTCACGGTGGCAGGAGGTCCTCCCGGACGCTCTCCACTCCATCCGGTCACTACTGTGTACTAGCACTAACCAAATGCCCCATGAGCACCTCCTTGTCTTCCCCAGGAAGTCCTCCTCTGGAACGTCGCTGCCGACCTGGCTGGCGGCCCCAGGACCCATCTTGCTCCGAAAACATGTGCGGGCGCACAAGTCGGACCCGTTGGTCGAGAGGGTTCGCCTCCTTCACGCGAACCCGCAGTACGCTTACGTGGAGTACCCCGACGGCCGACAGGACACGGTCTCCCTGCGAGATCTGGCGCCCGCCGGCAACACACACACCCCCCCGACACCAATCACCCCCACCCTGCCACCGGCGCACCCCGTGACCGCCCCCTTCCCTGGAGGATCGGTCCTCCTCCCAGGCCCGACCAGTAATGAAGCCGAAGCTGAAACCGTGCGGCTCCCGGAGACGACAACACTGGAACAAGCACCACCACCACCACCGGGGCCGAGGCGATCGACACGGACGACCAGACCGCCCGACCGACTCGTGGCGTCGATCTAACACTACAATATGTGGACTTTTAACGAGAACATTTTGTCTTTTTCTCCTGACGATTACTGTAAATACTTCGAGAAAAAAAAACCTTGTACATACTGTAATGACATGCAAAAGTTTTTCCTCCCAGGACCAGCCTTGTAAACCCTTACCACCATGCGAAGCATCACCCCGCCGGGTTCATTTTTAACAAGGGGTGAATGTGGTAGTATGCATTAGGGGTCATGTGGGACTGTGAAGCCGTGATGTCATTGGCTGACAGATCCCGGGTCCTGGTTGGCCGTTGACCTCTAGCTCCGCCCTGAAGGCGGAGTATAAGAACCAGGAGTCCTCCCCCGCAGGCCAGTCTGCTACCGAACAGTCACGCTTAATAAAGCCTCATCGACTTCACTCTATTCGTCTCTTGGAGTCTTTGTGCGCTACAGGCTTCAAATTAAGTTCCTGTTAAAAGCCCCTAGTCGCCACATTCCGGCGCCTGTTCAGGGAGGCTGGTACAGGAATTGAACCGTGCTGCTGGCCTGCCTTGGTCTGCTTTAAAAGCCAGCGATTTAGCCCAGTGTGCTAAACCAGCCCCTAGTTTGATAATAATGGTTAGTTGCTTGTATTGTACGGGATGCCTGAGAACAGGAGGGCAGTTTGGAAGAAAGGTGCCTAACTTGCTGGGAGGAGGTGAGGTGCTATCTATTTATTTGGGACTTTTTTCTTTAATTAAGGGTCAATTTAGCCTGGCCGATCCACACACTTTGCACACCTTTGGATTGTGGGGGTAAGACCCACGCAGACATGGAGAGAATCTGCAAACTCCACACGGACAGTGACCCGGGGTCCTCGGCGCCGTCAGGCAGCAGCGCTAACCACTGTGCCGCTCTCATTTGGGACCTTTTTGTAGCATATCGTGGATTTGCCAAATGAGGGTTCCTTTTTCATGGCTGTGGTATTTGTCATCTTTTTGAGGGGGTGTGGGGTGGGTGTTGCGGGAGTGTGGAGGGGCAGACTTTTTACCTTTCGTCCAGCTTTTCTTGCTTCAATTCTTTCTGTGGAGTCAGTGACTAGAAAATAGAGTTTGGTACCAAAAAGCAATGGTTTCAGCCTTCCCAATATTTAACTGGAAAAAGTTTCTGCTCATTCAGTGCTGGACGTCGGATAACGTTTGGCAGGGTGGAGATGATGAGGGGATGTTTCCCCTCACACGGGTATCTACAATTAGGCGCACAGTTTGGGGTCTCCCAATTAAAATGGAAATTAAGAAGAATTACGGGCTGGATTCTCCGATTTGGATTGGATTGGATTGGATTTGTTTATTGTCACGTGTGCCGAGGTACAGTGAAAAGTATTTAAGTGCTGACGCCGGCATGGGAACAGTGGCATTTTACGGCAGAAAAAACGGCGCAACAGCTGCACCGATCCTCCGTCTGACTTTACCTGCGGATACGGCCGGATAATTGGCGGTTCAGTGGCCGTGCATGCACATGGCGCGGGCCACGCACAGCGGCGACCTGACAAACACTGTCGCCCAGTAACCCCCCCTCACCACCCCTGGACCACCAGCCACCAGTGCCCCCACGCCCCCGGCAAAGCACCCCCATGCGGGGTCCACAAAAAAAACAGCATGAGTGACCACGTCGCCAGGAACACGGCCCATAGGGGGCAGAGCATCAGAGGAGGGCCTCAGGTGACGTCCTGACGACGTCCATACGGCTTGCGGCGTACTCCCCGAGTTTGCCGTTTTCGAGGGGGCGGTGCATCGCAAAAGCGGCGCGGTCCCCAATTTCGGCGCAAACGAGGATTATCCGGCCGATCGCCGAACGCGATCTTTGCGCGGCAACTGGAGAATCCCGCTTTCGCTAAACATTGGAATTGACTACCCCACGGAGTAGTGGAGGCTGGGTCACTAAATATATTCAAGGTTTAATCAGGGGCAGTACGGTAGCACAGTGGTTAGCACTATGGCTTCACAGTGCTAGGGTCCCAGGTTTGATTCCCGGCTTGGGTCACTGTCTGTTGCAGTCTGCACATTCTCCCCGTGTCTGCATGGGTTTCCTCCGGGTGCTCCGGTTTCCTCCCACAAGTCCCGAAAGACATACTGTTAGGTGAACTGGACATTCTGAATTCTCCCTCCGTGTACCCGAACAGGCGCCGGAATGTGGCGACTGGCGGCTTTTCACAGTAACTTCATTGCAGTGTAAATGTGAGCCTACTTGTGACAATAATATAGATTATTATTATTAATTATTATGATTGAGTTGGACAGACTTTTGATTAACAGGTGAGTCAAAGGTTATGGAGGAAAGCATGAAAGTGGAGTTAAAACCACAGTCCGATCAATCATGGTCTTATTGAATGGCAGAGTAAGCTTGATGGGCTGAATGGCCGACTGCTGCTCCTATTTTGGATATTGTTAAGGAGAGCGAGATGGGTTACTGGCTGGGACAGTGATCACTTGTACAAATTATGTGTGCCGAATTATCAGTGGTGGAGTGATCTCATGGACTAATTTCCAACTCAGAGGGGGTGGAGTCCGAGGGCAATTTCCCAAATGTTTTGTGCTCCACGTCAGCCTGGATTTTCGACTGGATTCTCATCTCTCTGGGAAATCACAAGGTTTCAGGCAGGGATAGAACTAAGAACAAAGAAAAGTGCAGCACAGGAACAGGCCCTTCGGCCCTCTAAACCTGCGCCAACCATGCTGCCTGTCTGAACTACAATCTTCTACACTTCCTGGGTCCGTATCCCTCTATTCCCATCCTATTCATGTATTTGTCAAGATGCCCCTTAAACGTCACTATCGTCCCTACTTCCACCACCTCCTCCGGCAGCGTGTTCCAGGCACCCACTACCCTCTGTGTAAAAGCCTTCCCTCGTACATCTCCTCTAAACCTTGCCCCTCGCACCTTAAACCTATGCCCCCTAGTAATTGACCCCTCTACCCTGGGAAAAAGTCTCTGACTATCCACTCTGTCTATGCCCCTCATAATTTTGTAGACCTCTATGAGGTCGCCCCTCAACCTCCGTCGTTCCAGTGAAAACAAATCAAGTTTATTCAACCTCTCGCCACAGCTAATGCCCTCCATACCAGGCAACATCCTGGTAAAGCTCTTCTGCACCGTCTCTAAAGCCTCCACATCCTTCTGATAGTGTGGTGACCAGAATTGAACACTATACTCCATGTGTGGCCTAACTAAGGTTCTATACAGCTGCAACATGACTTGCCAATTTCTATACTCAATGCCCCGGCCAATGAAGGCAAGCATGCCGTATGCCTTCTTGACTACCTTTGTTGTCCCTTTCAGTGACCTCTGGACTTGTACACCTAGATCTCTCTGACTTTCAATACTCTTGAGGGTTCTACCATTCACTATATATTCCCTACCTGTATTAGACCTTCCAAAATGCATTACCTCACATTTGTCTGGATTAAACTCCATTTGCCATCTCTCTGCCCATGTCTCCAAACGATCTACAAGATACACAAGATACCTATTGTGTGGGGCAGTCAGGATGGACCCGAGGATGGACCAGGATGTCCATCATTGTTTATATGCTCAGATTTCCTGAATTCTTTAGGTTAAACATAGAATTATGGAAAATAGGAGCAGGGGGGGGGGGGGCCATTCAGCCCTTCGAGCCTGCTCCGCCATTCATACGATCATGGCTGACCATCCATCTCCATAATCTGTTCCTGCTTTCCTCCCACGTCCTTTGACCCCTGTAGCCCCAAGAGTATTTCTAACTCCTACTTGACAATGTATAGAGCGGGATCCCCTGGCCTCCCAGCTGTGTGTTATGTGGTGGCTGGAGGAAGTGCGTCATTTGCTGGGGGTGGCATTCTGTGCTCCTGGCACTGTCAATGGGATTTCCCGTTGTACCCACCCCACGCCGTCGTAAAACCCGCGGGCAGGGGTGTGCTGCCACCGGGCCCTCAGAATTCCACTGCCAGCAATTGGCTGGAGAATTCCAACCAAACTAGAATTTAGAATACTGTGAGCAATTTTGGGCCCCACACCTCAGGAAGGACATACTGGCACTGGAGCGGGTCCAGCGGAGATTCACACGGATGATCCCAGGAATGGTAGGCCTAACATACGATGAACGTCTGAGGATCCTGGGATTAGATTCATTGGAGTTTAGGAGGTTGAGGGGAGATCTAATAGAAACTTACAAGATAATGAATGGCTTAGATAGGGTGGACGTAGGGAAGTTGTTTCAATTAGCAGGGTAGACTAGGACCCGGGGGCACAGCCTTAGAATAAAAGGGAGTCACTTTAGAACAGAGATGAGGAGACATTTCTTCAGCCAGAGAGTGGTGGGTCTGTGGAATTCATTGCCAAAGAGGGCGGTGGAGGCCGGGACGTTGAGTGTCTTTAAGGCAGAAGTTGATAAATTCTTGATTTCTCGAGGAATTAAGGGCTATGGAGAGAGCTGGTAAATGGAGTTGAAATCAGCCATGATTGAATGGTGGAGTGGACTCGATGGGCCGAATGGCCTTACTTCCGCTCCTATGTCTTATGGTCCTATACTACTTTCTGTGGTAACGGATTCCACAGGCTCACCACTGTCTGGGTGACTAAAGTTCTCCTCATGTATGTCCTAAATGGTCTTTCCCATATCCTTAGTCTGTGACCCCTGGTTCTGGACATCCCCACCATTGGGAACATCCTTCTTGCATCCAACCTGTCTAATCCTGTTAGAATTTTATAGGTTTCTATGAGATCCCCCCTCATTCTTCTCTCTTCATATGTCCATTCCGCCATCCCAGGAATCAGTCTGGTAAACCTTCGCTGCACTCCCTCCATTGCATACATTTGATTTATTGCAAAGGCATTACATAATTTTGAAGACAATCACTGCGTCAGATTTTTATTCTACCCTTGACTCCACTCCAGCATCAGACTCCTGAATCTAAGGGTATATTTTACACCGTATTTACAGCACCGAAACTGGCCATTGGGCCCAAAAGGTCCAGTTTGATGTTATAGTCCCACATGAGCCTTCTTCCATCCTTCTTCAGCCCACCCTATTATCACACCCTCCTCTTCCTTTATACCTCATATATTCATCTAACATATTTTAAATACATCAATGCGACTCACCTCAACTTCTCCTGATGGTTGTGAGTTTCACATTCTCAGCACTCTCTCGATCTATTAGTCACTGCCATAAAGTTATAGCCGCCAAATCTGGTTTTGCCCACGACTGCAAACATCTTAGAGTGATAGAATATTTGTATTTGTTATAAAATTACTTCAAGAAGGAAAATGTGGAGAATTGATTAGATTAGAGAACTTCCATTTCTACACAGAGCATTCCAAAGCCCTTCCCTCGCGTGTTCTCTTGTGCCTAGTAGCACATGAGGCAGTTGAATCGTGTGGTTATGTCGGTTTCCATGGCCGTTTTTCCCTGGAACAGGTCATCGGCCTGTTTCATACAATTTACAGTGCAGAAGGAGGCCATTCGGCCCTTCGAGTCTGCACCAGCTCTTGGAAAGAGCACCCTACCCAAGGTCAACACCTCCACCCTATCCCCATAACCCAGTAACCCCACCCAACACTAAGGGCAATTTTGGATACTAAGGGCAATTTATCATGGCCAATCCACCTAACCTGCACATCTTTGGACTGTGGGAGGAAACCGGAGCACCCGGAGGAAACCCACGCACACACGGGGAGGATGTGCAGACTCCGCACAGACAGTGGCCCAAGCCGGAATCGAACCTGGGACCCTGAAGCTGTGAAGCAATTGTGCTATCCAGGGGCTATAGCCTGAGGGACGCCACTCCACATCAATCATGGCTGACCAGGAGACGAGACTCTCCATAAGACCATAAGACGGAGGGGCAATGTGGGCAACTCGGCCCATCGAGTTTGCTCCGCCATTCAATGAGATCATGGTTAATCCGATAATCCACAATTCCATTTTCCTGCCTTAACCCCATAACTCTTGATTCCCTTACTGATTAAAAATCTGTCCATCTCAGTCTTGAAACGTACTTTTTCAAAATAAATTTAGAGGACCCAATGCATTTTTTCCAATTAAGGGGCTATTTAACGTGGCCAATCCACCTACCCTGGTGGGAGTGAAAACCACGCAAACACGGGGAGAATGTGCAAACTCCACACGGACAGTGACCCAGAGCTGGGATCGAACTTGGGACCTCGGCGCAGTGAGGCAGCAATGCTTTTTTTTTAAATTAAAATTTTTTTTTTTTCCTTTTCTGAGTTACCGAGCCAGGGCTCAGAGTGTGGGTCAGGGGCGAACCCCTAATCCAGCTCCTCGCCTGCTCCAAAAAACTAATTCAAATTGAATCGAATTCATGGTCCCCACAAGAGAGACATACCAGATCTGAACCCAAAGGCTCAATCTACAGACACTTGATCTTAGCCAAAAGGCCGAGAAGCGATGAGGCAGCAATGCTAACCACTGCGCCACCGTGCTGCCCAGTCTTGAACACACTTAATGACCCAACTTCTACAGCCGTCTGTGGTAAGGAATTCCACAGATTCACTACCCTCTGAGAGAAGAACGTCCTCCTCATCTCTGTCTTAAATGGATGAGCCCGTTCTTACCACCTGCCAGCAGGCATGTTGGGAGGATTTGCAGGTTGACAATCCACCTGTTTGGCCACCTTATGAATTCACCTTCCACGGGCACCAAGTCCTGAAGTGGGACTTCAACCCGGAGATTCTAGCTCAGAGACAGGGATACTATTACATGAGCTCCCAAAATAACTCACAATCAAAGAATTCCTATTTGAAGTGTGGTCACTCATACTAGATGTGGCAAATTTGGTTAACAGCAAGGCCCCATAAACAGAACTGGAACAAATGAGCTGACTCTGGTGCTGTTGCTCAGGAGGTGAATGGTGCCAGGACTCCAGGCAAACTCGTCTATGTCCAGCTGTGATGGAAGAAGAGGCCACAGTTTAACATCGCCTCTGAGAGCCTCCGATACCACTGATCCCCAGAACTGCATTAAAGCCTCGATTAGGAAGGGAATCCATAACCTAATAAATTGAGGTCCCGTCTCTTTGATAAATGTGGCAAAGTATTTGTCAGCAAACATAAATTGAATGGCTGATTTATTTTCCAGGCTACAGAAGAACTTCTTAGCTTGTTGGATTTGGAGAAGCACAGTTTTACAATGGGACGGAGTCGGGTATGTATAGCAAAGGCCAAACTCACTTGTATGTTTGAAACTTAAGTGTGATTCCCGACGAGCTTCGATTCCAAAGCGGTAATCTCTTTAAAACATTTTTTTAAAAAAAATGTATTCTTGAGATGTGGGCGTCGCTGGCGAGGTCTGCATCTATTGCCCATCCCTCGTTGCCTTTGAGAAGGTGGTGGGGAGCTGCCTTCATGGACTGCGCCAGTTACAGGAACCAGCAGGATTGTCCTGCAGTAGTTATGAACTCAGTACATCATTAAAAACCCAGCAACACCTTACTCAACACAGCTTCACTTTTTGCAGCGTTCTTTACGGTGAATTAAACAGCTCAAAATGGAAATTCATGCCAATTGACAGGTGATTTCAAATGATTTCCGCCCATGGGTATTCCTACAGCGCAACCGATGGCAGGGCAGTGAGCAGTTAGGAATAGCACTTAGGGCGAAAGGGATCAAAGGCTAAGGGGGGAAAGCAGGATTAGGCTACTGAGCTGGGTGATAAGACATGATCGTAAGGAATGGCGGAGCAGGCTCGAAGGGCCGACTGGCGTCCTCCTGCTCCTATTTTCTATGTTTCTATGTTTGATTTCTGTGTTTGCCAGAGATTTCCATCAATTTGACTATTGTAACCCGAGTGAGGATGATAGTTTCACAGTTATTGCAACCGCAAAATCAGGCCAATAAAACAAAGGAAAAGGAAACCAAAAGTTGGGAATTATAGTTGGTAAGCTGTCTAGAATTGCTACCCTCCAGTATTACACTGTGCAGTCTGGTCACATTCTGATATTTCTGAGTCACTAGTCGATGGCCTGTGGCATTTAACATGGGCTGTCCAGTCCAATTTGAATATATTTCAGTCCTGCAGTATTAGAGGGTAGATATCATGGGCAGAGCGCATTTGTTTTGCCACCTGTCCCTTCCTGTTTAGTTGTTCCCAGTAATATATTCTGATTTCTCACCTTTTGCCGCCATTCGCACTCTTCATCCTGCTGCTGTGCAGAGAGACCTGGGTGTGCTGGTGCATGAGTCGCAAAAAGTTGGTTTTCAGGTGCAACAGGTGATTAAGAAGGCAAATGGAATTTTGTCCTTCATTGCTAGAGGGATGGAGTTTAAGACTAGGGAGGTTATGCTGCAACTGTATAAGGTGTTAGTGAGGCCACACCTGGAGTATTGTGTTCAGTTTTGGTCTCCTTACTTGAGAAAGGACGTACTGGCACTGGAGGGTGTGCAGAGGAGATTCACTCGGTTAATCCCAGAGCTGAAGGGGTTGGATTACGAGGAGAGGTTGAGTAGACTGGGACTGTACTCGTTGGAATTTAGAAGGATGAGGGGGGATCTTATAGAAACATATAAAATTATGAAGGGAATAGATAGGATAGATGCGGGCAGGTTGTTTCCACTGGTGGGTGAAAGCAGAACTAGGGGGCATAGCCTCAAAATAAGGGGAAGTAGATTTAGGACTGAGTTTAGGAGGAACTTCTTCACCCAAAGGGTTGTGAATCTATGGAATTCCTGGCCCAGTGAAGCAATAGAGGCTCCTTCATTGAATGTTTTTAAGATAAAGATAGATAGTGTTTTGAAGAATAAAGGGATTAAGGGTTATGGTGCTCGGGCCGGAAAGTGGAGCTGAGTCCACAAAAGATCAGCCATGATCTCATTGAATGGTGGAGCAGGCTCGAGGGGCCAGATGGACTACTCCTGCTCCTAGTTCTTATGTTCTTATGGCGCCATGAACTCTCCCCTTTGTCTTATGTCCGTGAAACATTCGTCCACATCTCCTTTGCCTCGACCTATCCCTGGTCTTCTATTCTGCCCCACCTTCTCCACCCCCTTTCCAACTATATTATTCTGTATTTGTCTGATGCACTAGCAATTACCACAAAGACGAGAGTAGTGGAATAATCGAGGCTTTATTGAGCAAAGATGTTGTGCCTCATGTAGCTGCCACCAGAATGGCTGCAGCACCAGGGCGCACACACATTTATACGTCGCCTACTGGGCGGAGCCAGCAGGCAGGGATTTACCTCTATTATACGTGTCTTACCGTAATACATATAATACTGCTAGTGGTGACTACCACAGTGTCGACCTTGCTTCAGTTCTGTTGGAGGGCCATTTAGATCAGAGGCATTGACTGTCTCCCTCCGCAGATGCTGCCAGACCTGCTGAGTTTATCCAACACTTTCTTATTTCAGAATTCCAACTTCTGCAGCATTTTGCATTTCTTTGCATTTGTTTTCTTACTGCCTCAATCATGTGGCCATTCATTTCCCAACAATTGAGTCTCCATTTTCCCTTTAGCTCACCATGATACATGGAAACAGACAATCAGGAAAACTCCATCGACTATTTTGTATGGCCCATCCTTAAACAAAGAGATGTGTGAAGGCCCTGGAGAGCTTTGAATGTCCATATTTAATCAGGTGTTTGCTCGAGACGTGGTACTCTTTGTAAATCAAATGTCAAAGGTCACATGATTTGCGGCAGCCATTTTAATAGCTTGTTTTCTTAAAAACATTGCCTGGCAGCTCATACGATGACATCTCTGTAACGGGCACGAAACCAGGGACTAATGGAACTTATGTTTCTGGGAGGAGGAGGAAGATTTGAGGCCAAGTGGAGAGCAAGAAGTGAAGGAATGAGTAGAGAGCGAGAGAGAGGAGACAAGTTTGGAATAGGGAGACAGAACAGGAATGTGGAGAAGGATGGGGTGGGCATAGGGAAGACAGGAGAGGAAGGGAAGCAGAGGAGAGAGGTGGGCAAGGAAAATTAGGAGAGTGGAGCAGATGGGAAGGAAAGGATGAGGGGTACAGGAGGTAAACAGTTCACTGGACTGCACCTCCCCCTGGGAAATCCTCTCAGTATATAAGGTTCGCGATTGGGAAAATAATTCAGTGAGATTGGGGAGTGCTGAAGTATGGAGAGATGTAAGATCAGTTACTGGTTTGCTAATCTGACTCATGTTACACAACCAGCTAAATCAAAATGTCTCTCTTTGTGTTTAGAAGCACAGATTAAAGTTCATCCGCTTGACAACCAACCGCAACTTGTGAAACAATTAATTCTGAATTGTGATCGACATACATAGGAGGATAGAAGTTTGACATTTTAGTCCCCACATAACAAGTGATAAAGATCAATTACTAATTTAAAAACCGAAATTGTTTGATTTTTGTTAATTAGAAGTGTAAAGGGATATATTGCTGGCCATTTTGATTCTGTGACACCAGGGTTTATCGAGTGCAGACTTTTTGAATTCAGTTTACAGGCGGGATATTTTCCAGATGAAGGCAAGGTGGGAATGGGAATGCTGGTTCATTCCCTGCTCTGGAAGACACACTGAACAATGATATCACCATAAGTCATAGGAGCAGAATTAGGCTACTCGGCCCATCGAGTCTGCTCCGCCATTCAATCATGGCTGATATTTTCTCATCCCCATTCTCCTGCCTTCTCCCCATAACCGCTGATCACAAAACTGATGGACCACTGCGAGACATGGCACCTAAGACCGAACCTAACACATTCCATCTTCACAATTAAGTGCTCAGAGCGAATTGAGGGGACTAGAGACTGAACCACGATCCCCACTCTGTTTATCTAGGTGACATCTTGATAGCTCCTCATCAAGACACCCGCAATTACCTCCTGAGTAAACTGACCAGTACCTCACGGTGATCGCAGGCCACGACCCCAAGAACCTCTGTTCTTGCTATGCCGTACCAGCTTCAGAATACTGGACCCCATCATGGTACCAATCTGTCCACACCAAACCTATTGATGTGTGATTCAACATGATGTGTGCATTGGCACGGATACTCTTTGACTAACTCACCCCTCGGCCCTCAGTTTTGAGTAACATTGCCCCTGCATTCCCACCCCCCACCATTCGTCCCCTCCTTCCCCATACCCACAAGCCCCACCAACATCAGGAGGGTAATGACCACTCTACTGTAATCCATGCCTGCCGTTATTCAAAGACCTCCTCAACCCACAGAAGTACACCTTTTCTCATGCCTCCCCAGATGGTTAAACACACCATGTCAGGGAGTAACGGCTGAGGAGTTATGGCAGGAAGACTGGCAAGAAAAAATCATCCACCGGAATCCATTCTCCCATCGTCGGCCCAACTGCTCATCGACCCAGCTTTGATCTCCCACAGCGACAGTGGGTCCTCCTAAACCATTCCTGGACTGACCAAGGTTCTCTGTGCAGTCAACCAGCGTCATTGGGGTCACCAAGACCATCGTGGCCGCCACCGTGGTGCTGTCCAAACAATGGCTAACATTGTCAAGGAGTGTTCGCTGGCTAAATCTGAAGCTGAACTTAATGAACTCCAATGCTAGTGCTTGGCTCTCTGATAGTCTCACACTCAACAAATAAATTAAAGGATTAGAGAAAAGACGAGTATATGTTAGTGTAGCACAATCAATGGCTCACGAGACGAGATGAGAAGGAGTCAATCAATGGCTTTATTACGCAGACTTGTTCCCCAGCAGCACAGTTACAGAATGCGGCTGCTGGGAGAACCCGGGCACTTATACTCCGCCTTACTGGGTGGAGCCAGTCGGCGGCTGATCCAATCGGGAACCAGCGTCTATCCACCAATAGCCTCTCGGCATCTCAGGGTACCGTATACATACCACCACATTCACCCCTTGTTAAAAAGGAACCCGGCGGGGGTAGTGGGCCGTATGGTGGTAGGGGTTTACAGAGTCGGTACCTAGGATGCCGCTAACACGGCGGCTATGCTCCGATATCCACTACCAGTACTATTTACAATGCCACTTTTACTGGGCAACTGAATTATTTACAGAGGCATTTCTTGCTTTGTTATACGGATTCGATGAGTCGAATGGGTGCCCTGGTCGTCCTCACCGATCGTCTCAGCCCTGGTGGTGATGCAGGAGCTGGTTCGGGCACCGTCGTCTCTGGGAGCGTAGCGATGCCTCTTCCTGCTCCACTACCCCTAGGCGAGACCGGGGGAAGGACCGATCCACCCGGGAAGGGGGCTGCTGTGGGGTGCGCCGGTGGGAGGGAGGGTGTGATTGGTGTTGGGGGGGGGGGGATGTGTGGAGCTCCGGAGGGGGCGGCTGTGGGGTGCGCCGGTGGGAGGGAGGGTGTGATTGGTGTTGGGGGGGGGGGGGTGTGTGGAGCTCCGGAGGGGGCGGCTGTGGGGTGCGCCGGTGGGAGGGAGGGGGTGATTGGTGTTGGGGGTGTGTGTGGAGCTCCGGCGGGCGCCAGGTCCCGCAGGGAGACCGTGTCCTGTCGGCCGTCGGGATATTGCGCATATTGAGGGTTCGCGTGGAGGAGATGAACCCTCTCGACCAACGGGTACGATGCTTTCGGAGCAGGATGGGTCCCGGGGCTGCCAGCCGGGTCGGAAGTGACGTTCCGGAGGAGGACTTCCTAGGGAAGACAAGGAGGCGTTCGTGAGGTGTTTGATTCATTGTTGTACAGAGCAGCGACCGGATGGAGTGGAGGGCGTCCAGGAGGACTTCCTGCCAGCGGGAAACTGGGAGACCTCTGGACTGTAGGGCCAGCAGGACGGTCTTCCAGACCGTTCCGTTCTCCCTCTCTACCTGACCGTTCCCCCGGGGGTTGTAACTGGTCGTCCTGCTCGAGGCGATGCACTTGCTGAGCAGGAATTGACGCAGTTCGTCGCTCATAAAGGAGGACCCCCTTTTGCTACGTTTGTAGGCGGGGAAACCGAACAGTGTAAAGATGGTGCCGAGGGCTCTAATGACCGTGGCCGCGGTCATGTCGGGGCAGGGGATGGCGAAAGGGAACCGGAAGTATAATCACGTTCAGGAAGTACATGTTGCGACCGGTGGAGGGGAGGGGGCCTTTGAAGTCCAGACTGAGGCGCTCAAAGGGACGGGAAGCCTTTATCAGGTGCGCTGTATCTGGCCTGTAGAAATGCGGCTTGCACTCTGTGCAGATTTGGCAGTTCCTGGTGGCTGTCCTGACCTCCTCGATGGAGTAGGGCAGGTTGCGGGTCTTTACGAAGTGATAGAACCGAGTGACCCCCGGGGGGCAGAAGTCCTCGTGGAGACGGTCCACTTGTGCGTTGGCACATGTGCCGCGGCATAGGGCATCAGAATGCTCGTTCAGCTTTCCGGGACGATACAAGATCTCATAGTTATAGGTGGAGAGTTCGATCCTCCACCGCAAGATCTTGTCGTTCTTGATCTTGCCCCGCTGTGCATTATCGAACATGAAGGCAACCGACCGTTGGTCAGTGAGGAGAGTAAATCTCCTACCGGCCAGGTAATGCCTCCAATGTCGCACAGCTTCCACTATGGCCTGGGCCTCCTTTTCTACTGAGGAGTGGCGGATTTCTGAAGCGTGGAGGGTGCGTGCAAAAAAGGCCACGGGTCTGCCCGCTTGGTTGAGGGTGGCCGCCAGAGCTCTCGACTTGGAAGGGGAGGGACTCATCGATCGCGTGCATCGTGGCTTTTGCGATATCTGCTTTGATGCGGCTGAAGGCCTGGCGGGCCTCTGTCGACAGGGGAAAGGCCGTGGACTGAATTAGCAGACGGGCCTTGTCCGCGTAGTTGGGGACCCACTGGGCGTAATAAGAGAAAAAGCCCAGGCAGCGTTTCAGGGCCTTAGAGCAGTGAGGGAGGGGGAACTCCATGAGGGGGCGCATGTGTTCAGGGTCTGGGCCTATAACTCCATTTCGCACTGTGTAGCCGGGGATGGCTAGACAGTCGGTGCTAAACACGCATTTCTCCTGTTGTCTGGAGGAATTTGCGGAGGTTAGCGTCGTGGTCCTGCTGGTCGTGGCCGCAGATGGTGACGTTATCGAGGTACGGAAACGTGGCCCGCAAACCGTACCGGTCAACCATTCGGTCCATCTCCCGTTGGAAGACCGAGACCCCGTTAGTGACGCCGAATGAAACCCTTAGAAAGTAATAGAGCCGCCCATCTGCTTCAAAAGCAGTGTATTTGCGGTCGCTCGGGCGGATGGGGAGCTGGTGATAGGCGGACTTAAGGTCCACCGTGGAAAAGACCTTGCACTGTGCAATCCGATTGACCATGTCGGATATGCGGGGGAGAGGGTACGCATCCAGCTGCATGTACCTATTGATGGTTTGAATATAGTCTATGACCATCCTCTGCTTCTCCCCGGTCTTTACAACTACCACCTGAGCTCTCCAGGGACTAATGCTGTATGCCTTCCCTCAGCAGCCACTGAACTTCTGACCGGATAAAGGTTCGGTCCTTGGTACTGTACCGTCTGCTCCTAGTGGCGACTGGTTTACAATCCGGGGTTGGTTCACAAACAGGGAAGGCGGGTCGACCTTGAGGGTCGCGAGGCTGCAGATAGTGAGTGGGGATGTAGGGCCGCCGAATTTAAACGTTAAACTCTGGAGGTTGCACTGAAAATCCAACCCCAGGAGTGTGGCAGCGCAGAGGTGGGGGAGGACGTAAAGCCGGTAGTTCTTGAACTCTCTCCCCTGCACCGTGAGGTTCGCGATGCAGAACCCTTTAATCTCTACAGAATGGGACCCTGCCGCCAGAATTTTTTTTTGATTACTCGGGTGGATCGGAAGGGAACAGTGTCTTACCGTATTGGGATGTATAAAACTCTCTGTGCTCCCAGAGTCGATCAGGCAGGGCGTCTCATACCCGTTTATGAATACCGTCGTTGTTGCCGTTTGGAGCGTTCGGGGCCGCGACTGGTCCAGGGTCACCGATGCCAGTGGCAGTTGCTGCATCGGGGCGTTTTCCTCAGGCGTTGTGGGGCCGTCCATTCCGGGGTCCTTAGCCATCAGCCAAGCTGGCGGCGTCCACGGTCACACACGGTCGGGGGTGGATAAGATGGCGCCGCCCATTGATCGCACGTGACCGGAGGAGCACAAAATGGCGGCGTCCATCCCTCCCGCATGGAGTCCGGGGCCCAAGATGGCGGCGCCCGGTGGCCGCACATGGATCGTTGGGGGGGGGGTTGAGGTTGGGGTCCTGGTTCTCGCCCGGAGATTGTGGCGACCCCCCCGGGCCTGGCACACTGCTACAACGTGCCCCTTTTTGCCTCACCCTTTACAGAGGGCTGAGCGGGCCGGGCAGTGCAGTCGGGGGGTGTTTTGCTTGCCCACAAAAGTAGCAGCGGGGTCCACCCGGGTGATCTGTCGCTCTGGCAGCGCAGGCCTGCGGGGAAGCGGGGAGTGCCGGGGCTTCGGTCGTGACGGGGGTCCACGGTGCCCAAGGGGCTGCCGCGCGGTCGGGGGCGTGGGCACGGGCATTCTGCGATGCCACATCGAACGAGGCAGCGAGGGCCCGTGCCTCCTTGAGGCCGAGTGAATCTCTTTCCAGCAATCGCTGGTGAATTTGGGATGAAAGCACACCTGCCACGAAAGCATCCCGAATCAGTAGCTCCGTATGTTCATTAGCTGGAACCGGTGGGCAGTTGCGATTTCTCCCCAGTATCAGCAGCGCGCTGTAGAATTTGTCCAGCAATTCCACGGGGATTTGCCATCTTGTCGCAAGCTGGTGGCGTGCGTAAACCTGGTTGACGGGCCGAACATAGAGTCCTCTCAGTATGGCGAGCGCCGCCTGGTAATCGTCCGCGTCTTCTATGAGAGTGTAGATTTCCGGGCTCACCCCTGGAATACAGGACCAGCATTTTCTGGTCTTCTGCAGGTATGCAGGTGGCCGTTCAGAGGTATCCTTCAAAATACGCTAACCAGTGTTTAAAAGTGGCCGCTGAAGTTGCTGCGTGGGGGCTGATTCGCAGACACTCTGGAGTGATTCGGAGCTCCATGTCCTTTAAAGTCTGTGTAATAAATTGTCGCACAATTAATCACTCACGAGACGAGATGAGAAGGAGTCAATCGATGGCTTTATTACGCAGACTTGTTCCCCAGCAGCACAGTTACAGAATGCGGCTGCTGGGAGAATCCGGGCTCTTATACTCCATCTTGCTGGGTGGAGCCAGTAGGCGGCTCATCCAATCGGGACCCAGCGTCTATCCACCAATAGCCTCTCGGCATCACAGGGCACCATAATACCCCTAATACATACCACCACAGTTAGGTTACAGATTAATGATGAGCTTATTGAATATCGGAACAAACCCAAGGGGCTAAGTGGCCTACTCCTGTTCCTCGTAAGTGCACTTGGATTAGATGTAATACAAACAAAGTCACGTTATTCTTTATCAAACATACAGGTTACAGAACAGAAACAAGCCATTCAGCCCAATTGGGCCCATGCTGTTATTGAAGTTTGCACGAGCCCCCTCTCGCCCGACCTCTTCCGACCCCATCTGCATGTTGGTCTGCCTCCTGGTAAACCCAGAAGAATTATCTTTTAAGGAAAGAAACCATTCCTGAAAATAAATGTAGTTCTCTGAAACTGAATCATTGAATGAAATGGAAGAACCAATCGGCTAACATTTGAATGTGGATTGGTTTCCAGGTCTTCTTCAAAGCTGGAGTCGTCCCCCGGTTGGAGAAACAGCGCGAGAAGCTGATTGGACGAAATTTGATTTTGATACAAGCTGCGTGCCAGGGATTCTTAGGGCGACAACAGTTCAAGAAGATGAAGGTAAACTCTCACGCCTCGTGCATTGGTGCTTGTAATGGCCCACAGCCTACAGCTGTTATGCTTACTTAATGGCGAGGAAATGAAGTGTAAATTTCAGACACAGGGCCGAACTTCATGGCATCTGTATTTTCCCTTTAAGAAATAGCCTGGACTCTCCGTGTTGAACGTGTTAACTATGGTGGCTTTTCCCTTTCTCCAGACCCAGCGTTTAGCTCTTTGCTGCATTCAGAAGAACATCAGATCATACTGGAAGATCCGCCAGTGGCAGTGGTGGCAACTGATGTCCAGTATCCGCCCGATGCTTAACATTAACTTGGTGGATGAAAATCTCCGAGTCAAAGAGGTGTGTTTGCGCTCAGTGACCTTTCTGCATATGCAAACCCTCCCTCAACCCCAAATTTCTTGTTTGACGTGAAAGAATGTGCCTCAGAGCAGCACGGTAGCACAGTGGTTAGCACTGTTGCTTCACAGCTCCAGGGTCCCAGGTTCGATTCCTGGCTTGGTCACTGTCTGTGCGGAGTCTGCACGTCCTCCCCGTGTGTGCGTGGGTTTCCTCCGGGTGCTCCGGTTTCCTCCCACAGTCCAAAGAAGTGCAGGTTAGGTGGATTGGCCATGATAAATTGCCCTCAGTGTCCAAAAAGGTTAGGTGGGGTGACTGGGTAACAGGAACAGGTTGGAGGTGTGGGCTGAAATGGGGTGCTCTTTCCAAGGGCTGGTGCAGAGTCGATGGGCCGAATGGCCTCCTTCTGCACTGTAAATTCTATGATTCTATGAGATCATTTAATAGAACGCTGGAATATTAAATACACTTCCAGAGAAAGCCAGTTTTGCAATATATCCAGTTTCAATCTATTAGTGGGATGTGCTTGACCTTTTCAATGTCCACTGGGGCAACTCACTGAATGGTAACAGCAAATTCATTGATAGACCATGACACACAACCAGTGCTTGGAATCTGTGCTTTAGGTTAGCCAGAAAAATGCTGTCGATTTACTTTGTTAGATTAATAGAACTATTTATTTTCTAGTCAACCTGCGAACCTAAAGAATTGTATTGCTGGTGATATAAAGAGGGAGCAATCCAGTTGGAAGAAATTATTTCATTGTTCCACTAATCTTAAAGTACTTTGTTTTGCTTCATTCAGCTGTCACAAGTTGAAGTTACTTCCATATATCGCTCAGCCACCAGAATTGTCCCAATCTCTGGAAATTGCACTTAAACCTTTACAAAGATTCAGGTCATTCAGCCAACAGCTTTCTGCTGGTGTTTATGCTTCATTCGAACTTCCCCAACCGCATTCATCTCACACCATTAACACATCCTTCTGTTCTCCGACATGTGTTTATTTAGCATTCCTTCAAAGGATCTTTCTTATTTGCCTCGATTACTCCTTGGGCAGAATTTTATGGTCCTCCCACAGGTGCATTTGGTGGTAGGGGGTGCCCGGAATAGTCCCCGGATGGCCTTCCCACCACCTTCCTGCTCGCCCCTGGCCTGTCCGCAATACTTGCCCACTTAAGGGTTGCTTCTGTTTTGGGGAAAGTGGGAGAAGTTCCGGGGGCAGGGAGGAAGGCCGGTGGGCCGTGCAGCTCGCAACAGGGGCAGGACAGGAGAGGCACCATCCTTAAGGGCCCCCTATCCACATCGGGTCCCCGCTCCAAATGTCTGCCTAACCCCTCCAGCCGCTCCATCAAGATTCCTAGCACCTTCTCCGCACCCTCACTCCATGGTTTCACTTCACCTCCCCTCCCTGCTGTGAGACCCCCCCCACATTTAGTTGATCCTGGACGCCAAGACTTAAAGAGTCCACAGACTGCTTGTAGTCCTAGTCCTGGCCACTGCTCTTTGGCCACGGCTAATCTGGTTAGCTGACAGCACTCTGAGGAAGCGACGGAAGTCCTGTCCCCAGCCAATTAACGCTCCTCGTTAAATGGCTGTGGGGCTGCTGTGATTGGCAGGGATGAATTCCCCACTGAATCATCAAGTGGTGGGGTGGAAAGCTCCACCCTCCGAAAAACACTTCCCCTTGTATAAGTGAGTTCCACATTCTCACTACTCTCTGGGTAATCCCATGGATTAGAAAGTCTGCTACAAAGGGTTGACCATTTGTTCCAGTTTGTCATCGCCAGGTCCATCACTTTGAAGTCAAAAAAAGAGATTTAATTTACCTCACTCTCCCTGTAATAGAGGATGTCCTTGTGTTCGTCCTAATGTGATGTGTTTACGCATCTAGGAAGAGGTTGGCGCACTGCGCAAGAAGTTGGAGAAATCCCATCGGGAACGTAACGAGGTCCGGGAGAACGCTGACCTACTTGAGGGCAAGGCAAGTTTGTTTCTTTTTGCTTTTTTGTTAGCATTATGAAGTTTCCATATTTTCTTGCGCCCTTCTTCACTGTGAGCCTGATGGGCAGTGACCTTTTCTCAGTCCAGACTATACGCTCTGATCTCTCTTGGATTGGATTTGTTTATTGTCCCGTGTACCGAGGTACAGTGAAAAGTATTTTTCTGTGAGCAGCTCAACAGATCATTAAGTACATGAGAAGAAAAGGGAATAAAAGAAAATACATAATAGGGCAACACAACATATACAATGTAACTACATAAGCACCAGCATCGTTTGAAGCATACAGGGTGTAGTGTTAATGAGGTCAGTCCATAAGAGGGGCATTTAGGAGTCTGGTGACAGTGGGGAAGAAGCTGTTTTTGAGTCTGTTTGTGCATGTTCTCAAACTTCTGTATCTCCTGCCCGATGGAAGAAGTTGGAAGAGTGAGTAAGCCGGGTGGGAGGGATCTTTGATTATGCTGCCCGCTTTCCCCAGGCAGCGGGAGGTGTAGATGGAGTCAATGGATGGGAGGCAGGTTCGTGTGATGGACTGGGTGGTGTTCACGACTCTCTGAAGTTTCTTGCGGTCCTGGGCTGAGCAGTTGCCATACCAGGCTGTGATGCAGCCCGATAGGATGCTTTCTATGGTGCATCTGTGAAAGGTGGTAAGGGTTAATGTGGACATGCCGAATTTCCTTAGTTTCCTGAGGAAGTATAGGTGCTGTTGTGCTTTCTTGGTGGTAGCGTCGACGTGGGTGGACCAGGACAGATTTTTGGAGATGTGCACCCCTCGGAATTTGAAACTGCTAACCATCTCCACCTCGGCCCCGTTGATGCTGACAGGGGTGTGTACAGTGCTTTGCTTCCTGAAGTACTGCTCACTCGCAATTTCTGTAATGAATCACCAGTTACAAGGTTTAGCAGCACAAGCAGGAATGAACACTAACTTCACCATCCATATTACTGTGATGGGTCTGGAGTTGCGGAAAATCTAGATCTCTTTCTGGCTTGTAAAACACTGAGGCAAATGGACATGGGTTTTCAAATCGATGTGAGAGTTTTTTGCCAACGTGAAAGATTCAAAATGCTGGAGAACAATTAAAAGCCACTTTGTTTAAGTGAAACAGTCGATCACCAGTGTGATGGATTCTTTCATTTACAGATTGATCACACTGATTCGAATTAAATAAATATAACCAGCTGAAATAGAGCTGTTTCCCAGTTCATGGGCGGGATTTTATGCGGGCGGGATTTTATGGTCCCGTCGAAGTCAATGGACCTGTTGAAGTGCTCCCGGTGTGATTCGGATGTAAAGCTTTGCCCTCTACCTGGTTACTTAACTCAGTGTTTGTTCAGCCTGCCTCTGCGGAGAAGCACAAACAGAAGGGAATACAGAAGCAGGTGCCACTTTCAGGTGACACGAGTGTCCCAGTGTGAGTCAACACCCATACCGGCCAGCGTGAGTCAGCACCCATACAATTAATGTGCCCAAGCCAGGCTTGAGGGCAATTGGCACCACTGATCCTAAGATGCTATCTGCAACAGGCCTTGGGCTTATAACAAGCTTTCCGTTTAAGAAAGTGGATATTCTGTCCGTAGACCGCACGGTAGATTTTCCATATTTTACAATATAGATAGGCCTTGAGATAGGCCTCTTGGTGGGGAGATGGTATTGTCCTTGGCCTCGCAATCCGAAGGACTAGGCTAATGCTCTGGGGACACCGGTTCAAATCCCACCACAGTAGCTGGAGGAATTCAATTTCAATTAATAAAACGTGAAATTAAAAGCCACTCCACAGTCAGTAGTGGTGACCATGAAAACCTCGTCGATTGTCTGGTTCACTGATTGTCTGGAACATCTGGTTCACTGATGTCATTTCGGGAAGGAAACCTGCCTGTGACATTATAGAAATGTTCAGTATAAAAAGAGTTAATGTCATGTTACAATTAACCACCGGATGGAGCTAGGTGCAGTACTATATAAAGCACTGACTTTCAGGCTTCTGGGAGAGGGGAGGCTGGATCAGAATGCAGAGGAGAGATCTCGACAGGATGGAGTACAGTTAGAGTTAGAGTGTGGAGACTAGTGTTAGTGGCGAGTAGATTACTATAATTATTGTTTATTATAGGAGTAAGTGGTTGAGTTAATTTAAGTAGTGTAAATAAAAGTTAGCTTCATTAATGAACTTATCTTCTGTGGTTTTTGTGAACACTACGACATCCATCCTGAAAACAGAATCACAAAGAACACCACACTGCTGTCCTTACCTGGTCTGGCCTACAGGTGACTCCAGGCCCCTGGCAGTGTGGTTGATTCTCAATTGCTTTGAAATGGTCGAGCAAGCCACCCAAGGGCAATGAGAGATGGGCAACCACCTCTCATGAAAGAATAAAAATAAAAGCAGCTGAGTTTAAAATCCTTTCTTTATTTGTCACACTAAAATTGAAGTTTTAACCGTAATCTTCTGTGTTATTTGCCCTGTCTAACCACACCATTCACCACCCCAGGGCAATGCGCCAGTCACTGTACTGTGTCTTTGCCTGGGTTTCCTTTTGCTCCTTTCTCTGTGCTGACTCCCGTGGATCCTCCCGTTTGGAAGAAGCTCTCGGCTGGTTGCTCTGGTAAAATCTGACCGTCCGGCAGATGGGGATTTGGAGCCCACACTCATGGAGTTCCTCTGAAACGTTTATAGTTCATATCCCTGTTTGGCCTGGAGTGATGAGGAATGAACTAGGTTGAGGGGTGACCTGATGGAGATCTCTAACACTTGGTCGCTCCTGAGAAATCCGGACAAATAATGTTCTGTTGCCTAATTTGGAATATGCGCTGTGTTCCTGAAGACATGTGAGCCACACCAGCAAATCGTTGGCAAGATCTAATATTAGGAATGTGTTGTATGAAAGGGTACTGAGATGTTTAGCCACGGTGCAGATTACCACAACAAAGCTGCCAGTTAGCAGAACCCTAACACTCGGTGGGTGAACCCTTCTGCGTCCCAGCGATGACCCTGGCTCTTTGGGTGATGTTATTCTTTGTTGTAGCCGCAGAGAAGAAGAATCAGAGGTGGCACATGCTGGGTTTGTGTAACATTGCGCAAGAGGTTTATTTATAATAATAATCTTTATTGTCACAAGTAGGCTTACATTAACACTGCAATGAAGTTACTGTGAAAATCCCCTAGTCGCCACACTCTGGCGCCTGTGCAGGTACAGAGAGGGAGAATTCAGAATGTCCAATTCACCGAACAGGCACATCTTTCGGGACTTGTGGGAGGAAACGGGAGCACCCGGAGGAAACCCCCGCAGCCACGGGGAGAACATGCAGATTCCGCACAGACAGTGACCCAAGCCGGGAATCGAACCTGGGACCCTGGCGCTGTGAAGCAACAGTGCTGACCACTGTGCTACCGTGCCGCCCTTTACAAGATGCTGCTCAAACTGGGTACAATGGTGAACTCCACAAAAGCCCACGAAACGCTCCGATGACATCAATGCGTAACGAGTGACATTACACCAGCCAATGGTGTTACTTTGATACATAACAGTTGATTATCAGCTCTTTCCACTTCCGCAGCAGGCTGCAGAAAGCCAAGCTGCAAATGTGCAGCACTCATACTTACCTTGAGGCAACAGGAAGCCGTAACACGAGCAGAGTCCTTGAATATTTTTAAGATGTGGCGATGCCGGCGTTGGACTGGGGTGAGTAAAGTAAGAAGCCTTACAACAACAGGTTAAACTCCAACAGGTTTGTTTCAAATCACTAGCTTTCGGAGAACTGCTCCTTCCTCATGTGAATGAAGAGGTAGGTTCCAGAAACATATATATTGACAAAGTCAAAGATGCAAGACAATACTTTGAATGCGAGCATTTGCAGGTAATGAAGTTTTTACAGATCCAGAGAAAGGGGTAATCCCAGGTTAAAGAGGTGTGAATTGTCTCAAACTCCATTGTTTTTCAGGCAGAGATAGAGGGATTCTTGGTAAGCAATTGGGTGGAAGGTTATCAGGGGGAGGCGGGAATGTGAAATTGAGGTTACAGTCAGAGCCAGATTTCTCGGCTGTTGCGATTCACTCTTCATGCAGGCAGAGCGCTCCCGCCCGTGGGTTTCCCGGCGGTGGGAGGTGAATCAATGGAAATCCCATTGGCAAACAGCAGGAGTATAGAATCCTGCCTCCAGCGAACGGTGTGCCACCAAGAAACACACTGCTGGGGAACTGGAGATTCCGCCCAGACCAGCCATGGCCTTATCGAATGGCGGAGCAGGCTCAAGGGGCCAAGTGTCCTACTCCATTCGTATGTCTGTAGGCACAGATTAGGAGACCAGTGCTTTGTGAGGTCTGCAGTCTACTGTACTAAACTGTCTGAAATGGCTGCTTGCTCAGTAGGTTTGTATGAGTCATGAAAACAGTCGGGCAAAGGGGGAATGAATTAACTGGACTTACATCAAACCTCCCAGTTCTACCTCTTTCCAAATTTAAACCATTGCACGACGGACGTGTTTTGTACTGAGTTGTTTCCGTTCAAGTTTGTGGAAGCTTGGTGCCGGATTTCTAGATTTCCAGCAGCAAATTTGTAAATTGTCTCCTTGAGCAGCAGTGGCCACTGAAGCATGGGCCAGACAGAAAAAATAATCGTCACTTCATTTAAAACTATGGATTATTGAACAGGGTTTGCTCCCAGCAACATCAATGAGGTGTCTGATCTATCCCCTATTCATGCTTTATCCTGTGCAACTCAATATGAGATATTTTATTCTAGGAGCTATAAGGAACCTGTGTGGAATTTGCAAATAATTAAGGGAATATTAATTATTGCAGTAGCGCAGCAAAGTTTCACTTGAATCACCCAAGTTGCTAACATCAAATTGATACAATTTTAATGCCAACTCTTGACGACTGAAGTATCAGAATAATGAGGTGACAAGACGCAACAAATTTCTTTAAGCCAGTAGGTCTAGGCCGCGATTTAGCAGCCGCACTAGCCGCAGGTGCAAATCCAGTAATGGCAACTAAATCTCGTGTGAGGCCAAAACCGAGATTTGCGCCGGCGGGATTTCCCAACCCGATCTTCCCAGCACCCCCCTCTGATGATGAAATCAGGTTCGCGCACAGGAAGTGCGTGATCCTGATTAGCATATCATTAACGGGCTTCACGACGCAGCTTCCAGGCCCGATCTATCTTCCCATCCACAATCCATGATGTTCACAGAACCATAGAATTCCTACAGTGCAGAAGGAGGCCTTTCGGCCCATCAAGTCTGCACCAACCCTGAAAGAGCACCCTACCTGGCCCCACTTCTATGCTCTATCCCTGTAACCCCACCTAACCGCTTGGACACTAAGGGGAAATTTAGCATGATCAATCCACCTAACCCGGATATCTGTGGACTGTGGGAGGAAACCTGAGCACCCGGAGGAAACCCACGCAGACACGGGGGAACGTGCAAACTCCAAACAGACCCAAGGCTGGAATTGAACCCGGATTCCTGGCGCTGTGAGGCAGCATTGCTAATCACTGTGCCACCGTGCTGGTCATACAACAGTGCAAATTATTGTTCCCATATTAAATAGGAACCTGGCACAGTGAGGGACCAGTGCTAATCACTACGCCACCATGTCGGCCATACGCCAGTGCAAATTATTATTGCTGCTTAAAAATGGGAGCCTGGCACTATGATCTCCGAGAGGGAGGTGAGAGTGAGAGTGAGAGTGAATGCCATCACTGCCCATCAGGGAGTCCGAGGGGAGGGAGGGCACCAGGTAGCTTGGGCGGGGTGAGCACGAAGGGGCAGCTGCCGGGGTCTGTGACTGACTTTGACTGACATGTAGCCTGGCCAGATGGACTGGATGGCCATGAACACACAGGACAATGCTACCTGCAGCCTCCTCCTTTGGGGAGGGGGTATTTAGGGGGGGGGGGGGGGGGGGCGGTCGGAGAGCTGGCTGCAGCTGAGGAATAACTGTAGTGATTTCATGTTTGGAGGGATGGTGGCTGATATGTTGGGTGCTCTGGATCCGTGGAACACATACAGGCCACCAACACTTAAAATAGTGCAACACTATTTTATTAAGTTAGAAACATAAGAACATACTTTCACTGTGGGTTAACACAATGTTAGATTAAACTAAAGACCTATGCCTGCCCGTACCAGTCTATGCACTCAGCACATGGTGAAGCTCTGTGCTGTAAGCTGTAAGCTCTGTCCTTCTAGGAGGCTGCATCCCGAATGAGCGGGAACTCTGATGCCCCCTGTCTTTATAGTGAGTGTGCTCTAACTGGTGATTGGCTGCGGTGTTGTGTGTGTTGATTGGTCTTGCTGTGTGTCCATCAGTGTGTGTGTATCTGCACCATGATGTACTGGTGTATATTATGACAGTGGCAATAAACTTGCTGAAGGCTTCCACCTGAATAACCAGGGTGCTTCCGTACTCTGATAGATAAGGCTGGCTCTCAGCTTTCGATGTCAAGGCTGGCAGCTGGTGCGTGGGAGATGAGGCCCAAGAGGCCCACATCTCCCAGGGCCCCCAACTCCCACATATACGATCCCCTTCATTCCCCCCTCACCCTTCCCAACGTCCACCTCACTGTCCAGATGTCCATGTCCAGGAACGATGATAAAAGACCAGTCTCTCCTGAAAGATCCTCCAGTGGTCCCACGCAGAGGGGAAGGCAGCCCTAGACTGATGGCTAGCTGCAAGTCTGAGTGGACGAGGGAAAAGCCAAGGAACTGCCCTGTTTTGGAGAAGGGACGGTAATTGATATTATTGAGTGAGCGAGCGCTGCTCCCAGGTAAAGATGGCCAATGGGTCAGGGCTGGGTGGAAAACAAATCTCTCTGTCTCTATCCCCTCACAGGTTTATTGATGACATTGCGATGGAGCCAGTAGAGCTAGCAGCTATCCTTGGTGACAAGGGTTGCCCCTTCAGGGCTAGGCTGATGCTGCCAGCGTGGAGGCCGCAGATTGTAGCAGATAGTCATTATCTCGTGGCATACACTGCAATTCGCACAGTGATTGAGCCGACCATCGAGATCCTCAAGGTGGGTTTCCAATGCCCGCTCAGGTCTGGTAGAGCCTTGAAATAAATCCCTCAGAGGGTCTCCTGCGATGTGGTGGTGTTCTGCGCTCTCCACAATCTGGCTCTGCAACGAGATGAGGAGCTCTGAGAAGAGCATCTGGAGGAGCGGTCCCATCTCCTCAGGGGAGGAGGAAGTCGAGGGGGACACCGAGGGGAAGCCTGTGGAAGAGGCCATGCGGAAGTGAGAGTACGCATGGGCAGGAGGGCTAGAGGCGCCCTCATCGCCGCACAGTACCAGGAGAACCATGATTAGGGAGGACTCTTGGGTGCCCCTTCAGGATGTTGCCACACCTATGCGTCCGGGGTGTGGCAAAGGGGTGCAAGGAGTCACAGGTCAGCAGGCTGGTGATGGGGAGTACATGAGTGCCAGCTGCCCATTTATTGACTTGCAATGATGACTTGCAGTCAGAAATGGTTTGTGCTGCTTCTCAGAGATGCTGCGTATGTCCTGACTCCTGTGCGTGTGATGCCAGCTCGCGGACTCGCTGTTGCCTGGGTCACCAGAGAGTGGTGATGCGCGGAGTCAATCACCTCTCCTGATGCAGTCTCAGGCGGATGGGGTTTCGGTTAGTCGATCCCTGCATCATTACTGAGTCCTATCACTGCGCGTTAAACACTTGCACCGAGATGACATCATTACATAGAGAGGATGGAGGTGCTGTACGTCCAAATGCATCTCTAAGGTGAGATGTGCCATTCTATTCAGAAATCAGTGGTGATCGGACAGCTTAGAAGTGGTGAACTGAAGTGAGTTTTTAAAAAAATATATATTTTATTGAAATTTTTTTCCAAACAACAATTTTTCCCTCTTACAAAGCAAACGAAACAATAACAAAACAGAATTTTTTAACAATACACAGGTAACAAAACCCCATTGTCTATTGACCTAAACTAAACTAACCCCCCCCTCCCCCCCCCCCCTCCCTCCCCCTGGGTTGCTGCTGCTGGTCATCTGTCTTCCCTCTAACGTTCCCCTAGGTAGTCGAGAAATGGCTGCCACCGCCTGGTGAACCCTTGAGCCGATCCTCTCAGGACAAACTTTATCTGCTCCAGTTTAATGAACCCCGCCATATCATTTACCCAGGCCTCCAGTCCGGGGGGTTTCGCCTCCTTCCACACGAGTAGGATCCTGCGCCGGGCTACTAGGGACGCAGAGGCCACGACATCGGCCTCTTTCGCCTCCTGCACTCCCGGCTCTTCCGCAACTCCAAATAGAGCTAACCCCCAGCCTGGTTTGACCCGGGCCTTCACCACCTGCGAAATCACTCCCGTCACCCCCTTCCAATACCCTGCCAGTGCCGGGCACGCCCAAAACATATGTGCGTGGTTTGCCGGGCTCCAGCCACACCTCCCACATTTGTCCTCCACTCCAAAGAACCTGCTCAATCTTGCCCCCGTTATGTGTGCTCTATGTAGCACCTTAAATTGAATCAGGCTAAGCCTGGCGCATGAGGAAGCGGAATTTACCCTGCTTAGGGCATCAGCCCACATACCCTCCTCTATCTCCTCCCCTAATTCTTCTTCCCACTTTCCTTTTAGTTCGCCCACCGACTCCTCCCCCTCTTCCCTCATCTCTCTATAAATCTCTGACACCTTGCCCTCTCCGACCCACACCCCTGAAAGCACCCTGTCCTGTATCCCCTGTGTCAGGAGCAACGGAAATTCCCTCACCTGTTGTCTAGTAAACGCCCTCACCTGCATATATCGCAAGAAATTTCCCCGGGGCAACTTATACTTTTCCTCCAATGCTCCCAAGCTCGCAAAAGTCCCATCTATAAATAAATCTCCCACCTTCCTAATTCCCAACTGGTACCAGCTCTGAAATCCTCCATCCATTCTTCCTGGGGCGAACCTATGGTTGTTCCTGATAGGGGACCCCACCAGGGCTCCCCGCACGCCTCTCTGTCGCCTCCACTGTCCCCAGATATTCAGTGTTGCCGCCACCACCGGGTTCGTGGTAAACTTTTTAGGTGAGAACGGTAGCGGCGCCGTCACCAGCGCCTCTAAACTCGTCCCTTTACAGGACTTTCTCTCCAGTCTTTTCCACGCCGCTCCCTCACCCTCCATCATCCATCTACGTATCATTGCCACATTGGCGGCCCAATAGTAATCACCCAAGTTCGGTAGTGCCAGTCCTCCTCTGTCCCTACTACGCTGAAGGAACCCCCTCCTTACTCTCGGAACTTTCCCTGCCCACACGAAGCTCGTGATGCTCCTATCTATTTTATTACAAAAGGTCTTGGTGATTAGTATAGGGAGACATTGAAATACAAATAAGAACCTCGGGAGGACCATCATCTTAATTGCTTGCACCCTGCCCGCCAGCGATAGAGGCTGCATGTCCCACCTCTTGAAGTCCTCCTCCATTTGTTCTACCAGCCGTGTCAGATTAAGTCTGTGCAAGGTTCCCCAGCTCCTAGTGATCTGAATCCCCAGGTATCGGAAGTTTCTTTCCACTTTCCTTAGCGGTAAGCCTTCTATCTCTCTACTCTGGTCCCCTGGATGTATCACAAATAATTCACTCTTCTCCATGTTTAGCCTATACCCCGAGAATTCCCCGAACCCCCTCAAAATTCGCATAACCTCTATCATCCCCCCCGCTGGGTCCGACACATATAACAATAGGTCATCTGCGTATAACGAGACTCGGTGTTCTTCTCCCCCTCTAATCACCCCTCTCCATTTCCTGGAGTCTCTCAATGCCATGGCCAGAGGTTCAATTGCCAACGCGAACAACAATGGAGATAGCGGGCATCCCTGTCTTGTTCCCCTATATAATCGGAAATACTCCGATCTATGTCGACCTGTAACTACGCTTGCCGTTGGAGCCCCATAAAGAAGTCTAACCCAGCTAATAAACCCGTTCCCAAACCCAAACCTCCTTAACACTTCCCATAAATACTCCCACTCCACCCTATCAAATGCCTTCTCTGCGTCCATTGCCGCCACTATCTCTGCCTCCCCCTCCACTGGGGGCATCATTATCACCCCTAATAGTCGTTGCACGTTAACATTCAGTTGTCTCCCTTTTACGAACCCTGTCTGGTCTTCGTGCACCACCCCCGGGACACAGTCCTCTATCCTCGATGCCAGTACCTTTGCCAGCAATTTGGCGTCCACGTTCAATAGTGAAATAGGCCTATAGGACCCGCACTGCAACGGATCTTTGTCCCTCTTCAAAATTAGCGATATCGTCGCCTCCGACATCGTCGGGGGTAGAGTCCCCCCTTCCCTGGCCTCATTGAACGTCCTCGCCATCAACGGGGCCAACAAGTCCACATATTTTCTGTAATATTCCACCGGGAACCCGTCTGGCCCCGGGGCCTTCCCTGCTTGCATGCTTCCCAGTCCCTTAATAACCTCGTCCACCTCAATCGGCGCCCCCAGGCCTGCCACCTCCTGCTCCTCCACTTTCGGGAACCTCAATTGGTCCAGGAACTGCCGCATCCCCTCCTCTCCCTCTGGGGGTTGAGACCTATACAGTTCCTCATAGAAGATCTTGAACACCTCATTTATCTTTCCTGCCCTTCGCACCGTGTCTCCCCTTTCGTCTCTAATTCCTCCTATCTCCCTCGCTGCTGCCCTCTTTCGCAATTGATGCGCCAACAGGCGACTAGCCTTTTTCCCATATTCATATCTCCTCCCCTGTGCCTTCCTCCACAGTACCTCCGCCTTTCTGGTAGCCAGAAGGTCAAACTCCGCCTGGAGTCGTCTCCTCTCCCTGTACAATTCCTCCTCCGCGGTCTCTGCAAATTCCCTGTCCACCCTTAAAATCTCCCCCAGTAATCTTTCCCTTTCCTTGGCCTCTGTTTTCCTTTTGTGGGCCCTAATAGAGATCAGCTCTCCTCTGACCACCGCTTTTAATGCTTCCCAGACCACTCCCACAGGGACCTCGCCGTCGTCATTGACCTCCAGGTATCTCTCAATACACCCCCGCACTCTTGCACACACTCCCTCATCCGCCATCAGTCCCACATCTAATCGCCAGAGTGTTCTCTGCTCCCTGTCCTCTCCTACTTCCAGGTCCACCCAATGTGGGGCATGATCCGAAACCGCTATGGCTGAGTACTCAGCTTCTTCCACCCTAGAGATCAACGACCTTCCCAACACAAAAAAATCTATCCGGGAGTACACTTTATGGACATGGGAGAAGAAGGAAAACTCCCTAGCCCTAGGTCTAAGAAATCGCCATGGATCCACTCCCCCCATTTGGTCCATAAACCCCTTAAGTACCTTGGCCGCTGCCGGCCTTCTTCCGGTCCTTGAGCTGGACCTATCTAGCCCCGGGTCCAGCACCGTATTAAAGTCCCCTCCTAAAATCAAGTTTCCTGCCTCCAGGTCCGGTGTACGCCCCAGCATCCGTCTCATGAATCCCGCATCGTCCCAATTTGGGGCATACACATTAACCAGCACGACCTCCATTCCCTCCAGCCTGCCACTCACCATTACATATCTACCTCCGCTATCTGCTACGATGTTCTTTGCTTCAAATGCTACCCGTTTCCCCACCAAAATGGCCACCCCTCTGTTCTTTGCGTCCAGTCCTGAGTGGAACACCTGTCCCACCCATCCTTTCCTTAGCCTAACTTGGTCCGCCACCTTTAGGTGCGTCTCTTGGAGCATAACCACGTCTGCCCTTAGTCCTTTCAAATGCGCGAGCACTCGGGCCCTTTTTATCGGTCCGTTCAGGCCTCTCACGTTCCACGTGATCAGCCTCACTAGGGGGATACCTGCCCCCCTCCCGTGTCGACTAGCCATTACCTTCTCTAGGCCAGTCCCATATCCCGCCTCCGCGCTTCCTCCCCCAGAGGTCGCACACCATCCCCGCCCACCCACTCTTTAGCCATTTCCTTTTGGATTTCCGCAGCAGCAACCCAGTTGTCCCCCCCCCCCTCCCCCTCACCCCCCCCCCCCCCCCCCCCCCCCCCGCTAGATCCCTATCTAGCATGATTGCTCCCCCCATGTCACTTCCGTAAGTCAGCTGACTTCAACTGACCCCGGCTACTCCTGCTCACTCCTCGACCCCCCCCGTGTGGGGGAACTCCCATCCGCCTTGCGCCTGTCTTCCCGCCTTATTCTTTCTGGCGCGGGAACATCCCTTTACCTGACCCGCCTCTTATGGCGCAGCTCCCTTTCCCCTCCCCCTCTCCTTCCCCATTCTCCGACTATGTCCCGTCTTTCCCCCCTCACCGGCGCCCACATTTCCCCAATGTCTCCCCCCTTCCCTGTTTACTTCTCAATTAACTTCCACCGTAACATTAACAAAAACAATAACAATAACAATAACATTTCCTGCAGCATCAGTCCCTCAGTTCCGGTCCAATTTCTCTTCTTTGATGAAGGACCATGCTTCCTTCGCCGTCTCGAAATAATAGTGTCTCTCCTGATACGTGATCCATAGTCTTGCCGGCTGCAGCATCCCAAACTTCACCTTCCTTTTATGCAACATCTCTTTGGCTCGGTTGAAGCTCGCCCTCCTTCTCGCCACCTCCGCACTCCAATCCTGGCATATCCGTACCACTGCATTCTCCCATCTGCTACTCCGCACCTTTTTAGCCCATCTCAGGACCTCTTCTCTGTCCTTAAGGCGGTAAAATCGCACGATTATCGCTCTCGGTGGTTCTCCCGCTTTTGGTCTTCTCGCCGGAATCCGATTTGCCCACTCCACCTCCATGGGGCCCGCAGGGGCCTCAGCACCCATCAGTGAGCTCAGCATCTTACTTGCGTACTCTCCACAGTCCACTCCTTCCACACCCTCAGGGAGACCTAGTATCCGAAGGTTCTTCCTTCGCGCTCCGTTTTCTAGGGCCTCGATCCTTTCAGTACACTTTTTATGAAGTGCCACGTGCGTCTGAGTCTTAACCGCCCGGCCCAGGATCTCGTCCTCAATATCTGTCACCTTCTGCTCCACCACGCGGAGCTCTGTCTCCTGGGTCTTTAATGTCTCCTTGAGCCCCTCAATTGCCTGTAGCATCGGGGTCAGCACCTCCCTCTTCATCAGCTCCGTCTCACGATTTCATCCTGCTCAGGCCCCCATGTCGCCTGCGCTTTCTCCGCCGCCATCTTGTGCTTCTCCCTTTCTGTCTCTTTGGTCGACGATTTCTCGTGCTGCAGCCGCCGCCGCCTGTTTTTTCCTCCTTCGTTTGGGGGGGACTCCCTTCTCACACACCCCACACCGGGTTGCGTCGTCGAAAAATTCCCCGTTGGGGCTCTTAAAAGAGCCCGAAGGTCCGTTGGAGCAGGAGCCGCCGAAGCGTGCGGCTAGCTAGGCATCACCGCAACCGGAAGTCCCTTCAGTGGCCTTGATGAGATCTTTTCACAGTTGTTCCCTCTGCTGCTAGAATTCACCTTTGATACAGGCCCTCAGGTCAGCTTGCAGCTTTAAGCTTGCCCTTCCCCCGCCTGCATGCTGGAAGAGGCCCTGTTTATCCTGCAGTTGCAGCCAAATCTTTTACTGTTTCTGCCGTGTCTGGCAACCAAGAGACATACCCTTCCTGGGGGACACTGTCGGGGGAATGCTGCAGCCTTCTTCCCACACCGGGAAATGGCAAACAAATGCCGTGGGGGCCCTGTAACGAGCCCAAAAGTCCGTTCCAAGCAGGAGCTACCGAATATGCGACCTAGCTCTGCATAGCCGCACCCGGAACAACTGAAGTGAGTTTTAATACACTTACAGATAATTTTAATACAAAAGTAAATGCTCGACTGATCAAAGTCCCAAACATCACCCGTGCCCACTCTGTGCAACTATAATCGCTTAACCTTATGAACCCTCCTGCCATGTCTAGGTGTGTCCCCAGGATCCACATCTGAGGTTGAGGCAGTCGGCTGTCTCCCACACCCGATGCCTGAGATGCCCTTGGCAGTGGTTCACTGCAGGGCAGGGACCTGGGGCGCCCCGGCCTACTTGCGGGTAACACAGCTGTTCTTGTGTCACCCTGTTCTGTTTGCTGTGCTGGAGGTACCAGTTCTCTGGAAGGGGGGAGTCAGATGGATTGGACACTCCTAAAGTCTCCTGGGTTGAAGGCCCCAGTCTGCACACCACTGGCTCCTCCTCCCTTTGAGTGCTCGTGGGCCCCTGGGTCACTCAATGGGCTGGAGGAGCAGCTGGGGTGAGATCTAGAAGCCTAAGCGTCCTCTAGCCCTGCACTCGTGGATGCCATGCACCATTGGGTTCGTGCCCTGATCAATCAAGTTCATGGCCTGAGCCAAGCTTTGGACACCTCCCACCATGGATCTGATACCAAGCCCCAGGCTCTCCGCTACATATGGCACCTTTGCTGTGTTGGCCTAGGTGGTTCACATTGCTGGCTCCATCTCCTGCGACAGACGGCTTTGGCACTCCTCCAGTCGGCCTTGCAACCACTGCAGTGTCACTGACAACCCCTCCTGATGCTCCCGTTTCTGTCTTTGTATCTCAAGCAGCTGAGGGATTAAGGTGCCCGGAGGCATGGCACCTGGCTGGGGCACATCTGAGTCCTGGGATCCAGCAGACCTCTGACTGGCCAATCCCTGGGACGTCCCTGCCTCTGCCAGATGTGGATCTGATGCAGTGAGGTGCTCACCAGATAGTGACCCAAATAATGCCACCAACGTGTCTGTCTCTGCGCTGGTGGATGGTGGAGGTGACAGCTTCTTCAGTGTCCTGCTCCGAGATCTCCTCGATACTCTGCACATTGGCTGGCACTGGGTCCTTGCTGGGGGATGGGCCAGTCTGCTCGGGTGATTTTTCCTGCAAGGGAAGGGACATGGGATTAGAGCATAGCAAGGGCAAATGCCTGGGAGAGACAGAACTCACGTGAGCTTATGGAGATGGATGTAAGTGGAGATGCTCCTCACTTCTCTCTCTCCAGCCCATCCCATGCCCTCTTCAGGCCTGCTTCAGCTCCTCCTCTGCACGCTCAGTCTTGAAAGGAGTCAGGACCCGAAGGTCTCGCCATGCCACCGTCCGTCTTCACCTGTTTGCAGTGGTTGTGAACAAGCTTATCCTGCAGGGAGCCAATTGGGGATGTTGTGCACGGCAGTGTGCCAGCTCAGAGGCAATGATACCTGGCATGTGTGGGTGCTCGCGTGAGCCGGGATGAATTGTGGGGAGATGAGGAAGCGTGTTGCAGGTCGGTTGGTGGGGCACAGCGAGGTGGCAGTGTTTGGGGTCCACATGGCACGGTGAGGGCTGTCGGAGAGGGAGAGTAGTGAGAGGAAACAAGAAGCACTCATCCTGGCAGCACGGAGGAGGTCATTCATTTCCCCTCAGCACTGAACCCCTGTCCTCTTGTGCAGGGTGCTGGCACTGACCAGCGTGGCCACCATCTCCCAGGTGGGGTTGCTGGCCTTACTGGAGCGTCTGCTGCCTACCTGTGGGTAGATTGTTGCCCTTCTCTCCTCAATGGCATCCAACAAGCACGGCAGCCCCCTCCGTGAAGCATGAAGCTAGATTAGAATCATAGAATCATAGAAGTTTACAGCATGGAAACAGGCCCTTCGGCCCAACCAGTCCATGCCGCCCAGTTTTTACCATTAAGCTAGTCCCAGTTGCCCGCACTTGGCCCATAACCCTCTATACCCATCTTACCCATGTAACCATCTAAATGCTTTTTGAAAGACACAATTGTACCCGCCTCTACTACTACCTCTGGCAGCCCATTCCAGACACTCACTACCCTCAGAGTGAAGAAATTGCCCCTCTGGGCCCTTCTGAATCTCTCCCCTCTCACCTTAAACCTATGCCCTCTAGTTTTAGACTCCCCCACCTTTGGGAAAAGATGTTGACTATCTACCTTATCTATGCCCCTCATTATTTTATAGACCTCTATAAGATCACCCCTAAGCCTCCTACGCTCCAGGGAAAAAAGTCCCAGTCTATCCAGCCTCTCCTTATAACTCAAACCATCAAGTCCCGGCAACATCCTAGTAAATCTTTTCTGCACTCTTTCTAGTTTAATAATATCCTTTCTATAATAGGGTGACCAGAACTGCACACAGTATTCCAAGTGTGGCCGTACCAATGTCTTGTACAACTTCAACAAGACGTCCCAACTCCTATATTCAATGTTCTGACCAATGAAACCAAGCATGCCGAATGCCTTCTTCACCACCCTGTCCACCTGCGACTCCACCTTCAAGGAGCTATGAACCTGTACTCCTAGATCTCTTTGTTCTATAACTCTCCCCAACGCCATACCATTAACTGAGTAGGTCCTGGCCTGATTCGATCTGCCAAAATGCATCACCTCACATTTATCTAAATTAAACTCCATTTATTTGAAATGAAAATCTCTTCTTGTCACAAGTAGGCTTCAAATGAAGTTACTGTGAAAAGCCCCTAGTCGCCACATTCCGGCACCTGTTCGGGGAGGCTGGTACGGGAATTGAACCGTGCTGCTGGCCTGCCTTGGTCTGCTTTCAAAGCCAGCAATTTAGCCCTGTGCTAAACAGCCCCTTCTTGGGCACCATCCTCTTGACTTGACTTTGAGTGGATCTGTTGAACTGCAGCCCTTCCTTAATTGCACTTCCAAGGTAACCCCCGGGGCAGGTCAATCATTTCTTACTTCCCGTGACGATTTTCACGTGGTGAATACATTTTTCTTCAAAGTGCCTAATGATTGGGGTCCAGATTGTGCTGATCATGCTGGTGGGATTCGCACCGGTTTTCACACCAAAACTGACACTAATTTGGGGAAAATTCTGTTCCATCTCTTTGACCTTTTTGCTCTGCTGTTCAATGCTGATTGATTATAAGGAGCATTGTGAACATTTTTAGTTGAGACCCGACTGGAATTAAGAAAAGGAAATGAGGTGTTTGAACTCAGGAGGTGGGAAGAAGGGAAGACAAATGGACATTACTGGACCCTGCAGAAATGACAACTTTTTCCAACCCCGATTCCAACAGAATTGGCTCCAATAGATTCTTTCTGCTGCTCCGCCGTTGCTACCTGCCAACTAATAGTGAACCATTGACTGTTTCATTTAGCTGGGGACATCAAAAACGGAAAAGACTCTCTGTCCACCTGTCCAGTTCTTGTGCCACTGCTTGCTTATGCAATTGACAAGACTTGATTTATTTTAGCCCTGCTCGCCTGGCGGGAATCAAACGGCTAATTAAAATGGCCCACGGGTCTAACCTGGAGCATTCGAGCTAGCCTTCCCAAAACGGTTTGCGATCTTAATCTTTTTTTTTTATAAATGTTTTATTGAAATTTTTTTCCCAAACAACAATTTTTCCCCTCTTACAAAGCAAACGCAACAATAACAATACAGAAATTTTAAACAATACACAAGTAACAAAACCCCTTTATCTTTGACCTAAACTAAACCCCCCCCCTCCCCCTGGGTTGCTGCTGCTGGTCATCTGTCTTCCCTCTAACGTTCCCCTAGGTGGTCGAGAAATGGCTGCCACCGCCTGGTGAACCCTTGAGCCGATCCTCTCAGGGCAAACTTTATCTGCTCCAGTTTAATGAACCCCGCCATATCATTTACCCAGGCCTCCAGTCCGGGGGGTTTCGCCTCCTTCCACATGAGTAGGATCCTGCGCCGGGCTACTAGGGACGCAAAGGCCACAACGTCGGCCTCTTTCGCCTCCTGCACTCCCGGCTCTTCCGCAACTCCAAATAGAGCTAACCCCCAGCCTGGTTTGACCCGGGCCTTCACCACCCGCGAAATCACTCCCGTCACTCCCTTCCAATACCCTTCCAGTGCCGGGCATGCCCAAAACATATGTGCGTGGTTTGCCGGGCTCCCGCCACACCTCCCACATTTGTCCTCCACTCCAAAGAACCTGCTCAATCTTGCTCCCGTTATGTGTGCTCTATGTAGCACCTTAAATTGAATCAGGCTAAGCCTGGCGCATGAGGAAGAGGAATTTACCCTGCTTAGGGCATCAGCCCACATACCCTCCTCTATCTCCTCCCCTAGTTCTTCTTCCCACTTTCCTTTTAGTTCGCCCACCGACTCCTCCCCCTCTTCCCTCATCTCTCGGTAAATCTCTGACACCTTGCCCTCTCCGACCCACACCCCTGAAAGCACCCTGTCCTGTATCCCCTGTGTCGGGAGCAATGGAAATTCCCTCACCTGTTGTCTAGTAAATGCCCTCACCTGCATATATCTCAAGAAATTTCCCCGGGGCAACTTATACTTTTCCTCCAATGCTCCCAAGCTCGCAAAAGTCCCATCTATAAATAAATCTCCCACCCTCCTAATTCCCAACTGGAACCAGCTCTGAAATCCTCCATCCATTCTTCCTGGGGCGAACCTATGGTTGTTCCTGATTGGGGACCCCACCAGGGCTCCCCGCACCCCTCTCTGTCGCCTCCACTGTCCCCAGATATTCAATGTTGCCGCCACCACCGGGTTCGTGGTAAACTTTTTAGGTGAGATCGGTAGCGGCGCCGTCACCAGCGCCTCTAAACTCGTCCCTTTACAGGACTTTCTCTCCAGTCTTTCCCACGCCGCTCCCTCACCCTCCATCATCCATTTACGTATCATTGCCACATTGGCGACCCAATAGTAATCGCCCAAGTTCGGTAGTGCCAATCCTCCTCTGTCCCTACTACGCTGAAGGAACCCCCTCCTTACTCTCGGAACTTTCCCTGCCCACACGAAGCTCGTGATGCTCCTGTCTATTTTATTAAAAAAGGTCTTAGTGATTAGTATAGGGAGACATTGAAATACAAATAAGAACCTCGGGAGGACCATCATCTTAATTGCTTGCACCCTGCCCGCCAGCGATAGAGGCTGCATGTCCCACCTCTTGAAGTCCTCCTCCATTTGTTCTACCAACCGTGTCAGATTAAGTCTGTGCAAGGTTCCCCAGCTCCTAGCGATCTGAATCCCCAGGTATCGGAAGTTTCTTTCCACTTTCCTTAGAGGCAAGCCTTCTATCTCTCTACTCTGGTCCCCTGGATGTATCACAAATAATTCACTCTTTCCCATGTTTAGCCTATACCCCGAGAAATCCCCGAACCCCCTCAAAATTCGCATAACCTCTATCATTCCCCCCGCTGGGTCCGACACGTATAACAATAGGTCATCCGCATATAACGAGACTCGGTGTTCTTCTCCCCCTCTAATCACCCCTCTCCATTTCCTGGAGTCTCTCAACGCCATGGCCAGAGGTTCAATTGCCAACGCGAACAACAATGGAGACAGCGGGCATCCCTGTCTTGTTCCCCTATATAGTCGGAAATACTCCGATCTATGTCGACCTGTAACTACGCTTGCCGTTGGAGCCCCATAAAGAAGTCTAACCCAGCTAATAAACCCGTTCCCAAACCCAAACCTCCTTAACACTTCCCATAAATACTCCCACTCCACCCTATCAAATGCCTTCTCTGCGTCCATTGCCGCCACTATCTCTGCCTCCCCCTCCACTGGGGGCATCATTATCACCCCTAATAGTCGTCGCACGTTAACATTCAGTTGTCTCCCTTTTACGAACCCTGTCTGATCTTCGTGCACCACCCCCGGGACACAGTCCTCTATCCTCGATGCCAGTACCTTTGCCAACAATTTGGCGTCCACGTTCAACAATGAAATGGGTCTATAGGACCCGCACTGCAACGGATCTTTATCCCTCTTCAAAATTAACGATATCGTCGCCTCCGACATCGTCGGGGGTAGAGTCCCCCCTTTCCTGGCCTCATTGAACGTCCTCACCATCAACGGGGCCAACAAGTCCACATATTTTCTGTAATACTCCACCGGGAACCCGTCTGGTCCTGGGGCCTTCCCTGCTTGCATGCTTCCCAGTCCCTTAATAACCTCGTCCACCCCAATCGGTGCCCCCAGGCCTACCACCCCCCGCTCCTCCACTTTCGGGAACCTCAATTGGTCCAGGAACTGCCGCATCCCCTCCTCTCCCTCTGGGGGTTGAGACCTATACAGTTCCTCATAGAAGGTCTTGAACACCTCATTTATCTTTCCTGCCCTTCGCACCGTGTCTCCCCTTTCGTCTCTAATTCCTCCTATTTCCCTCGCTGCTGCCCTCTTTCGCAATTGATGAGCCAACAGGCGACTCGCCTTTTCCCCATATTCATACCTCCTCCCCTGTGCCTTCCTCCACAGTACCTCCGCCTTTCTGGTGGTCAGAAGGTCAAATTCCGTCTGGAGTCGTCTCCTCTCCCTGTACAATTCCTCCTCCGGGGTCTCTGCAAATTCCCTATCCACCCTTAAAATCTCCCCCAGTAATCTTTCCCTTTCCTTGGCCTCTGTTTTCCTTTTGTGGGCCCCAATGGAGATCAGCTCTCCTCTGACCACCGCTTTTAGTGCTTCCCATACCACTCCCACAGGGACCTCGCCGTCGTCATTGACCTCCAGGTATCTCTCAATACACCCCCGCACTCTTGCACACACTCCCTCATCCGCCATCAGTCCCACATCTAATCGCCAGAGTGTTCTCTGCTCCCTTTCCTCTCCTAATTCCAGGTCCACCCAATGTGGGGCATGATCCGAAACCGCTATGGCTGAGTACTCAGCTTCTTCCACCCTAGAGATCAACGACCTTCCCAAAACAAAAAAATCTATCCGGGAGTACACTTTATGGACATGGGAGAAGAAGGAATACTCCCTAGCCCTAGGTCTAAGAAATCGCCATGGATCCACTCCCCCCATTTGGTCCATAAACCCCTTAAGTACCTTGGCCGCTGCCGGCCTTCTTCCGGTCCTTGAGCTGGATCTATCTAGCCCCGGGTCCAGCACCGTATTAAAGTCCCCTCCGAAAATCAAGTTTCCTACCTCCAGGTCCGGTATACGCCCCAGCATCCGTCTCATAAATCCCGCATCGTCCCAGTTTGGGGCATACACGTTAACCAACACGACCTCCATTCCCTCCAGCCTGCCACTCACCATTACATATCTACCTCCGCTATCTGCTACGATGTTCTTTGCTTCAAATGCGACCTGTTTCCCCACCAAAATGGCCACCCCTCTATTCTTTGCGTCCAGTCCTGAGTGGAACACCTGTCCCACCCATCCTTTCCTTAGCCTAACTTGGTCCGCCACCTTTAGGTGCGTCTCTTGGAGCATAACCACGTCTGCCCTTAGTCCTTTCAAATGCGCGAGCACTCGGGCCCTTTTTATCGGTCCGTTCAGGCCTCTCACGTTCCACGTGATCAGCCTCACTAGGGGGCTACCTGCCCCCCTCCCGTGTCGACTAGCCATTACCTTCTCTAGGCCAGTCCCATATCCCGCCTCCGCGCTCCCGCTCGCTCCCCCAGCGTCGCACACCATCCCCGCCCACCCACTCTTTAGCCATTTCCTTTTGGATTTCCGCAGCAGCAACCCAGTTGTCCCCCCCCCCCTTCTCCCTCCCTCCTCCCCTCCCCGCTAGATCTCTTTCTAGCTTGATTGCTCCCCCCATATTACTTCCGTAAGTCAGCTGACTTCAACTGACCCCGGCTACTCCTGCTCACTCCTCGACCTCCCCATGTGGGGAACTCCCATCCGCCTTGCGCCTGTCTTCCCGCCTTATTCTTTCTGGTGCGGGAACATCCCTTTACCTGACCCGCCTCTTATGGCGCAGCTCCCTTTCCCCTCCCCCTCCCCTTCCCCATTCTCCAACTATGTCCCGTCTTTCCCCCCTCACCGGCGCCCACATTTCCCCAATGTCTCCCCCTTCCCTGTTTACTTCTCAATTAACTTCCACCGTAACATTAACAATAACATTTCCTGCAGCATCAGTCCCTCAGTTCCGATCCAATTTCTCTTCTTTGATGAAGGTCCATGCTTCCTCCGCCGTCTCGAAATAATGGTGTCTCTCCTGATACGTGACCCATAGTCTTGCCGGCTGCAGCATCCCGAACTTCACCTTCCTTTTATGCAACACCTCTTTGGCTCGGTTGAAGCTCGCCCTCCTTCTCGCCACCTCCGCACTCCAATCCTGGTATACCCGTACCACTGCATTCTCCCATCTGCTACTCCGCACCTTTTTAGCCCATCTCAGGACCTCTTCTCTATCCTTAAGGCGGTAAAATCGCACGATTATCGCCCTGGGTGGTTCTCCCGCTTTTGGTCTTCTCGCCGGAATCCGATTTGCCCACTCCACCTCCAAGGGGCCCGTAGGGGCCTCAGCACCCATCAGTGAGCTCAGCATCGTACTTGCGTACGCTCCACAGTCCACTCCTTCCACACCCTCAGGGAGACCCAGTATCCGAAGGTTCTTCCTTCGCGCTCCATTTTCTAGGGCTTCGATCCTTTCAGTACACTTTTTATGAAGTGCCTCGTGCGTCTGTGTCTTAACCGCCAGGCCCAGGATCTCGTCCTCAATATCTGTCACCTTCTGCTCCACCACACGGAGCTCTGTCTCCTGGGTCTTTAATGTCTCCTTGAGCCCCTCAATTGCCTGTAGCAACGGGGTCAGCACCTCCCTCTTCAGCAGCTCCACGCACCGTCTCACAATTTCATGCTCAGGCCCCCATGTCGCCTGCGCTTTCTCCGCCGCCATCTTGTACTTCTCTCTTTCTGACCCTTTGGTCGACGATTCCTCGCGCTGCAGCCGCCGCCGCCGGTTTTTTCCTCCTTCGTTTGGGGGGGACTCCCTTCTCACACGCCCCACACCGGGTTGCGTCGTCGAAAAATTCCCCGTTGAGGCTCTTAAAAGAGCCCGAAGGTCCGTCGGAGCTGGAGCCGCCGAAGCGTGCGGCTAGCTAGGCATCACCGCAACCGGAAGTCCCTTCAGTGGCCTTGATGAGGTCTTTTCACAGTTGTTCCCTCTGCTGCTAGAATTCACCTTTGATACAGGCCCTCAGGTCAGCTTGCAGCTTTAAGCTTGCCCTTCCCCCGCCTGCATGCTGGAAGAGGCCCTGTTTATCCTGTAGTTGCAGCCAAATCTTTCACTGTTTCTGCGTGTGTCTGGCAACCAAGAGACATACCCTTCCTGGGGGACACTGTCGGGGGAATATTGCCGCCTTCTTCCCACACCGGGAAATGTCAAACAAATGCCGTGGGGGCCCTGTAAAAGAGCCCAAAAGTCCGTTCCAAGCAGGAGCTGCCGAATATGCGACCTAGCTCTGCATAGCCGCACCCGGAAGTCCGGTTTGCGATCTTAATCAAAAGCCAGAAGGGTTCTTCTTTAAAAGTGCATTTTGGGTTTGTATGGTGTCTTCGGGGCCCGACTGCCATTTTAAGCAGAACCCTGCACATGAAGGTCATTATGACTCCCACACTCGCCCAACCTGGCAGGAAACATTTCCCTGTGGGCCTGGATAATGAGTATCTGTTGTACCCTCAATAACGACGTTTAGAGAGTAAAATGGTAAAGAAGGCTTTAATAAGCTAAGAACTAGCCTGGTGCCGAGACGGGTGCTAACTGGGTGACGCCCACAAGGCGGCCCCTTATATACGACTCCCAGGTGGGAGGAGCCAGAGGCGGAGTCCCCCAGGGTTCCAAGCCCGGTCTTAAAGGGGACATCAACTTACATGATGATAAGGGTACAGTAACCGTTCATCACATTCACCCTCTGTTTTAAAAAACGTCCGGTGGGGGTGAAGTGCCATCATAAGTCCATTCGTCTCAGTGGCCTGATCGTCCTTATCGACTTCCTCAGCTCGGGCGGTGGTGCGGCGGACACGGACCTCTTAGTTGAGGGTACGTCCGGGAGCACGGTGGTTGGAGCCTTGGTCCAGGTCGGGGTAGGGGATCGGGGCGTAGGGGGAATAGTTGGGGCTGCGGGTAGCAGTGCCGGCACCGGCGGGGTGTGTAGAGGGGGGCACTAGGGGGCGGGCGCGGTAGGTGCCCACCAACGAGGAGTGGGGCCGGGAGTGGGGTGTTGTAGTGGGTGCCGGATCCTGCAGGGGAGCCGCGAGGGAGGGGGCGTCTGTAGTGGGGGAACTAGCGGGTGCCAGATCCCGGAGGGAAACCGTATCTTGCCTGCCGTCGGGGTACTCGACGTAGGCATAACTGGGGTTTGCATGTAGTAATCGGACTTCTCGACCAGGGGGTCCGTTTTATGGCTCCTTGTGTGCCTCCGGAGGAGAACAGGTCCCGGAGCTGTCATCCAAGGTGGAAGCGAGACCCCGGAGGTAGACTTCCTGGGAAGACAAACAAGCGGTTGTGAGGGGTCTCATTCATGGCCATGCAGAGGAGCGACCTAATGGAGTGTAGGGCGTCGGGTAGGACCTCCTGCCAGCGGGAAGTTGGGAGACGTCTCGACTGTAGGGCCAGAAGGACGGCCTTCCAAACTGTTGTGTTCTCCCTCTCCACTTGCCCGTTTCCCCGTGGGTTATAACTGGTCGTTCTGCTCGAGGCGATGACTTTGCTGAGCAGATACTGACGCAGTTCATCGCTCATCAACGATGTACCCCGGTCGCTGTGGATATAAGCGGGGAAACCGAACAGGGTGAAGATGCTGTGCAGTGTCTTTATCACGGTAGCTGAGGTCATGTCGGGGCAGGGGATGGCGAATGGGAAGCGGGAGAACTCGTCGATGACGGTGAGGAAATAGGCATTGCGGATGGTGGACGGGAGGGGCCCCTTGAAGTCCACGCTTAGTCGCTCAAAGGGCCCCGAGGCCTTCACAAGCCGAGCCTTGTCTGGCCGGTAGAAGTGCGGTTTGCACTCCGCACAGATCTGGCAGGCCCTGACCATGGCCTTGGAAGGCCTCGGTTGAGTAAGGTAGGTTGCGGGACTTGATAAAGTGGACGAGCCGGGTAACCCCAGGGTGGCAGAGGTCATTATGGATGGCTTGCAGGCGGTCCTCCTGCACGTTGGCGCAAGTGCCGCGGGACAGGGCATCTGGGGGCTCGTTGAGCTCCCCTGGACGATACTTGATATCGTACGTGTAGGTGGAGAGTTCGATCCTCCACCTCAAAATTTTATCGTTTTTTATTTTGCCCCGTTGTGCGTTATCGAACATAAAGGCGACCGACCGTTGGTCGGTGATGAGGGTGAACCTCCTACCGGCTAGGTAGTGCCTCCAATGCCGTACAGCCCCCACAATGGCTTGTGCCTCCTTCTCGACTGCGGAGTGCCGAATCTCGGAGGCGGTGAGGGTCCAGGAGAAGAATGCTACTGGTCTGCCTGCCTGGTTGAGGGTAACAGCCAGGGTGATGTCTGATGCATCGCTCTCTACCTGGAAGGGGACAGTTTCGGCCACCGCGCGCATAGCGGCCTTGGTGATATCGGCCTTGTTGCGGTCGAAGGCCAATCGGGCCTCAGCCGACAGGGGAAATATTGTGGTCTTTATGAGTGGGCGGATTTTGTCCGCATATTTGGGAACCGACTGGGCGTAATATGAGAAGAGCCCCAAGCACCGATTGAGGGCCTTGAGGCTGCGGGGGAGGGGGAGTTCCTTTAGGGGGCGCATGCGGTCGGGATCGGGTCCTAGGGCCCCGTTTTCCACGACATAGCCAAGGATGGCTAGCCAGGTTGTGTGGAAAACGCATTTTTCCTCGTTCTAGGTCAGGTTGAGGGCTCGGGCGGTCTGGAGGAACTTTTCGAGGTTTGCGTCATGGTCCTGCTGATCATGGCCGCAGATGGTGACATTGTACAAGTACGGGTATGTAGCCCGCAAACCGTACTGGTCCACCATTTGATCCATCGCCATTTGAAAGACGGTGACCCCATTTGTGACGCCGAAGGGGACCCCGAGGAAGTGGAAGAGCCGGCCGGCTGCTTCGAAGGCAGTATAGGGGTGGTCTTTTGGTCGGATGGGGAGCTGCTGGTCGGCGGATTTGAGGTCGACCGTGGAAAATACTGGGTATTGGGCGATCCGATTTACCATTTCCGCGATGCGAGGAAGGGGGTACGCATTAAGCTGCGTGAAGCAGTTTATGGTCTGGCTATAATCCACAACCATCCGTTTCTTATCCCCGGACCGGACTACCACCACTTGTGCTCTCCAGGGGCTGCTGCTCGCCTCGATGACCCCCTCTCCCAGTAAACGCGGGACCTCTGACTTGATAAAAGTCATGTCTTGGGCACTGTACCGCCAACTCCTGGTGGCGACGGGCTTACAGTCGGGAGTGAGGTTTGCGAATAGCGAGGGGGGTGCGACTTTCAGTGTCGCAAGGCTGCATACCGTGAGGTGGGGGCAAGGGTCCGCTGAACTTCAGTGTCAGGCTTCGGTGGCTGCATTGGAAATCCAGTCCGAGCAGCAGGGGGGCGCAGAGGTGGGGGAGGATATAAAGTTTGAAACGGGTGTATTTGGTGCCCTGGATCGAGATATCCACGATACAGTACCCCTTGATTTGTACCGAGTGGAACCCGGATGCGAGGGCTATGGTTTGGGATGCCGGATGGGTGCACAAGGAGCAGCGCCTTACCGTTTCTGGATGAATAAAGTTCTCCGTTCTCCCGGAGTCGAAGAGGCATGAAGTGTCTCGCCCGTTGACTTGAACCTTCATCATCGAGTTCTGCAGATGTTTTGGCCAAGTTTGGTCGAGGGTGATCGCTCCTACTCGCAGGTAGTCCGAGTCCTCAGCCGAGTCGGACTTGTAAAATGGCCTCCGCCGTCGGTCGCATGTGTCGGGTCGAGAAGGTGGGCGCCGACAAGATGGCCGCTCCCCTGATTCGCGCGAGGCGGATGACGCGTCAGAAGGGGGCATGTCGGGTCGGTGCGCAGCCGCATTACGAGGCCTCTGGGCCTGAGAGCCTGATTTTCGGGCCGGCTGTTCTTTGTTTTTCTAGCCCTTGGGCCTGGCCAGGCAGACCCTCGCAAAATGCCCCTTCTTCCCGCAGTCGCTACAGATAGCGGAGTGGGCTGGGCAGTGTGGGCATGGATGCTGGCCCTGCCCGCAGAAGTAGCACGGTGTGCCCCCAGGATGAGCGGGTCGCCGTGCGGCGCAGGTGCCCCCAGGATGAGCGGGTCGCTGCGCGGCGCAGGTCCGTAACATGGCTGAGTCTGAGGAAGTCTGAGGGGGGCTCGCAGAGTCCGCGGGGTGCGTGCCCAAATTATGTTGGACCACCTCAGCGAGGAGGCAAGCGTTAGCGTGTCCTGGAGGTCTTTTGCCCCATTTTCGAGTAGCCGCTGTCGGATGTAGGTCGAGCGGATGCCGGACACGAACGCGTCTCTGATGTGCAGGTTCATATGGGTTTCCCCTGTCACATCCTGATGGTCACAGACCCTGGCAAGCGCGGTGCGTTTTTCTACGAATTTGTCTAGCGATTCCCCCGAGCGCTGCCGGCAGGTAGAGAGCAGGTGCCTGGCGTGCACCTCGTTGATGGGTTTGACGAACCACTTGCTGTGTAACCCGTCTGCCTCTTCATAAGTAGTCGCCTTTTCGAGCGTGGCGGAGATTCTGTGACTCACCCGGGCGTGGAGTAGGCGCAGCGTGCGTGGCCCCAGGATGGGAGTCTCTGAGGAGTCCAGGTAGGCCTCGAAACATCGGAGCTAGTATTTAAAAATTTCTTTTGCCTCCGATGTCCGTGCTTCCAGGTTGATCTTCTCTGGTTTTAGACCTGCGTCCATCCTGATGTAGTTTACCTTATTAAATTGTTGTACCCTCAATAACGACGCTAGAGAATAAAACGGTAAAGAAGGCTTTAATAAGCTAAGAACTAGCCTGGTGCCGAGACGGGTGCTAACTGGGTGCCGCCCACAAGGCGGCCCCTTATATACGACTCCCAGGTGGGCGGAGCCGGAGACAGAGTCCCCCAGGGTTCCAAGCCCGGTCTTAAAGGGGACATCACCTTACATGATGATAAGGGTACAGTAATACAGTAACCATTCATCACAGTATCGCTCCTCAGCTCTGGGCTTCCCATCCCTTCTCCTGATTGCTGGCCCAGTCAGCCCCTTTCTAACCATTTGCCTGTTCATTGCAGCCGCCTTTCTTGTTTGTGGGTAGACCAAATACCATTGTTATTTCCCGTTTGGATCCTGGGGGGGTGGCTGAGTAGCCACATTAAAACCTCCCAGGCCTGTGGCTCTGGTGCTCTGCTGCCCAACTCTCCCCTGCACTTCATGGAACACCATTGAAAGCAGTCTTTCTGGTTGTGTCAGCTTGGTATGGAGCCTGCTCTGCCCAAGACCGCAGGAGACTACAGAAGGTCGTGAATGTAGCCCAGTTCATCACACAAACCATCCATTGACTCTATCTACAATTCCCGCTGCCTCGGAAAGGCAGCCAGCATAATTAAGGACCCCACGCACCCCGGACATACTCTCTTCCACCTTCTTCCGTCAGGAAAAAGATACAAAGGTTTGAGGTCACGTACCAACCAACTCAAGAACAGCTTCTTCCCTACTGCCATCAGACTTTTGAATGGACCTACCTCGTATTAAGTTGATCTTTTCTCCACACCCTAGCTATGACTGTAACATTAAATTCTGCAGCCTCTCCTTCCTTCCCTATGTACGGTATGCATTGTCTGTACAGCATGCAAGAAACAGTACTTTTCATTGTATACTAAGACATGTGACAATAATAACAAATCAAAGCAAACTTTGACCCACACCTGACCCCCTCCCACTCCACCTCCCCTCTCCCCACACCGACCAAACTCCAGTTAAAATTATCTTTAGGGTGTCAGCAGGGCAGGGTAAACTTGGAAAGTAGGTTTGGCCCTGCCAAGAGCAATCACATAGAGCTAATCCATTCTAACTCAGTTTCCCCCCCCCAAAGGTTAGAACTGTAGCTATCCCTCCTCTTCCCTGTCATTTGAAATCTATCTCTTTTCAAAACCTCTGCTTCATGCCAGTTTACTCATTAATGATTCACCTCATTTTTGTTCGCAGTGATTTCCTGATTTATTAATGCAGTGGAAACCCTTCTCAGTAATCCAACTTTGTTTTTGCTCAAATGTAACAAAATTGAGGTTTCTGCCATCTTGGGGCCCACTGAGGTGTATATTTGGTGGTGCTGAATGTATTCACCTCATGCGCTTCCAGGGGGGATGCCTGTGCTGCCGAGTGTGATATAAAATGCCTGTCGATCATCTTTAGTTTGTGTATCAACTTCATCATAATCCCACAGGATAATCACAATGATGGAGTACATTCCTAGTTCAGCCATCCACAGTGACCTATTTCTATTCATTTATAGGATGTTGGTGTCATTGACTAGGCCAACATGTATTGCCCATCCCTAATTGCCTTTTGGAAGGTGATGGTGAGCTGCCTTCTTGAACCGCTGCAGTACATGTGATGTAGGTACACCCACTGTGCTCTTAGGGAGGGAGCTCCAGGATTTTGACCCAGTGACAGTGAAAGAACGGCGATATATTTCCAAGTCAGAGTAGTGAATGGCTTGGAGGGAAACTTCCAAGTGGTGCTATTTCCATGTCTCTGCTGCCCTTGCCCTTCTGGATGGTAGTGACCGTGGGTTTGGCAGGTGCTGCCTAAGGAGAATCACAGGAAAAATACAGTGCAGAAAGGCCCTTTGGCCCATCGAGTCTGCCCCGCCGCATGAAAGGCACCTGATCTGCCAATCCTAATCCCATTGGCCAGCACTTGGCCCATCGCCTTGAATGTTATGACGCGCCAACTGCTCATCCAGGTACTTTTTAAAGGATGTGAGGCAACCCGCCTCGACCACCCTCCCAGGCAGGGCGTTCCAGACTGTCCCAGCCTCTGGGTAAAAATGTTTACACTCAAATCCTCCCTGAACCTCCCACCCCTCACCTTGAACTGTGTCTCCTCGTAACTGACCTTTCAACGAAGGGGAACAGCTGCTTCCGAACCAACTTGCCCACGCCCCTCATAATCTTGCACACCTCGATCATGTCGTCCCTCAGTCTTCTCTGCTCCCGTGAAAACAACCCAAGCCTATCCAACCTCTCTTCGTAACCAAAATGTTCCATCCCAGGCAACATCCCGGTGGGCGGCACGGTGGCACAGTGGTTAGCACTGCTGCCTAACAGTTCCAAGGTCCCGGGTTCGATTCCCGGCTTGGCTCACTGTCTGTGCGGAGTCTGCACGTTCTCCCCGCGTGTGCGTGGGCTTCCTCCGGGTGCTCCAGTTTCCTCCCACAGTCCACAGATGTGCTGGTTAGGTGGATTGGCCATGCTAAATTTTCCCTTAGTGTCCAAAATATTAGGTGATGTTACAGGGATAGGGTGGAGGCGTGGGCTTAAATAGGGTGCTCTTTCCAAGAGCTGGTGTAGATTTGATGGGCCGAATGGCCTGCTTCTGCACTGTAAATTCTATGATTCTATAAAAAAAAAAGCCTCTGCACCCGCTCCAGTGCAATCACACCCTTCCTATAATGTAGTGACCAGAACTGCACACAGAACTCCAACTGTGGCCACACCAATATTCTACATAACTCCACCATAACTTCCTTGCTTTTGTAATCTAAAATCCTTGATCAGATCCTGTAGTGCATCTTGGAACATAGAACATAGAACAATACAGCGCAGTACAGGCCCTTCGGCCCACGATGTTGCACCGAAACAAAAGCCATCTAACCTACACTATACCATTATCATCCATATGTTTATCCAATAAACTTTTAAATGCCCTCAATGTTGGCGAGTTCACTACTGTTGCAGGTAGGGCATTCCACGGCCTCACCACTCTTTGCGTAAAGAACCTACCTCTGACCTCTGTCCTATATCTATTACCCCTCAGTTTAAAGCTATGTCCCCTCGTGCCAGCCATTTCCATCCGCGGGAGAAGGCTCTCACTGCCCACCCTATCCAACCCCCTGATCATTTTGTATGCCTCTATTAAGTCTCCTCTTAACCTTCTTCTCTCCAACGAAAACAACCTCAAGTCCATCAGCCTTTCCTCATAAGATTTTCCCTCCATACTAGGCAACATCCTGGTAAATCTCCTCTGCACCCGCTCCAAAGCATCCCCGTCCTTCCTATAATGCGGTGACCAGAACTGTACGCAATACTCCAAATGCGGCCGTACCAGAGTTCTGTACAGCTGCAACATGACCTCCTGACTCCGGAACTCAATCCCTCTACCAATAAAGGCCAACACTCCATAGGCCTTCTTCACCACCCTATCAACCTGGGTGGCAACTTTCAGGGATCTATGTACATGGACACCGAGATCCCTCTGCTCATCCACACTTTCAAGTACTTTACCATTAGCCAAATATTCCACATTCCTGTTATTCCTTCCAAAGTGAATCACCTCACACTTCTCTACATTAAACTCCATTTGCCACCTCTCAGCCCAGCTCTGCAGCTTATCTATATCCCTCTGTAACCTGCTACATCCTTCCACACTATCGACAACACCACCGACTTTAGTATCGTCTGCAAATTTACTCACCCACCCTTCTGCGCCTTCCTCTAGGTCATTGATAAAAATGACAAACAGCAACGGCCCCAGAACAGATCCTTGTGGTACTCCACTTGTGACTGAACTCCATTCTGAACATTTCCCATCAACCACCACCCTCTGTCTTTTTTCAGCTAGCCAATTTCTGATCCACATCTCTAAATCACCCTCAATCCCCAGCCTCCGTATTTTCTGCAATAGCCTACCGTGGGGAACCTTATCAAACGCTTTGCTGAAATCCATATACACCACATCAACTGCTCTACCCTCGTCTACCTGTTCAGTCACCTTCTCAAAGAACTCGATAAGGTTTGTGAGGCATGACCTACCCTTCACAAAGTCATGCTGACTACCCCTGATCATACTATTCCTATCTAGATGATTATAAATCTTGTCTCTTATAATCCCCTCCAAGACTTTACCCACTTCAGACGTGAGGCTCACCGGTCTATAGTTGCCGGGGTTGTCTCTGCTCCCCTTTTTGAACAAAGGGACCACATTTGCTATCCTCCAGTCCTCTGGCACTATTCTTGTAGCCAATGATGACATAAAAATCAAAGCCAATGGTCCAGCAATCTCTTCCCTGGCCTCCCAGAGAATCCTAGGATAAATCCCATCAGGTCCCGGGGACTTATCTATTTTCAGCCTGTCCAGAATTGCCAACACCTCTTCCCTACGTACCTCAATGCCATCTAATCTATTTACCTGGAGCTCAGCATTCTCCTCCACAACATTGTCTTTTTCCTGAGTGAATGCTGACGAAAAATATTCATTTAGTATCTCGCCTATCTCTTCAGACTCTACACACAACTTCCCATCCCTGTCCTTGACTGGTCCTACTCTTTCCCTAGTCATTCGCTTATTCTTGACATACCTATAGAAAGCTTTTGGGTTTTCCTTGATCCTTCCTGCCAAATACTTCTCATGTCCCCTCCTTGCTCATCTTAGCTCTCTCCTTAGATCCTTCCTCGCTACCTTGTAACTATCCATCGCCCCAACTGAAACTTCACACCTCATCTTCACATAGGCCTCCTTCTTGCTCTTAACAAGAGATTCCACTTCTTTGGTAAACCACGGTTCCCTCGCTCGGCACCTTCCTCCCTGCCTGACCGGTACATACTTATCAAGAACACGCAGTAGCTGACCCTTGAACAAGCTCCACTTATCCAGTGTGTCCAACACTTGCAGCCTACTTCTCCACCTTATCCCCCCCAAGTCACGTCTAATGGCATCATAATTTCCCTTCCCCCAGCTATAACTCTTGCCCTGCGGTGTATACTTATCCCTTTCCATCCTTAATGTAAACGTCACCGAATTGTGGTCACTGTCCCCAAAGTGCTCACCTACCTCCAAATCCAACACCTGGCCTGGTTCATTACCCAAAACCAAATCCAATGTGGCCTCGCCTCTTGTTGGCCTGTCAACAAACTGTGTCAGGAAACCCTCCTGCACACACTGTACAAAAAACGACCCATCTAATGTACTCGAACTATATCTTTTCCAGTCAATATTTGGAAAGTTAAAGTCTCCCATAATAACTACCCTGTTACTTTCGCTCTTATCCAGGATCATCCTCGCCATCCTTTCCTCTACATCCCTAGAACTATTTGGAGGCCTATAGAAGACTCCCAACAGTGTGACCTCTCCTTTCTTGTTTCTAACCTCAGCCCATACTACCTCGGAAGATGCGTCCCCATCTAGCATCCTCTCCGCCACCGTAATACTGCTGTTGATTAGCAGCGCCACACCTCCCCCTCTTTTACCTCCTTCTCTGAGCTTACTAAAACACCTAAACCCCGGAACCTGCAACATCCATTCCTGTCCCTGCTCTATCCATGTCTCCGAAATGGCCACAACATCGAAGTCCCAGGTACCAACCCATGCTGCCAGTTCCCCTACCTTGTTTCGTATACTCCTGGCATTGAAGTAGACACACTTCAAACCACCTACCTGAACACTGGCCCCCTCCTGCGACGTCAAATCTGTGCTCCTGACCTCTATAGTCTCATTCTCCCTTACCCTAAAACTACAATCCAGGTTCCCATGCCCCTGCTGCATTAGTTTAAACCCCCCCAAAGAGCACTAACAAATCTCCCCCCCAGGATATTTGTGCCCCTCAGGTTCAGATGTAGACCATCCTGTCTGTAGAGGTCCCACCTTCCCCAGAAAGAGCCCCAGTTATCCAGAAATCTGAATCCCTCCCGCCTGCACCATCCCTGTAGCCACGTGTTTAATTGCTCTCTCTCCCTATTCCTCATCTCACTATCACGTGGCACGGGCAACAACCCAGAGATAACAACTCTGTTTGTTCTAGTTCTGAGCTTCCATCCTAGCTCCCTGAAAGCCTGCCTGACATCCTTATCCCCTTTCCTACCTATGTCGTTAGTGCCAATGTGGACCACGACTTGGGGCTGCTCCCCCTCCCCCTTAAGGACACGGAAAACACGATCCGAGACATCACGTACCCTTGCACCTGGGAGGCAACATACCAAACGTGAGTCTCTCACGCTCCCACAAAATCTCCTATCTGTGCCCCTGACTATCAAGTCCCCAATTACTAATGCTCTGCTCCTCTCCCCCCTTCCCTTCTGAGCAACAGGGACAGACTCCGTGCCAGAGGCCCGTACCCCATGGCTTACCCCTGGTAAGTCCCCCCCCCCACAAGTATCCAAAGCGGTATACTTGTTTCTCAGGGGAACGACCGCAGGGGATCCCTGCACTGACTGCTTTTTCCCAGTCCCTCTTACAGTTACCCATCTATCTCCAATCTTTGGTGTAACTAATTCCCTGAAGCTGCTATCTATGCCTCCCGAATGATCCGAAGTTCTTCCAACTCCAGCTCCAGTTCCCTAACTCGGTCTTGGAGGAGCTGGAGATGGCACCACTTCCTGCAGGTAAAATCAGCAGGGACACTAACTGCATCCCTCACCTCAAACATCCTGCAGGAGGAACATTGCACTCCCTTCCCTGCCATTCCTCCAACTTTCTACCAAGATATGGCTAACAACTAAATTAAATTTTAAAAACAAAAAAAAATTAATAACAATAATAAAATATGGTACTTACCTCAGACCAATGGGTTTTATTATTAGGTTAGAGGAGGAGGGCGGGTGGGAGACACTACACGTGTAGTGTCTCGGGTTTCCTCTCCACCAGAATTTATTGGTGAGGGTCTTCCCAGAAGTCCGCGGGTCAACTTCCTGTTCCCACCTTAAACACTAAAATTTAAAAAAAAAAAATTTAAAGGAGAGACTTACCTCCCAGAAATCACTTCCGCACTGCCCCCGCTGAAATGGACTAGCCTGCTCCGCTCCTGCTGAAATCGACTGGGCCTGCAAGGTAAGTAAGTTGTTAATCAGTACTTACCTCACCCAGGCAGCGACCTTTTAAACGGTCCCCTCTGCCTCGCAGCTCCCACGCTTTTTCAAATTCCCGCGCTGTTTCTAAGGTCCCGGCTCTCTCTCTCTCCCGAACTGAACAGCTGACCTGCAAGGTAAGTAAGTAGTTAATCATCTTGTATTTGGTGCTCATGGTGCCACTGTTTGTCAGTGGTGGAGGGACTGAATGTTTGTGGAAGGGGTTCAATTAAGTGGGCTACTTTGCCCTGGATGGCGTGAAGCTTCTCGAATGTTGTTGGAGCTGCACTCATCCAGGCAAATGAACAATATTCCATCATGTTCCTGAGTTGTGCCTTGTAGATGGTGGACAGGCATTGGAAAGTCAGGAGGTGAGATGCTCTCCGTGGAGTTCCTAGTATCATGTGAGAGTACCTTTAAGGCATGGATGTTTAAAGCAATGTACCTTTAAGAAAACAGTGATGTCAGAGAGTGGGGGGAGCTGAGGTCAGGTTAGCCATTTTGCAGTTTGGTTTTGCAGTTTGAAAAGTGCCTGGCTGGTTTTAGATCAAATAGTTTGGATGGGGTGGTGTTTGTGCAGTGTGTCCAGGAAGCTTTTCTAACACAGTATGTAGATTGTCCGACCAGAGGAGGGGCAATATTGGATTTAGTACTGGGTAATGAACCAGGGCAAGTGATAGATTTGTTAGTGGGGGAGCATTTTGGAGATAGTGACCACAATTCTGTGACTTTCACTTTAGTAATGGAGAGGGATAGGTGCGTGCAACAGGGCAAGGTTTTCAATTGGGGGAAGGGTAAATATGATGTTGTCAGACAAGAATTGAAGTGCATAAGTTGGGAACATAGGCTGGCAGGGAAGGACACAAGTGAAATGTGGAACTTGTTCAAGGAACAGGTGCTACGTGTCCTTGATATGTATGTCCCTGTCAGGCAGGGAAGAGATGGTCGAGTGAGGGAACCATGGTTGACAAGAGAGGTTGAATGTCTTGTTAAGAGGAAAAAGGTGACTTGTGTAAGGCTGAGGAAACAAGGTTCAGACAGGGCATTGGAGGGATACAAGATAGCCAGGAGGGAACTGAAGAAAGGGATTAGGAGAGCTAAGAGAGGGCATGAACAATCTTTGGCGGGAAGGATCAAGGAAAACCCCAAGGCCTTTTACACATATGTGAGAAATATGAGAATGACTAGAGCAAGGGTAGGTCCGATCAAGGACAGTAGCGGGAGATTGTGTATTGAGTCTGAAGAGATAGGAGAGGTCTTGAACGAGTACTTTTCTTCTGTATTTACAAATGAGAGGGGCGATATTGTTGGAGAGGACAGTGTGAAACAGATTGGTAAGCTCGAGGAAATACTTGTTAGGAAGGAAGATGTATTGGGCATTTTGAAAAACTTGAGGATAGACAAGTCCCCCGGGCCTGACGGGATATATCCAAGGATTCTATGGGAAGCAAGAGATGAAATTGCAGAGCCGTTGGCAATTATCTTTTCGTCCTCACTGTCAACAGGGGTGGTACCAGGGGATTGGAGAGTGGCGAATGTCGTGCCCCTGTTCAAAAAAGGAACTAGGGATAACCCTGGGAATTACAGGCCAGTTAGTCTTACTTCGGTGGTAGGCAAAGTAATGGAAAGGGTACTGAAGGATAGGATTTCTGAGCATCTGGAAATACACTGCTTGATTAGGGATAGTCAGCACGGATTTGTGAGGGGTAGGTCTTGCCTTACAAGTCTTATTGAATTCTTTGAGGAGGTGACCAAGCATGTGGATGAAGGTAAAGCAGTGGATGTAGTGTACATGGATTTTAGTAAGGCATTTGATAAAGTTCCCCATGGTAGGCTTATGCAGAAAGTAAGGAGGCATGGGATAGTGGGAAATTTGGCCAGTTGTATAACGAACTGGCTAACCGATAGAAGTCAGAGAGTGGTGGTGGATGGCAGATATTCAGCCTAGATCCCAGTTACCAGTGGCGTACCGCAGGGATCAGTTCTGGGTCCTCTGCTGTTTGTGATTTTCATTAATGACTTGGATGAGGGAGTTGAAGGGTGGGTCAGTAAATTTGCAGACGATACGAAGATTGGTGGAGTTGTGGATAGTAAGGAGGGCTGTTGTCGGCTGCAAAGAGACATAGATAGGATGCAGAGCTGGGCTGAGAAGTGGCAGATGGAGTTTAACCCTGAAAAGTGTAAGGTTGTCCATTTTAAAAGGACAAATATGAATGCGGAACACAGGGTTAACGGTAGAGTTCTTGGCAATGTGGAGGAGCAGAGAGATCTTGGGGTCTATGTTCATACATCTTTGAAAGTTGCCACTCAAGTGGATAGACCTGTGAAGAAGGCCTATGGTGTGCTCACGTTCATTAACAGAGGGATTGAATTTAAGAGCCGTGAGGTGATGATGCAGCTGTACAAAACTTTGGTAAGGCCACATTTGGAGTACTGTGTACAGTTCTGGTCGCCTCATTTTAGGAAGGATGTGGAAGCTCTGGAAAAGGTGCAAAGAAGATTTACCAGGATGTTGCTTGGAATGGAGAGTAGGTCTCACGAGGAAAGGTTGAGAGTGCTAGGCCTTTTCTCATTAGAGCGGCGAAGGATGAGGGGCGACTTTATAGAGGTTTATAAGATGATCAGGGGAATAGATAGAGTAGACAGTCAGAGACTTTTTCCCCGTGTGGAACAAACCATTACAAGGAGACATAAATTTAAGGTGAAAGGTGGAAGATATAGGAGGGATATCAGAGGTAGGTTCTTTACCCAGAGAGTACTGGGGGCATGGAATGCACTGCCTGTGGAAGTAGTTGAGTCGGAAACATTAGGGACCTTCAAGCAGCTATTGGATAGGTACATGGATTACGGTAAAATTATATAGTGTAGATTTATTTGTTCTTAAGGGCAGCACGGTAGCATTGTGGATAGCACAATTGCTTCACAGCTCCATGGTCCCAGGTTCGATCCCGGCTTGGGTCATTGTCTGTGCGGAGTCTGCACGTCCTCCCCGTGTCTGCGTGGGTTTCCTCCGGGTGCTCCGGTTTCCTCCCACAGTCCAAAGATGTGCGGGTTAGGTGAATTGGCCAATGATAAATTGCCCTTAATGTCCAAATTGCCCTTGGTGTTGGGTGGAGGTGTTGAGTTTGGGTAGGATGCTCTTTCCAAGAGCCGGTGCAGACTCAAAGGGCCGAATGGCCTCCTTCTGCACTGTAAATTCAATGATAATCTATGATTAATCTAGGACAAAGGTTCGGCACAACATCGTGGGCCGAAGGGCCTGTTCTGTGCTGTATTTTCTATGTTCTATGTTCTATGGTTTTGCTGAGAGCAGTTTAAAAGTGCCTGGCTGTTTTGCTGTGAGCTGCTTAAAAGGAGAAAGCCAGTTTGAGACAGCAGCTTGAGAAGTTCTGGTTTGCTGTGGTCTGCTTGAAGGGAGAAAGCCAGTTTGAAAAAGCAGCTTGGGTGTGTCTGTGTGTTTCCAGAGAGCTGCAGGAAGAAAGCAAGGTGCTGGAGCTGAAGTCAACCAAGTATATATATCTCTGCCATAAAACAGAAAATATATATTAATTGTGACCTGTGGGTTTCTGTTCTGAAGGTTTGAAGGCTTTTGGATGTTTGAAGGAACATTTTGAGGGATTATTTAGTGTGTTATTTTCGGGGTTATCTTTGAAGTAAGGGTGTTAAGGGATCCAATGTTTATTTAAAAGGTTAAGTTGAGTTCATAGAATTGTTTTGTGTTTAAAAACCACGTGTCCATAATTGTAATCCCACACCTGGGGAACAAGCCGCGTGCTCGGAAAAGCAACAAATCCATTAAAGGGAAGGTTGGTTGAACTCCATGATACATTTTGGAGTTCTGAAAACACCTCGCCCATAACACTAGCCTCTGACTTGCTCTTGTGGTCACAGTATTAATATAACTAGTCCAGTTCAGTTTCTGGGAAACATCCAGGATGTTCATAGTGGGAGTTTCAGTGATGGTAATGCCATTGAATATCAAGAGGCAGTGGTTAGATCATCTCTTGTAGGCGATGGTCATTGCCTGGCACTTGTGTGCCGTGAATGTAACTTGCCACTTGTCAGTCCAAGTCTGGATATTGGCCAGGTCTTGCTGCATTTGGACACGGAATACCTCAGTATCTGAGGAGTCGCGGATGGTGCTGAACAATGTGCAGTCATCCGCAAACATCCCCACTTCCGACCTTCTGATAGAAGGAAGGTCATTGGTGAAGCAGCTGAAGATGGTTGGGCCTAAGACACTACCCTGAGGAACGCTTGACACTACCCGAGTGATGTCCTGAAATTGAGATGATTGGCCTCCAACCATCACAACCATCTTCCGTTGTGTCAGGTATGACTCCAACCAGCAGAGAGTTTCCCCCCTGATTCCCATTGACTACAGTTTTGCTCGGGCTCCTTGATGCCACACGTTCCGCACACATGAGTGCGGCCTCAACCGGGACCTGGGATTCATGTCGCATTACATCCATCCCCCACCATCTGGCCTGGGATTGGGAAATCCTACCAACTGTCCTGGCTTCAGACAATTCACACCTCTTTAACCTGGGGTTACCCTTATCTCTGGATCTGTAAACACTTAATTAGCTGCAAATGCTCGCATTCTAAGCATTGTCTTGCATCTTTGAATTTGTCTATATATATATATGTTTCTGGAACATACCTCTTCATTCACCTGAGGAAGGAGCAGCGCTCCGAAAGCTAGTGATTCGAAACAAACCTGTTGGACTTTAACCTGGTGTTGTACGACGTCTTACTGTGCTCACCCCAGTCCAACGCCGGCATCTCCACATCATCCTTATTTTAAACAGTGAGTCCTAGTTCTAGGGAGACTCCTACAGGGGGAAACATCCTCTCACAATTTACTTCAAATTAAATCTCTTTCGATAGACTGAACACTATCTAACGCAACATCACCTTTTAGACATCCCCGTTCAAGGATGAAAAACAGCCTGATCTTCAGTCGTTCCTCATAGTGCAAACATCTGAATGCTCAGGATTGGTACAAATGTAGACAGAAGAAAAATGTGGGAAGCTTCTGCAGTCTTTGGAGTCTTCAGAAATCTGAAATTCTGATTGTTATATTATGGCCTACAATATTTAAACATCAGAAGCTTGTCCGGACTGAATTCAGACTGAAGTACAAACACCAGATGCGGGATTCTCCATCGGCGGGATCCACACCCACGCCGGCGGGTCCCCCGACGGCCACAATGGGAAACCCCATTGGCCCGCTGTGGGAAGGGAGAATCCCACTGCCGGCGAGGGGGCGCCATGCGGGAAAACGGGGTTGACGGGACGGAGAATCCTGCCCCAGTACTCTTCAGAGCTTGATTCATTCAACGACTTCTCTCCCAACTCCTTGGGCGGGATTCTCCGCCGGCGGGATTCTCTGTTTTTCCAGCGCCGGGGGGGGGGGGTTTCCCGACGACGTGGGGCTGCCCCACAATGGGAAACCGCCTTGACCGGCCAGCGTAACGGAGAATCTTGCCGGCGGGTCGAGGCCGAAATGTGGCGTGGCGGGGCGGAGAATCCAGCCCCTTATGTATCAAATAAAACTGAGTCAACCTCTTAAATATGTGCGTGCCGATACCTGGCTCAGTGACTAACAGTACAGTGATTGGCTGATTGATTTATTGATTGTCACGTGTCCCGAGTTACAGTGAAAAGTATTGTTTTGCCTACAGTTCCAGCAGAGGATAGCAAATGTTGTCCCCTTGTTCAAGAAGGGGAGTAGAGGCAACCCCGGTAATTATAGACCAGTGAGCCGTACGTCTGTTGTGGGCAAAGTCTTAGAAAGGTTTATAAGAGATAGGATGTATAATCATCTGGAATGGAATAATTTGATTAGAGATAGTCAACACAGTTTTGTGAAGGGTAGATCATGCCTCACAAATCTTATTGAGTTCTTTGAGAAGGTGACCAAACAGGTGGATGAGGGTAAAGCAGTTGATGTGGTGTATATGGATTTCAGTAAAGCGTTTGATAAGGTTCCCCACGGTAGGCTACTGCAGAAAATACGGAGGCATGGGATTCAGGGTGATTTAGCAGTTTGGATCAGAAATTGGCTTGCTGGAAGAAGACTAAGGGTGGTGGTTGATGGGAAATGTTCAGACTGGGGTCCAGTTACTAGTGGTGTACCACAAGGATCTGTTTTGGGGCCACTGCTGTTTGTCATTTTTATAAATGACCTGGAGGAGGGCATAGAAGGATGGGTGAGTAAATTTGCAGATGACACTAAAGTCGGTGGAGTTGTGGACAGTGCGGAAGGATATTACAAGTTACAGAGGGACATAGATAAGCTGCAGTGCTGGGCTGAGAGGTGGCAAATGGAGTTTAGTGCAGAAAAGTGTGAGGTGATTCATTTTGGAAGGAACAACAGGAAGACAGAGTACTGGGCTAATGGTAAGATTCTTGGTAGTGTGGATGAGCAGAGAGATCTCGGTGTCCATGTACATAGATCCCTGAAAGTTGCCACCCAGGTTGAGAGCGTTGTTAAGAAGGCGTACGGTGTGTTACCTTTTACTGGTAGAGGGATTGAGTTTCGGAGCCATGAGGCCATGTTGCAGCTGTACAAAACTCTGGTGCGGCCGCATTTGGAGTATTGCGTACAATTCTGGTCGCCGCATTATAGGAAGGATGTGGAAGCATTGGAAAGGGTGCAGAGGAGATTTACCAGAATGTTGCCTGCTATGTCGGGAAGATCTTATGAGGGAGGGCTGAGGGACTTGAGACTGTTTTCGTTAGAGAGAAGAAGGTTAAGAGCTGACTTAATTGAGGAATACAAGATGATCAGAGGATTAGATAGGGTGGACAGTGAGAGCCTTTTTCCTCGGATGGTGATGTCTAGCACGAGCGGACATAGCTTTAAATTGAGGGGAGATAGATATAGGACAGATGTCAGAGGTAGGTTCTTTACTCAGAGAGTAGTAAGGGCGTGGAATGCCCTGCCTGCACCAGTAGTGGACTCGCCAACACTAAGGGTATTCAAATGGTCATTGGATAGACATATGGACGATAAGGGAATAGTGTAGATGAGCTTTAGAGTGGTTTCACAGGTCGGCGCAACATCGAGGGCCGAAGGGCCTGTACTGCGCTGTAATGTTCTATGTTCTATGTTCTAGATCGCTCCATACATAAATACGTAATAAAAATAATAATCTTTATTGTCACAAGTAGGCTTACATTAACACTGCAATGAAGTTACTGTGAAAAGCTCCTAGTCGCCACACTCCGGCGCCTGTTCGGGTACTTGGAGGGAGAATTCAGAATGTCCAATTCACCTAACCCGCACATCTTTCGGGACCTGTGGGAGGAAACCGGAGCACCCGGAGTAAACCCACGCAGACACGGGGAGAACGTGCAGACTCCGCACAGACAGTGACCCAAGACGGGAATCAAACCTGGGACCCTGAGGCTGTGAAGCAACAGTGCTATCCGCTGTATTACCGTGCTGCCCACATAGAACATACTATAAATAATTCATAATTATAGAACATACTGTAATGACGGTGTGGTGGTATGTATTAGGGGTAGTATGGTACGCAGTGATGCCGAGAGGCTATTGGTGGACAGACACTGGGTCCTGATTGGATCTGCCGCCTGCTGGCTCCACCCAGTAAGGCGGAGTATAAGAACCCGGGTTCTCCCAGCAGCCGCATTCTGTAACCGAGCTGCTGGGGAACAAGTCTGCGTAATAAAGCCTTTGATTGACTTCATCTCTTCTCGCCTCGTGAGTGATTGATTGTGCTACAGATGGTTAGAAACGATGAAGGAAGAGGATCGGGGTGGCAAGATGGCGCAGTCGTTAGCACTGCTGCCTCACAGCGCCGAGGACGCGGGATCGATCCCTGACGCGGGATCGATCCCGGCCCCGGGTCACTGTCCATGTGGAGTTTGCACATTCTCCCCGCGTCTGCGTTGTCTTACCCCCACAACCCACCCAGGGTAGGTGGATTGGCCACACTAAAAAGTGTAGGAAGAGAATCTATAGGAGAGAGCTCGCACAGTGTCGCCTCCCTCCGGTGCCATCTTGGAATTTTTTAATTTAAATTTTTTTAATATCCAGCTGCATCCTGTTGTTTTTTTTGTACCCGATGTTCAGTTGGGAAGAGGAAGAGCTGGTCTGATTCCGTTGTTGTTGGCCTTCTTGGCTTGATATTCTTCTTAAGGGGAAATGGGGAAACACGGGAATTGAACCGTGTTGCTGGCCTGCCTTGGTGGTCGCTGGCTTTGAAAGCAGACCAAGGCAGGCCAGCAGCACGGTTCAATTCCCGTACCAGCCTCCCCGAACAGGCGCCGGAATGTGGTGACTGGGGGCTTTTCACAGTAACTTCATTTGAAGCCTACTTGTGACAATAAGCAATTTTCATTTTATTTCATTTCATGTTTGATCAGCTCGCCGATTTCCTCGTTCGCTCCGCTCCCCGATCGACACAGCTTCCACCGGCCTCTCCCTGTAATTTATCGCCGGGGTTACAGCCCTGGTGCGTGGCCCCGTCGCCGACGAACTGATCCCGACCTTTGCAGGAGGCGCTCGCGTCTCATTCCCTGGCCTATAAAAGTAAAGTGAAGTCGCCATGATCCCAGTGACCATTGGCTGCTTTCCCCTTTGAGGGGGTAGAGCTGACTGGTGGCGATTTAACCTGAGGAGCACCACACCTCAGGCAAGGGGCATGGTTGAGAATATGGGGCCTTCATGCATAACCTCAGCCAGGGCAGCATGGTGGTGCAGTGGTTAGCACTGCTGTCTCACGGTGCCGAGGTCTCAGGTTCGATCCCGGCTCTGAGTCACTATCCTCTGGGAGTATGCACATTCATAGAATCATAGAATTTACAATGCAGAAGGAGGCCATTCGGCCCATTGCATCTGCACCGGCCCTTACAAAGAGCACCCTACTGAAGCCCACGTATCTACCCTATCCCCGTAACCCAGTAACCCCGACTTAACATGTTTTGGACACTCAGGAACATTTAGCATGGCCAATTCACCTAACCCGCACATGTTTGGACTGTGGGAGGAAACCGGAGCACCCGGAGGAAACCCACGCAGACACGGGGAGAACGTGCAGACTCCGCACAACAGTGACCCAAGCCGGGAATCGAACCTGGGACCCTGGAGCTGTGAAGCAACTGTGCTAACCACTGTGCTACCGTGCTGCCCTCATTTTGCCCTCAACACGTTCTCCCCGTGTTTGCGTGGGTTTTGTCCCCACAACCCAAAGATCTGCAGGGTAAGTGGATTGGCCAGACTAAATTGCCCCTTATTTTGATAAAATGAATTGGGCACTGTAAATTTTGAAAAAATGAATAACCTCAGCCGGTACGGGAGTTGAACCCGCGCTGTTCACGAACCGGCTGTCCAGTCAACTGAGCTAAACATGGCCTACACAGAGCTGGTGGATCACTGTGGTAAGGGGAGAGGGAGGGAGGTTGGCCTGGTTGTTGTTAGACTATGGAAAGTTATAAAGCAGCTTAGTTCCCCACACTGGGATGGTACGCAAAGGCCCACTCTTGACCACCCGTGTGTGGACTGCAGTTGAGGATGTGATTGGGCTTAGTTGCGAGGAACCCGAATCGGTTAACTTGTGGAAGCTCTCACCATGCAGCCTCATACACTTCAGTGTCCACCTGGGTGAGGGAGTGAGCATTTGTGGAAAAGCACTCTAACAGGAGTCAACATCTGCAGCAGAGAGTGGCCTGAGTTGAGGGAAATCGCAGCAATCCTTGTCATTATAACTGAAATTCAGGAACAGTGGTTATATGCGTTGTAGTTGGAATTGGGAATTCTTAACAGAAGGACTATTTGGTGGGAACTGTTGGCGCTTTGATAAGATGTGCAGACAAGCTTTCAATAAAAGCTGCATCAGCATAAGATTAGCCTGCTGATCAGAATTTGGTACCAAGTCAGCAGACAGCTTGATATCCCAGAATTTAAATAAAGTTCTTAAATGATGGGAATTTCAAAGCCCTGGAGAAATCAAGTCTGTGGAGAGCTTATGTTGTCAAAACATTGCAACACGGATCTTGCACCTGATTCTCTCCTGGGGCGAAATTCTCCTACCCATCCCGCCACATTTCTGCGTCGACCGGCCGGCGGGAGTCTCCGTAACACCGGCCGGTCAATGGGGTTTCCCATTGTGGGGCAGCCCCACGCCGTCGGGAAACCCCCGGGCGCCGGCAGAACGGAGACTCCCGCCGGCGGAGAATGACGCCCCTTGTCTTTAGTTGGTGTTCTGATTATGTGATGCTTAGTGAGTGAATCAAGCAACACTCCTGTTGGCGATTGCTTATAAGAACATAAGAACTAGGAGCAGGAGTAGGCCATCTGGCCCCTCGAGCCTGCTCCGCCATTCAATGAGATCATGGCTGATCTTTTGTGGACTCAGCTCCACTTTCCGGCCTGAACACCATAAATAAAAGTAGTTTAAAACAGTTTAAAATTAAATAAAACTTTATTTAGCCTCACTCACAGCCAATTGGATTTAATTACAGCTCCGACTATTGCTGAATACTTGCTTGTCTGCGATTTCAGATTGGTATTCCTCCTTGACTGCATGCAGTTTTTGTTCTCTTCAAGTGCCATTTCTTCTTCAAACAGTTGAGGCCTAAATACGGCTGTTCTGAATTATAGCCTCTCCTAGATGACTCTAAGACCATCTGTGCTGAACAATTTGGCATGACTTGCCCTGTCTGTTGTTTGGCCTCGTCCCATATCGTGCGTGAACCGTACACCCCTGTCCTTCATAAAATCCCCCCCGTCGCTGAGGAAGAAGAGTGCAATGGCGGCGAAACTGGTTAGGTCTGTAAGCCGCTCACGACTGATTTGGCTGGATTTGTCTGTCCCGCCTGCTGCAAGGGCTCCAGGGGCGAGCCCGGACAACGGAGGAGTCCATTGACCTCGGGCGGGGTTCTCCCGTCGGCAGGTGGCCTTGGCCGGAGAATGACACCCATTCCCCGTTCCTCGCTGACTGTAACTCCGCATGGTCCGGAGAATGGCCCCTCCTACCTTCTCGAACGTGGATGTCTCGGTTCCAAATATGGCCAATGCACCTGCCAATCGAGCGACCAGTAAAATATAATTCACCAGCTCTCATCTGTCACCTAAATGGGCATGTCACCAAAATGAAAGAAGCTTAATATCCACCTCAGATCAATTTAAACAGCTTCAATCAACCAAGCGATGAAGACTGTGTACTGCAACTTATTTGGAAATAAATAGATTAGTCATAATATTGTAATAGAAAAAATGATTTGGTGGAATGTTGAGATTGAAACAAAAGACAATCCCAAAGCTGCAATAAAAGAATGTTGCAGGGCGTTTTATATTGTAGGTTTCTTAGAGGTCTGATTAAATTAGTTGGCCCACAGTTCCTCCTATTTCAGTGTAAAACCTGTCAAAACATTTATTATTACCATCAGTAGATAGCAGACACATGGCAGGGGAAAGAGTTACTATTATATTTTCTTCAAACATTTTTATCTGCAGCAGTCAGCCTGTCTCCTAATGGGATGTTGGCATGAATAGCTGGCATAGGTTTTATTCTACTCCGACCAGAACAACAAGCGTTGTGGAGATTATTACCACTGCACAGAGACTGCGGCTTAATTTCACTCTTTCAGAATCGTGTGTAAGAGGGTGTTCAAAGGGAGGTACAATGGTGTCAGGTCGGGCAAAAGATTAACTTTGGCTGTCTGCTCACATTTCTCCTTGCTTTATCGCACATCCTTTCATCATTTTTAGCAATCCTACTAAAGGCCACTGAACCTCGAAACCTTCCTCCATCGCTCATTCTGAGTGCCACATATTCCATTCTACCCTCCTCTCTGCCTCCCTACATCCGCACCGTGCTGGTATCGGTTTCTCCAGCCTCTGAGTGGCCTTGAGCTGGATTTTGCCAGCATGCTGAGAATGGGCAGGGAAGCTGGCAAAATGGCAGGGAAGGCATTGGGTGGTGGGCCTGCCGTCTTCCCACTGCCATGCCGCTTTAAGAGCAGCCTGAGAGGTAGCAGATGGTCTGGAACCCCAATCTGTTATGTTCTATTACTTCTTTGCTGATGAAGGTACACATAGAACATGAAGATGTAGTTGCTACAAGTATTTATTCTTAATGGTAACCAAGTATTCCTATGCACAAGCGATTCCGTCTCTGTTACTGATGTCTGTCGTCTTGTCCGTCCTGCTATCCAGTGTCTGGCCCCCGCCCGTCCTCTGATATATATACATTTGCCCAGTCTGGTTCCACCTGTTGGCGGGAGGTCATAGCTGACCCTACATGTGTAGGTCATTGTCTATGTACAGTGGCACTGTTACAGACAAATATATACATTGATACAACAATGTACAATTATACATAGATATGTCTGTACGCATATCACCACACAATTGAGCCACTTAGAAGTGGCCAAATAAGAGCCACTTCTCACTTCTGCTTGCATTCTACCTACAGCGAACGGTGTGTGGAGAGGCCATCCTTTCTGGGCAATCTTTACCCACAGAGTGGCTCCCTGGCCGCAATGGCTGCCATCGCTGCAACGGCACCACTTGCCCTCTGCAAACTACTGGCTTCCTCGCTGGGGCCTACCTGACTGTTCCCAGATCCCACCTACCCGGCTATGAGAGGCACGTATATCGATGGGCATCTTATCTAGATGCAGTCCCGGCAGTGGCCGCTACTACCATGGTGATCACTGAAAAGCCCACCTCCGGATTTGCTGGCCAATTCGGGCGGGCTAAGGAGGAAGGAGGCCCAGTCAGGGACAAACATTGGGGGAGGCTGGTAGGCTTCATGGTGAGAGTGCAGCTACAGTGACTATGCCATGAGAGACAACAATGCGGGGAAATGAAGGTGAGGCAAAGATATTGTAAATCTTTTCTTTGACTCAGTCCCTCTCCTTGTTATCAGTATCCATGAGGTATTACTGCGAATGCGAGCCTGTGTCTTGGGATGATTGCTGTCTTTTCGTTTTTGGCAAGTAAAGGTCAGACTGAATGTAAAGGTCAAGTGGCCTTCCAACATGCACTTACCTCCGTGAGCTGGTGAGTTCTGCACACTGCAGCGTCCTGGGTCGCCAGATCGATCATCTCCTCAACTACTTTCACTGGCTCCCTCTCACTGCCGGGTGTGTTCCTGCCAATGCCTTGAAGCCACCTCCAGTAACAGTGCGAAGAGATGGGTATGTGTTGGCGAGCCAGGGCAACTCACTTGTTTGCCATTCTCGTTGCCTCCCCATCTCCGAGTCCATCTCAAAGGTGGAGAATTCCCACCAATGAATCCACTTGATGGACGATTTATATCCAATTAAGGGCACTAAGGGATGGGTAACAATACTGGTCTTGCCACTGACGCTCTCATCCGATTAAAGTGGATCATAACCCTCTCCCCTTTTGAGACTATTCTAGATAAGACATGCTGTTCGGATGATCACTGTCACTTCTAAAGTTAAAAAAGACAAGCTTCGCAGACACTTAAGTAGGTCTGAAGAATTGATCTAACTCTACCTGAAGGAAAGAAACTACCGGAGAATTTTACTGCCCTCCAGGCAGCCATTTTAACAAGTTTCAGCTAGATTATAGTATATACCATGTGCTATGCCACAGGATGTTTGTGTCCTTGATTATGCCCAGGCATGTTTAAGAGATTTTAACCCCTTGTCTAGCAGGTGAACTCTTCTTTTAATTTTTAATCCCTACTTCATAGAATCACTCTTTTTAATCTTATTAACTTGTTATTACAGATAGATTCCTTCACACCATGAACGAATAATTAAAAAATAAATCACTAAGGTCTGGTACATAGAATCATTGAATCATAACAGTGCCGAAGGAGGCCATTCAGCCCATTGAGTCTGCACCGACCCTCTGAAACAGCACCCTACCCAGGCCCAATCCCCCACCCTATCCCCACCTGGGAGCAATTTGTCAAAGCCAATCCACCTAATCTATACATCCTTGGACTGTGGGAGGAAACCGGAGCACCCGGAGGAAGCCCACGCAGACACGGGGCGAACGTGCAAACTCCGCACAGACAGTCACTCCACACAGACAGTCACCCAAGGTAGGAGCAGGTCGAGGCCATTTAGCCACTTGAGCTTATTCCACGCTATTCATTGAGATCATGGATGATCTGTGACCTAACTCCATATATTCACCGTTGTCCCATATCTCTTCATACTTGTGGCTGACAAAAATCTCTCGCTATCAGATTTAAAATGAACTATTGACCTGGCATAAATTGCCATGTGGAAGAGAGTTCCAAATCTTTACAGCATGGCGAAGCTGAGAGTTTGGAAAACACGCCGAAGGTTCACGTAATTGGTTATTTGTGTTTCTGAACGGACTCTGTCAAAACTCCTTGAAGAGAGCAAGTGTAGGAACTGCAAACCTCCAATTGTTGGAGACTGGAGCCCGTTTCCTATCTCAACGCTAAGACCCCAGGGCCCCGGATTTTCTACCAAACACCCCCCCCCTCCAGCCTGGTATTCCGGAGGCAGCGAGCCATTGGCTACCAGAGGGACCTTCCGGTGCCGTCAAGGCCTATGGGCTTTTGCATGGCTCGCCCGCTCTGCTGCCGGAGAACATGCCGCGAGGGGCTGGGAGGGGCGTGAGCTTCGACGAGATCGGAAGGTCCCGCCAGCGGGCAGGGCCGGAAAACCATGCCCCTGGGTCTAGCGCCGGTGATGCTACAATGTCTGCCAGCTTGTGGTCTGTGCTGATGAAGACCTATCCACGATCCTGAGGCATGGTAGAGTGTCGAGAATCAAAATAATTTCATGTTTGCCACTGTCCCTGGAATTCAAAAGGCGCCCAGCATCTGTCTGGCTGAGCAAAAAGCTGGAGTAAACTAGTTTCTGATGAGACCAGGGCAGATGGAGCTGCTTTGTGATAAATATTAAATCACGGCTGTGTCGTTAATGTTGTTATGCGTTTGAGTCCCTAAAATATTACAAGCATAAAACCATATGCGCAAACTATACTAATAAAATCTATTTATGACTTTATGCCTCTCAAAATTAATGATGGCGGAGCTGGAGAATACAAAACCTTCAAACACAATTTAGTGCGTAAGAATTGGGCGGAAGCAAATGCATAGCACCTGTACCCCCGTCAGCAGATTCTCTCAAAACTCTTCACAATCAATTGCCTTCTTAATGTGCAACTGCGTCCGCCATTTTACATCTTAATCACAAGTGGACGAATGCTCAGCTAATCTAATTTTGTTGTATTCATTTCATTTCATCTTTCCTAAAATGCATTGGTCAGATCTGGAAGCAACATTTCAGCTGGGGCTGAACAAGTGACTTATACAAATTTGACATAGCCTCCTGGCTCTTGTACTCAATGTCCCTCTTCCCAATGCCCAAGATACTATATGATTTATTAACTGCTCTCCACACCTGTCCTGCCACCTTCAATGACTTATGAACATATGCACCCAAGTCCCTCTTGCTCTGGCATCCCCTTTAGAATACTACCCTTTATTTCATTGTGTCTGTTCATGTTCTTCCCATCAAAATGCATCACCTCACATTTCCCCGCATTGAACCTCATCTGCTATCTATCCGCCCACTCCACCAACTTGGTTATGTCCTTTTGAAGTTCTACATTGTCCTCCTCACAGTTTACAATACTTCCCAAGTTTTGTATTATTTGCAAATTTTGAAATTGTTCCCCGGACACCGATATCTCGATCATTAATATATATCAGGAAAAGCAAGGGTTCCAATTCTGACCCCTGGGGAACTCCGCTGCAAACCTTCCCCATCCCAAAAAGCATCCATTAATCACTACTGTTTCTGTCTTTCAGTCAATGTTGTTTGCATGTTGCTACTGTCCCTTTTATTCCGTGAGCTATATACATTTTCTCAAAAGTCAGTTGTGCGTCACTGCTCTTCCTGAAATAATGGCAGTGGGTAGGAACATTGGAAGAGGTGTAACCCATTCTATCACTTGAGCCTCTTTTATTACTCGATTAGATCATGGCTGATGTATCTTGACACCATTTACCCCATTTCATACCTTTGCCAGAAGAATGTTGGGGGCCCCCAGGCTGGGGTGCAGTGGCAGGTGCCGTGAGACTTGAACGTTCGGGGTTAAATTTTGGGGGGGGTGGAAATAGGAGCTGGGACCCAAACTGCTTCCCCTGTCTCTCACCTGGGTGGGAGACAATCATTCCTTGGAATCATTTTGATCAGGGCATATCCTTAAATGGCATGGAGACAGGTCCCCTGTTCAATAACGGCATCAGGTAGGCACTCTCGGTGGCGTTGGTCCATTCAGAGGCCTTCCACATTACAACTGCAGTGAAAGGTAAACAACTGAGAGGGCGCTTCAACTTGGAGGCCCCCAAACGCACCTTGGCCATAATGGCCGTTCCGGGAATGTGGTTGGGGAAATTGGCACATCGATTGACTCTGGCATTTTCGGTAGAGCATGAAAATCCAGCCCACAGTGCCTTACTAAAAGCTAAAATTGCTATTAGCTGAACTAAGGTAAAATATAACACGTTGCCTCCAACTCTTTGCAGATATGCAGAGGGAATGAGAAAGACTGGGCGTATCAATTCCCTTTATCTTTTTTTTAATTCATCAATGTGATGTGGGTGTGGTTGACTGCACCGGCATTTATTGCCACCACTGATATCCCAGTGTGATAGCACAGTGGTTAACACAGTTGCTTCACAGCTCCTGGATCCCAGGTTCGATTCCCGGCTTGGGTCACTGTCTGTGCGGAGTCTGCACATTCTCCCCGTGTCTGCATGGGTTTCCTCCGGGTGCTCCGGTTTCCTCCCACAAGTCCAAAGATGTGCGGGTTAGGTGGATTGGCCATGCTAAATTGCCCTTAGTGTCCGGAAAGGTTAAGTGGGGTTACGGGGATAGGGTGGAGGCGTGGGCTTGAGTAGGGTGCTCTTTCCAAGGGCCGGTGCAGACTCGATGGGCCGAATGGCCTCCTTCTGCACTGTAAATTCCATGATTCTATGATCCCTTGAACTGAGTGGCGTGCTGCGCCATTTCAGAGTCAATCCTATTGATGTAGATCTGGGTCTGGAGTCACAGGTAGGCCCAACTCCAGGATAACGATGGGCATGTGTGTACCAGATTGGTGGTTGGGGGGGGGGGCGGGGGGGGGAGTGATGCCAGTGGATCCTTGGAGGGATTGGGAAGGGGGGGTGTTGATGCTGTCGATCGTTGATGGGGGGGGGGATTCTGACCACTGTTGATGTTTCACATCTGTGAGCTGAATGCTCAAAGCAGTCACTCGGTGACAGGATCAAATAGCGTAGACAAGGGGCAGTCTTACTTCATCGACCCATTTCCTCACAGACAAATTACCAGGAGTAAAATGACTTGTGAGCTGTTATCTTTATGATGACTCACACCCAGATCATCGTTTCAGTGCGTGCGCTGCCATCTGCACCTACCTCTTAAATTGCAAAGTTACATCTGTCCACCTCCCCCCACACTGCCCCCCCCGCGTTATTTTGTGCCTTTGTTTCTTGGTTTCAGATTTCCTGAAAATCTCTTAAACTGTCTCGTTGCCGTGGCGAGATTATGCCCAGCAGCGCTGTAACCCAGAACCGTGAACAGGCAGCAGCTGTCCGCTGGGACGGATATAGTCAGGCGCAGGATCATTCTGCCGGCCTCGCTCCCGGTTAAAGCCGTACGGCCACATTCAGCTCTCCCCGGCTGCCCTGGGAAACTGTGGGAAGGTTTGAGAACGATAGGGTTAAGGCAGCAAGGAAGGGATTTGTGATGAATTGTGGCAGATGCTCCGAGCAGTTAATTAGCCACAGATGGAATTGGTCGTCTTGCGTTGTGCCTGGGATAGGGGATTTGGCTACCTGTGGCTGTGAATTTTGATGAGATTCTCCTTTCATGGAGAGCATGCCGTTTGAATAAATTACAGTAAAGAGAGAACTATTTGTCAAAGAACAAAGAACAAAGAGAAGTACAGCACAAGAACAGGCCCTTCGGCCCTCCAAGTCCGTGCCGACCATGCTGCCCGACTAAACTAAAATCTTCTACACTTCCGGGGTCTGTATCCCTCTATTCCCATCCTATTCATGTATTTGTCAAGATGCCCCTTAAATGTCACTATCGTCCCTGCTTCCACCACCTCCTCTGGTAGCGAGTTCCAGGCACCCACTACCCTCTGTGTAAAAAAACTTGCCTCGTACATCTACTCTAAACCTTGCCCCTCGCACCTTAAACCTATGCCCCCTAGTAATTGACCCCTCTACCCTGGGGAAAAGTCTCTGACTATCCATTCTGTCTATGCCCCTCATAATTTTGTAGACCTCTATCAGGTCGCCCCTCAACCTCCGTCGTTCCAGTGAGAACAAACTGAGCTTATTCAACCGCTCCTCATAGCTAATGCCCTCCATAACAGGCAACATTCTGGTAAATCTCTTCTGCACCCTCTCTAAAGCCTCCACATCCTTCTGGTAATGTGGCGACCAGAATTGAACACCATACTCCAAGTGTGGCCTAACTAAGGTTCTATACAGCTGCAACATGACTTGCCAATTCTTATACTCAATGCCCCGGCCAATGAAGGCAAGCATGCCGTATGCCTTCTTGTCGTTTCTTTGCAGGTATCAGTTCAACAAATGCAAATCTCCAGTTCAAATATTCATTCATGTAAATTCATACGCTTTCGAATGATCCTCGCTTATGTTTTGTTTGTGTCCGTGTGGCTCATGTCCCTTTGGAGACTCACTGAGACCCAACAAGGACATAGTGAAGCATCCCAAAGTGCTTCATGGGAGTTTTATCAATCAAAATCTGACGCCCAGCCACATAAGGTATTAGGGCAGCCTTTAAGGAGCAGCTTAAAGGAGGAGAAGGTGATAGAGAAATGAGGGAAATAATTCCACAACCCAGGGCCTCAGCCGATTGAGGCATGGCTGCCAATGGTGGAGCAAAGGAAATCGGGGAGGCGTAATAATAACAATAATAATCGCTTATTGTCACAAGTAGACTTCAGTGAAGTTACTGTGAAAAGCCCCTAGTCGCCACATTCCGGCGCCTGTTCGGGGAGGCCGGTATGGGAATTGAACCAAGGCTGGCCTTGTTCTGCATTACAAGCCAGCCGTTTAGCCCACTGAGCTAAACCAGCCCCTCTTGCTGAGTGCTGGCATTGCAGGAGAACAGAGGTTTCCGAGGGATGTGACGCTGAATAAGGTTTCAGAGAATAGGGAGGGGCAAGGCCATGGAGGGATTTGAACACAAGGAGGATACATGGATACATAGATACATCGAAGATAGGAGCCTTTTGGCCCTTCGAGCCTGCTCCTCCATTCATCACGAGCATGGCTGATCATCCAACTCAATAGCCTAATCCTGATTTTTCCCCATAGCCTTGGATCCCATTCTCCCCAAGTGCTACTCCTGGAGAAATTTAGATTCTGGGAGCAATCCAACGGCCATGCTGCGCCCAAAAAGTAGCTCGCCGGAATGTGGCGACTAGGGGCTTTTGCAGTAATGTCCTTGCACTATTAATGTAAGCGTACTTGTGACAATAAAGATCATTATTATTATAGTCGCCACATTCCGGCGCCTGTTTGGGTACACAGAGGGAAAATTCAGAATGTCAGAATTACCTAACAGCACGTCTTTCGATACCTGTGGGCGGAAACCGGAGCACCCGGAGGAAACCCACATAAACACGGGGAGAACGTGCAGACTCCGCACAGTGACCCAAGCCGGCCATCGAACCCGCGTCCCTGGAGTTGTGAAGCAACAGCGCTAACCACTGTGCTACCGTGCCGCCCAAGTCTGCTGTATGATGGCAAAGCCTCAGCTATTAGCTTTGTCATTACTCCTGCCTAGGCTGACGCATGTTGGAGTGATCATTTACGTTGTGTTGGAGGTTGCATGGCAGTAATGCACCAATGTCCATTCGCAAGAGCCAAGAGACGCGTGACCAAAGGAGCAGGAATATTGCATACAAACTGCAGTGGAGAAGCTGGCCATTCTGTCCAAATGGTCCATTCTAGAGTTTGGGCACCACACAGCTATCTTCCTCTCTACTTCACCTCACCTTATCAACACGCAGAACCTGCCATGGCTTTGTCCCTTACACATTTACCTAACTTCCCCTCAACTGCATCCAAGGTGTTCCTATTCCTTGCAGCAGCGGGTCCCACATTCCCACCACTGTGTGGGTAAACCATCCTGCAGTTGGACTGGTTCTGGAGTTGATCTACGACCAACCGCGGCAAAACGTATCTCGTGTAGCTGAAGGGTGAGTGCCGTCCTCCATTCTGTTCTCATTTTGCTGCTGTCCCTGCAGATTTCCGACCTTACAGCAGAGCTCACGGACGAACGTTTTAAGGGGGATGTGGCCTGTCGAGTACTGGAGAGCGAGCGAGCTGAGAGACTGAAACTAGCGCAGGAGCTGAAGGACATGCAGGTGAGAAACGGTGCAACGTGGAATTGCACGATCTAAAAGCTATCAGTACTTTTGGTGTTTTCAATTATTCCCTTGTCAACTTGCAATAATTCTGTAACAAGTGGGTCTCGCTGCCTTGAATTTTTTGGCCACATTTTAATTTTATCCTGAGAAGTGTTTCTCGTAATATCACCAACCCAGTAAAATTAACTCTACTGTGAGGTTTTGAGACACTCTCTGGAATAATCTATGAATGAACTCGCCCACTGACATAAAGAAAATCCTAGAAATACTCAGCAGGTCTGGTGGTATCTGTGTAAAGAGAAGCAGAGTTGCTGATCCTTTAATCAGAAAGGTCCTGATGACAGCTCATTGGAGCCAGACTTCTCCAGTATCTTCTATTTTTATTGCGGGTTTCCAGCATCTGCAGTATTTTGCAGTAAAACCCTGAAATGCTGTCTAAGGGGATAGGTTTGTGTCAGTAAATATACTGCAGTATTCCTTCCACGTATGTTTGTCTCATTTTAACTATTTTTTCCTCCCACAGTCCAAAGATGTCCAGATAGGTGGATTGGCCATAGTCAAATTTCCCCTTATTCTCCAAAGATGTGCAGGTTAGGTGAGGTTACAGGCCTGGGACGGGAACGTGGGCCTAGGTAGAGTGCTGTTTCAGAGGGTTAGTGCAGACCCAATGGGCCAAATGGCCTCCTTCTGCACTGTAGGGTTCTATATGTTCCTTGTCCTCTCTTCTCGGCCAAGGTATTGCTAGCCTTCTGGGATCTGATGTCATTGGCCATTTCTGGGCACTGAGGGTTAGGTTCGTCGGTCACATAAATACTGGTGAGGAACAGTATAGGAACAGGGGTGGTTGGGGGGTGGGGTGGGGGGGGGGTGGGGGGGGGAGAGTTTCTGACCTCTGACCAGCCGCACATACAGCCCACAAAAAGGCCCCTTCCTCTCCATCATTTTAAGGCTGTGGCCTCATTAAGGGTCAGCGGGTAAGGTCCAGGGAGACGGACACATCGCACCCCATCCCTGCCGGTAGTGGAACCTGCGGGAAATGTGGCCAGGGCTGGCCTCTCTCACCCGTTTTTCACTTGTGCGTTTGCTTGTAGTAACATCGATTTCTAATTCGGCAGCAATGTTAATAATTATAAGCCACCTGCCACACAGTGAATAATTGAGTGGAGTTACGAGCGAGGAACAGGCTGACAGTTGTGTACTTTTCCCCGCCTTTTAGTTATGGGCTGCAAGCATTTGCAAAGCCGTGTGCGATTGGGATCTCGGACGGTAACCCCTTCACGGAAACCTTTTCTAATAAACCACACCATCTGTTGTCATTCTTGATGGTTCCTTCACTAATCAGGGCAGCACGGTAGCATTGTGGATAGCAAAATGCTTCACAGCTCCAGGGTCCCAGGTTCGATTCCGGCTTGGGTCACTGTCTGTGCGGAGTCTGCACATCCTCCCCGTGTGAGCGTGGGTTTCCTCCGGGTGCTCCGGTTTCCTCCCACAGTCCAACGATGTGCAGATTCGGTGGATTCGCCATGATAAATTGCCCTTAGTGTCCAAAATTGCCCTTAGTGTTGGGTGGGGTTACTGGGTTATGGGGATAGGGTGGCGGTGTTGACCTTGGGTAGAGTGCTCTTTCCAAGAGCCGGTGCAGACTCGATGGGCTGAATGGCCTCCTTCTGCACTGTAAATTCTATGATAATCTATGAGGTGAGAATGGTATATTTTGTCGATTAGCATTCCTGAGTTAGAGCTTTGTTTGGTGGAAGTTCAGATCTGAAATTGTGCGTGGGTTTCTGCGCACTTGTCTCAATTAGAATGTCACCTTTAAAATGAACGGATGGGATATTTGGTAGGGTATTCTGACCTTTGATCTTGTTCTCCTGAGACAATCCTGTCACCTGAGGGTCTGAATTTGCAAATGAGTAAATCTACAATTTGTGTGAAATCTAACCCATTCCATCAAATACGTCTCTGTGACATCCACCGGTGTGTCACAGCCTCTAGCACTTGACAGTGGGGCTCCCGTGGGTCTGGTTCATCCGCAGAATTTGTTAGGTTTGATTTCTGGTCCACAGTGTGTGAGTGAACCTTAGCTCGTGCAACAGTAAGTGTGGGAAAATTTGCCAGTTCTCCCACACCAAGTCCAGAAACCCTTGACAGAAACGCGCGTACAAGTACAAAATCAGATATGGAAATAATCCCCTCCAACCTCCGAACAGCCCACCTTGCTGACTCCTGTCGTCTAACCTTGCTGTCATATTCGCTGCTGGAACTGTCTCCCACTACTCAGGAGTAAACACTTTGAGATGAGGAAGGGATTGGAAAATGAAAAACATGTCCTTTTTATTATTCTCTTTTGTGTTTTTGTCTTATAATCACGCACTGGAGAATCGGCTCAGTGAGGGAGGCATTGGCCTCAGGAGAATCGGCTCAGTGAGGGAGGCATTGACCTCTCTTTGACTCGAGGGCAGCGGTTCACATCCAACCTAGATTGCTGGGTCCGACGTATAATGTGGTCTCAGTTTAGTCCCTCGTGAGAATGGGCCTAAAACACCAAACAAACACTGGGCGGTATTTTCCACTCTGGGCGTTCTGTATTCTCCAGCTGCACGGTCAAGTTTCTCTCCAGATAATCCGGCACTTCTGGTACTGCCTCCTGCACCTCCACCCATAAGACATAGATTTACATAGAATTTACAGTGCAGAAGGAGGCCATTCGGCCCATCGAGTCTGCACCGGCTCTTGGAAAGAGCACCCTACCCAAGGTCAACACCTCCACCCTATCCCCAGTAACCCAGTAACCCCACCCAACACTAAGGGCAATTTTGGACACTAAGGGCAATTTTTTATGGCCAATCCACCTAACCTGCACATCATTGGACTGTGGGAGGATGTGCAGACTCCGCACAGACAGTGACCCAAGCCGGAATCGAACCTGGGACCCTGGAGCTGTGAAGCAATTGTGCTAACCACTATGCTACCGTGCTGCCCCAAATAACATAGGAGACGAATTAAGCCATTCGGCCCATCGAACCTACTCAGCCACTCAATCAAGGTTGATATGTTTCTCATCCCCATTTTCCTGCCTTCTCCCCATAATTGCCAGGGAGAAGTGGAAGGGGACCATGCCAGTGGGCAGTGCCAGAGTGCCACGCAGCAGTGCCAGGGCACTGCCTGGGTATGTGTCTCTCCCAGGAGGTTTTACCTACTTCTGAGCCACCGGCCAGTTCCCTTGGACTGCTTAATATTTTTGAAAAGCAGTTGTAAACCTCGACGATGTGATGTCATGCCGGCGAGTGGGGAATTATATCATTGTGCGGGACTATATAGCGTGGAAGCCCGCTAACCATATTAAAATTTATTGCAATGTATTGAAATGAGGTTCCCGCCCAGCTCATTGTGTCACTGGTGAGGGGTGGGGACAATTGGCCCATTGTCACGTTGCACAAAGGCATTTCTCCAAACTTCCTCCTTTCTGTTATCATTACAGTCGCAAGTCAGGAACATACATGGTGTACAAAGGGAATCATCACGCATGTACAGGAAACTGGTCATTCTGGTCTGACCCAGTTTCGTCTGTTCCTGCACAACGATGTACACATAATCCTTACAGTGTCACGGGTTTCTAATAGTATGTGTGTGTGGGTTGTTATTAGCCGTTAACCTGGTGTCTGCTCATTCCAGGGGTGATGTTGTCTCTGCGGGGAATGCCGTTACCATGGCGAGTGTTGATGCTGTGGTAATTGTTCCTGCTGATTTGTTGCCTTGGTTGGAGAATGGTTGACCTCTGAGACTGAGGGCCATTCAGTTCCTTGTGCGCTCGGTCAGCTGCCTGCTGGGAGGGAAGCAGCTTCTCCAGTTGTACATAACGTGTCTGGGGTTACGCCGATATATCTGGTCGCTCATTTTCACTGTGTACGATTGAGGGGCAACTTCTCCACACAGGTCCCAAGCTGACTGACTTTCATTGAGAAAGTTTAAATGTTTGCACTGTGAGCGGCTCTGCAATTCTCAGCCCTGGCAATGATTTGGCAGCTTTGTCAAAGTGAAAATTGTCTTTCCATCATTTCACTTTGACTTTGTCTCTCACACCCGCTATCACATCCAGCTTCTCTGGCGTTTTAGCTATTGGAAGAGTTTGGGTGCAGCATGACATGAGTCACTGAACTTTTCCACACCTTTGTTAGGCCGGATTCTCCTCTCCAAGGTAGCCTGTGCTGGATCTACACGATTATGTGATGATCTCGTTGGCAATTTTCACTGCTGCCCTTTCCATCTGACTATGGATAGTGTGGAGGTGATCATAGAATTTACAGTGCAGAAGGAGGCCATTCAGCCCATCGAGTATGCACCAGCCCTTGGAAAGAGCACCCTACCCAAACCCACACCTCCATCCTATCCCTACATCTCCACCCTATCCCCGTAACCCCAACTAACCTTTTTTGGACACTGAGGGACAATTTAGCATGGCCAGTCCACCTAACCTGCACATCTTTGGACTGTGGGAGGAAACCGGAGCACCCGGAGGAAACCCACGCACACACGGGGAGGATGTGCAGACTCCGCACAGATGGTGCGGAGATGATGGGAATTGAACCTGGGATCCTGGTGCTGTGAAGCAACTTTGCTAACCACTGTGCTACCGTGCTGCCCGAGATGCTTCAGGCTGAATTTACCAATGATTTACCAAACAGTGGATTCTTTTTTTAGAAATAATAGTTTATTGAATATTACATATTTGACAAACATGAACTGAACTACAAGACATCTGCGAAAATTATTCGAACATGGTACATTTGTCACGTTAACAGCACAAGACATTAGAGATATAGAAAAATACCCAACAAGAACGACATCCAAATCCCCCTTGAATCCCCCCTAACCCCACCCATAAGCCATACCTCCCCCTCTAACAGCTGATGGTAATTAGCTCTTTGATGTGAGAGATAAATGGCTGCTTCCTCAGGTAGAATCCCTCCACCGACCCCCTGACGATGTACTTGGCCTTTTCCAGGGAAAAAAAATCCAGAAGGTGACCCAACCAGGCCGAGGCACTAGACAGAGAGGACGCTCCCTATCCAAGCAGAACCTGCCTTTGGGCCATCAGTGAGGCAATCCGCAGTCCACATCCCGGCGAGTCCAATATCCCGAAAATGGCCACCATCGGACAAGGATTCAGATCAATGTTAAGAACCGCGGACATGGCGTTAAAGAAGGAGACCCAAAAGCTGGATTCTTTACTCATGAACTGAGGGCCATTGTCACTGATCACAATATCAGGAATACCATAATGACTGAAATGTGTTTTGGGGCGTTCCATGATCTCACTGATGGTCGTTGCTGTCAACTTGTCGAGCATCCAAGTAGACTGAATTGTATTTGACAGTGATGAGATAAACAGTTCCAAAGAGAGTGAAGAGGTCTTCTTCAAGCTTCACTCATGGTCTCTCTGGAACATCATGGGCGGCTCTTCAGCTTGTTTAGCTCTATGTTCATTGCAAGCACTGCATTAGCTGATGATCCTTAATCTCATTGCTCATGGTTGGCCAGTAGAGACTTCTCTTGACTTCCTCAGACTAGACTTGATTCGTTGATGGCTTACATGGGTACACTTCAGCATCTCACTTCTCATCTCCTGAGTCAGCTTCTTGGAGTTAGAACACTGCTTTCTCCATGCTGGGCATGCTTCCTTTTTTATTGTGCAGTGTCTTGTGCAACATTTACATCCTGTACTCCAGCCAGAATCTTTCTGCTAGCCCTTCTGCAAATATTTATTCTTCCTTCTCTCCATTGTTTTGCGCTTGGAAGGCCTAAATTGCCTCTCGGCTGAATGCAAAAGCTCGTCAGTTCTCCCGTCAATACTCTGCGGCTAATGATTGACTGCTTCAGAGCTTCTGCACACATCAATAGCTTTCCTGTGAGTAAGTTCTTCTTTGCTTAGCAGACATGCTCTCACAGCGGGATCTCTTATTCCTAAGACAATCCAATCTCTGATCAGATCATCTCAAACTCACAAGATTCAGCTGGGCATCTTAATGCAATCACATACTGATCAATATTTCTCCCTCTTTGTAAACTCTGGTGTTGAACACGTAGCGTTTATAAGTATCATTAGTAGAGGGCTCAAAGTAGGTCTTGAACCTAAGGATTCTAAAATTTCACAAGCCTGGCTTTTCTGCACCTCAGTGAGGTCTAAGGTGCAATATCTCTTGTGTCACTCTTTCCCAGAGCTGATAGCAGAGTTACTATTCTTATTTTTTCAGGTTTCGTGTTTAACTCTGTGGAAATTTCATAGTTTTGCCATTTGGTGGAATTTTTAGATTTTTGCCCAAGTGTCATCTTGTGTGGGAAAAGCAGAGGGTAGCCTGCCATGGCATTGCTGGGTTTTTCTGCCTAATTTAAAACTCACTGACCCTCCCCATTACCATCATGGAACCCCCCCAACAGAACACCGCTCCCAATGGAATACCCACCCCACGCCCTAGCACCACTGCCTGGCTCTGCCCCCTGGCACTGCCCACGCAGCAGTGCCAGAGTACTTTAAAAGTTGGAATTCCCGTTATGTCATTGGCGGGGGTGGGCCAGAGACAATCGATCGGGAAAATCCCACCGGCGTAAAAGCCGTTTCGCCACTCCCATACTCCACCATTCCCGCCAGCAGGAGAGGAAAATCCCCCCCCTCCCATTGAGACTGGAAGAATTTTCCATCTATTTTCAAATCTACCTTCACCGCCATAGCGGCAGGTGCTGGAATATTCAGAGCCATACTGACTCGTCCAGTGACCAATGTCCCGAAAGTCATAGCTGCTGGCTCTCTTAGAGCTTTCAAAATCCACTCAATTTCAGCGACACATTCCTGACGCCAAGTTCCAATTGGTGGGTGACATGGCTTCTGCTCTCAAGGCTTTAAGCACCTGGGATGACTTCAGAGATCACATGACAGTGGCAGTGCTCCGCTCAATGGCGATGAGCTTCCAGTCATAAACCTCTGCCATCACCAAGATTGTCTATTTCCACCTCGGTAACATGGCCTGAATCCACCCATGCCTCAGCTCATGTTCTTCTGCCTTTGTAACCTCTGGACGCGACCATTCCAGTATATCCCTGGTCAGCCTCCGTAAACCTAAACTCCACTGCCCATGTACTAACACACACCAAGCCCATTCACCCATCAGCTCTTTCTTTGTGGACCTACATTGGCTCCTGGTTAAGCAATAGCAAAATTTGGTTCCAACTCCATCGACAAGTTTGCTGACGATACGACCATAGTGGGCCAGCTCTCGAATAACGACGAGTCCGAATACAGGAGGGAGATAGAGAACCTAGTGGAGTGGTACAGCGACAACAATCTCTCCCTCAATGCCAGCAAAACTAAAGGGCTGGTCATTGACTTCAGGACGCAAAGTACTGTACACACCCCTGTCAGCATCAACGGGGCCGAGGTGGAGATGGTTAGCAGTTTCCAATTCCTAGGGGTACTCATCACCAAAACTCTATCCTGGTATACCCACGTCGACAATACCACCAAGAAAGCACAACAGCGCCTACACTTCCTCAGGAAACTAAGGAAATTCGACCTGTCCACATTAACTCTTACCAACTTTTACAGATGCACCATAGAAAGCATCCTATCGGGCTGCATCACAGCCCGGTATGGCAACTGCTCGGCCCAGGACCGCAAGAAACTTCAGAGAGTCGTGAACACCGCCCAGTCCATCACACAAATCTGCCTCCCATCCACTGACTCCATCTACACCTCCTGCTGCCTGGGGAAAGCGGGCAGCATAATCAAAGATCCCTCCCACCCGGCTTACTCACCCTTCCAACTTCTTCCATCAGGCAGGAGATACAGAAGTCTGACAACACGCACGAACAGACTCAAAAACAGCTTCTTCCCCGCTGTTACCAGACTCCTAAACGACCCTCTTATGGATTGACCTCATTAACACTACACCCTGTATGCTTCACCCGATGCCAGTGTTTATGCAGTTACATTGTGCACCTTGTGTTGCCCTATTATGTATTTTCTTTTATTCCTTTTCTTTTCATGTATTTAATGATCTGTTGAGCAGCTCGCAGAAAAATACTTTTCACTGTACCTCGGTACACGTGACAATAAACAAATCCAATCCAATCCAATCCAATGCCTCATTTTAAAACCATTAACCTTGTTTTCAAATCCATCCATGGCCTCACCCTTTGTCTGGTACTGTAACCCACTGAGTTAATGGTGCTCGTCCAGTTCCAGCTTCTTGTGCTCCTTCAAAACTATCTCTTTGACCAACCGTTTGGTCACCTGTTCCGATATCCCCATATGTGACTCAATACCATATCTTATTTTATAGTGCGCCTAAGCATCTTGAACTTTTTATTATGTTGAAGGCGTTATATAAATAAAAGTTGTTGTTGAGCCTTTTCACCTTTGCTTTAATATGAAGGCCACATTAGTCTGCATCCAAACTACTAGTTATGGTCCATGTGTCTAATGATCTGTCAGTGCTTCATAAGTTTATTCCCAAATCTCTCAGGGAACTGCGATATTTATCGAATGCAAAGCAATTATTTTGGGCTGGCTAACTCGGGTTGCCATCTCGTTTGTGACAAATTTGAAGATTAAACTTGAGATATTATTTCTTGGAGATGGCCTGTTGTTCATCTGAAGGGAGGAAATGGCCAATCAAAGTACAGAGGGCACGATTCAACGGCCTGTTTGGGCGAGATCCTGATCAGCATATTTAAATGAGCTCATTAGGCATCGCCAGGGCAGCGTTTAGTACTAGTTTCCACAAACGTGGACCAGTTGTAATGGGACCTGGGGACCGGGGGGGGGGGGGGGGGGGGGGGGGGGGATGGGGGGGGGGGACACACGTCTCCCAGGCCATTAGAGACCCCCAATCAGTCGGAGAAAGTGCACGTTGGCAACGTGGCACCTCCTTTGGCTGGGTATCTTGGCACTGCCAGCCTGGCACCCAGGCAGTGCCAGATTTTCTGGGTGGTATTGCCAGGGTGCCAGAGCCACTGCCAGGGTGGCAGTGCCAAGGCACTTGGGTGCCAGGTAATCTTTTATAATCTTTATTATTGCCACAGATAGGCTTACATTAACACTGCAATGAGGTTACTGTGGAAATCCCCGCCATTCCGTCACGGGTACACAGAGGAAGAATTCAGAATGCCCAATTCACCTAACAAGCACGTCATTCGGGACTTGTGGGAGGAAACCGGAGCACCCGGGGAAACCCATGTAGACACGGGGAGAATGTGCAGACGGTGAACCAACCAGGAATCAAACCCAGGTTCATGGCGCTGTGAAGCAACAGTGCTTACCACTGTGTTACCGCGCCGCCCAGAATGTGAAAACTCCGCATGGACAGTGACGCGGGGCCGGGATCGAACCCGGGTCCTCGGTTCCCGTGAGGCTAACCATTGCGCCACCGTGCACTGACAGGTTAACACTGACAGAGATCAGGCCGGGAGGTGAGGGAATGTTCCCGGGGGTCTCCCCAAGGTTGGGTGGGGGCGGTGTTTGAAACAGGGCTGGGCTGAAAGGGCTGTGGGGGGGGGGGGGGGGGTTGTGGGGGGGGGGGGGGGGGAATATTGGGACTGCCAGACAAAATGGCGCCCCGATCTGCGAGGAGCCTTTCCTGCTGGGCTTGCCAGCAGTAAATGACACTAAATGCGGCCTCGGGGATGGGAAACTCCCCGAGGCCAAAAAAATGGCAAAGTACCGTTGAATAGCGGGGTGATTCTCAGCTCTGCAGCCGCTGGGAAACACGCGGGTCATCACACCCAAGGCCAGACACAGATTTATTTCTGGTTAAATCGCGCCGATAATATTTTGAGCTCAGTTTCGAGACCATTTTCATGCTCATCACAGACTGTTCTCTGTTATGCTACTGAATATGTTTCACTGCAATAGTGAGTCTGAATTACTGTGACTTAGGCCAAACAATATGTTGGTTTGATAATTAACATATCTTTTCTATTTTTCTGTGCGTGTTTTTGCCTCTTCTGTTCACAGAATAAGTATGAGAAGGTGGTGACAAATTTAAACTCTGTGGAGAAGCGGTTGGGGGAAGCATATCAGCAACTGCAGATGAGGGAGCTGGGCACTGCAGTGACAGGTAAAACAGCACAATGAGGTTTATAGAGACACACCTGCATTTATATAACACCATATCAGAAACATCACACACTGAGGTCCTTTATGTATATTAATGTAACGGCCATTCTCTGCCAGTTGTGTCCCATGGCAGCAATACATTGAATGTGGTCAGTCCAGTGGTGGTTCTCTATGTTCAGTTGGAAGAATTCTCTCTGCTGGGTCAGGAAATAGTCCATTTGGACTCCAGACTGGCACTCGATCTGATCATTAAAGCTGGCACTCTCCACTGCAGTATTGAGGGAGTGTTGCACCTTTAAGGCGTGACGAAAACAGGGGCCCTTGCCTGCTGGATCAGGTGGAGGCGTTAGGTCCACTTTGTGATGATGGACAAATGAGTTCTCGGTGCCCTGGCCGATGGTCCTGCCTCAATTAGAACCACTGCCACCTGGACACCTTGGTAGTGGCAGGTTGGCACCCAGGTGGCACTGCCAAGGTGCCAGGCTGGCACTGCCACAGTGTCTACACTGGCACTGCCAGGGTTCCTAGGTGGCACCAGCAGTGCCAGGGCACAACCCTGCCCAAAAGGCATGCGGTTGGTGATTCCCTGGGAGACCCCCCACCTGTGATGTTCAGTCTGGTCCCCGTTTGCTGGGACCAGTGCTGAATGTGCTTGCCTGAAGCAAAGGGATTGAATCCCAAAGCCTCAGGTACCTCAGTAATCTACATATTAGAGTGAGGCTTACTACTTCGCTCTAATATGCAGATTTGCCAAAATGTGATCCCTCCCATTGTGGATGGAATTCGCCTTGCAACATCTCGCGAGATTGCGTTGGGTCTCACGAAGCGTGACTAGCCGGGTAGATCCCGGGAGCGGGGTCTCCCAACTTTCAATGGGCACGCTGCACCGTGGTGAGCTGCTTTTCCGGGGCAGTGTGGCCGTTGGATCGCGCCCTTTGTTTCGCTCTCCACATTTGCTGCCTGACCCGCTGACTTTTCCAGCATTTTCTGTTTTTATTTCAGATTTCCAGCACCTGCAGTATTTTGCTTTTACTATCATACCTGGTAGGCTTCTGCCGCCTCAGCCATTAGGAATTATTACGACACTTATGTTTGTGCTCCTTCACACCTGATCTTCTGATGTTTTCATGCTGTCTCCTATTATTTTTAGAGGAGGAGTGGAAAATGCGCTATGATTGCACCTTGCTGGAAATGGAGTTTCTCAGGAAACGTGTCCGTACATTTGAGGAAAGGATCGATTCAGAATTGCAGATCAGAAAGGATCTGGAACAGAAGGTAAAGGACCTGGATTTTGAGGGGAAAGGTTATCAACCTGGAGGGTTCTTCTCTTCTGTCACCATTTCCCGCTCTTTTTGCCGTTTCCTTTGCGGGGTTCCGTCAAAGGAAATCCCCTTCAGTTTATCAAGGCAGTGGGTTACAACACCCAACAATATTCCCTATTTTTCCCATTTATTTTGAGCAAGACACCGAATGCTGCCGGGATGGGGAAGAATATTTGGGAGAAACTAAACTACAATGGAGCCTTCAAATTTGACCCGAATGAAGGACACCCCCCAAGGGTCATGGAAGTGTGTGTCATTGCCATTTTAAAACTTCATTCATAAGGTTAACAGATCCCCTTCCTGAAAGGGCATGATTGAACCAGGTGGGTCATTATGGCAATCAGCAATGGTTTCATTCGACTTTTTAAGCCCACATTTTTTTATTGAATTTAAATATCACGATCTGCTGTGGTGGGATTTGAACCTGGGTCTCTGGAATATCAACACTGGGTCTCTAGAATACTAAGCTGGTGACATTATGCCACCACCACTTTCCTGCAGGTCAAAGTCCCTTTGCTTTTAACGCAGAAAGTGCAGAGGATACTGGAAGTCTGCAGCGGGATTTGGATAGGCTAAGTGAATGGGCTAGGGTCTGGCAGATGGAATACAATGTTGACAAATGTGAGGTTATCCATTTTGGTAGGAATAACAGCAAAAAAGATTATTATTTAAATGATAAAATATTAAAACATGCTGCTGTGCAGAGAGACCTGGGTGTGCTAGTGCATGAGTCGCAAAAAGTTGGTTTACAGGTGCCAGGCTGGCAGTGCCAAGATGATTAAGAAGGCAAATGGAATTTTGTCCTTCATTGCTAGAGGGATGGAGTTTAAGACTAGGGAGGTTATGCTGCAACTGTATAAGGTGTTAGTGAGGCCACGCCTGGAGTATTGTGTTCAGTTTTGGTCTCCTTACTTGAGAAAGGACGTACTGGCACTGGAGGGTGTGCAGAGGAGATTCACTAGGTTAATCCCAGAGCTGAACGGGTTGGATTACGAGGAGAGGTTGAGTAGACTGGGACTATACTCGTTGGAATTTAGAAGCTTGCGGAGGGGGATCTTATAGAAACATATAAAATTATGACGGGAATAGATGCGGGCAGGTTTTTTCCACTGGTGGGTGAAAGCAGAACTAGGGGGCATAGCCTCAAAATAAGGGGAAGTAGATTTAGGACTGAGTTTAGGAGGAACTTCTTCACCCAAACAGTTGTGAATCAATGGAATTCCTTGCCCTGTGAAGCAGCAGAGGCTCCTTCATTAAATGTTTTTAAGATAAAGATAGATAGTTTTTTGAAGAATAAAGGGATTAAGGGTTATGGTGTTCGGGCCGGAAAGTGGAGCTGAGTCCACAAAAGATCAGCCATGATCTCATTGAATGGTGGAGCAGGCTCGAGGGGCCAGATGGCCTACTCCTGCTCCTAGTTCTTATGTTCTTAAAAGGCAATGATGTGAATAACTAGTCAACCTGCTTTTAGAGTTGGTTGAGAGGAACATCATAGAATTAATGAATCCCTACAGCACAGAAGGAGGCCATTCAGCCCATTGAATCTGCACTGACCCTCTCTACCCAAGCCCACTCCCTGCCCTATCCCAATAACCCCTTAACCTAACCTACACATCTTTGGGCAATTTTAGCATGACCAATGCACCTAATCTGCACCTTTTTGGACGGTGGGAGAAAACTGGAGCACCCGGAGGAAACCCACGCAGACACTGGGAGAACATGCAAACATTCCCTGGCTGGAACTGAACCCGGGTCCCTGGCGTTGTGAGGCAGCAGTGCTGACCACTGTGGCACCCTGTCATCAAGCTTCTAATGGTGTCTTATCTCAATGTAATTGGTTCAGTGTGACTGCCAGTCGGGATTGTTGTCCGAGACTGACGCTCGAGCAAGCTCCTCAAAGCGGCTGAAATGAGCGGTGATTAGAAGGGAGATTTATTCACGTTTGTTGGTCAGCTCCGGTTTTCATTTCTGTGGCCTGGTCAGCTTACAGATCTTCAGGGAAGCTACGAGAGCACCAAGCGGAACGTTCAGCAGCTGAGGAGAAAGAGCAAGTGTTTGACCTCTGAACTGGAGGACACCAAGGTACTGATGGAAAGTCAGCAAAGCCGAAACCATGAGTTGGAGAAGAAACAAAAAAGGTAGGATTGACCTCCAGAGGAACAGGTGCTGGTTATTAGTTTGGCTGCTTGATCTGATCCAGCGTTTTTCTTTCACTGTGCTACTTGGAGCTGATACCCTTGGCCGCAGCCTTTGTCCCGTGTTATGCAGTGTTCTTCACCAACTCACCATGGCTACACGAGGCACGTAGCCGTCTCGCTCTCCCGTAAACGAATGGTCGCACGCATGTGCTGGAAAATATCGCTCACAGAACAGTTCATGATACTGCTGCATGTTGTGCACGAGATATCAGTGAATCCCCTTCATCGCTTATCAGATATAGATTGATCCACTGTCCTCAACCCTTTTCCTTTCTAACTTGATTAGGATGTGCCCAAGATTAATACTTTTATACGGGCTCCCCTGCATTCTTCAACACTTAGTGAGTTCACAACTGCATTGGGTACATTATCAATCACATAGAAAATTTTTTGCGGCCATTATGATTTTTTTCATTGACTTTCTGGCCCCCTCGCACATCGCTCTTTTGATAAACATGGTAGTCAGACCCACCCTTGGTTCATTGTCTCCCTTCCATTCTGCGGCCAATAGTTGGAGTTCTAATTTAAAGGTAGAGACGCTAAACATTTGCCAGTGGAGTCGGAAACAATTTCCTGGCCACCTCTGGATACCTAGAATCATTATTATTAATTCTATTGTATTGCTGTTCTCCTCTATTATACTCTGAAGAACCATCCTGAAAAGATTTCTGGATCTGAAGTTCTTCCAACCAGTGGACTTGATTTAAAAAAGTTACATTTATTGAACCTCTTTCACAATTTTAGGATGTACCGTGGTGCTTGGCAAATGAAGTACAGCCACTTTCGTAGTGTAGGCAAATACGGCAGCCAATTTGTGCATGGCTAAATGCCTGGGACAGAAGAGAGAGACAACGACAATTAAACTGTTCTAGTGCTGCTGGTTGAGATTATTGCTGCTCATGAGACGAGGAGAACTTCCTTTACTCTTTATATAGCGGGCGGCACGATAGCACAGTGGTTAGCACTGTTGCCTCATAGCGCCAGTGACTCGATCTCAAGTCTGACCTTGGGTGGCTGTCTGTGTGGAGTTTGCACTTTCTCCCCGTGTCTGCGTGGGTTTCCTCCGGGTGCTCCGGTTTCCTCCAACAGTCCAAAGATGTACAGGTTAGGTGGATTGGCCATGATAAATTGCCCCTTAGTGTCCAAAAGGTGAGGTGGGGTTACTGGATTATTGGGATAGGGTGGGGAAGTATGTCTAGATAGGGCAGGGGAGTGCGCCTAGGTAGGGTGCTCTTTCAGAGGGTCGGTGCAGACCCGATGGGTAGAATGGCCTCCTTCTGCCCTGTAGGAATTGTATGATATCACGGGATATTTTATGTCCACTTGAGAGGACAGATGGGGCCTCAGTTTTAACAACCCCACCGGCAGAGCAGATCTCCCTCGTTATTACACAGGAGTGGCAGTTGAGTTTATTTGGGCAATCCTGGAGTGAGTCTTCAACTCACGATCTTCTGCCTCGCCAGGTGGGTCTGCCACTACTGATCTTAGGCGAGCCTAAATTTTCACATTCTAATACATTTAATTTACGATTGGATTGGATTTGTTTATTGTCACGTGTACCGAGGTACAGTGAAAAGCATTTTTCTGCGAGCTGCTCAACAGATCATTAAGTGCATGGGAAGAAAAGGGAATAAAAGAAAATACATAATAGGGCAACACAAGGTATACAATGTAGCTACATAAGCACTGGCATCGGATGAAGCATACAGGGTGTAGTGTTAATGAGGTCAGTCCATAAGAGGGTCATTTAGTAGTCTGGTGACAGTGGGGAAGAAGCTGTTTTTGAGTCTGTTTGTGCATGTTCTCAGACTTCTGTATCTCCTGCCCGATGGAAGAAGTTGGAAGAGTGAGTCAGCCGGGTGGGAGGGGTCTTTGATTATGCTGCCCGCTTTCCCCAGGCAGCGGGAGGTGTAGATGGAGTCAATGGATGGGAGGCAGGTTCGTGTGATGGACTGGGCGGTGTTCACGACTCTCTGAAGCTTCTTGCGGTCCTGGGCCGAGCAGTTGCCATACCAGGCTGTGATGCAGCCAGATAGGATGCTTTCTATGGTGCATCTGTAGAAGTTGATAAGGGTTAATGTGGACAGTGAGCTTAAGTGAGCTTAATCACTTTTAATAAACAAACATTGGAATTCGTAATTTCACCTGAAAGAATCTACAGTCACTTGGATCAGCAAACAAACTGTGAAATGCAGTATAATGGAAGATTGTGAAATTATTCATGCAGCACAAATCCAGTCATGTTTGCCTCAGTCTTTTGTCAATAGAGAGAGTGAAATAGCAAGCAATTATCTTTTAACACTCTACACAGATTTAAAGGATAGAAGTTTTAAATGCCTTGACATATAGACAGTTGCTTTTGACACTTTTGACAGTTCTTCTTGAAAGTTTTATGTACATTCATTCCCACTTTTAACAATCCCAATGGGCACTTTAGTCTCCGCCCCCCCCCCCCCCCCCGCAAAGGGCAGCTTACTCCCCCCAAAGGTGCCCTGGGAATATATCCAAAGAAGAACCCTCCCTCTGCAAAAGGATACCCACATCTCCAAAGGTCTTAACAAAGTTGAGGCCTGCTCCTACACATGTTGTATTCTCACTCTTAGCGAATAAAAATCAGACATGACAGGAGGCAACTGCAGTTTTATTTTGCAGCTGCCTTGGTGAAATGCAGATGCACAAATCCCAATCTGGACCCATTGCCAGCCGTGTGAAAATGGTAGCTGCCATGTTCAGATGGAGGACTTCCATATTTCGGCCTCTTCTGCCATTTTTGCAATGGAGGAGAGTGTCTCCATCATTATGCGTAATATTTGGCTAATGGTAAAGTTCTTAAAAGTGTGGATGAGCAGAGGGATCTAGGTGTCCATGTACATAGATCCCTGAAAGTTGCCACCCAGGTTGATAGGGTTGTGAAGAAGGCCTATGGAGTGTTGGCCTTTATTGGTAGAGGGATTGAGTTCCGGAGTCGGGAGGTCATGTTGCAGCTGTACAGAACTCTGGTACGGCCGCATTTGGAGTATTGCGTACAGTTCTGGTCACCGCATTATAGGAAGGACGTGGAGGCTTTGGAGCGGGTGCAGAGGAGATTTACCAGGATGTTGCCTGGTATGGAGGGAAAATCTTATGAGGAAAGGCTGATGGACTTGAGGTTGTTTTCGTTGGAGAGAAATAGGTTAAGAGGAGACTTAATAGAGGCATACAAAATGATCAGGGGGTTGGATAGGGTGGACAGTGAGAGCCTTCTCCCGCGGATGGAAATGGCTGGCACGAGGGGACATAACTTTAAACTGAGGGGTGATAGATATAGGACAGAGGTCAGAGGTAGGTTCTTTACGCAAAGAGTAGTGAGGCCGTGGAATGCCCTACCTGCTACAGTAGTGAACTCGCCAACATTGAGGGCATTTAAAAGTTTATTGGATAAACATATGGATGATAAGGGCATAGTGTAGGTTAGATGGCTTTTGTTTCGGTGCAACATCGTGGGCCGAAGGGCCTGTACTGCGCTGTATTGTTCTATGTTCTATGATGACATTTTAGATCATAGTATCACCAAACGATTCATAAAATGACCATGGGCCATAACATCCAAACTCCAGGGAATCATATTTGGGTGGTACCCAAGGATACATGGGAGCACCCCTCTCCAGAAGTAAGGTTTGCAGGGCACAGAAGAGCAAACTTCCTTTGGGCAATTGCCCTGCACTAGGAGGCATCCAGAAATTGTGACATAAATAGCAAACTTCAGATGGTTCCGACTGGGTTACATCAACAGTTACCCAGAAGAAGTTAGGAGAATTAAAAGCTCTTCTAACTTCTGGGTAACAATTGTACAGACCCACGGGACTCCCCCAACACCTCCAACTATTCACCCATACTGGGGTCACGGTGCAACCCCCAACTACTTTCCCTGCCCCTCCCCTCACCTGGCCTCCTCCCCCCTAGGAAATTCCAACTCCTGTTGACAGGAACCCCCCAAACTATGGGGATTCTCCCACCCCCACAGGGACTCTCCAACCTCCAACAAATTCCCCACGCCCAACCAAGGCCCGACCCGGCCTGACCCCTTAACAATCCTGAGGCGCGACCCAAACCAATAACTCCAACCGAGGCCAGACTTGATTTTACAACCCCCCCCCCCCCCTCCCGCCCAGTGATAATTACTGCAGTGATGTCAGAGAGTGGGTGGAGCTGGGCTGTCTGTCAGCTTTTTACTTTTGCTTTAGGCTTTTTGCTGCAGGGTGTGTTTGGTTTCATTTTAGTTTTGGAGAAGCTGCAATCACAGCAGGATGTGTGTGAATCTCTGCAAGCTTAGAATGTCCATTTGCTGATTTCAACGTGGTAATTGCTCTCAATGGTGAATTTAAACCTGATCTTTGTGTCAAAAGGATCTTTTGTCTTCTGAATGTTGTTTGGGAATCTATTAAGGATTACTTAGTGTTGTATTCTTTGGGGGTTGTATTTGAATTAATGGTTGCTAATATGTTCACTGTATGTTTTAAAAAGGTTAACTTGAGTTCATAGAATAAACATTGTTTTACTTTTTAAAAAAATTCCATTTCTGCTGTACCACACCTGTAGAGTGCGCCGTGTGCTCCCCATACCACAATCTAGTAAAAGTTGTGGGTCAGGTGAACTCCATGATACACTTTGGGGTTCTCTAAACCCTGGCCCATAACAATATAATAATATTTATAATAATCTTTATTGTCACAAGTAGGCTTACATTAACACTACAATGAAGTTACTGTGAAAATCCCCTAGTCGCCACATTCCGGCACCTGTTTGGGTAGACAGAGAGAGAATTCAGAATGTCCAATCCACCTAACAAGCACGTTTTCCGGGACTTGTGTGAGGAAACCGGAGCACCCGGAGGAAACCCACGCAGGCATGGGGAGAATGTGCAGACTCTGCACAGTCAGTGACCCAAGCCGGGAATCGAACCTGGGACCCTGGCACTGTGAAGCAACAGTGCTAACCACTGTGCTGCCGTGCTGTCCAGAACTATACATAATAAAAAGTTACTTGTGCTATAGTTTCAAATCTGGGGCGGGATTCTCCATCTCCCCGCCGGGTTGGAGAATCGCCGGGGGGGGGGGTGGCGTGAATCCCGCCCCGCCACTTCACGCTGGCAGCTGAATTCTCCGGCGCCGGTCTTTGGGCGGGGGCGGGGATCACGACGCGCCGGTCGGGGGCCATCGGCAACGGCACCCCCCCGTAATTCTCCGGGCCCCGATGGGCCGAGCGGCCGCCCGTTTTCGGCCAGTCCCGCCGGCATGAAATGGTCCTGCTCCATCCCGGCGGGACCTGGCTTGTCGGCCGTCTACCGGGGTCCTCGGGGGGGGGGGGGGGGCGCGGGGGATCCGGGGGGGGGCCCCCTCGGTGGCCTGGCCTGCGATCGGGACCCACCAATCTGCGGGCGCGCCTGTGCCGTGGAGGCACTCTTTCGCTCCGCGCCGGCCTCTGTAAGGCTCCGCCATGGCCGGCGCGGAGAAGAAACCCCTTGCGCATGCGTAGGACGCACCGGCAGTTCTTCCCATGCGCCAGTCCACGCCGGCGGTTCTGCACATGCGCCAACTTGCGCACTCCCACGGCGGTCCTTTGGCGCCGGTTGGCACGACGCCAACCCCTCCGGCGCCGGAAGTGATCCTGCAACCTCCGGTGACCCGACGCTGGAATGGTTTGCGCCACTCTTGGAGCTTGCGTCGGGCCATCGTGCCAAGTGCGGGAGAATCCCGCCCCTGGCGTCTGCAGTTTATTGGGCTCAGCCAAGGATCTTGGGTATTTTACATCAAATCTAATTTCACCTGTATTGCGACTCTGGGTCAAACGGGGCTGGGATTGACCACATACTAACTGATTGTGTCGTGACAATGTTCATAACAATTGATTCTAATGCACTCACCCATTGCAGTTTTGATAATGATAATAATCGCATATTGTTACAAGTAGGCTTCAATGAACTTACTGTCTGGCCAACAGAACTGACCTCTCTCAATTCATTGAGAGAGTGGGACAGAGAGAGAGAGACGTGTTTTGAAAATTGGTTTTGGATCTGGTTTGAGTTGAAATTGGTGATTAATACCATTAAACCTGGACCTTTCCCTCACATCCTTCACCAATGGCTCCTGGTACTATTTACCAAGAGAACCTCAGGGGAAAACCTGACTCTAATTTATTCTCATTGTATTTATTTCGCTTGTGGTTCATTTTCACTGACCAGGTTCGACATGGAGCTGGCTCAAGCGCTCGGGGAAGCTGCCTTTGAGAAGACCCTTCGTGAAAAGGTTACACAGGAAAACCAAATGTTGCGGACTGAACTTTATCGAACACAGCATAATTTGCAGGTGAGACACAGACAAACTGGGGCTGATTTAGCACAGGGCTAAATAGTTGGCTTTTAAAGCAGACCAAGGTAGGAGAGCAGCAGGGTTCAATTCCCGTAACAGCCTCCCCGAACAGGCGCCGGAATGTGGTGACTGGGGGCTTTTCACAGTAACTTCATTTGAAGCCTACTTGTGACAATAAGCGATTTTCAGATTACAGCATGATTCCTTTAACCGTCCCAGCAACTTGAATCTTTCGATATATACATATCGGTCATCATGTGTATGAAACACAAATGCTCATGTCATTTGAGTTTGAAGTACACCCCATCTGAGTGAACAAATCTTCGATGAACGGCATCTTTCCATCTGCTGAGAGCTGTACTCTCTTTGTCTCTTACTTGTTAAGTTATTCTCTTCTTCCTCTTCCATGGCTTTCCTTGTGGATGAGACAAATGATGAGACAAAAGAGTAATCAGGATCTCTAATACATTACTCTACAAAAACAAGCTACTGGAAAAACATGTGTTCCTCTCCTTTCTCTGGAGGGATCCTTTGCTTCTACTTGGGATGTCTGATGTCTGTGCATGTGTAATGGAGGGGGAGAAAATGGTAGACTGTCTGTCTCGTGATGTCTGCCACTCATGCACTTGCTCACAGCGCACCAGCCTCAGGTCCTAACTTACACCAGTGAATGATGTATGAGCAACTATGTGATGGAGGTCCTGCCTATAGTGAAACAAAGACCCCACCACATACAACATCCACACTGATCATGAGCAGTTGCCTTTCCCAGATAGAGGGAGCACTAATCATTTGTCTGCACATTTGTAGCCAATTATAAGAATGTTGCTTAAATCCTTGGACGGTTCAATAAATTCCTTGCACCTTTAAAAAAAAAAATTTAGAGTACCCAATTCATTTTTTCCAATTAAGGTGCAATTTAGCTTGGCCAATCCACCTACCCTGCATATCTTTGGGTTGTGAAGGCGAAACCCACGCAAAGACGGGGAGAATGTACAAACTCCGACCCAGAGCCGGGATCGAACCTGGGACCTCGGCGCCATGAGGCAGCAGTGCTAACCACTGCACCACCGTGCTGCCCGCCCATGCACCTTCTTAATCCCTTACTTTTCTATTTACACACCACTTCACAGCACATCTCCGGTCACATGGTGGCCAATTTGGGGATTTCTGTGATAAGCTGTTCTGAGTTTAATGGCGTTGGGTGGCCGGTTAGCTTGGTTGGATTGAGATATGGAGCAACGCCAACAGCGTGGGTTCAATTCCCGTACCGCCTAAGGTTATTCATGAAGGCCCCACCTTGCCCCTCACCTGAGGTGCGGTGATCCTCAGGTTAAATCACCACCAGTCAGCTCTCCCCCTCAAAGCAGAAAGCAGCCCATGGTCACCTGGGGACTTCCATTTTAATTTCATTTGTGTGGTTGCAGGAACAAAGATATCATGAATTAACAGATCAAAGAGAATTGTTTGGGCCCCATATATTACAAAAGTTGCATTGTGGGGGTGTTGGTGGTGTCATTGGCCTCGTAATCAGAGATTCAGGACAAGATCTGGGGACCCGGTTCAAATCCCACCAAGGCAGATGGTGAAATTTGAACTCAATAAAAATCTGGAATTAAAAGTCTATTGACGATCATGAAACCAGTATTGCTTGTTGTAAAAACCCATCTGGTTTACTAATGTCCTTTTGGGAAGGAACTGTGCCCTACTTATGACTATTAAAGGCTCTCTGAAATGGAGGGCAATAAGGGATAGGCAATAGATACTGAAATCGAAAAAAACCAGGAGTGTACATTCTGTAATTCCTCGATCTGGCCATGATGGAATACGTAAAAGTAAATGAAAACACGTTTGGTGTTTTAAGGTTGCTTACTCTGAACTGTTCATGTTCTGATGGTCAGTTTTTATATAATTAAAGAGAGATTGGTTTTATTGTCTATCATATCTAGCATTCACATAACTCACTTATGTGAATGCTAGATATGATAGACAATAAAACCAATCTCTCTTTAATTATATAAAAACCCATTCCATCATGCAATGGGGAAAGTATGTCAATAAATCAACATCCACCTCTATGACTGAAATATTGAGCGTGATGAGCATGGATTGGATATGAGAGAATCCTTACTGTCAAGAGAGGGAGGGGGAATCAGAAAGAGAGTAAAACTCAGCCACTCTTCCCACACAGTATCTGCTCCCTCTCTCGGGGAGACGGTGTGGAATAGTGTTAATGTCACTAGTCTCGTAATCCCGAGACCCATTGGTTGAAATCCCACCGCGGCAGCTGGTGGAATTGAAATTCAGTTGATAAACCTGGAATATAAAAGCTAGCCTTGGTAATGGTGGCCATTGCAACTATCGTTGATTGTTGTAAAAACCCATCTGGCTTGGCTAATGCCTTTTTGGAAGAAAGACTGCCACTCTTGCCTGGTCCATGTGACTCCAGTTCCATAGTCATGAGGTGAATCTAAACTGTCCTCTGATATGGCTGAGCACTGAATGTTAGGAGCAACTACTGACGGGCAACAACTGTTGGCCTTGCAAGCGCCTGTCTCATCCCATTGAATAAAAAGAATGATAAGTTGGTTCACATGCACAGTAGCATTGTGGTTAGCACTATTGTTTCACAGCTCCAGGGTCACAGGTTCGATTCCCGCTTGGGTCACTGTCTGTGCGGAGTCTGCACGTTCTCCCTGTGTCTGCGTGGGTTTCCTCCGGGTGCTCCGGTTTCCTCCCACAAGTCCCGAAAGGCATGCTGTTAGGTGAATTGGACATTCTGAATTCTCCCTCGGTGTACCCGAACAGGCGCCGGAATGTGGCAACTAGGGGCTTTTCACAATAACAGTGTTGCTGTAAGCCTACTTGTGACAATAATAATAATAAAGATTATTACATAAGATATCTTAACAATAATATTGTCACTTGAACTGCGCAGCAATTTCCAGAATTTACCAAGTTAACTGAAGTTACCAAGGAAGTGACTGCCGTTTTTTTCCTCTTGTTTGTTAGGGAAAAGAATTGGAGGTCACAACGCTAAATCAGAAAGCAGCAGAACTGAAAGTGGAACTGGGTGACCTCACATCTCGTGAGCCGCAGGGTCAGGAGACTGTGGCTCAGATAAAGAAGCAGCTCCGACACTTGGAGGCTACCACGAAGCAACAGAGTAAAGAGAACAATGAACAAGCGGGAACGATTGAAAAACTGGAGCAGGTCAGCCAGCGCCGGATCACCCAACAACCAGGGCTGCCGAGCCATGTCTTTTAACTCATAACTTTTCCTTCCCCAATCGAAAGTGAGCGGCAACAGGCAGAGGACATCAGAATGAGGCCCCTAACCCAACTCTCCATGTTCAGAGTCACCGCCGGGGATGCTGTGCAGTGATCAACAGCAGGGACTTAGGCCAATTTTACTACCCCCCCCCGCTTACATTTTCTCTGCTCTGCTCTCCCCCACCCCACACCCCCCCCTCAGCTGGTACCCAGCGTGGTTGTCTGTCAGTTATTTGGTCACTTGACTGGAGGCTCCGATCAGGATGTCCTGCTGTTACCTTCCCCCTCAGGACGGCAAAGCATTCGGCTGGGAAACACATGAGAAAACCTGAGCCTCCAGTCAAGAGCCAGGTGGAGGCCATTCAGCCCACTGAGTCTCTTCCGCAATTCATATCTCAATCCCATCTTTCATTTCCTATCCGTTGATACCGTTACCTAAAAGAATGTCGCAATCTCTGTTTTGAAGTTTTCAATTGACTTCCCCCAGCCTCAACAGCTTTTTTTTTGGGGGGGGGGGAGGGGTCGGCGCAGACTAGATGGGCCGACTCGATGGGCCGAATGGCCTCCTTCTCACTAAGGATTCTATGAGGTGTCTATGAGATTGCCAGCGCCCACTGTCTAGGCTGCTTGACTGAGGTGTCGGAGGGCTAAAGGCAGCAGTTTAAACCCCTCAATAAAATGAGTCAGGCGAGGAGAGTGGGTCGCACAATGTGTCTTCCACAGCTGCACTGTGGCCTCGTGAGTTCTTACAGCTGTATAAGTACCCATTAGTTTTCGCTGAAAACCTCTAGATTAAACTCCAGCTTTGCAATATTCTCCCAACCCATCTTCCATTGTCCGGGATGCATGTCGGAGGAGGTAAGGAACCTCCCGGGGCTGGTTGCCACGCTCGGCCTTGTCAGCATGTACCGGGAGCGAGCCTTGTTAAGATTAGATGAAAAGGGCAATGAATTGATCTCCACGCCCAGCTAAAAGAAAACACTCAGCTTGCGTTATATTCCAGAAATTACACTTTCACTGAGGACCGATAATATAGAAAAAAGTTTAATTTGAAGAGCTACTGAATCACACAGTTTATAGAGCTTACTTGTTGCTTCTAATGCCAACTAATTCCGTGTGGTAAAAGACTGCTGAAGAGCACGAATTATAACTTAGAGGCACGGCCATCTTCCCAAGGGCAATTGTGGGTGGGCAATAAATAAACGGTGGCCATGCCAGTTACACCCACATCCCGTCAACAAATGTGAACATTTACATTCTGTGTCCTGATTATATTTTTATAAATGTGCATTGGCAGAAATATTGCATGTTCGCAGTGTTGCTGAATGTTTCTCTCTTTATTTGGCTCTGAATATGGCGGTCAATATGGTCGCCTTCCTTAATTCTAATTGCATTTGCTCTAGAGTCGCCAGGTATCTTTCGATACCGCCACAAGGTTCAAACCGAATACTGATCAAAGACTCGATACACCAGTTAGTTAGTTCAAAGTCAAATGCTTATTTATTTACACACACAGTTAAATATACTCATGGAAAATACTACAGACTAAACTATCACTACTGCTGAAGCCTATACTTAGCTTCGGGCGCCCACTCAGTCAGAGGAACATTGGCCGTTGTTCGGTTCTGAGGTTGCTGGGGTCGAAGTGGTGAAGGGGAACAGCTAAGGTCGTCTGTCTGGTAGCGTGCGTTGACCTTGGACTTACTTGTTCTGGTGCAGCTGTTGGACAGGTCTCTCCTCGGTGAGAGCCGGGTCCAAGAGAACAATTTTCTCTTTGGGGGGCTCCTTCTTATAACCAAGGGGGCTTCGCGCTCTTTTGGGCAGGCCTTGAACTTGGCCCCAATCAATTGGGCCGTTTCTTGATCATTCATATTGAACTCATCCAATAAAGGGGTGGGTGCCCTGATGGCTGGGCATGTCCTAGGTGCCCGCTGGCCTGCTTTGTTCCGGTCTCCTCTGGCGCCGGGGTGTCTGCCTTAGTATCGGTTACTCAAATGTTGCTCTTTTGTTCCCGGAGATGGGCCATTAGTATGCTAATGGGCCACAGTTTTGGTCTTGTCTGGGAGCTGCGGCTCCAATATGCAGACAAACCCTGAACCTGCTTGTTTTCTCAGTATTGTCCATTTTCCATGCAAACTTTGCAAAGTGTCCATTTTGTAATCGGGAAGTGGCCGTCCCAGATGGCTACAGCAACTCACGTGTTATTATTGTAACTAAACAATTTGGAATGTTAGGAACATAGGAACAGGAGTAGGTCATAGAATTTACAGTGCAGAAGGAGGCCATTCAGCCCATCGAGTCTACATCGGACTTTGGAAAGAGCACCCTACTTAAGCCCACACCTTCACCCTATCCATGTAACCCAGTAACCCCACCTCACCTTTTGGACACTAAGGGACAATTCAGCATGGCCAATCTGTCTAACCTGCACATCTTTGGACTGTGGGAGGAAACCGGAGCCCCCGGAGGTAAGCCGCGCAGACAACGGGCAAACTCTACACAGTCACCTGAGGCCGGAATTGAACCTGGGTCCCTGGCGCTGTGAGGCAGCAGTGCTAACCACTGTGCCACCGTGCCTCCTCTTCCTCCCTTCAATGGGATCATTGCTGATATTTATCCTCACTGTATCCAACTCATATCGAATCCTCCTTTTAGCCTCTCCCTCCCTTTTCTCCAACCCTTGGATGATTGTTGGTTGCGAAGAGTCATTTTCTACATTCACATGGGAACACAACCACTTTGACGAGAGATCACAGTTCCTCTTGGCCCCCCAGTACAGAGGCAACACTTTCAGGAGGTGGGTTGAGGGGGAGGGGGTGGAATGACAGAAAGGGAACAGGAAAAATCACTTTAATCTGGAACATGTTGCTTGATGAAATGTTTATGATGTGTCTTGATGTTGCAGTATTACTTGCCTGCATTTTTAACAGACTATATTACCTCTCTGTTTTGTTGTAATTCCCCAGTAAGTTTCTTTCTCTGTTTCTCATCTCAGCCATCGTTTCACTTGTTGTTTGTCTTGTTTTCATTCTTTTAATTTTGCTCTTACTGTTTCTGAATATTAATTTTTCATTCTCCGTCCCTTTTATTTCCTCTGCCTCCATCTCTTTGTCATTCCCTCCATCTTCCTGTTTTCCACTCCCCCCAACTTCCTCCCTGTCACCTCTCATTCCTCTCCGACCCCCTCTTCTTCTACTTCTCCTCTTTCTCTACCTTCTGTCTTCTCCCACTGCCTAACTTCTCCTCTTGCCCCTCCCCGCTCTCTTACACTCTCCTACTCTTCCTCTCCCTGCATTCAGACACATCTGCGTTCTGAAATAGAGCTGGAGCGAATGAAGGATATTCATCTGAAGGAGCTGGAAGACAAGGAAGAAGAGCTGGAGGATGTTCGCAAGTCCTGCCAGAGAAGGGTATGCTCGTCACTGCGATACAGTGTGCGACTGATTCCTTCCTTCTGCATACATTATTTATCCAGAGTTGATAGAACCATAAAATCCCAACAGTGCAGAAGGAGGCCATTCGGCAGATCGAGTCTGCACCATCCCTTGGAAAGATCACCCTACTTAAACCCATGCCTCCACCCTATCCCCGTAACCGCGTAACCCCACCTAACCTTTTGGACACTAAGGGGCAATTGATCATGGCCAATCCACCTAACCTGCACATCTTTGGACTGTGGGAGGAAACTGGGGCACCCGGAAGAAACCCACAAAGACACGGGGAAAGGTGCAAATTCCGCACAAACAGTCACCCGGGCCGGAATTGAACCCGGGTCCCTGGAGCTGCGAGGCAACAGTGCTAACCACTATGCAACCGTGCTGCCCCGCTGACCTTTTCGGTCATAGAGGTGATGGGTTTGGAAGGTACTGTTGAAGGAGTCTTGGGAAGTTGCTGCAGTGCATCTTATAAATGGTGCACACAGCTGTCACTGCATGCCGATGCTGGAGGGAGTGAAAATGTAAGATGGTGGATGGAGAGCTGATCAAGTGGACCCCTTAGCCTGGCCGCTGTCACGTTCTTTTTTGAAAAATTTTAGAGGACCCAATTAATTTTTTTCCAAGTAAGGGGCAATTTAGCATGGCCAATCCACCTACCCTGCACATCTTTGGGTTGTGGGGGTGAAACCCATGCACACATGGGGAGAATGTGCAAACTCCACACACACAGTGACCCAAGGCCGGGATTGGAACCCGGGTCCTCAGTGCCACAGTCTCAGTGCTAACCACTGTGCCACATTCCGCCCCGCTGTCACGTTCTTGAGTGTCGTTGGAACTCATCCAGGCAAGTGGAGAATATTCAACTGCACACCTGCCTTGTGGATGGGCAGACTTTGGGGCTTCAGGAGGCGAGTTCTCGCTGCAGAATTCCCAGCCTCTGACCTGCTCCTCTCGCCACAGCACTTGTGTGGCTGGTCCGATTAAATGGCCGTTTCCAGGAACGCCATCCAATTAAAGATAGTGTTTCATCCCCTTGAGGTCCTGGCCTACTCAGAAGGCTTGTATGGATATTGATGTGACTGAGGTGCTAGACCTGGTTGATTTGTGAGTGCCCTTGAGGCTCGTTGGGCAATTAACTCAGAATGCCATTGACCATGTCTGATGTCTGGGGGTTCTTTCTCTTTGTCATAGCTTCGTCAGTTGGAGATGCAGCTGGAGCAGGAGTTTGAGGAACGACAGCTGGTCCTTCATGAGAGACAGGACTTGGAGAGCTTGGTTGGCACTCTCTGTGAACAGGTCAGTGCTTCAGATGTGTGATGGGGATTATAAGCTGGTGTGATGGAAACATCTCTGAAACCCCAGCAAAGCAGCACAACTACCTCTGGAAGTCTCACACATTGACAAGAATGATGCTGGCAATTGTTGGGTGTACAGGGCCGACAGGCCTGGTCCCTATTTCTCTTCAGAGGGGTAACTTAACTGAGGTCTTAAAAACCATGAAAGCTTTTGATGGAATACATACAGAGAGAATGTTTCCTGTTGTGGGGAAGATCACAACAGGAGGCCATCAATATAAGACACTCACCAAGAAATCTGATGAGGAATTCAGAAGAAACCTCTTTATCCAAAGGATGGTGGGAATGTGGAACTCGCTACTACTGGATAGTGGTTGAAGTGAATAATGTAGGATACAGTTCAGGGGAAGGTAGACAAGAAAATGAGAGAGATGGGAATAGAGGTTCACGACGATAAATTGAGCTGAGGAGCAATGGGGAGGCTAAACACGAGCATCGACTGGATGGAGCGAATGGCCAGCTTCTGTATGTGTGTCATTTGTAATCCTATGTAAATACATGGGGCGGGATTTTCCAAACCCCCGCCGGGTAGGAGAATCGCCGGGGTGCGCCGCCCCTCCGACGCTGGCTGCCGAATTCTCCGGCACCGGATTTCAGTTGGGGCGGGGACCACGGCGCGCCGGTCGGGGGCGTTGGCAGCACCCCCCCCCCCCCCCGCCCAGCAATTCTCCGGGCCCCGATGGGCCGAGCGGCCGCCCGTTTTCGGCCAGTCCCGCCGGCGTGAAATGGACATGGTCCAACACAAAGGGACCTGGCTTGTAGGCCGGCTAGGTGAGTCTTCGGGGGGGGGGGGGGGGAACCGGCCTCGGTGGGAGGGGCCCCCATGGTGGCCTGACCTGCGAGATCAGGGCCCACCGATCTGTGGGCGGGTCTGTGCCGTGGGGGCACTCTTTCCTTCCGCGCCGGCCTCTGTAGGGCTCCGCCATGGCCGCCGCGAAGAAGAACTGCCCTGCGCATGCGCAGGAACCCGCCGGCCGGCCTGCGCATGCGGGGAACCATGCCGGCGGTTCTGCGCATGCGCCAACTCGCGCCAGCCCTTCGCCGCCGGTTGGCGCGGCGCCAACCCTTCCAGCGCCGGCCTAGCCCCCGGAAATGCAGAGGATTCCGCACCTTCTGGTTGGCTCGACGCCGGAGTGGTTTGCACCGCCCTTGGCGCCGCCGTTGGGCCACCTGGCCAGTTGCGGGAGAATCCCGTCCATGAATTAGCAAAGTCAAGGGGCGTCATTCTCCGACCCCCCGCCGGGTCGGAGAATGGCCGTTGGCCGCCGTGAATCCCGCCCCCGCCCCCGCCGAAGTCTCCGCTCCCGGAGATTGGGCGGGGGCGGGAATCCAGCCGCGCCGGTTGGCGGGACCCCCGCTGGATTCTCCGGCCCGGATGGGCCGAAGTCCCGCCCAGGAATTGCCTGTCCCGCCGGCGGGACCAGGCAGCGTGGGCGGGCTCCGGGGTCCTGGGGGGGGTGCGGGGCGATCTGACCCCGGGGGGTGCCCCCACGGTGGCCTGGCCCGCGATCGGGGCCCACCGATCCGCGGGCGGGCCTGTGCCGTGGGGGCACTCTTTCCCTTCCGCCTCCGCTACGGCCTCCACCATGGCGGAGGCAGAAGAGACTCTCCCCACTGCGCATGCGCGGGAAACTTTCGGCGGCCGCTGACGCTCCGCGCATGCGCGGGGAAACTGACAGCGGCCGCTGACGCTCCCGCGCATGCGCCGCATTTCCGCGCCAGCTGGCGGGGCAACAAACGCCATTTCCGCCAGCTGGCGGGGCGGAAATCCCTCCGGCGTCGGCCTAGCCCCTCAATGTTGGGGCTAGGCCGCCAAAGATGCGGAGACTTCCGCACCTTTTTGCCGGCGCGATGCCCGTCTGATTTGCGCCGGCTTTGGCGCCAGTCGGCGGGCATCCCGCCGTTGGGGGAGAATTTCGCCCAAGGATAGTAAAGGTGAAGAGAATGAACGATTCAGTATTCCAGAAAGAGATTTGCAGACTTAGGAACACAACCTTTTCAGCTGAAACCAATTTAAGTTATAATTGTGAGGGTTAAAGTTGAATTCTCTCCTGTGGCCTAGTGGTGTCGGTCGCTGAGCTGGTAAACCACAAACTTAGAGTAACGTTCTGGGATTCGAGCTCGAATCCCACTATGGTGGATGGTTACATCTGTCAGGAAATGTGTATCATTACTGGTGGACCAGCAGTGTTAAATATTTGTTTGGTGACTGGTAAACTATGGCCTATCAGACTAACTAACTAAACTGTGCACCAGGTCTTCTGGCAATTTAACTTTGTAACTTTTTTAATCAGATGATTCATAATTGAACATTCAATTTTCATCTGAAGGTGTCTGGTCTCAGGTTCCGAGAAGCTATGCTTCCTGTATGGGTCCAGACAGTGAATGGTGTCAGGTTATTTGACTCCAGAGTGCTACGTCCCCATATACATTTCATCTGATCATTGTAACAACAATCGAAAGCATAACTGTGGTGGATCCCGCTCCCTTGCCCCTGTGGTATTATCATAAATATAAGACCAGCGAGGGTTAATGAAATGTCTGGATCAGCCACTAGAGGGAGCTAGAGTTACAAGTATATCAGACATTGGGCGGGATTCTCCGACCCCCCCCGCCGGGTCGGGGAAATCGCTGGGGGGTGGCGTAAATCTCGCCCCCGCCACCCGTCGAATTCTCCGAAGGGTGAAAAGTCGGCGGGGCGTCAATTGCGCCGCCCGCCTCGGAGAATGGCAGGGGCGGGCGCGAGACAATGGACTCCGGATCTGCCCATATTCTCCCGGCCGGATGGACCGAAGTTCTGCCAACGTGACCATGGGTCACGTCGGCATAAATCAAAACACCTTTTTAACGGCATCAACCAGTGCTGATGGTTGACGCCGTCCAGCGTGGTGGTCGGTCACGGCCTGGGGGGTGGCCGCAGGAGAGGTGATGGTGTGGCCGCAGTCTGTGTGTGTGGGGGAGAGGTGTGTGTGTGCGGCGGGGGGTGGGGTGGGGTGGGCTTCGGGGGAGTGCCGGGGAATGGGGGGGTGAGTGCCGGCGAGGGGGACGGGGGTGATGAGTGCCGGGGATGGGGTGTGAGTGCCAGGGACGGGGGTCTGAGTGCCAGGGACGGGGGTCTGAGTGCCGTGGACGGGGGGGTGAGTGCCGGGGACGGGGGGGGTGAGTGCCGTGGACGGGGGCGTGAGTACCGGGGACGGGGGGAGTGAGTGCCGGGGACGGGGGGGTGAGTGCCGGGGAAGGGGGGGGTGAGTGCCGGGGAAGGGGGGGAAGAGTGCCGGGGACGAGGGGATGAGTTCCGGGGACGGTGGGGTGAGTGCCGGGGACGGGGGGTGAGTCCTGGGGACGGGGGGGGGGGTTAGTGCCGGGGACGGGGGGGTGAGTGCCGGGGACGGGGGGGTGAGTGCCGAGGACGGGGGGGGGGGTGAGTGCCGGGGACGGGGGGGTGAGTGCCGGCGAGGGGGACGGGGGGGATGAGTGCCGGGGATGGGGGGGTGAGTGCCGGGGACGGGGGGGTGAGTCCTGGGGACGGGGGGGGGTGAGTGCCGGGGACGGGGGGGTGAGTGCCGGGGACGGGGGGGGTGAGTGCCGGGGACGGGGGGGGTGAGTGCCGGGGACAGGGGGGTGAGTGCCGGCGAGGGGGACGGGGGGGATGAGTGCCGGGTTGGGGGGGTGAGTGCCGGGGACGGGGACGGGGGGAGCGCCGGGGACGGGGGGGTGAGTCCTGGGGACGGGGGTGGGGGTTAGTGCCGGGGACGGGGGGGTGAGTGCCGGGGACGGGGGGGTGAGTGCCGGGGACGGGGGGGTGAGTGCCGGGGACGGGGGGGTGAGTGCCGGGGACGGGGGGGTGAGTGCCGGCGAGGGGGACGGGGGGGATGAGTGCCGGGGACGGGGGGGTGAGTGCCGGGGACGGGGGGGGGGGTGAGTGCCGGGGACGGGGGGGTGAGTGCCGGCGAGGGGGACGGGGGGGGGTGAATTCCGGGGACGGGGGGGTGAGTACCGGGGATGGGGGGGTGAGTGCTGGAGATGGGGGGGTGAGTGCCGGGGACGGAGGGGTGAGTGCCGGCGAGGGGGACGGGGGGGCGGGGGGGGTGAGTGCCTGGGACGGGGGGTGAGTGCCGGCGAGGGGGACGGGGGGGTGAGTACCGGGGACGGGGGGGTGAGTGCCGGGGATGGGGGGTGAATGCCGGGGGGGGGGGGGGGGGGTGAGTACCGGGGGGGGGGGGTGGGGGTGCGTTCCGGGGATGGGGGGGTGAGTGCCGGGGACGGGGGGGATGAGTGGCGGGGACGGGGGGGGTGGGGGGTGAGTGGCGGGGACAGGGGGAGTGAGTGCCGGGGACGGGGGGGGGGTGTGCCGGGGAGGGGGGGACGGGGGGGTGAGTGCCGGCAAGGGGGACGGGGGGACGGGGTGAGTGCCGGGGATGGGGGGTGAGTGCTGGCGAGGGGGTGAATGCACAGGTATATGAATGCACGCCATCGGTTGCGCGTATAGTGCAGGGGTTAGGGTTAGGGTTGGTTTCACCTGGGGGGGGGTGCCGCACATCGGGCAGGGAGGGGGGGGTGACTCACCCAGGCTGCCCTGATGAGGTAATTCACCTTCTTGTGGCACTGGGTGCCTGTCCGTGGTGTCAGAGCCACGGCGCTGACGGCCTCTGCCACCTCCCTCCACAGACGCCGGCTGAGGCGTGGGGCGACCCTGCGGCCGTGTCCGGGGTACAGGGACTCCCTCCTCTCCTCCACTGCGTCCAGGAGCGCCTCGATGTCACGGTCCTGGAACCTCAGGGCTGCGCGGTGGGCTGCCATCTTCTCGTGTCTTCCGGTGTGAAGAGGGCGCGTCTTTTGAGCCGTCACGTAGTGCGGCGTCAATGACGCCGCACGGCATCACCGTCCTCGTTGGTTGACGCTATCGCGAATGGCGTCACGCCGCTCCTAGCCCATTTGGGGTTGCAGAATTTGTTTGGGGGGGCCCGATGCCGGAGTGGTCCGCACCGTTTTTGGCGCTGGGTCCCGGACATCACGCCAGTTTTTGGAGAATCCCGCCCATTGATGCTAAGCCTTGTGGGGGAGAAGTGGAGGAGTTAGGTAGAGTACAGACTGAAGGAAAGATAGTGTGAGCAAGAATAGATCATAGTTTATAATAGTGCAGAGATTAGTTGTAGGTGAGTGTAGATTATATGTTAATTATCAACTGTGCATTATTTAGAAGTACATGCCGAATCCAAATTTATAAATTTAATAAATTTATAGTTTTGTTCAAGTTAAAGCTATTTTGTGGTCTTTGTGAACACTGTGCCAACCATCCTGAATTTAGCAACACAAAGAACACCACAGCCCCTCCACACCCCCCTACCCCCCCACCCCCACCCCACCCCGCCCCCCAGACCAGCCATGCTGAGCTCAATGCTCATGGTGCATCTGGTGCTGGCTGACACAGCAGAAGCTGGGAATTGAACCTTGGCTCATTGATTGCACACTTGTCAGCTCCACACTAAACTAGCACAAGTGAGACGCCCAGGTAACATGATCAGTTATACCTGAATGCTCTAGTCGAATGGGAATAGGGCTGGGACGGTTCGGATTTGGGCGGGGCTTTATTGACTGGGTCAGGTTGCTGTATCAGGCTCCTGTAGCGAACGTACGGACGAACAGGACAACATCGGACTATTTTAGGCTGCATCGGGAGACGAGACAGGGATGCCCCCTCCCGCCACTGTTGTTCGCATTAGCCACAGTGCAGCTGGCAATTGCACCGGGAGCCTCAAGGGGCTGGAAGGTCTGGTCCGTGGTGGGGTGGAGCACAGAGTCTCGCATTACGCAGACGACCTGCTCATGTATGTATCGGACCCAATACAGGGGATGGAAGAAATCATGAAAGTGAAAATGAAAATTGCTCATTGTCACAAGTAGGCTTCAATGAAGTTACTGTGAAAAGCCCCTAGTCTCCACATTCCGGTGCCTGTTCAGGGAGGCTGGTACGGGAATTTAACTGTACCTGCTTTCAAAGCCAGCGATTTATTATGACACGTTGGCAAGACATCCCACGAGGTCTGGAATGCAGGATTAACCCTCTTTTCTTTCCTTCTCTGCTGCTGCTGTGCCTCATCATTCAAACGTTTAGATGCATAGCGTGATGCAGCTTGACGGACAAGTTGCTGTCATTTTAAACCATTGGTAGCAAGTTTCTCCCAGTCATTAATATCCTGCTGCACTTCAAGGATAGTTTCAGAGTGTCTTTGAAGCATCTCCTTTGCCCTGCCCTGGAGCGTTGGCCTTTTGAGCGTTGAGGAAACAGGGGCGAAATTCTCCCGAAACGGCGCGATGTCCGCCGACTGGCGCCCAAAACGCCGCAAATCAGACGGGCATCGCGCCGGCCCAAAGGTGCGGAGTGCTCCGCATCTTTGGGGGCCGAGCCCCAACATTGAGGGGCTAGGCCAACGCCGGAGGAATTTCCGCCCCGCCAGCTGGCGGAAACGGCCTTTGTTGCCCCGCCAGCTGGCGCGGAAATGCCATCTCGGGGCGGCGCATGCGCGGGAACATCAGCGGCCGCTGACAGCATTCCCGCGCATGCGCAGTGGAGGGAGTCTCTTCCGCCTCCGCCATGGTGGAGACCGTGGCGGAGGCGGAAGGGAAAGAGCGCCCCCACGGCACAGGCCCGCCCGCGGATCGGTGGGCCCCGATCGCGGGCCAGGCCGCCGTGGGGGCACCCCCCCCGGGGCCAGATCACCCCGCGCCCCCCCAGGACCCCGGAGCCCGCCCGCGCCGCCTTGTCCCGCCGGTAAGGTAGGTGATTTAATTTACGCCGGGGGGACAGGCATTTTATCGGCGGGACTTCGGCCCATCGCGGGCCGGAGAATCGCCGGGGGGGGGCCCGCCAACCGGCGCGGCGCGATTCCCGCCCCCGCCGAATATCCGGTGCGGGAGACTTCGGCAACCGGCGGGGGCGGGATTCACGCCAGCCCCCGGCGATTCTCCGACCCGGCGGGGGGGTCGGAGAATGTCGCCCCAGGACCTGATTGGTGGGAGATGCTTATCTGCGATCCAGTCACAGTGTCCAACCCATTGTAGTTAATTGTGCAGGAGTTTTGCCCGAATGCTTGTGGAGTTGGCTTCAAGAAGGACATGTGTGTTTGTTTGACCCTCCTCTCATTGACTCTCGGGGATTGACTATCGCGAAGGCATTGCTGATGGACAGATGCTGAGAACTCTGTTCTGTTCACAAATAAAGTCTGAAGTACACTGATAACAGAGGAGAAAATCCCCCCACTTTGCTCTGAATGAGTTGATCTCCCTATTTAGCATTCCTGGTGTGCAGCAAGGGAGGAGGACATTCTACCCATCATTGCCTGTGCTGGTTCTTTGACAGAACTATGTAATTAGCTTTCCTGTGAGATGAACACAGCAATGTACAAATGAACGACAGTTCAGTCTTATTTCATTGCCTCCACAGAGTCACTCAGCCACACTGCAATGCTGGCTATTTTCTGCCTGTTCGTTGTTATGCATCCCTTCAACATCTCCAATCATCGCTCCCAAAACCAGCTTGAAATCCCTTGGGGGGGATTCTCCAAACCCCCCGCCCCGACGCCGGCTGCTGTATTCTCTGGCGCCATTTTTTCGGGTGGCGGCGGGATTCCGGCCACGCCGGTCGGGGGCTGTTGACAGCGGCCTCCCGGCAATTCTCCGGGCCTGATGGGCCAAGCGGCCGTCCAATTTTGGCAAGTCCCGCCGGCGTGACTTACTCACCTCGCGCACGCATGGCGGGACCTGACAGGAGAGAATGCGGGGGGCGGTCCTCGGGGCCTGGGCCCCCACAGTGGCCTGGCCCGCGATCGGGGCCCACCGATCTGTGGGCGGGCTTGTTCCATGCTGGCACTTCTTAATTCCGCGCCGGGCCCCTGTAGGGTTCCGCCATATTGCCCGGGGGCCGACGCAGAGAAGAAAACCCCCGCCCATTCGCGAGAATACGCCGGCCGTTCCGCGCATGCTCGAACTCACGCCGGCCCTTCGGCGGCGGCGGGAGCGGCACCAACCACTCTGGCGTCCACCTAGCCTCCTGGAAAGGTGAGAATTCCTCGCCTTGGGGGGCCGTTGACGCCGGAGTCGTTGGCGCCGGTTTTCCCGCTGGCGTGGGGACTTAGTCCCCAGAAGGGAGAATCCTGGCCCTTGTCCATGAAGTAGTTCCAGTACATGTTGGAGCTCATAGCCGCGATACTCAGGCCTCGTTATGTTCTCGCTCGAGTGAAACGAGGCCGGTGAATAACGGGAGAGGCCGAAAATGAGAACAGCGCCAAGCGCCAACCAGTTTGCGATGTAACTGTCCCGCTCCTGTAGACGAAATCGGGATCTCAACGAAGCGTGGTGATAAACCAATTATCACTATTTAAGCCCTATTTCCATACAATTAAGCGGCGCCATCCCCGATCCAGTGGCTTCCCGTCATTCAGCGGCCTCCCCAGCAAGTGGTCACGCTGGCACAGATTAGTACCCCTCTTTAAAAACGTGAACCTGGTGGAAGGGCATCTACGGGGAGCCGAGGGGGTGAGCAGCCATCTCTGCTCACAGGCAAAGAGCCCGGGTGCGCTGGGATTGCCACCCCGTTACTCAGTGGGGGGGTGGGGGAATCTCGGCTGGGGATACAGGGCCCTCGGCTGGGGGTGGGCCACCATGGGAAGGTCGGGGAGTGGCAACCGGGGAGCAACCACACGCAGCAACACCATGCTAACCCCTCGATCGTGTGTTCCCATTCCGGGGGTGACCCTCGCCCCGGGCCGTCTGTCCCATGACCACCCATACCCTCCACCGACTGCCAAGGACTCTGGCCCTGCAGCTGAAGGTTATTTATTGCAACCGTGGTTGAGTGAGCACTTCACACAACCCAAGTGTATTCCTGTGGGTGGGCGGGTCATGTCGCAGAGGCGTCACACTGCTGGTGGTGAAGGGTTTATTGTGTTTAACATTTCCCCAATCTCACAATGGTGCCGTCCCCTTGTCTAATACCACCCCCCCCCCCCCCCCCCAGAGGATAGGGCCGGGACAGCCAAAGGCACATCGACTGATGGTGGGGGGTGCAAATCGGCAGTGCGCCACAGGCCAGAATATGAAATACTTTCCTCCCGCCAACAGAGGAAGCGGTTTATTGCTTTGGGTTTGAGGAAAGCTGTGTGTGGAGAACCCATTGTTACATCTCATTCCGCACTTGCAGCAGCCCAGTCCAACCTCTGCTCTACCAAAGGCTTGTCAATCCTCCAGGATTGTCCTGCAGTCTCCAAGAATTAAAGATTAATATCCTGCACACTGCAGCACGCAATCCGGGAGAAACATTGGAGAGGCATCAAGCAAAATAGTCGGTCTTTGCAGATGCTTTGAACACTACTGTTTATTAATTATTCAAATATTGGCCATGGGGAAAAAGGCAGTTTGACTGGGTAGAACTTGGTGATGTGGAATCATATGATTGAAGACTCCAGGACTAGGTTCAGCCAGAGTCAGCAACCCTAGATGTAGCTGCTCCTGTTGAGCAGGCATCTGAGTGCCAGGTCACACAATGAAGATAGCGTTGAACATAGGAACACTTTCAGCCCATTCAGCCTACTCTGCCATTCAATGTGATCATGGCTGATCGTCCATTTGAATGCCTTCTTCCCACACTATCCCCATATCTCTTCGTATCGTTGGCTTGTCGATCTCCATAATCAATGCCTCTACACAGCCCTCTGGGGTAGAGATGTCCCAACGATTCACAACCCTCTGAGTAAAAGAATTTCTCCTGAACTTGGTCCAAAGTGGTCTCTTCCCCATTTTCAAATTGTGCCCACTGGCCTTAGACCCCCCCAACCAGGGGGAACATCTTGGGCTGGATTTGCCGGATTTCCAGGTTATGTCCGAAGGATCCGTGGCGTTTTGCGTCAAAAGAATCGGTGCCACCCCAGCACCGATCCTCCGACCGGTGAGGGGCGAGCGGCCGTGCCACATAAAATGCCCGTCCTCCACGGCGAAAACGGTCGGAGAATCGCCGGGTCCATGGCCGCACATGCGCAGGCCGTACAACACGGCACCCGCCGTGCGTGTACCCGACCTGCCAGATAGTGCCACCCTGGACACTCCCTCACCACACCCAGGAACCCCCCATGAGTACCCCCCCCCCCAGCCCTCACCGAAGCCCCCCTGGCCAGCAGCTCGGCACCCACCCAACTGGCACTGGACCCGGCTGCTGCCATGCCATGGGTTCCTGACTGCTGAGGCCATGCATCAACCGCACAGTTGGGGACACAGCCCATTGGCAGCAGAGCATCGGGGGAAGGCCTTCAGGTGACATCCTGATGTCCAATAGCGTGCGGCGCGCTCCTCAATGACGCCGCTTTGGAGGGGACGGAGCATACGAAAACAGGTGCCGTCCCCGATTCCATCGGAAAAAGGGATTCTCCCCCCAATTGGCGATTATGAAATCGGCGTCGGGGAACGGTGAATCCCGCCCCTTATCTGCATCTACCCCGACTGTTCCTTCAGGCATTCTACAGTTTTCAATGAGGTCTGTTCTCACCCTTCAAAGAACAAACAAGAACAAAGAAATGTACAGCACAGGAACAGGCCCTTCGGCCCTCCAAGCCCGTGCCGACCATGCTGCCCGACTAAACTATAATCTTCTACACTTCCTGAGTCCATATCCCTCTATTCCCATCCTATTCATGTATTTGTCAAGATGCCCCTTAAATGTCACTATCGTCCCTGCTTCCACCACCTCCTCCGGTAGCGAGTTCCAGGCACCCACTACCCTCTGCGTAAAAGACTTGCCTCGTACATCTACTCTAAACTTTGCCCCTCTCACCTTAAACCTATGCCCCTTAGTAATTGACCCCTCTACCCTGGGGAAAAGCCTCTGACTATCTACTCTGTCTATGCCCCTCATAATTTTGTAGACCTCTATCAGGTCGCCCTCAACCTCCTTCGTTCCAGTGAGAACAAACCAAGTTTATTCAACCGCTCCTCATAGCTAATGCCCTCCATACCAGGCAACATTCTGGTAAATCTCTTCTGCACCCTCTCTAAAGCCTCCACATCCTTCTGGTAGTGTGGTGACCAGAATTGAACACTATACTCCAAGTGTGGCCTAACTAAGGTTCTATACAGCTGCAACATGACTTGCCAATTCTTATATTCAATGCCCCGGCCAATGAAGGCAAGCATGCCGTATGCCTTCTTGACTACCTTCTCCACCTGTGTTGCCCCTTTCAGTGACCTGTGGACTTGTACTCCTCGATCTCTTTGACTTTCAATACTCTTGAGGGTTCTACCGTTCACTGTATATTCCCTACCTGCATTAGACCTTCCAAAATGCATTACCTCACATTTGTCCGGATTAAACTCCATCTGGCATCTCTCCGCCCAAGTCTCCAAACAATCTAAATCCTGCTGTATCCTCTGACAGTCCTCATCGCTATCCGCAATTCCACCAACCTTTGTGTCGTCTGCACATTCGAAACTGTCGAGAATACAGGCCCAGTTTCCCCAGTCTCTCTTCATTGGACAGCCAAATGGACTGTCAAATATCAAATAGACCTCACTCAGTCAACACAGCATTGAGAGTGTTTGACAGTGACATTATCTTAATCTTAAATTATTTTCCATAAAATACATGAAACAAGCTGCTGTTGGAGTGGGGCTAAGCAAACATTAATTTGAAGGATGCTTTAATAGACATTTAAATTCTACAGCAATCCCCAATTTAATTACAGAAATACTCGCGACCAAAAGAGTGCTGGCTATTTGCAATAACTAATTTTAAATGGAGATTGCGGGTAATCTTGCTCTAATTGGGTAAAAATTAATACCAGGCGGTATCTTGTCCACCAGATTCGGTCCGGAGTTATTGTATTGTGGACAGTTTTGATTCCTATTCTATTCTCTTGGCACGGGCATGCGATTGGAAGAGACCACTTTGAAATGCAGAATCAGGAATTCAATGAAAAATGATGACCTTTTGTGGTGTAATAACAGGGCAAGGATGAAATTCCGTCTCAACGGAGAGGGGGAAGATAAAGACACTGTCCACCATAACTGTCTCCAATCTTTGCCGCGATTTGTGGGAATCACAGCAGTTGCTTCATTACATTTTTAAAAATATATATCTTTTACTAATAATAAAACTCTCCTGATCCAGATAGGCCATCGAGATTTCGACGTGGAGAAGCGGCTACGCAGGGATTTACGACGGAAGAACGCCCTTCTGGCAGATGCCCAGTTAATGCTGGGTGCCATGCAGGACTCTGGTCAAACCGGCGGCAAGCAAGAAGTGGAGAAACTCCAGGTGCAGGTCAGCCAGAACGCACTCCTTCCTGTCCCACCCAGAACTGCCATTAGAAATTACACAAAAAACACAGATAGGTGGCAGTTACCATCCATGTGGGCTTTGGATGAGGTTGGCCTTGGGTAGGATCGCTAGAGGCAAAGTTCAGTACAAGGCTCAGCATGAGGCTTCACGTAGACTAATTCTCAGCATACTGTTACCGTGCGATCTTACATCATTGGTGACGTCGACTGTCTATTTACATATTTAACATTAACACCGCCCCCAAGTCTCTGATTCGATTAAATACATTATTTACATTGATGTGCTCCAGGTTCACGCCGACCAGCGTGGAGGTGAGTGACGGCCTGGGGGGTTGGCTCTGGGCAGGCGATGGTGTGGCCGCAGTCTGAATGTGTGAGGAGAGGTGTGTCTCGGGTTGTGTGTGTGTGTGTGTGCGGCAGGGGGGGGGGGGGGGGGGTTAGAGTGGGATGGGCTCCGGGGGAGTGCCGGGAGGGGGGTCCGTGCCGGGAAGGGGGATGGGGGGGGTCCGTGCCGGGGAGGGGGATGGGGGGTCCGTGCCGGGGAGGGGGATGGGGATGGGGGGGGGTCCGTGCCGGGGAGGGGGATGGGGGGTCCGGGATGGGGGGGGGTTCCGTGCCGGGGAGGGGGATGGGGGGTCTGTGCTGGGGAGGGGGATGGGGGGGTCCGTGCCGGGGAGGGGGATGGGGGGGGGGTCCGTGCCGGGGAGGGGGGGGTGCGAGGGCAAGTGAGTTGGTCCACCTGGCCAGGTGCCAGCCTCCAACAGTTGGACCCATGCGGTCCATGCCACCTGGCTGGGGGGAAGGAGGGGATATGGGCAATGATGACATGTCGTCGTTCCCCACCCCCCCCCCCCCCCCCCCAACCAGGCCGTCATGTTTTCCGATCATCCAGCGATGTTGGCCGCCCTGGCGGCAGCCGCTAATGTCCATGTTGCCCTGGATGAGGAGGAGGAACGTGCCAGAGAGGCGCGCAGGCTGCCGCAGAGGGGCAGGCGGCAGCCGCCCAGGCTGGAGGGACACCTGACCGACAGGGGGAGGAGGGGGAGGAGGACGTCGCGGCCCCACGGCAACGGAGGCACCCGAGGGCGCCCCGTGTGTACCGGCCCCGGCAGTCATACCAGGACCTCACGGACCGGGAATGCAGGAGGAGAATCCGGATGAGGCGGGAAACCGTGGCACACATCTGCCACCTGCTGGCACACCTGTCACCGCGTGGCACTGGCGGGGGACACCCTCTCCCCGTGTCCGTCAAGGTTACGGTGGCCCTGAACTTTTATGCAACGGGGTCATTCCAGGCACCGAGTGGGGACCTGTCCGGCATATCGCAGACATCGGTGCATCGGTGCATCTGGGCAGTGACAGATGCCCTATATGCCATGGCACACTGCTACATCCGCTTCCCTGTGGACTGGGCCAGCCAAGATGCCCGGGCCGTGGGCTTCTCTGCTGTGGCCGGGTTCCCCATGGTCCTGGGCGCGATTGATGTGATGCACGTCGCCGTGCGGCCACCTGCAGATAACAGGGCCGTGTTCACTAATAGGAAGGGGACCTATTCGATGAACGTACAGGTGGTCTGCGACCACCGCATGATGATCCTGCAAGTCTGCGCCCGTTACCCAGGCAGTGTACACGACTCATAAGTGTTGTCGCGGTCATCCATCCCCAGCATGTACGAGGGACGCCATCCCCGGCTGAGAGGCTGGTTGCTGGGCGACAGGGGCTACCCAATGCGATCGTGGCTGATGACGCCTATACGGAGGCCATGCAATGAGGTGGAGAACTGCTACAATGATGCCCATGTAGCGACAAGGGGAGTGATAGAGAGATGCTTTGGCGTGCTGAAGATGCGTTTCAGGTGCCTGGACCTCTCTGGGGGCACCCTCCAGTATCGGTCAGATAGGGTCGGCCGCATCATTGTGGTGTGCTGCGTCCTGCACAACATAGCCCAGCAGAGGGGCGATGTGCCGCAGGCAGAGGGGGGCGGAGTGGAGGAGCAGCAGGAAGAGGCGCAGTCCTCCCCAGATGAGGGGGGATGGGGGCAATGGTCAGGGCAGACAGGGTAGACACAGGCGGGTGGCTGTCCACCGTTACCGGCTGGCCCAGCGGGCACGGGACAGACTGATAGCCGCCCGCTTCACTGACTAGATGGGCGTGGGAATCGGGTAGTATGGCCACAGACCACACACCATGGCAACACCCGACCACCCCCCACCCCCCACCCATCCACCCACCCAGCACCCTCACCCCCCTCCCCCAACCCCACACACCCCACCCGCATGCACACCACCCCCCCCATTGCCGATCCACCGGCGGCACAACGGGCCGGGCTCACCCAGTTGCCGGTGGACGCGTGTCTATTGCAGGCCATGGAGGATGATGACAACCCGCCCTGCGGTGAGCTCCTGGCTCCACATCGTTGGACTATGTCTGACCCATGGCCACAGTACCACCATCCACCCGGACCATCCCTGCATGCGGCTGTGACACTGCAGCGCACGGTCCCATCCTCTGCCCGGGGGATGTTGATGGCGGCCCAGGGGGAAGGGGGCAGACTCACCTGGGGCTGAGGTAAGACCACCCCTCACACACACACTTGCGCTCAACGCACATGACACCCCCGCACGCTTTGGACAGAGCACAAAGGCAGCTTCGGTAGGTGTAACATTGACTTTAATAACCAAACGAGTTAATGCACGTGCCCTAGCCCCTAAAACTCATCTGTGCCCTGCACCCGTGCCAACTTACTCAGTGTCTAATTGTTTGGCCTTACGGGCCCTTTGACTACGTCTACGTGGTTCCCCAGACGGTACAGCAGAACTGGAGGTGGACTCCTGTGATTCCTGCCCTCTGACACTGGATCCCTTTGGCGGCCGTTTCCTGGGGCGTCCTGGCCTAAATTGGCCAGGCTGCGGCCCGGGGCGACTGGGATGGCGAGCTGCCAGCCTGTCCTGCCCGTTGCCCACCCGATGCACCTGGGACGGAAGGGGGGGGGGAGTCCGAGGTGTCGTGGTGTTCCGGGACCTCCCCTACAGGGGGAGCCGGGACGGACCACACCACCTCCTCCTCCCTCGGGGTGCCCGATGGCCGCCAGGCCTCTACATGGGTGGGGGATGCGAACGGACTGGCCATCCGACGCCCCCCCGACATCTGGCGCTGCCAGTCCTGGAGGCCCGTGCTGGTATCGACAGGGGTCTGCAGGTTTGCAGCCATGGAGCCCAGGGGGTTGGCAAACCCTGTCTGTGACAGTGCGACGCCGGCTCGCACATGGCCACTGGCGCCGATGCCCTCAGCGATGGCCTGCAGAGACTGGGCTATGGTGTTGAGCGCCTCTGCCATCTGGCGCTGGCACTGGCTCATGGCCTCCTGTGAGAGGGCAGCCATGTCCTGGGCCACAGACGCCGCCTGCACGGAAAGCCCCAGGCCTCGCAAACCGTTCCCCATGTCTGACACCGTCGCACCCATTGCCTCCACCGCGGACACCACCCGTGCGGTGTCGGCCTTGGTGGCACGCATGACCGGCACCACTCCCAGCTCCTGGACGCGGGTGGACTCCTCCACCTGCGACTGCAGCCGCCACAAGCCGGCTGTCACCCTCTTCGCTCGTCTCCGGGTCGGTGGTTGCATCGGATCGATGTGTGGGTGTGGAAATTCCAGGAACCCGGGATCCATCTGGGCGGCAGATGTTCGCTTGGGCTGGGCTGCCCTCCGACCGCCCGGCCCCTCTGCTGCTCCTACCTCCGCCTGCTGTACCGGGACGGCTGTATTGTGCGCACCAGTGAGTGTACCAGACGCCTCATCACTAAAGTGCCCAACCGAGGTGAGTGTTTCTGCGATGGTGGAGGGTGTTGGTGACAGCAGGGGCGTTGTGTCGTGCTCTTCATCCCACTCTGAGTCCATGGCACTTTGGGGTGGGGCTTCGTCTCCACCCATCCACTCTGAGTCACTGTCCGGTATTTCGTCTTCCTGGGTAGTGCTGTCCCGGGTAGGAGTGTCCTGGGCAGTGCTGACCCGGGTAGTGATGTCCTGGGTAGTGGTGTCCTGGGTAGTGGTGTCCCGGGTAGGAGTGTCCTGGACAGTGCTGACCCGGGTAGTGGTGTCCTGGGTAGTGGTGTCCTGGGTAGTGGTGTCCTGGCTCGGATGTGACGGGGGCCTGTGGCTGCCCCCCTTGTCGCTGGGTGGTCGCTCCCGCACGTGACAGGGGTGTCGTCTCCCTGTTGCTCCAGGTCTCTCCGTCTCCCGTGGTGTGCGAGGGGCATCCTGCGGGCGTCGCATGCTGGAGGGTCCGGGTCTCTCTGTCTCCCGTGGCCTCCGAGGGGCATCCTGCGGGCGTCGCATGCTGGAGGGTCCGGGTCTCTCTGTTTCCCGTGGCCTTCGAGGGGCATCCTGCGGGCGGTCTGCATCTGCGGGGATGGGTGCCTGGACGTTTGGTCCTGCGATACACAATGAAGCATGCATGGTTAGACACGCAGGCAGTGATCAGGTGATATGGGGAGGGGGGATATGGGGACGGGCTGTCGGTGGCTCACTTGCTAGTACGCCCCCGACCTCTGCATCAGCAACCTCCCGGTCGTCAGGTCCGCCAGCCAGTTCCAGGGCCCTTTCCTCGTGTTCGGTCAGTGGCCTCTCATCAGCGGGGCCTCCTCCAGTCCTCACATGCTCCCTATTGTTGTGTGCGCGCTTCTCCTGTGGGGGGGGGGGGGGGTGGCAGGGGTAAAAGGCAACACTGTTAGGCAGGTATATGAATGCACGCCATCGGTTTGCGCGTGCATTGCAGAGGTTAAGGTTAGAGCTGAATTCACTTGGGGAGATGGGGGAGGGGGGATATGGGGGAGGGGGGGATATGGGGGATATGGGGAGGAGGGATATGGGGGAGGGGGGATATGGGGGAGGGGGGGGATATGGGGGAGGGGGGATATGGGGGAGGGGGGATATGGGGGGAGGGGGGGATATGGGGGATATGGGGGAGGGGGGATATGGGGGAGGGGGGATATGGGGGAGGGGGGATATGGGGAGGGGGGATATGGGGGAGGGGGGGATATGGGGAGGCTCACTCTGCCTGCTCTGACGAGGTCGTTCACCTTCTTGTGGCACTGGTTGCCTGTCCGTGGTGTCAGGGCCACAGCGGTGACGACCTCTGCCACTTCCCTCCACAGACGCCGGCTGTGGCGTGGGGCAACTCTGCGGCCGTGCCCGGGATACAGGGCGTCCCTCCTCTGCTTTACTGCGTCCAGGAGCGCCTCCACATCCCGTGACTCGAACCTCGGGGCTCAGCGGCGGCCAGCCATCCAGTCGGGTGTTCCGGTCGGGTGTTCCGGTCGGGTGGGGGGGAGCAGCGCGGCCTTATGAGCCGTCACGCCGTGCGGCACGTATGACGCTGCACGGCGTGAACCACGTGCGCAAGCGCGGATCCCGTTACGTCGCTGCTAGCCCATTTCGGGCCGGAGACTTTTGACCCATTTTTTCCGACGTGACGCAAGTCGGATTTGCGCCATTTTTTGCGCCGATCGGCGGACTTTGCGCCAATAACGGAGAATTTCGCCCAAGATCTCGGTTGTCGGTCTGTGACCTCCGTAGCATCAGATTTGGAGGGAAGCCCAAAGGTGTGCTGGGGAACCCCTCTTGGAACGTCAGAGGTAGGGATTAGCACGCCAATTGCCCACAGTGCAAACTCTCTCTGGGCAATTGCGCTGCGCTGTGAAGCATCTCAAAATCGTTAACTTCAGAGGGTTCTGCCATTGTTACTCTGAAAAAGTTGGAAAAATTAAAATCTCTCCCAACATCTGGGTAACTATCGTATAAACAAATTGGCTGCCCCACGTGACTCCCCCAGACCCCAGACCCCCCCCGCCCCCACACCGAGGTCTGCCACCCCCCCCACCCCCAGAGGTCCAACACCGCCCGACACCCCTCGCCCTGGATCTTCTGCCCCCCCCCCCCCCATTCCAAACCCAGACCTTGCAACCTCTACCCTGGAGCTTCCAACACCCCCCCCCCCCCCCTCCAGGACCCCAGGACCTCCATCCCCCACACTCACCATCAACAGCCCCCCCAGGACTATGAGCCAACCCCTCACTTCCCCCACCCCCACCTCAGACCTCCGATTCCCACACCTCCAACCCCTGCTCAGAAGAAATGTAGCATAAGTAATTGTCCTCGGAGTGGCAATTCACTGCAGATTGCCAGTCTGAGGAAGCTATGGCCCGGAGTATTTTGTTTCCAAACTTCTACCTTTGCACTTCTGGTCACCAATCCAGACTGATTTACCTGGAGCTCAGACAATACACTGATTCACCTGGTTAGAGTTCTGGTAACAGTTTGATTCTCCCGATTAGAGCTGAAACTCCTGCTCCAGTGACGGGCAGCACGGCAGCACAGTGGTTAGCACAGTTGCTTCACAGTGCCAGAGTCCCAGGTTTGATCCCTGGCTTGGGTCACTGTCTGCGCGGAGTCCGCACGTTCTCCCCTCGTCTGCGTGGGTTTCCTCCGGGTGCTCCGGTTTCCTCCGACAGTCCAGTTAGCCTACTTGTGACAATAAAGATTATATTTTTAAAAATTCAAAATTCATTTTCTGCCCGCTGACCATAATGCCTGTGTTCTAATGACTCCTATTTGATTCTGTAATTTTTCCCTAGATTGGCACTTCATTGTGTTTCTCATTCTAAATTTCTTGAATGCTACAAGGGATTGATTAAGAAGGGGAAAATAGGGTACGAGAGTGAGCTTGTAGTGAACATAAAAACTGACTGTAAACGTTTCTATAGGTACATGAAGAGAAAAAGCCTGGTGAAGACAAATGTAGGTCCCTTACAGTCAGAAACAGGGGAATGTATAATCGGGGACAAAGAAATGGCTGAGCAACTAAACATATATTTTGGTTTTGTCTTCACAAGTGAGGACACAAATCAGATACCAGAAATGTTGGGGAACACAGGGCTTGGTGAGAGGGAGGAACTGAAGGAGATCAATATTAGTAGAGAAATGCTATTGGGGAAATTGATGGGATTGACGGCTGATAAATCCTCAGGACCTGATAATCTACATTTAAGAGTGCTTAAGGAAGTGACTCAAAATAGTGGGTGCATTGGTGGTCACCTTCCAGGATTCTAGAAACTGTAGAACAGTTCCTGCAGATTGGAGGGTAGTTAATGTAACTCCACTATTTAAAAAGGGAGTTAGAGGGAAAACAGGGAGTTTTAGACTAGTAAGCCTGATGTCAGCAGTGGGGAAAATTCTAAGATCTATTATCAAAGATTTTATAGCAGAGCCCTTAGAAAACAGTGGCAGGATCGGAGAGAGTCAGCATGGATTTATGAAGGGGAAATCATGCTTGGCAAATCTATTGGAATTCTTCGAGGATGCAACTAGAAGAGTTGGCGAGGGGGTGCCAGTCGATGTGGTATATTTGGACTTTCTGAAGGCTTTTGACTAAGTCCCGCATAAGAGATTAGTGTGTAAAATTTGGGTGCATGGGATTAGGGTCGTGTATTGAGATGGATAGAAAACTAGTTGGCAGACAGGAAATAAAGAGTAGGAATTAAGGGGTCTTTTTCAAAGGCAGTGACTAGTGGGGTACCACAGGGATCAGTGCTAGGACCCCCAGCAATTCACATTATATATTAATGATTTAGATGAGGGAACAAAATGTAAATCTCCTAATTTGCAGAGGACACCGAGTTGTGTGGGAGGGTGAACTGTGAGGAGGATGCAGAGATGCTTCAGTGTGATTTGGGCAAGTTGAGTGAGTGGGCAAGTGAATGGCAGATACAGTATAATTTGGAGAAATGCGAGGTCATCCACTTTCGTAGCAAAAACGGGGAGGCAGATTTTTATCTGAATGACCATAAGTTATGAAAGGGGATTGTGCAACGAGACCTGGGTATCCTCGTACACCAGTCGCTGAAGGTAAGCATGCAGGTGCAGCAGGCGGTAAAGAAGGCAAATGTTGGCCTTCATAGTGAGAAAATTCTAGGACAGAAGCAGGGATGTGTTACTGCAATTATACAGGGCCTTGGTGAGGCCACACCTGGAATATTGGGTGCGGTTCTCCCACAAAATTTCCAAGTGCCTTAGCGAGGGGGAAATTGCCGCGAGTTTCCCGGCGCTCAGCACAGCGAAGCCGGCAACACTATTCAACATTAATTGGTCTACTTAACGAGGCCTCACGGGCTTCCTGCCCCAAATGCCGGCTCACCAGCTGATTCGCCGGGACCGTGCTCGCCAGCCCCCCGTTAACAAGGTCGCGCAGCACTTCAGCTGCACGTGCTCAGCCAACCCCAGCTTGTAACTACGTTGCCGAGGAGACTGACCCCAAGGTTCGGGGATGCTGACTTGGGGAGGCTCCTGGACGCGGTGGAGGCCAAGAGGGATGCCCTATTTCCCCGAGGGTCACGGAGGGTGAGCCACAAGGCAGCCAATGCTGCCTGGGATGAGGGGGCGGGGGATGCACCATCGGGAGAGTGGGGGCATATATTGAACAACAAACACCCTTGCGCACAACCATAGGAAGCCTCTGTCACTTTCTGCCGCAATGCATTGCCGCGTGCAGGTGATGGGTGTGAGCGAGCACTCAGCAGACAGGCAGGGGTCAGACGATGGCATAGATTGATGAGCGCCAACACCCAGTTATTATCACCCCTCTGCCCTTGACAGTGACCCGCGGACAGTGCCAACACAGTCATAGCCCCCTGGAGTGATGTGACACATACCCTGGGTGGGTGGGAAATGGGGTGGTGGGTTGGTAAGGATGTGGTGATGGACCAGGCCACGTCCTAGGTGAGTCAGGCCAGTATGAGAGCCTCTCTGGCCCTCGGGGCTTACCGGGCCCTCACCGCTGCCTCCTGTCCTGCAGCCTCCAGCTGGGCCTCAGGTTCCTCCCTGGCCTTGTCCTCCAGCCCCTGCTGGTCTGGCGCCTCCTCATCATCCTCATTAACATCCCCCCCTCCTCCTCCTCCTCCTCCTCCTCCTCCCCCTCCTCCTCCTCCGAGGTGGCCACATGTTCCTCGTCACCAACTTCCAGCTCGTCAGCCCTCAGCTGTGCGAGGTTTTGGAGGACAAAGCAGACCACCACAAAGCGGGTGACCCTCCAGGCGATGTACTGCAGGGCACCTCTGGAATGGTCGAGGCATCGGAACAGCATCTTGAGGAGTCCGATGCACCTCTCAATGACAGTCCTGGTGTCCACATGGGCCTCATTGTACCGGGTCTCCGCTTTGGTCTCCCGTCTCCGTACTGGTGTCATTAGTCACATCCTCAGTGGATATGCCTTATCCCCCAAGAGCCAGCCGCCCATCCTGGGGTGGTCCTCAAAGAGGGCAGGGATGACCGACTGCCCCAGGAAGTACCATGCACAATCCCTGGGAGGCAGGCACACACATGCATTATCTTCATCTGGTGGTCATACATGAGCTGTATGTTGAGAGAGAGGAACACCTTTCTGTTAAGATAGGGCACCCCCAGATGGCCCAGTGAGCGGAGGGCAACGTGCGTGGCATTTATGACTCCCTGAACCTGGGGCATCCCAGTGATGGCGGAGAAACCTGCTGCCCAGGCATCGTGTTGGGCCTGGTCCATGTCAAAAATGATGTAGTCTTCCACCCGGACATACATGACCTGCCGGACGCACCTGTGGGCTGTGGCCTGCGAAATACTACACAGGCGGAGCCTCCTGCATCATGCGCTGTCCGTCATTTATTCTAATGACCAGCTGCACCTGTACACCCTGGGCCATCGCGGGACTCTCCTCTGGGCCCCTCCCTAGCCTGATGGGCAGCCAGGTCCTCAGGGTGTGGTGCGGGGTCTGGCACATGGACCACTGCCTCAAGCATCTGCAGTGCCAACCTGGCACCCTGGAAGTACCCATGCAAGCTGGCAGTGCCACCTTGGCAGTGTCAGGCAGCACTGCCAGGGTTCCCAGGTGGCACCAGCAATGCCAGGACACCAATTTACCCAATTGGTATGCATCTGGGGACCTCGGATCCCCTGGAAGACCCCCATGTGTGCCATTCCTTTTGGCCCCTGTTTTTTGGAACCAGCATTGAACGGCGCTCACCTGAGTTCTCTGAGGCAAGGGGAATGAATCCCAAAGCCTCAGGTACCTCGGGAATCTGCACATTAGAGTGAGAATAACTCCCTCGCTCTAATATGAAGATTTGCCAAAAAGTGATCCCACCCACAATGGGCGGGGTTTACATCACAAGAACTTGAGAGATTGCGTCGGATCTGCAAGGCGTTGCGAGCCGGGTAGATCCCGGGAACGGAGTCTCACAGCTTTTATTGGCCGCGCTGCGCCACGGCGATCTGCTTTTTCAGCGCAGCCTGACCATTGGATTGTGCCCCAGTGAGTCAATGGGCACAAACGTTCCAGCGTTTGGCATGGGGGCATGAGCGGCTTGATGCAGTGGGTGGAAGGGCAGAGCTTGGCATATGGAGAATGAGCGGCTGAAGGTGGTGGCTGGAGGTAGAGGATTATTTGTCATACGGGCATGAGGAGGACCTTTTGAAGTTACTTTTGAAAAAGTTCCCTTGCGCAGAGTATAGTTTGTGACTCCTCCTCATGAACCATAACTCTTTAAAGACCTGACCCTAGTGAAAATTACGGAGGAGTAGGACATGTCTATCTCAGCCGGCCGGCCGGATCAGGAGTTCCGGATGTGGGATTTTGACAGGAATCAGCCTGGACTCTTTAAAGGCTCTCCTGAAAATCGTACAACCGGGGAATAGGGTCGCGGAATTGAGACCCACCCGCTATTTCTAAAGGGCTCCCAAGTCAATCCGACTAGGTGAAAATCCACGTCTACAACTCAAAAACTGGACATTATTCTCTGTACGAGCTGTTGTCCTAAGCTCAGGAACCCACCGCCTTGTCAAGGTGTCCCTTTATTTCTCACTCCTTCAATCACGTTAAAAACCAATGTTCTCTCCCTCAATCAGTAAAACTGCTAATTTCTTCCACTGCTTCATAACCCTCGGTGGGAAAGAACCCCTCTCTGTCATTTAAACTTGCGACTGTGTACCCTTATTCTAGCCCCTTGATCACCGGGATTGGCTCATACGTGGTTCCCATACTTTAGCCATTTCTGAATTTAAATCTTCCGTACGCAAGGCCCATAGGAACCAAACTGCATTTAACAAAAGCCATTTTGTCATTTTGTCACTTCAGTACTGTCAGAGCTGCAATTTTGTTCGTTCAGCCACTCCAGGAAAGAAGTGGAGGGATATTCTGGGAATAATCTTATCATATTCCAGCCTGCAGTCATCTCAGTGCCAAGTTAGCACATGATTTAATGTTTGAGATTTGCCCTCCAGTAATCCTTGGCCTTTCCACTATGAATGTTGCTTTGCCTTCAAAGCATGCACAGTTTCTATTTTAAAAAGCAAAAAGTCCCATCCGATTAGTCAAGAGTAATGATTTCAGTCAAAGGTTGACTGATGTAGTAAAGTACAGAGAAGACGCAGTTAGATGCTAGACCCAATCCCACACCTCTGGTCGCCATAGCAACTGATGGTCTGTCGAAACAATCCACTTGAGGTGGGGCAAAATTATTGAAGGAGTTAAAAATGACTCAATGCATGCAAGGTATTAGCTGGGCGTAATACAAAGCAACAGTTTAATCCAGGGATTTGGATGGATTGTGTACAGACATCCGGTAGTGATTAAAGAGCAACAATTTAATCACAGGATTGAGACAAAGGGCAGGATTCTCCGTTTCTGAGACTAAGTGCTGACGCCAACGGAGAATCCATGGGCTTTTACTGCAGAGATATCAGCGCCGCACCTGGTATGGTTCGGGATTCGCCGGGTCCGTGATTGACACTCGGGAAGCTGACAAGCTGCAGCCACACATAAACAATCCTCCCCCCACACACACACTGATCCCAGCCAAAAAAATGGGACAGGTTGTGCTGGAGCGCGCCCATACAGCTGATGGGTTGGCTGGGGCTGGCGGGCACTCAGGGGGAAGTCCGGGGGGATGTGGGGGTAGGGGGGGAGGGACACCTATAGGATCCGTGGCGCTCGGTTTGAAGTGGGCTGTTAGCGGTGTGCGCAGCTGCATGGCTGCCTTGCCGGCTGTGGCAAATGTGTTCCGTGCCCGTCCACCCCGACCTCATACCCCACCTCCTGGACATGCCCCCGCCAGTCCCCTCAGCCCTGGCGGAAGCCCCCCCCCCGGCCAGCGGCATAACTCTCAGCAAACTTTGGCGATATTGGACACCTTCCGTGCCCCCCTCTCTCCCCCTCAGCAGCCACCACGTCGGTTTCGCGGCTTTTAAAAGCACAAGTGAACCGCGCCGCCGGGAACGTGGCCCATCGGAGGCGGAGCATCGCGGAGGGCCCGGGGAATACTGGGTCGGGCCCGCTAATGAGATGCAAACAGCGTTTAAAGTACGTGCGGAGTTAAACGCATTGACACCATCTTCGAGGTGACGGAGAATTGCGATTTGACGATTGCATTCCCTTTTTGAGGTTTGAATTCTTCCTGGGAGTGACGGCTTTGCGAGGAGAATGGTCCTGGAAGAATTCTTGATGATTTGGCATTTTCTGTGAAATGAAGATGCATTTTCCACACGTGGTGCTCCTGGTATCAATTTAACAAATCAACGGCAGGGTTTATCTTGAGTTAAATGGCATACTGCTACAGATTTGATTTGTTTTTTGTGTTATGGAATAGAAATGGATCACAATGAGTCACAATTCAGGACGTGAACATTCCTCCACAGGCTTTGGTCATTTTTTGAAAGCAGATTTCTTAATTCTCAGACTTTTCTGTATCATGAGCAGTGTCCTGATCACCATTCTTGTTCCGCTGAGGATTCTGGGCCCAAGCTTGTACAGTGCCAGAGTGATTGGGTTTTCTGGATAGTTTTTCCACCCTGCACTCCAATCTCCTAATTCTCATCTGAATGTTACCCTTATCTTTCCTCCCCTCTTGTCCCAAGAACTGCAGTTTTGCTGTTCCCCTCTGTGAAGTCGCTAGATGTCTTCTGCACAGGGCGAAGAAATGTGGCTTCATGTCAATCAGCAATCTCGGCAGTCACCATGAGTTAACAATGCTGTTTGTTAGAGACGTGCGGTAGTCACTAATAGTGGTATATTACTGCCCGTAAATTAGAGGTACAACGGTAAATCCCTGCCTGCTGGCTCCGCCCAGCAGGTGCCTTATAAAAGTGTGTGCTCTCCAGCGCTGCAGCCAGTCTGGTTCCAGCTACAGGAGCACAACATCTTGTTCAATAAAGCCTCGATTGTTCCACCATTCTCGTCTTGTGGGAATTGACGGTGCATCAATTTATTGATCAAGATTTTTAAAAATGATGGATCTCCGCATCAAGCCTGACCGCCTGCAACTGATTGGGTTTTCTGGATAGTTTTTCCACCCTGCACTCCAATCTCCTAATTCTCATCTGAATGTTACCCTTATCTTTCCTCCCCTCTTGTCCCAGGAACTGCAGTTTTGCTGTTCCCCTCTGTGAAGTCGCTAGATGTCTTCTGCACAGGGCGAAGAAATGTGGCTTCATGTCAATCAGCAATCTCGGCAGTCACCATGAGTTAACAATGCTGTTTGTTAGAGACGTGCGGTAGTCACTAATAGTGGTATATTACTGCCCGTAAATTAGAGGTACAACGGTAAATCCCTGCCTGCTGGCTCCGCCCAGCAGGTGCCTTATAAAAGTGTGTGCTCTCCAGCGCTGCAGCCAGTCTGGTTTCAGCTACAGGAGCACAACATCTTGTTCAATAAAGCCTCGATTGTTCCACCATTCTCGTCTTGTGCGAATTGACGGTGCATCAATTTATTGATCAAGATTTTTAAAAATGATGGATCTCTGCATCAAGCCTGATCGCCTGCAACTGAGCCCTCAAGCAGCCAACGCCACGTCCACCTTCGACCACTAGCTAGCCTGCTTCGTAGGCTACCTCAGAGCAGCCGCTGAAGAACCCTCGGGCGTGCAGAAACTCTAAGTCCTCTATTCACGGGTGAGCCCTGACATTTTTCCCCTCATCTGGGATGTGCCCACCTACTCCGAAGCGATGACGCTCCTGAAGGGACTTTACGTTCGACCAGTGAACCAAGGGTACGCCAGGAATCTCCTGGCCACGAGACAGCAACTCCCCGGGGAGACTCAGGACGACTTCTTGCATGCCCTGCAGATCTTAGGTAGGAACTGTGACTGACAGGCAGTTTTGGCAGTCCAGCACGCCGAACTTTTAATTAGAGACGCTTATGTCACGGGCACGAAGTCTGCATACGTCCGCCAGCGGCTACTGGAAGGGGGTACGCTCAATCTTACGGTGACTAGGCAGCTCGCTAACTCGTTAGAAGTGGCCTCCCGTAAAGTCCTCCCCCCCCCCCCCGACCGTGCGGCACCCTCGTGGGCATCGTGGGCCCCACCAGCTGCTGACTCCAGCTCACCGCAAGCCTGCGGTGAAAACTCTGGGGGGCCCAAGTGTCATTTTTGCGGACAAAACAAACACCCCAGACAACGCTGCCGGGTGCGGAGCGTGACCTGCAATGGGTGTGGGAAGAAAGGACAGTTTGTTTCTGTTTGCCAGGCCCGGTCGGTCGCCGCTGTTTCCAGGCCCGGCGTATCTACACCCCCCACGTGCGACCCACGGGCGCCGCCATTTTCCCCTTCGCAAGCCACGTGCGGTGCCATCTTCCTCACTAATGCCATATGCAGCCTGTGGGCGCCGCCATCTTTGATGCCGCCCGCCATGTTGCCCCGTGGGCGCCGCCATCTTCGGCGCCATTTTGGACTGCGTCTCAGGACCCCTGCTCAGCTGGCCGTTCATCGCGTGCCGCTACCTCCGCCACCGCTGATCAGCCCGGGATCTCCCAACATCTTCCGCAGCTCGCCTCTATCACCCTGGATCAGTCCCGGCCCCGCAACCTCGCGACCGCGACGACGATGGTGAAGATCAACGGGCACGAGACGACCTGCCTTATTGACTCCGGGAGCACAGAGCTTCATCCACCCCACTACGGTAAGGCGCTGCTCCCTCCCGGTACACCCCGTCACCCAGAAAATCTCCCTGGCCTCCGGATCCCATTCCGTTGAAATCCGGGGGTACTAGATCGCGACCCTCACCGTCCAAGGCGTAGAGCTCAGCAACTTCCGGCTCTACGTCCTCCCCCACCTCTGCGCCGCCCTGTTACTCGGACTGGATTTTCAATGCCACCCCCAAAGCCTGACTTTAAAATTCGGTGGACCCCTACTCCCCCTCACCTTCTGCGGCCTCACGATCCTTAAGGTCGATCCACCCTCCCTGTTTGCAAACCTCACCCCGGACTGCAAACCCGTTGCCACTAGGAGCAGATGGTACAGTGCCCAGGACAGGACCTTCATCAGGTCGGAGGTCCAACGGCAGGAGGGGACCATCGAGGCCACCAACAGCCCCTGGAGAGCTCAAGTAGTGGTAGTGAAGACTGGGGAGAAGCACAAGATGGTCACTGACTACAGTCAGACCATCAATCGGTACACGCAGCTCGACGCTACATCCTCCCATGCATATCTGACATGGTCAATCAGATTGCGCAGTATCGAGTCTTTTCCACAGTGGACTTGAAGTCCGCCTACCACCAGCTCCCCATCCGCCCGGAGGACCGCCAATACACTGCGTTCGAAGCAGATGGCCGCCTCTATCATGTCCTTAGGGTTCCTTTTGGCGTCACTAATGGGGTCTCGGTCTTCCAGCGAGAGATGGACCGAATGGTTGACTGGTACGGACTGCGGGCTCCCGGTCTCCCGCTGGCAGGAGGTCCTCCCGGACGCACTCCACTCCATCCAATCGCTCCTCTGCACCGCGACTAATGAGACCCCTCACAAACGTGTGTTTGCCTTCCCCAGGAAGTCAACCTCTGGGGTCTTGCTCTCAAAATGGCTGACAGTTCCTGGACCCGTCCTCCTCCGGAAACATGTGCGGAGCCAAAAGTCGGATCCCTTGGTCGAAAAAGTCCACCTCTTACATGCAAACACGCAGTCCGCCTACGTGGCACACCCCGACGGGCGCCAAGACACAGTCTCCCTCCGGGACCTGGCACCCGCTGGATCCCCACCCATGACCCCCGACTTGACACCGTTCCCCCCCCCCCCCCTGTTGCCTCATTCACCCCTGCGCCACTCACCCTCCCTCCAGCGAACCTCACCGCAGCCCCCACCCCAGCAGGATCCATCCTCCCACTGGATCCACTAAGGGGTGACAAAGACGAGGATAACTCGCTCCCGGAGTCGCAGATGACCAAGTCGGCGCCCACATCACCACCAGGACTAAGGCGATCGCAGCGGAGGGTCAGAGCCCCCGACAGACTCAATCTGTAATGATTCCACCACCCCCGCCGGACTCTTTTTTTAACAGGGGGTGAATGTGGTAGTCACAACTAGTGGTATATTATATGTATTACGGCACTGCCCGTTTATTAGAGGTACAATGGTAAATCCCTGCCTGCTGGCTCCGCCCAACAGGCGGCGTATAAAAGTGTGTGCTCTCCGATGCTGCAGCCATTCTGGTTCCAGCTACAGGAGGCACAACATCTTGCTCAATAAAGCCTCGATTGTTCCACCATTCTCGTCTTGTGGTAATTGACGGTGCATCAAGAAGCACATCCCAAACAATTTGAAATTCATCCACGTTGACTCTTACTATAGAGATGCACCACAGAAAGCATCCTATCTGGCTGCATCACAGCCTGGTATGGCAACTGCTTGGCCCAAGACCGCAAGAAACTACAGAGAGAGGTGAACACAGCCCAGTCCATCACACAAACCTGCCTCCCATCCATTGACTCTGTCTACGCCTCCCGCTGCCTTGGGGAAGCGGGCAGCATAATCAAAGACCCCTCCCACCGGAGTTATTAACGCTTCCAAGTTCTTCCATCGGGCAGAAGATTCAAAAGTCTGAGAACACGCACAAACAGACTCAAAAACAGCTTCTTCCACGCGGTTGCCAGTCTCCTGAATGACCCTCTTATGGACTGAACTGATCTCTCCACACATCTTCTTTACTGAGTAGTACTACACTCCGTACGCTTCACCCAATGCCTGTGTCTATGTATTTATATTGTGTATTTATCGTATGTCCTATGTTTTTCATGTATGGAACGATCTGTCTGGACTGTACGCAGAACAGTGCTTTTCACTGTACCTCGGTACACGTGACAATATACCTGATGCACAATCAATTACTCGTGAGAGAAGGAGAGTCGTACTAATCGGCTTTAATCAGCTAGAACTGTACCCAGCAGCTTCGATACAGAACGTGAAGGCTGCTGGGACGGCATGGGTTCTTATACCCCGCCTCTCAGGGCGGAGCTACGTACGTTGGCCAATGGTAGACTCCTAGGTCTAGCCAATGGGCATCCACCTCTCAGGTACTGCAATACCTGGTATTACCACAATACCCAAATCTGAATTTTCCGTTACAGGGTGGTGTCCGCTTTCCACTAATTGAAGAGTGATGTTCGAAACTGCTTCTCATTAACGAGCGAGCGTCATTAAACGCGTTGCCTGGAGAGTGATGTTAAACTGTCTCCCATTAACTAGAGAGTGATGTGAAGCTGCTTCCTATTAATGGGAGAGTGATGTTCCAAACTATTTTCCATTGACGAAAGAGTGACACCTTAAACTGTTGGTGGTTGATGAGAGTGGCAAGCAAAACTGCTCGCATTCATCAAAGTGTGCCACTCCTAACAACTTTCTTTTGTTTAAAAAGTAATGCCCCATGCTGCTTACCATTCATCTGAGCGATGTTATACTTACGCTCTTGGAACATCTTTGACAAGTTAATATTCACTTGTTCTTTTTAAAGAAGGATTGCTTACTTTGTTCACTGAGCGAAATCGGAGCTTACCATTGACTGGTAAAATCTATTTATCTTAAAAACAATCCAGCTGCTTTGTTTTCAACAGTCTGTAAGAAAGCTGCGCTTAATGGTGAAATATTGGATAGTTAAGTAAAACAATTGTTGTCTTGAGTTAGATTTTACTTTTTAATAGTGCTGCTTTGGAGAAAGCTGTTTACAGTGCTCATTGATCATTCGGCCCATCGAGTCTTCGCCGACCCCCTGAAAGAGCACTCCACACCTCCTTAACCTAACCTGCATATCCCTGCACACTGAGGGTCAATTTAGCATGGTCCATCCATCTAACCCGCACATCTTTGGACTGTGGGAGGAAACTGGAGCACCCGGAGGAAACCCACGCACACACAGGAGAACATACAGACTCCACACAGACAGTCATTCGAAGCCGCAATCGAACCTGGGTCCCTGGCAGCTGTGCCACTGTGCCAGCGTCCCGCCCGTCAAAAACCGGAAGTCTGCAGAAGGATTTGGATAGGTTAGGTGAATGGGCTAGGGTCTGGCAGATGGAATTCAATGTTGCCAAGTGTGAGGCCATCCATTTTGGGAGGAATAACAGCAGGATGGATTATTATTTAAACGGTAAGATGTTAAAACATGCTGCTGTGCAGAGGGACCTGGGTGTGCTGGTGCACGAGTCGCAAAAAGTTGGTGTGCAGGTGCAACAGGTGATTAAGAAGGCTCATCGAGTTTTGGCTTTCATTGCTAGAGGGATGGAGTTCAAGACTAGGGAGGTTATGCTGCAATTGTATAAGGTGTTGGTGAGGCCACATCTGGAGTATTGTGTTCAGTTTTGGTCTCCTTACCTGAGAAAGGACATATTAGCACTGGAGGGAGTGCAGAGGAGATTCACTAGGTTGATCCCAGAGTTGAGGGGATTAGATTATGACGAGAGGTTGAGTAGACTGGGACTGTACTCATTGGAGTTTAGAAGGATGCGGGAGGATCTTATTGAAATATATAAAATTATGAAGGGAATAGATAGGATAGATGCGGGCAGGTTGTTTCCACTGGTCGGGGAAAGCAGAACTAGGGGGCATAGCCTCAAAATAAGGGGAAGTAGATTTAGGACCGAGTTTAGGAGGAACGTCTTCACCCAAAAGGTTGTGAATCTCTGGAATTCCTTGCCCAGTGAAGCAGTTGAGGCTCCTTCCTTAAACGTTTTTAAGAAAAAGATAGATACCTTTCTAAAGAATAAAGGGATTCGGGGATATGGTGTACGGGCCGGAGAGTGGAGCTGAGTCCACAAAGATCAGCCATGATCTCATTGAATGGCGGAGCAGGCTCGAGGGGCCAGATGGCCTACTCCTGCTCCTAGTTCTTATGTTCTTATGTAGAGAGAGTGGACTGGGGTGGAGATTTGGATTTGTTTTATTGTCACGTGTGTCGAGGTACAGTGAAAAGTATTGTTCTGCGTACAGTCCAGACAGATCATTCCATACGTGAAGAAAAAACATAGTACTTACATTCTGAATTCTCCCTCTGTGTACTCGAACAGGCACCGGAGTGTAGCGACTAGGGGATTTTCACAGCAACTTCATTGCATTGTTAATGTAAGTGTACTTGTGACAATTATAAAGATAGTTATATATACACAATGTAAATACATAGACATAAGCAGCGGGTGAACATGCGGAGTGCAGTACTACTCAGCAGAGAAGATGTGTGAAGAAATCAGATCAGTTCATAAGAGGGTCGTTTAGGAGTCTGGTAACAGTGGGGAAGTAGCTGTTTTTGAGTCTGTTCGTGCGTGTTCTCAGATTTTTGTATCTCCTGCCCGATGGAAGAAGTTGGAAGAGTGAGTAAGCCGGGTGGGAGGGGTCTTTGATTATGCTGCCCGCTTTCCCAAGGCAGCAGGAGGTGTAGACCAGAGTCCGTGGATGGGAGGTAGTGATGGACTGGGCTGTGTTCACGCCTCTCTGAAGTTTCTTACGGTCTTGGGCTGAGCAGTTGCCATACCAGGCTGTGATGCAGACAGATAGGATGCTTTCTATGGTGCATCTGTAAAAATTGGTAAGAGTCAATGTGGACATGCAGAATTCCCTTAGTTTCCTGAGGAAGTATAGGCGCTGTTTTGCTTTCTTGGCGGTAGCGTCAACGTGGGTGGACCAGGACAGATTGTTGGTGATGCGCACACCTAGGAATTTGAAGCTGCTAACCATCTCCACCTCGGCACCATTGATGCAGACAGGGGTGTGTACGATACTTTACTTCCTGAAGTCAGTGTCAAGCTCTTTAGTTTTTCTGACATTAAGGGAGAGATTGTTGTCATTAAACTACTCCACTGCGTTCTCTATCTCCTTCCTGTACTCTGGCTCATCGTTGTTCGAGATCCAACCCACTGCGGTCGTGTCATCAGCAAACCTGTAGATGGAGTTGGAGACAAATTTTTGCCATGCAGTCGTGTGTGTACAGGGAGTATAGTAGGGGGCTAAGTAGGCAGCCTTGCAGGGCCCCGGTATTGAGAACTATCGTTGAGGAGGTGTTGTTATTTATCCGTACTGATTGTGGTTTATGGGTCAGGAAGTTGAGGATCCAGTTGCAGACGGAGCAGGCAGGTCCTAGGTTTTGGAGCTTTGATTTGAGTTTGGCTGGGATTATGGGGCGAAATTCTCTGGTATCGGCGCGATGTCCGCCGACTGGAGCCCAAAACGGCGCAAATCAGTCGGGCATCGTGCCGCCCCAAAGGTGCGGAATGCTCTGCATCTTGGGGGCCGAGCCGCAACCTTAAGGGGCTAGGCCCACGCCGGACGAATTTCCGCCCCGCCAGCTGGCAGAAAAGGCCTTTGGTGCCCCGCCAGCTGGCGTGGAAATGACATCTCCGGGCGGCGCATGCGTGGGAACGTCAGCGGCCGCTAACGGCATTCCCGCCCATGCGCAGTGGAGGGAGTCTCTTCTGCCTCCGCCATGGTGGAGACCGTGGCGAAGGCGGAAGGAAAAGAGTGCCCCCACGGCACAGGCCCGCCCGCGGATCGGTGGGCCCCGGTCGCGGGCCAGGCCACCGTGGGGGCACCCCCCGGGGCCAGATCGCCCCGCGCCCCCCGCAGGACCCCGGAGCCCACCCACGCCGCCTTGTCCTGCCGGTAAGGTAGGTGGTTTAATCTACGCCGGCGGGGCAGGCATTTTAGCAGCGGGACTTTGGCCCATCCGGGCTGGAGAATCGCGGGGGGGGGCCCGCCAACCAGCGCAGCGCGATTCCCGCCCCCGCCGAATATCCGGTGCCGGAGAATTCGGCAACCGGCGGGGGAGGGATTCACGCCAGCCCCCGGCGATTCTCCGACCTCTCGCCCATGGTGTTGAAGGCGGAGCTGTAGTCAATGAATAGGAGTCTGATGTAGGAGTGCTTATGGTCGAGATGCTCTAGGGATGAGTGTAGGGCCAGGGAGATGGCATCTTCTGTGGACGGGTTGTGGCGGTATGCGAATTGCAGTGGATCAAGGCATTCTGGGAGTATGGAGTTTTTAAAAATACATTTAGAGTACCCATTTATTTTTTTCCAATTAAGGGGCAATTTAGCGTGGCAATCCACCTACACTGCACATCTTTGGGTTGTGGGGGTGAAACCCAAGCAGACAGGGGGAAAATGTGCAAACTCCACACGGACAGTGACCCAGAGCCGGGATCTAACTTGGGACCTCGGCGCCGTGCTAACCACTGCACCAGCGTGCTGACCTGGGAGTATGGAGTTGATGTGTCTCATGACCAACTTCTCAAAGCATTTCATTATGACAGATGTCAAGGTCACCGGGCGGTAGTCGGTGAGGCACGTTGCCTGGTTCTTCTTCGGCACCGGTATGAGGGTGGTCTTCTTGAAGCAAGCGGGAACCTTGGAACAGAGCAGATAGAGGTTGAAGATGTCTGTGAACACATCTGCCAGTCGGTCCGCGCATGATCTGAGAGCACGACCAGGAACCCCGTCCAGACCTGTCGCCTTCCGAGGGTTCACTTTCAAAAAGGCCGATTTGACTTCGGAAGCATTTTGTTCTTAATTTAATGCCCCTGTACCCTCTTAAGTCCAAGAAAGGATGTGAAGATGCCGGCGTTGGACCAACAGGTTTATTTGGAATCACTAGCTTTTGGAGCACAGCTCCTTCATCAGGTAAGTGAAGAGGTCGGTTGTACAAACGCATATACAGACAAAGCCAATGGTGCAAAATGATACTTTGAATGCGAGTCAGGGAAGTGGGATGGAAATTTTCGGAGATGGGAGGAGAAAGGAATTAGGACACTAAAAGATCTGTTTCTTGGGGGAGGGTTTGCAGGATTGAAGGAGCTGGGAGCGAAGTATGGGCTGGAGCAGGGGAAAAATTTAGATACATGCAGGTTCGAGACTTTGCCAGAAAGGAGATACAGAGCTTCCTGGTAGAGCCGGCCTCCACATTGCTGGAGGAGGTGCTGATGACAGGGGGACTGGAGAAGGGGTAGTGTCAGCGGTTTACGGGGCTATTTTGGAAGAGAGAAGGCACCGCTGGAAGGGATCAAGGCAAAGTGGGAGGAAGAGTTGGGAGAGAGTATGGAGGAGGGGTTCTGGTATGAGGTGCTCCAGAGGGTGAATGCCTCCACCTTGTGTGCGAGGTTGGGGCTGATACGCTTGAAGGTGGTATATAGAGCACACCTCACGAGGGCGAGGATGAGCCGGCACTTTGAGGGGGTAGAAGATGTGTGTGAACGTTGCGGGGGGGGGGGGGGGGGGGGGGGGGTGCCGCAAACCACATTCATATGTTTTGGTCCTGTCCAAAGCTGGAGGATTACTGGAAGGAGGTTTTTAGGATAATCTCTAAAGTGGTGCACGTGAAACTGGACCCGGATCCCCGGGAGGCCATATTCGGGGTGACGGTCCAGCCAGGGTGGGAAACGGGTGCGGAGGCAGCTGTTGTAGCCTTCGCCACGTTGATCACCTGAAGGCAGAACCTGGTGGGATGGAGATCAACCTCTCCACCCTGTGCCCTGGCGTAGCGGGGAGACCTGTTGGAATTCTTGACTCTTGACAAGGTCAAATTTGAACTGAGGGAAAGGATGGAGGGGTTTTGCAATTCATGGGCGTTATTCATTATGCACTTTCGAGAATTGGACTACATCGAACATTAGGGGGGGTTGGGGGCTGGGAGGGTTGGGGGGAGGGTGACTATGGGTGATTCCTGATTCCTTTTTGTCATTTGTTTATGTGAACATGCAGGCTAATGTTTGGGGGTTTGGTGGGAGGATGGGATCGTTGTTATTGATATGGGGATTGACATTACATTCGTTACTAATTATTGTTTATTGTTGGGTGTAAATTTGGAAGAAAATGTGAAAAAGGAGAATAAAAATATTTAAAAATAAAAAGAGGTGTGAATTGTCTCAAACCAGGATAGTTGGTAGGATTTCGCAAGCCCAGGTCAGATGGTGGGGGTGAATGTAATGAGACGTGAACCCAAGGTCACAGTTGAGGCTGTACTCATGTATGCGGAACTTAGCTATCAGTTTCGGCTCGGCGATTCTGCGTTGTCGCGCATCCTGAAGGCCGCCTTGGAGAACACTTACCCGAAGATCAGAGGCTGAATGCCCTTGACTGCTGAAATGTTCCCCGATTGGAAGGGAACATTCCTGCCTGGTGATTGTCGCGCGATGTTCGTTCATCTGTTGTCGCAGCGTCTGCATGGTCTCGCCAATGTACCACGCTTCGGGACATCCTTTCCTGCAGCGTATGAGGTAGACAACGTTGGCCGAGTCGCACGAGTATCTACCGCGAATCTGGTGGGTGGTGTTCTCACGTGTAATGGTGGTATCAGTGTCGATGATCTGGCATGTCTTGCAGAGGTTGCCATGGCAGGGTTGTGTGGTATCGTGGTCGCTGTTCTGAAGGCTGGGTAGTTTGCCGCAAACAATGGTCTGTTTGAGGTTGCGCAGTTGTTTGAAGGCAAGTAGTGGGGATGTTGGGATGGCCTTGGCAAGATGTTCATCTTCACCGATGACGGACTAAAGGCTCCAGAGAAGATGTCGTAGTTTCTCCGTTCTGGGGAAGTACTGGACGACGAAGGGTACTCTGACGGTTGTGTCCCGTGTTTGTCTTCTGAGGTAGGATGGGTTGTTTGCTGTGGCAAGTCGCAACTATTGATCGGCATGGTGACACAGTGGTTAGCACTGCTGCCTCACAGCGCAGGGACCCTTGTTCAATTCTGGCTTTCATAACCTTCAAGTAAGTCTCACTGAGAGATCTTGTGACCTCCGTTGCGAGACCTTACACTTGATCACTCTGCAGTGGTACTGTCCCTGAATGCAGCACAATTTATTGGGGATTCCCAATGTGGAGCTGCAGTGATGTCATCGAGCTGCCCCAGCAGCCAATGACTTTAAAGGATTTTAACAGACACCCAATCTGTATAAGAAAAACATAAAAGTCAAATCACTTTTGAACATTTTTACATGGAGCAAATAAATGATTTGGACATGGACGTGGCTTGAAGATAGAAGTTAAAATATTCTGAAGTAAGTTTTTTTTCAGATTATTATTTCAAAAGTTTAACTCAAAGAAAAGTCTAATTAATTTGACAACAGCACTTCACAACTCTACAATTCTTAACAGGCCCAGTTCTGTCATTCATCAAATTTTAATAGTCACATTGCTGTTAAACACCCAGATAGATCAGATCGAGCAGAATGGAACCTTTTGAAAGGTTTCCACTAGAGCATTGGGAGCAGGAAAGGTTTATTTCTCGTGATTGTCAGTTTTACAAGAGGGGAGGCGTTACACAAGGCCGCCTGGGTCAGCGTCCTGAGTGATAGAACCCAACGTCAGCATTTCCCTGCTGGATCCGCACATGCCCTACATCCTGAGGCCGCAATCAGTTTTGAAATTGTAATGATTTGATTTGATTTATTATTATCACATGTATTAGTATACAATGAAAATTATTATTTTGCATGCTGTACAAACAATGCATACCTTACATAGGGAAGGAAGGAGAGACTGAAGAATTTAATGTTACAGTTATAGCAAGATGCAGAGAAAAGATCAACTTAATACGAGGTAGGTCCATTCAAAAGTCTGATGGCAGTAGGGAAGAAGCTGTTCTTGAGTTGGTTGGTACGTGACCTCAAACTTTGGTATCTTTTTCGTGATGGAAGAAGGTGGAAGAGGGTATGTCTGGGGTGCGTGGGGTCCTTTAATTATGCTGACTGCCTTTCCGAGGCAGCGGGAATTATAGATAGAGTCAATGGATGGGAGGCTGGTTTGCGTGATGGACTGGGCTACATTCACGACCTTTTGTAGTTTCCTGCGGTCTTGGGCAGAGCAGGCTCCATACCAAGCTGTGATACAACCAGAATGACAGCTAACAGTGATGGGTCGTTGTCAAAATCCACCCCATTCCTTCTGCACAACCAAGTTTCACGGTGCCAGTGAGAAGTCAGAATAAGTGTTCTAACATAAATAGGGGCAACCAAGATGGCAATTACTTTTACCACATAAATACCAGGAGGCGTTTAGGTTTAATAACATCTGTTGCAGAGAAGAACAGCTTTACTTTCCTGGCTTTCCGGCCTCATAGCGAGGGGTTGGCTACTTGAGTTACGACGTGAGCTCAGAAATCAAGGCCATGGGTTTAAGATTAATTGGCCTCAAGCAAGTCTGGTGGATAGAAGAGACATTTTCCCCACAGGATAGAAGTTGATATGTGAAACAAACTCTCGACAAAGCATTTGTGTCTGAGGTTAACAAATTCTTCAACGAGGTGTTGAAGGGTGTCAGATGTTTTTTGGTAGGCCTTAATGAAATCTCCGTAGTCTTAAGTCGGTTAACTACATATATTTATTAACTACATAAACAATGTACATATATAGAGTTGAGGATTCAAGCTCGGCGCTGCTCCTGTGCTTTCTTGCGCACATGGCCCTGTCCAACACTAGACCAGGCATTCTCAAACCCGGGGGCGCAATCCATGGGTGGGTCGCGGGCGGGTGTCAGGAGGGTCGCGGAGTCGTCCGTCGCGGCGCTCCCGATCGCACAAATCCGCACGCAGCAGCCGGCTTTTAATAATGCCGGCTGCGAGCGGCCTTCAAAATGGCCAGGAACAGATAAAAAAAAATTTGGCCGCACTGCACATGCGTGCGTGATCATTGATGCGCACCCACGATTGATGTGCACCGATGATTGGGCACGCTTGCGCAGTGCGGCCACATTATTTTTATATGGTCGCAGCCTTTTGCTTTCAAGCTCGGGAGGCCAAAGGGACCATTGGGGTCAAAGGGACCCAAAACCATTTCCTCCATTTTTGTCAGCAACAAACAAGGTAAAAGAAAATGGTGGGTCGCGCAGGTCGGCCGGCGTGGGACGCAAAGGTCGGCCGACGTGGGTCGCGAAGGTCGGCCGGCTGGTAAAAATGGATCCCCGGAAAGAAAGTTTGAAAAACACTACACTAGACTGATCCCTAGGTGTGCATCATGTGTTCTCTTACATCACCCCTTGGGCACGCAATCCCATGTTAACCATATCAATAACCCCATTTTGTACCACATCAGGAATCAAAATTCTGGTTGAGAATGTGTTTCGAGGTCAGAGTATTGACTGAAATCTTCAAATAGCCAATGGGACATGATAGTTTCCGCATTGATAGTTTTTGGGGAACCAATGGATGCGAAGAGAGGGCCAAGGTTGAATGGGGAGATTTCCAAATGGAGCAATCCGCTGGAGTTACACTCTGGTGATCTTTAAATAACAGGGAGTATTTTCCTGGAGATTTCCTTCAGGGTATTAAATGTGCGAAGTAGAATTCATTGTAAATGGTCTACTGGCCGAAAAGATCACTGCTCTTTCCTACTTATGCATACAGATGTTTCCCTTTGTTACTCGAAAAAAACTCTGCTTCTTCCTTGCCCTCAACAGTTGGAGGAGAGCAAGGCTCATTGTGCGGAGATGGAGAAGGTTTACAAATCCACGACGATGGAGTTGGAGAACCTTCATGTCCAGTTGGAAAATATCCAGAGAAACAAGAACACGGTAAGGACGTTTGTTGCTTAACTCTGCCTCTAGTCCAACGTCCACTTGCTGCAGACCCTCCGACAGATCTTCACCCCCCCCCCCCCCCCCCCCTGCCCAGCTGCTGCTTACTTCACCTCAAACTTTCCTTCGCATGCAGCTTCACGAACATTAAAGAATCACGCCATGTAGTTTCTCACAAAATAATGATCACAAGTGAATTATAAGCTGTAATACCTAAGGCTTCCATTGTATGATTGACATACTTGCATTTATTAGCTGGGTAGAATGCCCAGTGTTGTAGGATTACAGAGTTAATGCTCAAATAACCTCATTTTACAACAGAAATTGCCATTCTGTGCACTGTGCGAAATGAAGAAAAAAAAATCAAAGGCAGGGCTTAATTCCCTCTGTGAGTTAAACCAGCCTCATTAACTTTGCCGATGGTGGTTTGAAAGCCTCTTCAGTGCGACTTGACAATCTCTTCCTGTCTTTTTGATCCTTATCCCTGCCTGTACTTAAGGACGTCAGAGGATTTCCATTCCTGAGAGAGAAAAAAAGATAAGAATGTCTGAAACATTCCGCTCGGATCCATCCCCCCCCCAACCAGTCTCTTCAGTTCAACTTGGCATTCCTTCTGTCGAACAATTTCCATTAATGTGTCCTTTGGCATCTTTCTGCCCACCGTCCTCCTTTCAAAACAGCTCAGTGAAAGTTCCAGAATTCCCCCCTCCCCCCGCCCCCGCCCCCCCCGCCCCCCTCCCCCCGCCCTACACATTAAACGCTTGAATGTTTAATGTCGTTGGTGGACTCCCTCCCCAGTTCGGATCAGGCCCATGACCTTTCCCCGGTGCTGGAACCGTTATTGCGATTTGTTTGCAAAAGCCTTCGTTCTCTCGTACCGAAAAAGTTTGCGGCATCAGACGAATCCGTACGGACGGCTAAAATGACAGGCCGCATGTTGTCCTGGACAATCGGAGCTGCTGCATTATGTTAGTAGTCCTGGCAGCGTTGGTGCTAAATTCTGGGAAGCAGCACATTTTCACAACTGAACCCCTGTTTTTTTTCTGGAGATAAATTATGGCTCAGTTTCCTCTCTGAACCCATTTTTCTGGCTCCTCACCTAATCATAGAATCATAGAATTTATAGTGCAGAAGGAGGCCGTTCGGCCAATCGAACCTCTGAAAGAGCGCACTACTTAGGCCCACTCCAGCACCTTATCCCAGTAATCCCACCTTTTGGACACTGAGGGACAATTTAGCATGGCCAATCCACCTAATCTGTACATCTATGGACTGTGGGAGGAAACCAGAACAGGAAATCCACGCAAACACGGGGAGAACATGCAAACTCCACACAGTCACCCAAGGCCGGAATGGAACCTGGGACCCTGGTGCTGTGAGGCAGCAGTGCTAACCACTGTGCCACCGCGTGTGCAGTGGATTATGAATTTTGAAAATTAGTTGCATGTTGATGTAATTTTGCTTTGAAAGCTTGCCCTATTTGGGCCTCACATTGTGCTATTAGAGGTAATGGCTACATTATTGGACCATAACTTCCGAGTTCCCCAGGGTCGCATTTGGGGTTGCCCCAAAGATGTGCTGGGGAATCCCTCTTGGAATTTTACAGGTAAGAGTTAATATGGCAATTGCTGAGAAGCACTAACGCCTGCTGTGTAATTGCGTTGGGGCTAGGAACCAATCGAAAATGGGATTTAAGTTACTAATTTCAGATGGTTCCGCCACGGTTATACCAATAGTTACTCAGAAAAAATGCAGAAGGACTTCTGGGTGATTGTTGTAAACCCCGAACCTACCACCCCAAAGGACTCATCCCCCCTCCCACACCCACACACATCCCTGCCCCCACACGAGGCTCCAGTCAGCCCCCCTCCCACACCCTTGCCATCCCATGGGACTGCATCCCCCCCCAATCACTGATCCTCCAAGTGACTCCCCCACACCCTGGACTACATGCCCTACCCCTGCCCAAGCATGTGTTCCTCACCCCTCTGACCTCCCCCCTCACCCCACCAAGAATTTCCACTCCACACACCCCCAATTCGTGGACCCGACCATAACCCCCACCCTGTCCATGGATTCGACATGATCCACATACACGACCCCGAACTCTTTACCCTCCTGACCTCCCCCACCCTTGACCTTGTGACCACGACCTCCAACCTCCTGCCCTCGACCTCCCCACCTGACCTTTGACCTTCCCACCCTGACGTCCAGCCCCCTCAGTCTCTGACCCTCCCTAACCACCCCCCACCGACCAAGCTTCTGACCATGCTTGCTTTCCTTTTACTTCCACTTTAGACTGTCCCAGCGTCAGAGGTGGATTTACAGTTTGTAATTTATCACGCACAATCCACCGAACGTACACATCTTTGGACTGTGGGAGGAAACCATAGCACCCGGAGGAAAACTATGCAGGCATGTGGAGAACGTACAAGCTCCACACAGAGAGTGACCTAAGGCTGGAATTGAACCCTGGTCCCTGGCGCTGTGAGGGGAGTGCTAACCACAGTGCCATCGTGCTGCCCCACCAGGCAGTGTAGCCAAAATGTCAGCGAGGAAAACGGGTGAAATTGATGGATTTGAGGAAAGACCCTGGATGCGGAGCGTAAGGCATCTGATTAAGCTGCCAATACTGGGGCAACTCGACATGAAAAAAGATTTAAAAATTGAATTGGTTTGTCCTTCAGTGAGATTTTGCCTCTTTGCTGGTAGGCCGATGAGCAGCTGTACGAACTGGAGCATGAAAAGGCCGATCTATTGAAGCGTCTTGAGGAAGACCAGGAGGATCTGAATGGACTTATGAAAAAACACAAGGATCTTATTGCTCAGGTAGGCAGACGACTTTGTCTATTCATGCTGGCAGGCCCTTACTTGTGACAATAAAGATTATTATTACATTGAAAGTGGTGAACAATACTTCCTTAAGAGCTTTGGCTCATGTTAATTATGTATACTCTAGAATGTTGTCCTGTCTTGAAGACATTGGGAGGGATTCTCCGTTGCCTGACGCCAAAATCGAGTTCGGCGATCGGGCGGAAAATGGGCTCCGGCCCTGAAACCGGGGCCGGCGCTGGCTTAACGCTGGTCAGCCATGCTCCACCCCCTTGGAAATGGCATCATCGCGCCGCGCACCGCACGTCATTGCAACAGCGTTGCCGTCTCACCGGCCGGCCCACTCGCGATGGTCCGTACCCAATGGGCCAAGTTCACACAAATTGCGAACCTGGCGCGGCGGCTGCGGACTGTGCCCGGCGCCGCCATACTCGGCCGGGATCCGTTTCACTGGCTGGGGGCGCTTCTGCGAGGTCTCGGGGGACTGGTGGGGGGTGGCCAGGGGGTGGGCTGCGGGGAACCGGCCATTCTCCAGCCGTTTTCAGCGGAGGAGGCGGGGGTTTCAGTTGCCGCCGGTGCTAGCCCCTCACCAGTACCGGAATTGGTGAGGAGTTTGCGCCGATTTTTTCCACGTAAACCTCCCGCGGATTCTCCCACCGAGCCGGCACTTAGCCGTTGAAAGGGAGAATTCAGCCCATTTTCTTTGAATTGATAGCCTCAGCTTCAGCTCAGTTAACAGTCGTCACAATTCTCTGTGTGTGGCACAACCTGAAAATATGGAATTACTGCTGTGACCACTTTTTCTTAAAGCATGAAACAGGAACACAATGCAGAGTATTAGAAGCAAGAGTAGACCATTCGGCCTCTCGAGCCTGCTCCATTATTCAATAAGATCATGGCTGACCTGATTGTGGCCTCAACTCCGCCTAACCCCGATAACCTTTGACTCCCTTGTTAGTCAAGAATCGATCGACCTTTGCCTTAAATATATTCAAAGACTTTTTCTCCCCCATTCTCTGGGGAAGAGAGTTCCGAAAATGCACGACCCACTGAGAGAAAACAATTTTCTCGTCTTAAATGGGAGACCCTTTATTTTTAAACCATCTCCCCTAGTTCAGGTCTGTCCCAGAAGGGCGAGCATTCTTTCAGCATTCACTCTGTCGATTCCCATCAGGATCTTATGTGTTTCAGTATGATCACCTCTCATTCTTCTAAACTCCAATAGATTTAGGCCCAATTTGTCCAACCTTTCCTCTCCCCATTCCATTTTTTAAAAAAAATTAGAGTACCCAATATTTCTTTTTCCAATTAAGGGGTAATTTAGAGTGACCAGTTCACCTCCCCTGCACATCTTTTTGGGTTGTGGGGGTGAGAGCCTCACAGACACGGGGAGAATGTGCAAGCTCCACCCGGACAATGACCCGGGCCGGGATCGAATCCGGGTCCTCAGCGGCGTGAGGCCGCAGTGCTAATCATCTCCCCATTACAAGTATGAGTTGAGCGAATCCTTCAATAAGCAGACCAAAACTGTACAAAGGTGGTTCGCAATTTCCGATTTGATATTCGATAATAATGTGATTTTTATATCTATTGTGTTGAACAGTAGGGATATTAAAACCCTTTCAGTGGCTTAGAATCAATAATTAACATTCACAAAATCAACATTGCCATTTTGGTCCCCTCTAAGTCATTGTAAATTCCACTGCTGCCTCAAGTCAGGATGGTGGTGGGAATCTTTCAAGTTGGGTGGTGTTCCCATGTGTTTGCTGCCTTGTCCTTCTAGGTGGTGCAGGTTGTGGGTTGGAAGATACTGCTGAAGGAGCTTGGGAGCATTGCTACAGTGCATCTTGTAGGTGGTACACACTACTGCTGCTGTGCCCTGGTGGTAGAGGATATGAAAGTTGAAGGTGGTGGACAGGATGCCCGTCAGATGGGCTGTTTGTCCTGGTGGTGTTTAGCTTCCTGAGAGCAACCATCCTGACCTCCGTGTTGTAGATGGTTTTTGTAAGGGCCACAAAGAATCCAGCACGAGTTTTAAGGCTACAAAATAATAACGTTTATTTACTATAACTATATATATATATATATAACAGTAGCAGTAACTTCCCTTGCTTCCTTCTCCTTCCTCCTGGTTCCTGAACTGGCCAGCTTATTTATACTAGGAGTTTCTCCGCCCCCCTCATTGGGGAAGTTCATACTCCCATAGGATTGTGGGATAGTCAGTAGTCCCCAGCCAATCGTAAGTAGGCAGGTTATAACATCCCTCCCCCCCAAAGTCCAAGGAATCCACCGAAGACCCTGGCGAAGGAAGGCGTCAAATTCGTTTGGCCGCAGGCCGGACGCCATTTGCACGCGGCGCTGGATCAGGCGGCGTATAACGAGATGGAGACCGGCGCTTCCGTGATGAACGGCGCGGTTGTACATCCACGGCCTGTGGACCCGAGGATTCCTCCTCTGATTCATCCTGTGTCTCCATCTCGGAGTCAGAGTCTGCTGCCTCCGTCATGTCAGCGTCTCTATCTCCATTCGGTCCCGTAACGACCTGCGCAGGCTTCGAGTGAGGCACCAGTGGAAGACTTTGAGGACTACCTTCCCTTGTCTCTGGTCTTTGCGGCTGTTGAAATGAGCTCCGGGGGCGGGGAATCTTTTGCGGGGATGATCTTCTGGACCGGACGTGGTCTACATGTTTTCGCTGGAGACGACCCTGGGCTTGCACCTGGTAAGATATAGGGCCCGTTTGGCGAAAGATTACACCAGGAACCCATTGGGCACCACCAGCAAAATTCCGCACGAATACTGGGTCACCGGGCGCAAACTGCCGAATCGGACGATGCCGAGACAATCCCTGTCCCTGCCGTTCTTGTGTGCGGCGTACTTTTGCGCCAATGTCCGGGAAGACCATACTAAGGCGGGTGCGAAGTCTCCGGCCCATTAGGAGTTCTGCGGGAGCGACCCCAGTCACTGTATGGGGGGTGGTCCTGTACGTAAACAAAAAGCGAGCCAGTCTCGTGTCCATTGATCCGGAAGACTGCTTCTTTAGGCCTCTTTTGAATGTTTGCACTGCACGCTCTGCCAACCCATTTGAAGCCGGGTGGTAAGGGGCAGTTCGGATATGGCGGATGCCGTTCATCTTTGTAAACCTAGCAAACTCCTCACTCGTGAATGGAGTGCCATTATCCGTGACCAGCACCTCGGGGTACTAAATGATAAACGCATCTTTTCAATTGTTGAGCAGGACGTTGTCCCCTGCATCTTATGCACCTCCAGCCATTTGGACTGGGCGTCAATTAGTAGAAGGAACATGGATCCCTGAAAAGGGCCTGCGAAATCTGCATGTAAGCGTGCCCAAGGCCGCCCTGGCCATTCCCAGTGATGTAGGGGCGCGGCCGGCAGAAGCTTCTGATGCTCCTGGCAAATGGAGCAGTTTTGGGCCACCTTCTCAATGTCGGTGTCGAGGCCTGGCCACCAGACATAACTCCGGGCCAACATTTTCATCTTGGTCATGCCCGGATGCCCATTGTGCAAGTCTGATAATATCAGCTCCTGGCCTTTTTCCGGGACAATCACACGCGTCCCCCACAAGAGGATGCCGTCTTCCACGCTGAACTCTGACAGCTTGGAGGAAAATGCCCGCAACTCGCCTGGGAGCTGTCTATGCTGCCCACCATACTGGACTATGTGCCGAACCTTTGACAAGACTGGCTCTGTCTGGGTCCACTCACGGATCTGTGATGCTGTGACAGGCAAGGTGTCCATAAAATTTAGGGTTGCAACCACCTCACTGGTCGTGGGGGTCGACATGGGGCCGGTCGATAAAGGCAATCGGCTCAGTGCGTCGGCATTTGCTATCTGCGTACCTGGTTTGTGCTCCAGAGAATACTCATATGCAGCAAGCAACAAAGCCCAGCGCTGGATCCGTGCAGAAGCAATGGGCGGTATTGGCTTATCCTCTCTGAAGAGTCCCAGCAGGGGCTTATGATCAGTCACGATAGTGAAATGGCGGCCGTACACAAACTGGTGGAAGCGTTTCACCGCGAAAACCACTGCCAGGCCCTCCTTCTCGATCTGCGCGTACTTTTTCTCCGCTGCAGTCAATGTGCGGGAGGCGAAAGCTATCGGTCGCTCGGCCCCGTTCTCCATCTTGTGGGACAGGACAGCTCCAATACCATACGGGGATGCATCACATGTGACGAGCAAAGGCTTTCCCGGATCATAGTGGGTTAGTAACCCAGACGACGACAATTGTTGCTTTACCCGCTGGAAAGCGGTTTCTTGCGGCTGACCCCAAACCCAGGTGTGATTTTTCTTTAGCAGAAGGTGCAACGGGGCCAGCGTAGTTGCCAGATTGGGGAGGAACTTCCCGTAATAGTTTATGAGACCGAGAAAAGAACGAAGATGCGAAGTGTCAGTCGGGGTGGGGGCATGTTGAATTGCACGCACCTTCTCTGCGACGGGGTGCAGACCCTCGCGGTCCACGCGATAACCTAGGTAGACTACTTCTTTTGCCTGAAATACGCACTTTGTGTGACGTAAACGGACTCCAGCCTCCGAAAGGCGTCTAAGGACAGCCTCCAGATTTTCCAAATGCTCTTGCTCCGATGTCCCTGTAATCAACACGTCATCTAGGTAGACAGCCACACGTGGTAAACCTCTCAAAATGCCCTCCATAACACGTTGAAAAATTGCGCAGGCAGAGGATACTCCAAAGGGCAACCGTGTATATTCATACAGGCCCCGGTGTGTGCTAATTGTTACATATGGTCGGGAGGCAGCGTCCAGCTCCAACTGCAGGTAGGCGTGACTCATATCTAATTTTGTGAATGAGAGTCCACCTGCAAGTTTCGAGTAGAGATCCTCGATGCGAGGCATTGGGTATCGGTCGAGTCGGGAAACTGTATTCACTGTAAGTTTATAGTCGCCACACAAGCGAACTGTCGCATCTGGCTTCATTACTGGTACAATAGGTGCTGCCCAGTCAGCAAAACGGACGGGCCTGATAATACCCAAACTCTCCAAACGAGTGAGCTCCCCTTCTACCTTCTCGAGCAAAGCGTAAGGCACTGGGCGCGCCCGGAAATAGCGCGGCGTGGCTCCTGGTTCAACTTGGATACGGGCTACGGCCCCTTTTATTTTCCCCAAACCAGGCTGGAATACCTCTGGGTATCGTCCTACCACCCCAGTCAACCCTCCAGAAACTGTTTGGAGGATGTGCTGCCATTGCAACCGCAAATGGCGCAACCAGTCCCGACCCAACAGGCTGGGCCCATGGCCACGCACTACGATAAGTGGGAAACGCCCCTCCTGGCGTCCATAGACAACAGGGGTCATTGTAGTTCCTGCAATGTCCAGTGGTTCCCCCGTGTAGGTGGCCAACCTGGTCTGTGAGTCAGTTAATGTAAGGGTCTGTATACCCTGCTTGATGCGGTCGAGTGTCCTCTGGGCGATCACGGAGACTGCTGCGCCAGTATCCAACTCCATCTCCAGCGGGTGGCCATTGACCCGTACTGTCACTTTAATGGGGGCCACACGGGGAGCTGCCACACAATGCAGCTGCAGGCAGTCGTCCTCCGTCTCCACGTCCTCAGGAGTGGTCGCCGCAGGTTCATCCACATGGAAGGTACGGCCTCTGGGCTGGTCCCAGTTACGGCCCCTGGGCTGGTCCCAGCTTCGGTCGGAACGACGGCGCCTCTGGCGCCCCCAGGACCGCCGTCCGCGACGGGGTCGGCGCCTACAAGTCTGACACGGACATGGCTCCTCATCCATTGGCTCTGGAGAAGGCTCCCTTCGGGGAGGAATGTCCGATGGCCACTGGCGTCGGTCCGGTCGTTGCCTCGCCCAAGGTACCGCAGGAGTGCGGGGCGACGTTTTTGGGCGGAAAGGGTTGCGCCCCAAGGCATGCACTTCCATTCCCTGTAGCTCCTGTACTCCTCGCTCTGCGCTCTCTCGGGACAAGACTATTTGTATTGCCTGTTGAAAAGTCAATGTTGGCTCCGCTAACAACTTTCTCTGGGTTGCTGCATTGTTAATACCGCAAACCAAACGGTCGCGTAACATTTCTGACAAGGTCTCACCATAGTCACAGTATTCCGCAATCCCGCGTAGCCTGGATAAAAAAATCGGCAAGGGATTCTCCAGGGGTCCTCTCAGCGGTATTAAACCGGTAACGCTGGACTATCGTGGACGGAGTTGGGTTAAAGTGTTGCCCCACTATATTCACAAGTTCGTCAAACGTTTTGGTGTCCGGCGCAGCTGGGTACGTAAGGCTCCTAATCACCCCAAACGTATGCGGCCCGCAGGCGGTGAGCAATATGACCACCTGGCGCTCGTTTTCAGTGATATTGTTTGCCCGGAAATAGTAACGCATCCGTTGTGTGTACTGGTTCCAGCTTTCCAGCGCAGCATCAAAAACATCCAAACGTCCGTACAGAGGCATGGTATAATAGAAAACAACTTCCAACCTGTATCCAACAAAAATCCAGGGAGGTGGCTTCAGCAGTGTAGACAGCTATTCACTTTTACCTTCGTCGCCAGTTTTGTAAGGGCCACGAAGAATCCAGCACGAGTTTTAAGGATACAAAATAATAACGTTTATTTACTATAACAATATATATATATATATATATATATAACAGTAGCAGTAACTTCCCTTGCTTCCTTCTCCTTCCTCCTGGTTCCTGAACTGGCCAGCTTATTTATACTAGGAGTTTCTCCGCCCCCCTCATTGGGGAAGTTCATACTCCCATAGGATTGTGGGATAGTCATTAGTCCCCAGCCAATCGTAAGTAGGCAGGTTATAACAATGGTGAACAGACTTGTGGGAGTCGGGAGGTGAGTTACGTGCCATAGAATTCCCAGCTTTTGACCTGCTCTTGTAATAACATTAATAATAATAATAATAATTGCTTATTGTCACAACTAGGCTTCAATGAAGTTACTGTGAAAAGCCCCTAGTCACCACATTCCGGCGCCTGTTCGGGGAGGCCGGTGTGGGAATTGAACCCGCGCTGCTGGCATTGTTCTGCATTACAAGCCAGCTGTTTAGCCCACTGTGCTAAACCAGCCCCTGTAGCCACAGTATTTATGTGGCCGGTCCAGTTCAGTTTCTGGTCAATAATAACCCCCGGCATGCTGATAGTGGGGGATTCAGTGATGGTTATAACATTGAATATCAGGGGGAGATGGATAGATTCTTCTTTGTTGGCAATGCTCATTGCCAGGCACTTGTGTGGTGCAAATGTTACTTGCCACTTATCAGCCCAAGCCTGAATATTGTCCAGGTCTTGCTGCATGCAAGAACCTTCCTTCACTGAAAGAGTTTCCACTGATCGCAATCTTCCTCAGGAGAAGCCTTGCAGATTCATACTATTAAAAGTGACATTGTTTTGTGGCGGATATTCATTTTTGTTTAATTCTAACTCCCTTTGCTCTTCACCACCAGTCGTCCAATGACATTGCACAGATACAGGAGTTACAACGTCAGTTGGAAGAAGCTACAAAGGAAAAGCAAAGTTTTGGGGAAAAGGTAGGAGACTTTAACGCCGATGTTGGTGACCTTAGGGTTGGTTTTAGGTGAATGAATCAAATTCTGAGATCAGATCCAAGCATTTATTTTTGAGCTGTAGTGGAAAGATAGCTGCTGTGCCTACATTGTGCAAATTGACCAGAGCTACTGTCTTAGATTGCCTTTGAACAATTGCTTGTAACCTTTATGCTACGATAATGGATAGATCTGAAATGAGCTGCACATTGTCATAATATGCACCCATGCACATCATGAGGTAAAAACAGGCAGTGACAGACACTCAGGTTAGCCAATCAACATACAGGACAGAACACAACCAATCACCAGACAGAACACCAGAGGGGGGCTTCCAACTATAAAACACACGAGGCATCAGCACTCTGCCTCTTTCCACTGGTGACAACTGTAGTGACAGTCAGGGTGTGCATATCAAACAACACTTTCTACACGTGGATCAGAGCTAGCCTGGTCTAGTTAGTTAGAGTTAGTACACTTAGAGTAGTAGAGTGTCAACCCACAGCCAGCTGTGCGCATTGTCACAGAAGTTCAATAAATTGTATTGAACCAACGCCTACGTTTGGTGTCTGCTTTACTGTTCATCTGCATCCTGTTGCAGTCCGTGTTACCCCAGGGTGAATAACACAACACACATTATTTTGATACTCCAGCAGGGAGTTAATGTCTCCTGAAGATCAAAGATTAATGCATTATTTTTTTTTAATAAATATTTTATTGAAAATTTTTGGTCAACCAACAGTACATTGTGCATCCTTTACACAATATTATAACAACACAAATAACAATGACCTATTTTATAAACAAAAAATGAATAAATAATAAATAACAAAAATGAAAACTAACCCTAATTGGCAACTGCCTTATCACAAGTAACACTCTCCAAAAATATAATTTAATAGTCCAATATATAATTATCTGTCGCAACGACCTATACATATTATACAGTATATATTAACAACCCTGAGAATCCTTCTGGTTCCTCCCCACCCCCCCCCACCCCCCCCCGATCCTGGGCTGCTGCTGCTGCCTTCTTTTTTCCATTCCATCTATCTTTCTGCGAGGTATTCGACGAACGGTTGCCACCGCCTGGTGAACCCTTGAGCCGACCCCCTTAGAACGAACTTAATCCGCTCTAGCTTTATAAACCCTGCCATGTCATTTATCCAGGTCTCCACCCCCAGGGGCTTGGCTTCTTTCCACATTAACAATATCCTGCGCCGGGCTACTAGGGACGCAAAGGCCAAAACATCGGCCTCTCTCGCCTCCTGCACTCCCGGCTCTTGTGCAACCCCAAATATAGCCAACCCCCAGCTTGGTTCGACCCGGACCCCCACTACTTTTGAAAGCACCTTTGTCACCCCCATCCAAAACCCCTGTAGTGCCGGGCATGACCAAAACATATGGGTATGATTCGCTGGGCTTCTCGAGCACCTCGCACACCTATCCTCCACCCCAAAAAATTTACTGAGCCGTGCTCCAGTCATATGCGCCCTGTGTAATACCTTAAACTGAATCAGGCTTAGCCTGGCACACGAGGACGACGAGTTTACCCTGCTTAGGGCATCTTCCCACAGCCCCTCCTCGATCTCCTCCCCCAGCTCTTCTTCCCATTTCCCTTTTAGTTCATCTACCATAGTCTCCCCTTCGTCCCCCATTTCCCTATATATATCTGACACCTTACCATCCCCCATGTCTTTGAGATCACTCTGTCCTGCACCTCTTGTGTTGGGAGCTGCGGGAATTCCCTCACCTGTTGCCTCGCAAAAGCCCTCAGTTGCATATACCTGAATGCATTCCCTTGGGGCAACCCATATTTCTCGGTCAGCGCTCCCAGACTCGCGAACTTCCCATCCACAAACAGATCTTTCAGTTGCGTTATTCCTGCTCTTTGCCACATTCCATATCCCCCATCCATTCCCCCCGGGGCAAACCTATGGTTGTTTCTTATCGGGGACCCCCCCAAGGCTCCAGTCTTTCCCCTATGCCGTCTCCACTGTCCCCAAATCTTCAGTGTAGCCATCACCACCGGGCTTGTGGGATAGTTCCTTGGTGAGAACGGCAATGGGGCTGTCACCATAGCCTGTAGGCTAGTCCCCCTACAGGACGCCCTCTCTAATCTCTTCCACGCCGCTCCCTCCTCCTCTCCCATCCACTTACTCACCATTGAAATATTAGCAGCCCAATAATACTCACTTAGGCTCGGTAGTGCCAGCCCCCCCCTATCCCTGCTACGCTGTAAGAATCCCTTCCTCACTCTCGGGGTCTTCCCGGCCCACACAAAACCCATGATGCTCTTTTCAATCCTTTTAAAAAAAGCCTCCGTGATCACCACCGGGAGGCACTGAAACACAAAGAGGAATCTCGGGAGGACCACCATCTTAACCGCCTGCACCCTCCCTGCCAGTGACAGGGATACCATATCCCATCTCTTGAAATCCTCCTCCATTTGTTCCACCAACCGCGTTAAATTTAACCTATGCAATGTGCCCCAATTCTTGGCTATCTGGATCCCCAGGTAACGAAAGTCCCTTGTTACCTTCCTCAACGGTAGGTCCTCTATTTCTCTACTCTGCTCCCCTGGATGCACCACAAACAACTCACTTTTCCCCATGTTCAATTTATACCCTGAAAAATCCCCAAACTCCCAAAGTATCCGCATTATTTCTGGCATCCCCTCCGCCGGGTCTGCCACGTATAGTAGCAAATCGTCCGCATACAAAGATACCCGGTGTTCTTCTCCTCCTCTAAGTACTCCCCTCCACTTCTTGGAACCCCTCAACGCTATCGCCAGGGGCTCAATCGCCAGTGCAAACAATAATGGGGACAGAGGGCATCCCTGCCTTGTCCCTCTATGGAGCCGAAAATATGCAGATCCCCGTCCATTCGTGACCACGCTCGCCATCGGAGCCCTATACAACAGCTGCACCCATCTAACATACCCCTCTCCAAAACCAAATCTCCTCAACACCTCCCACAAATAATCCCACTCCACTCTATCAAATGCTTTCTCGGCATCCATCGCCACTACTATCTCCGTTTCCCCCTCTGGTGGGGCCATCATCATTACCCCTAACAGCCTCCGTATATTCGTGTTCAGCTGTCTTCCCTTCACAAACCCAGTTTGGTCCTCGTGGACCACCCCCGGGACACATTCCTCTATTCTCATTGCCATTACCTTGGCCAGGATCTTGGCATCTACATTTAGGAGGGAAATAGGTCTATAGGACCCGCATTGTAGCGGGTCCTTTTCCTTCTTTAAGAGAAGCGATATCATTGCTTCAGACATAGTCGGGGGCAGTTGTCCCCTTTCCTTTGCCTCATTAAAGGTCCTCGTCAATACCGGGGCGAGCAAGTCCACATATTTTCTATAGAATTCGACTGGGAATCCATCCGGTCCCGGGGCCTTTCCCGCCTGCATGCTCCTAATTCCTTTCACCACTTCTTCTACCTCGATCTGTGCTCCCAGTCCCACCCTTTCCTGCTCTTCCACCTTGGGAAATTCCAGCCGATCCAAGAAGCCCATCATTCTCTCCCTCCCATCCAGGGGTTGAGCTTCATATAATTTTTTATAAAATGTCTTGAACACTCCATTCACTCTCTCCGCTCCCCGCTCCATCTCTCCTTCCTCATCCCTCACTCCCCCTATTTCCCTCGCTGCTCCCCTTTTCCTCAATTGGTGTGCTAGCAACCTGCTCGCCTTCTCCCCATATTCGTACTGTACACCCTGTGCCTTCCTCCATTGTGCCTCTGCAGTGCCCGTAGTCAGCAAGTCAAATTCTACATGTAGCCTTTGCCTTTCCCTGTACAGTCCCTCCTCCGGTGCTTCCGCATATTGTCTGTCCACCCTCAAAAGTTCTTGCAGCAACCGCTCCCGTTCCTTACTCTCCTGCTTCCCTTTATGTGCCCTTATTGATATCAGCTCCCCTCTAACCACCGCCTTCAGCGCCTCCCAGACCACTCCCACCTGGACCTCCCCATTATCATTGAGTTCCAAGTACTTTTCAATGCACCCCCTCACCCTTAGACACACCCCCTCATCTGCCATTAGTCCCATATCCATTCTCCAGGGTGGGCGCCCTCCTGTTTCCTCCCCTATCTCCAAGTCTACCCAGTGTGGAGCGTGATCCGAAATGGCTATAGCCGTATACTCCGTTCCCCTCCCCTTCGGGATCAACGCCCTTCCCAGCACAAAAAAGTCTATTCGCGAGTAGACTTTATGGACATAGGAGAAAAAAGAGAACTCCTTACTCCTAGGGCTGCTAAATCTCCACGGGTCTACACCTCCCATCTGCTCCATAAAATCTTTCAGTACCTTGGCTGCTGCCGGCCTCCTTCCAGTCCTGGACTTCGACCTATCCAGCCCTGGTTCCAACACCGTATTAAAATCTCCCCCCATTATCAGCTTTCCCATCTCTAGGTCCGGAATGCGTCCTAGCATCCGCCTCATAAAATTGGCATCATCCCAGTTCGGGGCATATACGTTTACCAAAACCACTGTCTCCCCCTGTAGTTTGCCACTCACCATCACGTATCTGCCCCCGTTATCCGCCACTATAGTCTTTGCCTCGAACATTACCCGCTTCCCCACTAATATAGCCACCCCCCTGTTTTTCGCATCTAGCCCCGAATGGAATACCTGCCCCACCCATCCTTTGCGTAGCCTAACCTGGTCTATCAGTTTCAGGTGTGTTTCCTGTAACATCTGCCTTAAGTTTCTTAAGGTGTGCGAGTACCCGTGCCCTCTTTATCGGCCCGTTCAGCCCTCTCACGTTCCACGTGATCAGCCGGGTTGGGGGGCTTCCTACCCCCCACCCTTGTCGATTAGCCATCCCCTTTTTCCAGCTCCTCACCCGGTTCCCACGCAGCTGTATCTCCCCCAGGCGGTGCCCCCCCGCCCATCCCCTCCCATACCAGCTCCCCCCTCTCCCCAGCAGCAGCAACCCAGTAATTCCCCCCTCCCACCCCCCCCCCCCCGCTAGATCCCCCGCTAGCGTAATTACTCCCCCCATGTTGCTCCCAGAAGTCAGCAAACTCTGGCCGACCTCGGCTTCCCCCCGTGACCTCGGCTCGCACCGTGCGACGCCCCCTCCTTCCTGCTTCTCTATTCCCGCCATGATTATCATAGCGCGGGAACCAAGCCCGCGCTTCTCCCTTGGCCCCGCCCCCAATGGCCAACGCCCCATCTCCTCCACCTCCCCTCCTCCCCCCATCACCACCTGTGGAAGAGAGAAAAGTTACCACATCGCAGGATTAGTACATAAAACTCCTCTTTCCCCCTTTTTAACCCCCCTCTTCGCCCCCCACATTCGCCCCACCACTTTGTTCAAATGTTCTTTTTAATAACCCGCTCATTCCAGTTTTTCTTCCACAATAAAAGTCCACGCTTCATCCGCCGTCTCAAAGTAGTGGTGCCTCCCTCGATATGTGACCCACAGTCTTGCCGGTTGCAGCATTCCAAATTTTATCTTCTTTTTATGAAGCACCGCCTTGGCCCGATTAAAGCTCGCCCTCCTTCTCGCCACCTCCGCACACCAGTCTTGATAAACGCGGATCACCGCGTTCTCCCATTTACTGCTCTGAGTTTTCTTTGCCCATCTAAGGACCATTTCTCTATCCTTAAAATGGAGGAATCTCACCACTATGGCTCTGGGAATTTCTCCTGCTCTCGGTCCTCGCGCCATCACTCGGTATGCTCCCTCCACCTCCAACGTACCCGCCGGGGCCTCCGCTCCCATTAACGAGTGCAGCATCGTGCTCACATATGCCCCGACGTCCGCTCCCTCCGCACCTTCAGGAAGACCAAGAATCCTCAGGTTGTTCCTCCTTGCGTTGTTCTCCAGTGCCTCCAACCTTTCCACACATTGTTTCTGATGTGCCTCATGCGTCTCCGTCTTCACCACCAGGCCCTGTATGTCGTCCTCATTCTCGGCTGCCTTTGCCTTCATGACCCGAAGCTCCCGCTCCTGGGTCTTTTGTTCCTCCTTTAGCCCTTCGATCGCCTGTAGTATCGGGGCCAACAGCTCTTTCTTCATTTCCTTTTTGAGCTCTTCCACACAGCATTTCAAGAACTCTTGTTGTTCAGGGCCCCATGTTAAACTGCCACCTTCCAACGCCATCTTGGTTTTTGCTTGCCTTCCTTGCCGCTGTTCTAAAGGATCCACTGCAATCCGGCCACTTTCTCCTCCTTTTTCCATCCGTATCCAGGGGGGATTCCCTTCTGGTTTACCGCACAGTGTTTTTAGCCGTCAAAATTGCCATTGGGGCTCCTATCAAGAGCCCAAAAGTCCGTTTCACCGGGAGCTGCCGAAACGTGCGACTCAGCTGGTCATCGCCGCACCCGGAAGTCAGATTAATGCATTATTAAGGGCACAACCAGTGACACCATTCATGACGGCATTAGTGTTGAGATGTTTTTTTTAACCAGTAAAATTGGGACACATCTGCCACCTTTTTAACCGAGTCGTTATGTGACACATTGCTGGAGCCTGAAAAGGGCAAAGGAATTACGTAAAGTAGGCCAAGTCAACAATAAACTGCTTTATTTAAAAAACACCAGTCCTCAAAGATATTGAGGTGTACAAAATTATGAGGGGCATAGGTAAAGTGGAGAGGAAGGATGCTTCCCCCTTAGCAGAGGGTTCAATATCTAGAGGGCACAGATTTAAGGTGAAGGGCAGGAGGTTTAGAGGGGATTTGAGGAAAAATGTTTTCACCCAGAGGGTGGTGGGAATCTGGAACTCGCTGCCTGAAAGTGTGGTAGATGCAGGATCCCTCATGACATTTAAGAAGTATTTAGATGAGCACTTAAAATGCCATCGCATGCAAGGCCACAGACCAAGTTCTGTAAAATGGTATTAGAGTAGGTAGATGCGTGATGGCTGGCGCGGCCATTATGGGCCGATTGGCCTGTTCCTGTGCTGTAAAAACTCTTGACTCTAAATGCGCTCACATAGAATCATCCAGTCTACAACGGCCCTTGAAAGAGCACTGTGCTTAAGCCCACACCTCCACCCAATCCCCAGTAACCTCACCTAACCTTTGGTCACCAAGGGGCAATTTATCATGGCCGATCCACCTAACCTGCACATCTTTGGACTGTGGGCGGAAACCGGAAGAAACCCATGCAGACACGGGGAGAAAGTGCAAACTTCACGCAGACAGTCACCCGTGCCGGAATTGAACCCGGGAGCCTGGAGCTGTGAGGCAGCAGTGCTAACCGCTGTGCCACCGTGCCACCCTCATAAATTCACTTTCTCTGCAAAAGTTTGGATATTTGATGCTGAACATTTTGATCCATTTGAAGAAGACAAAAATAATTATTGTTGAATGTTCATTAACATCCAAACCACATCCTTGCTCATCAATTGATCATTTGCTTCAAGCCTCTACTTCTGAGAGAATCCAGTTCCCAAACCTTTGTTGTAATTTTTGCTCCCTATTACTGAACATTCTCTTGATCATCCACTTCTGACTCACGCACAGATGTTTCATCTCAGAACTGAGTCGAACCCTCCAATAGGACACAGTTCTGTCCAGGAGTGCAGGTAGATTCAACACATAGCCAAATAGTCCCTCAGTGGTGGCAATGATTATGTTTACCTTCCTCTCTGTTTTAACCCCAATGGGGACAACCCGATGAATCTCCCCGTGAGCCTCTTGAAGTACGAGTTTCCCTGCTGAGGGGCGGAGGCCCCAAGCCGTCACTTATCGAATAAAGTCAAAGGTATTGATTTAATATGGTCGAAAGGACCCCAGGGAAGTCTGCTACCGAGTTTTTGGCACAAATTGGCAGAAAGATGGACCGCCTTGTATGCGGAGTAAATAATATGGTGACCCAACGGAAATTGCTGGCCCAGCCATTGCAGGACCTAAAAAAGGACATTGAAATCTCCCTCTCGCAGAAGAGTGCTGAGAAGGGAGTCGAGGAACTCCATGGTAGCATAGTGGTTAGCACAGTTGTTTGACAGCTAAAGGGTCCCAGGATGCCCCCCCCCCCCCCATTCCGGCACACAGGGCTGGGAGTCCCGGACCCCTGCCCTGGCCCGAACACCATCAGGCCCATGCCCGAAGGCCAAGGGTCTCTACAACCAGGTGGGACACCAGGTGATGTGGCACTTGTGGCCGGCGAAATTGGAGGGCTAGGAAACCACAGGTTAACAGATTTGCTGCCCTAACTGAGGAAGATGGCAGCCCAGAGCCCGGACCCTCCACTTAGAACAACCTGATGCCGAGGAGTGCATGCAATTGAATTACACTGCTGCCCCACGAGTTGCCCCCATCAGGATTACTGTCAAGGTGAATGGCCACCAGTTAGCGATAGAGTTGGACATGGGGCCGCAGTTTCATTTATAGGGGAGCAGACCATTGTTCAAATCAAGACTGCAGTTCAAAAGTTGGGTTGCAGGACACCGAGGCAAGACTAGCGACCTATACAGGGGAACCCCTAGCCATAGCGCGCACGGCGTGGGTCCCATTACTTATGGGTAGCAGTCCGTTAGGTTGACGTTAATAATAGTGCAGGACCCCAGACCGAATCTGCTGGGCCCTGACTGGCTCCACCGCCTCCGGCTGGACTGGCAACGGATCTTCCGGATGGACACCGAAGGACTTTACAAAGACTTGGGGAAGTCTTTCAGGAGTGCCTGGGCAAGATTAAGGGGGCCGTCGCCAAGTTATATGTGGATCCTGAGGCCCAACCTTAGTACTTCCGAGCCTGCCCAGCCTCCTATGCACTGCTGCTGAAAGTCGAGGGCACACTCAGCCGACTGGAAGGCCTCGGTATCATCCAACTGGTATGGTTTGCTAATTGGGCAACATCAGCGGTCCCGGTACTAAAATCTGACAAAGCCATACACCTGTGCGGTGATTTTACGTTGACCACAAACAAGTCCTCCCGCCTGGGCAGATACGCAATGCCGCAGATAGAATACGTATACACAAAGTTAGCTGGGGGTTATTCCTTTTCCAAGTTTGACATGAACCACGCCTATCTCCAGCTGGAGCTGGATGCCAATTCAAGGTGTTACGTAACCTATTAATACCACAGAAGCGTCTATGAATACACAAGGCTGTCGTTTGAAGTATCATTGGCTTGCGCAAATTTTCAGCGCATTAGGGAGAACAACCTGAGAGGGCTGCCGCGTGCGGCAGTCTACTTCAATGACATCACGGTCATCGGAGCCATGGAAAGGGAGCTCCTGAGCAACTTGGAGGAAGTCCTCCACTGGTTTTCCGAGATGGCTGTCCGCCTCAAGAGGGGAAAGTGCATCTTCTAAGCCAAGGAAGTTGCATGATTGGGGTATTGTGAAGGTCAGAACAGACTACATCTGGTAGAAAGGAAAGTGCAGGCCATTGGGCAAGCTCCCACACCGGAAAACACAACAGAGTTAAAATTGTTCTTTGGTCTCGCAAACTACTGGGGAAATTTATTCCTGGCCTAGGGATGCATGAACGGACGGTGTGGAAGCACCTTGTCCACCTCAGGAACAGGGGCCAGCATTAGGCCATGCCCCACCAGATGAACTGTCTTCCAGCCACATCATCCCGATACATGGGGGTCTGGGGGCATTGTCCCCTGGGGACCCTGACACCGAGATGCGAGAGGTGGTGGACTCTTACTTTGAGATGAAGACCCAGGAATCCGAGGTTTCCGGCGATGACCAGACCAGGGATCAATCGCCAGTGGTACCCCCAGACGGTCATCGAGGAAACAACGTTCCCAGACGTTCTATACACCCCGGCCCAGTCCCTGGAAATGTCATGGGTGAAGAGGAGCAGACGTCCTCCTGCTCTCCCTTCTTCGGAGGGGACTTATGGGGAGGGATGCTAATTCGGCCCATCGAGTCTGCACCGGCCCTTACAAAGAGCACCCTACTGAAACTCATCTATCTACCCTATCCCCATAACCCCCACTTAACATTTTTTGGACACTAAGGGCAATTTATCATGGCCAATCCACCTAACCAGCACATCTTTGGACTGTGGGAGGAAACCGGAGCACCCGGAGGAATCCCACGCACACACAGGGAGGACGCACAGACTCCGCACAGACAGTGACCCAGCGGGGAATCAAACCTGGGACCCTGGCGCTGCGAAGCCACAGTGCTAATCACTTGTGCTACCGTGCTGCCCTTGAATTGAATTGAATTTGGGCCTACTACACCTTCTAAATCAACAATTATTAATGCAGTTGTAAATATGCTTATGTTTAGATTTCTTCATTGGAGTTACAGAAAGAATGCACAATACAGAATAACAATATATCAAAATGCCCATTTGAAGCATGCATTGCCATGGCAATGGCGTCACCTTTCCACCCCTACTGTAGAATTAACTAACGTAATTAGGAAAAAGGTGAAAGTTGACAATTGCAGATATCTGTTATATGACATATCTTGCAAAGGTATGAGGAATCATTTGACCTCTTTGCCATTACCTGTGCAGTCGGTCAATGTTGAAGTCCATCTCTCTCTGCATAACTAATCTTTTCAAATGTACAGCTGCAGATTGCTCAGAAGAGGATCGACTATATGGAACACTCGATGGTGGAGCGTGGAATAGTAAGCCGACAGGAAGCTATCATCTGTGATCTTGAGAACAAGCTCGAGTTCCAGAGGGCGCAGCTAAAGAGATTTGAGGTAGACCTTTTTTTATTTGGGTGTAACCATTGTTTTCTTTTGGAATCCCCTTCCTATCCTTCCGGACGCCATTTGAATCTCTCGAATTTGCCAAAGTATCTCTTGAAAATACAGACATGTTTGATTTAGGTTCTCGTAGTTGTTCGCAGTACAATCAGGAATTCTAATTCCCAGTACTCTGAGATTAGAAATCTCAGCAGTAGAACAAGTTTGAGGAGATTATCAACATCGTTTTAATAAAAAGAGCCTGGATTTATGACCGTGCTACAGGAACATCTGTTACACGTTTTCTGAGAGAGGGGAATGATGTTTCAACGAGTTATGTGGTAAAGCTGTAAATTAGCAACATGTAATGTAAAAATGATCAGGTGATGATGTTTGAATGAGTGTAAACATCCACCCTATAGCAATTTAATAATAATAATAATAATAATTGCTTATTGTCACAAGGTGGCTTCAATGAAATTACTGTGAAAAACCCTTAGTCGCCACATTCCGGCGCCTGTTCGGGGAGGCTGGAATGGGAAATGCCACCGGGGGCTTCTCCTGGGGACGGTTATGTTGTTCGCTGAAAACTTTACACCTATGATAGTGAACAAGTACCTGTGAATCTCTCACATCTGTCACTGGTACAGTAGCGAACCCCTGGATGCGATCCACCATAGATCGCAGCATTTAAGGGGACCTGGTGTTTGAGATACTAATAGGCTTCAAGCTGATTGGTGAAGCAAAAACCAAGACCCCGAGCTTTTCTTCATTGAGAGTTTATTGACTTGGTCAGTCTCACTCCTCTCACACAACCCAGTGTCCTGCCCACCCCCCTTACACTCTTTTAATAAAACCGGTAATCAATAAACTAAACTACACTGAGGGTGACAGGCCTTGGTGGGGCACTGTAATTAAAATAATATGTCAAAAGGAAACTTAACTCATTGAACCAAATTGTCCTTACACCCACACGGTGCGCACCAGTAGTGGAAGGCCTGAAGTGCACCAGCAGGCACCCCGAGCTCCCTCCATTCATCTGAAAATGTAGCCACAGTGCAGGGGCAGTCAGTCGGGACAATTCTCTATTTATATGACAACTTAGGCTGGATTCTCCGATTTTGAGGCTATGTCCCCACGCTGGCGGGAGAACGGTGGTGTTTTCCGACAGAAAAAAATGGCGTAAAACAGCCACCGATCCTCCGTTTGGCTGGGGGCCAGCAGGGAGGCAGCGTACAGCTCCCGGCTCTAGTTGCCGATACGGCCCGGAGAATTGCCGGGTCCGTGGCCGCGCTTGCGCACGGCGGCGGCCTGCAGCGGCTGCGCCGTGCAACATGGCGCCGGCCGCTCGCGGACCCGGCCTACGAAATAGTGCCCCCGGTTTGGCTGGCTCGCAGGCCCCGGACCACTACCCAACAGTGCCCCCAGCCCCTGATAAAGTGCCCCTGCTGGCCGCGGATCCCCCCCCCCCCGCAACTGTGGCGGCGCTGGACTGAGTCCGCAGCCGCCATGCCGAGTTGCAGATGGATGAGACCACACGTGACCGACGCCATCGGGAACTTGGCCGGTCGGGGACGGAGCATCGGGGGGTGGGCCTCAGGCAATGTCCTGAGGTCGTCGATACGGCAGGCGGCGGGCGTACTCTCCGAGTATGCCACTTTGGAGGGGGCGGAGCATCGTGAAACGGCACCGGCCCCAATTTGGTCGTGAACGGGGATTCTCCGGCCGATCGGCGAACGTGATTTTGCCATCGGCGACCAAAGAATCCCTCCCAATACCTGTCACCTGTCTCTCCAAACCGTAACAATGTAATTGACATTACAAACCTTATCAGCTGTAACCCATTTTCGACTGCCAAAATGCACATTTTGGCCGACATTCAACTAGTATAAGTCAACTCCTCACTTTTCAGCTAATAACTACATGCCCATGCAATATTAACATTAGGATGCAGCCTAACTTTATTGGCGCTGAAATATATGGAGGGGGGGCAGATTTGGGGGGATTCTCCATTGCCGCTCGTGGAATTCCCGATGGGGCAGAGAATCTCGTGTTGGGCATCGAGGTTTGTGCCCTGCACTGGCAAATGAACCCATTTGCATACTAGTGACATCCTAGGAACAAGCTGGACACTGGATTCTCCACGCCTCCATGATGCTCCGGCCCTCTAGGCTGGGATTCACGTGGGTGTGGATTGCTGCAAGTATTTGCCAGGCTGCAAGTATTTGCCAGCCTGGCCCTGATGTGGTGGACCTCATGGTAGGCCAAGGGTATTTAATGTAGATGTCCCTAAAATCCACCAGAGGACCCCGCTCCCCCCATAATGCAAATCTGGCTGTCTATGCGGCGCCTGCACGTTCTGCGTCCGCGTCCTGCACGTCCGTGTGGGTTTCCTCCGGGTGCCCCGGTTTCCTCCCACAAGTCCCGAAAGACATGCTTGTTAGGTGAATTGGACATTCTGAATTCGCCCACTGTATACCCAAACAGGCGCCTAAGTATAGCGACTAGGGGCTTTTCACAATAACTTCATAGAGTCATGGAGTCATAGATGTTTACAGCATGGAAACAAGCCCTTCGGCCCAGCTTGTCCATGCCGCCCAGTTTCTATCACTAAGCTAGTCCCAATTGCCGCATTTGGCCCATATCCCTCTCGACCCACCCTGCCCATGTAACTGTCTTTTTTTTTAAAGGACAAAATTGTACCTGCCTCTACCACTGCCTCTGGCAGCCCGTTCCAGATGCTCACCACCCTCTGTGTTTAAAAATTTCCCCTCTGGTCTCTTTTCTATCTCTCTCCTCTCACCTTAAACCTATGTTTTCTAGACTCCTCTATAAGACATAGGTGCAGAATTAGGCCACTTGACCCATCGAGTCTGCTCCGCCATTCAATCATGGCTGGTATTTTCTCATCCCCATTCTCCTGACTTCTCCCCATAACCCCTGATCCCCTTATTAATCAAGAACCTATCTATCTCTGTCTTAAAGACACTCAGTGAATTGGCCTCCACAGCCTTCTGCGGCAAAGAGTTCCACAGATTCATCACCCTCTGGCTGAAGAAATTCCTCCTCATCTCTGTGTTAAAGGCTCATCCCTTTAACCTGAGATTGTGTCCTCTGCTCCTAGTTTTTCCTTCAAGTGGAAACATCCTCTCCACGTCCACTCTATCCTGGCCTCGCAGTATCCTGTAAGTTTCAATGAGATCCCCCCTCATCCTTCTAAACTCCAACGAGTGCAGACCCAGTGTCCTCAACTGTTTCTCATACGACAAGCTCTTCATTCCAGGGATCATTCTTGTGAACCTCCTCTGGACCCTTTCCAAGGCCAGCACATCCCTCCTTAGATACGGGGCCCAAAACGGCTTACAATGTTCCAAATTGGGGTATGACCAGAGCCTTGTACAGCCTCAGAAGTACATCCCTGGTCTTGTATACTAGCCCTCTCAACATGAATGCTAACATTGCATTTGCCTTCCTAACTGCTGACTGGACGTGCACGTTAACCTTAAGAGAATCGTGAACAAGGACTCCCAAGTCCCTTTGTGCTTCTGATTTCCTAAGCATCTCTCCATTTAGAAAATAGTCTATGCTTAGATTTCTCCTTCCAAAGTGCATAACCTCACACTTTTCCACATTTTATTTCATCTGCTACTTCATTGCCCACTCTCCCAGCCTGTCCAAGTCCTTCTGCAGCCCCCTTGCTTCCTCAATACTACCTGTCGCTCTACTCATCTTTGTATCATCTGCAAACTTAGCAACAGTGCCTTCAGTACCTTCTTCCAGATCATTAATGTATATTGTGAAAAGTTGTGGTCCCAGCACAGACCCCTGAGGCACACCACTAATCATTGGCTGCCATCCTGAAAAAGACCCCTTTATCCCCACTCTCTGCCTTCTGCCAGTCAGCCAATCCTCTATCCATGCCAGGATCTTACCCTGAACACCATGAGCTCTTAATTTATTTAACAGTCTCCGAAGCGGCACCTTGTCGAAGGTCTTCTGGAAATCTAAATAAATCACGTCCACTGATTCTCCTTTGTCTAACTTGCTTGTTACCTCCTCAAAGAACTCTAACAGATTTGTCAGACACGATGCCCCTTTGACAAAGCCGTGCTGACTGAGTCCTATTTTACCATGCACTTCCAAGTGCTTCGCGATCGCATCTTTAATAACAGATTCTAACATCTTACCAATGACTGAAGTCAGGCTAACCGGCCTATAATTTCCCATCTTCTGCCTCCCTCTCTTCTTAAACAGGAGTGTTACATTAGCCACTTTCCAGTCCTCTGGGACCCTTCCTGCTTCCAGTGATTCCTGAAAGATCATCACTAATGCCTCCACAATCTCCTCAGCTATCTCTTTTAGGACCCTGGGGTGTAGTCCATCTGGTCCAGGTGACTTATCCACCTTCAGACCTTTCAGTTTCCCCAGAACCTTCTCCTTAGTAATGGTCACTGCACTCACCTCTGCCCCCTGGTTCTCCTGGAGCTCTGGCTTCCCACTGGTGCCTTCCACCGTGAAGACTGATGCAAAGTAACTATTCAGTTCATCTGCCATTTCTTTTTTTCCTATTATTACTTCTCCAGCCACATTTTCGAGTGGTCCAATGTCTATTTTTGCCTCTCTCTTGCCTTTTATATATTGAAAAAAATCCAAATTCCTTTCTATTACTAGCTAGCTTGTACTCGTACATCATCTTCTCCCCCCTTATTGCGTTTTTAGTTGTCCTCTGCTCGCTTTTAAAGGCTTCCCAATCCTCGGGTTTCCCACTTATCTCGCCACTTTGTATGCTTTTTCCTTAGCCTTTATGCTGTCCTTGACATCCCTCATCAGCCATGGATGCCTTGTCCTCCCCTTAGCATGTTTCCTCCCCCTTGGGATGAATTTCTGTTGTGCCTCCCTAATAACCCCCAAAAACCCCTGCCATTGCTGTTCCATTATCTTTCCTGCTAGGCTCCTTCTCCAATCAACTCTGGCCAGCTCCTCCCTCATCTTAGGATCACATATGACACACACAGCTTAAATCTTAGTCTCCTGCCAGGGAGAGGGATCAAGTCATTAACTAGGGAATGAAGTTTGGAGGAGGCACCAAAATCAATGGCTTCAGTCTTCCCAACATTTATTTAGTGGAAATTACTGTTCATCTAGTCATCTCGTACTGGATGTTAGATACAGTCTGAAAATTTTGCAACTGCAAAGGAGTTCAAATAAGTGGTGATGAGGTTTCGCTGGGCATTGTCAGCATACACATGAAACTAATGATGTTGATGAGGGACAGCATGTAGATCAGAAATTGGAAAGGACATCGGTGTAAAGGTGCCGAGCAGAAAGGGGTGCAATTGCAAGTGATTCTCTGGCTACCATCAGATAGATAAAAATGGAATCACCCAAGTGCAGTCCCACCCAGCCAAACAACAGTGGAGAGGTGTTGGAGGAAAATAGTGTGGTCAACAGAGAGAAGGACAAGGAGCAAGAATTTATCATAGTCATAGTTACAAAGGGTGTCATCTGTGATCTTGATAGGAGCTGTTTCAGTTCAGTGGTGAGCGCAAACACCTGATTGAAGGCATTCATCTATGGAGTTTCGAGATAGGTGGCAAAGGAAAAGGGAAGTTGCAGATAGGCTGGTAGTTTAAGCATGGGTCAAAGGCTTTTTTGAGAAGCGTTATGATAGCAGATTTAAGAAGGATAGGGGGGGGCGGGTTGATACCTGAAACAGTTTACAATATCAGCTAACATAGGGGGCGGATGATCAGTAGTTTGGTAGGAATAGAATTCAGGGAACAGGAGGCGACTCTCATGGACAACATAAGAAATCAGAGCCGACAATAAACCAATCAGCTCCCAACTAAGCTGTTGTTTCGCTCGATGGGACCGCACTCCCGTGGCTCCACTCTGACCCATCCAATCACTGCCAGAGAACTACTTGCAACGACCTCTCTTCCTACTCTGCATTGGGGGCATCAGGGAGGGAGGTCACTGACTCGAAGAGCACACAGTGTTCCTGAATTGGGCACAAGAAGGTCTTAAGGTCTGGAAGTCAATGAAGAAGGGTGGGGGTCAATGCCCTTTTTCTCTGGCTGAAGGGCCTGAAAAAAAAATGTTACAAATTGCCTGGCTGCCAGACAAAAATTCCAAATTTCTGAGCCTAACACTTAGAAAACCGCCAAGAGTCTCTGTCAAAATGCAAGAAAGTAACACATTGAATTCATATATAAATAGAAAAAAATTAAAATTAAACTCTGAATGAATTTAATTTTTTGGCTTTAATTTAAAAAAAATTAATTTAGAGTATCCAATTCTTTTTGGAGGCAATTGAGCAATTCTCCAATCCACCTACCATGCACATCCTTGGGCCGTGGGGGCGAGACCCTTTTGGTAAAGATGTTGACTATCGACCTTATCCATGCTCCTCATTATTTTATAGACCTCTATAAGATCACCCCTAAGCCTTCTACGCTCCAAGGAAAAAAATCCCAGCCTATCCGGCCTCTCCTTAACTCAGACCATTAAGTCCTGGTAGCATCTTCATAAATCTCTGCTGCACTCTTTCTAGTTTAACAATATCCTTCCTATAATAGGGTGACCAGAACTGAACATAATATTCCATGTGTGGCCTTACCAATGTCTTGTACAGCTTCAACAAGACATCCCAACTCCTATATTCAATATTCTGACCAATAAACCCTAGCATGCTGAATGCCTTCTTCACCAACCTGTCCACCTGTGACTCCACCTTCAAGGAACCATGAACCTGGAGCCCTAGATCTCTTTGTTCTGTAACTCTCCCCAACTCCTTACCATTAACTGAATCGGTCCTGCCCTCATTTGATCTACCAAAATGCACCACCTCACATTTATCCAAATTAAACTCCATCTGCCATTCATCGGCCCACTGGCCCAATTGGTCAAGATCCTGTTGCAATCTTATATAACCTTCTTCACTGTCCACTATGCCACCAATCTTGGTGTCATCTGCAAACTTACTAACCATGGGCGAAATTCTCCTACCCGCCCCGCCACATTTCTGCGCTGACCGGCCGGCGGGAGTCTCCGTAACACCGGCCGGTCAATGGGGTTTCCCATTGTGGGGCACCCCCACGCCGTCGGGAAACCCCCGGGCGCCGGCAGAACGGAGACTCCCGCCGGCGGAGAATGACGCCCCATGCCTCCCACATTCTCATCCAAATCATTAATATATATAACAAATAACAGTGGACCCAGCACCGATCCCTGAGGCACACCGCTGGTCACAGGCCTCCAGTTTGAAAAACAACCCTCCAAAACCACCCTTTGGCTTCGGTCGCCAAGCCAATTTTGTATCCAATTGGCTACCTCACCCTGGATTCGGTGAGATTTAATCTTTTGCAACAACCTACCATGCGGTACCTTATCAAAGGCCTTGCTAAAGTCCATGTAGACAATGTCGACTGCACTGCCCTAATCTACCTCCATGGTTACCATTTCAAAATACTCAATCAAATTGGTGAGACATGGCTGACTTTCTCTAATTAGCCCTTGCCTGTCTAAATGCCTGTCGATCCTGTCCCTCAGAATACTTTCTAACAATTTACCCACTACAGAAGTAAGGCTCACCTGTCTGTAGTTCCCAGGCTTATCCCTACAGCCCTTCTTAAACAAGAGCACAACATTTGCTACCTTCCACTCTTCAGGCACCTCTCCTGCGGCTGTCGATGATTCAAATATTTCAGCTAAGGCGCCGACAATTTCCTCCTTAGCCTCCCACAACGTCCTGGGATACATTTCATTAGGTCCCGGGGATTCAGCTATCTTGATGCGCTTTAATACCTCCAGCACCTCCTTCTCTGTAATATGCACATTCCTCAAGACATCACTTTTTATTTCCCCAATTTCCCCAACATTCATGCCTTTCTCAATAGTGAATACTGACGAGTAATATTAATTTAGGACCTCTCCCATCCTTTGTGGATCCGCACATAGATGACCTTGTTTATCTTTAAGAGGCCCGAGAGAGGGTACTCCCTAGTCACCCTTTTACCCTTTATCTATCTGTTAAAGCTCTTTGGATTTTCCTTTGCCTTATCTACCAAGACAATCTCATGTGCCCTTTTTGACCTCCTAATTTCTCTCTTAACTTTACTCCGACAAGCTCTATACTCTTCAAAGGATCCATTGGATCCCAGCATGTCATATGCCTCCTTCTTCCTTTTGACCATGGCCTCAATATCCCGGGTCACCCAGGGCTCCCTACTTCTACCAGCCTTACCCTTCACTCCCAGAGGAATGTGCTCACCCTGAACCCTAGTTTACACCCTTTTGAAAGATTCCCACTTACCAGCTGTCCCCTTGCATGTAAACAGGCTCCCCCAATCAACTTTTGAAACTTCCTGCCTAATATCAACGAAATTGGCCTTGCCTCAATTTGGAATTGTAACTTGTGAACCAGAACTATCATTTTCCGTCGCTATCTTAAAACTAATGGAATTATGGTCACTGGTCCCAAAGTGATCCCTCACTAACACTTCCGTCACTTGCCCTTCCTTATTCCCCAAGAGGAAGTCAAGTTTTGCCCCCTCTCCCAATATGTGGGCCATCCACATATTGAATGAGGAATTCTTCCTGAATACACTCGACAAATTTCTCTCCATCCAAACCCCAAGTCCTGGTTAATGTTGGGAAAGTTAAAATCCCCTACTATCACCCCCTATTTCCGGCAGCTATCTGTAATCTCCTTACATATTTACTTATTGATTTCCCACTGATTGTTTAGGGACCTATAGAACAGCCCTATTAAAATGATCTAACCCTTCTTATTTTTCAGTTCTACCCATATAGACTCAGTGGGCGAACCCTCGGATATAGTCTCTCTCTGTACTGCTGTTATGTTGTCCCAAATCAAAAACGCAACTCCCCCTCCTCTCTTATCTCCTGTTCTATCTTTCCTATAACATCTGTACCCTGGAACATTGAGCTGCCAGTCCTGCTCCTCCTTTAGCCATGTTCAGTAGTAGCGATAATATCCCAGTCCCATGTGCCTATCCATGCCCTGAGCTCATCTGCCTTGCCCGTTGGGCCTCTTACATTGAAATAAATGCAGTTCAATCTGTTTCTCTGCCTTCCACTTTTCTCTTTACTGATTTTTGTCTCTATCCCCTCTTTACTATCCTCTGACTTTCTGCATTGGTTCCTATCCCCCTACCACATTAGTTTAAAACCTCCCCAACAGCGCTAGCAAACAGCCCCCCTGGGACATTAGCTCCAGTCCTGCCCAGGTGTAGACCGTCCGATTTGTAATGGTCCCACCTCTCCCAGAACAGGTTCCAATGTCCCAAAAATCTGAATCCCTCTCTCCTGCACCATCTCTCAAGACACACATTCACCCTGTCTATCCTGTCATTCCTACTCTGACTAATGCATGGCACTGGTAGCAATCCTGAGATTACTACCTTTGAGGTCCTACTTTTTAGCTTATCTCCTAACACCCTAAATTCAGCATGTAGGACCTCATCCCAATTTGTACCAATATCGTCAGTGCCTATATGCACCACGTCAGCTGGCTGTTCACCCTCCCCCTTTAGAATGTCCTGCAGCCGCTCTGAGACATCCAGGACTCTTGCACCCAGGAGGCAATATACCTCCCTGGAGTAAACATACCTTCCTGGGGTCTCGTTTGCATCCGCATAAATGCCTGTCCACTCCCCATACAATCGAATCCCCTATCACTACAGCTCTGCCACTCTTTTTCCTGCCCTCCTGTGCAGTAGAGCTAGCCATGGTGCCATGAACCTGGCTACTGCTGATGTCCTCTGGTGAACCATCTCCCCCAACAGTATTCAAAATGGTATACCTGTTTTGGAGGGAGATGACAGCAGCGGAACTATTCTTCCTATTCTTCCTCTGCCTGTTGGCCACCCATTTCCTATCTCCCTCAGTATTCTTTATCTGTGGTGTGACCAACTCGCTAAATGTGCTGTCCACGACTCCTCAGCATCGCGGATGCCCCAAAGTGAGTCCATCCACAGCTCCTGAGCCGTCAAGCGGTCAAACAGGAGCTGCAGCTGGACACACTTCTTGCACGTGAAGGAGCAAGGGTCAGTGGACATGTCCTTGAACTCCCACATCGTACACGAGGAGCATGCCATGAGTCTGGGATCTCCTGCCATATATTAACCCTTAGGTTAACTTGTACAACTATAATGGCCAAAAAATAAAATAAATGGATAAATGAAAAGAAAAGAAAAACTACTTGCCAGCCACCACTACTTACCAGATAGGTTAAATTTAGCAGATCCCAGGGCAGTACGGTGGCACAGTGGATAGCACTGCTGCCTAATGCCGCCGCGGTTCCAGGTTCGATCCTGACTCTGGGTAACTGTCCGTGTGGAGTTTGCACATTTGCCCCGTGTTTGCGTGGGTTTCGTCCCCACAACCCAAAGATGTGCAGGGCACGTGGATTGGCCACGCAAAATTGCCCCTGAATTGGAAAAAATGAATTGGGCACTCTAAATTTATGGGGGGGGGGAAATTAGAGATCCCCTCCTGGCCAATCAAATCACGCCCCTTCTGTCATGTCACTCTGCAATTTCCCCCAAGTCTTAACCTCAAATTTACCGTTTACCCGCTTACCCACCCAAGATGCCGTCGGTCCAACCGCTCAGCTCAGCTCCTGAAAAGTCAGAAGAAAGAAAACAAAACAAAAAGGGGAAAAGCATCTCCTCCCACTCTGCCCCAAATTACCAAGTTTCAATTCACACTCGGGCTCTCTCACTCAGGCTGTCTCGACTTCATGTACGCAAAGCTTACTGAGTCTGCACTTTATGCATCTCTCTTATATAGAACCCAGCTACGCTGAGATGACTCACACTAGTTAAGCTTCAAACAGAAGAATGCAATTCACACCTTGGCCTCTAATCAGGCTTCAGGTGTTTGCCAAATAACTGCTACTCAGGAATTAAGGGTGGGCGCAGCTCCAGCTAACTAGGCCATTGCAGTGTTAATGTAAGCCTTACTTCAATAATAAAGATTATTATTATTAAATCCTTCCCAGCCCACCCCCAATCCTCCATCCGAGCCCCCTATCAGACCCCCTCCATCCCCCATATCAAAGACCCCCCATATCAGAGACCCCCTCCCCATCAGTCACCCCTGCCTGGAGGCTAAAGAGCGGTCCAGGCAGAAACAGGGAAATATCACTGCTTTTTCGCTGACCTGTGCCTTGCATCTGCTGCCTCACACTTGAATGCATCTCAGGAACCGTGCTTTGAACCTAACATCTAAGTTAAGTGCTTTTATTTCCTTCTTTTCTCAGCAGAAAGCACTTAACTGCTTTTGATGTGGTCAGGGGCTGTCAATTACAGCTAGATGTTCATAAACATTTAGGTTCACTTCAGTTGGGGGGGGTCTCTGATGGGGGCCTCTGATGAGGGGGTCTGCTGGGGGTCTCTGGTGGGTGGGTTCTGTGGGGGGGTCTGATGTGGGTTTGGTGGGGGCCATGGAGGGGGGTGGGAGTCAGGTCACTCTCATGCATGTGTGCTGTGGGGGTGTGGCCCAGCAATTCCTGTGGTGGGGGTGGAGGATGCCCTTACTTGTCAGCGGGGTGTGGGGGCGGGGACAGGATTTGCATTGTAGGGGGGGCAGCTGGCGTATCTCGGCACAGGCCGTCCGCTCAAAATGGCGGCCTGATAATGGGATTTGTCTCGGAATCCCTTGTGCTCCCTGCCATACATACATTTGCATGGCAAGGGAGAGGGAATTGCTTCCGGACACTGCTCCCAGCGTCAGCACATTTCAGAAGTGATTCAGTTCCGGTGGGAGAACATGGGGCTGGATTCACTGTAGCCCGACGCCGAAATCATGATCAGCGATTGGGTGGAGAATGGATTCCGACGCCGGAATCAGGGCAGGAGCCGGTTTGACGCCGGTCAGACAAAGCTCCACCCGCCCCAAACTGGCATTATCATATTGTGAGCCGCGTGTCGTTTCAACGCCATTGCCGTGTCATCGGCCGGCCCACCCACGATGCTCCGCCCCCGATGGGCCAAGTTCACAATGACGCGGATACGTGTGGTCCCAACAGTCGGGAACCCGGCGCGCTGGCTGCAGACAGTGTCCAGCGCTGTCACACTCGGCCGGGATCCGTGCCGCTGGCTGGGTGGGCATCTGCTAGGACTGGGGAGGGTGGTGGGGCATGGCCAGGGTGTGGACTGTGGGGTCGCGGTTGGCGGGTTCGGATTTGAGCATGGTCGCCAGCATGTTTTACGCCGCGACCGGTGCAGGTCGTTAGCCCTGCGCATGTGCTGCCCGGGTCCCGGGAGTTTCACGCGGCGGGAGTGGGTTAGCCCCTCACTGGTACCGGAATCGGTGAGGGGTTCGCGTCGATTTTCCTGCCGTGAAACTCCCGCGGATTCTCCGTTCAGGCCGGCACTTCGTCTCAGAAACGGAGAATCCAGCCCATAGTCTCCCAATCGGAGAACCAGCCCATGTTCAAGATTACACTCATCTTATAAACCAGCCCATGGGATCAAGCAGACAATATTGCCAGTAAGATGCGCGGGAGTTTAAGACACGCCCACACAGAGCAGATAATTTTAATCGATATTTATTTTTTTACATTTGAAAAATACGATGAACCATACCATCTCCGCCGGTTTACATTTTATGCTTGGTGTATAAGTCCACTCTGTTTTTGCAAGGATTTTTCAAAGCTTCAGCATTGACTTATACACTGCAATTTACGATACTTGAGCTTCTGCCCCTGAGCATATAATATGATTGCAATTTCTTTCCCCAGTATGCTGTGACTTCCCCTATCTCCGGTTGCTTAATGTTTCTGCCTGCTGCTGGCTGGTGCCTGATTACTGCTCCTCATTTCTTGATAGCTTCTGTCTTGCTTGAGTTATTAGCTTATCAAGATTTAATTCAGGCTCTAATTATAATCTTTCAAACAATCTCTTGTCTTGTTACCCCACTGGGGCATGACAATGAATCCCTTTGCCAAATAAAGTAGCTACTGTGTCCTGTCGAACAGTATCAAGCTATAATAAAATTATCCTCTACTTCCCTCTTGTAGGGCCATACACCATGGAATGATACAGCATGGAGACCATTCACTCCATTGACCCTGTGCTGGCTGTTCAGTTAATCTCCTAGCCCATTGCCCTAAAATGTTGTCGCCTCAATCATTTATCCAATGGTTCATTCTGATTCTTTGCGTGCAATTTGACTCTTTCAAAAACTGGCTCTCCGTCCATCCCAAACTGCTTCCCCAGTTTATGCAGTGCTGTCATTTCCCAAATTGTTCTTGAATAGCCGAAACGAGCATAAACTATGTGCCTCCTCGCTGATCAAATACGTCCCCGCGTTAATCTGATTCCATTATTATCTGAGCCCTAAGCGATGTTAAATCCTTCAAATCCTTTTATCCATCTCAGGCTTTCATCTGAAACGGAGTTTACCTGGTGGGCTAATGCAGTGAGAGGCTATTTATCTACGTCATCAAGCTGCACTATTAATCTTGCCGAATTGCAGTATATCCAACCCCCCCCCCCCCCACTCTACTGTTTGGCCCCCAACAAATGGTCTTACGCTTTCTCACAATTTCCCGATAATTATATATTTTTAATTGGACTTTGTCCTTCTGCCACGATGTTGCCTTTGGAAAAGATTAATATGCGCAGTAGTAGCAGCAGTGATGTATTTCCAGGCGTTTCCTTGCTGTTTAACCGAGGTGTGACTGCAATCCCCCAACAGCTCACCCTTCTGGACCTACCGCTCACTGCGGTGACTCACGGCTGAAAACCGCTGGGGTCATCCCCGCAGCCCCTGCTCATTATGCACTTCTTATTTCGACCTTGGCTGTCAAAACTTGCTAGTGCCCATGCCATCCAGTCACTTGGAATATTTTCAGTACCCGGATCAAGTTCCCTCTCAGTTTACCCCACATCGAATGGATCAAGCTCGCACACGCAACAGCAGAATACCGTGGACATTGAAAACGTGAAACTGGAACATAAAATGCTTCAAATGCTGAGCTGTTATATTACTCTTTGGGTAATATGTCTTCAATCTTCAATTCAAAGCAAACTAGATTTCATGAATAACGAATTAATTAACGTTGAATTTGTTCACTCTTACAGAATTATAACTAGTGATCAATGAAATGAAAATCGCTTATTGTCACAAGTAGGCTTCAAATGAAGTTACTGTGAAAAGCCCCTAGTCGCCACATTCCGGCACCTGTTCGGGGAGGCTGGTACGGGAATTGAACCGTGCTGCTGGCCTGTCTTGGTCTGCTTTAAAAGCCAGCGATTTAGCCCAGTGTGCTAAACCAGCCAGGGGAAGTAATTCAGAATAAAGTATTAACTATATTTCACTACACATGCTAACTATGCTATTATCTATCTCTCTAACACTCTGCTGCCCAGTCACTCCTGGTTCGAAGACACAGAAGATCTTTTGAGTTCACATATTTATACATGAATCTAGTGCTGCCATCTAGTGGTTGTATCAAGAACAGAAGAACTCGGAGCAGGAGTGGGCCATTTGGCCCCTCGAGCCTGCTCCGCCATTCAATGAGATCATGGCTGATCTTTTGTGGACTCAGCTCCACTTTCCGGCCCGAACACCATAACCCTTAATCCCTTTATTCTTCAAAAAACTATCTATCTTTATCTTAAAAACATTTAATGAAGGAGCCTCTACTGCTTCACTGGGCAAGGGATTCCACAGATTCACAACCCTTTGGATGAAGAAGCTCCTCCTGAACTCAGTCCTAAATCTACTACCCCTTATTTTGAGGCTATGCCACCGAGTTCTCCTTTCACCCGCCAGTGGAAACAACCTGCCTGCATCTATCCTATATATTCCCTTCATGATTTTATATGTTTCTATAAGGTCCCCCCTCATCCTTCTAAATTCAAATGAGTACAGTCCCAGTCTACTCAACCTCTCCTCTTAAGCCAACCCCTTCAGATCTGGGATTAACCTAGTGAATCTCCTCTGCGCACCCCCCAGTGCCAGTACATCCTTTCTCAAGTAAGGAGACCAAAACTGAACACAATACTCCAGGTGTGGCCTCACTAACACCTTATACAATTGCAGCATAACCTCCCTAGTCGTAAACTCCATCCCTCTAGCAATGAAGGACAAAATTCCATTCACCTTCTTAATCACCTGTTGCACCTGTAAACCAACTTTTATTGACTCATGCACTAGCACACCCAGGTCTCTCTGCACAGCAGCATGTTTTACTTTTTTATCATTTAAATAATAATCCCTTTTGCTGTTATTCCTACCAAAATGGATAACCTCACATTTGTCAACATTCTATTCCATCTGCCAGACCCTAGCCCATTCACTTAGCCTATCCAAATACCTCTGCAGACTTCCGGTATCCTCAGCACTTTTTGCTTTACCACTCATCTTAGTGTCGTCTGCAAACTTGGACAGATTGCCCTTGGTCCCTAACTCCAAATCATCGATGTAAATTATGAACAGTTTTGGGCCCAACACTGATCCCGAAGGGACACCACTAGCTACTGATTGCCAACCAGAGAAACACCCATTAATCCCCACTCTTTGCTTTCTATCAATTAACCAATCCTCTATCCATGCTACTACTTTACCCTTAATGCCATGCATCTTTATCTTATGCAGCCTTTTGTGTGGCACCTTGTCAAAAGCTTTCTGGAAATCCAGATATACCACATCCATTGGCTCCTCGTTATCTACTGCACTGGTAATGTCCTCAAAAAATTCCACTAAATTAGTTAGGCACGACCTGCCCTTTATGAACCCATGCTGCATCTGCCCAATGGGACAATTTCCATCCAGATGCCTCGCTATTTCTTCCTTGATGATAGATTCCAGCATCTTCCCTACTACCGAAGTTAAGCTCACTGGCCTATAATTACCCGCTTTCTACCTACCTCCTTTTTAAAACAGTCGTGTCACATTTGCTACTTTCCAATCCGCCGGGACCACCCCAGAGTCTAGTGAATTTTGGTAAATTATCACTAGTGCATTTGCAATTTCCCTAGTCAACTCTTTTAGCACTCTGGGATGCATTCCATCAGGGCCAGGAGACTTGTCTACCTTTAGCCCCATTAGCTTGCCCATCACTACCTCCTCAGTGATAACAATCCTCTCAAGGTCCTCATTTCTATCAGTCACTGGCATGTTATTTGTGTCTTCCACTGTGAAGACCAACCCACAAAACCTGTTCAGTTCCTCAGCCATTTCCTCATCTCCCATTATTAAATCTCCCTTCTCATCCTCTAAGGGACCAATATTTACCTTAGCCACTCTTTTTTGTTTTATATATTTGTAGAAACTTTTACTATCTGTTTTTATATTCTGAGCAAGTTTACTCTCAATCTATCTTACTCTTTATAGCTTTTTTAGTAGCTTTCTGTTGCCCCCTAAAGATTTCCCAGTCCTCTAGTCTCCCACTAATCTTTGCCACTTTGTTTTCTTTTTCCTTCAATTTGATTCTCTCCCTTATTTCCTTAGATATCCACCGTCGATTTTCCCTCTTTCTACCGTCCTTCCTTTTTGTTGGTATAAACCTTTGCTGAGCACTGTGGAAAATCGCTTGGAAGGTTCTCCACTATTCCTCAACTGTTTCACCATAGAGTCTTTGCTCCCAGTCTACCTTAACTAGTTCTTCTCTCATCCCATTGTAATCTCCTTTGTTGAAGCACAAAACACTAGTTTTTGATTTGACCTTCTCACCCTCCATCTGTATTTTAAATTCCACCATATTGTGATCGCTCCTTCCGAGAGAATCCCTAACTATGAGATCATGAATCAATCCTGTCTCATTACACAGCACCAGATCAAGGACCGCTTGATCCCTCGTAGGTTCCATTTCATACTGTTCTAGGAAACTATCGCGGATACATTCTATAAACTCCTCCTCAAGGCTGCCTTGACTGACCTGGTTAAACCAATCGACATGTAGATTAAAATCCCCCATGATAACTGCTGTAACATGCATCCGTTATTTCTTTGTTTATTGCCTGCCCCACCATAATGTTACTATTTGGTGGCCTATAGACTACTCCTATCAGTGACTTTTTCGCCTTACTATTCCTGATTTCCCCCAAAATGGATTCAACCTTATCCTCCATAGCACCGATGTCATCCCTTACTATTGCCCAGATGTCATCCTTAATTAACAGAGCTACACCACCTCCCTTACCATCCACTCTGTCCTTCCGAATAGTTTGATGCCCTTGGATATTTAACTCCCAGTCGCGACCATCCTTTAACCATGTTTCAGTCATGGCCACTAAATCATAGTCTTTCATGATGATTTGTGCCATCAACTCATTTACCTTATTCCGAATACTACGAGCATTCAGGTAAAGTACACTTATGTTGGCTTTTTTATCTCTATTTTGAATCTTCGATCAATAACCTCTCCTAAGTTATACTTCCTCTTAACTTTTCTCCTAATTTTCCTTGTCGTTGAACCCATATCTTCATGTAACAACCTGCCGCGTCGCTTACCATTAATTTTTTTACTGCCCGTTTTATTCCTTTCAGTATTACTGGGCCTATTCACTGAGCTCCCCTCAGTCACTGTACCTTGTACTGTCGCCCTTTTTGATTTTTGACTATGGCTTCTCTGCCTTACACATTCTCCCTTACTGCCTTTTGTTTCTGTCCCTGTTTTACTATCTTCCAACTTCCTGCATTGGGACCCATCCCCCTGCCACATTAGTTTAAACCCTCCCCAACAGCTCTGGCAAACACTCCCCCGAGGACATCGGTTCCAGTCCTGCCCAGGTGCAGACCGTCCGGTTTGTACTGGTCCCACCTACCCCAGAACTGGTTCCAATGCCCCAGGAATTTGAATCCCTCCCTCTTGCACCATCTCTCGAGCCACGCTTTCATCCTATCTATCCTGACATTCCTACTCTGACTAGCTCGTGGCACTGGTAGCAAACCTGAGATTACTACCTTTGAGGTCCTACTTTTTAGTTTAACTCCTAACTCACTGAATTCAGCTTGTAGGACCTCGTCCCGTTTTTTACCTATGTGCACCACGAAAGCTGGCTGTTCACCCTCCCCCTCCCAGATGTCCTGCAGCCGCTCCGAGACATCCTTGACCCTTGCACCAGAGGGGCAACATACCATCCTGGGGTCTCGATTGCGTCCACAGAACCGCCTGTCTATTCCCCTTACGATTGAGTCCCCTATCACTGTAGCCCTGCCATTCTTCTTTCTGCCCAGCTGCGCAGCAGAGCCAGCCATGATGCCATGAACCTGGCTGCAGCTGCCTTCCCCTGGTGAGTCATCTTCCTCAACAGTATCCAAAGCGGTATATCTGTTTTGCAGGGAGATGACTGCAGGGGACACCTGCACTGCTTTCCTACTCTTGCTCTGTCTTTTGCTCACCTATTTTCTATCTCCCTCAGTACCTTTCACCTGCGGTGTGACCAACTCGCTAAACATGCTATCCACGACATCCTCAGCATCGCGGATGCTCCAAAGTGAGTCCATCCGCAGCTCCAGAGCCGTCAAGCGGTCTAACAGGAGCTGCAACTGGACATACTTCTTGCACGTGAAGGAGCCAGGGACAGTGGACATGTCCCTGAGCTCCCACATCACACACGAGGAGCATGACACGGGTCTGGGATCTCCTGCTATGTCTTAAACCTTAGGTAAACTTATACAACTACAATTCCAAAAAACGAAAGAAAAAATAAATAAATTAGACAATGAAAAGAAAAACTACTTACCAGTCACGTACCAGGGATAAAAAGCACCTCCTCCCCCCAAGCTTCGAATTCCCACCTAGATTCAAATTCCCAAACTCACTCTTGGTTGTGTCTCACGCTTGGCTGTGTCTTCTCTGGCTCACTGGGAGAACTCACTGGGAGTGAGATTACAAGTTGCTCTTTTTAAATTGGCCTGAGTTGTCTCCCCTCCCCCACCTGATTTTAGATCAAAGTAGATTTAAGTGACTGACACTTAACTGCCAACCAGTTCTGTGAGTGGGTGGGGCAGCCCTTGTTAACCTACACTGCACAATTCTTGATTCATTTAAATTAATTTAAACACCTGAAATTTAAAAGGAACAGTCTTACCGATTGGATTGGATTCAATTCCCACCTAGATTCAAATTCCCAAACTCACTCTTGGTTGTGTCTCACTCTGGCTGTGTCTTCTCTGGCTCACTAGGAGAACTCACTGGGAGTATTACACTATGATGTAGTTATTAACCCTTTTAGATAACTATATACACATATCACTACAGCAGCATCCATTGAAAGAGGATCATACCCACTTCTGGAAGTCCGGCCTCTTAATTTAAGCCATTTCTGATTCTTCTATGTCAGGAAAAGAGTTGATTAATTGTGCTTTTTTAATCTATCATTGAATAAATGTGGAGAAAGCGTTTGACAAAGTCCCGCATAAGAGATTATCGTGCAAGATTAAAGCGCATGGGACTGGGGGAAGTTTATTGAGGTGGATAGGGCAGCACGGTAGCACAGTGGTTAGCACAATTGCTTCACAGCTCCAGGGTCCCAGGTTGGATACCCGGCTTGGGTCACTGTCTGTGTGGAGTCTGTACTTTCTCCCCGTGTGCACGTGGGTTTCCTCCGGGTGCTCCGGTTTCCTCCCACAGTCCAAAGATTTGCAGGTTAGGTGGATTGGCCATGCTAAATTGCCCTTAGTGTACAAAATTGCCCTTAGTGTTGGGTGGGGTTACTGGGTTATGGGGATAGGGTGGAGATGTGGGCTTGGATAGGGTGCTCTTACAAAGAGCCGGTGCAGACTCGATGGGCCGAATGGCCTCCTTCTGCACTGTAAATTCCAAGATTCTAAAAAACTGGTTGGCAGAGAGGAAACAAAGAGTAGGAATTAACGGGTCCTTTTCAAATTGGCAGGCAGGAACTAGTGGGGTACCACAGGGATCGGTGCTGGGACCCCTGCTATTCACAATATATATTAATGATTTGAACGCGGGAACAAAATGTGACATCTCAAAGTTTGCAGATGATACCAAGGTGGGTAGGAGGGTGAACTGTGATGATGATGCAGAGACCCTTCAGCATGAGAAGAGAGTGGACAGTGGGATCTGGGTGTCCTTGTGCATCAGTTGCTGAAGGTAAGCATGCAGGTGCAGCAGGTGGTAAAGAAGGCAATTGATATGTTGGCCTTCATTGCGAGAGGTTTCGAATACAGGAGCAGGAATGTGTTGTTGCAGTTATACAGGGCCTTGGTGAGGCCACACCAAGAATATTGTGTGCAGTTTTGGTCTCCTTTTCGGGGGAAGGATGTTCTTGCCCTCGAGGGAGTGCAGCGAAGGTTTAACCAGGCTGATTCCAGGGATGGCGGGACTGTCAAATGAGGAGAGATTGACTAGGTTAGGATTGTTTTCGCTGGAGTTCAGACGAATGAGGGGGGATCTCATAGAGACTTATAAATTTTGATCAGGACTATATAGGGTAGATGCAGGGAGGATGTTCCTGATGGTGGGTGTGTCCAGAACCAGGGGTCACAGTCTGAGGATTCATGGTGAACCATTTCGGACAGAGATGAGGAGACATTTCTTCACCCAAAGAGTGGTGAGCCTGTGGAATTCATTCCCACAGGAAGTCGTTGAGGCCAAAACATTGAATATATTCAAGAGGCAGCTAGATATAGCTTTTGAGGCGAATGGGATCAAGGGTTATGGGGAGAAAGCAGGATTAGGCTATTGAGTTGGACGATCAGCCATGGTCGTGACGAATGGTGGAGCAGGCTTGAAGGGCTGAATTGCCTTCTCCTGCTCCTATCTTCTATGTTTCTGTGAGTGTGATCAATGATCCGATGATTTATTTTGTGAAAGCTGATAGCCATTTGCAAGGAATTGAGATCACAAGAATTAGGAGCAGGAGGAGGCCATTCGGCCCATTGAGCCTGCTCTGCCATTCGATAAGATCAAGGCTGTTCTGATTGTGGCTCCAACTCCACTCCCCTGCCTGTCCCATCACGCCCTAGTCAGTCACAAATCTGTCTAACTCAGCCTTGAATGTATTCACAAAGATAAAAGCAAATGACTGCGGATGCTGGAATCTGAAACAACAACAGAAAATGCTGGACAATCTCAGCAGACCTGGCAGCATCTGTGGAGAGAGAAGGGAGCTGACGTCTCAAGTCTAGACGATTCGTTGTCAAACTTAGGAATTTATTCAGTGACTCAGCCTCCACTGCTCTCTGTTGAACAGAATTGCAAAGACTCTCTGAGAGAAGAAATTGCCTCTCACCTCTATCTTTAATGGGAGACCCTTTATTTTTAAGGACCACCCCCCTCCCCCCAGCTCTCGATGTCCTCAATAGATCACAATGGATAAAGATTATTTACTTTAATAACTCTCAGTAGATTTTTATTTTCCCCAAAATTTCTCAACCAGCTGAAAGCTGTGCTTCTTGTTCAAGTGAGGTTATGGCCTGGCAAAGTGAAATTCCTGTGCCCTTTACACCAGGACAGAATATTAGGTGGTACGTACAGAGGTGCGTTCATGCCGTCGGGACCATCCAGCCCCCAGACCATTGTCCTGGAGGCAGAATTGGGGACCGAAGAGCCATAACAGAGGTCGACTGGAAAATTCCCTGCGGGCCTCCATGGGGCGCCTCAGACTCGGCAGTCTGCCTGATGGCGGCCTCCTAGTGGCAGATTGTGGGACCAGCACTTCGGGCAGGTTTGGAAGCCCGCCCCAACTGCCTGGACACAACTACGAGGATTCCCCCGCTACATCTGTAGCCAGATGCTGTGGCCAATTTTTATAAATTCTAAAGGTTGCTGGGAAGGAGCCACGCTCTCTTATCTGAAATGGCTAAACTAAGCTCTGCCAAAGCTTAATGGGGGTAATGACACGGCCCATACAGTGCCCAGACTCTGAAGCCAGAATTTGGCTGGTACTGGGTTAGTCGGCCTCCACATGGCTGATGATTGGTCTCTAGTATTCGCCTCAATGCTGCTGGTCTGGGGAGTGCAAAATCAGTGCTGTTCCACTGACTCGCCCAGGAAAAGCAGCAAGTGCTCGTTGAGTAAGAATGTGGCTTAGATCTGATGCTCTTCATAGAATCATAGAATCTCTACAGTGCAGAAGGAGGCCATTCAGCCCATCTAGTCTGCGCCTACCCTTGGAAAGAGTAACCTACCTGGGCCCGATCCCCCGACCTATCCTCGTAACCGAGTAACGCCACCTAACCGTTGGACTCTAAGGGATAATTTATCATGGCCAATCCACCTAACCTGCACATCTTTGGATTGTGGGAGGAAACCGGAGCATCTGGAGGAAACCCACGCACACACGGGGAGAAAGTGAAAACGCCACACAGTCACCCAAGGCCGGAATTGAACCCAGGTCCTTGGCGCTGTGAGGCAACAGTGCTAACCACTGTGCCACCGTGCTGCCATGTTTGAATAGCCAGACTATACTCTGTCTGAACCCAGGCATGCGACATGGCAGCTTGGGAGAGCATCTGGAGGGCCGTACATGCATATGTGATCATCATTGATCAATGGTTATTTCTACCAGAACATAAGACCTCATATTCTGCAATCAGTGAAATGAGCTCTTTATCTCCACACGTGCCTGAATTTGGCATAGGTTCCAGTCCCCAGCAGTTAACCGCTTGAGTGCCAAAACTGACATTTCTATTGGTGACAAATGTTTCCAGGTAAATTGTACAGCAATACTTAGTACTGTTGCTTCATAACGCCAGGGTCCCAGGTTCATAAGAACATAAGAACTAGGAGCAGGGGTAGGCCATCTGGCCCCTCGAGCCTGCTCCGCCATTCAATGAGATCATGGCTGATCTTTTGTGGACTCTACTTTTCGGCCCGAACACCATAACCCTTAATCCCTTTATTCCTCAAAAAACTATCTATCTTTACCTTAAAAACATTTCATGAAGGAGCCTCAACTGCTTCACTGAGCAAGGAATTCCATAGATTCACAACCCTTTGGGTGAGGAAGTTCCTCCTAAGCTCAGTCCTAAATCTACTTCCCCTTATTTTGAGGCTATGCCCCCTAGTTCTGCTTACACACGCCAGTGGAAACAACCTGAATCTATCCTATCTATTCCCTTCATAATTTTATATATTTGTATAAGATCCCCCTCCGCATCCTTCTAAATTCCAACATGTACAGTCCCAGTCTACTCAACCTCTCCTCGTAATCCAACCCCTTAGCTCTGGGATTAACCTCGTGAATCTCCTCTGCACACCCTCCAGCGCCAGTACGTCCTTTCTCAGGTAAGGAGACCAAAACTGAACACAATACTCCAGGTGTGGCCTCACTAACACCTTATACAATTGCAGCATAACCTCCCTAGTCTTAAACTCCATCCCTCTAGCAATGAAGGACAAAACTCCATTTGCCTTCTTAATCACCTGTTGCACCTGTAAACCAACTTTTTGCGGAAAATGCACTAGCACACCCAGGTCTCTCTGCACAGCAGCATGTTTTAATATTTTATCATTTAAATAATAATCCCTTTTGCTGTTATTCCTACCAAAATGGATAACCTCACATTTGTCAACATTGTATTCCATCTGCCAGACCCTAGCCCATTCACTTAACCTAACCAAATCCCTCTGCAGACTTCCGGTATCCTCTGCACTTTTTGCTTTACCACTCGTCTTAGTGTTGTCTGCAAACGTGGACACATTGCCCTTGGTCCCCAACTCCAAATCATCTATGTAAATTGTGAACAATTGTGGGCCCATCACTGATCCCGGAGGGACACCACCAGCTACTGATTGCCAACCAGAGAAACACCCATTAATCCCCACTCTTTGCTTTCTATTAATTAACCAATCCTCTATCCATGCTACTACTTTACCCTTAATGCCATGCATCTTTATCTTATGCAGCAACCTTTTGTGTGGCACCTTGTCAAAAGCTTTCTGGAAATCCAGATATACCACATCCATTGGCTCCCCGTTATCTACCGCACTGGTAATGTCCTCAGAAAACTCCACTAAATTAGTTAGGCATGACCTGCCCTTTATGAACCCATGCTGCGTCTGCCCAATGGGACAATTTCCATCCAGATGCCTCGCTATTTCTTCCTTGATGATAGATTCCAGCATCTTCCCTACTACCGAAGTTAAGCTAACTGCCTATAATTACCCGCTTTCTACCTACCTCCTTTTTTAAACAGTGGTGTCAGGTTTGCTGATTTCCAATTCGCCAGGACCACCCCAGAGTCTAGTGAAGTTTGGTAAATTATCACTAGTGCATTTGCAATTTCCCTAGCCATCTCTTTTAGCCCTCTGGGATGCATTCCATCAGGGCCAGGAGACTTGTCTACCTTTAGCCCCATTAGCTTGCTCATCACTACCTCCTTAGTAATAACAATCATCTCAGCTGTCATAGCCTAATTTCCATCAGTCACTGGCATGTTATTTGTGTCTTCCACTGTGAAGACCGACCCAAAAAACCTGTTCAGTTCCTCAGTCATTTCCTCATCTCCCATTATTAGTTCTCCCTTTTCATCCTCTAAAGGACCAATATTTACCTTAGCCACTCTTTTTTGTTTTATATATTTGTAGAAGCTTGAACTATCTGTTTTTATCTTCTGAACAAGTTTACTCTCATAATCTATCTTACTCTTCTTTATCGCTTTTTTAGTAGCTTTCTGTTGCCCCCTAAAGATTTCCCAGTCCGAGTCTAGTCTCCCACTGATCTTTGCTACTTTGTATGTTTTTTCCTTCAATTTGATACTCTCCCTTATTTCCTTAGCTATCCACAGTCGCTTTTCCCTCTTTTTATCGTCCTTCCTTTTTGTTGGTATAAACCTTTGCTGAGCACTGTGAAACATCACTTGGAAGGTTCTCCATTGGTCCTCAACTGTTTCACCATAAAGTCTTTGCTCCCAGTCAACCTTAGCTAGTTCTTCTCTCATCCCATTGTAATCTCCTTTGTTTAAGCACAAAACACTAGTGCTTGATTTTACCTTCTCACCCTCCATCTGTATTTTAAATTCTATCATATTGTGATCGCTCCTTCCGAGAGGATCCCTAACTATGAGATCCTGAATCAATCCTGTCTCACTACACAGGACCAGATCTAGGACCACTTGTTCCCTCGTAGGTTCCATTACATACTGTTCTAGGAAACTATCGTGGATACATTCTATAAACGCCTCAAGGCTGCCTTGATAGTTAAACCAATCGACATGTAGATTAAAATCCCCCATGATAACTGCTGTACCATTTCTACATGCATCAGTTATTTCTTTATTTATTGCCTGCCTCACCATAATGTTACTATTTGGTGGCCTATAGACTACTCCTATCGGTGACTTTTTCGCCTTAATATTCCTGATTTCCACCCAAATGGATTCAACCGTATCCTCCATAGCACCGATGTCATCCTTAAATAACACAGCTACACCACCTCCCTTATATGGATATTTAACTCCCAGTCATGACCATCCTTTAACCATGTTTCAGTAATGGCCACTAAATCATAGTCATTCACAATGATTTGCGCCATCAACTCATTTACCTTATTCCGAATACTACGAGCATTCAGGTAAAGCACACTTATGTTGGCTTTTATACCTCTCATCCCATTGTAATCCCCTTTGTTTAAGCACAAAACACTAGTATTTGATTTGACCTTCTCACCCTCCAACTGTCTTTTAAATTCCTCCATATTGTGATCGCTCCTTCCGAGAGGATCCCTAACTATGAGGTCATTAATCAAACCTCTCTCATTACACAGGACCAGATCTAGGACTGCTTGTTCCCTCGTAGGTTCCATTACATACTGTTCTAGGAAACTATCGCGGATACATTCAATAAACTCCTCCTCAAGGCTGCTTTGACCGACCTGGTTAAACCAATCGACATGTAGATTAAAATCCCCATGATAATTGCTGTGCCATTTCTACATGCATCAGTTACTTCTTTGTTTCTTGCCTGCCCCACCATAATGTTACTATTTGGTTGCCTATGGACTACTCCTATCAGTGACTTTTTCACCTTACTATTCCTGATTTCCACCCAAATGGATTTAACCTTATCCTCCATAGCGCCGATGTCATCCCTTACTATTATCCGGATGCCATCCTTAAATAACAGAGCTACACCACCTCCCTTACCATCCACTCTGTTCTTCCGAATAGTTTGATACCCTTGGATATTTAACTCCCAGTCGTGACCATCCTTTAACCATGTTTCAGTAATGGCCACTAAATCATAGTCATTCACGATGATTTGCGCCATCAACTCATTTACCTTATTCCGAATACTACGAGCATTCGGGTAAAGTACACTTATGTTGGCTTTTATACCTCTGTTTTGAATCTTTTTTTAAAAAAAATAATTTTTATTAAAGGTTTTCATAAAATATCAATAACAAAATGAGAAAGAAAAAAGAACCCAACAGGGTTAAGTACAAAACACAATCTAAAAAAGCAACCCCCCAAACCCCTCCCCCCCTGTACCTAAATAATAAATTAACATTAACACCCCGACTTAAGACAACAGGTGTATACACCCCCTCAGACCCTCCAGTGTAAATAACATAAACAAACATAAAGTAAACCCCACCCCCCGAGCTGCTGCTGCCATTGACCAATGTCTATCGTTCTGCCAGAAAGTCTAAGAACGGTTGCCACTGCCTAAAGAACCCTTGTACCGACCCTCTCAAGGTGAATTTCACCCTCTCCAATTTAATGAACCCTGCCATATCGCTGATCCAGGATTCCACGCTTGGGGGCCTCGTATCTTTCCAGTGAAGGAGAATCCTTCGCCGGGCTACCAGGGACGCAAAGGCCAGAATTCCGGCCTCTTTGGCCTCCTGCACTCACGGCTCCTCTGCCACCCCAAATATTGCATGCCCCCAGCCCGGTTTGACATTGGATCCTACCACCCTCGACACCGTCCTTGCTACGCCCTTCCAAAATTCCTCCAGCGCTGGGCATGCCCAGAACATATGGGTGTGATTTGCTGGGCTCCCTGAGCACCTAACACACCTGTCCTCACCCCCAAAGAACCTGCTCATCCTTGTCCCGGTCATGTGTGCCCTGTGCAGCACCTTAAACTGTATGAGGCTGAGCCTCGCGCATGAAGGGGAAGAGTTCACCCTCCCTAGGGCATCTGCCCACATCCCCTCTTCGATCTCCTCTCCCAACTCCTCCTCCCACTTACCTTTCAACTCCACCACCGAGGCCTCCTCCTCCTCCTGCATCACCTGGTAAGTTTCCGAGATCTTCCCCACTCCCACCCACCCCCCCGAGAGCACCTTGTCCTGTACTGTGTGTGGCAGTAGCCGTGGGAATTCCACCACCTGCCATCTGGAAAACGCCCTTACCTGTAAGTACCTGAAGGTGTTCCCCGGGGGGAGCCCGTACTTCTCCTCCAGCTCACCCAAGCTCGCGAACTTCCCGTCCACAAACAGGTCCCCCAACTTTCGTATGCCTGCCCTGTGCCACCCCGAAAACCCTCCACCTGTTCTTCCTGGGGCGAGCCGGTGGTTCCCCCGTAATGGGGTCCACGCCGAGGCCCTAACTTCCCCCCTATGCCGCCTCCACTGCCCCCAAATTTTGAGGGCCGCCACCACCACCGGGCTCGTGGTATACCTCCTTGGAGGGAGCGGCAGCGGCGCCGTTGCCAGCGCCCCCAGACTCGTATCCACACAGGACGCCGTCTCCAGCCTCTTCCATGCAGCCTCCTCCCCCTCCATCACCCACTTGCGCACCATTGTCGCATTGGCGGCCCAGTAGTATCCACAGAGGTTGGGCCCCCCTGTCTCTACTCCGCTCCAGGAACACCCTTCTCACCCTCGGAGTCCCTCGCGCCCACACAAACCCCATTATACTCCTGCTAACCCGCCTGAAAAAAGCCTTCGGGATAAACACGAGGAGGCACTGGAACAGGAACAAAAACCTTGGGAGCACCGTCATTTTGATTGACTGCACCCTACCCGCCAGGGACAGCGGCAACGCGTCCCACCTCTTGAACTCCTCCTCCATTTGCTCCACCAGCCTTGTAAAGTTAAGCCTATGCAGAGCCCCCCAGCTCCTGGCCACCTGGACCTCCAAACATCTGAAACTCCTCTCCGCCCTTTTTAGTGGGAGCTCGCCAATCCCCCTCTCCTGGTCCCCTAGCTGAACTACGAACAGCTCGTTCTTCCCCATATTGAGCTTGTACCGCGAAAAGTCCCCGAATTCCCTAAGGATCCTCATTACCTCTGGCATTCCTCCCACCGGGTCCGCCACATACAGCAGCAGGTCGTCCGCATAAAGCGACACCCTATGCTCCTCCCCACCCCGCACCAACCCCCTCCAGTTCCTCGACTCTCTCAGTGCCATAGCCAGGGGTTCAATCGCCAGTGCGAAGAGCAGGGGGGACAGGGGACACCCCTGTCTCGTCCCTCGGTGCAACCGAAAGTACTCGGACCTCCTCCTATTTGTGGCCACACTTGCCATCGGGACCTCATACAACAGCCTAACCCACCTGACAAACCCCTCCCCAAACCCGAACCTCTTCAGCACCACCCACAGGTACCCCCACTCTACCCTATCGAAGGCTTTCTCAGCGTCCATCGCCACCACTGTCTCCGCCTCCCCCACGCCCGGCCCGTTCCCCACAGCGGCATACCCCCGTCTCGACCCACCCCACTCGCTCCAGCTCCTCCTTGATCTTAGCAGCAGCAACTCGATTCCCACGCCTCCTCCGGAGACTCAAATAATGGTGCCGGTCCTTGTAGGTAACCCATAGTCACGCCGGCTGCAACATGCCAAACTTCACCCCCTTCCTGTGCAGCACCGCCTTCGCTCGATTGTACCCGGCCCTCCTCTTCGCCATCTCCGCACTCCAGCCCTGATATATCCGAACCTCCGCGTTCTCCCACCTGCTGCTCCTCTCCTTCTTGGCCCACCTGAGCACACACTCCCGATCGACGAACCGATGGAACCGCACCAGCACCGCCCGCGGAGGCTCGTTAGCCTTGGGCCTCCTCGCCAACACTCTATGGGCCCCTTCCAGCTCCAGGGGCCCCTGGAAGGACCCTGCTCCCATCAGCGAGTTCAACATGGTGACCACATAGGTCCCCACTTCCGGCCCCTCCAGCCCCTCCGGGAGGCCCAGAATCTGCAGATTCTTCCGCCTCGACCGATTCTCCATCTCCTCAAACCGCTCCTGCCATTTCTTGTGGAGCGCCTCGTGCGCCTCCACCTTTACCGCCAGGACTAAGATCTCGTCCTCATTGTCAGAGATCTTTTGTTGAGCCTCTCGGATCGCCACCCCCTGGGCCGTCTGTGTCTCCAGCAGCTTATCAATAGAAGCCTTCATCGACTCTAGCAGGTCCGTTTTAATCTCTCTGAGGCAGCGCTAGATACCCTCCTGTTGCTCCTCCGCCCACTGCCTCCACGCTGCCTGGTCTCTGCCCGCCGCCATTTTGTCCTTCTTCCCTCCCTTCTTCTGGTCCACCACCGCCTTTTTTGTCACCCCGCTCCTAGTTAAAGCCATGTACTGACGGGGAGCTATTATTAACTCCTTCCCACACCGGGAAACGTCGAAAAAGTGCCCTTGGGGGCCCTGAAAAGAGCCCAAAAGTCTCGAGAGAGAATCCTTTTGGCAGTGTTCGCTTCACCAATCTGCCCCAAAATGTCTGTGGAAACTCCTGGAAAAGGTCGAAGAGTCCGTTCCAGACGGGAGCTGCCGAATGCGCGACCTACTCCTCCATGGCCGCCACCGGAAGCCTCGTCCCCACTTCTTCAGTGGCCTTGGTGAGATTTTTTCACAGTTGTTCCCCCTGCTGTTAGAATTCACTTTTGATAAAGGCCCTCAGGTCAGTTTGCAGCTTTAAGCTTGCCCTTCACCCGTCTGCATGCTGGAAGAGGCCCTGTTTATCCTGTTGCAGCCAAATTTTTTACTGTTTCTGCCGGGTCTGGTAGCCAAAAGACATAACATTCCTGGGGGACACTGTCAGGGGAATGTTGCAGTCTTCTTCCCACACCGGGAAATGTCAAACAAATGCCGTGGGGGCCCTGTAAAAGAGCCCAAAAGTCCGTTCCAAGCGGGAGCTACCGAATATGCGACCTAGCTCCTCATAGCCGCACCCGGAAGTCACTCTATTTTGAATCTTAACACCTTGATCAGTAACCTCTCCTAAGTTATTTTTCCTCTTAACTTTTCTCCTAATTTTCCTTGTCGTTGAACCCATATCTTCATGTAACAACCTGCCGCGTCGCTTTCCATTTATGTTTTTACTTCCCATTTTATCCCTTTTAGAATCACTGTCGCTCTTTTTGATTTTTGATTATGGCTTCTCTGCCTTACACTTTCCCCCTTACTGCCTTTTGTTTCTGTCTCTGTTTTACTACCTTCCAACTTCCTGCATCGGTTTCCAGCCCCCTGCCACATTAGTTTGAACACTCCCCAATTACTCTAGCAAATAGCCCCCCTAGGACATCAGTTCCAGTCCTGCTCAGGTGTAACCTGTCCAGTTTGTACAGGTCCCACCTCCCCCATAACCGGTCCCAATGCCCCAGGAATCTGAAACCCTCCCCCTGACACCATCCCTTCAGCCACGTATTCATCCTATATATCCTGTCATTTCTACTCTGACTAGCACGTGGCACCGGTCGTAATCCTGAGATCACTACCTTTGAGGTCCGATTTCTTAACTTCCTTCCTAGCTCCCTGTGTTCTGCTTTTAGGACCTCATCCTTTTTTTACCGATGTCTTTTTTACCGATGTGTACCACAACCACTGGCTGTTCACCCTACCCCTCCAGAATGTCCTGTACCTGCTCCGAGACATACTTGACCCTAGCACCAGGGAGGCAACATACCATCCTGGAGTCTATTTAGCGGCCACAGAAACGCCTGTCTATTCCCCTTACAATTGAATCCCCTATAACTATTGCACTGTCACACTTAACACCCCTCCCCTCTGCAGCAGAACCAACTGTGGTGCCATGAGCTTGGCTGTTGCTGTTTTCCCCTGAGAGGCCATTCCCCTCAACAGTATCAAAAAGCGGTATATCTGTTCTGCAAGGGAATGGCCACAGGAGATTCCTACACTACCTGCCTCGCTCTCTTGTTCTGTCTGGTGGTCACCCATTCCCTTCCTGCCTGCGGAGTCTGAGCCTGCAGTGTGACCACCTCTCTATATGTGCTATCCACGATGCTCCCTGAGTCACGGATGCTCCACAGTGTCACCAGCCACCACTCCAGCTCTGAAACTCGAGCTTCCAGGAGCTGTAACTGGAGACACTTCCTGCACACATGCTGACCCAGGGGACTGGAAGTATCCCCAGCCTGCCACATGGAGCAAGAGGAGCAGACCACACCTTGGAGCTGTCCTGCCGTGATTTATTCATTTAAATTAAACTTTTGAAATTAAACTTTAGAAAGATGTTCAATTCCCGCTTGGGTCACTGTCTGTACGGAGTCTGCACGTTCTCCCTGTGTCTGCGTGGGTTTCCTCCGGATGCTCCGGTTTCTTCCCACAAGCCGTGAAAGATGTGCTTGTTGGGTGAATTGGACATTCTGAATTCTCCTTCCGTGTAGGTGCTGGAGTGTGGCGACTAGGGGATTTTCGCAGTAACTTCATTGCAGTATTAATGTAAGCCTACCTGTGACAATAATAATAAAGATTATTATTAATATTAATAGGCAAAGGACAGACAATGAACTAATGTATCAAACTCCGTTGTCACAGTGGTCATGGCTATGTTATAAACAAAATCTATACAATAGATCACAATATTTCTTTCACTTCAAAGCAGCAACACCGTTATTAGATATAGGAAATGAACCTCTTTGATCGTTTGAACAAAGACCGGTGCCTGCTCTTTAAATAAATAAGACGGACAGTTGTAATTTATTACAGGGAATTCAGAACTTTATGAACCATGTATCTCAATGCCAACTCAGTTCAGAGACCATCATTCTGTACCCTATGGATTTTATGGGAACCATGGAAACAATATTGAAAAATGACTTGATGGCAACGGGTTTAAATCAAGTCTTTATCAGCGTGATGTGAGCTGTTTCAAAGGTATTCTGCCTGGAGGAGCTGTGCAGCACACATATAATCAAGGTCTCCTGATGAGAGGAATCATTTGTTGAACTGTTTCCAATACTCACAGCGAGCTATTAATTCAGAACATCACCGTCCTAACATGTCTCGCACACAAAGGCAAAGGCAAAATATTTTCTTTGACTTGAAAAGACTTATAATTTTATTCCCGTGTTTTGGTTCAACCACTGGGGGACAGGGAAATGACTCTTCCCCCAGTAATAATAATAATAATCTTTATTAGTGTCACAGGTAGGCTTACATTTACACTGCAATGAGGTTACTGTGAAAAGCCCCGAGTCGCCACATTCCGGCACCTGTTCGGAGGGAGAGTTCAGAATGTCCAATTCACCTAACAGCACGTCTTTCGGGACTTGTGGGAGGAAATCGGAGCACCCGGAGGAAACCCACGCAGACCCGGGGAGAACGTGCAGACTCCGCACAGACAGTGACCCAAGCCGGGAATCGAACCTGGGACCCTGGAGCTGTGAATCAACAGTGCTACCTATTGTGCTACTGTGCTGCCAATGTAGATAAAAAAATCATCACTTACTATGTTCCCATTGCCTCATCATTCAATTAAATGCGAAGTCAAGTGTACGGGTAGTCCTCTGATTGCCATATGCTAGTATTTCCATACCCTTCTCATTGAGACAGATAACGTGGTACCTAACACACAGTCTGGACATTTTTCACATCTGCCATGCTTTGAGTTGACGTTGAGCTAGTGTACAAAGTTAGTTCATCACCATAGTGTTGTGACACCCCAGCTTATGCATTCCAGTGCATCTAGTTGTCCAATGGCATATCCAAATACCCTAGTCGATGGTCAGCCTGAACCCCTGGGAAGCTTTCACCAGTGAGTTAGGAGGTTGCGGATTCAAGCCCCCCTTTGGACCACATGGCTGATACTTTTGTGTAAAGCTGTAGCAGTGCTGCACTGTCACAGATGCTGTCTGACAGGGTTAGGTTGAGGGGCAACAAGTTGGAAGATGGAGTACAATGTTGGGGAATGTGAGGTTATCTACTTTGGTTGTAAGGGTAGAAAAGCAGAATATATTTTTTAAAAGCATAAAACCTTTTAATGATTTTCAGAGTGACTTGTGCAAGGATAAAGGTAGCATGCAGTTAGTGCAAGCGATCAGGAAGGCACTTGGCACATTGACCTTTATTGCAAAGAACCGGACTACAATGATTAAACCAGTCTTGCTACAATTGTATAAGTAAAAAGGTAAAGTGACCATAGTTCCAGATGACCATAGGCTGCTTTCCCCATTTGAGGGGGGAGAGCTGACTGGTGCTGATTTAACCTGAGGATCGCCACACGGTTGAAGAGGCAGGGCCTTCATGAATAACCTCAGCCGGCATGCTCTCCGACTAGCTGCCTCCACTAGGGTTGGGACCTGCTTTTGGTTCCGACAACAAAGCACTTTTGGAGGTGGTCATTTTTAAAATGATCAAACACCACATGTATTCCTCAGTGAAAAATAGCACATTATATAGATAACAGGCCACACACTACCAAACAGCTGGGCCTGATGTGGCATTGTACAGCTGGCACTGTCCATTGTATTCTAAACCCATGCAATAATTTCACTAAATTAAGGAGGAAGAACATTACAATTTTTAGGAACAGGTCAAAGGTTATTCGGGGATAAATGTTTGTCCTCTATTTAAAGATCTAATGCAACCCCGACATTGTCAACACATTCTTCAGTCTCATTTCTCAACAGGAATTATACTGCCCGCTATTTCAAACCCTCTCTGGCCACAGATGAGGTGCCAGAGAACTGGAGGACTGCCAACATTGTCCTATTATTAAAAAAGAGAGGTAGGGATAGATGAGGAATTTATAGGCCAATCAGTCTAACCTCGGTGGTGGGAACATTACCAGAAAGAATTCAGGGGGACAGAATATATCTGCACTTGGGTAGACACAGATTAATCAGCTATAGTAAGCATGGTAAGCATTAACAGCCTCCTTGTTAATCGAAGGTTCACAAATTTAATTACATTTTTTGAGGAGGTAACCAGGAGTGTTGATGAGGGTAACACATTTGATGTGGTCTGTATGGACTTTAGCAAGGCTTTTGATAAAGTCCCTCATGGCAGACAGGTCCATGGGATCCAAGGCAAAGTGGCTCATTAGATCTAAAACTGGCTGAGAGACAGGAAGCAGAGGGTTGATGGTGGAGGGATGTTTCTTTGACTGGAGGTCTGTTTCCAGTGGGGTTCGACAGGGCTTGGTGCTGGGCCCTTGCTATTTGTGGTGTACATTAATGCTTTGGAAATTTGCAGATGTCATGAAAATTGGTAGGGTGGTAAATAGTGAGGATAGCTGCAGACTGCAGGAGGATATCAATGGACTGGTCAGGTGAACAATGCAACGGCAAATGGAACTCAACCCACAAAAGTGTGGCATAATGCACCTGGGGAGAGCCATAAAGGTGAAGGGTTTCACTATGAATATTAGGACCCTGAAGATCAGTGGGAGCTTGGAATGTATATTCTCAGATCTCTGAAGGTGGCAGGGCAGGTAGATAAGGTGGTTAAGAAGACATATGCGATACTTGCCTTTATTAGTCGAGGTATAGAAGACAAGAGCAGGGAGGGCATGCCGGAACTGCATAAAACGCTGGTTAGGCAACAACTGGAGTACTGCGTGCAGTTCTGGTCACCGCATTATAGGAAGGATATGATTGCACTGGAGATGGTGGAGGGGAAATTTACCAGGATGCAGCCTAGGCTGTGAGGGAGGGAAGGGGGGGGGGGGGGGGGTCTGAGCTATGGGGAAAGGTTAGATAGCTTGACGTTTATTTCCTTGGAATATGAAAGGTTGAGAGGAGACCTGATAGAGGTGTACAAGATTATGTGGTGCATAAATAGGGTGAATAGGAAGGCACCTTTAATACATCAGTAGAGGGGTCAATAACCACAGGATTATTTACAGCACAGAAGGAGGCCATTCGGCCATTGAATTAAGGTGAGAGGTAGAAGGCTAAGAGGAGAGTTGAGGAGAAACCTTTTCACTCAGAGAGTGGTGGGAGTCTGGAATTCACCGCCTGAAAGGGTGATTGAGTCAGAAAGTCTCGTAACATTTAAGAAGTATTTAGATATTCACTTGCGTTGCCATAACCTCCAGGGCTATGAGCCAAGTGCTGGAAAATGGGATTAGTGTCGTCAGATCATTGTTGACCAGCGTGGACACGATGGGCCGAATGGCCTCCTTCTGTGCTGTAAATGGCTCTGAATCTCTGAATATAACAGCCTCCTTGTAGCATATCAGTCTGTTCATTTTCCTGCAAAGTTGATCCTTCTAATTTTTACTTGCTAGATTTCACAAGAGGATGTGCAGCATCATATAGTGTTCTGAGGCTAGTTGTTACATCGTATCCTTCAGTCCTTTAGGGAGTGGTTCCTTGCTTGTCCTTTGTGCTTTGGTCTTAAATTATTCTTGAACGTGGCCATTGGAATCTTCTTTACAAAGCTGAACAAAATGTAATTGAAGTGAATCAATTCGCCAACACATCCACCCAGGTTCGATCCCCAGCTTGGGTCTCCCCGTGTCTGCGTGGGTTTCCTCCGTGCGCCCCGCTTTCCTCCCACAGTCCAAAAAGACGTGCTGTTAGGTGAATTGGACATTCTGAATTCTCCCTCTGTGAACCCGAACCGGCACCGGAATGTGGCGACTAGGGGCTTTTCACAGCAACTTCATTGCCGTGTTAATGTATGCCTACTTGTGACAATAAAGATTATTATTATTAAAAGGAAAAGGGCTTGCATATACATGGGAATGGCACCTGCCATAAGTTCCCCTGCAGGCCACTCACCATCCTGACTTGGAAATATATCGGTCGTTCCTTCATTGTCTCTGGGACAGCATCCTGGAACTCACTCCCGAATAGCGCGGTGGGTGTGTCTACACCACACGGACTGCAGCGGTTCAAGAAGGGTGCTCCCCACTGCCTTCTCGAGGGCAATTAGATATGGGCAAAATATGCTGGCGTAGCCAGCGATGCCCATGTCCCATGAACAAATAAAAATAATATACATACATGCACTCACTCAAACACATATGTGTGCCCCCACACACACACACACATTCTAAAGAGAGGAAGTGTATCATGTTTTAACTAAAGGTTTTACTCTCAGTTGTTACTGTTTTGCAGACATTGGTTCTACGTTTGCGAGATAATGTGATGAAGATGGGTGAGGATTTGGAACAGGCTGCTGAGACTGAGGCCAGGGAGACGGAAACTGCCAAACGCTTCCAGCTGCGGATGGAGGAGATGAAAGTGGAGATGGATGAGCTTGTTGAGCGGGAGCAAGAAGCCTCTCGGAGGTGCATGGAACTGGTGAGGACATTCGATTCCACGCCAAATGTAATATCCTTAAAACAGGAGAGGTCAGAGGAACGCACCCACAAATGCCGGAAATTTGAAATAAATGCACAAACTTCCAGGAATACACAGTCAAATTGAAAGGGAAAGATACATTAATATTTTGGATGTAACCCTTGTTAAGGTGAGGTGAGGAGGGGTCAAATAGTCCCCTTTTCCCACACTCCTTCAGGGTTTTTGAAAAGGATAAGCTTGCCAATTCGGCGCTTAAACGCACAAAGTGTTAGCTGGCTTGTCGCATGTCCTTCTCTGCCCAACTTCGTCGTTACTCCAGATTTGGTTATGGCTTGGTGGATTCCACTTGCAAGACTTCCACAACCAGAATCCCGTTGTCCGAGAGACCATATCTAATGGCTTGTCTCCACCCAGTTGACTCTTCAGGTGACTGTCTGGATGCTTTGTGAATGGGGTAAGAGGTGGCCCCCATTCATACTCCTTTGAGGCCAGTGATCCTTGTAAGGTTTTGCAGACAGATTTGTCTCCATTTCAATGACTTTGGAATTTAGAAAGAACAGTAAGGCAAACGTGCAGCCACCTTTGACTCTGGTGTCAAGACTTTGGAATGCGCCTTTTTTTAAACCTCTATTAGTGGTTTCCAGCCAGTAAATCCATAAACGTCAAATTTTATAAAGCATGGCTTCATAACCCTTCATTGAAACTACTACAGGCTGGAGGAGATACTTTATAGAATATAATTTCTTCATAGTCTGAAGAGATTGGGTCAATTTAGTTGATAGCCTTCCACTGACATTTCTGCAGCCTGGAGTACATCAAACACTATGGGCTAGATTCAAATGCACTCAAAGCCCAATCATGTACTCAGAGTTAAAATCGAGCCCATTATCTTTGCAATCTGCAAATACTTCTGTTTTCACTGTTAATGTTACGTTAATTTTATTGTTAAAGTTGAGGATAAACATGTGAAAGGTATTAGCAAATTACTGCGGATGCTTGAATCTGAAACAAAAACAGAAAATGCTACACAATCACCGCAGGTCTGACAGTATCTGAAACAATCCATGTCCCAAATGCAACAAGACCTGGACAATATCCAGGCTTGGGCTGACAAGGGGCAAGTTACATTCGCGCCACACAAGTGCCAGACAATGACCATCTCCTACAAGAGAGGATTTAACCATCGGCGCTTGGTGAATTCCCCACAATTAACATCCTGGAGGCTATCTTTGATCAGAAACTGAACTGGACTAGCCATATTAATACTGTGGCTACCAGAGCAGGTCAAAGGCTAGGAATCTCAAGGCAAGTAACTCACCCCCTGTCTGCCCAAAGCCTGTCCACCATCTACAAGACACAAGTCAGGAGTGTCATGGAATACTCGCCACTTGCCTGGATGAGTGCAGCTCCAACAAAACATTCACGAAGCTCCACGGAGTTGGGCGCCACGGTAGCACAGTGGGTTAGACCCAGCTCCAGGGTCCCAGGTTCGATTCCTGGCTTGGGTCACTGTCTGTGTGGAGTCTGTACGTTCTCCCCGTGTCTGCGTGGTTTTCCTGCGGGTGCTCCGGTTTCCTCCCACCGTCCAAAGATGTGCAGGTTTGTCACACAATTCAATCATGCCGTCAAAAGTCTCTCAAACAGAGAATTTTGCCTAATATATGTGTTTGGATTTGGTTGTTGAAGTAACAGTTGTTGAGCTGTTGCCAATAACCATGCCTTGTGATGGAATAATTAGCATGTTTGGGAAACATGGAAGTAATTCATGGCAACGATTGCGCTATTTGGAGCTTGTAACTAAACATGGAGCCAAGAACATTTTGAGTGTAGGGCAGTGTATGTAAGAGGGGGCAGGGTTCATAAATAAAAGTGTTTGCATTTATAGAGCACATTTACTGACCGAGAATACCCCAAATCACTTTAAAGGCAATTCAGCTGAAATTTTGTCACTGTCGTAATGTGGACTATTTACGCACAGCAAAGGTACTATCAACAACATGGTGATAATGACCGGATAACTTTGGTTTGAGTGATGTTGGTTGACGGCTAAACGTCGACCAGGACGCCAGGAGAATGCACCAGCTCATCCTTGAAAGAGTGTAATGGGACCTTTTATAGCTACCTGCGCAGTGTGTATATTGGTTTCAGCTAGTCTCTGCCACTTGGGTGACTGACTGAATGTGTGTCATGTACTTAGTGATGTGGTGGTATTTGTTGTACTCCTTCAGACAAAGTGATATTTTAACTTCAGAATGAGTGTTTCTAAACCCGGCCAATTACTGTCTCGTCAGTCTACCCTCGATCATCAGCAGAGTGATGGAAGGCGACAGCACTTAATCAGCAATAACCTGCTGACTGCCACTGAGTTTGGGATCCACCCGGACCGCTCGGCTCCTGCCCTCATTACAGTCTTGATCCAAACGTGGGGCCGGCATTGTCGATATAGTATTTTAACTGGACTAGTAACCCAGAGACCCAGTGTAATGCTCTGGGGACCTAGCTTCAAATCCTACTATGGTAGGTGGTGTAATTTGAATTTAGTCGATAAAAATCTGGAATTAAAAGTCGAATGATGACCATTGTCGATTGTCATAAAAACCCATCTGGTTCACTAATGTCCTTTAGGTCAATATCTGGTCTGGCCTACACGTGACTCCATACCCACGGCAATGTGGTTTACTCTTAAATACCCTTTGAAGTGGCCTAGCAAGCCACTCAATTATATCAAATCAATAAGGAATGAAACTGGATGGACCACCCAGCATCAACCGGGGCATCGGTATTGTTTTTGAAAACTCACCACTATCCTTAGAATTCCCCCTATACCAAAAAGGGCCGACATTCTAAATGGTGATCAGGGATTCTCACTCCCCGACTCCGATGCAAGCTTCAGTGGGTGCTTTTCAGGTCAAACTATATTTTCAAGTTATCCCCCGGTATAACCCATACCTTCACCGAAGATTTCATCTACTTATCACTTAGTAGCATCGACCCTGGGTCCCGCATTGCTAAGTAAGTAAAGTAGACTTTGGAATAACCACTATGTCAGGTTAAAACTTTTAACTTATTTTATTATAATATTTTTTTTTCTCTATTTAAAAGATGCAATCACTGTCTTTACAGGAAGGTAAAAAGATCTTGCTTCTGGATCCTTCTGGTTGGTTGAAGGGACCTTCAGGCCCAACTTGACAATCAATCTTCTTTAAAGTCTGGTCTTCTTTAGATGTATTCGCTGGTTAGCTCAGTTGCTGTGTCCTAACTTTCCCATGTACAGAGCTGTGAGAGCTCTCTCTGAGCTGACTCTGAGCTGACTGCCTACTTTTTAAATTCTAGTCTTCCTTAGATGTATTAGCTATTTTAGCTGGGCTGCTTTGCCCTGTCTCTTTCCCATGACTGAGCTGACTGTAATTTGTCTCTGCATCTCCCCCCTCTCTCTCTCTCTCTGTGAGTTCTGGTTTTTGTTCTGGTTCTGGTTTATATTCGCTTTCTAACAATTACGTTTTTATGACGTTATTGTAAAGTAACTCTTATTTTCTTTGATTGTAAAAAGTATCTTTTGATCTAAACCTTTTAATCCAACTAAGTATTCATTTTGACATGACTTCATCTCATAGATCTGATTACATTGTTTCCTTTGTGATGTTCAAAATGCTTTGGTTTCAAGAGGTGTTACTTTTAATTCCTGTCATTTCTATAGTTTTATTTTCCAATTGTGTCCTCAGCTCATAATTTTGACTTTGATTTTGGCTTTGATATTATGTTTCTCGTAGACTGAGAGCCTCCAGTTTTCTTTAATTTACCTGGTATTAGCAAATTTTCACACTTCGAATTATCACAAAATTCAACGAACCTCATCCATTCTTTTCCAGATCCTTACTAAGATAGTTACTTTCAATGAAGGTGTGAGCCATTGTTTTTGGCTTCATTCAAAATCCTGTTTGTCTTGTTTGCTCAGCCTGCTTGACCAAGGATATCTGCATTTTACAATCCTTCCCTGGCAGCTGCTGTTAACCCTTTGCGGGATATTTCCCTGTATTCTCTCATGTTTCTCTCAGACCAGATATTGCCAGACGTCCATGTTTCAAATGACACATTTTTCCATATTATCAATTACAGTATACAGCCTGATATATAGTCGCACACATGGAATCATACCTTACAGATAACATCTCAACACCACCATCACCTTCCCTGGGTATGTCCTATCCCACTGGTGATAGACATCTGGGAGTTAATTGCCCCGGGAGTCCTGAATATTGACTCTGGACCCCATGATGTCTTACGGTATCAGGTTAAACCTGGGCAAGGAAACCGTCTGCTGATTAACTTGCACCACCCCCTCTCTATAATGAATCAGTATTCCTCCATGTAGAACACCACTTGGAGAAAGAACTGAGGGTGGGACATCAATGTACACGACCAGGGGTGGCTTGGTAGTACTACGACAGACCGAGTGGCCAAGTCCTAAGGGATATAACTGCTAGGCTGGGACTGCGGCACATGAGGAGGGCACCAAGAAGAGGGAAAACCATTCTTCACCTCACCAACCTGCCTGCCGCAGATGCATCTGTCCATGACAGTGTCTGAGGAGTGACCACTGCACAGTCCTTATGGAGACAAAGACCCATTGTCACATGAGGCGCTGTGGGCCATGAGGCGCTGTGGGCCATCAGCAGCAGAAGAATTGTACTCAACCACAATCTGTAACATCATGGCCCAGCATATCCCCACTCTAATATTACCACTAAGCCACGGGATCAACCCTGGTTCAATGAAGAGTTCAGGAGACCATGCCAGGAGCAGCCCCAGACATACCTAAAAATAATGTGCCAACCTGGTGAAGCTATAACACAGGGCTATGTGTGTGCTAAACAGCGTAAGTATTCACCAAAGAGAAGGAATTGGTTGACGTTGAGTCTGGAGAAGGGTGTGTAGATAGCCTGGGTCACATTGAGATCCAAAAAGACGAGGTGTTGGGTGTCTTAAAAAATATTAAGGTAGATAAGTCCCCAGGGCCTGATGGGGTCTACCCCAGAATACTGAAGGAGGCTGGAGAGGAAATTGCTGAGGCCTTGACAGAAATCTTTGGATCCTCACTGTCTTCAGGTGATGTCCCGGAGGACTGGAGAATAGCCAATGTTGTTCCTCTGTTTAAGAAAGGTAGCAAGGATAATCCAGGGAACTACAGGCCGGTGAGCCTTACTTCAGTGGTAGGGAAATTACTGGAGAGAATTCTTCAAGACAGGATCTACTCCCATTTGGAAGCAAATGGACGTATTAGTGAGAGGCAGCATGGTTTTGTGAAGGGGAGGTCATGTCTCACTAACTTGATAGAGTTTTTCGAGGAGGTCACAAAGATGATTGATGCAGGTAGGGCAGTGGATGTTGTCTATATGGACTTCAGTAAGGCCTTTGACAAGGTCCCTCATGGTAGCCTAGTACAAAAGGTGAAGACACACGGGATCAGGGGTGAGCTGGCAAGGTGGATACAGAACTGGCTAGGTCATAGAAGGCAGAGAGTAGCAATGGAAGGATGCTTTTCTAATTGGAGGGCTGTGACCAGTGGTGTTCCACAGGGATCAGTGCTGGGACCTTTGCTGTTTGTAGTATATATAAATGATTTGGAGGAAAATGTAACTGGTCTGATTAGTAAGTTTGCAGACGACACAAAGGTTGGTGGAATTGCGGATAGCAATGAGGACTTTGAGAGAATACAGCAGGATTTAGATTGTTTGGAGACTTGGGCGGAGAGATGGCAGATGGAGTTTAATCCGGACAAATGTGAGGTAATGCATTTTGGAAGGTCTAATGCAGGTAGGGAATATACAGTGAATGGTAGAACCCTCGAGAGTATTGAAAGTCAGAGAGATCTAGGAGTACAGGTCCACAGGTCACTGAAAGGGGCAACACAGGTGGAGAAGGTAGTCAAGAAGGCATACGGCATGCTTGCCTTCATTGGCCGGGGCATTGAGTATAAGAATTGGCAAGTCATGTTACAGCTGTATAGAACCTTAGTTAGGCCACACTTGGAGTATAGTGTTCAATTCTGGTCGCCACACTACCAGAAGGATGTGGAGGCTTTAGAGAGGGTGCAGAAGAGATTTACCAGAATGTTGCCTGGTATGGAGGGCATTAGCTATGATGAGCGGTTGAATAAACTCGGTTTGTTCTCATTGGAACGAAGGAGGTTGAGGGGCGACCTGATAGAGGTCTACAAAATTATGAGGGGCATAGACAGAGTGGATAGTCAGAGGCTTTTCCCCGGGGTAGAGGGGTCAATTACTAGGGGGCATAGGTTTAAGGTGAGAGGGGCAAGGTTTAGAGTAGATGTACGAGGCAAGTTTTTTACACAGAGGGTAGTGGGTGCCTGGAACGCGCTACCGGAGGAGGTGGTGGAAGCAGGGACATTTAAGGGGCATCTTGACAAATACATGAATAGGATGGGAATAGAGGGATACGGACCCAGGAAGTGTAGAAGATTGTAGTTTAGTCGGGCAGCATGGTCGGCTCGGGCTTGGAGGGCCGAAGGGCCTGTTCCTGTGCTGTACATTTCTTTGTTCTTTGTTCTTTGTAAGCAGCAAGAGTTAAACAGAGCTAAGTCATTCCACAACTAACGGATTAGATCTAAGCTCTTCAGTCCTGCCACATCCAGTAGTGACAAGTGATAGATAATTAAACAACTGACTGGAGCAAGAGGCTCCCATCCTCAATGATCGGGAAGCCTTACACATCAGTACAAAAGATAAAGCTGAAGCATTCGCAACTCCCTTCAGCCAGAAGTGGACGATCCATCTCGGTCTCCTCCAGAGGTTCCCAGCATCACAGATGTCAGTCTTCAGTCAATTTAATTGCCTCCACGTGATATCAAGAAACAACTGAAGGTACTGGATACTGCAAAGGCTCGTGGCCCTGTCAATATTCTGGCAACAGTGCTGAAGACTTGCGCTCCAGAAGTTGCTGTGCCCCTAGCCAACCTGTTCCAGTCCAACTACAACACTGCTCATTAGCACAGTGGTTAGCACAGTTACTTCACAGCTCCAGGGTCCCAGGTTCGATTCCCGGCTTGGGTCACTATGCGTGTGGAGTCTGCACGTTTTCCCCGTGTCTGCGTGGGTTTCCTCCGGGTCCTCCGGTTTCCTCCCACAGTCCAAAGATGTGCAGGTTAGGTGGATTTGTCATGCTAAATTGCCCTTAGTGTCCAAACAAAAGGTTGGGTGGGGTTACTGGGTTACGGGGATAGGGTGGAGGTGTAAATTCTGCACTGTAAATTCTATGATTCTATATTTACCTGGCAATGTGGAAAATTTCACAGGCATGCCCTGTACACAAAAAGCAGGACAAATACTTCCCGGCCAATTCCCACCCCATCAGTCTCCTCTTGATCATCAGTAAATTGATGGAAGGGATCATTAACAGTGCTATCAAGCGGCACTTACTCAGCAATAACCTGCTCACTGATGCTCAGTTTGGGTTCCATCAGGGTCATTCAGCTCCTGACCTCGTGACAGCCTTGGTTCAACTATGGACAAAAGGGTGAACTCCAGAGGTGAGGTGAGGGTGACTTCCCTTGGTAACATCAAGGCAGCATTTGTATGAGTATGGCATCATGAACCCTAGCAAAACTGGAGTCAATGGGAATCAGGGGGAAATGCCTCCGTTGGTCGGAGTCATACCTGGCATAAAGGAAGATGATTGAGGTTGTTGGACGTCAATCATCTCAGTTCCAGAACATCACTGCCAAAGTTCCTCGGAGTAGTGTCCTAGGCCCAACCATCTTCAGCTGCTTCATCAACGACTTTCCCTCCATTATGTCAGAAATGTTTAATCATAATACAACAATGTTCGGCACCATTCACGACTCCTCTGACACTGAAGCAATCTGTGTTCATATGCAGCAAGACCTGGATAATATTCAGGCGTGGGCTGTCAGGTGACAAGTGATACTCACACCACATAAGTAAAAAGCAATGGACATCTTCAAAGAGAGAATCTAACGATTACCCCTTGAAATTCAATGACATTACCATTCCTGAATCCCCACGTATATACATCCTGGGGTTACCATTGGTCAGAAACTGAACTGGACTAGCCATATTACTGGGGGCGGGATTCTGCGACCCCCCCGCCGGGTCAGAGAATCCCCGGGGGACGGCGTGAATCCCGCCCCGCCGCTCCGAAGCCGGCTGCCATATTCTCCGCAGGGGCGGAGATCACGTCGCACCAGTCAGGGGTCTTTGGCAGCGGCCCTGCTGGCATTTCCCTGGGCTCCGATGGGCCGAGCGGCCATCGGTTTCTGGCCAGTCCCGCCGGCGTGGATTGGACATGGTCCCACACGGCGGGACCTGGCTGGTAGGCCGGCTGGTGCGGTCCTCGGTGGGGGGGGGGGCGCGCGGGGGGGGGGGGGGCGGGGGAACCGGCCCCCGGGGGACCCCCCATGGTGGCCTGGCCCACGTTCGGGGCCCACTGATCTGCGGGTATGTGCCATGGGGGCACTCCTTCCTTCCGTGCCGCCCCCTGTAGGGCTCCGCCATGGCCGGCAGGGAGAAGACAACCCCCTGCGCATGTGCTAGAATACGCCGGCCGGTCTGCGCATGCGCGGAACCACACCGGCAGTTCTGCAATTGGGCTAACACGTGCCGGCCCTTCGGCGGCGGTTGGCATGGCGCCAACCCCTCCGGTGCCGGCCTAGCCCCCGGACGTGCGGAGGATTCTGCAACTTCCGGTGGGCCCGACGCCGGAGTGATTCGCGACGCTTTTTACGCCGGCGTCGGGCCATCGCGGGGCTTCGGGAGAATCCCGCTGCCTGAATTCTGCGGTGAGTAATTCACCTCCTGACTTTGTCTTTATATATATTTCTGGAACCCACCTCTTCATTCACCTGATGAAGGAGCAGCGCTCCGAAAGATAGTGATTCGAAACAAACCTGCTGGACTTTAACCTGGTGTTGTAAGACTTCTTACTGTGCTCACTCCAGCCCAATGCCGGCATCTCCACATCACATCTAGAAGAGAAGAAGATGCCTGGGAACACCACCTCCTGGAAGCTCCCCTCCAATCTACGCATCGTTCCTTCACTGTCGCTGGGTGAAAATCCAGGAACCTCTGCCCTCACCATAATGTGGGTGCCCCCACACCATGTGGACTGCAGTGGTTCTGCCGAAGGTGTCCCCCCATGGAGGGCTCTCCAGCGGCAGGATGAAAAAGCCACGCAAAAAGACTTCAGTTAGTGTGGACATTAGTGAAAAGTGCGAACCGCCACACAGTCACTCAAGACCAGAATTGAACGCGGGTCCCTGCAGCTGTGAGGCTAACCACTGGAAAAGGCATGCACTTAGCGTGTGATGGCCCAGTTGGATTAAATTGGTTAAAGTTAAATATTTCTTAGTACGTCAGCATTTAGGAATTGAGTGGCATTGCATGTTGATTTGAAGACAAAAGCCCTAAATGGTTATCATGGAGATGTAGGTGATTCTGAATATTGAGTGCATGTTATAATTGAATAATTGGCTCTAAATGAAGTAAAAACAGTTCTAAAACATATTGTTAATAACTTTTTATGATGGTGTCAAGTTAACTAATAACTATTTAAAGTGCTCCTCTAATCAAAATGTATCGATGATGTGGAGATGCCGGAGTTGGACTGAGGTGAGCACAGTAAGAAGTCTTACAACACCAGGTTAAAGTCCAACAGGTTTGTTTCAAACACTAGCTTTCGGGGCACTGCTCCTTCCTCAGGTGAATGAAGAGGTATGTTCCAGAAACATATATATAGACAAATTCAAAGATGCAAGACAATGCTTAGAATGCAAGCATTTGCAGGTAATTAAGTCTTTACAGATCCAGAAATAGGGGGAACCCCAGGTTACATTGGCGTGAATGGTCTCAAGCCAGGACAGTTGGTAGAGTTTCGCAAGCCCAGGCCAGATGGTGGGGGATGAATGTAATGCGACATGAATCCCAGGTCCCGGTTGAGGCCGCACTCATGTGTGCAGAACTTGGCTATAAGTTTCTGCTCGGCGATTCTGCGTTGTTGCGCGTCCTGAAGGCCGCCTTGGAGAACGCTTACCCGGAGATCAGAGGCTGAATGCCCTTGACTGCTCAAGTGTTCCCCGACTGGATGGCAACATTCCTGCCTGGTGATTGTCGGGAGATGTCCGTTCATTCGTTGCCGCAAACGTATTGCGCAGTGTTATTTTCTAAGTTTAACACAACCAAGGGAATCAAGTCAACAACTTCCTCTTTCTCCAATAAGTTGGTGAATCATTGCAGAAAGCAGATAATCTTTTATTAATAAAAAAATATACAGACTGTTGAAAGACTGCTCTGTGTTCATCTTTACACAGAGACACAGAAACATAACAAGGGAACTGTGATCTCCTGTATTTTTAAGTCCTTTGTTTTTTTAATGTCTTACTTATTTCAGTGTCTGAGAAAGTTGGTGGCAAAATGAATGAAAGAAGTTTGAACATTGGTCTCGGCTGAGTTGGTTGTTCCTGATTTTTTTCCTGCGTACGTGTGTGTGTGTTATAGAATTATAGGGCTGGATTCTTCAAAGGAGAATCCGCCCATAGAATGGCTACAGCACATTCGTACCCTCAGGCGGTACATTCATAAATCCTAACAACTTGTTACATAGTGAAGTTTCATGTCATGTCGCTGTTGCTTCTTGTGCCAGTCGCCCAATTGGCGCCCTCTGGTGCTCGATCCCTCCACCATGCCTCTATTAAACCTCATCCCCACCTTCTGCAAAGAGAACTGCCCCAGCTTCTCCAACCTATCTACGCTAACAAAAGCCTCTCATCCCCAGAACCATTTTTGTCAATCGCTTCTGCTGTGTGCGCGTGTGCCTGTGCGTACATGTCTGTGTGTACATGTGCACATGTGTGTCTGTGTGTGTCTGCGTGTGCCTAAATATTGGTCAGAACAGCATTGTGATAACCTGTAACACCCACACTCTCAGCTGGCTGATACAACAGTAATGGAGGTCTGTGTGAAGGTAACACATCAAGCTGCTTGGTATTTGTGGAGCAGTACCTAATGAACAAAACAAATACCATCAGGAACATTTTTCCAATAGTATTTCTTCAGTATCTATATAAAAAAAGGATAGAAGCCATTAGACCCTCCTCCCTCTTTCTAAACAAATAGTTTCTGTGTTTGACAGATTTTTAAAAATTCATTTACGGGATGTGGGCGTTGCTGGTTAGGCAGCATTTATTGCCCCTCCCTAATTGCCCTTCCGAAGGTAGTGGTGAGTTACCTTCTTGAACCGCTGCAGTCCTTGAGGTGTAGGTAAACCCTCTGTGCTGTTAGGGAGGGAGTACCATGATGCTGCCCCAGCGACAGTGAAGGAACGCCGATATATTTCCAAGTCAGGGTGGTGAGTGACTTGGAGGGGAACCTCTAGGCGGTGGGGTTCCCAGGTATCTGCTGCGCTTGTCCTTCTAGATGGTAGTAGTCGTGGGTTTGGAATGGGCTGTCTAAGGTGAGTTACCTTGGTGAGTTACTGCAGTGCATCTTGTAGATGGTACACACGACTGTCACTGTTCGTCGGTGGTGGAGGGTTTGAATGTTTGTGGAAGGGGAGCAAACAAATGGGCTGCTTTGTTCTGGATGGTGTTGAGCGTCTTGAGTGTTGTTGAAGCTGCACTCATCCAGGCAAGTGGAGAGTATTCCAATCCACTCCTGATTTGTGTCTTGTAGATGATGGACAGTATTTGGTTGGGGGGGGGGGGGGGGGGGGTTGGCAGGAGTGGAGTTACTCACCGTAGGATTCCTAGCCTTTGACCTGCCCTGGTAGCCACAGTATTTATGTGGCTAGTCCAGTTCAGTTTCTGATCAATGGTAACCCCCAGGATGATGATTGTGGGGTACTCAGCGATGGTAATGCCATTGATGTCAAGGGGTGATGGTTAGATCCTCTCTTATAAGAGATTGTCATTGCCTGGCACTTGTGTAAATCATAGAAACATAGAATCTACAGTGCAGAAGGAGGCCATTTGGCCCATCGAGACTGGACCGGCCCTTGGAAAGAGCATCCTACTTAAGCCCACGCCTCTACCCTATCCCCGGAACCCATGTTGCTCTCTTTGGTGTTGTCTCTTAATTTGGCTCTGTTTAATTACGTTTGCTCAAGAGTCGCCAGGTATCTTTTGACACCGCCACAAGGTTCAGAACCGAATACTGATCAAAGACTCGATGCACCAGTTAGTAAGTTCAAAAGCAATGCTCATTTATTTACACACAGTCAAATCTACTCATGCATAAAACTCTACAACCTAAACTATCACTATTACTAAAGCCTATAATTAGCTTCGGGTGCCCACTCAGTCAGAGGAACAATGGCCGTTGCTCGGTTCTGAGGCTGCTGGGTTGAGCTGTTTACAGGATAGCAACTAGGAGCATCCATCTTGTAGCGTGCGTTGACTTGGAACTTACTTGGTTTGGCGTAGCTGCTAGGCTGGTCTCTCTTCGCTGAGAGTCAAGGCCAAAGAAAAAAGATTCTCTCTTGGGGAATACTTTTATACCGCGTGCTTTTGGGCGGGCCTTGAACTTGGCCTCAATTAATTGGGCCTTTCCCAATCATTCTTATCGATCTTCCTCCAATAGATCAAATAGTTTGGATGGGGTGGTGTTTGTGCAGTGTGTCCAGGAAGCTTTTCTAACACAGTATGTAGATTGTCCGACCAGAGGGGAGGCCATATTGGATTTGGTACTTGGTAATGAACAAGGCCAAGTGATGGATTTCTTAGTGGGGGAGCATTTTGGAGATAGTGATCACAATTCTGTGACTTTCACTTTAGTAATGGAGAGGGATAGGTGCGTGCAACAGGGCAAGGTTTACAATTGGGGGAAGGGTAAATACGATGTTGTCAGACAAGAATTGAAGTGCATAAGTTGGAAACATAGGCTTTCAGGGAAGGGCACAAGTGAAATGTGGAACTTGTTCAAGGAACAGGTACTACGTGTCCTTGATATGTATGTCCCTGTCAGGCAGAGAAGAGATGGTCGAGTGAGGGAACCATGGTTGACAAGAGAGGTTGAATGTCTTGTTAAGAGGAAGAAGGAGACTTATGTAAGGCTGAGGAAACAAGGTTCAGACAGGGCGCTGGAGGGATACAAGATAGCCAGGAGGGAACTGAAGAAAGGGATTAGGAGAGCTAAGAGAGGGCATGAACAATCTTTGGCGGGTAGGATCAAGGAAAACACCAAGGTCTTTTACACATATGTGAGAAATATGAGAATGACTAGAGCGAGGGTAGGTCCGATCAAGGACAGTAGCGGGAGATTGTGTATTGAGTCTGAAGAGATAGGAGAGGTCTTGAACGAGTACTTTTCTTCTGTATTTACAAATGAGAGGGACCATATTGTTGGAGAGGACAGTGTGAAACAGACTGGTAAGCTTGAGGAAATACTTATTAGGAAGGAAGATGTGTTGGGCATTTTGAAAAGCTTGAGGATAGACAAGTCCCCCGGGCCTGATGGGATATATCCAAGGATTCTATGGGAAGCAAGAGATGAAATTGCAGAACCGTTGGCAATGATCTTTTCGTCCTCACTGTCAACAGGGGTGGTACCAGGGGATTGGAGAGTGGCGAATGTCGTGCCCCTGTTCAAAAAAGGGACTAGGGATAACCCTGGGAATTACAGGCCAGTTAGTCTTACTTCGGTGGTAGGCAAAGTAATGGAAAGGGTACTGAAGGATAGGGAGCGAAATTCTCCATCCCGCCCCGCCACATTTCTGCCCCAACCCGCCGGCGGGATGCTCCGTTACACCGGCTGTTCAATGGGGTTTCCCATTATGGGGCAGCCCCACGCCGTCGGGAAACCCCCGGGCGCCGGCAAAACGGAGACTCCCGCTGGCGGAGAATGACGCCCAGGATTTCTGAGCATCTGGAAAGACACTGCTTGATTAGGGATAGTCAGCACGGATTTGTGAAGGGTAGGTCTTGCCTTACAAGTCTTATTGAATTCTTTGAGGAGGTGACCAAGCATGTGGATGAAGGTAAAGCAGTGGATGTAGTGTACATGGATTTTAGTAAGGCATTTGATAAGGTTCCCCATGGTAGGCTTATGCAGAAAGTAAGGAGGCATGGGATAGTGGGACATGTGGCCAGTTGGATAACGAACTGGCTAACCGATAGAAGTCAGAGAGTGGTGGTGGATGGCAAATATTCAGCCTGGATCCCAGTTACCAGTGGCGTACCGCAGGGATCAGTTCTGGGTCCTCTGCTGTTTGTGATTTTCATTAATGACTTGGATGAGGGAGTTGAAGGGTGGGTCAATAAATTTGCAGACGATACGAAGATTGGTGGAATTGTGGATAGTGAAGAGGGCTGTTGTCGGCTGCAAAGAGACATAGATAGGATGCAGAGCTGGGCTGAGAAGTGGCAGATGGAGTTTAACCCTGAAAAGTGTGAGATTGTCCATTTTGGAAGGACAAATATGAATGTGGAATACAGGGTTAACGGTAGAGTTCTTGGCAATGTGGAAGAGCAGAGAGATCTTGGGGTCTATGTTCATACATCTTTGAAAGTTGCCACTCAAGTGGATAGAGCTGTGAAGAAGGCCTATGGTGTGCTAGCGTTCATTAACAGAGGGATTGAATTTAAGAGCCGAGAGGTGATGATGCAGCTGTACAAAACTTTGGTAAGGCCACATTTGGAGTACTGTGTACAGTTCTGGTCGCCTCATTTTAGGAAGGATGTGGAAGCTTTGGAAAAGGTGCAAAGGAGATTTACCAGGATGTTGCCTGGAATGGAGAGTAGGTCTTACGAGGAAAGGTTGAGGGTGCTAGGCCTTTTCTCATTAGAACGGAGAAGAATGAGGGGGTGACTTGATAGAGGTTTATAAGATGATCAGGGGAATAGATAGAGTAGACAGTCAGAGACTTTTTCCCCGGGTGGAACAAACCATTACAAGGGGACATAAATTTAAGGTGAATGGTGAAGATATAGGGGGGATGTCAGAGGTAGGTTCTTTACCCAGAGAGTGGTGGGGGCATGGAATGCACTGCCTGTGGAAGTAGTTGAGTCGGAAACATTAGGGACCTTCAAGCAGCTATTGGATAGGTACATGGATTACGGTAGAATGCTATAGTGTAGATAAATTTGTTCTTAAGAGCAGCACGGTAGCATTGTGGATAGCACAATTGCTTCACAGCTCCAGTGTCCCAGGTTCGATTCCGGCTTGGGTCACTGTCTGTGCGGAGTCTGCACATCCTCCCCGTGTGTGCGTGGGTTTCCTCCGGGTGCTCCGGTTTCCTGCCACAGTCCAAAGATGTGCAGGTTAGGTGGATTGGCCATGATAAATTGCCCTTAGTGTCCAAAATTGCCCTTAGTGTTGGGTGGGGTTACTGGGTTATGGGGATAGGGTGGAGGTGTTGACCTTGGGTAGGGTGCTCTTTCCAAGAGCCGGTGCAGACTCGATGGGCCGAATGGCCTCCTTCTGCACTGTAAATTCTATGATAATCTATGATTAATCTAGGACAAAGGTTCGGCGCAACATCGTGGGTCGAAGGGCCTTTTCTGGGCTGTATTTTTCTATGTTCCATGTTCTAGAGGGGTGGGCTCCCTGGTTGCTGGGCGTGTCTTAGGTTGCCGTTGGTTTGCTTTGTTTGAGTCTCCTCTGGCGCCGGGGTGTCTGCCTTAACATTGTTTAGCAATACTGGTCCTGTCTGAGAGCCACTGCTCTAATCAACAGACAGACCTTGCACCTGCTTGCTTTTCAGTATTGTCCAATTTTCCCTGCATTCTTTGCAAGTGTCCATTTTGTAATTGGGATGTGGCCATCCCAGATGACTACACCCAGTAACGCAATCTAACCTTTTTGGATACTGGGGGCAATTTAGCATGGCCAATCAACCTAACCTGCACATCTTTGCACTGTGGGAGGAAACCAGAGTGTGGTGCTAATGTAACTTGCCACTTGCCAGCTCAAACCTGGATAATGTCCAGGTCTCGCTGCATTTGGACATGGACTGCTTCATTATCTGAGGAGTCACGATTGGTGCTGGACATCGTGCAGTCATCTGTGAACATCCCCACTTTTGACCTTATGGTGGAAGGGAGGTCATTGAGGAAACAGCTGAAGACGGTTGGGCCTAGGACACTACCCTGAGGAACTCCTACAGTGATGTCCTGGAGCTGAGATGATTGACTTCCAACCACCACAACCATCCTCCTTTGTGTCAGGTATAAAACATAGAACATAGAACAGTACAGCACAGTACAGGCACTTCAGTCCACAATGTTGTGCCGACCATTTATCCTAATCTAAGATCAACCTAACCTACACCCCTTCAATTTACTGCTGTCCATGTGCCTGTCTAAGAGTCGCTTAAATGTCCCTAATGACTCTGACTCCACCACCTCTGCTGGCAGTGCATTCCACACACCCACCACTCTCTGTGTAAAGAACCAACCTCTGACATTTCCCCTGTACCTTCCTCCAACCACCTTAAAATTATGTCCCCTCGTGACAGCCATTTCTACCCTGGGGAAAAGTCTCTGGCTATCCACTCTATCCATGCCTCTCATCACATTGTATACCTCTATCAAATCACCTCTCTGCCTTCTTCACTCCAGTGAGAAAAGCCCTAGCTCCCTCAACCTTTCTTCATAAGACATGCCCTCCAGCCCAGGCAGCATCCTGGTAAATCTCCTCTGTACCCTCTCCAAAGCATCCACATCCTTCCTATAATGAGGCAACCAGAACTGGACACAATATTCCAAGTGTGGTCTAACTAAGGTTATATAAAGCTGCAGCAAAATCTCACGGCTCTTAAACTCAATCCCCCTGTTAATGAAAGCCAACACACGAAAAGCTTTCTTAACAACCCTATCAACCTGGGTGGCAACTTTGAGGGATCTATGTACGTGGACCCCAAGATCCCTCTGTTCCTCCACACTTCCAAGAATCCTGCCTTTAACCAATGGAGAGTTTCCACCCTGATTCCTATTGACTCCAGTTTAGCTAGGGCTCCTTGATGTCATACTCGGTCAGATGTTGGCTTGATGTCACCTCTGGCATTCAGCTCTTTTGTCCACGTTTGTACTAGGGTTGTAATGAGGTCAAGAGCTGGGTGACCCTGGCAGAACCCAAACTGAGCGTCCGTGAACAGTTTTTGCTGAGTCAGTGCCGTTTGATAGCACTGTTGATGACTCCTTCCATCACTTTGCTGATGACGGAGAGTAGACTGATAGGGCGGTAATTGACTGGGTGGATTTGTCCTGTTTCTTCTGTACAGGACACACCTGAGCAATTTTCCACATTGCCGGGTAGATGCCAGTGTTGTACCTGTACTGGAACAGCTTGGCGAGGGGTGCAGCACGTCCTTGAGCACAAGTCTTCAGTACTATTGCTGGAATATTGTCAGGGCCCATAGTCTTTGCAGTATCCAGTGCCTTCAGTCGTTTCTTGATATCACGTGGAATGAATCGTATTGGCTGAAGACTGACATCTGTGATGCTGGGGACCTCTGGAGGAGGCCGAGATGGATCATCCACTTGGCACTTCTGGCTGAAGATTGTTGCGAGTGCCTCAGCCTTGCCTTTTGCACATACGTGCTGGGCTAATCCATCATTGAGGATGGGGATATTTGTAGAGCCTCCTCCTCCACTGAGTTGTTGATTTATCCACCACCATTCACGGCTGGATGTGGCTGGACAATAGAGCTTAGATCTGATGAGTTTGTTGTGCATTCGCTTAGCTCTGTCTATTAGTTGCTGTTCATGCTGTTTGGCACACAAGTTGTCCTATGTTGTAGCTTCACCAGGTTGACACCTCATTTATCGGTGTGCCTGATGTTGCTCCTGGCTCTCCTGCACTCTTCATTGAACCAGGGTTGCTCCCGTGGCTTGGTGGTAATGGTAGAGTGGGGGATATGCCGGGCCATGAGGCTGCAGATTGTGGTTGAACACAATTCTGCTGCTGATGGCCCACAGCACCTCCTGGATGCCCAGCCTTGAGTTGCTAGATCTGTTTGATGTCTATCCCATTGAGCACGGTGGTAGTGCCACACAATACGATGGAGGCTATCCTCAATGTTGAAGATGGGACTTTTGTCACGGAGGAAGGTGATTTGATGCACTATAGGTTTGCTTCACTTTCACTGCTGCCTTCTCTGTCTTTACTGAGATGCTACATTGATCTGGACAGAAATCCACATCCTTCCCCGGTTCAGAGCTGCACATGCCCAAACCTCACATGTTCACAGTTTCCTGTCGTCACCAACCCGGCCCAGTACCTGTGGCAGATTCTGTATGGTAGGAACAAGTCCTGACTTGTTCCAGACTTTCCCAGGTTGTGTGTGTGGGGTTGACTTAGAGGTATTATGTTTGGCCCAAACTTCTGAGGAGTAGCAATCACCGTCGGATTGCCACGCCACTCCTATTTACTTACCTTGCACTGGAGCTGTGTGTTTCTGACTGGGCCATCTGACCCGGACCTCATCAGGAATGTAAGTTCTTCGTAGTGCAGGGTCGTGGGAGAAGCCGAATCACACCCTCTTACGGCAATAGCTGCGGTATTCCGGTAAATTTAAAGGTCTCAACGCCATTTTGCTAAGTTATGGAGAGAAGGTGATTGTGTAAGGTAGGTGGGTGAGGGATAGGGTGGCAGGTGGCAGGGTAAGGAGGTGAGGTGGCAGGTGGGTGGCTAAGGCGGTTGGGTGGCAAGTGAGTGGGCGAGTGGGTGAGGTGGCAAGTGAGTGAATGAGGGGGTAGGGTGGCAAGTGAGTGGGCGAGGGATGGGTGACCGGTGAGTGGGTGAGGGGTAGGGTGGCAGATGAGTGGATGAGGGGGCAGTGTGGCATGTGAGTGGGTAACTGGTAGAATAGCAGGTAGATGGATAAGGGAGTCAGGTGGCAGGTGAGTGGGTGAAGGGGTTGGTCGCAGGTGACTGGGTGAGGGAGTGAGGTGGCAGTTGGGTGGATGAGGAGTGTCAAGGGCGGGGAGAGTATAGTCAATTGATCCAGTGGGGAGTGGTGGGGGTGGGCAGTGTTGGGGGAAGGGGTTCAGTAATATAGTTACCCAAAAGTTAGAACTAATTTTAATTCTTCTAACTTTTCTTGGGTAACTAATCTGACATGTAAATTGGAAACCTTCGAAGTCTCTGACTTTTTCTCAGATTTTCGAAGGATTCCAGGGCAGGCAAATTGTTCACCTTAAATCCAAAGCACCCTGGGAAAATCCTGCATAGTCAGTGCGACAGGACCTTCGAGGTGTCCCACAGTGCAGCCTCCGGGGTACAACCACTGGAGGTCCTGGGCCATTATACATCAGGCTGGGGAAGGTTGACAATTCATTCAGCAGCTTCAGCTGACACAGTGTGAATGGTTTCATGCCACCAGGGGTGGATCACTCAGGCCAGAAATTCGGGATATGGCCAATTTGTCTGGTCACAATCACAACTTGAGGATAGAGGTGAAGTAAGATGTCAGTATAGCTGGAAGAAATGGCAATTAGCTCCAGTGGTGGCAGCCATTTCCGTTGATCACTGCAGCCCCAATGTGCTGCGGCATTATCACTACCTGGTTTATATTACAGCACGACCATCGAAAGTAGGACTGTGCCTGGGGGTATCGTTGGAACAAACATCCGAGATTTTTTTATACTTGAGCGGGAACTGCCATTACTCACTGTCATATCCTCGCTATACATATTGGAAAAGCTGATCCCTGTCTGTGTGTGCCTACTTATTTTTCAGACGTTACATTATGATTAATACATTACTCGGAGAGGTTTTTCAGAGTGGCGCAGAACAGTGGAAGGCTGTGAAGTTGGTGATTTCCCCAGCTCCTGCAGCGTTCCTATCTTCACCCTTTGAGATGCAGTCCGTCAAACAAAGATCAATGAATCATTAGTTAGTGTTTACATGCGAGTGTGGAAGAGCGAGTGCAGTTTTTAAGCTGTGGGTCTGCTTCTCTTTTTCTGGTCGGGCTGCCATGATCGTCATTGCCTAGGTTCTGCTCGTCGAGATTGCAAACTCGTCAATTGTAATTGAAAAACACAGCCTAGGCGGAGAGGGGGTGGGGGGAGGGGAGTAGACTTTGACTCCAAGAATGGGAGGATCGTGGCTAGGCAGGAAAAAAACACAAACCATTTTACATTTCAAACCAGACTTCAACTCGTTTCCAAGTCACACAGCCCCACTCTCCACTTCGATTATGATTTGATTTGATTTATTGTCACATGTACCGAAGTACAGTGAAAAGTATTTTTCTGCGGCAGAGGGAACGTACACAGTACGTACATAGTAGACAAAAAGAATAATCGACGGAGAACCTTGACAAATGGTACATCGACAAAACAGTGATTGGTTACAGTGCGGAACAAGGGGCCAAACAAAGCAAATACATGAGCAAGAGCAGCATAGGGCGTTGTGAATAGTGTCCTTACAGGGAACAGATCAGTCCGAGGGGGAGTCGTTGAGGAGTCTTGTAGCTGTGGGGAAGAAGCTGTTCCTATGTCTGGATGTGCAACTTCCTGGTAACTTGTGGATATAACAGAAGAGGATAAGGGCAGCCAATTCACGCTCAAGAGGTGGGTCAGCCAATAAAAGCTTTCCATAGAATCATAGAATCCCTAAAGTGCAGAAGGAGGCCATTCAACTCATTGTGTCTGCACTGACCCACCGAAAGACCACCCTAACAATTCCCTGCCTTATTCCTGCAGCTTTACCCTGAGGGGCAATTGGTCATGACCAATCCACCTACCCTGCACATCTTTGGATTGTGGGAGGAAACTGGAGCACCCGGAGGAAACCCACGCAGACGGGGGGGAAAACGTGCCAACCCCACACAGACAGTCACCCGAGGCCGGAATTGAACCCGGGTCCCTGGCGCTGTGAGGCAGCAGTGCTAATCGCTGTGCCACCGTGCCGCTGTATGCCTCCATTTTAACAGGAGCCAGATCCACGAGATAAGTGCATTTGCAGTACTGCTTGTGAGCCAAGGGAAGCAGAGATGCTTCCTCCGCATCCAACATGGTAGCACAGTGGGTAGCACTGATGCTTCACAGCTCCAGGGTCCTTGGTTCGATTCCCAGCTTGGGTCACTGTCTGTGTGGAATCTGCACGTTCTCCCCGTGTCTTTTCACAGTGACTTCATTGCAGTGTTAAGCCTACTTGTGACAATAAAGATTATTATTGTTATAAGCTTACCTTTTTAAACACCCCACAATCAAGCAATCAACACCCCAGCCCCAATCTGGATCTCCCTTCAGCCCTTCTCCTTGTGATCACCCCCGGAAAATCTTTGACTTACCTGCCGTCCTGTCTGTCATACCCACAGTCTGTCGATCAAGCAGAAAAATGTTATTTTCAGCAGGCCAGCCAGGAAACACTTGATTGTGGGGTTTCCCATCTGGAAAGCCTACCTACCTACCCCCCACTCACCAACCATTCCATGCATCCCACCCACACAACCCCCATCTCCATAGAACACAGACCATGCAGTGCAGAAAGAGGCCATTCGGCCCATCGAGTCTGCACCGACCCACTTAAGCCCTCACTTCCACCCTATCCCCTTAACCCAATAACCCCTCCTTACCTTTTTGGACACTAAGGGCAATTTAGCATGGCCAATCCACCTAACCTGCACGTCTTTGGACTGTGGGAGGAAACCGGAGCACCCGGAGGAAACCCACGCAGACACGGGGAGAACGTGCAGACTCCGCACAGACAGTGACCCAAGCCGGAATCGAACCTGGGACCCTGGTGCTGTGAAGCCACAGTGCTAACCACTATGCTACATACTTTCTTCACAACACCCAGCTCCATTCACCATCATAGAGGTATTTTCATTGGGGCTGTTTTAGCACTGGGCTAAATCGCTGGCTTTGAAAGCAGGCCATTAGCACGGTTCAATTCCCGTACCAGCCTCCCCGAACAGGCGCCGGAATGTGGTGCCTAGGGGCTTTTCACAGTAACTTCATTTGAAGCCTACTTGTGACAATAAGCAATTTTCATTTTTTCAACATTACCAATGTGAATTTACTGTTAACATAGACAAGAAGCTGGGGTCTGATGACATGCCCAGGATAAATTCACCATGCAGTCAGACACTTGAAGATTTTTTTTAATGGGCTTTGTGGTTTTACCTTCAAGACTGACAAATGAAACAGGCAACGCTTCGTGAGATGAATCTACAGCATAGAAACAGGCCATTAAGTCGGTTAGATTTATGTCAGTATTAATGCTCACCCCTCTTCATCTAACCACACCAGCTCCTTAGGGTTAGGGTTCATTAAATACATGAATAGGATGGGGCAGCACGGTAGCCTTGTGGAGAGCACAATTGCTTCACAGCTCCAGGGTCCCAGGTTCGATTCTGGCTTGGGTCACTGTCTGTGCGGAGTCTGCACATCCTCCCCGTGTGTGCGTGGGTTTCCTCCGGGTGCTCCGGTTTCCTCCCACAGTCCAAAGATGTGCAGGTTAGGTGGATTGGCCATGATAAATTGCCCTTAGTGTCCAAAATTGCCAGTAGTGTTGGGTGGGGTTACTGGGTTAGGGGGATAGGGTAGAGGTGTGGACCTCGGATAGGGTGCTCTTTCCAAGAGCCGGTGCAGACTTGATGGGCTGAATGGCCTCCTTCTGCACTGTAAATTCTATGAAATCTATGATTCTATGAAATCTATGGGAACAGAGGGATACGGACCCCGGAAGTGTAGAAGATTTAAGTTTAGACGGGCAGCATGGTCGGCGCAGGCTTGGAGGGTCGAAGGGCCTGTTGCTGTGCTGTACTTTTCTTTGTTCTTTGTTCCTTCTAATCCTTTTTTACCCATGCTTTGTCCAGCTGCCACTTAAAAGCGTCTTTGCGATTCACCTCAGCCACACCTTGTGTTTGTGAGCCCCACGTTCTAACCACCCTTTGAGTAAAGACGTTTCTCCTAATTTCCCTATTGGATGTGTCAGCTACCATTTCCTAGTTTTTTTAGCTTCACCTGTAAGTGGGAACATCCTGCAGCATTGTATTAGGCAGTGTAATTACTGTCCGAGTCACCAGGAAAGGGTCGACCATTTTTGGAGCGCTATTGTTCAAACGAGGGGACTTTGAGCTGTTGTGAAGTGTCCCTGTCTGAGGGAACCTCTATACAATGTTCCAAACATCTGGAATGAAGGGCCTTATCTATGAATGTTAGTTCAGCTTCCTTATTCAAACATCGTTGGATGTAGTCGTTAATCTTAGTGCCCCAGGTTTCACCTTTCTCTCTCACACAACTAGACTGCTGCTTACCTCATTCTTAAACTGGCAGACCGATCCTGTGCATCACTTCAGCTTTTATGAATACTTTCTGCCTGGAAGGATCCCTGTCTGCATATCTTTATTGTTCACCTGATTTCTCTTAAAGGAGAAGGGGCCAGGTGTATAAAACAGCAACAACCTAACTCGATCTGCTTTTCCCTCACTTTTGTCCCCCCTCCCTCCCACCCCGCCTCACCTGGGCCATCTGTTCCTTGTTCCTTTGACACACTGCTCACCTTTATTCTGCCATTAAAACATTTGGGCCGGGATTCTCCGCCGGCGTGATTCTCCGTTATTCCAGCGCCCGGGGGTTTCCTGACAGCGTGGGGCTACCCCACAATGGGAAATCCCATTGACAGGCTGGCGTAATGGAGAATCCCGCCGGCCGGTCGGGGCAGAAATGTGGCGGGGCGGAGAATCCCGCATTTGATCTCTTAATTTGTTGGCGCAGAGAAGACTGAATGTTAGTTCAGCTCCCTTATTCAAACATCGTTGGATGTAGTCATTAATCGCAGCGCCCCATGATTGATTGGCGGAGCAGACTCGATGGGCCAAGTAGCCTAATTCTGCTCCTATGTCTTATGTCTTATGAAGACCTATCGAGGTGTACAAGATTATGAGGGGCATGGACTGGGCGGATAGGATGCAGCTGTCCCCCCTTAGTTGAAGGGTCAGTCATGAGTGAAATGAAAAAATGAAATGAAAATCGCTTATTGTCACAAGTAGGCTTCAATGAAGTTACTGTGAAAAGCCCCTAGTCGCCACATTCCGGCGCCTGTTCGGGGAGGCTGTTACAGGAATTGAACCGTGCTGCTGGCCTGCCTTGGTCTGCTTTCAAAGCCAGCGATTTAGCCCTGTGCTAAACAGCCACTAATAATTCTGGCAGTGGCGGTATTCGAACCTACGCCCCACAGAGACTGGAGCTTAAATCCAGGGCCTTAGACTGCTCGGCCACGCCACCACAGTGGACACAGGTTCAATGTGAGGGAGAAGAGGTTCAGAGGGATGTGAGGAAAAACCTTTTTGCCCAGAGAGTGGTGACAGGGGTTGTTTAGCACAGGGCTAAATTGCTGGCTTTGAAAGCAGACCAAGGCAGGCCAGCAGCATGGTTCAATTCCCGTGACAGCCCCCCCTGAACAGGTGCCGGAATGTAGCGACTAGGGGCTTTTCACAGTAACTTCATTTGAAGCCTACTTGTGACAATAAACGATTTTCATTTCATTTTCATTTCATGGTCTGGAATGCACTGCCTGGGAGGGTGGCCGAGACCGGTCCCCTCACATCCTTGTTATGGGCCAGGGTTTAGGAACCCCAAAGTGTATCATGGTGTTCACCTGACCCACAACTTTTACTAGATTGTGGTATGGGGAGCACGCGGCCCACTCTACAGGTGTGGTACAGCAGACATGGAAAAGTAATTTTTAAAGCAAAACAATGTTTATTCTATTAACTCAAGTTAACCTTTTTAAAACAAACAGTGAACATCTTAGCAACCATCAATTCAAATACAACCCCCAAAGAATACAACACTAAGTAATGTGTACGCTGTCCTTTTAACATCCAGAAGACTTACAAAAAACATAACCTTTAACAGAAGCACATCAGGTTAAAGTCATTACTCAGAACATTGATAATTCTGAATTCACCAAATGATCAAGAGACAGTCTTTTCATGGCAGAGAGAACAGCAGTACAGCTGCTTTGTCTGGCTTCAGCTCCAACATTGGAAACAAAACCAAAAAGACACAGACACTGTTATGGGCCAGGGTTTAGGGAACCCCAAAGTGTATCATGGAGTTCACCTGACCCACAACTTTTAATAGATTGTGGTATGGGGAGCACACGGATGATAACCTTTTGAGATTTGAATGCCTCTATCAAATCTCCCCGTAATCTCCGCTGCTGTAAGGAGAACAGTCCCAATCTTGCAATCCTCACCTTGTAATTGAACCCCTTCTCACTGGTACCATTTTCATCAGAAGCCATTCCTGAACTAGGCCCACACATACGGTAGATACAATACTTCAGCTGGGACCTAACCAGTAATTTACAAAGGAGATAGGGATCAATAGACTTCTGGGTGCGGCTATGCAGAGCTAGGTCGCATATTCGGTAGCTCCCGCTTGGAACGGACTTTTGGGTTATTTTACAGGGCCACCACGGCCTTTGTTTGACATTTCCCGGTGTGGGAAGAAGACTGCAGCATTCCCCTGACAGTGTCCCCCAGGAATGTTATGTCTTTTGGCTACCAGACCCGGCAGAAACAGTAAAAGATTTGGCTTGAGCTGCAGCAATAGACAAAGGCCTCTTCCAGCATGCAGGCGGGGGAAGGGCAAGCTTAAAGCTGCAATCTGACTTGACTCTATCAAAGGTGAATTCTAGCAGCAGAGGGAACAACTGTGAAAATATCTACCAAGGCCATTGAAGAAGCAGGGACGAGGCTTCCGGTGGTGGCCATGGAGGAGTAGGTCGCGCATTCGGCAGCTCCCGTCTGGAACTAACTCTCAGACCTTTTTCAGGAGTTTCCATAGACTTTTTGGGGCAGACTGGTGAAGCGAACACTGCCAAAAGGATTCCCTCTCGACTTCCGGTTGCGGCTATGCGGAGCTAAGCCGCACGATTCGGCAGCTCCCGCTACCACGGACTTTCGGGCTCGTTAGAGGAACCCCAACGGAACCTTTTTTTTGACGCAGCCCGTGGGGAAGGGAAGAGAGAGGTCCCCCTCCAATTTCTATGAAACGGACCAGAAGTGCAACGGCCAAAGGAGCAGCACTGGAGCAACGGGAGAAACGAGGGAAAGAAAACAAAATGGCGGCGGCCAGGGACAAAGGGGAGCTGCAGGAGTTCATCAAGCGCTGCTTCGAGGAGCAGCGCGAGGGAATGCGCAAGGAGATGTTGGCGCCTATGCTTTCGGCAATTGAAGGACTCGGGATCACCCAGAAGGCCCACGAAGCTAAGATCCAGGAGGTACAGAAAAGAGTCAGTCAGAATGAGGACGAGCTCATGGGCCTGGCGGTGAGAGTGGAGCAGAACGAGGCGCTACACAAGAGGTGGGCGGGAAGACTCGAAGACCTGGAGAACAGGTCGAGGAGAAAGAATCTGCGAATCCTGGGTCTCCCTGAGGGAGTGGAGGGGGCTGATGCCGGGGCATACGCGAGCACGATGCTCGGGGCGATGATGGGCAAGGAGGCCCCTTTGAGGCTGCTGGAGTTGGACGGGGCACATCGGGTGCTGGCGAAGAAGCCCCAGGCAAATGAGCCGTCAAGGGCGATGGTGGTGAGGTTCCACCGGTTCACGGACAGAGAGTGGGTCCTGAGATGGGCCAAGAAGGAGCGGAGCAGTAAGTGGGACAATGCAGAGATCCGAATATACCCGGACTGGAGCACGGAGGTTGCAAAGCGGAGAGCGGGTTTCAACCGGGCCAAAGCGGCGTTGTACCAGAAAGAAGTGAAATTCGGAATGCTGCAGCCAGCGCGACTGTGGGTCACATACAAGGGCCAACACTATTACTTCGAAACGCCTGAAGAGGCGTGGACCTTTGTACAAGCCGAAAAGTTGGACTCTAACTGAGGGTTTGTGAGGGTGGGGGGGATGTTTTGGGGTTTGATGTGTGATGGTTGTTGTATATAGGGGGTCAATCACACGCAGGAAATGTTACATGGGCTGGGGGAGAGAGACAGGAGCTGCGCCAGAGGGGACGGAGCGGGCTTCGGAAAGGGCGGAGTGTTTTCCCGCGCGCGGGAAGAAAGGTGGGAAGGGGAACGAAGGAATGCATATGGATTGGGAGACTCCCACGTGGGGAGGTCAATGGGACGGCGGGGGAAGCCGGGGTCAGCAGGCGTCAGCTGACTTACGGGAGTGACATGGGGGGAGCAAAAAAGCTAGACAGGGGTCTAGCGGGGGGAGGGGAGGGGGGGAAGGGGGGGTAAAAAGGGTTGCTGGTGCACTGGCCGAAAGGGAATGGGACACAGAAGAGGTGGTTGGGACAGGGGTCCTCCCTCTGGGGGACTGGAGGGTGAGGGCGGCGTGGACACGGGACTGGCCCAGATGGCTAGTCGGCGGGGCGTGGGGGGGTTGAGTGCCCCTCCAATCCGGCTGATAACGTGGAATGTGAGGGGCCTGAATGGGCCGGTGAAGACGGCTCGAGTGTTCGCGCACTTAAAGGGACTGAAGGCGGACGTGGCCATGCTCCAAGAGACACCCCTGAAGGTGGCGGACCAGGTCAGGCTCAGAAAGGGATGGGCAGGACAGGTATTCCACTCGGGACTGGACGCGAAGAATAGAGGGGTGGCAATATTGGTGGGAAAGCGGGTGTCATTCGAGGCCAAGACTATTGTAGCGGACAATGGAGGGCGATATGTAATGGTGAGCGGTAGGCTGCAAGGGACGTGGGTGGTGTTGGTAAACGTATACGCCCCGAACTGGGATGATGCAGGATTCATGAAGCGCATGTTGGGGCGCATTCCAGACCTGGAGATAGGAGGCTTGATAATGGGAGGGGACTTCAATACAGTGTTGGATCCAGCACTGGACCGCTCCAAATCAAGGACTGGAAAGAGGCCGGCGGCGGCCAAGGTACTTAGGGGGTTTATGGATCAGATGGGGGGAGTGGACCCATGGCGGTTTGCAAGGCCGCAGGCCAGGGAATTTTCTTTCATCTCCCATGGACACAAAGCCTACTCCCGGATAGATTTCTTTGTTCTGGGTAGGGCACTCATCCCGAGGGTGGAGGGGACGGAGTATTCGGCTATAGCTGTTTCGGACCATGCCCCGCACTGGGTGGAACTGGAGCTGGGAGAGGAGAGGGACCAACGCCCGTTGTGGCGGCTGGATGTGGGACTGCTGGCGGACGAGGTGGTGTGTGGGAAGGTGAGGGGGTGTATCGAAAGGTACTTGGAGGCCAACGACAACGGGGAGATGCGGGTGGGGGTGGTATGGGAGGCGTTGAAGGCGGTGATCAGGGGAGAGCTAATTTCCATTAGGGCTCATAGGGAGAAGACAGAGGGTATGGAAAGGGAGAGGTTAGTGGGGGAGATTTTGAGAGTGGACAGGAGATACGCAGAGGCCCCGGAGGAAAGATTACTTGGGGAAAGACGACGGCTCCAGACGGAGTTTGACCTGTTGACCACAGGGAAGGCGGAGGCACAGTGGAGGAAAGCGCAGCGGGCGACCTACGCGTATGGGGAAAAGGCTAGTCGGATGCTGGCACACCAGCTCCGTAAGAGGATGGCAGCGAGGGAAATAGGGGGAGTCAAAGATGGAAGGGGAGCCACGGTTCGGAGTGCAACGAAAATAAACGAGGTATTCAAGGCCTTTTATGAAGAGTTGTACAGATCCCAGCCCCCAGCGGGGGAAGAGGGGATGAGACGATTCCTAGATCAGCTGCGATTCCCGAGGGTGGAGGAGCAAGAGGTGGCTGGTTTGGGGGCACCAATTGGGTTGGAGGAGCTGAGCAAGGGTTTGGGGAGCATGCAGGCGGGGAAGGCCCCGGGACCGGATGGATTCCCGGTGGAGTTCTACAGGAAGTACGCAGACCTGTTAGCCCCGCTACTGGTGAGGACCTTTAATGAGGCAAGAGAGGAGGGGAACCTGCCCCCGACAATGTCGGAAGCGACAATTTCTTTGATCCTAAAGCGGGACAAGGACCCACTGCAATGTGGATCGTACAGGCCGATCTCGCTCCTCAATGTGGATGCAAAGTTGCTGGCAAAAGTGCTGGCCACGAGGATCGAGGACTGTGTCCCGGGGGTAATCCACAAGGACCAGACGGCATTTGTAAAGGGCAGGCAACTAAACACCAATGTGCGGCGGCTCTTAAACGTGATAATGATGCCCTCGGAGGAGGGAGAGGCGGAGATAGTGGCAGCTATGGACGCGGAGAAGGCCTTTGACCGAGTAGAGTGGGAGTACCTCTGGGAGGTGCTGCGTAGGTTTGGGTTCGGGGTAGGGTTTATCAATTGGGTTAAGCTCCTTTACAGAGCCCCGATGGCGAGTGTAGTGACGAACCGGCGGAGGTCAGAGTACTTTCGACTGTCCCGAGGGACGAGGCAGGGGTGCCCCCTGTCCCCCCTGTTGTTCGCATTGGCGATCGAACCATTGGCCATGTCATTGAGGGAGTCTAATAAATGGAGGGGGGTGCTCCGGGGGGGAGAAGAGCATCGGGTGTCGCTATATGCGGATGACCTGTTGCTGTATGTGGCAGGTCCAATGGAGGGGATGGTGGAGGTCATGCAGACTCTAAGGGAGTTTGGGGAGTTGTCGGGCTATAAGCTTAATGTAGGGAAGAGTGAGCTGTTTGTATTACAGGTGGGGGACCAAGAAAGAGGGATAGGGGACCTACCGCTGAGGAGGGCGGAGGGGAGCTTTCGGTATCTGGGGATCCAGATAGCCAGGAGTTGGGGGACCCTACATAAACTGAATCTGATGAGGTTGGTGGAGCAAATGGAGGAGGATTTCAAAAGATGGGACATGTTACCGCTCTCGCTGGCGGGTAGAGTGCAGTCGGTCAAAATGGTGGTCCTTCCGAGGTTTCTGTTTGTGTTTCAGTGCCTTCCCATCGTGATCACTAAGGCCTTTTTTAAGAGAGTAGGCAGGAGTATTATGGGGTTTGTGTGGGTGAATAAGACTCCGAGAGTAAGGAGAGGGAACGCAGTCGGGACCGAGGAGGGTTGGCGCTGCCAAACCTGGGGAGCTACTACTGGACAGCAAATGTGGCGATGATCCGCAAGTGGGTTATGGAGGGAGAGGGGGCGGCATGGAAGAGGATGGAGACGGCGTCCTGTAAAGGAACGAGCCTGGGGGCGTTGGTGACGGCACCGCTGCCACTCTTGCCGACAAAGTATACCACGAGCCCGGTGGTGGCGGCAACGCTAAGGATCTGGGGCCAATGGAGACGGCACTGGGGTGCAATGGAAGCATCGGTGTGGTCCCCGATCAGGGGTAACCACCGGTTTGTCCCGGGGAAGATGGACGGGGGGTTCCAAAGCTGGCGTCGGGCGGGGATTGGAAGAATGGGGGACCTGTTCATCGACGGGACGTTTGCGAGCCTAGGGGCACTGGAGGAGAAGTTCGAGTTACCCCCGGGAAATGCCTTTAGATATATGCAGGTGAGGGCTTTTGTGAGGCGACAGGTGAGGGAATTCACGTTGCTCCCGGCACAAGAAGTTCAAGATAGGGTGATCTCGGGTGTATGGGTCGGGGAGGGCAAGGTGTCGGAAATACACCAGGAGTTGAAAGAAGAGGGGGAAGCGCTGGTAAAAGAGTTGAAGGGTAAATGGGAGGAGGAGCTGGGGGAGGAGATCGAGGAAGGTCTGTGGGCTGATGCCCTAGGTAGGGTTAATTCCTCCTCCTCATGTGCCAGGTTCAGCCTGATACAGTTGAAGGTGGTCCACAGAGCGCACTTGATGGGGGTGAGGTTGAGTAGGTTCTTTGGCGTAGAGGACAGATGTGGAAGGTGCTCAGGGAGCCCGGCGAACCATGTCCATATGTTTCGGTCATGCCCGGCACTGGAGGGGTTCTGGAGAGGAGTGGCAGGAGCAATATCTCAGGTGGTGAAAGTCCGGGTCAAGCCAAGCTGGGGGCTAGCTATATTTGGATTAGTGGACGAACCGGGAGTGCAGGAGGCGAAAGAGGCCGGCATTCTGGAATTTGCGTCCCTAGTAGCCCGGCGAAGGATCTTGCTAATGTGAAAGGAGGCGAAGCCCCCCAGCCTGGATGCCTGGATAAATGATATGGCTGGGTTCATAAAGTTGGAGAGGATTAAGTTCGCCTTGAGGGGGTCTGCGCAGGGGTTCTACAGGCGGTGGCAACCGTTCCTAGACTATCTCGCGGAGCGTTAGAGGAAGGTCGGTCAGCAGCAGCAGCAACCTTGGGTGGGGGGGGGGGGGGGTGGGGGGGGTGGAGGGGACATCCTGGGAGGGGGGGGGGTGAGGGGGGGGGGAAAGGGGGGACTGCCTGGGAGGGTGGATGAGCAAGAGATAACATGAAGGGTTGGGGAAACTGGCACGTACGGGTGAGGGCCAGTGTACAAAGCTGTGTAAATATATCATTTTGCCATGTATATATCTTGCTCTGCGCGATTTCTCGTTTTTTTTGTTACGAGGTGGGGGAGGGGGGGTGGTTATTGTTTGTAAGGGAGAAAAATTGTGTTAAAAAACTTTAATAAATATATTTTTTTAAAAAAGAGATAGGGATCAATATTCAAGCATCATTCCACTCTCTCTTATTACAAAGGCCAACAATTGTAGAGAACCAGCCAATTATTAGATGTCTCACCGAGCTAATTATATACAGTACATATTGTTATCAGTGAGTCAAGCTTAGATTCATTTTCAAACTGCAAATACCACTGACACAAAGGGAGTTGATTAAACATTATTAACGTCTAATAGAAATGCATTATGCTGAACCCCGCACAGAACAGACTTATCAGTGCTCCGCTCAGTACCAACATCATTTTATATTTTACAGGCATAGCCTGCCCGAACCCATCCAAAGAGTCAAATAGGAGTCCTTTAATTTGAACTACCAACATTGATCGATGTGGTTTTGGCACATGTATGGGGTTTCTCGTGTAATTTGGCAACTGGATGCCAGCTCTCTTGTGTTTTTAAATCAAACATGTATTGGAATTTATATTCAAAGAGGTAAACTGCAAGGTTCTGTCCTTCTGCTGCATGGGCAGTCATGTTTGGGCAGTCACAGTTTTTTTCACAATGCAGTGTTGTCACCTCCATTTGAGCCTGACGTTGGAGTCCCAATGATTGAATAATTGTCACATGTACCGAATGTTGTGTTAGGCTTCTTCATGTAGCATAAGCTGCTTCCTTGATGTATACTCTGACAAAGGAAGGTTCAGACTCGGAGATTGGTTCAACACATTTATTGAACAGTTAACAATTCTCCTACTTGAGTTCGACTCTCCTGCTAATCTTGCTATAGTAACTCAGTCTAACTAACCAGTCTGCTCTAAGCCATGCGGTGGGTGTGATGCTTCTGATCTGCCCCTGTGTCGCCTGTGGAAAGAGAAAGAGCATGTGTGCCCTGTCCTTTTATATGGGTTGCCCATGGTGGTAGTGTCACCTCTGAGTGTCTTGACTGCCCATTGGTCATGTCCTATTCTATTTGTTGATTAGCTGTATGTCTGCATGTCATGATGTCTCTGGTGCTCCCTTTAGTGTTTACTTAGTCTTAGTGTATTTACATTAACCCCTTGTGTATTTACAGTGATGCATATCACCACACCGAAGTACAGTGAAAAGTATTTTTCTGCGGCTGAGGAACGTACACAGTACGTACATAGTAGACACAGAGAATAATCGACAGAGAACATTGACATCACATCGGTGTGATTGGTTACAGTGCGGAACCAGGACCAAACAAATACATGAGCAAGAGCAGCATAGGGCGTCGTGAATAGTGTTCTTACAGGGAACAGATCAGTCCGAGGGAGAGTCGTTGAGGAGTCTAGTAGCTGTGGGGAAGAAGCTGTTCCTGTGCCTGGATGTGCGGATCTTCAGACTTCTGTACCTTCTGTCTGATGGAAGGGTCTGGAAGAAGGTAATGCCTGGGTGGGAGGGGTCTCTGATAATGCTGACTACCTTCCTGAGGCAGCGGGAGGTGTAGACAGAATCAATGTGGGGGTGGCAAGCTTGTGTGATGCGTTGGGCTGAGTTCACCACACTCTGCAGTTTCTTGCGATCTTGGGCCGAGCAGTTGCCATACCAGGCTGTGGTGCAGCCGGATAGGATGCTCTCTATTCCTTTCTAAAGAGGAAACAGGTTATTGGTTCCAGAGTGGTAACAAAAACAAAGACAGAGGCATCATCATTACTCACCCTCTTGACCCCATTTGTCAGCTCCAATTACCTCAGTGACTCAGCATCAACATCATGACAAAATACACTGCTGAGCACTAGTAAATATTTATAGTTGCAGGTCTGGATTGCCGTCAGGATATGAGACAGTGTTGAATCACCATTAGTGATGAAAAGTCCAAATATATTATTGTTGTATCCAACCTGAAACCTAACTACACAGTCATGAGATAAATCTGACAGAGTCTGAAAAAGATATCGAGGATGAAAATTCTTCCTTAAAATGGGGGGGGGATAGCTCATCCTTTATTTCCGTATCTTTGTAATGTTCAGTGCACTCATTTCTGTTTAACTTGGCAGACATCTCAGGTGGAAAGCCTGATGACGATTAAACAGACCTTGCAAGCCGATCTGGAAACGTCGATAAAACGAATCGCAGACCTGCAGACCGTCCTGGAGGAGGAGTCTACTGATGAAAGTGATGATGAGACCGAAAGGTAATTTGTTCAGTCTGGAATTGACGAATGTGATATAAAATAGTTACTTTAGAGATATTAGTTACTGTAATGTAGAGATAGGCCAGTCTCATTCTGGTGAGTTCACAGACAAAGGATTTCAGACCGCATGGCAAAGCAAGGAGGAGGTGTGTCCACCAAAGGAGGAGAAAAGGATGCTGGGTAATAGGGGCCAGAGGAAGGGATTGGAAGTGAGCCAATCAGAATGTATGACCAGGTCAGGAGGGGTATAGGATGACCTATGGGAATCGTGTATGTGAAACTTGATACCATTTGAATTGATTTGCAGAGATCCCTTTGTCTCTTTGTTCATTCGCTTTCCGGGGTGTAGGAGACTGGATGTGTCTTATGCCTCTGTGAAATGAATCAAGCTTGCAAGCCAAATAAAATAACTAATGCTGTACCTGCAAATCCATCTCGACTTTTATTGAGGCCAGACTGACGGGTAAAGAAATTTATGTTTTGTCAGAATGACAAAAGCCATGAGGTGTACTTGGCTGCAGACATGGTTAGAAATACAGACCAGGGCGGCACGGTGGTGCAGCGGTTAGCAGTGCTGCCTATGGCGCTCAGGACCCAGGTTCGAATCCCGGCCTTGGGTCACAGTCCGGGTGAAGTTTGCACATTCTTTCTGTTTCTGCGTGGGTTTTACCCCCACAACCCAAAGATGCGCCGGTGGATTGGCCACGTTTAATTGCCCCTGGTTTAGCTCACTGGGCTAAATCGCTGGCTTTGAAAGCAGACCCAGGCAGGCCAGCAGCACGGTTCGATTCCTGTACCAGCCTCCCCGAACAGGCGCCGGAATGTGGCGACTAGGGGCTTTTCACAGTAACTTCATTTGAAGCCTACTTGTGACAATAAGCGATTTTCATTTTGCATTTCATTTTCAATTGGAAAAAAATAATTGGGTACTTTAAATTGGAAAAAAAAGAAGTACAGACACCAGGTAGTGAAAGCTGTTCAGTTCTTGGAGCCAAAATAAAAAATCCAGACTCAACCGTCTGACGGTTAAACAAGTCAAGGGGCGGGATTCTCCAATAATGGGGCTTTGTCCCACACCCATGACAAAAACGCGCGCAAATCACTCTGGACTTACCTGGATTCTCCGATTGGCAGGGGCCTAGCAGGGCCCCGGAGTGCTCCTCGCATCTCCGGCTGCCGTTACGGGGTCCTGCACGTCCAGTCGAGGGTCCGCGCATCTACACGGTGGCGGCCGACACATGGCCGACGCACACCGTGGAGCGGCACCAAGCAGATAGCCCCCTCCAGATCGCGCGCACCCGCGAACCGGTGGCCCCCAATCGATAGCCTGGCCCCCCCCCCCTCCGGTGAATGATCCCCCCCACACCCCCACCATGGCGGCCGTGGACTGAATCCGCAGCTGCCACGCCGAGTGCCCACCGGGTGCAACCATTAGAGAACCACGCCGGTGGGAACTCGGCCAGCTGCACTTGGAGAATCGTCGTGGGGGCCTCTTTCAATGGTGTAGTAGTCACCACTAGTAGTTGATGCACGATCAATGACCACTAAAGCGAGGTTGTAGTCCAACTGAAGGCTTTAATAAGCTAGATGTTTCCCCCAGCAGCTCAGGTACAGAATTAGGGCTGCTGGGGCGGCACGGGTTCTTATACCCTGCCTATCAGGGCGGAGCTATTATACACTCTAGCCAATAGAAAGCATACAGTTTCCACCAATGGTGCTTTAGCCTATCAAGTACCGTAATACCTATAATACCACAGTAGTATATTACATGGACTACGGCACTGCCCGTATAGTAGAGGTACATGGGTAAATCTCTGCCTGCTGGCTCCGCCCAGTAGGCGGCGTATAAATGTGTGTGCTCGCCGGTGTTGCAGCCATTCTGGTTCCAGCTACAGGAGGCACCACATCTTGCTCAACAAAGCCTCGATTATTCCACTACTCTCGTCTTTGAGGTAATTGATAGTGCATCAATTTATTGAGCAAGATATTTAAAACGATGGATCTCCGCATCAAGCCTGATCGCCTGCAGCTGAGCCCTCAGGCAGCCAACGCTACGTCTGCCTTTGACCAGTGGCTAGCCTGCTTCGAAAGCTACCTCCGAACAGCCGCTGAGGAACCCTCGGACGCTCAGAAGCTCCAAGTCCTCTATTCATAGGTGAGCCCTGACATTTTTCCCCTCATCCAGGATGCACCCACCTACTCCGAAGCGATGGAGCTCCTGAAAGGACATTACGTTCAACCAGTCAATCAGGTATACGCCAGGCACCTCCTGGCCATGAGACAGCAACTCCCTGGTGAGTCTCTGGACGATTTCTGGTGTGCCCTGCACATCCTAGGTAGGAACTCCGACTGCCAGGCAGTTTCGGCAGTCCAGCACATGGAACTTTTAATTTGAGATGCTTCCGTCACGGGCATGAGGTCTGCGTACGTCCGCCAGCGGCGACTGGAAGGGGGTACTCTTGATCTTGTGTGAACTAGGCAGCTCGCTAATTCGTTAGAAGTGGCCTCTCGTAACGTCCAGTCCTACGCCCCCGACCGCGCGGCACCCTCGTGGGCATCGTAGGCCCCACCAGCTGCCGACTCCAGCTCACCGCAAGCCTGCGCCGCGCGGCAGCCAGCCAACTCTGGGGGGCCCAAGTGCTATTTTTGCGGGCAAAACAAACACCCCAGGCAGCGCTGCCCGGCGCGGAGCGCGACCTGCAACGGCTGTGGGAAGAAGGGACACTTTGTTTCTGTTTGCCAGGCCCGGTCGGTCGGTCGCTGCTGTTTACACACCCGGCATTCCTGCACCCCCCACTTGCGACGCAGGGGCACCACCATTTTCCCCTTCGCAAGCCACGTGCGGCCCTTGGGCGCCGCCATCTTCTTCACCGCAAGCCACATGCGGCCCTTGGGCGCCGCCATCTTTGATGCCGCACGCCATGTGCGCCCCGTGGGTGCCCCCATCTTCGGCGCCATTTTGGACGGCGCCTCAGGACCCCTGCTCTTCTGGCCGTTCAACGCCTGCCGCTATCTCCACCACCGCTGACCAGCCCGGGACCTCCCATCATCTGCCGCAGCTCGCCTCTATCACCCTGGATCAATCCCGGCCCAGCAATCTCGCGACCGCGACCGACGGTGAAGATTGATGGGCACGAGACGACCTGCCTTTTTGATTGCGGGCCACCTTCCCGTACTTAGATAACGTCACCATCTGCGGCCGCCTCTATTACTTCCTTAGGGTTCCCTTCAGCGTCACTAATGGGGTCTCGGTCTTCCAGCAAGAGATGGACCGAATGGTTGACCGGTACGGACTGCGGGCCATCTTCCCGTACTTAGATAACGTCACCATCTGCGGCCACGATCAGCAGGACCACAACCTCAAAAAATTCCTCCAGACCGCCAAACTCCTTAACCTCACATACAATAAGGAGAAATGCGTGTTCCACACCAACCGCTTAGCCATCCTTGGCTATGTCGTGGAAAATGGAGTCCTAGGGCCCGGCCCTGACCGCATGCGCCCCCTCATGGAACTCCCACTCCCCCACTGCCCCAAGGCCCTGAAACGGTGCCTGGGGTTTATCTCCTACTATGCCCAGTGGGTCCCTAATTTTGCGGACAAGGCCCACCCACTCATTCAGTCCACAGTTTTTCCCCTGACGGCTGAGGCCCACCAGACCTTCAACCGTATCAAGGCAGACATCACCAAGGCCACGATGCACGCGGTCGACGAGTCCCTCCCCTTCCAGGTGGAGGGCGATGCATCGGACGTAGCTCTGGCCGCCATCCTCAACCAGGCGTGCAGGCCCGTGGCCTTCTTTCCCGCACCCTCCATGCCTCCGAAATTCAGCACTCCTCTGTCGAAATGGAGGCTTTTGGAAGCTGTGCGGCATTGAAGGCATTACCTGACCGGCAGGAGATTCACTCTCCTCACTGACCAACGGTCGATTGCCTTCCTGTTTAATAATACACAGCGGGGCAAGATCAAAAACGACAAGATCTTGAGGTGGAGGATCGAGCTCTCCACCTATAACTATGAGATCTTGTATCATCCGGGGAAGCTCAATGAGCCCCCTGACGCAGTACATGTGCCAGCGCACAAATGGACCGACTGTGGGCTCTCCACTATGACCTCTGCCACCCAGGGGTCACTCTGTTCTTCCATTTCGTCAAGGCCCGCAACCTGCCCTACTCCATTGAGGAGGTCAGGACCGTAACCAGAGACTGCCAAGTCTGTGCAGAGTGCAAGCCGCACTTCTACCGGCCAGATCGAGCGCACCTGGTGAAGGCCTCCCCCGCTTTGAACGCCTCAGCATGGACTTCAAAAGGCCCCTCCCCTCCACCGACCGCAACACGTACTTTCTGAACGTGGTCGATGAGTACTCCCGGTTCCCTTTCGGCATCCCATGCCCCGATATGACTTCTGTCACGGTAATTAATGCCCTCCACAGCATCTTCACTCTGTTCGGTTTCCCCACCTACATCCACAGCTATCGGGGATCCTCTTTCATGAGTGATGAGCTGCGTCAGTTCCTGCTCAGCAAGGGCATTGCCTCGAGCAGGACGACCAGCTCCAACCCCCGGGGAAACGGGCAGGTGGAGAGGGAGAACGGGACGGTCTGGAAGGCCGTCCTGCTGGCCCTGAGGTCTAAAAACCTCCCGGTCTCCCGCTGGCAGGAGGTCCTCTCCGACGCGCTCCACTCCATCCGATCGCTCCTCTGCACCGTGACTAACGAGACCCCTCGCGAACGTGTGTTTGCCTTCCCCAGGAAGTCCACCTCCGGGGTCTCGCTCCCAACATGGCTTACAGTCCCTGGACCCGTCATCCTCCGGAAGCATGTGCGGACCCATAAGTCGGACCCCATGAGTCGAAATAGTCCACCTCCTACATACGAACCCGCAGTACGCCTACGTGGCCCACCCCGACGGGCGCAGGACACAGTCTCCCTCCAGGACCTGGCACCCCCAGGATCCCCACCCACGACCCCCGACCTGACACCGCCCCCCCCCGCCCCCAGTTGCCTCATTCACCCCTGCGCCACTCACCCTCCCTCCAGCGAACCTCACCGCAGCCCCCGCCCCAGTAGGATCCATCCTCCCGCTGGTCCCACTCAGGGGTGACGAAGAAGAGGAGGATACGCTCCTGGAGTCACAGGTGACCAAGTCGGTGCCCACATCACCACCAAGACTGAGGCGATCGCAGAGGAAGGTCAAGCCCCCCGACAGACTTAACTTATAATGTTTTCCACCACACTCGCCGGACTCTTTTTTAACAGGGGGTGAATGTGGTAGTCACCACTAGTAGAATATTACATGTATTACGGCACTGCCCGTATAGTAGAGGTACATGGGTAAATCCCTGCCCGCTGGCTCCGCCCAGCAGGCGGTGTATAAATGTGTGTGCTCACCGGTGCTGCAGCCATTCTGGTTCCAGCTACAGGAGGCACCACATCTTTGCTCAATAAAGCCTCGATTATTCCACTACTCTCGTCTTTGTGGTAATTGATTGTGCATCAAATGGTCCCCGACCGGCACCGCGCCAACCGTGCGCGCCCGATTGGCGGAGATTCTCCGAGGACCGATTTCAGCGCGAAGGCTTGGAGAATCCCGCCCAAGGTCTTTGGGAATTTCATGATGGGAAGAATTTAAAACAAATCCCTGCAAGTTCCGAAAGAAGTTGATGTTCCGGAATGACCACACACAAACTGTACTTAACTCCAAGAGTAGCACTCAAACCATTAGATACAGCAGGAACCCGGCACAAAGTGTACAATATATGACTTTTTACACAGTGTATCTTTGCCATTACAGCTGCATTGAACTTTCAGTGCTTCGGCGAGTACAGCTTCTCTGGCTTGTTGCAAATCACATAGCCAGCTTTTGAGGGGGGGGGGGGGGGGGAGGTGAGGCGCCTAAATTCAGAGATCAAGCCACCATCTTTAAATGAAATGACAGAGAACATGAGGATGCCGAGGAAAGATTAAAATTAGTCTAACCAGCAATTCATTCCGGGAATCTAGAGTTGAGTCCAGGCAGCTCAATGGTTTCCTCCCCTTCTGCCATCGTTGGTAAATGTTGAAGCTAAAATGGACGACTGAATTATGATATTTTTATGCCCTTTGTTAAATGTTGCCATTTGGGCCAACCCTTCCCCAGTGACGGCAACGACCCTGTAATCTTGCCCCGGGAGATTCTAAAGAGGCTCTAAAAATAAGGGGTGAAGCTTTCAGGGCCCAATCGCCATGGGTGCAAATGCTATTATGGGCGCTATCTGTCACGATAGGCCCGTAACGGGATTTGTGGCAGTGAGATCTCAGTCTGAAATATTCCCCCTCTTGCCGGCGACATAATCGGGTTCGGGCGTGAACCTGAATTTCATTAATTTGCATGCATTTTAATATTCAGAAATGGCTCGGAGATGAGTATAGCCCCCGAGTGTTGAGAGACACGGCAGGATAGTGCCCTGGTTCCGCCCCCTGGCACTGCCAGATAGGCACTGACGGGTTGGCACTGCTTACGGTGGGGCCAGGCGGCAAGTACTCCAGGGAACCCCATTTGGGGGAGAGGTTCCCATTATGTTGGGGGGTGGCGATGGTGGAGAGGGGGGTTTATGCCTGCAGGTAATGGGTAGTGGGGTGGGGGGGGGGGGGGAACTTAGAATGGGAATGCGCCCCAATGCGCCAAGGGTTGGGGGGAGGGGCGGTGCCTTGAACCTCACTTTGGGATTGGAAGGCCCTTTAAAGATGGTGGCTTGATCTCTGAATTTAGGCGCCTCGCCTCCCCCCCCCCCCCCCCCCCCAAAAGCTGGCTATGTGACCCCCAGCATCACTTTGAAATTGCACCGAGTGGCCTTCGACCTGGCTAGAAAAGACAGCTGGGAACCCAGCAAGTTTCACACTGCTTTTCTCGCCTGATTCGGCAATTTTTGGGTTATTCTGCCCAAGGCCTGAAGAGAATGACAATAATCAATCAATTGTGTCTGCGTGGGTTTCGCCCCCACAACCCAAAGATATGCAGGGTAGGTGGATTGAACACGCTAAATTGCCCCTTAATTGGAAAAAAATTAATTGGGTACTCGAAATGTATTTATTTTTTAAATAAAAAAATAATCAATCAATTTAACAATGATGTGGAGATGCCGGCGTTGGACTGGGTGAGCACAGTGAGAAGTCTTACGGCACCAGGTTAAAGCCCAACAGGTTTGTTTCGAATCACTAGCTTACGGAGCACTGCTCCTTCCTCAGGTGAATCCTTAATTTAATAAGCAGTGCTTTGTATCGGAGGAGGATTGGTGCGGTGGTAAATTGTGACAAATTCTGTTCTCTCCTTAGTGTGATGACGACCTTGGGAGGAGATTTGGGAAGGAGAGATATGTAAGAGCAAAATTGCCTGTTGCTTGTTAAAATTGGTGTGCTTTAAGCATAAAATAGACTGTACAAAATTTGCTCAGAGTGTCAGCCCCCACAGCATGTCCAAATATTCTAATCCGAAACTGATACCTTCATTTAATATCAAACTAATGCTTTCACCTTAACAGGAGTGTCTGCCATTGATATGCAGCTCAATAAGATACATGGTTAAACATTAGTTTCACATCTAAGTGGTGAGCTCGCCTGGTACATTGAAGTAGGGCATCACGGAGTGGGCAAAACGGAGAGCCTCCACTCTTACAGATAACTTCTTGAACTCAGTTTGATGTGGGACAGTTGCTGAAGACAGGTGGGGAGAGGAGGAGAGGAAGAGAGGGTAGTGTGGTATGAGGTGAAGGAGGGTGAGGCGGGGGTGGGGGGGTGCTGCTGGTGAGGTGAGAATTGGCTTGGGTTTTTTTAAATTTAGAGTACCCAATACATTTCTTCCAATTGAAGGGCAATTTAGCGTGGCCAATCCACCTACCCTGCACATCTTTGGGTTGTGGGGGTGAGACCCACGCAAACACGGGGAGAATGTGCAAACTCCACACGGACAGTGACCCAGGTCCTGGATCGAATCTGGGACCTCGGCGCCGTGAGGCAGAAGGGCTAACCCACTGCGCCACCGTGCTGCCCCCTAGAATTGGCTTGGTTACCTCTCTTTTTGCCTGCAGGTGATCTGTGCAACAATGAGGCTCGATGTTTGAGAGGGAGAGGAAAATAGAGGAACTTTAACCCGATATTCTTAAACACTTCCACCTCACTTCTTTCATAGCATTGAAAAATTTAAGGCGATGTTGTAACATCATTGGAGAAGGTCGTAACATGTTCGTAAGATATTCAATTTGAATTTCAGAACTTCCTTCAATTTTCCTTGGGCCGTCGTACGAGCAACCTTGAGGAAGGGTCAAGCACCATTGCACAAGAGTAGGAGACTAAACTGGTTAGATGATAATAATAATAACCTTTGCTGTAAATTGGCATTAAGCTTGAATCTTACAAGTGAGAGGCAGAGAACACGAGGGAAGCTAAGGGATTGTGCTGTCGAGTGCATCACTGACTTTTAATCATGTCATCTGAAGCAGTGAGAGAGATTCTGCTTGGCTCAGTTGTGTAAGTAATACTGAAATTAGATGTTATTTTGCATTCCATTGTCTTCAGAACATAAATATTAATCTGAATCAGGTAATTATGCAGACATTGAGGCAGCATGCAATCAATGATTTGTAATGCTGTACTGCACTTTATAATTAGCCCGAATCTAATATTCCGTCTTACAGAATCCCTACAATGCAGAAGGAGACCATTCAGCCCATCGTGTCTGCACCGATCCTCCGAAAGAGCACACTGCCCGTAACCCCACCCTACTTTAGCATGGCCAATCCAACTAACCTAACATCTTTGGGCTAGAGTAGAAAGCTGGCAAATATGAGACTATAGATATGGATGAATGGTCCCAGGTTCGATCCCCGGCTTGGGTCACTGTCTGTGCGGAGTCTGCACGTCCACCCCGTGCTCCGGTTTCCTCCCACCGTCCAAAGGTGTGCAGGTTAGGTGGATAGGCCATGATAGATTGCCCTTTGTGTCCAAAAAAAGGTTAGGTGGGGTTACAGGGCCTCGGGGATGGGGTGGAGGTGTGGGCTTAAGTGGGGTGCTCTTTCAAAGAGCCGGTGCAGACTCGATGGGTCGAATGGCCTCCTTCTGCACTGTAAATTCTATGATTCTAAATAAAGGAGGAAAAAGGTTTTACAGATGTCAGCAAGCTACTATATTAACTTACAGGGAAAGAAATAGGATACGCGATGGTCTGGTGCCTCCAGAGTTCCACACACTGAGGGTAAGATGCTTATAAGGTGGTGGGTTTGCAACTTTGGAGTAACAAGAGAAGAAAAATCCAGGGAACCAAGACCACGGAGGCACCGACAAAACAGATGAAAAAGCAAAAGACGGCAGGCTTTATTCACTGTTAGTTTGAGGCTACAATCCATTTCATCAAACGGCAACACTGAATTCCCAATATATGCACATTTTGATGTTCATTACTCCCTGATTGATTGATTGATCGATTGTTCTGGGTAGATGTTAATGACTGATATGAAGTCTGGTTTAACCACCATCCTCCTAACTACCTTGTTTGGTGCAGAGCTTGAAAATACTTGCCCATCAATCTGGTCACACTGTCAATCAACAGACATACTCTTTTAATAGTCAGGCTGTAAACATCCTTCACACGTCTCTAAACTGCTCATGCAAAAGAACATTGGACCATTCCGCGATTTCTGCTTCAATATTTCACCCTAACTTTTGTCATGTTTAATCGGTTTGTGGAGCGATCCGAAATGACTCGGCTCATTTTAATTTTAATGGTGATCTGGTGGAGGCGGTTCAGTACTATTCAGGAATAATTTCACATTTTTATTTTTCATGCATTTCAGCAAATGGCTGAAGGTCTCTCTCCCTTCCCCTTCAGGCAAAATATTTGCCTCATTCGTAGGGGTTCCCTTTAAGGGGATTAAAGTTGCAGTTTGATGAGCCACAGCTAGGGTGTGCGGTTCTCTGCCCTTTTCCAAGTTGCTGAATTCAGTCACGGTGAATCTATGGGGTCCTGTGATCTGCTTTCTTACGGCACTGGCTCAGGTGCCACATTATGTGGTCCCCTTTCATTGTGGATTGCTCCTGAGACTGGATTACACACATCACACTCTTAGTACCATGCAGCATAGAGCAGGCCATTTGGTCCATCCAGTCTGTGCCGGCTCTTTTGAAGACCAATCCATTTATTCCCAGTCACTGTTTCATTCCCCGTATGCCTGCAATTGTTTTCTCCTGGAAGTATTTATTCAATTCCATTTGAAAGCTACGATTGAATCTGTATCCGATCAGACAGTGCGCACCCCATAAATGACTAAGGCAGGGATTCTCCGATGCGAGTTCACCCCGCCAGCACTGCCAGCGAGTAGGGAGCTTTTGGCACTCAGCCAACACTCCGGTCACTGCAGGGAGACCGGAGAATCCCGCCGGTGTGAATGAACGGAGATCCTCGGCCTAAGTATCATTTTGAGTGTGAAAATCGGTGCAAATCACGCCTGCTGTTCTGGTTCGATTCCAATCGCGATCTTCCCACATTAGTCATTTTTCTGGAGTTGGGGTGATTTGTGCTGATAATGAGATGCGCAGGACCCTTAGGCGCCTGCAAGGCCAGATCTTCAGAGACGGGGGCACCTCTGATCTCCGAATGATGGTACAGACTCTTCCCCCTTCTCGCCGAAAAATACCTCCCCCACCTCCAAATCCCTGCAAAATGACCCGTACATTCCCCAGGAAATACCTCACAGTCGCAGGGAAAGAGCTCCCAAATCCTAGCTAAGACCCTCCCAATTCCTGGCAAAGATCCCCTCCAAATAGCTGGCATCAGACCCCCTTTCCCTCCATCGCCAGGACCAGCGCCCCCTCCCCAGATGAGAGGCACCCGGCTTTGAAGTCACCAAATGCCCTGCCTCTTCATGCCCATTCCCACTTCATGCCCTTGGCTCCCCTTCAGGCCCAGCCCCCTGGCACTGCCCTGGCACCTTGGCAGTGCCAGTGTGGCATTTCAACCTGGCAAAGCCAACCTGGCACTGCTCAGTTGGCACTGCCTGGTTGGCACTGCATGGTTTGCAATGCCATGTCCCTGATCACCTGGGGTAGAATACCTTCTGAACCCCCTGGCGTGGCCAACACATCCCCATTTGTGGAGACCAAAGAAGAACAAAGAAAAGTACAGCACAGTTGTGATTCGCGCAGGTTTCACGTTATGCTGCAGGTTGGAGAATTGCAGGAGCCGAGAGAATTCGGCTTGAAGCCAATTCTTACTCCTTAAATTGGATTCTAAAGGTGCTAATTTGGTTCATGTCCAGCGATGGGCGTGAGCCGGATCACTTCTGCTGAGAGTGCACGGAAGCATTGTGCAATGTTTGGCGCCTGCCGCAAATCCCATTTCAGGGCTCACCCGCAATTATCTCCACATAGCGGGATTTACACTGGGCACTACACAGCCGGAAAATCGCCCCCATTATGTTCAATAATGTTTGCTCATTTGCTTCTGGTTCTTATATCAATCACCATAAATCTGTGCCCACTATCTAGTGACCTTCCGACCATTGGAAACTGTGTAAACTCCTCCATCAAATCTCTTCTCGGCCTGGTCTGCTCTCAGGAGGACAACCCCAATTGCTCCAGTCTATCCACCCAACTGTAAACCCTCATACCTGGAAACATTCTCATAATCCTCTTGTGTACCCCCTCAAAAGTCTTCATATCATTCCTAAAATATGATGCCTAAAAAAACCTCTTACTCTCCAGCCCCTTCAGGAGTGGGTCATCAAACATCCAGAGATAAGGGAAAGGCCCAGTTAACAACACCTCACTGAAGAGGGTTAAAAATAAGGGGTTGGTATGCTTCTGTGCATGGCTTCCAAGCAAGTCTATTTCTAAGATGGCGGCCTTCATAATGAGCAGGAATTTCTGCCCCCCCTGCCCTGTGGTGATCTTTGAGGTTGACTTCAGGATGGAAAGCGTCATGATTACAAAGACACTTGAAGTTCTTTTCATGAACTAAACTAATTTTATTTACACTACTTGATTTAGAGTTCGACACTTATTCCTATGGCAAACAAATATATTATTAAACTACACCCACTAACACTATCTCTATATTTTAACTGTAACTATATTGGGGCTGGTTTAGCACAGGGCTAAATCGCTGGCTTTTAAAGCAGACCAAGGCAGGCCAGCAGCATGGTTCAATTCCCGTACCAGCCTTCCCGAACAGGCGCCGGAATGTGGCGACTAGGGGCTTTTCACAGTAACTTCATTTGAAGCCTACTTGTGACAATAAGCGATTTTCTTTTCATTTCATTCTATCTTCTCTAGCTCGACAATGCACTTTACTCTTCTACCTCTACTCCACTCACTCCAGCTCACTCTCCCAGAAGCCTAAGAGTCAGTGCCTTTTATAGTACTGTCCCTTAGCTCCATCTAGTGGCTAGTTTTAACATAACATCAACACTTTACATATTGTACATTTATATAATGTCACATCCTGCCCACCACCCCCCCCAAACAGGCCCGCTATTGGCCGGCGATGAGATCTTCCAGTCTCGCCACTGTTTACAGGGTACCTGTGTACCCTGCACCCTCCACCGTCGAGGAACGTGCCACGACGGGTTGCCATTGGTGGGACTGGAGGATACCCCTGGTGGGAAGGGCTGGAAAATTTCAGCCCAATATGTTTTATGGGGTACAGGTGCTGAGGGAAATGAAGATAGCCTTGCTGACTGAAGGACTTGGTTGCTTTAATTGCTATTCTCACTTAGTCCCATTTAAATAACGACAGGATACATTGAATCAAACTGTGAATGAATCTCCAAACAACATGTCAGCTTGAAGCTCTTGTATCCTGTCGTTACCTTACTGCTTAACGTCCAGTGTGCCTTTATTCAAAACATTGTTACTTTACATCTGCAAGAATGTTTTCCCCCTTCCCTTCCCTGCTTTCCAGCAAGCACTGATTCACACCAGGGCCTAGGCCCCAGCAATGTCGTCAGTCCCCTGGTACGTCAGTCAAGTGCCCGTTCTTCACACTGGAGTTTAATGTGTGAGTGTTGGTATGCCAGATGCTACGAGGGACATTACAATCAATCCTGCTCTTCCCGTCACCCAAAGCCTCAGTAGAACCTTTCCGTTGGGAGTCACTGCATAGCAGTGTTAAGCACAGGAACTTTGGTTAACCTAGGTCAATATGATACTGGAATGGTTATGACCCTGTCCCACAGCGTAGTGAAAATTAATTTGATTGTTCTGGTCATCTGTGAAGCCGCATCAAGATCAAATTAACGTGAATTAACAGATTGTTGTCACCGCCCAACTGCTTCACTCAGTTGGGCTGGTTTAGCACAGTGGGCTAAACCGCTGGCTTGTAATGCAAAACGAAGCCAGCAGCACGGGTTCAATTCCCGTACCGGCCTCCCCGAACAGGTGCTGGAATGTAGCGACCGGTGGCTTTTCACAGTAACTTCACTGTGACAATAAGCTATTATTATCAGAATGAAAGAAATAAATGAAGAACATGCATTTGTATAGTGCCTTTGTTAGATTCAGGACATCCCAAGGCACGTCACAACCATTTAAGAAACGGCACAACCAGTTTGCGCACAGAAAGATCCCACAAACATCAATAAGATTAATGATTTGTTAAACTGTTTCAGCGGTGTTGTTTGAGCGATAACCGTCAGCCAGGACACCAGAATGCCTCAGCTTTTCTTCTGTTTTGGCCATGCTTCGTAAGCACCCGCAGGGGCTAGATAGCACTCAGGTTTAGTTGTAAAGCTGAAAGATGACACCAGCCGACAAGACAACACTGAAGTGGCGGTGTGTTTCACGTGCTCATATCTCTGGCTAATCTTGAGGCAAGGCTGACACCTGCAATGTTGTCCCTTGAGCTGGAATGCCTTTCAGGAAAGACAAAATGGCCAATTCTTAATGCACCATGGAGTAACCCGCCAACCTCACCTTGGGCCAAGTAGATCCGCAATAAATTGTATCTCCCAATGTCTTGAGCCATGCAATTATATATATCACAGCTTTGGGGAAAAACCAACCTGGCTAAAGTTGTCAGTGTTCGCGCAGACCAGCCCCTGCATAGTTGGTTCTATTTTTAGCCCTGTGATTCATTCTGTCAATGAAAGCTATCAATGGCGTGGTGCGAGATCTTCGGCTCCAGTATGCGACAGAAAAGGAAGATCCCAGCAGCATTTCTTGCTCTGCACAGGGTTAATAAGCCTAAACCAGGGCAGTCATGGCAATGCTAGACAAAGATCTCGGTGGCACTGGGGCAGGGAAGGATAGTTATCCAGAGATTAACGCTAGAAGGTTCATGGGTGGCTGAGTACAAGATCAGATAGCCAAGACTCCTTGTTTGCCTCCCACGGTGCCCCAGCACCTCCCCCATCCTGTTCCTACACTCAAGTAACCTATGGAAACACCTCATCGGGGTTCACTCATGACTATAGGCTGCTTTCCCCTTTTTGAGGGGGAGAGCTGACTGGTGGTAATTTAACCTGAGGGTCACCACACCTCAGATGAGGGGCAAGGTTGAGAAGGCGGGGCCTTCATGAATAACCTCAGCCGATACGGGAATTGAACCCGCGCTGTTGGCCTTGATTACCGGCCCTGCCCATGGTTCACTCACAAAAAGAGCTATGACCATCTAGGGGTTCTCAAAACAGCCAAACTAAGTGTCCTTTGGGAAAGACCAAGAGCCTTTAAATTGAAGTGGCTCCACGATGTTATGGGCCAGGGATTAGAGAACCCCAAAGTGTATCATGGAGTTCACCTGACCCACAACTTTTAATAGATTGTGGTATGGGGAGCACATGTGTGTGGTACAGCAGAAATGGAAACATTTTTTTAAAGCAAAACAATGTTTATTCTATGAACTCAAGTTAACCTTTTTAAAACAGACAGTGAACATCTTAGCAACCATTAATTCAAATACAACCCCCAAAGAATACAACACTAAGTAATCCTTAATAACTTCCCAAACAACATCCAGAAGACAGAAGAAAGACCTTTCAACAGAAGCACATTAGGTTTACATTCACTACTCAGAACATTTATAATTCTGAATTCACCAAATGATCAAGAGATAGTCTTTTGATGGCAGAGAGAACAGCAGTACACCTGCTTGGTCGGGCTTCAGCTCCAACACTGAAAACGAAACCAAAACACACCCTGCAGCCTGCTCAAAAACGAAAGTAAAAAGCTGACAGACAGCCCAGCTCCACCCACTCTCTGACATCACTGCAGTAGTAAACACCCATTTCTTAAAGGTACTCTGCAGATATTTATATACACACCCATTTATCAACACCCATTTCTTAAAGGTACTCTCACATGACACACGGTAGAAAAGTGCTGAGCAGCCCAGCAGTTCTGGCGAATTGTAAGCCTTACCTTCCAGACAATTGGCTTCACTACATCTGAGATAATGATGTTTCAATCCAAATTTGATTCCAAATAACTCAAACATCAAGTGGTCCTGACATAAAGCTGCCTTGCTTCAGCAAGAAGGGCATCCTGTCAGTTGAAATGTTTATGAACCTCTAGAGAGTCGCAATGAAAATTCTGACAAAATGATCTTCATCTTTTTTAATCCTTTTGTTCAGCCGAGTTTCACTGACAGGGTGAAGCAGTTCAGCTTCAACAACCCAATCTCACAAATAATTTAGATTCATGATTTGAAAGGCAGGTGTGCTGTTGCTTTCCAACGTGGAGGAGTCGATGTTCATTTGTAAGTTGAACATTTGTCAAGGCTACAGAGTGTGTATGGAATCTGGACCTCTGAATGTGTTTTACATTGGGACCTCTCCAGTGGCATAGCTCGTACATTGCCAATCGTCTTCTGAGGAAATAAGATTAGGGGACAGTCGATCATTGACCTGGATGCATGGATGTAAGATTTTTAACAAGATATTGCTTTGGAAGCTGAGGGTTGCAAAACCGAGGCGATACACCAGCAACACTGCTTACGCCATAGGTCGTTTCCATTATTAATGTGGATGTAGGGTTCATTTTCTCCTCTTGTGGTCACCAGTACATTCTAGATTATACAATCTCCATAGGGACCATTAACCTCCATAAAATTGATAACTGAAAAGATGACAAGACAAGATTTTGTGTTTTAAGACTTTGACTGTAGCAAACAGATTAAAAGCAGTTAAACTAAACACTGTCATTATAGGCTACTCGCATCTTGAACTACAGAACAACAGCTTCTCATTTTACTTTTGGCACAATTATAAAACCCACTTCACAGGTGTCCCTTTACAATTTACACTGTCCCTTAAACTGACATTTAATTTTCCTAGACTTAGCCCAAAGTGATTCTCAGTTCCTGCGGGGTTACTTCTATTCCTTTCCTTTCCCAGCCTGGTAACGTTTGAAATCCTGAACTGATTTTCACGGCGAGGGTTTTTCCTGGAGATCCTCTCGCTAGTGCAAGCGAGGCAAACCTTCCAGCCTTATTTTAAATCCTCACCAATTTGGCCTTTTCGGTCCAAGTATGAGTTCCCACATGCATTCCGGTGTGATGAACCATAGAGACTTTAAACCAGTGGCTGCCCTCTCTCTCTGCCGGATCCAGGCAGAATGCCTGTGCTTGTGAGTTTCAGTGATACATTATAAAGGCCATCTCCATGGCAACATGAATCACGTGGGCATTGTTTCCAGGTAGAAATGCTGATTATATATCCTTGAGGCCCCAACTCTCTTTTTATTTTGGAAGTAAATGGACAGTTTAAAGCACAACTGTTTACAACCTGACATTCTCAATGTCCTCTTGGGACTTTGCAGACTATCAGTCTAACCACTGTGAACACTGAAGCTGCTGCTGTTGTTCCATGTGTGAACACCTTTTATTTCCAACAAACAACCCGATCCTCCCTTTAATCTTTAACAGTTACTTCACCAAAGTCTGTTGTTGGGAAGACTTCAGATCAAGTCACCTGACATCTTTTGCTGTCACCTTAATTAAAGACACAGTCCCAAAGCATAATAACCTTATAAAACTTTATATTTGTAACAAGATTATCGTAGCTCGTTGCATAAAATAAATTCTACTCGCGTCACCTCTGGCTCTTTTGCCAATTACCTTTCTTCTGTCTCTACTGGACAATAAAGATTGTGATTTATTTTGTCCTCTATGTGGGACTCATAATTCATCCTCCAGGAGTTTAGTTGGATGCCCCCTGCAGCAAGGTGACCATTCCTGCTATCACACTGAGGTGGGAATGAGTCATGGAACCGACCAAAAGGGAATCCCTCCACCCCCCCCCCCCCCCAACCCCCCCCCCCACCCCCCCCTGCCAAACAAAACCATGGGAAGCGTCAATTGCCTGCGTAGGAAGAAAGGTAGAATGACAAAGAACAATACAGCACAAGAACAGGCCCTTCGGCCTTCCAAGCTTGTCCCAGTCATGATACTAACATTTGCCAAAACCTCCACACTTCCTTGTGCCTTATCCCTCTATACGCACTCGATCCATGTATTTGTCAAGATGCCTGTTGAATGCCGTTAATGTATCTGCTTCCACAACCTCCCCTGACAACGTGATCCAGGCACTCACCACCCTCTGTGTAAAAAACCTGCCTCGCACATCCCCTCTACACTTTGCCCCATTGACCTTAAACCTATGCCCTCTGGTGACTGACCCCTCCACCCTGGGAATGAGTGCCTGCCCATCCACTCTATCCATGCCCCTCATAATCTTGTAGACCTCTAGCAGGTCACTTCGCAACCTCCGTCTTTCTAATGAAAACAACCCGAGTTTATTCAGCCTCTCCGCACAGTTAAAACCCTCCAGACCAGGCAACATCCTGGTAAACCTCCTCTGCACACTCTCCAAAGCCTCCACATCCTTCTGGTAGTGTGGCGACCTGAATTGTGCACAATATTCCAAGTGCAGCCTCACCAAGGTTCAATACAACTGCAGCAAGACTTGCCAGTTTTTATACTCGATGCCCTGTCTAATGAAGGCAAGCATTTCATTTGCTTTCTTGACTACTTTGCCCACTTGTGTTGCCACTTTCAAAGAACTGTGGACCTGCACGCCCAGATCTCACTCACTGTCTGAGGCCGAGATTCTCTGACCCAGCGTCAGGTCAGAGAATCCCCGGGGGGGGGGCTCCGACTTCCCCATTCTACGGCGCAATTTTTTGGGCGCTGGTGGGATCGCCGCCACGCTGGTCGGGGGCCATTGACAGCTGCATCCCCCCAATTCTCCGATCCCAGAGGGGCCGAGTGGCCGACAAGTTTGGCCGAGTCCCGCCAGCGTGGATTACTCACCTCCCACACGGCTGGACCTGGAGGGGGGGGGGCCGGAGGATGCGGAATCAGCCCGCCGATCGGGGCCTACCGATCGGCGGGCTGATTCCGTGGGGGCCTACTTTACTCCGCGCCGGGCCCCTGTAGGGCTCCGCCATATTGCATGGGGGCCGGCACGGATAAGGAAATCCCCGCGCATGCGCGAATCACGCCGGCCGTTCCGCGCATGTGCGAAAATACGCCGGCCATTCTGCGCATGCGCGAAAATACATTGGCCGTTCTGCGCATGCGCGAAAATACGTTGGCCGTTCTGCGCATGCGCGAAAATACGCCGGCCGTTCTGCGCATGCGCGAAAATACGCCAGCCGTTCTATCATGCGCGAAAATACTTCGGCCGTTCTACGCATGCGCGGACTCGCGCGGGCTGTTCCGTGCCGGCTGGAGCTGCGGGCTCGACTCCGGCAGCAACCTAGCCGCCTAGAAATGCGTCATCCGCGAACTTACTAATCAGGCAGGGGGAAGCTGCTGCTACCTGGAGCCAGAGAAATGATCACCGGCACTCGGGCAGGTGACCCAGGGTCCTGTTGCTCCTGACCCGAAACAAGATGCACATTCCTTTATTGAGCCTCCCACAGTCATTAGGATATAGGGAACAGGAGGAGGAGTAGGCCCTTCGAGCCTGACCTGCCATTCAGTAATCATGTCTGACCTTCTAGCTCAACTCCACCTTCCCGTTCCATCCCCTTATCCTTTAATTCCCTTAGTATCCAAAAGTCTATCGACCTCTGTCTAAAAATATACTTAAGGACTCTGCGTCTACAGCCCTCTTGGATAGAGACAACCATTTGAGTGATGAAATTTCTCCTCCCCTGTGTCCTAAGTGACCAACCCCTTGTTTGGCCATTTTGATGGTGACTCCTCTCTTCTTGCCTCGTGTTGATTTAGCCTGGTGAGAGGCAAAACAGCCTTTCCTGCCTTGGCCTCTGGTTATAATAATGGGCAGACCCCTCGTGATGACGTCCCTCGTGCCTGCCCAGAGATAGAGATGATAGAGGGAAAGAGGGACAGACAGAGTCAGAGATTTTTAATTGCCCACATGCCTGGTTGGGTAGAGTGAAAATTGCTTCTTCCTGTTTCTGTCAGGCCCCTGGGCCACCTCAATGCTGACGTAGCGCCCAACCTTATATAAACACTGACTGATTACGAGCAACACAACAGGAGAACATTTAGTTATTGTATCATTAACTTTAATTTTCCCTTTTCTTTGTAATCAAACCTATTTTCTCATTGCTAAATTGCTCCCCCCATCAAGCTCTTAAAAACCTTATTTAATTGCTCCTGTTCCTTCTGGCTCTTAGCGTTCATTTTGGCAGTTGTTTTGCTCTGGTAAACTAAAATTGATTTTAAGATGCCTCCATTATAATTAGTACTAATTGGATAAACTTACCCATAAAAGCTGTAAGGCTGGATACTTTCAGAATTGGAAGCAGGAGGTACAGCATGGTGATGCATGAATGATTCAGCAAAAGACATGAAGGGAACCAGCCATAAAATACCGTGAAGGTCCGCGATCTATCAGGTTGCAATATTGTAATGTTGGTCATGTTATAGCTTTGAAGCAAGTTCCTGGGCGATTACCCTGGGTTGAGATAAGTGGATGCTAATTCTTTTCTTTACATTTGCACATACGCCTCTCTTTTCATTAAGTGTCCCAGACTCAGTGTTTTTCAAACTTTTATTCTCCGGGACCCACTTTTCCCAATGGGGTGACCTTCGCGACACGCACCGCGCTCGCTCACGTTTAACGAGAAAGGGGAACTTGCTTGGTCCTCACAATCCACTTGAATCAGGTTCAAAGGAGGAGAGGGCAATGCACATATCAGGTACAGAGTTCAGCCAGTCCCTTTGTGCCGTCATCATCTTTATGAAAACAGAAAATCCAACCTCGACATGTCGGTCGTTGTGAAGGGCGTTAGCAACAAAATGCTTGTTTTATTCAGCACTGGATGCTCCTGGGAAATGCTACTCCAGAATGCTTACAGACTCATGCACTTTTTGTCAGACTAGCAGTCTGGCAGTGCCACCTCGGCACCCTGGCAGTGCCACCCGGTTGCCAGCCTGACTGCCAGGTTGCCCAGTTGGCACTGCCAGGCTGGAAGTGCCAAGGTGCCAGGGTTGCATTTAGCCCATGTGGGGATCGGGCCCGGGGTGCCCTACCCACGTGAGGTGGGGTGCGGGGGCCTCGATGATTCCCCAACAGGCGAGGTGGGGCGTTAGGGGTGTCTGGTGGTTATGCCGGGGGATGTTGAGAGATCAGGGCACCCTAATCTCTTTCTGCACTGAGGAGCTCCGCTCATCAGAGCTCCACTCGTCGGAATCCCTCAGTGCAGGAAATGCAGCTGAGTGCGGCCTTGGCGGGGCTATGGACTCTGGAACTGTCCCTGCAGATTGGAGGGTAGCTCATGTCACTCCGATATTCAAAAAGGGAGGTAGAGAGAAAGCAGGGAATTATAGACCAGTAAGCCTAACATTGGTAGTGGGGAAAATGCTTGAATTCATTATCAAGGACTTTAGAGCGGAACATTTAGAAAGTAGTGGCAGGATCAGTCAGAGTCAGCATGGATTTATGAAGGGAAAATCATGCTTCACAAATCTGTTGGAATTCTTTGAAGATGTAACCAGTACAGTTGACAAGGGGGAGCCAGTCGATGTATATTTGGACTTTCAGAAGGCGTTTGACAAAGTTCTGCATAAGAGATTATTGTGCAAAATTAAAGTGCATGGGATTGGGGGAAATGTATTGAGGTGGATAGAAAACTGGTTGGCAGAGAGGAAACAATGAGTAGAGATTAATGGGTCCTTTTCAAATTAGCAGGCAGTAACCAGTGGGGTACCACAGGGATCGGTGCTGGGACCCCAGCTATTCACAATTTATATTAATGATTTGGATCACGGAACAAAATGTAACATCTCAAAGTTTGCAGATGATACCAAATTAGGTGGGAGGGTGAATTGTGATGAGGATGCAGGGATCCTACAGCAAGATCTGGACAGGTTGGGCGAGTGGGAAAACCAATGGCAGATGCAGTATAATTTGGATAAGTGTGAGGTTATTCACTTTGGAAGCAAAAACAGGAAGACAGATTACTACCTGAATGGTTGTAAATTGGGAGAGGGGAGTGTGCAGTGGGTCCTGGATGTCCTTGTGCACCATTCGCTGAATGTAAGCATGCAGGTGCAGCAGGCGGTAAAGAAGGCTAATGGTATGTTGGCCTTCATTGCGAGAGGTTTCGAGTATACAAGCAGGAATGTGTTGCTGCAATTGTACAGGGCCTTGGTCAGGTCACACTTGGAGTATTGTGTGCAGTTTTGGTCTCCTTCTCTGAGGAAGGATGTTCTTGCTCTCGAGGGAGTGCAGCGAAGGTTTACCATACTGATTCCAGGGATGGCGGGACTGTCATATGTGGAGAGATTGACTAGGTTGGGATTGTTCTCGCTGGAGTTAAGACCATAAGACATAGGAGTGGAAGTAAGGCCATTCGGCCCATCGAGCCAACTCCACCATTCAATCATGGCTGATTTCAACTCCATTTACCCGCTCTCTCTCCATAGCCCTTAATTCCTCGAGAAATCAAGAATTTATCAACTTCTGTCTTCAAGACACTCAACGTCCCGGCCTCCACCACCCTCTGTGGCAATGAATTCCACAGACCCACCACTCTCTGGCTGAAGAAATTTCTCCTCATCTCTGTTCTAAAGTGACTCCCTTTTATTCTAAGGCAGTGCCCCCGGGTCCTAGTCTCCCCGGCTAATGGAAACAACTTCCCTATGTCCACCCTATCTAAGCCATTCATTATCTTGTAAGTTTCTATTAGATTTCCCCTCAACCTCCTAAACTCCAAAGAATATAATCCCAGGATCCTTAGACGTTCATCGTATGTTAGGCCTACCATTCCTGGGATCATCCGTGTGAATCTCCGCTGGACCCCCTCCAGTGCCAGTATGTCCTTCCTGAGGTGTGGGGCCCAAAACTGCTCACAGTATTCTAAATGGGGTCTAACTAATGCTTTATAAAGCTTCAGAAGTACATCCCTGCTTTTATATTCCAAGCCTCTTGAGATAGATGACAACATTGCATTTGCTTTCTTAATTACGGACTCAACCTGCAAGTTTACCTTTAGAGAATCCTGGACTAGGACTCCCAAGTCCCTTTGCACTTCAGCATTAGGAATTTTGTCACCGTTTAGAGTCCATGCCTCTATTCTTTTTTCCAAAGTGCAAGACCTCGCATTTGCCCATGTTGAATTTCATCAGCCATTTCTTGGACCACTCTCCTAAACTGTCTAAATCTTTCTGCAGCCTCCCCACCTCCTCAATACTACCTGCCCCTCCACCTATATTTGTATCATCGGCAAACTTAGCCAGAATGCCCCAGTCTCAGCATCTAGATCGTTAATATATCAAGAGAACAGCTGTGGCCCCAACACTGAACCCTGCGGGACACCACTCGTCACCGGTTGCCATTCCGAAAAAGAACCTTTTGTCCCAACTCTCTGCGTTCTGCCTGACAGCCAATCGTCAATCCATGTTAGTACCCTGCCTCGAATACCACGGGCCCTTATTTTACTCAGCAGTCTCCAGTGAGGCACCTTATCAAAGGCCTTTTGGAAGTCAAGATAGATAACATCCATTAGCTCTCCTTGGTCTAACCTACATGTTATCTCTTCAAAGAACACTAACAGGTTTGTCAGGCACGACCTCTCCTTACTAAATCCATGCTGACTTGTCCTAATCCGACCCTGCACTTCCAAGAATTTAGAAATCTCATCCTTAACGATGGATTCTACAATCTTGCCAACAACCGAGGTTAGGCTAATTGGCCTATAATTTTCCATCTTTTTTCTTGTTCCCTTCTTGAACCGGGGGGTTACAACAGCGATTTTCCAATCCTCTGGGACTTTCCATGACTCCAGTGACTTTTGAAAGATCATAACTAACGCCTCCACTATTTCTTCAGCTATCTCCTTTAGAACTCTAGGATGTAGCCCATCTGGGCCCGGAGATATATCAATTTTTAGACTTCTTAGTTTCTCTAGCACTTTCTCCTTTGTGATGGCTACCATATTCAACTCTGCCCCCTGACTCTCCTGAATTGTTGGGATATTACTCATGTCTTCTACTGTGAAGACTGACGCAAAGTACTTATTTAGTTCCTCAGCTATTTCCTTGTCTCCCATCACTAGATTACCAGCGTCATTTTGGAGCAGCCCAATGTCTACTTTTGCCTCCCATTTGTTTTTAATGTGTTTAAAGAAACTTTTACTATAATTCCTAATGTTACTGGCTAGCCGACCTTCATATTTATCCTCTCCTTCTTTATTTCTCTCTTTGTTATCCTCTGTTTGTTTTTGTAGCCTTCCCAATCTTCTGACTTCCCACTACTCTTTGCCACATTATAGGCTTTCTCTTTTGCTTTGATGCATTCCCTAACTTCCTTTGTCAGCCATGGCTGCCTAATCCCCCCTCTGATAACCTTTCTTTTCTTTGGGAAGAACCTCTGTACTGTGTCCTCAATTACTCCCAGAAACTCCTGCCATTGCTGTTCTACTGTCTTTCCCACTAGGCTCTGCTCCCAGTCGATTTTCGTCAGTTCCCCCCTCATGCCCTTGTAGTTACCTTTATTCAACTGTAACACCTTTACATCTGATTCTACCTTCTTTCTTTCAAATTGCAGATTGAATTCTACCATATTATGATCACTGCCTCCTAAGTGTTCCCTTACTTTAAGATCTTTAATCAAGTCTGGCTCATTACATAACACTAAGTCCAGAATGGCCTGTTCCCTAGTGGGCTCCATCACAAGCTGTTCCAAAAAGCCCTCCTGTAAACATTCGATGAATTCCCTTTGCTTGGGTCCACTGGCAGCATTATTTACCCAGTCCATCTGCATATTTAAGTCTCCCATGATCACTGTGACCTTGCCTTTCTGACATGCACTTTCTATTTCGTGGTGCATTTTGTGCCCCTGGTCCTGACCACTGTTAGGAGGCCTGTACATAACTCCCATTATGGTTTTTTTACCTTTGTGGTTCCTCAACTCTACCCACACAGGCTCCACATCATCTGACCCTATGTCGTTTAGTGCTATTGATTTAATTTCATTCCTAATTAACAAGGCAGCCCCGCCCCCTCTGCCCACCTCTCTGCCTTTTCGATAGGTTGTAAATCCCTGGATGTTTAAATGCCAGTCCTGAACCCCCTGCAATCACGTCTCTGTGATGCCTACCACATCATACCTGCCAGCTACGCTTTCCACTGATTACTTCACCTCTTGGTTCCCTGACTTTCCCTTCCCCCCCAATCTCTAGTTTAAGTCCTATTGACCACCCTATTTACTCTTTTCGCCAGAACACTGGTTCCAGCTCGGTTCAGGTGGAGACCATCCCAACGGTATAGGCATCCCCTATCCCAAAACTGATGCCAGTGTCCAATGAAAAGGAACCCCTCTTTCCCACACCACTCTTTCAGCCACGTGTTAACTTCCCTTATTCTTGCCTCCCTATGCCAATTTGCACGTGGCTCGGGCAGTAATCCGGAGATTATGACCCTTGAGGACCTGTTTTTTAATTTGAATCCTAGCTCTTTATAATCTCTAAACGGGTCCTCTTTCCTAGACTTGCCTATGTTCTTGGTACCGACATGGACCACAACAACTGGATCCTCCCCCTCCCTCTCCAGTATCCTTTCAAGCCGGTCAGAGATGTCCAGCACCCTAGCACCGGGCAGGCAACATACCATGCGGGACTCTTTATCCTGCTCACAAAGGATACTATCTATCCCCCTGATAATAGAATCCCCTACAACTACAACTTGCCTATTTACTCCCTCCCCTTGAATGGCCTGCTGAACCATGGTGCCTTGGTCAGCTGACTCATCCTTCCTGCAGCCCTGTTCACCATCCACACAGGGAGCAAGTGCCTCGTACCTGTTGGACAGGGTCAAGGGCTGAGGCTCCTGAGTTCCTGACTGCTGGTTCCCTTTACCTGCCTGACTTGCAGTCACACCCTGCTGTCCCTGGCCACTGGCAGGATTTAAACTACTTACTCTGGCAGGTGTGACTGCCTCCTGAAACACAATGTCCAGGTAAGTCTCCCCCTCCTGGATGTGCCTCAGTGTTTGAAGCTCAGACTCCAGCTCATCAACCCTGAGCCGGAGCTCTTCGAGCAGCCAACATTTACTGCAGATGTGGTCGCTGAGCTCGCAATGGGATCTGCCAGCTCCCACATCAAGCAGCTCAAGCACATCACCTGACCAGCCATCTCTAATTAATTAATTAGTTTAATTTAAGTTTACGAGTTTAGCTGTGTTTTTTTAAAATTTGGGGCAAATTTGCTATCAACCAATCAGATCACAGCTTCCCTCTGACGTCACTTTTGAAAAAAAAACCCAAATAAACTGGAAAACAGTTCAGAAGAATGAGGGAGAATCTCATAGAGACTTATAAAATTCTAACAGGACGAGACAGGGTAGATGGAGGGAAGATGTTACCAATGATGGGTGTGTCCAGAACCAGGGGTCACAGCCTGAGGATTCAGGGTAAACCATTTTGGACAGATATAAGGAGACATTTCTTCACACAAAGAGTGGTGAGCCTGTGGAATTCATTACCACAGGAAGTAGTTGATGCTAAAACTTTGAATATATTCAAGAGGCGGCTGGATATAGCACTTGGGGAGAATGGGATCAAAGGTTATGGGGAGAAAGCAGGATTAGGCTATTGCATTGGATGATCAGCCATGATTGTGATGAATGGCGGAGCAGGCTCGAAGGAACAAAAGGCCTCCTCCTGCTCCTATCTTCTATGTATCATTGTATCTATGTAAGGCCCAAAATAAACAGACTGTCATTAGATACTGAGGGCGTTCCCAACACCACAAGTGCCGGGAACGATCCCTCTAATCCTTCCCAGAATGGATTCTGTTTTTTTTTTCGATTAGGTTGCGTCCATAGTCTCCATCATCAGTGACATAAAATCACATAATAAAGCATAAAGAGAGAGATGGTTCTATGTAGAGCCTCATGCTGAGTCTGTAAAGTTAGCCTAATGTTCAAGACACAGTCTAGCCTCCAGCCTCAAGTGTAAATCCAGATCTACGTCTACCATACCTGAGACCCACAGAATGAACACAGGCTTTTTGTTCAATTGCTTCATTCCATTTCCAGTTCTGACAATCAATCCCAACTTGACCCATTTTGCCATCCTTTCACCTTTTAGATAGCAACAGTCCTTACCCGTGCGTCCAACATTTGCGTGTTTTTTGCTTCATTAAGGGAAGGCTTCCATGCTGTGTTCTGTGTTCGGAATGACTTTTCAGGAATATGTTTTTTTTTAATGCTGTTTTGGAAATCTTGGCAGGGGAATGGTAGGCTCACAAGCAAATGTTTAAAAAGCTCCATTTTCACATATTGAAGAGAATTGCCGTCAGCATTGCCTGTGAGTCAGGAGCGAGAAATTTACAGTCAATTTAAGTTTGTATAGTTTTGGTCTCCTTACTTATTTGTATTTGAATCTATTCAGAAAAGGTGTGCATGACTGACTCCTGGGATGAAGGAGTTATCCTGTGAGGAAAGGTTGAGTATGTTGTGCTTGTACCCGCTGGAGCTTAGAAGAATGAGAGGTGATCTTATTGAAACATGTCAGCTCCTGAGAGGACCTGACAGGGTGGATGTTGCCCCTTGTGGAGGAGGCTAGAACTACAGGGCCTTGGTTTAAAAATGAGCAGTCTCCCAGTTAAGGTTGAGATGAGAAGAACTTTCTTCTCTGAGGGGTGTGGAATTCTCTTCTCCAGAGAGCAGAGGAGGCCGGGCCATTGAATAATTCAAGGCTGAGTTCGAGAGATTATTGGGGTGTTTTGGGGTTCAGAGAAGAAATTAAAGGTGACAATCAGATCTTATCGAGTGGCAGAGCAGACTCAAGGGGCTGAATGGCCTACTTCTTGTGCTCTTGCATTTATGTGTAATCCCTGTGTTTCCCCTTAAACCAGCGTTCAGATTTTGGCTTTTGTTTAGGAAATTTTCTGATGGATAATGTGTATAGTGCCTGACTCCCCCTTATTTGTCCTTACCACCACATACAGAATGACAGAAATAATAAATATATTCTGCTTGATTTTGGTTGGTATTTTATCATTCTTTAGTTCCAGGCCACCCCTGCCGAGCGAACTTGAAGGTGGATTTGGATCAAACGTAAATGTCATTGATTGTAGTTCCATGTCTTTCTTTCTCTTTCCATTGAAAGCAGTGTGAGCCAATCAAGCATGGGATCCCTTTGGAGCGCCGACCTTAGCGTTGGGACCAGGTCACGGCTGGGATTGTCTGCTGGTCGATCGGCCATATTGGGAGGCAGCGTGGCTGGGAGTCTATGCAGGGCATCGGCAGCGGGCAGCGTCAGCCCTCACCGATCTCGGTAGGCACCACTTCTGTCCCCTTCCGCCCGAGACATGTTGTGCGAGGGTTGAGACCTCACACTGAGGAGCTGAGTGTGAGTGTGTGTGAGTGTGTCTGTGTGTGTGGCTTCAGTCACTGCAGCCCCAGGTTGCATTCGACATTGAACTTTCCTGTTAGAATCAGTCCTGCACATCAATGAGATGAAATCAATACCATGTAAACAAACACAACTGGAAATCTTGGCCCCAAAAAAGAGCACCATTGATTCCCTATTAGATCAGCATTATAGTGTTGCTGCTACACTGAATGGTGTGCTGAACCAAAGATTGCACTTTAAGAAGAGGAGGAAAACTTTACCAAAAGGACTGGCTTCTAGTCAAAGTACTTTCTTGATGGGCAAAAATGTGCATGCCCCCAATCCCCCCCTCCCACCTCTGACTGGGGACTGTTCTGCTCAACAATCTCACTCGCTATGGAAGTGCTTCCCAAGTGGTAGAGGCATTGTCTGTGCGGTGTCTGCACATTCTCCCCATGTCTGCATGGATTTCCTCCGGGTGCTCCGGTTTCCTCCCGCATTCCAAAAATGTGCAGATTAGGTGGATTGGCCATGCTAAAATTGCCCCCAACTGGGGTCACGGGGATAGGTTGGGGGGAGGGGATCGGGCCCAGGCAGGGTGCTTTTTCAGAGGGTCGGTGCAGACTCAGTGGGCCGAATGGCCTCCTCCTGCACTGTAGGGATTCTATGATATGCAAGGCACGAAGGAAGCTTTCTTACACCAATCACATTCAAGCTCAGGAGTCAGTGAGAGCGCTGGAATTCTTGAATTCATCCACTCCCACCGTCAACCATTCACAAGGTCTTGCATAGCGAGGATTTAGAAACATTTGGTGCAAGCTTCTGAAGTCAGACATAGCATGTGGCATGCGTGAGCCTATTTCAAGATTATTTAAAGGTGATTCCACTGAATGCCTGCTGATTGGGATAGAATCGTTGTGCAGAACAGTAAGTTTGGGTTACTGCAATGTGGGAGCGCTCAGAGCCTCTGAAAGCTTTTTGAGAGAGAAATTGGATTTCATTTCACAGATTACAGACCATCCGATCTCAATCAGGCTAACCATCTGTGCCTGCAGAGCGTTCCCTGAATGGAGCAGGGCTGCAATACGACTGGCCTTTACACTAGCTTTCAGTCATCATCTTTTGGAAAGTGCAATTTTCCATTCAATTTGTTATCGTAGTTTCCTTCAAGGAACTTTGGGGGGATTTCCAGCTGGCTTTCGCTGCGTGCGAAAACGGCGACGCTGAAGCTGTCAAGGGGAATCCAGCAGGGCGCATAAGTCAATATAGCCCCGGGTGGGGGGGGGGGGGGGGGGGGGGGGCGGAATTCCCAATCAGTGTCCCAGCACTGTCCCCGGCACCCTGGGTAGTGCCAGCCTGGCAGTGCGGGGGTGACCTGATGCTTGTGTGGTGGTCTGGTGGTGGTGGGGGGTTTGCCCCGATGCTTATGGGGGGAGGGTACCCCAATTCTTGTGGGGGTGTCCCCGTGTCGGGGGGGAGGGGGGCGGTGGCAGTGGGTGGGAGGACGTTTCTGCTCAGTGCTGATTGGGGTACTCATTGAAAGGTGGCTCCCCGATCTCTGAGGCCGGTGGTGCCGGCTCTACCAGACCCCGCCCTGCGACCGGGATGGTGGAAACCGCGTCCCAGATGTTTTGTTCTTGCACAGAGTGCACTAACGTCCGGAGAGAAAGCTCGGCTGTGCAGCTGGAGACCCACACGCCGGTTTTCCCGCCTCAGTTAGCACCCTGTACACTGTGGGGAAGGTTCCGCACATTCTCTTTCAACCTTGATGCTCCTTTCGACTTCAAAATGCAGGAACGTCCAGAATCAGGGGGCTGGATGTCCCAGAAATGGGGCTATGTCCCCACGCCGTTGTAAAAACGACTGCATTTCATGCCAGACTTTCCTTTAGAAAATTAAGACCTATTCACCGACCTGCAAGGGGTTGGCAGGGCCCTGGAGTGCTTCTTGCAGCTTTAGCTGCGGATACAGGCGTCCGCACTTCCGCGTCCGCGCATGCGCACGGCGACGGCCTCCAGCGGCCATGCCGAAAGCGATGGCGGACTCAGCCGGCGGACCTGGACCAACAGAGAAGGTCCCAATAATCTGCCCCGTGCCGCTCTAACCTGACCGATCGCCGCCCCGGCTGCCCATAAAGCCAACTCGGTACTTGATCCCCCCCCCCCCCCCCCCCCCCCCCCCCCTCCCACCCCCACCAGGGCAGCTGCGGGCTCCACGAGAGTCCCAACCAGCCAGACATGGTTAGAACCACGCTGTCGGGAATTCTTCCAGTCGGGACCGGAGCATCGCTGGGAGGGCCTCTGGCAATGACCCGCCAGCCGCGCTGCGTAAATCGCGCGCGAGCGATTCTCCGGGGACCCGCTTCGGGCATAAAAGTGATTTCTCCGCCCCCACGCCAAACGCGATTTTTCCGTGGGGCTGCGGAGAATCCAACCCAGGATTTTGCCCAGTACTCAGGCTGATACGGGGGAAGGGGTCTGAGGGGACTGCTTGACAGATAGCTGGCACGGATGTGATAGGCTGAAAGGCCTCCCTCTCTGCTGCAATGGGTTTATGAGTTTGCGTTTTCATAGTATCATAGAATCATAGAATTTACAGTGCAAGAGGAGGCCACTCGGCCCATCGGATCTGCACCGGAAAGAGCACCCGACTTAAGCTCACACTTGCACCCTATCCCCGTAACCCAGTAACCCCACCTAACCTTTTGGACACTAAGGGGCAATTTGGCACGGCCAATCCACCTAACCTGCACATCTTTGGACTTTAATTTTTAACAATAATATATGGCATTTCTGCTTTAAGCTAATCTATAAATGTTGGTGCAGCTATAAGCAAAGCTAAACCTGTAAAGAGAGAGGACAAGTTAACACTTCTGTTCAATATATAATCATAGAATAGTCACAGCACAAACGGAGGTCCCTATGCCGTGTCTCTAGAGCAACTTATTTAGTGCCTCAAAGTTTGCTCCTATTTCACTCACCTATTGGTTTGTCAGTAAAACTATTGCAGCTTCATTGCCAGTTTTGCTTTTTTTAATCTAATGCAGGAGTTACACATCGAGGTTGGTTTGATCATTTCAGTGCTATGTGGACTGACTCTTTAGAGTTACAGTCATGGCCAGTCACCTGAGGCTCTACTTCATTTACAGTCAGTTCTCATCCCTCTGCTAGACTCTTTGGCTTTTTCTATCACAAGGGCCACGTTTAAAAATAAAATTAGATACTTGCTCCATATTTCTCCCTTACTTTCTTCTACCTTTGAGGTCACTGCTGGCAGTTCCTATCAGCCGTTCCTTCACTTACTATTGGGCCAACAGTTACCCCACCCTTCTCCCCTTCCTTTTACGCAGGAACATAAGAAATAGGGGAAGGAGTAGATCATTCAGCCAGTCTACCATTCAGTATAATCATAGCTGGTCATCTGCCTCACCTCCATTTTCCCACTCGCTCTCCATATTCCTTGATTCTCTGAACCACGAATGAAATCTATCTCTCGCCTTAATTAAACCCATCCTCCGCACCCTCTGGGGTCGAGAATTCACCACCCTCTGAGTGAAGAAGTTTCTCCTCATCTCAGTCCTAAATGATCTGACCCTGAGACTGTGACTGTGCTCAATTGATCAAGATTCCATTGCAATCCTGGATAACCTTCTTCACTGTACACTATGCCACCAATCTTAGTGTCATCTGCAAACTTACTAACCACGCCTCCTAAATTCTCATCCAACTCATTAATAAAAGTAACAAATAACAGTGGACCCAGCACTGATCCCTGAGGCACACCGTTGGTCACAGGCCTCCAGTTTGAAAGACAACCCTCTACAACCACCCTTTGCCTTCTGTCGTCAAGCCAATTTTGTATCAAATTGGCTACCTGACCCAATGGGACACTTGCCTTTATCAATTAAGGCACAGATTACAAAAGCAGTGAGGTCATTTTGGAGTTGTATAGAACTTTAGTGGAGTATTGTGTGCAATTCTGGTCGCCACATTATAGGAAGGGTGTGATTACACTGGAGTGGGTGCAGAGACGATTCACCAGGATGTTGCCAGGGATGGAACATTTAAGTTATGAAGAGAGGTTGGGTAGGCTTGGGTTGTTTTTGTTGGAGCAGAGAACACTGAGGGGCGACCTGATCGAGGTGTACAAGATTATTAGGGGCGGCACGATGGCACAGTGGTTAGCACTGCTGCCTCACAGCTCCAGGGACCTGGATTCAATTCCTGCCTCGGGTGACTGTCTGTGTGGAGTTTGCACTTTCTCCCCGCGTCTGCGTGGGTTTCTTCCGGGTGCTCCGGTTTCCTCCCACAGTCCAGAGATGTGCAGGTTAGGTGGATTGGCCATGATCAATTGCCCCTTAGTGTCTAAAACATTCGGTCCAGTGACTGAGTTATGGGGATAGAGTGGAGACGTGGGCTTAAGTAGGGTGCTCTTTCCAAGGGCTGGTGCAGACTCGATGGGCTGAATGGCCTCCTTCTGCACTGTAAATTCCATGATTCTATGTTTCTAAATTCTATGGACAGGGTGGATAGGGAGCAGCCGTTTCCCTTAGTTGAAGGGTCAATCACAAGGGGTCACAAGTTCAAGGTGAGGGGCAGGAGGTTTAGGGGGGAATGTGAGGAAAAGCTTTTTTACCCAGAGAGCGGTGACGGTCTGGAACGCACTGTCTGGGAGGGTGGTAGAGGCGGGATGCCTCACATCCTTTAAAAAGTACCTGGATGAGCACTTAGCACGTCTTAACATTCGAGGCTATGGGCCAAGTGCTGGCAAATGGGATTAGGTAGATAGATCGTGCACTTTTCATGTATTGGTGCAGACTTGATGGGCCGAGGGGCCTCTTCTGCACTGTGTATTTCTGCGATTCTGTGATTCGCAATGTTCCCAGTGATGGGAAAAGCAGCAGCTCTGCTACCCATCACCTGGAGATGGGTGGTCAATTAATTGACCATTGATGCCCATTTTATCCTGTTATCAACATTTTGCCGGCATTACTGCCACATGGTATACTTTAGTTTTGTTTTGGTCGCATCACAAACAACAATGTTTTCCTTCTTTCATCTTTAAGGGGCAGATATTGAATTCCTCGAACACTCGTCCATTGAAATGATTTGTCAATAGTTTTCTTTCCTCAGATTTAGCAGGGATGGTGTGGATCCGGATATCAGCAGGCCAGGCTCTTCAGTGAGCATGCGGAGCTTTAGAAGTCGAGAAATTGGGACGATCCCCGAGCAGACAGCAGTTGACCGAGCTACAAGTCTAGCGAGAAGAAGGTCTTCTCCAGAAGAGGAGAGATCCCCCAGTTCCTCGGTGGCTTTGTCTGAATTTGTGGAGGAGTTAAGGCGAAAACGCGCCGGGGAGCGAGAACTGAACGGGCTCAAAATGGAGGACAGTTCCTCTCTGCCTATTTACCAGACGGCAGGCATCTCATCGCTTCGAAAACGCCCAACCATTAGAGACGACGATGATGATTCATTGCTGGGATTCGAGACTCAGAGTCTTTCAGAGGCTCGAGGCCTTCCTGCCAGCCATCGAGGAGGGGCAGGGTTAGTCCGTTCAGCCAGCCTCAGATCTTTACCAATCAGCGGCGAAGTACCTGAATCTTTTGCCACAACCAAAAGAAACCGGTGTGTTTCATTTGAGACATTAGTCGAACCTCGTGATGGTTCTGGTGCCACCTTGCCAAAGCCAAACCTCCCTGTGAGAAAAATGGATGAAGCGATCCCTTCCCAGCCAAAGCCTCAGCGGAAGTGGCTGGAGCTATCGATAGAAGAAGATATCGATGAGGTTCTTGGCAGTCAACCAATCGTGTTTAAAAGCAAAAGATTCGGCGGCCTTCCTAATGAAGATACAGAAGGAGAAAATTCCACCTGGAAGATTCCAAGCCTAAGTTATGAGCGGAAAAAGGATGATGATGGCAACAGTGATATTCTTCCTGCAATTCGAAGGTCCCCGTCTGCAAACAGAAGCACTCAGGAGAGGCAGCGGGACCCCAGACCTCTCACTGCCGACATTGCCAATTCAGTCTCCAGAGATACTTCCAGTTTGGCCCCGTTAAAAAAGATCATGGCAGTCCGGCCATGCATGTCGAAAGGAGACGAGGAGGCCCTTGCTAACATGTCTGACTCCTCTTCATCCTCTGGTTCGACTGTTTCTTACAAAAGCGCGGATAGCATCAAAAACCGCCCTGGCATTCGCAGGTCAACAGGTGAACGATCATTTGTTGGAGTGACGGAAAATGAAGACTTGAGTACAGAGAGGGAGAAAAGGCCTGAAGAAGAGTCAGCGGCTGTCGACATTAATACTGTTATGATGAAATACTTGGCCAAGCCAGATAAAGAATAAGGTAAGTGCCTGACTTTTGCCTTAAAATGGTAGCCACGGTGTGGAGATGCCGGCGTTGGACTGGGGTGAGCACAGTACGAAGTCTTACAACACCAGGTTAAAGTCCAACAGGTTTGTTTCGATGTCACTAGCTTTCGGAGCGCTGCTCCTTCCTCAGGTGAATGTTTCACCTGAGGAAGGAGCAGCGCTCCGAAAGCTAGTGACATCGAAACAAACCTGTTGGACTTTAACCTGGTGTTGTAAGACTTCGTACTTTGCCTTAAAACACAACGATTGTTAGTAAGGGCACATAATTGCTTTTTACACCACAACTGATTTCAATGTGTTCAAGGCCAATAAGATAATTTCTCCTGTCTCAATGCATGAATAAATGTAGACTGTACAATGTGCATCACAATTCTCACAAAGACAGTGCACAATGCAAGTTATTGCCAATGGAGCGTTTTTATGAATGACGCCTTAATGACTGATCAAGATGCTGTGGAAGTGCAGGTATAGGTTTACAAGATGTTAAAGGCAGCATCTCAGGTTGATCAGACTTTTGAGGAAAGGAGCTAATAGGATTATAGGTTACATCTCACGAGGCGAAGCGAGATTTTTAAAAAATCAGGAGGTAATGATGAGTCATGAAACCTTAATTAGACCTCAATTAGAAGACTGTGCAGTATTGGTATAGATATCAGAGAGGGCACAATGCAAATTCACTAAGATGTGGCTCAGTATGAGGAAATAGAAGTACAGTAGACTCTTTGTTAAAAGTAGTAGGTATGTTCCTTAAACCATTGCTTAAATCACAATTACCTACAGGCGTGATTCAACTAAATGGGAACAAAGTCCCATAGCGAGCGCATTTAGTCGCGTGTTTCCTGGCGCTCGCAGTGCCCAGAAACACACGGCTATAGAACGACACCCGCGTTAGATAAGGAGCCTAAGCGGGGAACGCACGGCCGACGCTGTACATAGCCCCGCCTTCTGCACTGAGGAACTCCGTTCACTGGAACTCCTCAATGCAGTGAGAGATCGGGCCACCATTTTAAAATGGTGTCCCGATTTCCGAGGACCCCGACTCGGCCCCCGATTCAGCCCCAAGCCCCAATGCACTATGGGAGGGACCCGCTAAAAAATAAAGCTAAACATATGTCCCCAAGATATAGGTAGCATATTTTTGTGAGATTAATTTCCCCTAAACTCACTCATGCTAATTTGTTCTATCCCTAAAAATGACCAGGTTTCCTACGATAATTTTCCTCTTGGTCCCAATCCAAAATCTAAGCCAACAACATGTTCCAATGTGGGGAAGGGGGACTGGGAAGACCAAAATATAAGCCAAAAGTTCTAGAAAATGGGGAAACAGCACATTTATTGATTCGCCCGGCTGGTAACCATGCGCTCGTTCCCAACTACTTTATAATGGGGAGGCTGCACATAAAATGAATAAATGGGGAGTAATTTTAAACTACTTAATAACACAGCTACTGTATTCAGGACTACTTAAAACAGGGTCCAGCTGCATGAAAAACAAATGAAAGGTTGGGACAGTTTCCAGTAGCTGAGGGTCAAGAACAAAGGGCCACAGTTACACAATTAACAAGTAAGAGCGTAAGAAATGTAGAGCACAGAATCTTTACACTGAGCATTGTAAGTGTGTGGAATTCACTTCCAGGAGTATTGCTGAAGAGAAAGACAAATGTCAAATATCAGAGGGAGCAACAACTTCTACTTCTTGAGAAAAGGATGCAGGATATATTGTTGCTCCCTTTGAAATTTGGCGTTCTTGCATCTGTCCTGATGCGTGCAAGATGAAAAGCTTCAACAGCATGTCTCTTTTTGCAACAGTATTCAAGTTCTGTGCAACCAAACAACAATTATTATACTTCCCAGGTGTAGTCTTTCAGGCAGAAGATATGTCGACATTGAATATAAGATTGGGTGGGAGGGTGAAGGAAAAGGGGTTGAACCGGTATTCCCCGTCTGTGTGTGTGTGTGGTAGTGAGAGGCTGACTGTGTGCATGCATGTGTGTGTGTGGAGGGGACGGCAAGTAACTGAGTTGAGTGTTTATTGTTTAGTGCAAGTGACTGAGTGTTTAGGGTTTAGTGCAAGTGACCGAGTGAGTGTTTAGGGGTGAGTGCGGGACACTGAGTGAGTGAGTGTTTAGGAGTGAGTGAGGGAGACTGAGTGAGTGACTGTTTAGGGGTGAGTGTGGGAGACTGAGTGAGTGACTGTTCAGGGGTGAGTGCGGGAGACTGAGTGAGTGAGTGTTTAGGAGTGAGTGCGGGAGACTGAATGAGTGACTGTTTAGGAGTGAGTGCGGGAGACTGAGTGAGTGACTGTTCAGGGGTGAGTGCGGGAGACTGAGTGAGTAACTGGTTAGGGGTGAGTGCGGGAGACTGAGTGAGTGTGTGTGGGGGGCGGGGGGGTTTCCCTTATGCCCAGTCTCAGGTTTCTCATTTTCTGTCACTACCATAGATCAACATGTACACTGTCCCTCACAGATTGGTTGTTTTTGTTACTTACTTCATAGAATCATAGAAATTACAGCGCACAAGGAGGCCATTTGGCCCATCGAGTCTGCGCCAGCCCTTGGAAAGTGCACCCTACCTCAACCCGCACCTCCACCCCATCCCTGTAATCCAGCGACCCCACCCAACCTTTTTGGACACTAAGGGCAATTTAGTAAGGCCAATCTACCTAACCTGCACATCTTTGGACTCGTGGGAGGAAACCGGAGCACCCGGAGGAAACCCACGCAGACACGGGGAGAACGTACAGACTCCGCACAGACAGTGACCCAAGCCGGGAATCGAACCTGGGACCCTGGAGCTGTGAAGCAACTGTGTTAACCACTGTGCTACTGTGTTTAACCTGTACCTGTTTAACCTGTTTTGACTTAACAATTTATTGCTATTACCCTGCTGTAATTTTGCACAGCAATTGTTTCTTTCCTCCAGACCTCAACTTATATTTATCATTGAGTTTATTATTGTGCCAAACCATCTTTCTGAAATTTGCTCATTGGCCCTATGAGTGAAGACAATATGCAAATATGGCCCCCGAGCCAAAGGTTTAGATCAGTCTGGTTTAGTCGGTGTGAAGAACTTTATCAACAAGGCAAATTGGATTTTGAGGCATTGGTGTATCACTCTGAACAAGTTAATCTGTGGTGAGACCATCTCCAATAATGGTATTTTATTTAAGAAAACCTTTTGCATCCCAAAGGCTGAATTGCAAGAGGAGGCAATTCTGGAGCACTTGTGCCTTGTAGAATGTGCACAGGCTTTGGGGAGTCAGGAAGTGAGTTACTCACCACAGAATCCCTAGTCTCTGGACTGTTACTGCAGCCACAGTATTTATATCGCTAGTCCAGTTCAGTTTCTCGTCAATGGTAACCCCCAGAATGTTTATAGTGGGGGATTCAGCGATGGTAATGTCATTCGATGTCTTGGGGCGATGGTTAGACTGTCTCTTGTTGGAGATCGTCATTGCCTTGCACTTGTGTGGCACAAATGTTACCTGCCACTTGTCAGCCCAAGACCATGCTTGGCTGCATTTGGACATGGACTACTTCACTATCTGTGGAGTTGCGAATGGTACTGAGCATTATGCAGTCAGCTAACACCCCCACTTCTGAGCTTATGATGGAACTGCACTCAGCCAGGCAAATGGAGAGTATTCCATCCAGAAGCTAGGATTCTAGGCCCAACCATCTTCAGCTGCTTCATCAATGACCTTCCTTCCGCCATAGGTCCGAAGTGGGGATGTTTGCTGATGACTGCACAATGTTCAGTGTCATTCGCAACTCCTTAGATACTGAAGCAGCCCATGTCCAAATTCAGCAAGGCCTGGTTAATATTCAAGCTCTGGCTGATCTATGGCATGAATGTAACTTGCCACTTAAGTGCCAGGCAATGACCATCTCCAATATGAAAGAATGCAACATTCAAGATGCTCAGCAACATCCAGGATGAAGCAGTGCACTTGATTGGCACCCCATTCACCACCTTAAAAATTCAATCCCTCCACCACTGACAAAGAGTGGCATCTACAAGACCCACTGTAGGAGCTCATCAAGGCTGCTTAGGCAGCACCTTCTAAACCCATCAACATCTATCACCAAGATAGATGTGATACCTTGGAATTCCCAACCAAGTCATTCACCATCCTGACTTGGAAATATATCGCCGTTCCTTCACTGTCACTGGGTCAAAATCCCGGAACTCCCTCCCTAACAGCACTGTGGGTGTACCCACCACATGGACTGCAGTGATTCGAGAAAGCACCGACACTTTCTCAATGGCAAACAGGGGAAGGTAAACGCTGGCCGAGCCAGTGATGCCCACATGTTCCTCCCTGTCTGTTCTGCCCAGGACCCTCGTGGTTTTGTATACCCTTATCAAATCCCCCATCAGCCTTCTCAACCTCATCCTGTTTTGTTGAAAGGACATTGAACTGGAACGTCAAGTCTGTTTCCATCTCCACAGATGTTGCCGAGAGTTGACTAGCATTTACTGCTTTTGTATAAGTCTTCAGCCTCCGCGGTGTCCTTTGACATAAGCAGATGGGTTCGAATGGGATTTCTTAATATCTGAAGGCTATTGTGGATGTGGCTTGGGCACTAAAATAGTGCTCTCATTGTTAAGAGTGCGGCATTTTATTGACTACTGGTTCTAATGCTGTATTTCCTTTCGCCAGAATCTCTGATCTGAGACTCCGGGTCACACAGCTGCCTGAAACACTTGCATAGTGAAACCTAGATAAAGAATCACAGCCAGACAGAATCGATCCTTTCCGAAGAGACTACCTGAGCTCAGCCGACAAGGATGTAAACAAAACTCATTGTTTGTCCTGGATGTAGCGGTGATTGAAAATGATGGTCCTCAGTGCTCACAACTGAATTAAAACCTAATTAATATCAGTCTTGCTAATTGTACTCTCTTTTGGAAAAATAAAGTAATTTAAAACCAACTCTTATGGTATCCTAGTGTTTTATATAGGACATTTATTTTAGGTTCCGTGGGATGTGGGCATTACTGGCAAAGTCAGCATTTTGTGCCCATCCCATGTGTCCTTGAACTGTATCATTAGCTAGGCCACGTCAAGGATGGTTCGTTAAGAGTCAATCGCATTTTTGTGGATCTGGGAGGCGAACCAGGTAAGGAGATGAAATATATTTCCCGAAACAATGTGGGATTTTCAATGACAGCGGTTAGCACTGCCGCCTCACAGCACCAGAGACCCGGGTTCAATTCCAGCCTTGGCCGACTGTCGGTGTGGAATCATAGAATCGTAGAATTTACAGTGCAGAGGAGGCCATTCGGCCCATCGAGTCTGCACCGGCTCTTGGAAAGAGCACCCTACCCAAGCCCACTTTCTTCCCGTGTCTGCGTGGGTTTCCTCCGGGTGCTCCGGTTTCTTCCCACAGTCCAAAGATGTGCAGGTTACGTGGATTAGTCATGCTAAATTGCTCCTTCGTGTCCAAACGGCTTTTCACAGTAACTTCATTGGAGTGTTAATGTAAGCCTACTGTGACAATAAAGATTATTATTATTATTAAGATGTGCAGGTTAGGTTACGGGGATAGAGAGGGGTGGGTGGGCGACTAGACCTCGGTCGAGTGCCCTTTTGGAGGGTCGGTGCAGTCTTGATGGGCAGAATGGCCTCCTTCTGCACTGTAGGGATTCTGTGCTCCCATGATTATAATAACAATCATTTATTGTCACAAGTATGAAGTTACTGTGGAAATCCCCGAGTCACCACATTCCGGCACCTGTTCGTAAGCCAGTATGGGAATTGAACTCTCACTGCTGGCCTTGTTCTGCATTACAAACCAGCTGTCTAGCCCACTGAGCTAAACCGGCCCATGTGATGATCGCCATTACTGAGACCAGTTTTCATGCCAGATTTTAAAATTCCTGTCATGGTGAGATTGGAGCCCAGGTCTCAGGGTTATTAGTCCAGTGATGTTAACATTATTCCACTATCTCCCTATGATTTTAAATCCAACTGCAAACAATCTTTATTTCAAATCACCACCTTGCCTACTGGTGGGAAAATAGGAGGTTGGAAATGTGGACTCGTGTTAATTCTGACTACACACTATCAGGTGTGGGTGAGGCTTTAAGGACCAAACGATGACGACATATAATTTGTACTTAAAGAATCCCTGGGTAAAATCCATGGAGACTAAATTACCGTGTTCAAAGATATGTTAGAAACAGCATCCCTAAAGTCTCTTTACGTTAAAACTCAACTGAGGATGAAAGGCCATGATGTGGAGCTGCCGACGTTGGACTGGGGTGAGCACAGTAAGAAGTCTCACAACACCAGGTTAAAGTCCAACAGGTTTGTTTCGAATCACTAGTTTTCGGAGCACAGCTCCTTCCTCAGGTGAATTCACCTAAGGAGCTGTGCCCCGAAAATTAGTGATTCGAAACAAACCTGTTGGACTTTAACCTGGTGTTGTAAGACTCCTTACTGAGGTTGAAAGAGACAGCTGCATTTTCACCTGGGCACCAAGGACTCCAATGTGAATTTTCTGATCCTTTATCCTGTGGATAAGCAGCGCCGAATTCTACAAATTGCTTTACAAAAAGACTTGCAAGAGCCAAGTAGGATCTGTTTGTGGAACACATTCACACATCACCATTTAGAAAATCTGTTCCAAAGTCTATGCTTTGCAGCATTTGCAAGAATTTAATAAGCTCAAGCTAATGTCTTATTGTTCTACTTATTTCCAACACAGTTAAATAAGACCAAATTTACCCTTAACTGCGCTGGGAAGCACCCCTTTTTGTACCTTGGGTGGGGGTGCCCCCCCGTGGTGTCCAGGCACGAACAAGCCAACCATTCAGCCGCGCACCTCACTACCGCCCACCGTGGCAGAGCGTCACCTGCCCCCCCCCCCCACACCCAGGCACCCCTCTGCTGGGTGGGCATCACACAGTCTACCCAAGGAGGATGCCCACAGGAGGGTGCAGGGCAAAGGTTACAAAGTGCACCGCTGGCATGGGTAGCACCAGCCACCATTACCCCTGCCAGCAAGGGTGAGTGCTGGTATTCAACCATCAGCTTGTCAGACACTCGAGTGTCAATCCCGACCCCAGCAAATCACATGCCAGCGTTTGGTGGAACTGCACTAGTTCCACATGTGCCGGAGCCAGCCCATTAGGATGTCCTGAATCACTCCGGGACCGGCGCCAGTTTCGGGGCCGTAGAATGCACACAATTCAGTCCCACCGTCAGCAGTTAGCCTCTGATAGGGAGAATTCCATTCTCGACCTGCTGCCGGTGTTGTAGACTGGTACAACCAGAATGCTGTTAGGCTGCAGAATCTGGATTTTTGACCCAGCAACAGTGAAGGGATGGCGATATTGTTCCAAGTCGGGATAGTGTGTGATTCGGATGGGAACTTGCAGGTGGTGATACTGCCCTTCCAGGTGGTAGAGACTGTGAGTTTGGAAGGTGCTGTTGAAGGAGCCATGGTGAGTTATTGCAATGATACACACTGCTGTCACTGTGCACTGGGGGTGAGTGAGGGAAAGAATGTTTGGGGGCGGCGCATAGGGTGCCAATCAAGTGGACTGTTTTCTCCTGGATGGTGTCAGCGTTTTGAGTGTTGTTGGAGCTGCTCTCAACCAGGCAAGTAGAGAATATTCCATCAGACTCCTGGCTTGTGACTTGTGGAAAGTACAGTACGAAGTCTTACAACACCAGGTTAAAGTCCAACAGGTTTGTTTCGATGTCACTAGCTTTCGGAGCGCTGCTCCTTCCTCAGGTGAATGAAGAGGTCTGTTCCAGAAACACATATATAGACAAATTCAAAGATGCCAAACAATGCTTGGAATGCGAGCATTAGCAGGTGATTAAATCTTTACAGATCCAGAGATGGGGTAACCCCAGGTTAAAGAGGTGTGAAATGTACCAAGCCAGGACAGTTGGTAGGATTTCGCAGGCCAGATGGTGGGGGATGAATGTAATGCGACATGAATCCCAGGTCCCGGTTGAGGCCGCACTCATGTGTGCGGAACTTGGCTATAAGTTTCTGCTCGGCGATTCTGCGTTGTTGCTGAAGTGTTTGAAAGGATGTCCCGAAGCATGGTACATTGGCGAGACCATGCAGACGCTGCGACAACGAATGAACGGACATCGCGCAACAATCACCAGGCAGGAATGTTCCCTTCCAGTCGGGGAACACTTCAGCAGTCAAGGGCATTCAGCCTCTGATCTCCGGGTAAGCGTTCTCCAAGGCGGCCTTCAGGACCCGCGACAACGCAGAATCGCCGAGCAGAAACTTATAGCCAAGTTCCGCACACATGAGTGCGGCCTCAACCGGGACCTGGGATTCATGTTGCATTACATCCATCCCCCACCATCTGGCCTGCGAAATCCTACCAACTGTCCTGGCTTGGTACAATTCACACCTCTTTAACCTGGGGTTACCCCATCTCTGGATCTGTAAAGATTTAATCACCTGCTAATGCTCGCATTCCAAGCATTGTTTGGCATCTTTGAATTTGTCTATATATGTGTTTCTGGAACAGACCTCTTCATTCACCTGAGGAAGGAGCAGCGCTCCGAAAGCTAGTGACATCGAAACAAACCTGTTGGACTTTAACCTGGTGTTGTAAGACTTCGTACTGTGCTCACCCCAGTCCAACGCCGGCATCTCCACATTGTGGAAAGTAGGCAGACATTGGGAAATCAGAAGGTGAGTTACTCACTGCAGAATTCCCAGCCTCTGACCTGGTCTTGTTGCTGTACTATATAGGGTTAATATTAATTATGTAAGTATGTAGTCGACATCATCTGTGACATAAGATCACAAGACAACTGAGCATGGAGAGAGATATTCTTTTTTAAATTTAAAAAAAAAGTTCCAATTAAGGGCAATTTAGCGTGGCCAATCCACCTACCCTGCACATCGTTGGGTCGTGGGGGTGAGACCCACACAGGCATGGGGAAAATATGCAGAGAAATAGTTCTATGTCGAGCCTCGTGCTTAGTCGGTTTTGTAAATGGTCAGTATAATGTACAATAAAGGCTAAAAGTTACTGACAGCCTTGCTTCCAGAATTATCTATAAAACCTGATTATGCACAGTCCCCTCTCAGGCCCACACCGATGATAACAATGCTGATAGTGGAAAACACAATGAAAGAAGAAACAAGTGAAGAACTCAGTGACTGGGGGAAGCAGCAAGAGAAATGACTGCAGGGTAAGGACAGTGCAGAAAAATCTTGAGCCAGGACTCCAGAGAAGGCAACGGTGAAACAAAGCCCGTGTGGAAAATATTCCATTTACCAGAATACTTCGACCACGAGGAAGGCTTGGATCAAACCAAGAAGTGGCAGAACAGGCGGCACAGGTTTACTTGATACAGAAGAGCTTTCGGACTAATAGAGAAGACTAGGGAGAAAGAGGTCAGTACCTCACTCTACGCCTTGGGCAGTAGTGCAGATGACATAACAGACAGGGCTTAAACAAAGGCATAGCGATAAATGAAGAGGTTATCTTCATAAATATCTTGATATTTAGTTTAGTCTCTGAAGGAATACTATTGTTGAGAGGGTGAATTTCAGGAATTGAAATAAGAGATTAGTGTTCAAAATTAAAGCGCATGGGATTGGGACAAATGTATTGAGATGGAAAGAAAACTGGTTGGTAGTCTGGAAACAAAGAGTAGGAATTAACAGGTCATTTTTCAAATGGCAGGCCATAACCAGGGGTTGGTACTAAAACTCCAGCTATTCACATTATATATTAATGATTTAGATGAGGGAACTAAATGTAATATCTCCAAACTTGCAGATGACACAAAGTTGGGTGGGGGGGCTAATCTGTGAGGAGGATACAGAGCGGCTTCAGTGTGATTTGGACAAGTGGGCAAATGCATGGCAGATGCAGTATAATGAGAATAATTGTGAGGTTGGGGGAAGGCTAATTGCAACAATATTAGGCAGGAACTGAAGAATATAGATTGGGGGGGGCAGCTGTTTGAGGATAAATCAACATCTGACATGTGGGAGTCTTTCAAATTGCAGTTGATAAGAATTCAGGCATGTTCCTGGGAGGATGAAGGATAAGTATGGCAAGTTTCGGGAACCTTGGATAATGAGGGATATTGTGAGCCTAGTCAAAGAGAAAAAGGAAGCATTCGTAAGGGATAGAAGGCTGGGAACAGGCAATGCCTCTAAGGAATGTAAGGAAAGTAGGAAGGAACTTAAGTAAGGAGTCAAGCGGCTAAAAGGGTTCATGAAAAGTCATTGGAAAACAGGATTAAGGAGAATCCCAAAGCTTTTTATACATATGTAAAGAACAAGAAGGTAGCCAGGGAAAAGATCGGTCCACTCAACAACAGAGGAGGGAATCCATGTGTGGAGAAGAGGAAATGGGCGCGGTATTAAATGAATACTTTGCATCAGTATTCACCAAAGAGAAGGACTTGGTGGATGATGAGTCCAGGGAAGGATGTGTAGATAGTCTGGGTCATGTCAATGTCAAAAAAGGAGGAGGTGTTTGGTGTCTTGAAAAACACTAAGGTAGATAAGTCTCCAGGGCCTGATGGGATCTACCCCAGAATACTGAGGGAGAAAATTGCTGGGGCCTTGAGAGAAATCTATGTATCCCCATTGGCTATAGTTGAGGTCCCAGAGGACTGGATCAGAGCCAATGTTGTTCCTTTGTTTAAGAGGGGTAGCAAGAATAATCCAGGACATTACATGCCGGAGAGCCTTACTACAGTGGTAGGAAAATTATTGGAGAGGATTCTTCAGGACAGAATTTACTCCCATTTGGAAACAAATGGACTTATTGGCTAAAGGCAGCATGGTTTTGTGAAGGGGAGGTCATGTCTCACTAACTTGATTGGGTTTTTCCAGGAACTGAGGAAAATAATTGATGAAGCTAGGCCAGTGGAAGTTGGCTACATGGACTACAGTAAAGCCTTTGACAAGGTCCCTCATGGCAGACTGATAGAGAAGGTGAAGTCACATGGGATCAGAGTTGAGCTGGCAAGATGGATACAGAACTGGCTCGGTCACAGGAGACGAGGGTAGCAGTGGAAGAGTGCTTTTCTGAATGGAGGGCTGTGACTAATGGTGTTCCACAGGGATCAGTGCTGGGACCTTTGCTGTTTGTAGTATGTATAAATGATTTGGAGGAAAATATAACTAGTCTGATTAGTACATTAGCGGACAACACAAAAATTGGTGTAGTTGCGGATAGTAATGAGGATTGGGTAGCAAAGTAGCACTGGGGTTAGCACCGTTGCTTCACAGTGCCAAGGTCCCAGGTTCGATTTCCGGCTTGTGTCACTGTCTGTGCAGGGTCTGCACATTCTCTGCGTGGGTTTCCCCCGGGTGCTCCGGTTTCCTCCCACAAGTCCTGAAAGACGTGCTTGTTAGGTCATTTGAACATTCTGAATTCTCCCTCCGTGTACCCGAACAGGTGCCGGAGTGTGGCGACTAGGGAATTTTCACAGTAACTTCATTGCAGTGTTAATGTAAGCCTACTTGTGACACTAATAAAAAGATAATTGTCAGAGGATACAACAGGACACAGATCGGTTGGAGATTTGGGCAGATAAATGGCAGATGGAATTTAATCCGGACAAATGTGAGGTCATGCATTTTGGAAGGTTGAGTACAGGTGGAATCAGAACGTTCAGGAGTATTGACAGGCAGAGGGGTCTGACAGTATAGTCCACAGAGCTCTACAGGGTTTGGGAGAGAACACAGAGAACTTTAACTGGCCCGTGATCGGGGCCCAACGATCCGCGGGCGGGCCTGTGCCGTGGGGGCACTCTTTTCCTTCCGCCTTCGCCACAGTCTCCACCATGGCGGAGGCGGAAGAGACTCCCTCCACTGCGCATGTGCGGGAATGCCTTCAGTGGTCGCTAACGCTCCCGCGAATGCACCGCCCGGAGATGTCATTTCCGCACCAGCTGGCGGGGCACCAAAGGCCTTTTCCGCCAGCTGGCGGGGCGGAAATTAATCCGGCGCCGGCCTAGCCCCTTAAGGTTGGGGCTCGGCCCCAAAGATGCGGAGCATTCCGCACCTTTGGGGCGGCGCGATGCCCGACTGATTTGCGCCGTTTTGGGCGCCAGTCGGCGGACATCGCGCCGATACCGGAGAATTTCGCCCCAGATTAGGAAGTTAGAGGTCAGTAAAGAGGCAGCAACTAAAGCCAGTAAGGTACTAGATAATAAACTCAATGTGACTAAGGAGAAGAGTAGACAGGGAAGAGATGATGAACGCAAAGGGACAGGTGATCTGAGGTGCGTTTGTTTTAATGCGAGAAGTGTAGCAGGCAAGGCAGATGAACTTAGGGCTTGAATTAGTACCTGGGAATATGGTGTTATTGGTATTACTGAGACTTGGTTGAGGGAAGGGCAAGACTGGCAACTACATATCCCAGGGTATAGATGCTTCAGGAGGGATAGAGAGGGAGGTAAAAGGGGTGGAGGAGTTGGATTACTGGTCAGAGATGATATCACAGCTGTGATTAAGGAGGGCACGATGGAGGATTCGAGCACTGAGGCAATATGGGTAGAGCTAAGAAATAGGAAGGGTGCAGTAACATTGTTGGGACTTTATTACAGGCCTCCCAAAAGCGACCGTGAAGTAGAGGTACAAATATGTAGACAGATTATAAAAAAATGTAGGAGCAATAGGGTGGTCGTGATGGGAGATTTTAACTTCCCCAACATTGAATGGGACTTATGTAGTGTTGGAGGCGTAGATGGAGCAGAATTTGTAAGGAGCATCCAGGAGAGTTTTTTAGAGCAGTATGTAAATATTCCACTCGGGAAGGGGCCATATTGGACCTGGTATTGGGGAATGATCCCGGCCAGGTGGTTGAAGTTTCAGTCGGTGATTACTTTGGGAATAGCGATCACAATTTTGTAAGTTTTAGAATACTCATGGACAAAGACGAGAGTGGTCCTAAAGGAAGAGTGCTAAATTGGGGAAAGGCCAAGTATAACAAAATTCGGCAGGAGCTAGGTAATGTGGATTGGGAGCAGCTGTTTCAGGGTAAATCCACATTTGAAATGTGGGAGTCTTTTAAGGAAAGGTTGATTAGAGTGCAGGACAGACATGTCCCTGTGAAAATGAGGGATAGAAATGGCAAGATTAGGGAACCATAGATGACGGGTGGAATTGTGAGACTAGCTAAGATGAAAAAGGAAGCATACATAAGATCTAGGCGACTTAAAACTGATGAAGCTTTGGAGGAATATCGGGAAAGTAGGACAAATCTCAAATGCGCAATAAAGAGGGCTTAAAGGGGGTCATGAAATATCTTTGGCTAACAGGGTTAAGGAAAATCCCAAAGCTTTTTATTCATATATATGGAGCAAGAGGGTAACTAGAGAAAGGATTGGCCCACTCAAAGACAAAAGAGGGAATTTATGCGTGGAGTCAGAGGAAATGGGTGAGATTCTTAATGAGTACTTTGCATCGGTATCCACCAAGGAGAGGAACATGACGGATGTTGAGACTAGGGATGGATGTTTAAATACTCTAGGTCAAGTCGGCATAAGGAAGGGGGAAGTTTTGGGTATTTTAAAAGGCATTAAGGTGGACAAGTCCCCAGGTCCGGATGGGATCTATCCCAGGTTACTGAGGGAAGTGAGGGACGAAATAGCTGGGGCCTTAACAGATATCTTTGCAGCATCCTTGAGCACGGGTGAGGTCCCGGAGGTCTGGAGAATTGCTCATGTTGCCCCTTTGTTTAAGAAGGGTAGCAGGGATAATCCAGGGAATTATAGACTTGTGAGCTTGATGTCAGTGGTAGGCAAACTGTTGGAGAAGATACTGAGGGATAGGATCTATTCACATTTGGAAGAAAATAGACTTATCAGTGATAGGCAGCATGGTTTTGTGCAGGAAAGGTCATGTCTTACAAACCTAATAGAATTCTTTGAGGAAGTAACAATGTTAATTGATGAGGGAAGGGCTGTAGATGTCATATATATGGACTTCAGTAAGACGTTTGATAAAGTTTCCCATGGCAGCTTGATGGAAAAAGTGAAGTCGTATGGGGTTCAGGGTGTACTAACGAGTTGGATAAAGAACTGGCTGGGCAACAGGAGACAGAGAGTAGTGGTGGAAGGGAGTGACTCAAAATGGAGAAAGGTGACTAGTGGTGTTCCACAGGGATCCGTGCTCGGACCACTGTTGTTTGTGATATACATAAATGATCTGGACGAAGGTATAGGTGGTCTGATTAGCAAGTTTGCAGATGATACTAAGATTGGTGGAGTTGCAGATAGCGAGGAGGACTGTCAGAGAATACAGCAAAATATAGATAGATTGGAGAGTTGGGCAGAGAACTGGAGTTCAATCCAGGCAAATGCGAGGTGATGCATTTTGGAAGATCTAATTCAAGAGCGGACTATACGATCAATGGAAGAGTCCTGGGGAAAATTGATGTACAGAGAGACCTGGGAGTTCAGGTCCATTGTACCCTGAAGGTGGCAATGCAGGTCGATAGAGTGGTCAAGAAGGCATACAGCATGCTTGCCTTCATCGGACAGGGTATTGAGTACAAGAGTCGGCAGGTCATGTTACAGTTGTATAGGACTTTGGTTAGGCCACATTTGGAATACTGCATGCAGTTCTGGTCGTTACATTACCAGAAGAATGTGGATGCTTTAAGAGAGGGTGCAGAGGAGGTTCACCAGGATGTTGCCTGGTATGGAGGGTGCTAGCTATGAAGAAACCTTGAGTAGATTAGGATTGTTTTCATTGGAAAGACGGAGGTTGAGGGGGGACCTGATTGAGGTCTACAAACCTCTGAGAGGCATGGACAGGGTGGATAGCAACAAGCTCTTTCCAAGAGTGGTCAATTACAAGGGGCCACGATTTCAAGGTGAGAGGTGGAAAGTTTAAGGGAGATGTGCGTGGAAAGTTTTTTACGCAGAGGGTGGTGGGTGCCTGGAACGCTTTGCCAGCGGAGGTGGTAGAGGCGGGCATGATGGCATCATTCAAGATGCATCTAGACAGATATATGAACGGGCGGGCAACATAGGGAAGTAGATCCTTGGAAAATAAGCGACAGGTTTAGATAAAGGATCTGGATTGGTGCAGGTTGGGAGGGCCGAAGGGCCTGTTCCTGTGCTGTAACTTTCTTTGTTCTTTGACTTTGTATAGCATAAAATAAATAGTATAATAATAATCTTTGTTGTCACAAGTAGGCTTACATTAACACTGCAATGAAGTTACTGTGAAAAGCCCCTTGTCGCCACACTCCGGCGCCTGTTCGGGTACACGGAGGGAGAATTCAGAATGTCCAATTCACCTAATCGCACGTCTTTCGGGACTTGTGGGAGAAAACCGGAGCACCCGGAAGAAACCCACGCAGACACGGGGAGAACGTGCAGAGTCCACACAGACAGTGACCCAAGCAGGGAATCGACTTGAGGGGGAGATGCAGTATAATGGGTTAATGTTGAATATGTAAATATATGGTCCAGATCATCAGAGAAGTAAGATCACATGACAACAGTGCATGGAGAGAGAGAGAGAACAGAACTTTCTGGCCAACCACGGTGATGAGATTGTCAAGTCTCGTTGATGGCTCACCCCTGCCACATGTTTCCCAGGGGCAAGGGGCGCATTCAACGGGAAACCCTGTTGACAACAGCGAGACCAGAAGATCCCAAATGGGGGACTGTCTTCGCTCGGGAACCATGCAGTAGTACTGGAAATCCCACAGAGTTCTGCATACAGCCTCGTGCGTACTTCGTATAATATTCGATAAAAGGTTAGAGTTTGGGTTAGAGTTTACCAATAGCCTTGCCTTCAGCAGTATCTGTAAGACCGGATCATGAACAGCCCTCATTAAGATCCACAATGGTGATGACAGAGTTGCCGCAGTATTGATATGGCTGATCCAGTTAAGTCTCTGGTCTATGGTAACCCCCAGGATATTGATGGCAGGGGATCCTGCAATGGTAACACCATTGAATGTCAAGGGGAAATGGTTGGATTCTCTCTTGTTGGGGATGGTCATTTTCTGGCACTTGTGTGGCATGAATGTTACACATGTCTTGCAATATGCGGACACAGAATGCTGCAGGTTATGTTGAAATTACCTGGTGAGGTGTCAACCATGTAATGAAAAAATTAAAATTGCTTATTGTCACAAGTAGGCTTCAATGAAGTTACTGTGAAAAGCCCCTAGTCGCCACATTCCGGCGCCTGTTCGGGGAGGCTGGTACGGGAATTGAACCGTGCTGCTGGCCTGCCTTGGTCTGCTTTCAAAGCCAGCGATTTAGCCCAGTGATAAACAGCCCCTATGCGTACAGGAGTCGCATGTGGATCGAGAAGAGATGGCAGGGATATTAACGATTCCATTGGCTTTTTACAGAGTTTATAGTACCAGCCCAGTTTTGTTGAATTCCACTTCCCAATCGTCTTGGTGGCATTTTAATTCACGGTTTTTGGATTGCTATTCAAGTACTGTGACTTGCAATCTCACGATAGATCTTTTTCCAATCTGTCAAGTGACGAGAGCTTTATTCCGACAGTGCCTTGTGTTTAAAGTATACATTTGGTAGTAACTGCTACTTAGCACACTTTGCAGTGAAGTTTGTAGCAATATCGAAATGAAATTCATTTATTTTCAAGCCACAAACCAAGAAATTGTTTTCCTCAACAATTAATGTGTTCCTGCCAAAATTGCTTCCTTAAATGTGCAATTGGTGCTTTATTGATGCATTTTAAATAGTTGAATTACATCCTCGATTGGATGTATTTTCAGATTGATCATTTATATTCACTCATTATTTTATGATTGGAAAATTAATACTCTCATGACACTTAAAGTAATGACACTGACACCCATTTCTTTGATTGGCAATATTGGTGGATTTGCAGAGGGAGAAGGCTGGGGGTATTGACCCCTAATACTATATGGGACTCACTGGGGTGACTATCAGCTTCTGTTCGCTGTCAGAAAGAACGGTGACGTGGGTGGGGAATCTGGAGAGCGTGACGTAACACGATTCCCTGCAAAGCGAGATCGATTTTCTATGCCCCTCGCTGGTGATGTCACGAGGTTAATGCCCACAAAGAGAGAGAAGCTCATTTTACCAGATTTCAATAAATATCCCTGCCACATGATTCCCCTCCCCCCCCACTCACAGAATATTCGAACCTTGCCGATGTGACGATGCATCAGCGAGGTTTACATCAGGATTTGAAAGATGAGTTTCAGTTGAGTAGATCCCTCCGGGAGCACAAAGGTAAGTATAGCCCAAGGGTGGGGGGGTTTGGGCGGGGAGGGGTGGTGAGGGATTGGCACTATGGCACTGGCAATTCTCCCTGCTTCTATTTCTATGTAACCTCCCACCACGGAGGTATTGGGGGCTCCTCTGCCCCCCATGACACAGCCAACCTATGCCAAGGGGCAGTGCCAGGGAGCTGTGCCGGGCAGGCCCTTGTGCGAGCCCACACGGGTGGGGGTGAACTTGCAGGCACACAGGGAGTGGGCACTGGGGAGGGCAATGCCAGCGGGAGAGGGGGTGGAAAGCCCCTGGTGATTGCCTGGGTGGTGGGCGGAGGAATCCCCAATACCTCCATGGTGGGAGGTTACATAGAAACAGAGAAAACAGAAGCAGGAAAAGACCATTCGGCCCTTCGAGCCTGCTCCGCCATTCATTATGATGGCAAGTTCCACTTCAGTGCCCTTTAAAGATGATGCCCCAATCTCTGTGGAGTTAAATGAGTATGAGGAGCCGGCCCAGCCCAACCCCTCCAAAGTGATGGTGTAAACCCCACCCACTCTTTTTTTTACTTAGAGAGGCTCAAGATCTGCAGAGAAAACTGCTCTGTGCAGCTGGAGAGCTACACGCCGGTTCTCAATCTGAGCCTGACACTTCGAAAAAACATGATACGATTCCGCCCCTAGTATCCCATTCAAACTAGCCTCGTATCAGTGATGAGTGCTGGCTGTTTGTACTGAATCTTTCACAGCAATGGGAATTAATTAACAATCGCTTGGGCAAGTGTGGGTCAATTAAGGGAAACCAATAAAACAAAGGAAAACGGTGTTTAACTAACTTGATTTAGCTTTTTAATGTTGTGAGGGATGGTTCTCTCGGGGCTATAATGCAGGACGAGAGTGGAAGAGGGGAACCAGTTGATGTGTTGTGTTTGGACTTCCAGAAGGCGTTTACCAAGGTATTCACAAAGTGTTAAGTCATAAAATAAGAGCCCATGGTGTAGCGGGTAGTATATTGGCATGGATAGAGAATTGGCTAATGAGGCATGAATCAGCAAGTGGTTCTTTTTCAGGTTGGTGATCTGTAACCAGTGGGGTTCCACAGGGATCAGTGCTGGGACCACAACTGTTTATAATTTATATTATTGACTTGGAGGAAGGAAGCGAATGTATTGTAGCCAAATGACACAAAAATAGGTGGAAAGGCAAGTTGCAAGAGGGATACAAACAGTTTGCAAAGAGATATTGGGCGGGATTCTTTGAAGCTGCAACACAAAAGGACTTGGGGATACTTGAGCACGAAACACAGAAAGCTAGCACACAGGTACAGCGGGTTATCAGGAAGGCTAATGGAATGTTGGCCCTTATTTCAAGGGGGTTGGAGTATAAGAGTCGGGAAGTCTTACTGAAATTGTATAAGGTACTGGTGAGACCATGGGCGCGATTCAGCAATTGTGTTGCGCAGATCCGGGTGCGCAGGGTGAATCCCGATAGAGGGCGCAGATCACGAGTCGCCTGACTCGCTCCGCCCTGTGTGATCCAGATCTGGATCTCGCCCTCGCTGGATGTGACTGGCATGACGGCACCTTGGGGGTCTCACAGGCCATTAGCGACCCCCAGGTGATCATGGGGGGGTAGTATGCTGGCACTCCCCCAGCACCTGGGCACCTTTGCACCACCAGCCTGTCACCCTGGAACTGCCAACGTGACACTTTGGCGGGGCCAGCCTGGCACTGCCAGGGTGCCTGGGTGGTACTACTAGGGTACAAGGGTGCCAGGCTGGCAATATCAGAGTGCCCAGGTGCCAAGTTGATATTGCCAGGGGCCAAGCCCGGGGCCTTACCCATTGGAGGGGCGGTTCCAACAGGCTAAAGCAGGTTGGCAGGGGGGGGCGGGGGGGGGGGAGTGTTGAAGGCGGGTGTAATGACATCTAGTATATCATATTTGTATATATAGTATATCATCTTTGTATGCATGAATGGTCATGTAGAATTGTGTGTCATTACAGCATCCAGCCACTGGATGGAGTAAGAGCACATCTCGCGTGCCACACGGTGGTCTGTGTGTTCTTGGAGTGATGTTGTGGAGATGCCGGCGTTGGACTGGGGCGAGCACAGTAAGAAGTCTTGCAACACCAAGTTAAAATCCAATAGGCTTGTTTCAAATCACTAGCTTTCGGAGCACTGCTCCTTCAGTTTCACCTGAGGAAGGAGCAGTGCTCCGAAAGCTAGTGATTTGAAACAAACCTGTTGGACTTTATCCTGGTGTTGGAAGACTTCTTACTGTTCTTGGAGTGAGTTAGTGGAGAACTTAGAGACAGTCATGTTTTTCAGTAGTTCTGTGTATTGTAGTTATTTGATCTAATACTTAGCTTTTTCGGCATTGTTAAGAATTCACAGTTTATAGCGTAGTGTAACTAAATTGACTTTGATTTAGTACAAAGTCTGCATGTTCTTTGTAGCAACACTACAACCTTCATAATATTCATTTGAACAAACAAAGAACATCACAGCGGGTAGTGAATAAAGCGGGGAAGGGGGGGGGTTGCAAAGATAGGGCCTGCCATTCAAAATGGCGCCTGATTGCTCGGCAGGGAGAACCTCCCTGAGGCGCCCAAAAAATGGCAAAGTGCCGGTGAATAGTGAGCTGAATTTCGGCACTGCAGCCGCTGAGACACACCCTGCCAAACGCACCCCAAAATGAACTTTAACCTTTGTCCAGCAAATTGTGTCCCACATCTGGAGCGCAGTTAGCTGTTTTTCCCCCTTATTTCAGGAACAATAGCATTTCATTGGAGGAGGTTCAGAGAAGGTTCACGAGGATGATCCCCGGTATGGAGGGACTGTCTTATGAGCGAAGGTTAAACAGCTTGGGACTCTATTCATTGGAATTTAGAAGAATGAGAGGTGATCTCATTGAAACATATTCTTGAGGGACTCATTGTTTTCTTCTCTTTGAAGTTTTAGTGTGAGTCCTCCTAAAGTCTGTATAAAAGACAGACAGAAAGTGCACATTAGTAAGCATTGCGCAGGTCAAGGACACACAGCCTGAGTGAGAGAGATACAGACCGAGTGGGAATTTGGTAATTTGGTGCAGTGAGGTAACCAGGAAAGGTAAGTGGTTCATCTAATTTTGCTGTTTTTCAGTTAAAAGTGCAGTGTAGATTAGTGTCTGATTGGCTGAAGCTGCCCCCACCCTAATTGCTGAGAGGCAGTTATCTGGCAGTCACCTGAGGCCTGTTAAGGGGGCACAAAGGTGCACATTGTATTCTTCTCTTTGAAGTTTTAATGTGAGTCATCCTAAAGTCTGTATAAAAGACAGACAGAAAGCGCACATTAGTAAGCATTGCGCAGGTCAAGGACACACAGCCTGAGTGAGAGAGATACAGACCGAGTGAGAATTTGGTAATTTGGTGCAGTGAGGTAATTCGGTGAAGAGTGGGAGAAGGTGCTTTTTCCCTACTGTTTTGTTCTCTCTCTTTCTTCGGGCCTAATTTCGGGAGCCGTTCGGAGGAGGAGGAGCAGTCTCTGTGAGTATAAAAACCTAAAGGAAACTTCCTGTTTTCCAGTTTGTTTCCCAAAAGTGACGTCAGAGGGAAGCTGTGATCTGAGTGGTTGATAGCAAATCTGCCCCAAATTAAAAAAAAAACACAGCTAAACTCATAAACTTAAATTAAACTAATTAATTAATTAGTGATGGCTGGTCAGGTGATGTGCTTGAGCTGCTTATGTGGGAGCTGGCAGATTCCATTGCGAGCTGCAGCGACCACATCTGCAGTAAGTGTTGGCTGCTCGAAGAGCTCCGGCTCAGAGTTGATGAGCTGGAGTCTGAGCTTCAAACACTGAGGCACATCCGGGAGGGGGAGACTTACCTGGACACTGTGTTTCAGGAGGCAGTCACACCTGTCAGAGTAAGTAGTTTAAATCCTGCCAGTGGCCAGGGACAGCAGGGTGTGACTGCAAGTCAGGCAGGTAAAGGGAACCAGCAGTCAGGAACTCAGGAGCCTCAGCCCTTGACTCTGTCCAACAGGTATGAGGCACTTGCTCCCTGTGTGGCTGGCGAACAGGGCTGCAGGAAGGATGAGTCAGCTGACCAAGGCACCATGGTTCAGCAGGCCATTCAAGGGGAGGGAGTAAATAGGCAAGTTGTAGTTGTAGGGGATTCTATTATCAGGGGGATAGATAGTATCCTTTGTGAGCAGGATAAAGAGTCCCGCATGGTATGTTGCCTGCCCGGTGCTAGGGTGCTGGACATCTCTGACCGGCTTGAAAGGATACTGGAGCGGGAGGGGGAGGATCCAGTTGTTGTGGTCCATGTCGGTACCAACAGCATAGGCAAGTCTAGGAAAGAGGACCTGTTTAGAGATTATAAAGAGCTAGGATTCAAATTAAAAAACAGGTCCTCAAGGGTCATAATCTCCGGATTACTGCCCGAGCCACGTGCAAATTGGCATAGGGAGGCAAGAATAAGGGAAGTTAACAGGTGGCTGAAAGAGTGGTGTGGGAATGAGGGGTTCCTTTTCATGGGACACTGGCATCAGTTTTGGGACAGGGGGGACCTATACCGTTGGGATGGTCTCCACCTGAACCGAGCTGGGACCAGTGTTCTGGTGAAAAGAATAAATAGGGTGGTCAATAGGACTTTAAACTAGAGATTGGGGGGGAAGGGAAAGTCAGGGAACCAAGAGGTGAAGTAACCAGTGGGAAGCGTAGCTGCTTAGGAATACAAAAAAGCACAAAAAGACAAAACTCAGGAGAGGTTACGATAGTCCCCATCCCACAAAATATGACACAGTGTGTGGAAAGGCTCAGGAAACCAAGGTCCACCACACTAAGAAAACAAAAAGGGACGGTCAATAGAGAATTAAAGGTGCTATATTTAAATGCACGCAGTGTACGGAACAAGGTAGATGAGCTTGTGGCCCAGATTGTGACTGGCAGGTATGATGTGGTAGGCATCACAGAGACATGGTTGCAGGGGGTTCAGGACTGGCATTTAAACATCCAGTGATTCACAACCTATCGAAAAGACAGGGAGGTGGGCAGAGGGGGTGGGGTTGCCTTGTTAATTAGGAATGAAATTAAATCAATAGCACTAAATGACATGGGGTCAGATGATGTGGAGTCTGTGTGGGTAGAGTTGAGGAACCACAAAGGCAAAAAAAACATAATGGGAGTTATGTACAGGCCTCCTAACAGTGGTCAGGACCGGGGGCACAAAATGCACCACGAAATAGAAAGTGCATGTCAGAAGGGCAAGGTCACAGTGATCATGGGGGACTTCAATATGCAGGTGGACTGGGTAAATAATGCTGCCAGTGGACCCAAGGAAAGGGAATTCATTGAATGTTTACAGGAGGGCTTTTTGGAACAGCTTGTGATGGAGCCCATGAGGGAACAGGCCATTTTGGACTTAGTGTTATGTAATGAGCCAGACGTGATTAAAGTTCTTAAAGTAAGGGAGCACTTAGGAGGCAGTGATCATAATATGGTAGAATTCAATCTCCAATTTGAAAGAAAGAAGGTAGAATCAGATGTAAAGGTGTTACAGTTAAATAAAGATAACTACAGGGGCATGAGGGAGTAACTGACGAAAATCGACTGGGAGCAGAGCCTAGTGGGAAAGACAGTAGAACAGCAATGGCAGGAGTTTCTGGGAGTAATTGAGGACACAGTGCAGAGGTTCATCCCAAAGAAAAGAAAGGTTATCAGAGGGGGGATTAGGCAACCATGGCTGACAAAGGAAGTTAGGGAATGCATCAAAGCAAAAGAGAAAGCCTATAATGTGGCAAAGAGTAGTGGGAAGTCAGAAGATTGGGAAGGCTACAAAAACAAACAGAGGATAACAAAGAGAGAAATAAGGAAAGAGAGGATCAAATATGAAGGTAGGCTAGCCAGTAACATTAGGAATGATAGTAAAAGTTTCTTTAAATACATTAAAAACAAACGGGAGGCAAAAGTTGACATTGGGCCGCTCCAGAATGACGCTGGTAATTTTGTGATGGGAGACAAGGAAATAGCTGAGGAACTAAATAAGTACTTTGCGTCAGTCTTCACAGTAGAAGACATGAGTAATATCCCACCAATTCCGGAGAGTCAGGGGGCAGAGTTGAATATGGTAGCCATCACAAAGGAGAAAGTGCTAGAGAAACTAAGAGGTCTAAAAATTGATAAATCTCCGGGCCCAGATGGACTACATCCTAGAGTTCTAAAGGAGATAGCTGAAGAAATAGTGGAGGCGTTAGTTATGATCTTTCAAAAGTCACTGGAGTCCGGGAAAGTCCCAGAGGATTGGAAAATCGCTGTTGTAACCCCCCTGTTCAAGAAGGGAACAAGGAAAAAGATGGAAAATTATAGGCCAATTAGCCTAACCTCAGTTGTTGGCAAGATTCTAGAATCCATTGTTAAGGATGAGATTTCTAAATCCTTGGAAGTGCAGGGTCAGATTAGGACAAGTCAGCATGGATTTAGTAAGGGGAGGTCGTGCCTGACAAACCTGTTAGAGTTCTTTGAAGAGATAACATATAGGTTAGACCAAGGAGAGCCAATGGAAAAAAGAATAGAGGCATGGACTATTTTCTAAACGGTGACAAAATTCATAATGCTGAAGTGCAAAGGGACTTGGGAGTCCTAGTCCAGGATTCTCTAAAGGTAAACTTACAGGTTGAGTCCGTAATTAAGAAAGCAAATGCAATGTTGTCATTCATCACAAGAGGCTTAGAATATAAAAGCAGGGATGTACTTCTGAAGCTTTATAAAGCATTAGTTAGGCCCCATTTAGAATACTGTGAGCAATTTTGGGCCCCACACCTCAGGAAGGACATACTGGCACTGGAGCGGGTCCAGCGGAGATTCACACGGATGATCCCAGGAATGGTAGGCCTAACATACGATGAACGTCTGAGGATCCTGGGATTATATTCATTGGAGTTTAGGAGGTTGAGGGGAGATCTAATAGAAACTTACAAGATAATGAATGGCTTAGATAGGGTGGACGTAGGGAAGTTGTTTCCATTAGCAGGGTAGACTAGGACCCGGGGCACAGCCTTAGAATAAAAGGGAGTCACTTTAGAACAGAGATGAGGCGAAATTTCTTCAGCCAGAGAGTGGTGGGTCTGTGGAATTCATTGCCACAAAGGGCGGTGGAGGCCGGGACGTTGAGTGTCTTGAAGACAGAAGTTGATAAATTCTTGATTTCTCGAGGAATTAAGGGCTATGGAGAGAGAGCGGGTAAATGGAGTTGAAATCAGCCATGATTGAATGGCGGAGTGGACTCGATGGGCCGAATGGCCTTACTTCCGCTCCTATGTCTTATGGTCTTATGGTCTTATGGACTTGACATGGTGAAAGCTGAGGGGATGTTTCCCTCATGGGAAAGTCTCAGACCAGAGGGCACAGTCTCAGAATAAAGGGGAGCCAATTTAAGACTGAAATGAGGAGGACTTTCTACTCTCAGAGGGTTGTGAGTCTTTGGAACTCCTTGCCACAGAGAGCTGTGGGGTCAGAGTCCCTGTGTATATTTGCGCCTGAGATAGATTCTTGATCAGTGAGGGAATCAAGGGTTACGGGTTAACGGCAGGAAAGCGGATGTGAGGAATGTCATCAGCCACGATCCTATTGAATGGTGGAGCAGGCTCGATGGGCCGAATGGCCTACTCCTGTTCCCATTTCTTGTGGTCTCATGGAGCAACCAAAACGTTGAACAAATAATCTATGCATTCAGATCCTACAGCGTCCATTTCAGGGTATGAATCTGGATTTACTCAATGACAAGATAATCAGGCTGCCAATTCGTCTTGCCCACTTTGCACTCACCCCCCGCAATGTCTTCATATAAATAACCAAGCAACACTTCTTGAAAAAAAAAGCTTAATTAGCTATAAACAAACCTTTGACATCCATATTCATTTACGCAAGTTGTATCCTTCTGCACATGAGCTGCTCTGGGTGTTAGCTTATATCGGATTAGTGGTGAATAAATTGTTTTAGACAAGAGTACTTCTGGATATGTACCCAACTCCCACTCAGCTGGGGATTCGCCTGGCTGTTTATTTTGAAGAATTCACGGAGAAATCAAATAGCTCTGTAGGTGGTATGTCCTGAATATATAATTCATCACAGTCAGGAGCTGCGAATCTCACTATAAAGTGATTAAATATTAAACGCGTAGCTTTCCTTTTTTTTCTCTCTCGAGGTGGCCGCATGACAAAGAGGAACAACAAGAAAAAATGATCTATGCACACAGCAAACTGAAAGATTAAACCACCTGACACTTCTTCGCAATTTGAAATACCAGGCTCTAATTGTTTTCATTGCCAGATTCCTCCCCTAATGTTTTGACGAAAACCAAGCAAACTCGATATGTTTGCGGGAAAGTGAATAACAATTCAGTGAAAATATTTGCAAAAGGAAGAGATAATGGATCTCAGTCGTGCGACGCTGAGTCTCATTAAAAACAGCTAGTGCTGTGTAGATTGGGCACCTTGAAAGACACAAGCGCCACTTGACCATCTGTTAAAGGTGGACTGCAAAAGTCTGAGGATCTCATTGAAGATTGGTTGAATGCAGGAAGGCACATCAAAATGGTCAAATCAAAGAGTAAAATTCTGAAAATTCTGTGGAGAGACAGAATTAATACACGTGATTGGTGCGGGCTTGGAGGGCCGAAGGGCCTGTTCCCGTTCCTGTAGTGTTCTTTATTCTTTGTTCAATACGTCGAACTTTAGTTCATCAGAATTATATAGGTTTAGGGCTGGATTCTCCGCAGTCCCGCTCCGAAATCGCGTTCAAATCCAATTTCACGCTGAAAACGGCGCTGGCGGCGGTCCGGCGATTCTCCGGGACACGAGAATCTGCGTGATCGTGGAGTGCTCCGCGCGGTTGGGGGCCCATTGACCGAGGCCAGCCCAGCGATCCTCCGCTCCCGGCCGGTCGAGTTCTCGACGGCGTGGAACTAACCTGTTATTGCCGATCAGGATGCTCGCGTGATGGCTGCAGACTCAGTCCGCGGCCATCCTGGTGGGGGGAGGGGGGATTGGACACCGGGCCCGGGGGGAGGTGGGGGGGGGGCTTATAGACGGCCGGGGGACAGATCTGCGTTGTCAGATGCTCAGGTGCGCGGCCGATCCACGGGTTCTAGTTTTTATGTGTGGCTCGCGGTCTGAGTCCGCCATGACGGCCGGCGTGACTGCTGGAGGCCCCCACCATGCGCATGGGCAGACTCAAAACCGGAAGTGCGGGGGCCTGTATCAGCAGCTAAAGCCCCATGAATTACTCTGGGTCCCTGCAAGCCCCTGCAGGGCATTGAACCAGCTCATCTTTATTGCAGGAATCTCCAGAGTAAAACGGCAGTGTTTTTACCCCGGCGTGGGGACATAATCCCATTTTGGGAGAATCCAGCCATTAAATTATCATAGTGTTTTGGGGTAGACTTAGCTTGTTTTTCCTTGTGGGCAGAAGATTAACGGGGCGACATAGTGGTTAGCACTGCTGCCTCACAGCACAAGGAACCCGGTTTCAATTCCAGCCTTGGGGCAGCACGGCAGCACGGTAGCATAGTGGTTAGCACAATTGCTTCACAGCTCCAGGGTCCCAGGTTCGATTCCCGGCTGAGTCACTGTCTGTGTGGAGTCTGCACATTCTCCCAGTGTGTGCGAGGGTTTCCTCCGGGTGCTCCGGTTTCCTCCCACAGTCCAAAGATGTGCAGGTTAGGTGGATTGGCTATGCTAAATTGTCCTTAGAGTCCAAAAAATGTTAAGTGGGGGTTATTGGGTTACGGGGATAGGGTAGACACATGGGCTTCAGTAGGGTGCTCTTTGTAAGGGCCGATGCAGACTCGATGGGCCGAATGGCCTCCTTCTGCACTGTAAATTCTATGACCCTATGACTGCCTGTGTGGAGTTTGCATTTTCTCCCCGTGTCTGCGTGGGTTTCCTCCGGGTGCTCCGGTTTCCTCCCACAGTCCAAAGATGTGCAGGTTAGGTGGATTGGCCATGATAAATTGCCCCTTATTGTGTCCAAAGATATGCAGTTTCGGTGGGATTATGGGAATAGAGCGTGGGAATAGGGCTAGTTAGGGTGCTCTTCAAGAGGGTGGGTGCAGACTCAATGGGTGGTTAGCACTGCAGCTAACATTGCGAGACACCAAGGTGAGGTTGGCAACCTACACTGACGAACTGCTGAGTATTGGGAACACCTTGACTCCAGTGACACACGGACAACAATCAACCGGGCTTCCCTTGGTCATGGTACAGGGACCATGACCCTATCTGCTGGAGCGTGACTGGTTATGAGTGTTGCTAACTTGCTTTTGTCTCTTAATTTGGCTCTGTTTAATTACGTTTGCTCAAGAGTCGCCAGGTATCTTTCGATACCGCCACAGGGTTCAAAACCGAAAACTGATCAAAGACTCGATACACCAGTTAGTAAGTTCAAAAGCAATGCTCATTTATTTACACACAGTCAAATAGACTCATGCGTAAAACTCTACAACCTAAACTATCACTATTACTAAAAGCCTATACTTCGCTTCGGGTGCCCACTCAGTCAGAGGAACAATGGCCGTTACTCGGTTCTGAGGCTGATGGGTTGAGTTGTTTACTAGGAGCGTCTATCTCGTAGCGTGCGTTGACTTGGAACTTACTTGGTCTGGTGTAGCTTTGGCGGGTCTCTGCTCGCTGAGAGCCAAGGCCAAGAGAGCGATTCTCTCTTGCGGGAATCCTTTTTATAACCAAAAGGGCTTTGCGCGCTTTTGGGCGGGCCTTGAACTTGGCCCCAATTAATTGGGCCGTTTCCCAATCGTTCTTATCGATTTTCCTCCAATAGAGGGGTGGGTTCCCTGATTGCTGGGTGGGTCCTAGGCTGCCGTTGGTTTGCTAGTTTTAGTCTCCTCTGGCGCCGGGGTGTCCGTTTTAGCATTGATTACTTAACTGTTGCCTTTTGTTCCCGGGGATGGCTCATTAATATGTAGATGGTTCTGCAGTACCGGTCTTGTCTGAGAACTACAGCTCTAATCAACAGACAGACCTTGCACCTGCTTGCTTTTTCGGTATTGTCCAATTTTCCCTGCATTCTTTGCAAGTGTCCATTTTGTAATCGGGACGTGGCCATCCCAGATGGCGACATGAGTCCTCCAATTTGAATGGCAACAAATTTTTCAGATGAACACCAGAAACCTATTTGACGTCTAGGCAAATACCCTGATGTATTCCAGGATGGTGTGGGCAGGATAAAGGGAGCCAAGGCTCGTATTTACATGGACCCAGAGGCTCAAACCAGATATTATGGGGCAATGCCTATTCCCTACACCCCACTCACCAAAGTTGATGCAGAGCTGCAGCGCCTAAAGGTTCTGGGAATCATACGCCCAGCACAGTTTGCGGAGTGGGCAGCATCCATTGTTCCGGTGATGAAGCCGGTCAAGTCTGTCCAACTGTGTGGAGATTACAAACTCACGGTGAACAGGACTTTGCGCCTGTACCGTTATCCAATGCCAAGGATGGAGGATTTATATGAGAAGCTAGCTGGAGGGTGTTCCATTGCAAAGCTCGACATAAGACCGTAAGACCATAAGACATAAGAGCAGAATTAGGCTACTCGGCCCATCAAGTCTGCTCCGCTATTCAATCATGGCTGATATTTTTCTCATCCCCATTCTCGTGTCTTCTCCCCATAACCCCTGATCCCCTTATCAACTAAGAATCTATCTATCTCTGTCTTAAAGTGAATTGGCTTCCACAGCCTTCTGCGGCAAAGAGTTCCACAGATTCATCACCCTCTGGCTGAAGAAATTCCTCCTCATCTCTGTGTTAAAGGCTCATCCCTTTAACCTGAGGCTGTGTCCTCTGCTTCTAGTTTTTCCTTCAAGCGGAAACATCCTCTCCACGTCCACTCTAACCTGGCCTCGCAGTATCCTGTAAGTTTCAATGAGATCCCCCCTCATCCTTCTAAACTTCAACGAGTGCAGACCCAGTGTCCTCAACTGTTTCTCATACGACAAGCTCTTCATTACAGGGATCATTCTTGTGAACCTCCTCTGGACCCTTTCCAAGGCCAGCACATCCTTCCTTAGATACGGGGCCCAAAACGGCTTACAATGTTCCAAATTGGGGTATGACCAGAGCCTTATATAGCCTCAGAAGTACATCCCTGGTCTTGTATACTAGCCCTCTCAACATGAATGCTAACATTGCATTTGCCTTCCTAACTGCTGACTGGACGTGCACGTTAACCTTAAGAGAATCGTGAACAAGGACTCCCAAGTCCCTTTGTGCTTCTGATTTCCTAAGCACCTCCCCATTTAGAAAATAGTCTATGCCTCCATTTCTCCTTCCAAAGTGCATAGCATCACACTTTTCCACATTTTATTCCATCTGCCACTTCTTTGCCCACTCTCTTAGCCTGTCCAAGTCCTTGTGCAGCCCACCTGCTTCCTCAATACCACCTGCCCCTCTGCAGATCTTTGTATCATCTGCAAACTTAGGAACAGTGCCTTCAGTTCCTTCCTCCAGATAATTAATGTATATCGTGAAAAGTTGTGGTCCCAGCACAGACCCCTGAGGCACACCACTAGTCACCGGCTGCCATCCTGAAAAAGACCCCTTAGCCCACTCTCTGCCTTCTGCCAATCAGCCAATCCTCTATCCATGCCATGATCTTACCCTTAACACCATGGGCTCTGAATTTATTCAACAGTCTCCTATGCGGCACACTGTCAAAGGCCTTCTGGAAATCTAAATAAATCACGTCCAGTAGTTCTCCTTTGTCTAACTTCCTTGTTACCTCCTCAAAGAACTCTAACAGATTTGTCAGACGTGACCTCCCTTTGACAAAGCTGTGCTGACTCAATCCTATTTTATCATGCACTTCCAATTGCTCCACGATTTCATCTTTAATAATAGACTCCATAATCTTACCAATGACTGAAGTCAGGCTAACCGGCCTATAGTTTTTCGTCTTCTGCCTCCCTCTCATCTTAAACAGCAGTGTTACATTCGCCATTTTCCAGTCCTCTGGGACCCTTCCTGCCTCCAGTGATTCCTGAAAGATCATCACCAATGCCTCCACAATCTCCTCAGCTATCTCTTTTAGAACCCTGGGGTCTAGTCCATCCGGTCCAGGTGACTTATCCACCTTCAGACCTTTCAGTTTCCCCAAAACATTCCCCTTAGTGATGGTCACTGCACTCACCTCTGCCCCCCTGGTTCTCCTGGAGCTCTGGCATCCCACTGGTGTCTTCCTCCGTGAAGACTGATGCAAAGTAACTATTCAGTTCGTCTGCCATTTCTTTGTTTCCTATTTTTGCTTCTCCAGCCACATTTTCCAGTGGTCCAATGTCTATTTTTACCTCTCTCTTACCTTTTATATATTAAAACAAAATCGTCCTATCTTCCTTTATATTACTAGCTAGCTTGCATTCTTATTTCATCTTCTCCGCCTTATTGCTTTTTTTAGTTGTCCTTTGCTCAGTTTTAAAGGCTTCCCAATCCTCTGGCTTCCCATTAATCCTCACCACTTTGTATGCTTTTCCTTTTGCTTTTATGCTGCCCTTGAGCCATCCCTGCACGAAGCGGTCAACAATGGAGACAGAAGCTCCTATATTTGAGGGCAGCACGGTAGCATTGTGGATAGCACAAATGCTTCACAGCTCCAGGGTCCCAGGTTCGATTCCGGCTTGGGTCACTGTCTGTGCGGAGTCTGCACATCCTCCCCGTGTGTGCGTGGGTTTCCTCCGGGTGCTCCGGTTTCCTCCCACAGTCCAAAGATGTGCGGGTTAGGTGGATTGGCCATGTTAAATTGCCCATAGTGTCCAAAATTGCCCTTAGTGTTGGGTGGGGTTACTGGGTTATGGGGATAGGGTGGAGGTGTGGACCTTGGGTGGGGTGCTCTTTCCAAGAGCTGGTGCAGACTCGATGGGCCGAATGGCCTCCTTCTGCACTGTAAATTCTATGATCTCCATCGCCAGAGGATGCCCGTCACTTGCAATGCGACCCGGATCGGTGCCACCTTCAGGGCGTGATTCAGTTTAACTGCATCATACAGTCGCCTTCTGAAGGGGCCAAGTGCTAGGCCCAGGCTCGTGGTGGCCTTGGTGGCAGCCCTCGGAGGCATTCTCTCCACCGGTTCTGGTGGCTCTGACCACCACCTGCTCTCTGTCCACACATCTGGCATTGTAGTCAGCCCTTCCCTTTGTCCTGCAGGTCTCCAGTGGCCCCGGAGTACTGGGCCCAAATGCAGAATTGTGCCTCTTGGGAGGTGGTCTAGCCAGACCAGCACTGCTCCATTGTGGGAGTCCGACATGGAAGGTGGGTCAAACCATAGTCCATGGACCCACTGAAGTTCCTGTACCCCTTTCTCTGCACTTTTGCAGGATACAGCCAACTCAATGGCCCATTTCAAACCTTTCTGCTAAAATTTAGAGTACCCAATTATTTTTGTTCCAATTAAGGGCCAATTTAGCATGGCCAATCCACCTACCCTGCACATCTTTGTGTTGTGGGGGTGAGACCAACGGAGGCAGGGGGAGAATGTGCAAACTCCACACGGACAATGACCCGAGACCGAACCCGGGACTTCAATGCTGTAGGCAGTAGTGCTAACCACAGCGCCACCATGCCACCCTAGCCTGGCTCCGCCAATAGCTTCCTTTGCTTGGCTGTGTTATTCATTCCACAAACAAGTCTATGTCTCAACATCTCCGGGAGGGACATTCTGAACTCCAGGCGCTCTGACAGCTGCCTAAGGCAGGTCAAAAAGTCAGTTACGGACTCACCCGGAGACCACATAGCCGTGTTGAACCTATAACGTTGCATTATAACGGAAGGATCACTTTTTGATGGTCTTCCCAAGATATCATTGACCTGAAAAAAGTATTGTATACATTCTGCGTATTGGCTCCAATCTTCTAGGCTTGTGTCGATTTGATTTGGTTTGATTTGATTTATTGTCAAATGTACTGAAGTACAGTGAAAAGTATTTTTCTGTGGCCGAGGGAACGTACACAGTATGTACATAGTAGACACAAGAATAATCAACAGAGAACATTGACAAATGGTACATCGACAAAACAGTGATTGGTTACAGTGCGGAACAAGGGGCCAAACACAGCAAATACATGAGTAAGATCAGCATAGGGCGCCGTGAATAGTGTTCTTACAGGGAACAGATCACTCCGAGGGGGAGTCGTTGAGGAGTCTTGTAGCTGTGGGGAAGAAGCCTTTCCTATGTCTGGATGTGCGAGTCTTCAGACTTCTGTACCTTCTGCCTAATGGAAGGGTCTGGAAGAAGGCAATGCCTGGGTGGGAGGGGTCTCTGATAATGCTGTCTGCCTTCCTGAGGCAGCGGGAGGTGTATATATAATCAATGTGGGGGTGGCAAGTTTGTGTGATGCGTTGGGCTGAGTTCACCACACTCTGCAGTTTCTTACGATCTTGGGCCGAGCAGTTGCCATACCAGACTGTGATGCAGCCGGATAGGATGCTCTCTATCGCACATCTGTAGAAGTTTGTGAGAGTCGATGCAGACATGCCAAATTTCTTTAGCTTCCGCAGGAAGTGGAGACGTTGTTGGGCTTTCTTGACTGTTGCATCAACGTGAGTGGACCAGGACAGACTGTTGGTGATGGTGACCCCCAGGAACTTAAAGCTATCGACCATCTCCACTTCGGAGCTATTGATGCAGACGGGAGCGTGTGTCGTGCTGCGCTTCCTGAAGTCGATGATCAGTTCCTTGGTCTTTCCAACATTTAGAGAGAGGTTGTTTTCAGTGCACCATGCAACCAAGTGATCTATCTCCCTCCTATAGTCTGATTCGTCGTTGTTTGAGATACGACCCACCACAGTCGTATCATCCACAAACTTATAGATTGAGTTGGTGTTAAATCTTGCCACACAGTCATGTGTGTATAGGGTAGGACTGAGCACACATCCTTGCGGGGCTCCGGTGTTGAGGACTATTGTGGAGGAGGTGCTGTTGCCTATCCTGACAGATTGCAGTCTGTTGGTGAGGAAGTCGAAGATCCAGCTGCACAGAGAGGGGTCAAGTCCAAGATTGCGGAATTTGGTTATTAGTCTTGTTGGGATAATGGCGTTGAAGGTGGAGCTGTATTCTATGAACAGCAGTCTTACATAGGTGTCCTTGTTGTCGAGGTGTTCGCGTGTTGATTGCAGAGCCAGTGAGATAGCGTCTGCTGTGGACCGGTTGCAGTGATAGGCAAACTGCAGTGGATCGAGACCGTCTGGGAGGCTGGCAGTGACCCGTCTCATGACCAGCAGCTTGAAGCATTTCAGGATAACAGACGTTAGGGCCATTGGTTGTTAGGTCTCAACCTTACATTTTCAAACTTTACGTCCTCATGTTCCTGCATGATTGTCATCTGGGTTGGCTGGGTGTTTTAAAAAGTGAGTCCGGAGACTTTGTTCTCCTCATCGCCAGTTTAACGACCAAGGAAGTCAGTGAAGGGACAAAAAGATTTATTTTACTTTTGACAATAATCTGCCCACGACAGTAACTATCCACAATCACGTCCCAGTTGGGTCAACCGTCATGCCGGTCCCTGCTCAGGTCGACTTTTATGCTCGGTTCTAACGAGCCCCAGCTGGGTGGGACTCCGCCCCCTACCTGGGAACTTCGTTATCCAAGAGCTCCACGTGGAGATCGATAATGGTTTCCCCAAGGGCTTTGTGGGGATTATGACCGTCAAGAAACATAATACATTATACTAAGTTGCTGTGGAGTTTTTCCTATTTGCCTTCAGGGTGCAGGAGGGTCCTTAAGGCCATTGTGCCAACTAAAACTTCTCGCTGATAATCAAACTAAACAATTTGCATTTTAAATGTAAAAAGTAATGAACCACTGTACATTTAAAAATAAACACAAAGGGTGCGATTTTCCCAAAAGGGAACAAAGTCCCCTAGCCAGTGCGTTTAGCCGCTTGCTTCCCAGCACTCGCAGTGCCGAGAAACACGTGACTATTCAACACGACCCGCGTTGAATATGGAGCCTGAACGGGGAATCCACGGCCGGTGCCGCACTTATCCCCATTTTGTGCAGTAGCAAATTAGGATGCCATCTTAAATGGCCGCCCGATATCCGAGGCTCCCAAAACAATACCCAACCTCCGCCCAGTCCAAATGCAATCTGCGAGGGTCCCCGGCCCCCCTCCTTCCTCACCCTGCATCCCCCCAACACCCACACTGGGCAACCCTGGTCCAATCGCACGCACACAAAAAAGGCCAGCCTGGCATCTTGGCAGTGCCTATGTCAGCACTACCTGCACACCTTGGCAGTGCTAGTCTGACATCCAGGTGGTACTGCCAAAGTACCCAGGTGTCACCAGCAGTGCCAGTGCACCACTCTGCCCAAAGGCAAGCAGCTGAGGGCCTCCAATTCCCTTGGGAACCCCCACAAATGCCGTTTAGTCTGGTTCACATTTGTGGGGACCAGTACTAAATGGCGCTCGCCTAAGGTCTCTGAGGCGAAGGGGATGAATCCCAAAGCCTCAGGTACCCGGGAATCTGCACATTAGAGTGAGGCATACTGCCTCGCTGTAATATGTCAATTTGCCAAAAAGTGATCCCGCCCATTGTGAATCGCACAAGGCTTTGCGGGCTGGATAGATCCCGGGATCGGGGTCTCCTGGCTTTCAATGACCACGCTGTGCCGTGGCGAGCTGCTTTTCCAGTGCAGCATAGCTGTTGGATTGCGCCCAATGTCTAGCTGAATGTCCATGGGAATTCCCCAATAAAATAAATACTGTGATACAATGAATGCTAAATATCCTGAATCCGCTTCCTGCTAGGAAAGGGCCCAAATCACAAAACAAGCCTAAATTTGGTAATAATTGGCCCCGCTGAATAACAACATTTTGTAGTCTCTCACCTTTTGAAAAAGTATTCCCCTTTCTATTTTCCCTTCCAAAGGGGTCAACTTCACATTTCTCCATGTTTCATTTCATTTGCCACATTCTTGCCCACTCACCTGACCTCTCTATCTCTCTTACCTATCCACCTCACTGCTAACTTTCCCACCTAACTTTGTATTGTCAACAAACTGGGATACAGTGGACTGGGGCTTGGCTCACAAGCTGAGAGTGTCACCACCGAGGTCACGCTGACCCAATAATCTTTTTCATGGCGGACTGACTGCAATTCCAAAAGGTCATAGGATTAAACTGAAGGCGCTGCCTCTGAGACAGGAGTGTGGTGTTCTTTGTGTTGCTAAGTTCAGGATGGTTGGCGTAGTATAACTTCATTGCAGTGTTAATGTAAGCCTACTGGTGACAATAAATATTATTATTATTATTAGTGTTCACAAAGACCACAAAAATAGCTTTAACTTGAATAAAGTTATACATTTATTAACACTACTAATTTGGATTCTACACATACTCCTAAATAATACACAGTTGATAATTAACATATATTCGACACTCATCTACAACTAATCTCTGCACTATGATAAACTATGATCTGCTCTCACTCACACTATCTTTCCTTCAGTCTGTACTCTACGCCTTCACTTCTCTCCCCCCAAGGTTTAGCAACAATACTTATAACTCTAGCTCCCTCTAGTGGCTGATCTAGATGTTTCATTAACCCTTGCAGTTCTTACATTTATGAAAATACCCCAAGGGGGTCTGATGCACTAATGGGACAAAGTGGAGAAAACATTTTGCTGTCTATAAGTGACCTGCGAGTACTTAATACTGGCACAATGTAAGCATATTCTGAATCTATATTCCCAACAGTGCATCCGACCCGGCTATCAGAGTTTATGGTGTACGCAATTCCCCGCCTGCACCTCCAGCCTCTGGACGGGTGAGACCCCTGAAGATGACTCCTTACCTGTGCCTAAGATTCCCAATATTAACATTCCTTTGAGCTTTGACAAAGAGTCATCCAGACTCGAAACGTCAGCTCCTTCCTCTCTCCACAGATGCTGCCAGGTCTGCTGAGATTGTCCAGCATTTTCTGTTTTTGTTTCCGATTCCAGCATCCGCAGTCATTTGCTTTTATTAACATTCCTCACTTTGATGGGAATGAATATCATAGGGAAGGAACAGAAATTTGACTAAAACGCTAACTTTGCAATAGGTTTTTATGTAGCCGGTTATTTCACTCACAACGTGATCTGCTTGTTTTAGCTTTTCCTGCAATCACCATTGAGTCTTTCCAGATGTACTGATGCGGAAGGTCCTTTTAAAATCTTTCCCAGCATTTGTTGGATTTTCTAACCCTTTCATCTGGCAGATACACAAATCAAACAGCCTCTTGTTTTCCTTCTGTGATGTAATTTTAATTTGTATGATGATAGGCACCTAATTATGGACTGATCCAATCTGCCAGTGAGAGCACACAGTAGGTGTCTAGGACTGTGTTAATATACAGCACATTGTGTAGGAGGAGTGGGAGCTGTGGCATGCAACGTCTGTTATTTTAACTATTAACCCTTTGTGGATTTGTTTTCCTTTTCTCGACCCTTTGAAACAAAAGCAACTGGACCTTTCAGTGAGTCCTCCAATAGCCTGGATGGTTTTCCAGGATAAAGCAGCCCGACAGCGCCAGGGTCCCAGGTTCGATTCCCGACTTGGGTCACTGTCTGTGCGGAGTCTGCACGTTCTCCCCGTGTCTGCGTGGGTTTCCTCCAGGTGCTCCGGTTTCCTCCCACAAGTCCCGAAAGACGTGCTGTGAGGTGAATTGGACATTCTGAATTCTCCCCCCGTGTACCTGAACAGGCGGCGGAATGTGGCGACTAGGGGACTTTCACAGTAACTTCTTTGCAGTGTTAATGTAAGCCTATTTGTGCCAATAAAGGTTATTGTTATCTTAAGCAGCCCCATTGTAGCGCACAAAGACTCCGTGAGACTAATAGAGTGAAGTCGATGAGGCTTTATTAAGTGTGTCTGTTCCCCAGCAGCCCGATAGTAAACTGGCCTGCGGGGGAAGGCACCGACTTCTTATACTTCACCTTCAGGGCGGAGCTTGAGGTCAACGGCCAACCAGGACCCGGGATCTGTCAGCCAATGACATTAGGGCTTCCAGTCCCACATGACCCCCAATACATACTACCACATTCACCCCTTGTCAAAAATGAACCCGGCGGGGTGATGCTTCGTATGGTGGTAAGGGTTTACAGGGCTGGTCCTGGGAGGATAGAACAGTTACATGGTAGTACAGTATTGGACAGTATCGTCCTGTTACAACTATTTACAGAGGGTATAGGAAAAACAAAATGTTCATTGGACAGTCCATCTTTGTTTTACATCGACGCCACGAGTCGGCCGGGCGGTCTGGTCGTCCGTGTCGATCGCCTCGGCCCCGGCGGTGGTGGTGGTGCTTGTACCAGTGTTGTCGCCTCCGGGAGCCGCACGGTTTCAGCTGTCGGTGCAAAGGGGAGGGGGACTGATCCTCCTGGGAAGGGGACGGTCGCGGGGTGCGGCGGTGGCAGGAAGGGGGGCGGTTGGGTTGATGGTGTCGGGGGGGGGGTGCGTGGTGCCGGCGGGCGCCAGATCCCGCAGGGAGACCGTGTCCTGTCGGCCGTCGGGGTACTCCACGTAGGCGTACTGGGGGTTTGCGTGGAGGAGGTGAACCCTTTCGACCAACGGGTCCGCCTTCTGTGCCCGCACGTGCTTTCGGAGCAGGATGGGTCCTGGGGCCGCCAGCCAGGTTGGCAGCGACGTTCCAGAGGAGGACCTCCTAGGGAAGACAAGGAGACGCTCGTGAGGCGTTTGATTAGTGCTTGTACATAATAACAACCGGATGGAATGGAGAGCGTCCGGGAGGACCTCCTGCCACCGTGAAACTGGGAGATCCCTGGACCGTAGGGCCAGTAGGACGGTCTTCCAGACCGTGCCGTTCTCCCTTTCTACTTGCCCGTTCCCCCGGGGGTTGTAGCTGGTCGTCCTGCTTGAGGCTATGCCCTTGCTGAGCAGGAACTGGCGCAGCTCGTCACTCATGAAAGAGGACCCCCTGTCGCTGTGGACATATGCGGGGTAACCGAACAGCGTGAAGATGCTGTTCAGGGCTTTAATGACTGTGGCCGCGGTCATGTCGGAGCAGGGAATGGCAAAAGGGAAGCGGGAGTATTCGTCCACTACATTAAGGAAATATGCGTTGCGGTCGGTGGAGGGGAGGGGCCCTTTGAAATCGAGACTGAGGCGTTCAAAGGGGCGGGAAGCCTTAATCAGGTGCGCTCCATCTGGCCTGAAAAAATGCGGTTTGCATTCTGCGCAGATGTGGCAGTCCCTTGTGACTGTACGGACCTCCTCTAAAGAGTATGGGAGATTGCGGGACTTGATGAAGTGGTAAAACCGAGTGACCCCCGGGTGGCAGAGGTCCTCGTGGAGGGTTTGGAGGCGGTCAATTTGTGCGTTGGCACATGTGCCGCGGGATAGGGCATCGGACGGCTCGTTCAGCTTTCCGGGCCGGTACAAGATCTCATAGTTGAAGGTGGAGAGCTCGATCCTCCACCTTAAGATCTTGTCATTTTTAATCTTGCCCCGCTGTGCATTATCGAACATGAAGGCTACCGACCGTTGGTCAGTGAGGAGAGTGAATCTCCTGCCGGCCAGGTAATGCCTCCAATGTCGCACAGCTTCCACTATGGCTTGGGCTTCCTTTTCCACTGAGGAGTGGCGGATTTCTGAGGCATGGAGGGTTCGGGAGAAGAAGGCCACGGGTCTGCCCGCTTGGTTAAGGGTAGCCGCTAGAGCTACGTCGGAGGCGTCGCTCTCGACCTGGAAGGGGAGGGACTCGTCGATGGCGCGCATCGTGGCCTTTGCGATGTCCGCTTTGATGCGGCTGAAGGCCTGGCAAGCCTCTGTCGACAGAGGGAAGGTCGTGGTCTGTATTAGGGGGCGGGCCTTGTCTGCGTACTGGGGGACCCACTGGGCGTAGTACGAAAAGAACCCCAGGCAGCGTTTCAGGGCTTTTGGGCAGTGCGGGAGGGGAAATTCCATGAGTGCGCGCATACGTTCGGGGTCGGGGCCTATTATCCCATTGCGCACTATGTAGCCCAGAATGGCTAGCCGATCGGTGCTAAAAATGCACTTGTCCTCGTTGTACGTGAGGTTCAAGGTTTTGGCAGTCTGGAGGAATTTTTGGAGGTTGGCGTCGTGGTCCTGCTGATCGTGGCCGCAGATGGTTACATTGTCGAGGTACGGGAACGTGGTCCGTAACCCATGTTGATCAACCATTCGGTCCATCTCCCGTTGGAAGACCGAGACCCCGTTTGTGACGCCAAAAGGGACCCGTAGGAAATGGTATAATCGCCCGTCTGCCTTGAAGGCTGTGTACTTGCGGTCACTTGGGCGGATGGGGAGCTGATGGTAGGCGGACCTGAGGTCCACGGTGGAGAAGACTTTATACTGGACAATCCGATTGACCATGTCGGATATGCGGGGGAGAGGGTACGCGTCTAGTTGTGTATACCTGTTGATGGTCTGGATATAGTCAATGACCATCCTTTGTTTCTCCCCTGTCTTCACTACTACCACCTGCGCTCTCCAGGGACTATTGCTGGCCTGGATTATGCCCTCCTTTAGTAGCCGCTGGACTTCGGACCGAATGAAGGTCCGGTCCTGGGCGCTGTACCGTCTGCTCCTAGTGGCGACGGGTTTGCAATCCGGGGTGAGGTTCGCAAACAAGGACGGGGGTTGCACCTTGAGGGTGGCGAGGCCGCAGATAGTGAGTGGGGGTATGGGGCCGCCGAATTTAAACGTAAGGCTCTGTAGGTTACATTGGAAATCTAAGCCCAGCAAGGTGGGGGCACAGAGTTGGGGAAGGACGTTAAGTTTGTAGTTTTTGAATTCCCTCCCCTGTACCGTTAGGGTAACTATGCAGAATCCCTGGATCTGTACGGAGTGGGATCCTGCAGCTAGGCAAATCTTTTGTGCGCTGGGGTAGGTAGTTAAGGAACAGCGTCTTACCGTGTCGGGATGTATAAAACTTTCCGTGCTCCCGGAGTCGACTAGGCATGGCGTCTCGTGGCTGTTAATTAGGACCGTTGTCGGCGTCGTCTGGAGACTCCGGGGCCGAGCCTGATCGAGCGTAACCGAAGCGAGCCGTGGTTGTAGTAGTGGGGTGGGGTCCGTTGTTGCCGTCCAAGATGGCGTCGGGGATGGACAAAATGGCCACCCCCATACATCGCACGTGGCTGAGGGGTCACAAGATGGCGTCGGGGGTGGACAAAATGGCCGCCCCCATGTGTCGTACAGGTCGGGGGCGGTCCAAGATGGCGGCGCCCCTCCTCCCCTCGTGGTGGTCGGGGCCCAAAATGGCGGCGTCTGCGGGTCGCACAACGGCGCCCCTCCTCCCCTCGTGGTGGTCGGGACCCAAAATGGCGGCGTCTGCGGGTCGCACATGGTGTGCTGGGGGGTCTGGGGAGCGCTAGGACCGCGCGGAGTTCCTTCACTGCGAGCGCCAGGGCCGCGGGCGCTAGGACTGCGCGGAGCTCCCTCGCCGGGGACAGCGGTGGTCGGGGCCCAAGTCGGCGGCGCCGGCGGGTCAGGCGTGGGGTCGCGAGCGCAAGGAGCGCGAGGACCTCCCTCACCGGGGACAGCGGTGGTCGGGGTCCAGGTAGGTGGCACCGGCGGGTCAGGCGTGGGGCGCGGGACGGGGGTGAGGGTGGCGTTCGGGACGCGAAAAACCCCTTCCTCTCCGTGGAGAGTGTTGGTCGGCACCCAAATCGGGAGCGCCGGCGGTGGGTCGTACATGGACTGCGGGGAGGGGGGTTGGGGAGCGTAGGCGGCGTGCAGGGCTCCCAGTTCTCCCGGGGCCGCGGTGGTCGGGACCCAGAGCGGCTGCGCCTGCGGGTCGCACATGGCGTGCTGGGGGGGTTGGGAGGCATAGACTGCTTGTAGGGCTCCCTGTGGCCCCGGGACGGCGGCGACCTCGCGGGATCGGCACACCACCGCATAGTGGCCCTTTTTCCCGCAGCTTTTGCAGATGGCTGCGCGGGCCGGACAGCGTTGTCGGGGGTGCTTCGCCTGGCCGCAGAAATAACAGCGGGCGCCCCCGGTGCGACTCGGCGTTTGGACTGCGCAAGCCTGTGGGGTGTCCGGGGGGTGGGGTAGGGGGTTTGCCGCGACGGGTACGTACGGGGCCCAATGGCCTGCTGCGCGGTCGGGGCCGTAGGCGCGGGTATTACGCGCGGCGACGTCTAGGGAGGCTGCTAGGGCCCGTGCCTCTGAGAGTCCTAGCGACTCTTTTTCTAGAAGTCTTTGGCGGATTTGGGAGGATTGCATACCTGCCACAAAAGCGTCGTGCATTAACATGTCCGTATGTTCGTTTGCATTCACCGACGGGCAGCTGCAGGCTCGTCCCAAAATCAGCAGCACGGCGTAGAACTCGTCCATCGATTCTCCGGGAGCTTGCCGTCTTGTCGCGAGCTGGTAGCGAGCGTAGATTTGGTTAACTGGGCGAACGTAGAGATTTCTCAGTGCTGTGAACGCCGTCTGGAAATCGTCGGTGTCTTCAATGAGGGTGAAAATCTCCGTGCTCACCCTCGAGTGCAGGACCTGCAGTTTTTGTTCGTCTGAGACTCGGCCTGTGGTCGATCTGATGTAGGCCTCGAAGCAAGTCTGCCAGTGTTTGAAGGCTGCTGCCGCATTCACTGCGTGGGGGCTGATCCTCAGGCATTCTGGAATGATCCTGAGCTCCATAGTCCTTTTTAGGCACGCTTAATAAATTGTAGCGCACAAAGACGCCGTGAGACGAATAGAGTGAAGTCGATGAGGCTTTATTAAGCGTGTCTGTTCCCCAGCAGCCCGATAGTAAACTGGCCCCCCCCAGGACATCGGAGCCCACCCGCGCCGCCTTGTCCCGCTGGTAAGAGAGGTGGTTTGATTGTCGCCGGAGAATCGCCGGGGGGGGGGCGCCCCGCAAGGCTACGTACTTAGCCCCCTACTCTACTCCCTGTACACACACGACTGCGTGGCAAAACTTGGTTCCCACCCCCGCCGAATATCCGGTGCCGAAGAATTCGGCAACCGGCAGGGGCGGGATTCACGCCAGCCCCCGGCGATTCTCCGACCCAGTGGGGGGTCGGAGAATCCCGCCCCTGGACTCCTTATCCAAGGTAGGTTGTACTTGTATTGGAAATGGCACAGTGAAGGTTCACTGGAATTATTCCTGAGGTGAGAGAGGTTGAGTAGAGTGGACATATACTTGCTGGAGTTCAGAAGAATGAGAGGTGATCTCATTGAAATTTCTAGAATTCTGAGATGGCTTGACAGGTTAACTGCTGAGAGGCTGCTTGAGAATCTAGAGCTATGAGACATGCTCTCTTAATGGCGTGATCTTTTAAGGCTGGGATGAGGACGAATTTCTTCACTCAAAGAGTTGTGAATCATTAGAATTCTCCACTTCAGAGGGTTGAGCATGCTCAATCATTTAGTATATTTCAATGGGCGGCATGGTGGCGCAGTGGTTAGCACTGCTACCTCACGGCGCTGACGACCCAGGTTCGATCCCGGCCCCAGGTCACTGTCTGTGTGGAGTTTACACATTCTCCCCGTGTCTGCATGGGTTTCACCCCCACAACCCAAAGATGTGAGACTAGGTGGATTGGCCACGTTAAATTGCCCCTTAATTGGAAAAAAATAATTGGTACTCTAAATTTATTTTTAAAAAATCATTTAGTATATTTAAAACTGATATTGATTCCCCCTAGAAGACAACAATCTATCAAAGGCTACAAACATAGAATTATGAATAGGAGTTGGCCATTTGGCACCTCGAGCCTCCTTCCCCATTTGCTAAGTTTTTTTAATTTATTCATTTAAGGGACGTGTGCATTGCTGGCTGGGCCAGCATTTATTGCCCAACAATGAACAACAACACCTCCTCCACAATAGTCCTCAACACCGGCGCCCCGCAAGGCTACGTACTTAGCCCCCTACTCTACTCCCTGTACACACACGACTGCGTGGCAAAACTTGGTTCCAACTCCATCTACAAGTTTGCTGACGATACGACCATAGTGGGCCGGATCTCGAATAACGATGAGTCCGAATACAGGAGGGAGATAGAGAACCTAGTGGAGTGGTGTAGCGACAACAATCTCTCCCTCAATGCAGCAAAACTAAAGAGCTGGTCATTGACTTCAGGAAGCAAAGTACTGTACACACCCCTGTCAGCATCAACGGGGCTGAGGTGGAGATGGTTAGCAGTTTCAAATTCCTAGGGGTGCACATCTCCAAAAATCTGTCCTGGTCCACCCACGTCGACGCTACCACCAAGAAAGCACAACAGCGCCTATACTTCCTCAGGAAACTAAGGAAATTCGGCATGTCCACATTGACTCTTACCAACTTTTACAGATGCACCATAGAAAGCATCCTATCAGGCTGCATCACAGCCTGGTATGGTAACTGCTCGGCCCAGGACCGCAAGAAACTTCAGAGAGTCGTGAACACCGCCCAGTCCATCACACGAACCTGCCTCCCATCCATTGACTCCATCTACACCTCCCGCTGCCTGGGGAAAGCGGGCAGCATAATCAAAGATCCCTCCCACCTGGCTTACTCACTCTTCCAACTTCTTCCATCGTGCAGGAGGTACAGAAGTCTGAGAACACGCACGAACAGACTCAAAAACAGCTTCTTCCCCACTGTCACCAGACTCCTAAATGACCCTCTTATGGACTGATTTCATTAACACTACACCCTGTATGCTTCATCCGATGCCAGTGCTTTTGTAGTTACATTGTATATGTTGTGTTGCCCTATTATGTATTTTCTTTTATTCCCTTTTCTTCTCATGTACTTAATGATCTGTTGAGCTGCTCGCAGAAAAATACTTTTCACTGTACCTCGGTACACGTGACAATAAACAAATCCAATCCAATCCAATCCAATCCATCCCGAATTGCCTTTGAGAAGGTGGTGGTGAGCTGTCATCTTGAACCACCTGCAGTCCATGTGGTGTAGGTGCACTCACTGTGCAGTTAGGAAGGGAGTTCCAGGATTTTGATCCAGCGATGGCAAAAGAACAGCAATATATTTCTAAGTCAGGATGGTGCGTTACTTGGAGGGGAACTTCCAAGTGATGGTATTCCCATGTGTCTGCTGCCCTTGTCCTAGATTGTAGCGGCTGTGGGGTTGGAAGGTGCTGCCGAAAGGAGCCTTGGTGAGTTCCTGCAGTGCATCTTGTTGATGGTGCCGACCGTTGCCACCGTTCGTCGGTGATGGAGAGATTGAATGCTTGTAGAAGGGGTGTCAATCAAACTGGCTGCTTTGTCCTGGATGGAGTCGAGCTTCTTAAGTGTTGTTGGAGCTGCACTCACCCAGGCAAGTGGGGAGTATTCCATTACACCCCTGACTTGTGCCTTGCAGATGGTGGACAGGCTTTGGGAAATCAGGAGGTGAGTTACGTTTCACAGGGTCCCCAGCCTCTGACCAACACAGTATTTATATGGCTAGTCCAGTTCAGTTTATGGTAACCCCCAGAATGTTGCTCATGGGGGTTCAGCGATGGTAATGCCATTGAATGTCAAGGGGTGTTGGTTAGATTCCCTCTTGATGGAGACTGTTTGACACTTGTGTGGGATGAATGTTACTTGCTACTTGTCAGCCCAAGCCTGGATATTGCCCAGATATTGCTACATTTGGACCTGGACTGCTTCATGGCTGGCCTGATTGTGACCTTAATTCTACTTTCCTGGTTTACCCCCTACACCCTTAAACTCCCTTGTCAATCAAGATTCTATCTAACACAACCTTAACAATATTCGATGACACTGCCACCCCAGGGCAAGGAATTCCACAGACTGTTATGGGGTTTGGGTGGGAAAGTGAAGTTGAGGTCAAAGATTAACCATGACCTTTTTGATTGGACAATGATGCCCAAGGGATCACCTGGCCTATTCCTGCTCCTAGTTCTTATGTTCTTAAATTAATCTTGGGTTTAAAAGTCTTGTTCACTGAAGGAAGATGGTAAGATTGAGGAGACAAGCAACCTCAATCATGAGCACTTTGAAGAACGTGAAAGATGTTTCTTCAACATTTCTGATTGCAGGTCATACTTCAAAATCATTCACTGCCTGAAGGCAAAAGCAAAGCCATGTAACAAAGATATTTTCATTTGTTTGATACACTCATTTCATATTCGTAAAATTGGGTTGGATTTTATACTTCCCAATGATTGGCTTGAAGCTAGGGGTTGGGGTGCAGGGGCGTTGGCTAGTAAAATCGTGAGGGTGGCCTTCGCCTCTCCTCCCTCGACTCGTCTGAAATTTTATGGGGGACAAGGCAGGCATTGGATAGCCTGCCATCCCTTGACCTATTGAGGCCTTGCTAAATGGCCATCCCGGGGCCTCATTCCCCCCTCACTGGTAATTTACCCATGACAGATTTAGCTGTGCAGGCTGGTGTAGGGAAGTAGTGGCGGGGGGGAGGACCGTAGGGAGGAACATTTCCAGCCCCCACCAAACCCCAGGAAAAATATCTTATTTTACCCACAATGCATTTACCCAACCCCTTATGAGCTATTGGTGCCTTGTATATTGTACAGTAAATAAGCCCTATGCATTATATCATTAAAATAACGCAACATGGTTGTGACTGCACTCTCCCCGCCACCCCACCAGGAGCAGGGAGCACAATGCCCCATTAAATCCAGCCCCATAATTTGGCCTAAATGCTATAATTATAACACTGGTGTAATTTGGTGCGAAAATAATTTTCTTCTCTTCACAAGGAACGAAGGCCATTTGAAGTTCAAGGACACATTCAATTCAAGCAACTGTGATCAACATACGGCACTAATCCAGAGTGCATGTATCTTCATTAATTACTCTATCACATTTTATTAAAGGCACTGGATAAAAGCACGCCATTATTTTTGCTGTCTGGTCGCTGGATTACAACTCTAATCAAATTTCAGTGACACAAAGTGAAGTCCAATAAACCCCTCGATCCCACGCCAGTACGGACTCACTCTGTGATATTCTGCCATCCAGAAAATAGTTGCATGCTGGCATCATGTTAGCCTATGATAGGTGAGTAGTCAATGTATGGTGATGCCAAACTGGTATTGGCTAATGGATTTAGCGTACAATTTTTGCAGTCCTCCAGAGGCTCCGCAGCATACATTGTCAAATAAAAGAGTTCTGCAACAAGATTCGCTGCTGACTTTGAAATTGGTTGAATCCTGCATGCACACATAATTCCAAATGCAATGTCGTATTTTCCGGGAGAAGTCTTTGCTGGTGACACAGACTCCGAAGATGATTGATGAATCCTATAAAGACCATGCAAACGATGAAGTCAGCAAAGGTCTGGATGATTATCTGGAGCTGGACCAATATGAAACGCCAGTAAAGCTGTTTCGCGTTAAAGATGGCACTCTCACTGAGGGAGCCTGTGTAGCGCTACGTCGGTGGTTTGGCGGGAATGAAGAGGTGATCACAAGAGACACCCAGCCTGTGCCGGACCTCGAGCGGTGCGAGTACTCTGAGATGGCGCATGTCGAAATGGTTTGCAGCGGCAGACACCTCAGACGAAGCTGATGTAGCTCTGAACCAACTGAAAACAGAAAATACTGTACCAATTTTGGAGAAACTTCCTCTAGAAGCATACGGGGAACTGTCAAGGCCCCATGAAGAAGCTCTCGTAGTGGACTCCTTGAGATGTGAGGGCATCCCAATGCAGAGGGAGCTCGAAGGGCAAATGACGGCATCCATATGCAGTTCCATGGCGACGGGTGATACATGCATCAGAATCAAGGACAGAGATGAACCATGGCCTACATCCGCATGCAGCGCCACAACGACAGATGATACTGAATAGGGATGCAGTTCCGCAGTTATGGGTGCCACGTACATACTATCACACGATGAGAATGAATCTCCACCTGGGCTGTCTGAAAAAGATGAAGTGTGTGTAGTGATCTCAAGTGACAAGGAGCCATCGCCTGGGGCTCAAGCACAAGATGAAGGTGCAGCGCCCAGTGTTGAGGATGCTAATCCTACCCAGGTACTAGAATGTGAGGCGATCCGGATACCGGAGGGTAATGGTCGCTGAAAGTGCCGCACAGTCCCTCGGAAACATGCCGACACGAGACGTCTCTACAGACGACCCACAATGCACCGATTCCATGGCGCAGGCCAGCGACAAGATGGGGCACACCAGAGCCAAACCAAAGGCAAAAAGCGCTCAAAAGAATGCTCGTAAAAAAGATGAACGGAGCGGGCGCAAAGTGGCACTAAGAACAAAAAAGAGGAAGAGAAGGAGAGTGGGGGATACCGGGAGGCCCACAGAGGACACAAAGAAAGGAGACATTGACAAAGGAGACATAGAATAACAATAATCTTTATTGTCACAAGTAGGCTTACATTAACACTGCAATGAAGTTACTGTGAAAATCCCCTAGTCGCCACATTCCGGCACCTATTCGGGTACTCAGAGGGAGAATTTAGAATGTTCAATTCACCGAACAGCATGGATGGGATTCTCCTACACCCCGCCGGGCCGGAGAATCGCTGGGGGGCGGCGTGAATCCCGCCCTGCTGCCCTGAATCCGGCTGCCGAATTCTCCGGCGCCGTTTTTTTGGCGGGGGCGGGAATCGCGCCGCGCCGGTCGGGGCCCGTTGGCAGCGGCCCACCCCGGCGATTCATCGCTCTGTGAGCAACCGCCCGTTTTCGGCCAGTCTCGCCGGCGTAAATTACACAAGGTTTGTACCGGCGGGACCTGGCTCTGCGGGCGGCCTGCGGAGTCCTCGGGGATCTGGCCCCAGGAGGGGGATGGTGGCCTGGCCCGTGATCGGGGCCCACCGATCTGCGGGCGGGCCTGTGCCATGGGGGCACTCTTTCCCTCCGCACCGGCCGCTGTAAAGCTACGCCATGGCCGGTGCGGAGAAGAAACCCACTGCGTAGGTGCAGGAATCACGGCAGCGGTTCTGGGAACATGCTGGCGCTCCTGCGCATGCGCCAACTTGCGCCGGCCGGTGGAGGCCCTTCGGCGCCGGTTAGCGTGGCGCCAATAACTCCAGCGCCGGCCTAGCCCCCGAAGGTGCGGAGGATTCCACACCTTCTGGGCGGCCCGACGCCAGAGTGGTTCACGCCACTCTTTGGCGCCGGTACGGCCCGCCTACCGGAGACTGGAGAAACCCGCCCCACGTCTTTCAGGACTTGTGGGAGGAAACTGGAGCACCCGGAGGAAAACCACGCAGACAGGGGGAAAACGTACATACTCCACACCGTGGCCCAAGCCGGGAATCGAACCTGGGATCCTGGTGCTGTGAAGCAACAGTGTTACCCACTGTGTTACCGTGCCGCCAACATCAACAATGTGGCTGACAGGCCAGCACAGCAGCAACAGAGAGCATTGCGAGAGCACACAGCAACACAGCAGCCAACAGCCTCGAGCAAAGAAATGGAAGAAGCTGAAGACACCAGGATGGGCTACAAGAATACTAGGTGGCAAGACGCATCATCTAAAAAGGCTCAAATATAAAAGACCGGCACGGAAACCAGTCTTCAAAAAAGGTGACAACAGCCCAGAAGACCAATAGGGTGATCCCGTGAGAGCGGCACAATGAGCTGTGCACATGGGACACTCACCCAGCAGGCATATCATGTCTATGGGTGCATTAGTTAAATTTGTTTATACATAAGCTACATATGTAAAGATATTAATCATGTTTGTATATAAAAATCAACATCTCCAAAGGAAGGTAGATGTGGTGATATGCCTGTGAATAATACTGCATACATGCTGCAATGTGACCTCCCACCAGCAGATGGCGGCAGAAGCAGTCATGTGACATCCGGCGACCGGCAGAAGGTGCAAGGCGTACACCAGGAAGGTGGCACATAAGGGTAGTTCCAGAGAAACCCAGTCTGTAAGAGATTTTGTATGTTATCCTTCCATGTGTTAACTAATAAAGCATCATTCTAAGTAAGTCATCAGCAATTCTGTATGTATCATTGGAAGGACAAGACAAAAGAACACCAACAGACATGAGCAGCATTGCAAACACTGAGTCTGCACCTGATGTGGGTTAGAATTGGTTAGAAACTGGGAGATGAAAATTGCCATTGTGAAGGAGGGAAGTTCTTTCCAGGATATAGGGATGTCAGACCCTTGCCAAATTGATGGCAAGTTTGAGCTGCTGCAGTATATAATTTCAAAAGCTTGTCAATCAGAATATTGCATCCCAACTCAACCCAATAAGAGACAGCCTTAAGAAATATATCATCACAAGTCTCATTAACAAGAAACATCGAGTTGGTTAGAGGCACTACATACCCTTTGCATTAATATCAGAGACTGATACTGATTACTTCACTACTGCCACATCCAAAATTATCTGTCATTTGGACTTAATTGCTTCCTTTATGGTGCTAGTACCATAGAGGAGCTGCAAGAGTTTAATATTAACATGCAAGTATCCAGTGAGACTTGCAAGACTCTGATTGCATAAAGGAAGCAATAAGAGGCACCAATATATTCAGAATTTTGACAGTGGGTGATGTTTAATTAACATTACCTCAACAACCAGAGTGCAGAAATGGTCCTGTTATTTCTCCATAATAATAATAATCATTATTATTGTCACAAGTAGGCTTACATTAACACTGCAATGAAGTTAATTTGAAAATCCCCTAGTCACCACACTCCGGCGCCTGTTTGGGTACACAGAGGGAGAATTCCGAATGTCCAATTCACCTAACAAGCACGACTTTCGGGATTTGTGGGAGGAAACCGGAGCACCCGGAGGATACCCAAACAGACACAGGGAGAACAGGAAGGCTCCGCACAGACAGTGACCCAAGCCGGGAATCGAACCTGGGATCCAGGTGTTGTGAAACCACAGTGCTAACCACTGTGCTACCATTCAAAATCCCTCTATGTGGTAATGTGCTGCAGTACTTGTAAGGACAAAAAGGGGTAAATTTTAACTCAACCTATCTGCTGGCAGACAAATAGGATCAAGGCTTTACCCCCATCCACCCAGTTCCACTCTCTGTCCAATTCATAGGAGAACCATATAGGGTCAGTGGTGCTCTTCAAAATGGTCCAGTAATCGACCCAGTGCCATAGTCTCCCCAACCTGAGCCTAAGTATTGAGTGAATGATCCATCTCAGCCTGCTCGTAAAGTTCCCACCATCGCAGATGCTGGTTTGCTTCACTCCATGTGAGACTAAGAAATGGCTGGAGGCACCGGATACAGCAAAGGCTAGGTTTTCTGACTACATCCGAGCTGTAGTGCTGAAGGCTAGTGCTCTAGAACTAGCCAAGTCCATAGCCAAGCTGTTCCAATACAGCTACAACATTGACGTCTGCTCAATAACGTGGAGAATAGGCCAGCTTATGGCCTGCCCACGAAAAGGAGAGCAAATCCAATCCAGTCAACCATTGCTCCATTAGTCTACTCTCAATCAGCAGCAAAGTGATGGATGGCATCATTGACAGTGCTATCAAGTGGCACTTACACAGCAATAGCCTGCTCACCAGTGTTCAGTTTTGGTTCAACCAGGACCATTCAGCTCCACACTATGGCCATGGTCCAAACATGGATAAAAGAACAGAATTCAAGTGAGGAGGTGAGAGTGACTGCCCTTGACATTAAAGGACCAGTTGACTCAGTGTGGCATAAAGGAATTCCATCAAAATTCTCCACAGGTTGGCGTCATTCCTAAAACAAAGAAAGTTTGTGTGGTTATTGGAAGTCATCATCTCAGCCCCTGGACGCCAGTACAGGAGTTCTTCAGGATGATGTCCAAGGTTCAAGCAACATCAGTTGCTTCATCGGTGATCTTCTCCCCAACATAAGGTCCGAAGTGGAGATGGTCATTGATTATACAATAGCATTTAATTCAATTTGAAACTCCTGAACTAATGAAGCTGTCTGTATCTGAATGGAGCAAGGCCTGGCTAAAGAGATTAGGTCCAGTAAGTATTTTTGAGAATTTTGTATTAATTCATGGGATGTGGGTGTCATTGGCTGGGTCACCATTTATTACCCATCTCTAATTGCCCTTCAGAAGGTGGTGGTGAGCTGCCTTCTTGAACCACAGTAGTCCCCGAGATGTAGGTCGTCCACAGTGCTGTCAGGGAAGGAGTTCCTGGATATATTTCCAAATCAGGATGGTGAGTACAGTACGTACTCACCATCCTGATTTGGAACGCCGGTATCTCCACATCAAGGATGGTGAGTGACATGGAAGGGAAATTCCAGGTGGGGGCATTCCCATGTCTCCTTGTCCTTCTAAGTGGTGGCAGTCATGGTTTGGAAGATGCATTGCACAAGTGCCAGGCAATGACCATCTACAACAAAAGAAAAGCTAACCATTTCCCCTTGACTTTCTGTGGTGAATGCCCAGACTCCTAATGCCTTTCTACCAACTGCAGGGCGTAGTTCGGGGGTGTGATGGAATCCTCTTCACTTGCCAGGATGAATTCAGCTCCACAATACTGAAGAAGTTCAACATAATTCTTATCCACCTTTCCTCATCTTTTCTCCCCTTTGCCTCCCCCTTCCCCACCCCCACATCTACATCTGTCACTGTTTATCCTCTGATGTTAGTTTCTCTGCTGTTTGGCCTTTCATACCTTTTGTTCTCCCTGGGGACTGCCATTAGCACTCTTTACCCTTCGTTTCTGTGGCTATTAGCACTCTGTTCCCTTGGTTTCTGTGGCTATGACTCATCTTTCATTCTCACTCCACGGTATAATCTTGAAGCTCCCTCCCCATCAGCATTGTTAAATGTATCTTCATCAATTTGAGTGAGTGGTTCAAGAAGTTTTGCTCACCACCATAAAACGTCAACCATAGATAAGTGCCAACATTGTCAGTGATGCTTACATAATGGGGGCGATTCTCCGATATGGAGGCCAAGTGTTCGCGCCGTCGTGAACGTCGTCGCGTTTCACGACGGCGCGAACAGGGCCCAGGCACAACCTCTTCTGGCCCCCATAGGGAGCCAGCATGGCGCTGGAGTGGTTCACGCCGCTCCAGCGTCCTTACGCGGTGCCAAATGGGTGCCGCGCCAGCCCGCGCATGCGCAGTTGGGGCAGCCTAATCCTGCGCATGCGCAGTTGGGCCGCGCCATCCTGCGCATGTGCGGGGAACGTCTTACGCACGCCGGCCCCTCACCAACATGGCGCCGCTGTTCTGGGGCCGCGCACGGAAGGAGGTAGGCCCGAAGGGGGGAGAGGCCGGCCCGCCGATCGGTGGGCCCCGATCGCAGGCCAGACCCCATCGGAAGCCACCCCGGTGCAGGAGCCCCCCTCCCTCCCCCACAGGCCGCCCCCTCAGCGTTCCCGCAGAGTTCCCGTCGGCAGCGACCAGGGGTGGACGGCACCGGCGGGAACCAGCGGCGAATCGCGCGCCGCTGGTTTCCGGGGAGTAGGAGACTCGTGTGCGGGGGTGTGGGGGGGGGGTGTGGAGAGAGAATAGTGCCCTCCGTGAATTAAGAAAATGAAATTTTCTCCTTCGGATTTCCATCTTCCATTTTCACATCCCCTCCGACAGCACAATTGCTATTATGATTGCTGCAAAAGATCTAGTTCTGGTCTCAGCATCTTCTGCTATTGCTGTTTAATATTGATCACACATAACATTGGTAAACTGTTGGTGGTGTAGTGGCTTAAACTGTGAGCTTTTATTTCTGGGACCTGTGTTCAAATCTAGCCCACAGCAATGGGGCGGCAATCTCTGTCTAGTGTGTGATGTTCTTTGCTTTCTGAATGAGGATGGCTTCAAAGTGCAGTGCCTCACAAAGAACATCAAGCTAAGTTTTGAACAAAGCTCATTTATTTACACTACAACTAAATAGATTCGACTTGCTGGCTAAGATATAAAAGTTTACAGATTGACTAAAACTACGATTCTAGTTACAGACCTCCTGATAACACGACTATTCTCTACCTCGCCTAACGACCTTCTTGCCGAATCACCAGTATCATGTGATCCACGTGTATGTGCTTGATCGGCATCTAGTGATTGGACGTAGTTACAGTAAAATGTAAACCCTTCATTATTCCTGCAATCCACATATTGTCACATAATGGTTGGCTGACTGCTTTTTTTAAATGGATTTGGGAGTCCCCAATCCAGTTCCTTGGGCCATCAATACCTCATTCACGGTAACACAGTGGTTCGTACTGTTGCTTCACAGCGCCAGGGACAGGGTTCGATTCCCGGCTTAGGTCACTGTCTGTGCGGAATCTGCACATTCTCCCCGTGTCTGCCTGGGTTTCCTCTGGGTGCTCCGGTTTCCTCCCACAAGAGAGACTTGCTGTTAGGTGAATTGGATATTCTGAATTCTCCCTCTGTGTACCCGAACAGGTGCCGGAATGTGGCAACTAGGGTCTTTTCAGTAACTTCATTGCAGTGTTAGTGTAAGCCTACTTGTGACAATAAAGATTATTTTTACTAGCTGCTAATTGCCTACTATTTTGCAGTATCATTTGTGCCTTGGTTGCTTAGTCTAGGATGCGGAACGATACACTGGCTGGGAACAGAGTGTTCCCCTTGTGGTCGGAGCTGAAACATACTGCTTGGAGTAGGTCACAGCAAACGTGACAGCGAAGGCTGTTCTATGTCTGACCAGGGAACGCGTGATGCCACAGTGGGTGTCTGAATTGTCCAGCGTTCTGTCCTGCATCATTAGAATTCAAATTTGGCTTTAGGTTAAGAATCATAGAATGATATAGCAGAGAAGCAGGCCATTCAGTCTATTGTGGCCGCCCTTGCTACATGAAAGATCTGTCACACTCACTGCTCCTTCCCTGAGCATTCCATTCCATTCTGCATTATTTGTCCTGAGATCATCAGCACTGAAAGGCTGAACGCTTCATTCCTAAATCGTTTAATTCAATTCCAGTAAATTCACTTTAACTCAAACAAAATCTGAACCTGATTCATGTGCATGCAATATTTTTTATTCCTTAAGATTTGTTCAGATTCCTCAGTTTTTGATCACTAGGACTTCATAGAACCATAGAATCCCTACAGTGCAGAAGGAGGCCATTCGGCCCATCGATTCTGTACCGACCCTCTGAAAGAGTACCTATCTAGACACGCGCACCCACCCTATCCCCGTAACCCAGTAACCCCACGTACCATTTTAGTACACTAAGGGCACTTGATCATGGCCAATCCACCTAACCTACACATCTTTGGACTGTGGGAGGAAACCGGAGCACCCGGAGGAAGCCCATGCATACACGAGGAGAACGTGCAGACTCCGCACAGACAGTCACCCGAGGTCGGAATTGAACCCGGGTCCCTGGTGCTCCGAGGAAGCAGTGCTGACCACTGTGCCACTGTGCCACCCATGTATGTACAGACAGAGTTTGTATTTCATTTAACCTTATTTATGCCCTGTGTTGATTTTATTTAGTCTTTTTCTGAACTCTCGAAATTACTGTTTAATTCAAATATATGTATCACAGATTGTAGAGAGTGTAGCAAGAGTGTGCAACTGGTAGGGGAACAAAAAAAGACTTGCATTTATATAGCACGTTGACAAAAACTCAGAAAGTCGTATAAGGCCACTGCAGCCTGCTATAGGAATGTAGGAACTGTCACAGGCAGTTTTTGTGAACAAGATCCCATAAACAGCAATGTGGTGAAGGTGAGCTAAACTATTGCAGTGAGTTTGGTTGAGGGATGTTGGCCGGTACTCCTGGAATCACAGAGCACAATTTCAGGCATCTTCACTTAAGCTGCGTTTAGTAACGAGACAGAGAGCAGGTTTGCTCATTCCCAAAAGAGCTGTGACGGACAGTAGCGGCTGGAGATGCTGTCTGACCTCAGAGAGCTGCTGACAACAGCATTGTGCTCAGGAGGACTCAGGAGGTAGACTTAGGGGAGCATGCACACAGGGAGAAACAACTTGATCTGGAGTCAGATTAATCCCCAATCCCTTGGAACAAACTGGAGAAAAAGAAAAATTCTTAATTGGACGGGGAGCAGCGAGGAAGAGGTTGACACAAGGGTAGGAGAAGTGTTGTGCCTGAGACATATTCATTGGATTTTTAGATCTGTGACTTGCTGCCTGGCGTCAAAGGAGCGTGAAGACAGGTCTGTAAAAGACCATCCGATGGATTGTTTTCCGTGACGTCTTTTTTTGCTGCAACTGGTTTGGTCACATCTTGCTCAGTGAAGGGTTAGTTCATCCCAACAGCTCAGAGCTGTCAACCTCAATATGTCACACTTCAAACAACTCAACTTCTCATCAATGCACCCCCCCCCCCCCTCCCCCGCTCACCGCCCCCACATGCTGGGGAAATGTTGGCGTGAGCTACTAGAATAAGCTCAGCATTGACAGACAGTTCCATCTTCAAACAATCAAACTCACTAAAATCACTGAATCTGCTCTATGGCAACAAAAGCAATGCAACTGCTTGCACACTCATGCTGGACTTACTGCTAATAGCAAGAACTGACTTCCGAATTTTACGAAAGGACGATAATGTAAGACTTAATTAAAGCACTTGCTAATATCCCTCTGTCACATCCTGACTCTTTTCCATAAATATCAGCAAGTGGTATTCGTGACAATAAGCAAGAGCCTTTATTATTAAGAATAAAGGGATTAAGGGTTATGGTGTTCGGGCGGGAAAGTGGAGCTGAGTCCACAAAAGATCAGCCATGATCTCATTGAATGGCGGAGCAGGCTCGAAGGGCCAGATGGCCTACTCCTGCTCCTAGTTCTTATGGTCTTATCCTGACGCTGTTGAATATAACCACTGAATTCTGGTGCCCATAGGTGGCTCCACCACTGAAAACAGTCCTCACTACAGCACTCCCACATGCCAAAGGGATCTTTCTTCCAGGCACAATTAGGAGAGGGCGTAACAGTGGGGCAATCAACTGATTAATCTGATTGCTGATCGACCCCCCCCTGCACTCCAATTCCTAATTGCCCCGTGCTAAGGAATGGAGAGACAGGAACATCAAACTGCAGGGACATACACTGCATCAAAAGACATTTAGAAAAATAATTCAAATTCAAGATAGTGACGAGGGTACGCAGTCGCGCACAAGCCTCCACCACATTGTGTAAACTCAATGTTATTACAAATGCACAGCCTTCATTGGGACGTTTGCCTGCCTGGTTGATGCTCTGTAACTACAAACTTTAGAAAATATGGCCGGGATTCTCCAGTCGCCCAGCCGGGTGTTTCTTGGCGGCTCACTATTGCTGGCAGTGGGATTCTCCGCTCACGCTGCTGGCCAATGGGATTTCCCATTGTGGGCGCCCCATGCCGTCAGGATACCTACGGACGGGGATGCGCTGCCGATGGAACGGATAATCCCGCTGGTGGAGAATTCATCGCTATCTTTTTATATCAAGAGCTTCCATCTCATTGAGGGGCCTTCAGGTCAGTCCCCGGTCGAACAATCTGTTCTGAAAACTCTGCTCACATTTTGTCAGCTGTGACCAATTCAACCACAGCAGCTGAAACGATCACAACATTCTAAAACAAACAACAGCATTCCCTATCTCCCAGTGTTAACGGATTTTGAAAAGAATTCTAGGATCCAGAGCCAGAACTTTGCCAAAAAATTAATCAGTTCCTCTTTGGGCCTTGCCCGATCTGTATGCCAAGTTGCACTGAAATTAGCCCACTAGTTTTTCTGAGTAATGTTGTTTACAGACAAATTGACTAACATATAGCAGCAAAAACATTACCTCTACCCACCTTCAGAGTCCAAGATAATTAAAATCTTAAATCTTCAGCATTGTCTGAAGTAGAGGTAAAAGCGAAGGAGAACTTTGAGCACTTCAGAGTTAGGCCTCACAGTTAATTGAATGTCAACATTTGGAATCCAGATCAGTAATATACTTTCAATCCACTAAATGCACTGGGAAGATGACAGAAAAAAGGCCTTCTGGAGATCGAAAATGACTTTTTGCTCACTTCTGCGCATCCTAAGTCTTACAACTTTTAGATTAAATTGTCTTATTTTGGAACTTTTTTTCAAAACCAATCTTGATAAATCCAAGGAATAGAGATATTGAGCAATGGAGGAGATGAATGTGTCCATATACCTTCATTTTGCCCACAGTTTGCCTCGACGTTCCCATAAAATACTGATGAAACCGAGGCATAAATTATGTTCAAGTTGACTCGGGTGGCTGCGATTTTTTCTTAAGCTCATTGAAGAAATGATTGAGTTAGGAAAGGTACCATCTAAATGCAAGTCGTTCCTATTTAGGTAATGTGGGGCAGGATAAAATAATATAACCTGTTGAGCCAACTTATGTTGCTTTAGATAGGTTGATAGTTAAACAGGAGAATGGATACAGCTTATCATGAATCTGAAATACAGGAACATATGTGGATGTCAAGCTATAGGTGTATCTCAGAACTGAAAGAATTATTTAAAAATTGCACAAAGCCACTTTTAATTGTTTTAACACTGATAAATGTGCGACTTTGGAGTTCCCAGAATAGGCGGTGTATCTATTGTGTTGAACGTATCTCCACAGGGGCTTATAATTAGAAGTTTTGATCAGGACTGACAGAAAACAAATTGTCTTTTGCTAATGAGCTGGCCTCTTATGCTGCAATGTGAGTTGACACTGGGTAATACAACTAGGGAGGAAGCAACTGTTATGGGCGAGATGTTTTCAGAACCACAAAATGTATCATGGAGTTCAACCAACCTCTCCCTTTAATGGATTGTTGCTTTTGAAGCACACGGCTTGTTCCCCAGGTGTGATATTACAATTACGGACGCGTGTTTTTTAAAACACAACAATGTTTATTCCATGAACTGAAATTAACCTATCAAATAAACATTGGATCTCTTAACACCCCCTTACTTCAAAGATAACCCCGAAAATAATACAACACTAAATAATCCCTCAAAATGTTCCTTCAAACCTTCAAAACAGTAACACACCAGGTCACAGAATATATATATTTTCTGTTAAATGGCAAAGATATATCAGCTTGGTTAACTTCAGCTCCAGCTCCTTGCTTTTCTTCCTGCAGCTCTCTGGAAACACACAGACACACACAAGCTGCTTTTTCAAACTGGCTTTCTCCTTTTAAGCAGTTCACAGCAAACCAGCCAGGCCCTTTTCAGCTGCTCTCAGCAAACCCCAGCCAGGCACTTTTTAGCTGCTTTTAGCAAAACACACAGACACACCCAAGCTGCTTTCTCAAAACTGAAACCAAAAGCAGAAGTGAGCTCAGCTCCCCCCAACCTCTGACATCACCTCAGTAATATGATCATCTCCATTCCTTAAAGGTACATTGCTTAAACATCCATTTCTTAAAGGTACTCTCACATGACACCTCCCCCCAAGAAAAAAAAATAAACCATCAACTTCAAGATGGTTTCATTTTTCACTTTTGCACCATCCACTAAGAAATGTACATAGTAAATATACCTTTTCGTTTTTAAAAAAAAGCAACACACGCAAACAGGTATAATAATATAGTCCATTTTTCTTTGTTCTTCTTCCTCCAACCGAAATCCTTCTCGATTGACAGTCTCTTTGAACAAGAAAGTCTCTGCATGATCTATCCATTCCTCTATGCCTCGGTATTTCTCTTTAGAATCAGATACTTGAGTTCAATCTGACTACAGAGTCCCTTGCAATTCTCCAATACAGGAGCATTGATGATCACAGCTGTCAGGCAGTCAAATGCCTGTTGAAAGTCCACTGTCCATTGAAATTTCCGATGTTTCTTTAACAAGTCCATCAGTGGAGCAACCACACTACAAATCTTTTGCACAAAGGTTTGATCAAATTCATTCATGCTACGAGATTGCATTATTTCCCTTCGTCTTGAGGGTATTGGAAACTCCTCAAGGAAAGTGATTCGGGTTTCTCCAAATTCACTTTCGGCCAGGTTCATCACCAAACCCGCCGCCTGAAGTCAATCGAAGAACTCCATACGATGTTTTAAATGTTCTTTCCATGTCTGGAAGTTGGAAATAAAAGCAGATTGTCCCACTTTCTCAATGCAATCCTTCAAACGTGGGATAGGATAAGAGTCCTTTCTTGTAACTGCATTCACCTTTCTATAGTCCACACACAACCGTTGGGTACCATCTGGTTTAGGTACCATCACTATGGGTGAGCTCCATTGGCTGCAACCCATTTCAATTATGCCATTTTTAAGCATACTCTCAATCTCTTTGTTCACCTGTGCCAATTTTAAAGGATTAAGTCGATATGGATGTTGTTTGATAGGAACAGCATTTCCAACATCTACATCATGCATAGCCATTTTAGTACTTCCCAATTTATCTCTACAAACTTGCCCATATGATATCAATAACTCTTTCAGGTCAGTTTGTTTTTCCTCTGGAAGGTAACTTAACAATTCATCCCAATTTTTAAGAACATCCTCATTTTCCAATTTAACTTGATGTATGTCAAATTCACAGTCATCTGGATTTGATTTGTCACTTTGAGGTAGAATCATTAAAACCTCCTTTTTCTCTCCTTCCCTTTCAAAGTACCTTTTAAGCATATTCACATGACACACTCGGTGAGTCTTCCTTCTATCTGGTGTTTTTACCACATAATTCACCTCACTTAATTTCCTTTCAATCTGATACGGTCCACAAAACCTAGCTTTTAAAGATTCACCTACCACTGGTAACAACACTAAAACTTTATCCCCACTGGCAAAACTACAAACTTTGGATTTCTTGTCCGCTACCCGTTTCATCACATTTTGTGCAACTTTCAAATGTTGTCTAGCCAATTCACCTGCCCTATTTAATCGTTCCCTAAAATTTGACACGTAATCCAGTAGTGTAATTTCTGATTTCTCACCCACCAATTTTTCCTTAATCAATTTAAGTGGTCCTCTTACCTCATGACCAAAAATTAGTTCAAAAGGGCAAAATTTGGTAGGCTCATTAGGTGCATCCCTAATTGCAAACAATACGAATGGGATTCCTTTATCCCAATCCTCTGGATAATCTTGACAATACACCCACAACATTGTCTTTAATTTCTGATGCCACCTTTCTAATGCTCCCTGCGATTCTGGATGGTACGCAGTTGATTTAAATTATTTTATTCTTAAGCTATCCATAACTTCTTTTAATAACTTTGAAGTAAAATTTGATCCTTGATCCGATTGAATTTCTGTGGGTAGTCCATATCTAGTAAAGAATTTAAGTAACTCCTCCACAATCCTTTTAGCTGTAATATTACATACTGGAATGGCCTCTGGAAACCTAGTAGACACATCCATTATAGTCAAAAGATATTGATTCCCACTTTTGGTTTTCGGAAGTGGTCCTACACGATCAATTAGGACCCTCTTAAAAGGTTCCTCAAATGCTGGAATGGGTATTAAGGGCAAGGGTTTTATCACTGCTTGAGGTTTCCCTATCACTTGACATGTGTGACATGATTGACAAAATTTGACTATATCTTTATGTAGTCCAGGCCAATAAAAATGTTTCTGGATTTTAGCTTGAGTTTTCCTTATTCCCAAATGACCTCCCATGGTACCTCATGTGCAACTCGCACCACCTCCTTTCTATACCCTACCGGCAATACTACTTGATGAACTTCTGCACACTTTTCATCCGCCTGCATATGTACAGGTCTCCATTTTCTCATCAAGGCATCACTTTTCCGGTAATAACACTCTCTGGTATACTCTCAGATTCCTCTTCCGCATATGCTTTCTGATATATCCGTTTTATTTCTACATCTTTCTGTTGTAACTCCGCCAATTTTCCTGAACTAAAAATATCCAACTCATCCTCCACCTGTTCTTGTTCTTTTTCAACCATCTGATCAAAAATCGTTTCTGATAATTGCACTTCAACTTCATCTTCACTCTTTGATTTCTCCTCTTGCCTTCACCTGTGACTGCGACCTTGTTACTACACAATCCGGAAAAATCTGTCTGATTTTCCACTGGCTTATCAACCACAGTAGGCATCACTCCCACCTGCGATCCAGCTATATCATTACCCAAGATAAACTGTATTCCTGGACAAGGTAGTTTATCTATTACTCCTACTACCACTTCACCACTCTTCACTGGACTTTCCAACCTTACCTTATATAATGGAACGCTACTCCTCTCACCCTGAATTCCACACATCACCACCTTTTCTGGCAACATTCTTCCCAAACTACATAATTCCTCATCTCTTACCTTTAAAGATTAACTAGCCCCTGTATCTCTTAAAATTGTGACTTCTTTACCTGCTCCTCCTGATACACATGAGTAAACTTTACCCACACAAGTAAATTCTTTAAAGACATCTGGCACCTTCTTAACAATTACTTCTTCAACAGACTGTACAATCATTTGCACCTCCTTCGCTTCCCTTGGGCTTTCCTTTACCACGCAATCAAATCCCACTGTCTCATCCTGTTTTACCACATCAGCCTTCCCAGTGCTTTTCTTCAACCACCAACACAGTGACTTCACATGGCCCAGTTTATTACAGTGAAAACATTTGAAGCTTTTCATCTCTTTTCCACCCTCCTGGATTTCTTTTTTAATCTGAGATACGCTCTCTTTATTGTCTCCCATCAGATCACCTTTACCTTTACCTTGAATATGCAATGAAAGAGTATTTCTCATGTCCCCAGTTTCTATCCCTCACCGGCTGAAACTGATGTCGGAAACCAATCTTTGATTTATGAACTAATTCATAACCATCTGCCATTTCCGCTGCTAATCTCGCAGTTTTAACCCTCTGTTCTTCCACATGAGTTCTCACTACATCAGGAATTAAATTTTTAATCTCCTCCAAAAGTATAATTTCTCTGAGAGCTTCATACATTTGGTCTATTTAAAAGCCCTTATCCACCTTTCAAAATTACTCTGTTTGAGCCTTTCAAACTCCATGTATGTTTGACCAAATTCATTCCTTAAATTTCTAAACCTTTGTCTGTAAGCTTCAGGCACTAGCTCATATGCACTTAAGATGGATTTCTTCACCTCATCATACGTTCCAGATACCTCCTCTGGTAGTGATGCAAACAGTTCACTAGCCCTACCTACCAGCTTTGTTTGAATCAGTAATCCCCACATGTCCTGTGGCCATTGCATTTGTTTAGCTACCTTCTCAAATGAAATGAAAAAGGCTTCTACCTCCTTCTTGTCAAATCTTGGCAATGCTTGGACATATTTAAATAGATCCCCACCATGTCTTCGACTATGACGCTCTGTTTCATTATCCTCATCCATCTCCTCCAACTGTACGTGTCCCTTTGCGTCTGCCAATTTTAACTGATTTTCATGTTTCAGAGCCATTTTCCGAAGTTCAAAGTCTCTCTCGTTGTCCCTTTCCTTTCTATCTCTTTCTTTGTTTCTTTCTTCTCTCTCCTTTTCTTTTTCCTCTTTATCTCTATCTCTTTCTTTTTATTTCATTGCATATTCAAGCCGCTTTAATTCTTTTTCATGTTCAAGTTGCTTTAATTCTTTTTCATGTTCAAATTCCTTAATCTGCAACTGGAGCTTTGCCATATCTCATGAGTCAGAATGTATCACAGGCAAACGTAAATGTGCAGATTCCGCGTTAAGTACCTCATCTTTTCGTATTTTGCTAGACAGTGTTAACTGCAATGCTTTTGCCAAACCTAACAGTCTGTCTTTAGTCTCTCTCCGTAAGGTATCACGTGTTACCGCGTCCAAGCCCAAAAACCTCTGAGCCTCCGAAAGAGCCATTGTTCACAACACTCTCCCCACTTAAACTAAAATACCACACCGGAAAAACAACAAACCTTCACTGTCTTTAACTTCACAAAAGCCAATCCAATAGATAGACTTTTATCCCCCTCGAGCCCCCAATTGTTATGGGCGAGGTGTTTTCAGAACCCCAAAATGTATCATGGAGTTCAACCAACCTCTCCCTTTAATGGATTGTTGTTTTTCCAGCACACAGCTTGTTCCCCAGGTGTGATATTACAATTATGGACACGTGGTTTTTAAAACACAACAATGTTTATTCCATGAACTCAAATTAACCTATCAAATAAACATTGGATCTCTTAACACCCCTTACTTCAAAGATAATCCCGAAAATAAAGATGTGCAGGTTAGGTGGATTGGCCATGATAAATTGCCCTTAGTGTCCAAAATTGCCCTTAGTGTTGGGTGGAGGTGTTGACTTTGGGTAGGGTGCTCTTTCCAAGAGCCGGTGCAGACTCAATGGGCCGAATGGCCTCCTTCTGCACTGTAAATTCAATGATAATCTATGATTAATCTAGGACAAAGGTTCGGCACAACACCGTGGGCCGAAGGGCCTGTTCTGTGCTGTATTTTTCTATGTTCTATGTTCTAATCCCTAAAAATGTTCCTTTAAACATCCAAAAGGTTTCAAACCTTCAAAACAGTAACACACCAGGTCACAGAATATATATATTTTCTGTCAAATGGCAGAGATATATCAGCTTGGTTGACTTCAGCTCCAGAACCTTGCTTTTCTTCCTGCAGCTCTCTGGAAACACACAGACACACACAAGCTGTTTTTTCAAACTGGCTTTCTCCTTTTAAGCAGTTCACAGCAAACCAGCCAGGCCCTTTTCAGCTGCTCTCAGCAAAACCCAGCCAGGCACTTTTTAGATACTCTCAGCAAAACACACAGACACACCCAAGCTGCTTTCTCAAAACTGAAACCAAAAGCAGAAATGAGCTCAGCTCCCCCCAACCTCTGACATCACTTCAGTAATATGATCATCTCCATTTATTAAAGGTACATTGCTTAAACATCCATTTCTTAAAGGTACTCTCACATGACACAACTTACCAGCACATGCTGTCCAAGAAAATGAGAGGGGTTCATGATCCAATGTTGCTGAGTTCAATACTTAGTATAAATTCTCAGGAGACCCGGGAAGGTGGATCAAAATGGCAGTTCGTTTTCAGCCAAAAGAAAAGGCCACAATGCGAGGTACAGCACAGAGGTCCCAACTGGGAATACCAATCATGCCGGTCTCAATCAGGGCCGGCTTTTAAGGTTTGATTCTATGAGCCCCAGCTTTAGGCCTCTGACAATTAATGGGGGAACTCGTATTCTATGAGCCCCACAGCCCCAATTGGTCATCCCCGTGGGTCTCGTGAAGGTTATTACAGGCGGGAAGGCTGTAAAGTTAATTAGGTTATGACCATTTACACCTCCTACAGAACCATATTTTGTTCATAGCTTTTGCTATATCATCACTCCTGCTCTCCATCCGTCATGGACCAATCCTTTATTGTTCTTTCCTTTGAACCCAATCCCCCCCTTTTTCTTGGCTCTGTGCTTGCTTATGAACTTTCAAATCCGCAGCTTCTCCAGTTCTGATGAAAGGTGATTGATCTGAAACATTCGCAAGGTTTCCCACACCACACATGCCACCTGACCTGACGGAGATTTCTGTTTTAAAGTCAGGAGAGAGTGATTTTTTTTTCTTTTGCTCGAAGTTGGCCACTGTAAAATTTGGATGCAAGGACCACTCTGAGAATCTTTCAGAAGGTTGTGCGTATTCTCAAACGCCAAGACAAAGTGAAGAGTTGAAAGGATTGGCTAAGCCTCGAGGAGAGTGCTCTGTCCATCCCAATGAGGCTTCAATGTCAGGGAATGAAAGAAACACCAATGTGTTGACCGAAACCCCAGCCAAGAGGTCGCGTGGTTATGAAATCCAAAGTGTTTGCTCAATCGAGGTAGATACACTTAACTTTGGAAAGCATGGTGAAAATCCACATGAAAGCCATAAGATTTCACAAGATAATACATTGCCTACATTTTCCGCTCCATACAGATGTTTTCGCTTTGGTGCCAAATGGGCCCTATTTTTCCCTGGTTATTCTGTTTCCCTTAACATGCTTATAAAATACCTTGAGATGTTCCTTTATTTTGACCACCAGTTTTTTTTTATGATTCCACTTCACTCTCCTAATTCCTTTATTTGCAACCTCCCCTGCACTTTCTATACTCCTGTCGGGTATCCACTGTTGTGAACCCCCTGAATCTGCCTCCTTTTTTTCCCTATCCAATGCTGTATACCCCTGACATCCAGGTCCTCTTGACTTGTCCGTCACACCCTTAATCTTTATGGGAAAATGTTGGCTTTGTACTCCCTCCATTTCCTTTTTGAATGACTCCCATTGTTCTGATGTGGATCTTCTTACAAGTAGTTGCTCCCAAACCACTTTGGCCAGACCCTGTCTGATCCTAATAAAATCGGCCTTTCCCCAGAAACTTTTCCAGTTCATCTTTGTCCTTTCCACAACTACCTTAAATCTTACCGAGTTATGGTCACTATCACCAAAATGCTCCCCACTGACACTTCTATCACCTGCCTGACTTTATTCCCTAAAATTATATCAAGTAGTGTTGATTCCCAAATTTCTTTCTCTGTCAGTCTGGCCTCAATAAAAGTTGAGATGGATTCGCACGTAAAAAGAAGTTATTTATTTAGCTTGCAAGCTTGATTCATTTCATAGAAATATAAGAGACATCCAGTTTCCTATATCCCAGAAAGCGAATGAACAAAGAAACAAAGGGATCTCTGCAAATCAATTCAAATGGTATCAAGTTTCACATACTCGACGCCCATAGGTCAGCCTATATCCCTCCTGACCTGTTTGATCTATTCTGATTGGCTCACTTCCAATCCCTTTCTCTGGCCCCTATCAATGCAGCATCACTCTCATAGACACACCTCTTCCTGCTTTTTCCATGCGGTCTCAAATCCCTTTCTCCCTAACTGCCAGAATCAAAGTGGCTTATTTCTACATTACATTAACTAGTATCTCTAAAGTAACTATTTTATATCACATTCGTCATTCCCTCCTTTTATCATTCCATGATAACCGAACTATCCAATCCATAGCTACGGTTCCTCATCTAAAAGATCCGTCGCTGCATTTCCAATTCCTGTCTTAGCCCCCCTTCATCTGCCTCACCCTCATGGATTTTAACAGTTAAATTTTTTTCGGTGATTGGGGCGGTGATCTGATCCAGTGCACCCCGCATTCTACCCATCACACATTTAAGGATGGCCAGGCCCACAAAGATGCAGCCGATAGCTACCACTAGATACATGGCCATATTTATCAACCAGTCCTTCCATCCTCCAAATCCCCAGCTACCCCAAGAGCCAGGATCCTGCATCCCGTCCAAGTGATCCCGTATGCGATCCATAAATTTAGTGATCATAGATCATAGAATTTACAGTGCAGAAGGAGGCCATTCAGCCCATCGAGTTTGCACCGGCTCTTGGAAAGAGCACCCGACCCAAGGTCCACACCTCCACCCTATCCCCATAACCCAGTAACCCCACCCAACACTAAGGGCAATTTTGGACACTAAGGGCAATTTATCATGGCCAATCCACCTAACCTGCACATCTTTGGACTGTGGGAGGAAACCGGAGCACCCGGAGGAAACCCACGCACACACGGGGAGGATGTGCAGACTCCACACAGACAGTGACCCAAGCCAGAATCGAACCTGGGACCCTGGAGCTGTGAAGCAATTGTGCTATCCACAATGCTACCGGGCTGCCCACAGTGATGTTAGCGGTCAAGTCCTGAACTCCCATGATACACTTGCCCTGTACTATGGCGCATACCTCACCCTCACGGGCCAGAAGATAGTCAAGAGCATACCGGTTCTGCATTGCAAACAACCGTAGCTGAGACAACTCCTTGGTTATTGCCCCGAGGGCTCCCAAGGTTTCATTTCCCAAGATGGTAAGGCCGCAAATAAAATAATTCCGATCACTGACAGCCAAGGAACCCCCCACACCTCCCAGTTTATCCAACTTTGAAATGCCATTCGGGCCGCCCAGCAATGCGGAAAGCCCTAGTCCCAACAGTGATATGAGAGACATTCGCCCAGCCACAGAGGAGCTGGAGGCCGGCGTTCAATGGAACGCAAGTGGTGTTGTAACAAACGCATTGGCCAGACGCCTGGGTGATATGGCACCTCCTGTCCGTACAGGTGGGAAACAAACATGTTATATTTGTGTCCACCTCTACCAGCAAACAGCCATATCCTTCACTGCTGAAGCAATTCTCGTACGACCGGGAATCCCTATTGGGAGTGAAGTGGCTAGGTATGTACGCCCTCCACCGTCGCAGCCTATCGTACTGTGAATGGGAATTATCCCGAGGAAGGGCAAGGCAAATAGCCGGTGGTGCTGAACCCGGATCGTAAGGAAGAGTGACCTGATCGGGCAGTGGTTCGGAATGCTGACAATGAACCACCGTTTGGGGAGTGCCCCAAAGCGGTGAAACAGAAAATAACCTAGACACCGCTGCGGGGTTTGGGTAGCAGACAACCCGTCCCTGGCCATACAGACGGTGGTAAATCTGGTAGAAGAGATTCATATTACCCGGGTTTTCCTCAGTTTGGCCTTTAATTAACTTAAGTGTATCTCCCGGTAACCTACGTTCTAGCTGTACTTCCCTTCTCATACGTCCCGTCCTCTCTCTAGTCCCTTTCTCTTTCTCATAGCCTCTTCCTACACTCTTCTGACAGCCTGATTTTACCTTTATTGTACCACTCTTAACACATCCAAAATCAAATTTACATGTATTCCAAAAACAAGGCAATGTCCATATAATGTTCCCTTCCCATCGCCGGGACCGGTGCAACTGCTTCATGACTCCTGCATTCTCCTTAACTTTGATGACCTTCCATGAGTCGATACCATGTCCTCGTATATGGGGGCAGCGAAGAACATCACCTTTGCATAGGTGATGTATCCTTGTAGATTGGTTGGGGCTACACAGATACATAATATTCCCCTTTTCCATGTCCATCGCCAATAACACGCCAAGCGAAGTGAGGCCAAATATCAGACAGACGATGCGTAGCCACTCCATCATGCTCCACACCTGTAAAAAAGCACTGGAGAAGGGAGGCAGGTTAGTATCCGACCTTTTACAGTAGTGGAGATGGACTCAATTTACAGTGATGTAGGTGGACCCAAGCACTTCGCCCCTCCACTTTAACTGCTGTGGGGGTGGCAAGGAGAACTTGGAAGGGCCCGTCCCATCGCGGCTCCGACCCCTTCCTAGTCCAATTTTTGGCCATGACATAACTACCGGGCTGGACTGAAAGTGAGCTAGGTACTGGGGGCAATGGCTGGTGAGCCGCGCGGACCTGGCCATGGAGTTCCTTGAGCACTTGCGTGAGGGCTAGAACATAGGTGGTCATCTCTTCAGTCATCTGATGAAACTGAACCAGTCTGGGAACCTGCAGGCTCCAGGGAGTTCTAAGAGGCCTGCCATAAAGAATCTCGGCGGGAGAGAGCCGGGCCGGTCCCGCAGGTGTAACCCGCAGCTGGAAGAGGGCAACGGGGAGCAACTTAAGCCATGTCAGTCCCGTGTCTGCTCTTAATTTAGCCAATTTAGTTTTGAGGGTCTGATTGTGTCTCTCAACCAACCCGGCCGCCTGCGGTCTGTAAGCACAGTGTAACTGCTGGCGTATGCCCAACTGGGAGCAAAACTCCTTGTTAATTTGTCCAATAAAATGAGGCCCATTATCAGAACTTAACTGAGCTGGTATACCGTACCGGGGAATGATTTCCCTCATCAAGACTTTAACCACAGTAGCAGCTTTATTATCGATAGTCGGATACGCCTCGACCCATCTGCTGAACACATCCACAATGACCAAAACATATTTGTAACATTGACACCTTTCCAACTCAATGTAATCCATTTGGAGCGTCTCAAAGGGACCACTGGGCAACGGGGTTTGCCTCTTCCCACAAGGGATACCTTTTCCGGTGTTATATTGCTGACAAATCAAACACCGATTACTGATACTTTGGGCCAACCCCTGCATTTTAGGGTGCCACCAAGTGTCCAGCAACAAATCACTAGTCCCTCGAGCCCCACAATGAGTTGCAAAGTGTACACATTCAATGACCCATAAAGCCAGCAAATCAGACATACAAGTCTGATGTGCAGGCGTGGTCCATAAAGAGGAAACAGAATCATATGTACAACCTAACCGTTTCCACATTTGTTTATCACTCTCAGGAGCGTCCTCCTGTAACCTTATGACGTCTTGGATGGTTGGCATTGACTTGTCAGAAGCAGACATATTTATAGTAGATCATTCAGTCTGACTTAACATCTTCGGCACCATCACTTGCTGAATTTGCGCGGCTGTTCGCGTTGCACGATCTGCTCGTTCATTACCAACATCAACTGGGGTTGTACCATTCGTGTGGGCAGCGCATTTAATAACGGAAATCTGCGCTGGCATAAGGAGGGCCTGCAGTAGGTCATTAACTAAACCCCGGTGGGATATTTGACCACACATAATCATGTCAGGTTGTTCTGACGAAATGTCACTCATTGTGGGTGGTGAGGGATACCACCGGTGTCCCCACTGACTATACCTGCGGGAAGTGCACCCAACTTCAGCTCCTCAAAGACCGTGTTAGGGAACTGGAGCTGAAGCTGGATGAACTTCGGATCATCCGGGAGGCAGAGGGGGTGATTGAGAAGAGTTACAGGGAGGTAACCACACCCAAGGTACAGGACAAGAATAGCTGGGTTACAGTCAGGGGGAAAAAAACAAACAGGCAGACAGTGCAGGGATCCCTCGTGGCCGTTCCCCTTCAAAACAAGTATACCGTTTTGGATGCTGTTGGGGGGGATGACCTACCGGGGGAAGGCCCTAGCGGTCAGGTCTCTGGCACGGAGTCTGGCTCTGGGGCTCAGAAGGGAAGGGGGGAGAATAGAAAAGCAATAGTTGTAGGAGATTCAATGGTTAGGGGAATAGATAGGAGATTCTGTGGTCGCGAGCGAGACTCCCGGAAGGTATGTTGCCTCCCGGGTGCCAGGGCCAGGGATGTCTCGGATCGTGTCTTCAGGATCCTGAAGGGGGAGGGTGAACAGCCAGAAGTCGTGGTGCACATTGGTACCAACGACATAGGTAGGAAAAGGGGTGTGGAGGTAATAAACAAGTTTAAGGAGTTAGGCTGGAAGTTGAAAGCCAGGACAGACAGAGTTGTCATCTCTGGTTTGTTGCCGGTGCCACGTGATAGCGAGGCTAGGAATAGGGAGAGAGTGCAGTTGAACACATGGCTGCAGGAATGGTGTAGGAGGGAGGGCTTCAGGTATTTGGATAATTGGAGCGCATTCTGGGGAAGGTGGGACCTGTACAAGCAGGACGGGTTGCATCTGAACCAGAGGGGCACCAATATCCTGGGAGGGAGGTTTGCTAGTACTCTTCGGGAGGGTTTAAACTAATTTGGCAGGGGAATGGGAACCGGATTTGTAGGCCAGCAACTAAGATAGCCGATATTCAGGACGCCAAAGCGTGTAGTGAGGCAGTGGGGAAGGGAACACTGACAAAGGAGAGTACTTGCAGGCACGGAGATGGGTTGAAGTGTGTATACTTCAACGCAAGAAGTATCAGGAATAAGGTGGGTGAACTTAAGGCATGGATCGGTACTTGGGACTACGATGTGGTGGCCATCACGGAAACTTGGATAGAAGAGGGGCAGAAATGGTTGTTGGAGGTCCCTGGTTATAGATGTTTCAATAAGATTAGGGAGGGTGGTAAAAGAGGTGGGGGGGTGGCATTATTAATTAGAGATAGTATAACAGCTGCAGAAAGGCAGTTCGAGGAGTATCACCCTATTGAGGTAGTATGGGTTGAAGTCAGAAATAGGAAAGGAGCAGTCACCTTGTTAGGAGTTTTCTATAGGACCCCAATAGTAACAGAGATGTGGAGGAACAGATTGGAAAACAGATTTTGGAAAGGTGCAGAAGTCATAGGGTAGTAGTCATGGGCGACTTTAACTTCCCAAATATTGAGTGGAAACTCCTTAGATCAAATAGTTTGGATGGGGTGGTGTTTGTGCAGTGTGTCCAGGATGCTTTTCTAACACAGTATGTAGATTGTCCGACCAGAGGAGGGGCAATATTGGATTTAGGACTGGGTAATGAACCAGGGCAAGTGATAGATTTGTTAGTGGGGGAGCATTTCGGAGATAGTGACCACAATTCTGTGACTTTCACTTTAGTAATGGAGAGGGATAGGTACGTGCAACAGGGCAAGGTTTACAATTGGGGGAAGGGTAAATACGATGTTGTCAGACAAGAATTGAAGTGCATAAGTTGGGAACATAGGCTGGCAGGGAAGGACACAAGTGAATGTGGAACTTGTTCAAGGAACAGGTGCTACGTGTCCTTGATATGTATGTCCCTGTCAGGCAGGGGAGAGATGGTCGAATGAGGGAACCATGGTTGACAAGAGAGGTTGGATGTCTTGTTAAGAGGAAAAAGGTGACTTATGTAAGGCTGAGGAAACAAGGTTCAGACAGGGCATTGGAGGGATACAAGATAGCCAGGAGGGAACTGAAGAAAAGGATTAGGAGAGCTAAGAGAGGGCATGAACAATCTTTGGCGGGTAGGATCAAGGAAAACCCCAAGGCCTTTTACACATATGTGAGAAATATGAGAATGACTAGAGCGAGGGTAGGTCCGATCAAGGACAGTAGCGGGAGATTGTGTATTGAGTCTGAAGAGATAGGAGAGGTCTTGAATGAGTATTTTTCTTCTGTATTTACAAATGAGAGGGGCGATATTGTTGGAGAGGACAGTGTGAAACAGATTGGTAAGCTCGAGGAAATACTTGTCAGGAAGGAAGATGTGTTGGGCATTTTGAAAAACTTGAGGATAGACAAGTCCCCCGGGCCTGACGGGATATATCCAAGGATTCTATGGGAAGCAAGAGATGAAATTGCAGAGCCGTTGGCAATGATCTTTTCGTCCTCACTGTCAACAGGGGTGGTACCAGGGGATTGGAGAGTGGCGAATGTCGTGCCCCTGTTCAAAAAAGGAACTAGGGATAACCCTGGGAATTACAGGCCAGTTAGTCTTACTTCGGTGGTAGGCAAAGTTATGGAAAGGGTACTGAAGGATTGGATTTCTGAGCATCTGGAAAGACACTGCTTGATTAGGGATAGTCAGCACGGATTTGTGAGGGGTAGGTCTTGCCTTACAAATCTTATTGAATTCTCTGAGGAGGTGACCAAGCATGTGGATGAAGGTAAAGCAGTGGATGTAGTGTACATGGATTTTAGTAAGGCATTTGATAAAGTTCCCCATGGTAGGCTTATGCAGAAAGTAAGGAGGCATGGGATAGTGGGAAATTTGGCCAGTTGGATAACGAACTGGCTAACCGATAGAAGTCAGAGAGTGGTGGTGGATGGCAAATATTCAGCCTGGATCCCAGTTACCAGTGGCGTACCACAGGGATCAGTTCTGGGTCCTCTGCTGTTTGTGATTTTCATTAATGACTTGGATGAGGGAGTTGAAGGGTGGGTCAGTAAATTTGCAGACGATACGAAGATTGGTAGAGTTGTGGATAGTAAGGAGGGCTGTTGTCGGCTGCAAAGAGACATAGATAGGATGCAGAGCTGGGCTGAGAAGTGGCAGATGGAGTTTAACCCTGAAAAGTGTGAGGTTGTCCATTTTGGAAGGACAAATATGAATGCGGAATGTAGGGTTAACGGTAGAGTTCTTGGCAATGTGGAGGAGCAGAGAGATCTTGGGGTCTATGTTCATACATCTTTGAAAGTTGCCACTCAAGTGGATAGAGCTGTGAAGAAGGCCTATGGTGTGCTCGCGTTCATTAACAGAGGGATTGAATTTAAGAGCCGTGAGGTGATGATGCAGTTGTACAAAACTTTGGTAAGGCCACATTTGGAGTACTGTGTACAGTTCTGGTCGCCTCATTTTAGGAAGGATGTGGAAGCTTTGGAAAAGGTGCAAAGAAGATTTACCAGGATGTTGCCTGGAATGGAGAGTAGGTCTTACGAGGAAAGGTTGAGGGTGCTAGGCCTTTTCTCATTAGAGCGGAGAAGGATGAGGGGCGACTTGATAGAGGTTTATAAGATGATCAGGGGAATAGATAGAGTAGACAGTCAGAGACTTTTTCCCCGGGTGGAACACACCATTACAAGGGGACATAAATTTAAGGTGAAAGGTGGAAGATATAGGAGGGATATCAGAGGTAGGTTCTTTACCCAGAGAGTAGTGGGGGCATGGAATGCACTGCCTGTGGAAGTAGTTGAGTCGGAAACATTAGGGACCTTCAAGCAGCTATTGGATAGGTACATGGATGACGGTAAAATGATATAGTGTAGATTTATTTGTTCTTAAGGGCAGCACGGTAGCATTGTGGATAGCGCAATTGCTTCACAGCTCCATGGTCCCAGGTTCGATTCCGGCTTGGGTCATTGTCTGTGCGGAGTCTGCACGTCCTCCCCGTGTCTGCGTGGGTTTCCTCCGGGTGCTCCGGTTTCCTCCCACAGCCCAAAGATGTGCGGGTTAGGTGAATTGGCCAATGATAAATTGCCCTTTATGTCCAAATTGCCCTTGGTGTTGGGTGGAGGTGTTGAGTTTGGGTATGGTGCTCTTTCCAAGAGCCGGTGCAGACTCAATGGGCCGAATGGCCTCCTTCTGCACTGTAAATTCAATGATAATCTATGATTAATCTAGGACAAAGGTTCGGCACAACATCGTGGGCCGAAGGGCCTGTTCTGTGCTGTATTTTCTATGTTCTATGTTCTATGTTAAATCGCCCCTTATTGTGGTAGTTTCCTGAATCAAGGCTAAACATTCTTGACCAGGTGCGTCATCATGGACATGGGAACCGCTAAGAAAACAGGCTGGATTGATAGTGGTACAGTATTTAAATGTCAGACGTGGATTGTTCAAAAGGTATATCTCATACCTATTCTGACGAGCTGCAGTAAGATGCTGACCATTCGCCCCATATCCCTGGCATAGTACTGGTCATGGACCTGACGTGTAATATGAGGGCTTACCGAAGCTGACTGTGGCCATAAATATGGTGATATTGTAACAAAATCGGCTGTACCTTCTTTTCCCGTGACTGTGGCTGTAACCTTGACTGGCCATTCGGTCTCAAGTAATGGCCGGTATTTGTCCTCCAACTCCCTGTTTCGTCCAGTTCTGTCATAGGCCAGGGTAACGTGATGCAGTGACTGTTCAACGTCTAACGTCCACCACTGGGGGGTGATAGAAATATAGCACTGTTGTCTCATCCTCCTCTTCGCTGATCCACCCACCCAAAGTCACTATATTGGGGCTCCTGCTGGTAAACTACCATTTCTGCCGCTTGTTGGGGTCGCAGATCATCCTTTTTCATTACATACTCAGTCTTAACCTTTGTAACTGAGCCTCCTTCCTGGCCTACACCCTCCTTCCAATAAAATCTGACTGCCCTTGGCATCTGGGAAGGGTCGTTCTCTGTCCAATTCATGCTATTACATTTCACAGCAGTAACCACAGAAGGTGGTAGGCAATGCATTAACATAGCACAGTATTGAGGGGAATTCTGACCATTTTGATACAGCAAATCGCCTGACTGCCCCCGGTAGATTTCATTAAAACGCTCCAGAAATTCCTCTGGCTCTTCAGTCTTCCTAGGTTTTAGGTCTAAGATAACAGAAAGATTTATGGGCCTTTGAAATGTGCTATTCAACGCATTCAAGATCTGTGTCCTTCTTTTCTCTATTTGCTCTTTTTTTTTTTAAACTTAAAAATGTTTGAAAATTCAAATTGAATTACTGCAACTTGCAAGCTTAGCTCTGATCTCAACTCAGAACTAAATTTACAATTTGCTTAACACAAACTTGTATAACATTTACAACTTAATTATTTCTTTATCTTAACAATTTTTCTTTTAACAAGTTTTTTTTTCTTTTACATACACATAAGTATTAGCAAAATCAACTATTATCTCCAGATTGACACTTTTTAAAATGGTGTCAATGATCTTCTTTAAGTTTCTATTAATCTCCAGATAAAATGAGATAAACCTTATTTCAAGTAAGTAAAACTTAAGATTCTGGCAATTTCAATCAATTGCTTTCGAAAATAATAACTTTTATCAAAGAGGTGGAGAAACCCACTGGTATCCTTTAATGAATTCAAAACGTAACTTTGCTGGTGTTCACTGACTCAAAGAAAAGGTATCCGATTACACTACGGCTGCTGCTGTTATCTCAAAGCCTGAGTGAGAAGCACTGTCTGTTTTCAACTTCGCCTGCTGCTGTTAACCCTTTGAGAGACTTCTGCTTCAACCAATATGCAGCATTCCTCACAATCTCAACTAGACCTCGGAACTGCGTTTTTCGCCAATACAGTCCAAGGAGACAATTTTAGCTTAATCAACTATATATTTAAAACACTCACACATAGAGTTGAACCATCTTCAGATTTAAAAACAGTTATACTGGACTGAACCTTCATTACTGAAGTCACATCAGCCCCTGAACCCATATAATAGACTGAACCTTCATTACTGAAGTCACATCAGCCCCTTAACCCATATAATAGACTGAACCTTCATTACTGAAGTCACATCAGCCTCTGAACCCTTATACTTGGAATTGAATCATCATTTGAGATGTCCCATCAACCCAAAACCCTAACCCAAGCCGAAACAATAATATGAAATCCCATCAATTAAATTGCTAATCCCCAGACTGACCTGTGATTTCGTCGAGGCGGTCTTTCTGTGCCAACCGCGAGTGACCAGACTAATCAGACGATAAGAAGAGGGGAACAATCAATGCGCGGTCGTTTTCCAGTTCTACATTGAGGGCCCTTTGTTCCCCATCCTCCTGTTCATAATCAGTCTAATTCTGATTTCGCAGTTGGATCAGGATCGCCCTGAGAAATCCCGGTTTTCGGCACCAAATGTAGATTCCCAAATTTCTTTCTCTGTCAGTCTGGCCTCAATAAAAGTTGAGATGGATTTGCACGTAAAAAGAAGTTATTTATTTAGCTTGCAAGCTTGATTCATTTCATAGAAATATAAGAGACATCCAGTTTCCTATATCCCAGAAAGCGAATGAACAAAGAAACAAAGGGATCTCTGCAAATCAATTCAAAGGGTATCAAGTTTCACATACTCGACGCCCATAGGTCAGCCTATATCCCTCCCGACCTGTTTGATCTATTCTGATTGGCTCACTTCCAATCCCTTTCTCTGGCCCCTATCAATGCAGCATCACTCTCATAGACACACCTCTTCCTGCTTTTTCCATGCGGTCTCAAATCCCTTTCTCCCTAACTGCCAGAATCAAAGTGGCTTATTTCTACATTACATTAACTAGTATCTCTAAAGTAACTATTTTATATCACATTCGTCAGTAGGACTTTCTACATCCTGGCTCAAAAAGCTCTCCTGGATGCACTTTAAGAATTCCGCCCCCTCTAAGCCCTTCACACTTTGCCTATCCCAAATAATATTGGAGAAGTTGGAATCCATTACTATTATTACCCTATTACTTTCACACTTCTTTGAGATTTGTCTGCATTTGCCTCGGACCCTGCTCCCTGTCCCTGATGCCGGGGTACCGTCGGCTGGCACTGCCCTTACCAGGGGTACGCTCTGCAGCCTCTGCCCAGTGCCCCCATCGGGGCTACTGTGCGCATTGCTCTTGGGTGGGCCACCTGATGCCCACCCCAGCCAGCCTGGCCGGAGCCCGGCAGCCCGCAGTCGCGCCTCTCTGTGTCCTCCTTCCTCTCTCTCCCCCATCAGCCGCCACTCCGGTTTTATGATTTTGAAAAGCGCAAGTGAACCGCGCTGTCGGCAACTCAGCCCATCGGAGGCCGAGAATCACGGAGTCCCTGGAGAATACGGGGTCGGGCCCGCTAATGACATGCAAACGGTGTTTACTGCACAAGAGTTCCAGAACGCATTGACTCAACTGTCGAGGCAATGGAGAATTGTGATTTGGCGTCAAATCGGTGCCAGCTGCGATTTTGGCGTCAGCACCTATTCTCCGCCCAATCGTGTTTTGCAATTTCGGTGTCAGCCAATGGAGAATCCCGCCCAATGTCTCTAAATATCGTCTCCCCAGGGAACCCTCTTAATATAAACAAAATTCCATCAGCCCAACCTCAGCAAACACTATCCATAACTGAATTGAATTATTGTCTTACTTTTACGATGCTTTAATTGCACCCCTGTCTCCAAAACGTCCAGCTGCCTTTCAAGCCAGAATTTTTATAAATATGACTGCAAAGTCCCATACTAACCCAGCCTGTTACCCTGACTGCAGCAAATACATTGAATAAAATGGGGTGAATTCTCCACCGGCAGGATTCTCCATTCAGGGTTCAGGCTACTTCTAAATTGGTCAAGCCATTCCTTAGTGGTGAGCCCCTGAAAGGGAAGACACCTCATTTTAAAATTGCTTCCTCGGCTGATCATGGTTTTCTCTCTCCCTCCAGCCCCACCCCTCCTCTCCTCTGGATTTACCTGTGAGCATTGGCACCAGACAGTATTAGTTGGTCCTCAGCAGGTGACCGTCATTGGGACACCCGATTGGTGCTGACCCATAGACTACAATCAGTAAGGATAAACAACGACACCTCCTCCCTGATAGTCCTCAATATCAGGGCCCCACAAGGCTGCGTACTTGGCCCCCTACTATACTCCCTATACACACGCGACTCCACATTTCGACTCCAACTCCATCTACAAGTTTGCTGATGACACGACGGTAGTGGGTCGTATCTCAAACAACGATAAATCAGAGTACAGGAGGGGATAGAGAACCTAGTGGAGTGGTATAACGACACCAATCTCTCCCTCAATGTCAGCAAAACTAAGGAGCTGGTCATCGACTTCAGGAAGCAAAGTTCTGTACACACCCCTATCAGCATCAACGGGGTCGAGATGGAGATGATTAACAGCTTCAAATTCCTCAACAATCTGTCCTGGCCCACCCATGTCGACGTTACGGCCAAGAAAGCACAACAGCACCTATACTTCCTCAGGAAACTAAGGAAATTTGGCATGTCTCCATTGACTCTTACCAACTTTTACAGATGCACCATAGAAAGCATCCTAACTGGCTGTATCACAGTCTGGTATGGCAACTGCTCGTCCCAAGACTGTAAGAAACTACAGAGAGTCCATGAACACCGCCCAGTCCATCATGCGAATCCGCCTCCCTTCCACTGACTCTGTTTACACCTCCCGCTGCCTGGGGAAAGCGGGCAGCATAATCAAAGACCCGTCCACTCGGCTCATTCACTCTTCCAACTTCTTCCATCGGGCAGGAGATACAAAAGTCTGAGAACACGCACCAACTGACTCAAAATCAGCTTCTTCCCCACTATTACCGGACTCTTGAATGACTCTCTGAAAGACTGAACTGATCTCTCTACGCATCCTTTCTATAGGTGTAGCTCTATACTCCATGTGCTTCACCTGATGTCTGTGTCTATGTATTTACATTGTGTATTATCATGTGTCCTATGTTTTTTCATGTATGAAATTATCTGCCTGGACTGTACGCAGAACAATACTTTTCATTGTACCTCAGTGCATGTGGCAATAAATCTAAACCTAATCTCATCATGCAATATAATAATGATGTCCAAGGATGTACTTGGGGCTGTCGACAGACCTTCCTGCTCCACAACATTGCTACGAGCCCCCAAAATTATGCCTAGTTGAGCCATTAGCGAACCTAAGCCTCAGAATATCTTTCCCTTCCTTGCATCCTGTTAACATGTTGGAGCGCAGTAGAGTTTCAGAAAACTTTCATGTAAGTTAAGAAGAATCTGAATTGTATTCTGTACAGATATGGAAACCAAAGATAAGCCGTACTTTGGGGTCCATGGCAATAACACATTTAGATTTAGCTAATTTTCAACGGAAACAATCCCCAATTTACTAATGAGCTAACAACCAATAACTAACATTTTCTGTTTTGGCAGAGGCTCAATCTCTTGCTTCCTCTGGAGAGATGGGAATCCAGCAGACTGTCACTAATTAATTAATTACGTGCTGATCAACAGCTGAGACAAATCCTAATTTGAATGGGAAATCACTTTGCACTTAATGGTCGCAGAATAGTATAATACTGTTACTATTGGGACTGTTACTATTGTAGATGGCAAGTGATTTATATTTTTAATGGGTTTCAAAAGGAAATATGCAGTTTCTTATTTAATAAAATGATGGTTAGTCGTCCTCACCAGTTTAATTAATCATATATGAATTAATATATGAATTAATATATTAATACGTTATATATTAATTATCATGATCACCTGCTCGTTGGTGTGTGAGTTTGGCCTAAATCTGCAGCTCTTGAGAAAGGAATTTTATTCTGTTGGAAGTTTTGCCAATTGTTTGGAATGTTGTTGTGTGAGCTCTCCTTTACCTAATCTTATCAGGTCTGGCAACATCTATGGAGTTAATGTTACAGGTCTGTAGCAGTTCTGATGAAAGGTCACGGACTTGAAGGGTTAGTTCAGTTTCAAGGACTTGAAGGGTTAGTTCGGTTCCACGGACTTGAAGGGTTAGTTCAGTTTCTCTCCACACAGATGCTGCCAGGCCTTGCTACATGCTTCCATCATTTTCCATTTTGTTTTCCCATTTGCAGCAGCTGCAGTATTTTGCTTTGGTTTCGCCTCATTGACACTGGGCTGTAGCGCGGGTTGGGCACTGGTCCTTCGCCTTTGAAACTTGAATTAGAAGCCAACCTGGGCCGATACTCTGAAAGTGAACTCTGGCTGCTTGCTGAGGAATTCACATGAAATGAGTTTGGGTCCTTTCTAGGAAATTGGAAGCTAACGTTTTGTTGTGCAAAGACGGTATCGACAAGGGCCGAGACCCCCACCACCCCCTCCCGTGTATTTTGTGGCAGCAGAGATGGCCTGACATTGCCTGGTGTCTGGATCATCCAGTCTCGCTGTTCTTGATGGGGTTTCCTGTTTTTCGTACCCTCACCACCAGGGACCCGCGGGTGGGGTCACCATTGGTGGGACCGGAAGATCCGCTGGCGGGAATAGCCGTAAAATTGAATGTTAAAGATGTCACACTATTGCAGTGTGATCTGTAGTTATTCTGTAGTTGCTAACAAAGGGGGCAATTTTGGGCCTGCATTCGCCGCAAGCCTAAACGCCGACAAGGGCGCACAATGTTGCAGCAGTCGGGAAACAAGTTTCTCGTCGGCGAGATCTAGTTTCCCGAATTTCCCTGCCGCTTGTCGGTGACATAATGAGGTTCCCGCCCGCAAAGGATGGTCACCTCCTTGAAATGTATGCTAATGAATTTGAATACTATTAACGGGCTTCATGTCGAGGGAATCTCTCCGGGGTGCCAAATTAAGTATAGCCCCCAGGGAGAGGGGAGGGAGCGACACATGCCTGGGCGGTGCCTTGGCACGATCACCTGGGACAGATTGGTATTGCCCTGGTACAGGTTGGCAGTGCCAACCTGGCAGTGGATGCCTGCGCTAGGGGCGGTGCCAGGGTTAGGCCCTTTGGGGAGCTCTATTGGAGGGGTTCCCATTATCTGTGGTAGGGGAGTGGAAGGGAATGGGCCGATGACTTTGAAGTGGGGACTTGCCAATGAATTGGGGGCTTGCCAGCGAATTCGGCAACCGGCGGGGGCGGGATTCACGGCAGCCCCCGCCAATTCTCCAACCCGGTGGGGGGTCGGAGAATGACGCCCCTGGTCTGAAAACTCGACTGTGCATCGAGAGAGATACACTTCGGTTTTCAATCAGAACAGAAACTCTGACAAATTATTGGAGAATTCGACCCGCTGTATTTAACACTTGGGTATTGAGTATTAAACTCGAGACACACACGAGCGAGGGAGGAGCAGGGAATATGCTGAGGCTCCAGCTCTTCTTTAGGAAAGATGTGAAGGTCCTTGGGAGGGTGCAGAAGATGGTGCAATTTGAATTAAAGTAATCAATCTTGAACAAAATCTAATCTCAGTAACAATGACCCATGAGAACTATCACTGCTAGTTGTAAAAATCCACCTGTGGTTGCTAATGTCCTTTAGGGAAGGAAGACCGCCGCCCTTATCCGGTGGGGCCTACACATGACTCCAGAGCCACTGTAATGTGGCTGACTCTTCGCTGCCCTCTGAAATGGCTGAGCCAGCCACTCAGTTCAAGGGCAATTAGGGATGGGCAAAAAAGTGCTGGCCCTGCCAGCGATGACCACATCCCAAGAAACGAGAAGAAACAAAAAGGTTAAGTGATTTACCACAATTGTTCGAGAGGTCAGGGCTTTTGTTATAAAGTGCAGTTGGAGAAGCTGGGGTTGTTCTCCTTGGAGTGAAGACGATCGAGGGGAGATTTGATCGCGGTATAAGAGATTATGACAGGTTTAGATAAGCTAGAGAAGGGAAAAGCCGTTCCCATGAACAGATGGTATAAGGAGCAAGGGACACAAATTCAAGATGGTGGGCAAGAGATGTTGGAGAATGTGACGAAAAACTTATTAACGTAGTGAGTGCTAACTGTCATAATATACATCAGTATATTATGGTGCAGACACACACACACACTGATGGACATGCAGTGGGCCCAATCAGCATACACAACACCGCAGCCAATCACCAGTGAGAGCACATGCACTATAAAGACGGGACAGGAGAGTTCCCGCTCATTCTAGTAGCAGCCAGCTCGGAGCACAGAGCTCACAGCCTGCAACACAGACATTCACCATGTGCTGAGTGCATCACCTGGTTAGGACTAGGCAAGGGTCAATAGTAAAAGCTGGTATTGCATTTACCCACAGTTCAAGTATGTTAATATAGTTAACCTTATAATAAAATAGAGTTGCACCACTTCCAGTGTTGGTGACCTGTTTGTGATCCAGAACACCCAACATATCACTAACGATCTGGAACTCATTCCCCACGAGGATGATGAAAGTCGAAGCAATCAATGATTTCAGAAGGAAATGGGATGAAGGGATGGAACAATGATCGAGCGGGAGAGTGGCACTGCAGGGTTTGTTGTGCGGCACAATTTAGTGGGTTTGATTGGCCGAATGACCTCCTTCTGTGCTGTATTGGCTCTATGAAGTAGGTTGTTGTCGAGCGCTAATGCCAGCATAGTCCTGTTGAGCTGGGAGGCCTGTTTCTATGCTGTAGACCCCCATGTAGTTCAATCAAATGGTAGCTTTTTCCTTCAACGGCAAACAGTCTACGCAAGAAGTAAGTCTAGTCAAGACATTACTCTACCTCTTTATACCACCCTCATGGCCAATCGTCCCAATTCTGTCCGTCTGAAAATATCACAGACTAAATTGCCCCTTCGTGTCCAAAGGTTAGGTGGGATTATGGGGATAGGGCAGGGGATTGGGCCTAGGTAGGCTGCCGTTTCTGAGGATCAGCGCAGACTCGATGGGCTGAATGGCCTCCTTCTGCACTGTAGGGATTCTATGATTCTTTTTTTTAAACAAATTTAGAGTACCCAATTCATTTCTTTTTCCAAGTAAGGGGCAATTTAGCGTGGTCTGTCCACCTAACCTGCACATCTTTGGATTGTGGGGGCAAAACCCATGCAAACACAGGGAGAATGTGCAAACTCCACACGGACAGTGACCCAGAGCCGGGATCGAACCTGGGACCTCGGTGCGTGAGGTAGCAGGGCTAACCCACTGTGCCGCCGTGCAGGCCAGGATTCTATGGTTCTATGCTCCACAGTTTTTGCTACAGAACTGAAAGCAGATTCAAACTACCTTATTAATGGTATGTTTCAAGGTACAGAGAACATACAGTGCAGATGGAGGCCATTCGGCCCATCAAGTCTGCACCGACCCACTTAAGCCCTTGTTTCCACCCTATCCCCTTAATCCAATAACCCCTCCTAACCTTTTTTTGGTCACTAAGGGCAATTTATCATGGCCAATCCACCTAACCTGCACGTCTTTGGACTGTGGGAGGAAACCGGAGCACACGGAGGAAACTCACGCAGACACGGGGAGAACGTGCAGACTCCGCACAGACAATGACCCAGCGGGGAATCGAACCTGGGACCCTGGCGCTGTGAAGCCACAGTGCTAGCCACTTGTGCTACCGTGCTGCCCTTTTTTATTATTTATTCATGGGATCTACATGTCGCTGGCTAGGCCCGCATCTATTGCTCATCCCTAATTGCCCTTGAGATGGTGGCGATGAGCTGCCTTCTTGAACCGTAGCAGTGCATGTGGTGTAGGTACACCCGCAGTGCTGATAGGGAGGGAGTCCCAGGGTTTTGACCCAGCGACAGTTAAGGATTGGCGATTTATTTCCTAGCGACGGCGGTGAGTGGCTTGGAGGGGAACTTCCAAGTGCTGATGTTCCCATGCATCTGCTGCCCTTGTTCTTCTAGATGGTAGTGGTCGTGGGTTTGGAAGGAACCTTGGTGAGGTCCTGCAGTGTGTATCATGACTAAGTTTAAAACAGCCCTTTTGATCAACCTAACTACACAATTGTCAGGTCACCTTTCTGAATGAAAAACCTGGGGCTGGATTCTCCTGCCCGCTGCGCCACATTTCTGTTTCACCCGCCGGCGGGATGCTCCGTTAGGCTGGCCGGTCAATGGGGTTTCGAATTGTGGGCAGCCCCACGCCGACGGGAAACCCTGGGCTGCCGGAAAAATGGAGCATTCCGCCGGCGGAGAATCTAGCCCCTGATTATTGCAAAATAGGTGTTTTGAGATGGTCTTCCCATGGTGAAGGGGTTAGATTAAGATTACTGTCAGGAACCTTAGTTTGTGTCGACAAAACGACCCAGATTATTCCCAGCCTGCTCCAGATAATCTTAAAAACTCTAAAGGGTACGGTGGTCCTCATGAAAAAGCAGTGGACAATTTACTACTGCTCCACAATGTTCAGCCGTATGGTTTTAACCAGTTTAACTCCGACAGCACTGAGGAATCCCCAAGCTTTCATCATTCTGCCTACTACACCCAAGATCTCCGAGTTTATTAAATTGGTTTACTGAGGTAGTATGGGTTGAAGTCAGAAATAGGAAAGGAGCAGTCACCTTGTTGGGAGTTTTCTATAGGCCCCCCAATAGTAGCAGAGATGTGGAGGAACAGATTGGGAAACAGATTTTGGAAAGGTGCAGAAGTCACAGGGTAGTAGTCATGGGTGACTTTAACTTCCCAAACATTTTTAGATCAAAGAGTTTGGATGGGGTGGTGTTTGTGCAGTGTGTCCAGGAAGCTTTTCTAACACAGTATGTAGATTGTCCGACCAGAGGAGGGGCAATATTGGATTTAGTACTTGGTAATGAACCAGGGCAAGTGATAGATTTGTTAGTGGGGGAGCATTTTGGAGGTAGTGACCACAATTCTGTGACTTTCACTTTAGTAATGGAGAGGGATAGGTGCGTGCAACAGGGCAAGGTTTACAATTGGGGTAAGGGTAAATACGATGTTGTCAGACAAGAATTGAAGTGCATAAGTTGGGAACATAGGCTGCCAGGGAAGGACACAAGTGAAATGTGGAACTTGTTCAAGGAACAGGTACTACGTGTCCTTGATATGTATGTCCCTGTCAGGCAGGGAAGAGATGGTCAAGTGAGGGAACCATGGTTGACAAGAGAGGTTGAATGTCTTGTTAAGAGGAAAAAGGAGACTTATGTAAGGCTGAGGAAACAAGGTACAGACAGGGCGTTGGAGGGATACAAGATAGCCAGGAGGGAACTGGAGAAAGGGATTAGGAGAGCTAAGAGAGGGCATGAACAATCTTTGGCGGGTAGGATCAAGGAAAACCCCAAGGCCTTTTACACATATGTGAGAAATATGAGAATGACTAGAGTGAGGGTAGGTCCGATCAAGGACAGTAGCGGGAGATTGTGTATTGAGTCTGAAGAGTTAGGAGAGGTCTTGAACGAGTACTTTTCTTCTGTATTTACAGATGAGAGGGGCCATATTGTTGGAGAGGACAGTGTGAAACAGACTGGTAATCTCGAGGAAATACTTGTTAGGAAGGACGATGTGTTGGGCATTTTGAAAAACTTGAGGATAGACAAGTCCCCCGGGCCTGATGGGATATATCCAAGGATTCTATGGGAAGCAAGGGATGAAATTGCAGAGCGGTTGGCAATGATCTTTTCGTCCTCACTGTCAACAGGGGTGGTACCAGGGGATTGGAGAGTGGCGAATGTCGTGCCCCTGTTCAAAAAAGGGAATAGGGATAACCCTGGGAATTACAGGCCAGTTAGTCTTACTTCGGTGGTAGGCAAAGTAATGGAAAGGGTACTGAAGGATAGGATTGCTAAGCATCTGGAAAGACACTGCTTGATTAGGGATAGTCAGCACGGATTTGTGAGGGGTAGGTCTTGCCTTGACGAATGTGATATAAAATAGTTACTTTAGAGATATTAGTTAATGTAATGTAGAAATAAGCCACTTTGATTCTGGCAAGTAGAGACAAAGGATTTTAGACCGCATGGAAAAAAGCAGGAAGAGGTGTGTCTATGAGAGTGATGCTGAATTGATAGGGGCCGGAGAAAGGGATTGGAAGTGAGCCAATCAGAATAGATCAAACAAGTCAGGAGGGACATAGGATGACCTATGGGTGTCGAGTATGTGAAACTTGATGCCATTTGAATGTATCAGTACTGATCTCTTTGTCTGGGAAATTCACTTAGTCCCAGGGCTGCAGAGAGCAACATGTTATCTGTATCACTGTGGACTAGGTAGCTTGCAAGCTGAATAAAATAACTATTGTTATACTTGCAAATCCATCTCGACTTTTATTGAGGCCAGACTGACGGATAAAGAAATTTGGGATTCAACATTTGGTGCCGAAAACCGGGATTTCTCAGGGCGATCCTGGTCCAACTGCGAAATCAGAATTAGACTGATTATGAACAGGAGGATGGGGAACGAGGGCCCTCAATGTAGAACTGGAAAATGACCGCGCATTGATTGTTCCCCTCTTCTTATCGTCTGATTAGTCTGGTCACTCGCGGTTGGCACAGAAAGACCTCCTCGACGAAATCACAGGTCAGTCTGGGGATTAGCAATTTAATTGATGGGATTTCATATTGTTGATTCGGCTTGGGTTAGGGTTTTGGGTTGATGTGACATCTCAAATGATGATTCAATTCCAAGTATAAGGGTTCAGAGGCTGATGGGACTTCAGTAATGAAGGTTCAGTCTATTATATGGGTTCAGGGGCTGATGGGACTTCAGTACTGAAGGTTCAGTCCAGTATAACTGTTTTTAAATCTGAAGATGGTTCAACTCTATGTGTGAGTGTTTTAAATATATAGTTGATTAAGCTAAAATTGTCTCCTTGGACTGTATTGGCGAAAAACGCAGTTCCGAGGACTAGTTGAGATTGTGGGGAATGCTGCATATTGGTTGAAGCAGAAGTCTCTCAAAGGGTTAACAGCAGCAGGCAACATCAAAAGACAGACAGTGCTTCTCACTCAGGCTTTGAGATGACAGCAGCAGCCTGTAGTGTAATCGGATACCTTTCCTTTGAGTCAGTGAACACCAGCAAAGTTACGTTTTGAATTAATTAAAGGAAACCAGTGGGTTTCTCCACCTCTTTGATAAAAGTTATTATTTTCGAAAGCAATTGATTGAAATTGCCAGAATCTTAAGTTTTACTTACTTGAAATAATGTTTATCTCATTTTATCAGGAGATTACTAGAAACTTAAAGGAGGTCACGGACAGCATTTTTTAAAAAAAAAGTGTAAATCTGGAGATGATAGTTGATTTTGCCAACACTTATGTGAATGTAAAAAAAAAAACTTGTTAAAAGAAAAATTGTTAAGATAAAGAAATAATTAAGTTGTAAATGTTATACAAGTTTGTGTTAAGCAAATTGTAAATTTAGTTCTGAGTTGAGATCAGAGCTAAGCTTGCAAGTTGCAGTAATTCAATTTGAATTTTCAAACATTTTTAAGTTTAAAAAAAAAGCGCAAGTAGAGACAGGAAAGACGCGGGTCAAACAAGAGATGAGCACGTAGTTCAATGGCTGGCCTTGAATTGACAGAAAAAGAAAAATTCAATAATTTGGAAAAGTAAGCATATCACCTAAGTCTCTCCAAACTAAGCAGAAACTACAAGGTTCGGGAACAAAGGAAGCTGAAACAGATTCTTTTGAAGAGAAAGAACTCCCCCTAGTGACAGGGAGAGATGTTGAAGTCCTGGGGCAACCAGGGGAAATAGCTAGAGTGCCCCCTGGTGACATTAGGAGACAGTTACCGATTAGGAAGATGCGAAACCCCGACGCAGTGACTGTGGGAGCGAACCCCACGATAGACGTTTACTTCCCATGGACCCAGTCAGATGATGGCTATTATGTCTACAATCCCAGATAGAAAAAAATCTCCTGCTGCCTTCATGGATTCCTTGAGAACTACCATCTCAATTTATCAAGCTGATTTAAGGGACCTCTGGGCCCTAGTCCAGCAGATTTTAACCCCAGCAGAGTACCGCAATTATCTTAACCACCTGAATTACGCCAGTCATGCTGCACTTCAGCAGGCCTATGCGTTAGACGACGATAGAAGGACACAGATCCTGAATGCGTTGAATAGCACATTTCAAAGGCCCATAAATCTTTCTGTTATCTTAGACTTAAAACCTAAGAAGACTGAAGAGCCAGAGGAATTTCTGGAGAGTTTTAATGAAATCTACTGTGGGCAGTCAGGCGACTTGCCACATCAAAATGGTCAGAATTCTCCTCAATATTGTGCTATGTTAATGCATTGCCTACCACCTTCTGTGGTTACTGCTGTGAAATGTAATAACATGAATTGGACAGAGAACGACCCTTCCCAGATGCCAAGGGCAGTCAGATTTTATTGGAAGGAGGGTGTAGGCCAGGAAGGAGGCTCAGTTACAAAGGTTAAGACTGAGTATGTAATGAAAAAGGATGATCTGCGACCCCAACAAGCGGCAGAAATGGTAGTTTACCAGCAGGAGCCCCAATATTGTGACTTTGGGTAGGTGGATCAGCGAGGGGGAGGATATCAAACCCACCCAAAGGGACCCCCAATCCCTTTTTATGGCCCACCGAACGAATCAACAGCTCTACAACCGCAGCCCCCTCTGAGGGGCCATTGGTCTACTGGAAGAAGAGGACGGGGCAGAAATAGAGGGAGCAATGCATGTTTTAATTGCGGCCGTGTAGATCACTGGCAACAGGAATGCCCCTTTAAAAGACAGGCAGTAGAAGGCGATTATCCGACCCAAAGGAGAGGGTACCCACCAAGGGGAGGACAGACGAGATACACTGACTTCTCCCAGGAAAACCCTTTCCCAACACAGGATTGACTAGCTAATTTAGCCATAAGGACTCTCCAATCGGACAGGGAACCTATTATCTCTCTGCAGATAGGAGATCAACATCACTCATTTGTAATCGACACCGGGGCAGCCATGTCTTCTGTGCAATCAGCACTTAAATTACCATTATCCGACCACACGCAGCAATTGTCAGGGTTCCAAGGACAGGTGTGTGAGTATCCTATTTCTGAACCTGTGACAGTCACTTACGAGAATAAGTCTGCAGAGCATCAGTTTGTAGTGACGACTGGATTGGACTGTAACTTGTTGGCCCGAGATTTACTGTGTATCTTCCAGCTACAGCTAGAATGCGGAGATGAGGGGGTAACGGTTACATCATGGAGGATGAGACAACAGTGCTATATTTCTATCACCCCCCCAGTGGTGGATGTTAGACGTTGAACAGTCACTGCATCATGTTACCCTGGCCTATGACAGAACTGGACGAAACAGGGAGTTGGAGGACAAATACCGGCCATTACTTGAGACCGAATGGCCAGTCAAGGTTACAGCCACAGTCACGGGAAAAGAAGGTACAGCCGATTTTGTTACAATATCACCACATTTATGGCCACAGTCAGCTTCGGTAAGCCCTCATATTACACGTCAGGTCCATGACCAGTACCATGCCAGGGATATGGGGCGAATGGTCAGGAGGGCAGTGGATCATTCGGATCCAACAGAGTACGCACTTCAAGTCATGCCGGACGGCACTACCATAAAATATTTTGAGGTCCCTGAAACGATTAACACTCGACTGCAGCATCACAGGGGACATGATGTGTTGGAATATGTCAATCCGCAGGTCTGGGCGGAATACCCATCACAAGTGGGAAAGACAAATGTTACACCTATTAAGGTGATGATTAAGGATCATGTAAAGCTACCTTCCATTCGACAATACCCCCTGAAATCTCAAGCTGCTCCATCAATAGATAAATTAATTCAAGAGCTGTTGAAACAGGGTATTTTGGTCCCTTGCCAATCAGAATGTAACACCCCCATACTTGCTGTGCCTAAACCAGCCAAACCAGACCAGTACCGATTAGGACAGGATTTACGTTCAATCAATGCCATCGCATAGCCGTTACATGCTCTCACCCTCCAACTGGATATTACGGTGTATAGCTCCCACTCGGTCATCGCACTATTGGGGCAACTGAAGACTCAGCATCATACCGCAGCTCGTCAGAATAGGTATGAGATATACCTTTTGAACAATCCACGTCTGACATTTAACCACTGTACCACTATCAATCCAGCCTGTTTTCTTAGTGGTCCCTCTGTCCATGAAGACGCACCTGGCCACGACTGTTTAGCCTTGATTCAGGAAACTATCACAATAAGGGGCGATTTGAGTGACATTTTGTCAGAACAACCTGACATGATTATGTATGTTGATGGCAGTGCATTAGTAAGCCCCACTGGCCGGAGACTGTCCGGTTATGTAATCATAGATCAGGATGGTCTGATTCTAGAAGCGGCAGCTTTCCAGACCCCTTACTCAGCAAAACAAGCCGAACATTTTGCCCTCACCCGTGCATGTATACTTGGGGGAGATCGCCGGGTAAATATCTACACTGACTCCCGATATGCTTTCGGGGTAGTTCATGACTTCGGACAACTCTGGAAGAATAGGGGATTCCTTACCTCGGCAGGCACAGAAATATCCCACCGGGGTTTAGTTAATGACCTACTGCAGGCCCTCCTTATGCCCGCGCAGATTTCCGTTATTAAATGCGCTGCCCACACGAATGGTACAACCCCAGTTGACGTTGGTAATGAACGAGCAGATTGTGCAGCGCGAACAGCCGCGCAAATTCAGCAAGTGAGACTAAACGATCTACTATAAATATGTCTGCTTCTGACAAGTCAATGCCAACCATCCAAGACGTCATAAGGTTACAGGAGGACGCTCCTGAGAGTGATAAACAAATGTGGAAACGGTTAGGTTGTACATATGATTCTGTTTCCTCTTTATGGACCACGCCTGCACATCAGACTTGTATGTCTGATGTGCTGGCTTTATGGGTCATTGAATGTGTACACTTTGCAACTCATTGTGGGGCTCGAGGGACTAGTGATTTGTTGCTGGACACTTGGTGGCACCCTAAAATGCAGGGGTTGGCCCAAAGTATCAGTAATCGGTGTTTGATTTGTCAGCAATATAACACCGGAAAAGGTATCCCTTGTGGGATGGGGCAAACCCCGTTGCCCAGTGGTCCCTTTGAGACGCTCCAAATGGATTACATTGAGTTGGAAAGGTGTCAATGTTATAAATATGTTTTGGTCATTGTGGATGTGTTCAGCAGATGGGTCAAGGCGTATCCGACTATCGATAATAAAGCTGCTACTGTGGTTAAAGTCTTGATGAGGGAAATCATTCCCCGGTACGGTATACCAGCTCAGTTAAGTTCTGATAATGGGCCTCATTTTATTGGACAAATTAACAAGGAGTTTTGCTCCCAGTTGGGCATACGCCAGCAGTTACACTGTGCTTACAGACCGCAGGCGGCCGGGTTGGTTGAGAGACACAATCAGACCCTCAAAACTAAATTGGCTAAATTAAGAGCAGACACGGGACTGACATGGCTTAAGTTGCTCCCCGTTGCCCTCTTCCAGCTGCGGGTTACACCTGCGGGACCGGCGCGGCTCTCTCCCGCCAAGATTCTTTATGGCAGGCCTCTTAGAACTCCCTGTAGCCTGCAGGTTCCCAGACTGGTTCAGTTTCATCAGATGACTGAAGAGATGACCACCTATGTTCTAGCCCTCACGCAAGTGCTCAAGGAACTCCATGGCCAGGTCCGCGCGGCTCACCAGCCATCGCCCCCAGTACCTAGCTCACTTTCAGTCCAGCCCGGTAGTTATGTCATGGTCAAAAATTGCACTAGGAAGGGGTCGGAGCCGCGATGGGACGGGCCCTTCCAAGTTCTCCTTACCACCCCCACAGCAGTTAAAGTGGAGGGGCGAAGTGCTTGGGTCCACCTACATCACTGTAAATTGAGTCCATCTCCACTACTGTAAAAGGTCGGATACTAACCTGCCTCCCTTCTCCAGTGCTATTTTACAGGTGTGGAGCATGATGGGGTGGCTACGCACCGTCTGTGTGATATTTGGCCTCACTTCGCTTGGCGTGTTATTGGCGATGGACATGGAAAAGGGGAATATTATGTATCTGTGTAGCCCCAACCAATCTACAAGGTTACATCACCTATGCAAAGGTGATGTTCTTCGCTGCCCCCATATACGAGGACATGGTATCGACTCATGGAAGGTCATCAAAGTTAAGGAGAATGCAGGAGTCATGAAGCAGTTGCACCGGTCCCGGCGATGGGAAGGGAACATTATATGGACATTGCCTTGTTTTTGGAATACATGTAAATTTGATTTTGGATGTGTTAAGAGTGGTACAATAAAGGTAAAATCAGGCTGTCAGAAGAGCGTAGGAAGAGGCTATGAGAAAGAGAAAGGGACTAGAGAGGATAGGGCGTATGAGAAGGGAAGTACAGCTAGAACGTAGGTTACCAGGAGATACACTTAAGTTAGTTAAAGGCCAAACTGAGGAAAACTCGAGTAGTAAACCTTGGGAGCCCTCGGGGCAATAACCAAGGAGTTGTCTCAGCTACGGTTGTTTGCAATGCAGAACCGGTATGCTCTTGACTACCTTCTGGCCCGTGAGGGTGGGGTATGCGCCATAGTGCAGGGAAAGTGTATCATGGGAGTTTAGGACTTGACCGCTAACATCACTAAATTTATGGATCGCATACGGGATCACTTAGACGGGATGCAGGATCCTGGCTCTTGGGGTAACTGGGGATTTGGAGGTTGGAAGGACTGGTTGATAAATATGGTCATGTATTTAGTGGTGGCTATCGGCTGCATCTTTGTGGGCCCAGCCATCCTTAAATGTGTGATGGGTAGAATGCGGGGTGCACTGGAACAGATCAACGCCCCTAAAATCTTAGCTGTCAAAATTCATGAGGGTGCAGCAGATGAAGGGGGGCTACGCCAGGAATTGGAAATGCAGTGACAGATCTTTTTAGATGAGGAACCGTAGCTATGGATTGGATAGTTCGGTTATCATGGAATGATAAAAGGAGGGAATGACGAATGTGATATAAAATAGTTACTTTAGAGATATTAGTTAATGTAATGTAGAAATAAGCCACTTTGATTCTGGCAAGTAGAGACAACGGATTTTAGACCGCATGGAAAAAAGCAGGAAGAGGTGTGTCTATGAGAGTGATGCTGAATTGATAGGGGCCGGAGAAAGGGATTGGAAGTGAGCCAATCAGAATAGATCAAACAAGTCAGGAGGGACATAGGATGACCTATTGGTGTCGAGTATGTGAAACCTGATGCCATTTGAATGTATCAGTACTGATCTCTTTGTCTGGGACATTCACTTAGTCCCGGGGCTGCAGAGAGCAACATGTTATCTGTATCACTGTGGGCTAGGTAGCTTGCAAGCTGAATAAAATAACTATTGTTATACTTACAAATCCATCTCAACTTTTATTGAGGCCAGACTGATGGATAAAGAAATTTGGGATTCAACAGCCTTACAAGTCTTATTGAATTCTTTGAGGAGGTGACCAAGCATGTGGATGAAGGTAAAGCAGTGGATGTGGTGTACACGGATTTTAGTAAGGCATTTGATAAGGTTCCCCATGGTAGGCTTATGCAGAAAGTAAGGAGGCATGGGATAGTGGGAAATTTGGGCAGTTGGATAACGAACTGGCTAACCGATAGAAGTCAGAGAGTGGTGGTGGATGGCAAATATTCAGCCAGGATCCCAGTTACCAGTGGCATACCGCAGGGACCAGTTCTGGGTCCTCTGCTGTTTGTGATTTTCATTAATGACTTGGATGAGGGAGTTGAAGGGTGGGTCAGTAAATTTGCAGATGATGCGAAGATTGGTGGAGTTGTGGATAGTGAGGAGGGATGTTGACGGCTGCAAAGAGACATAGATAGGATGCAGAGCTGGGCTGAGAAGTGGCAGATGGAGTTTAATCCTGAAAAGTGTGAGGTTGTCCATTTTGGAAGGACAAATATGAATGCGGAATACAGGGTTAACGGTAGAGTTCTTGGCAATGTGGAGGAGCAGAGAGATCTTGGGGTCTCTGTTCATACATCTTTGAAAGTTGCCACTCAAGTGGATAGAGCTGTGAAGAAGGCCTATGGTGTGCTCGCGTTCATTAACAGAGGGATTGAATTTAAGAGCCGTGAGGTGATGATGCAGCTGTACAAAACTTTGGTAAGGCCACATTTGGAGTACTGTGTACAGTTCTGGTCGCCTCATTTTAGGAAGGATGTGGAAGCTTTGGAAAAGGTGCAAAGGAGATTTACCAGGATGTTGCCTGGAATGGAGAGTAGGTCTTACGAGGAAAGGTTGAGGGTGCTAGGCCTTTTCTCATTAGAGCGGAGAAGGATGAGCAGCGACTTGATAGAGGTTTATAAGATGATCAGGGGAATAGATAGAGTAGACAGTCAGAGACTCTTTCCCCGGGTGGAACAAACCATTACAAGGGGACATAAATTTAAGGTGAATGGTGGAAGATATAGGGGGGATGTCAGAGGTAGGTTCTTTACCCAGAGAGTAGTGGGGGCATGGAATGCACTGCCTGTGGAAGTAGTTGAATCGGAAACATTAGGGACCTTCAAGCAGCTATTGGATAGGTACATGGATTACGGTAAAATTATATAGTGTAGATTTATTTGTTCTTAAGGGCAGCACGGTAGCATTGTGGATAGCACAATTGCTTCACCGCTCCAGGGTCCCAGGTTCGATTCCGGCTTGGGTCACTGTCTGTGCGGAGTCTGCACATCCTCCCCGTGTCTGCGTGGGTTTCCTCCGGGTGCTCCGGTTTCCTCCCACAGTCCAAAGATGTGCAGGTTAGGTGGATTGGCCATGGTAAATTGCCCTTAGTGTCCAAAATTGCCCTTCGTGTTGGGTGGAGGTGTTGACTTTGGGTAGGGTGCTCTTTCCAAGAGCCGGTGCAGACTCAATGGGCCGAATGGCCTCGTTCTGCACTGTATATTCAATGATAATCTATGATTAATCTAGGACAAAGGTTCGGCACAACATTGTGGGCCGAAGGGCCTGTTCTGTGCTGTATTTTTCTATGTTCTATGTTCTATGGGTTGTCTTCCCCTGGCCAAGGCGGAGGTGGTGGGTGGTGGTGGTGGGGGGACGGGGACGGGGGGGGGACGGGGGGACGCACTCTCTTCTTGTGTGAATTTCACAGTTTGATTTTTGAAGGGCCTTAAATAGGCTCCAAAAGTATCACGAAACCTGACTGATAAAACATAACTTGAATTAATTTGAAACGTCTCAATCGCTCCTTGCAGAGCGCAATCAGAGCGCACACATCACGTCGGCAGTGTCAACAAACAGCAAATAAATACATGATTACAGCAACAATTAAGTGAAATTAAATAGTGTCAACGCAAACTGAAGTGCCGCTTTTGCAGCTTTTAGAGCTGCGTGGTTCTGTTCTCATCATTTCTCACTTTAAAGTTCTCCAGAACAAAAACCCTCCTGGGGTTTGCAATTAATCATTTGTTTGGAGCTTGGGGAGATTCTCACCGAGTTTTTTTCCCCCGCTGTGAGGAACTAAAGTCACCGGCGAAATCAGAGATCAAGACATCCTTTTTAAAGGGTGCCCAGATCTCAAAGTTAGCTTGAAGTTTCCCTACACCCCCCACCCACGGATATCACACTCCCACACTCTCCAGCAGATATGGGCCAGGCCCCCAACCCTTGACCCAGGAAGGGCAACCTCTCCCCCAATCATTAAATGTCCACATGACCTCCCCCCTGACACACATCACCCAGGCATGCGGGTGACTCAGCCCCTCTCCCATCCATCTTCATTGGCACTGGGGCATCATGTCCCTCCCAAGTGTGTGTTGCCTGCTATAGGATCACTGAGAGCCCCCATCCTTGAGTACAGCTCTCAGTCCCCTCCCCACCATGCGCCCGCTTCAGGTACCCCACCTTCGCCCCCCACTCTCATACATCCTTTCAGGCCTCCCCACTTCAGACCCACGGTCATACCCCCTTCCCCCTCCCTTCCATGGGCATGGGCATGGACCCCCTCAGGCCCCTCCCTTGGATGTTCTACTTGACACCCTGGCACTGCCCCTTCACACCGGCACTGCCCATGGGACCCAGGCAGCGCCAACCTGGCACCGAACCCAGCGAGGGCGTGATCCAGATCATGTCGGGGGCAGCGGGTCTGGTGCATCGTGCTCAGCTGTTTTTGGCCTATTCACCAGGAATCGGCAATGTGATGAGAAAACCACACAGAGTTACATTTTTGTGTTAAACATTTTGGCACCTGAAAGAATCAAAATTTATTAAATTACCACTCTTAAATGTATCCAGAAATTTCAGATGTAAGATACACTCATTACATATTAAATCTTATTAATAACAGCACAGCAGACTTCCTGTGTTGGTGGCATGATAAACCTGAAGACTTCCTCACTCTGTTCATTATTTGTAGCAAAATTGTAATCGTGTTCTTATGACTATATTTATAATTTCACTGGAACCAACCAAATTAGAAAACCTGCCCCCCATGGTGCTAATAGAGAAATAAGTTTATTAAGACAAACCCCATGATGAGAAGCGATAGTTTCCCAATTTTAGATTTATATTTTATGACCTTCACACGTTTTAGTCAAGCTTATGCTGTTTGGTGCATTTATGCTGATTCAGGTTGTTCAGCTTTAAATCTCCCTGATATTCTTCAATGCATTTGTCTAACTTCATTTTCCATCTTTTCATGTCTTCACCAGCAAGGCCAGGGTTTTTCACCCATCCCCAACTTTGCTTGAGAAGGCGATGGTGAGTCACTTGCTGCAGCCCATGTGGTGTAGACACACTTACAGTGAGGGAGTTCTGGGGCTTTGACCCTGCGACTATCTGTTTGGAGACAGGTTCACTGGCTAATCCAACATTTGTTGCCCACCCTAATTGCCCTTGAGAAGGTGCTGGTGAACTGTCTTATTTAACCTCTTCAGTCCATGTGGTGTAAATACAACCACTGTGCTATTAGGGAGGGAATTGCAAGATTTGACCCAGCAACAGTGGGCTTGGAAAGTGCTCCCTAAGGAGCCTGGGTGAGTCCCTGCAGTGCATCCTGTAGGTGGTACAGACGGCTGCTAGTGTTTGTCAGTGGCGGAAGGAGTCAATGTTTATGGAAGGGATGTCGATCAAACGGGCTGCTTTGTCCTGATGGTGCCGAGCTTCTTGAGTGTTGCTGGAGCTGCACTCATCCAGGCAAGTGGAGAGTATTCCATTGCATTCCTGACTTGTGCCTTGTAAACGGTGAATAGACTTCGGGAAGTCAGAGGATGAGTTGCTCACCACATAATTCCCAGCCTCTGGCCTGCTCTTATACCAGTAGTAGTATTTATATGGCTAACCCAGTTCAACTTCTGGTCAATGGTAATCCTCAGGATGTCAATAACAGGAGATTCATTGATAGTAATGTCATTGACTGTCAATGGGTGATGGTTAGATTCCCTCTTGTTGGAGATGGCCCTTGCCTGGAACTTTTGTTTTTTAAAATTCATTTCTGGGATGTGGGTATTACTGGCTAGGCCACCATTCATTGCCCATCCCTAATTGCCTTTGAGAGGTTGTCGGTGAGCTGCTTTCTTGAACTGCTGCAGTCCATGTGGTGGGCTGTTATGGAGGAAGTTCCGGGATTTGGGGCCTAGCGACAATGAAGGAACAGCGATATATTTCCAAGTCGGGATGGTGTGTAACTTGGAGGGGAACCTCCAGGTGGTGGTGTTCCCATGTATCTGCTGCCCTTGGCCTTCTAGATGGGAGTGGTCGCGCATTTAGAAGCGAATATTATTGGATGCTGGATTCCACCACATTCCATTGAATGCAGGTTTCCCAATGTACCAAGAGTTTTGCTGTGCACAACCTTTTCTGCCCCCATTGAACTCCTTATCGGAGTCATGTGCAACGGGAGAGGTGTGAGTCGCCTCTCCAGAGTATTGACACCTGTTGTGGCTGCAGGCCACTTATACATGTGGTCTCTCACCATGTGCAGATCCCGCCTCTGAGATATTCAGAGTTCCAATATCCAGGATTGTGATGAGGGGAAGAATGGAATGTAAGGAATAGCTGGTAAACCAAAAGAGATTGCAGAGTTAGGGGTGAGGTGGATGTGCGCAACAGGATTATAGGTTTGAAGATATCATCACCTTCGATGATACCAGCACTACCTGGGGTGAGGGCCTGTGTAATGGTCTTTCCAATAAGAGCAAATGACACCTCAAAGATGATCAGATGCAAGCTAGCCTGCCTCCCTCTGGGTAGTCTCTGATGCCACCAGCTGCATCTTACCTTGTCCTGTAAGAGGGAGGCAAGTGTATCAGTGAGAGTTGTACAATCTGCTTGAGTGATGTGGCTGTCATGGTTGAATAGCTGGCAGTGTATGCAAACGTTATGCTATGTATGTGAGGCTTGCAGCAGCCCTAGGTATGTGAGGGTGAGGTGAAGCCATGAATTTTAACTATGAATCCAGCTTGGCTGAGGTTGTTGGTATGTGAGTGATGAAGGTTTGATGAAGCAAGCAGTGGCTGAGGCTACAGGTGTTGGGGAACAGGAAACAACATTTGATTCATTCACTGATCTTAACCACTTGTATTAGATCATTTAGCTCCTTGTGGCGCTGTATCGGATTCTTGGGGACAGACTCCTGTAATTGGCCTCTAAGGCTATTTGCTCCCACTGACCTCTGGCCAAGTGTTTGGAAAGCCTCCTGGCCTCCCTGCTCATCCACCATGCTCACCCAATGCAGTGTCCAGGAACCTTGGAGCCCAGTATCTGACATAATTTATCATTGCTCAGTTTCCTGCATGACTCTCAGTACCTGTTCCAGCCACAATCGACCTTCCTTTTAAGTTAAGCAGGCTGCCTTAAAAGTAGTGCCAGGAAGTTACGATCCTGATGTGCGCAGGCAATAGGTAGTGCAGTTTATGCTGACTGCATGATGTCAAGAAGCTTGGTTGAAGATTAAAGAATTGGATAAAAGAGAACTGCTAAGGGTTCAGTTGCACCAAGGGCTTTTAATATGTCGCTTAGCCTAGGAGTAAGGTGAACAGATATTTACTTAAATGAAGTGGAGAACAATAGGACCTAGAATTGCAGGAGTTAAAGAGACTGAGGGTGGGTGTTCACATGGAGAAATAAGAATGCATGTCACACTTACATGATAAAAGCATTACCTCTAAGACTAGGTGTGTCGATAGGACATGATCAAAGGGATAAACCATACATCAGTGGCAGGATTAGTCTTGTAGTGCGGGAGAATAGCTGATGAGCAACCAAGATCACAACCATACCCAGCTGGAAACGGAGTTCTCCCCAAAGCAAGCTTCTGTGCTGAAAAGCTGCAGCAGTAACCCCCAGAGATTCTACACTGAGCCAGAAGAATTTCCCAAAATAAAGGTACAGATTGTGTGTGGTAATTATTTGCTGCATTTGGCTTATAGTGTCAAAACCTATGGGGTGTTGTTTTGGGAAAGGGCTATCTTCAACATTTAGAAAAGTCGATAGATTCAAGTAGATTCTGTGTGATGCCATTATTGTAGTTAGTTGTAATTTTTGTTCTGTATTATCTGTCTTGTTATGCGTTTTACAGTTTAATAAACATTCTTTTATTTGAATGGTTACAATGAGACTGGGCCTTCCCTCACTGATTTTAAGATCTTTCCTCACCCTATGCAAAACTGAAAAATAAACAATTAAGAGCCGGTGTTCCAAGTTACCCGTCTGGATTTTGGGACGCTCTCGCATTGAACACTGGCTGAGTTCTTAACCATGCAGAAATGATTATAATGAACAAATAGCATGAAATTGGAGTGCTGCCTGTATTCCAATCAGTGCAAGGCACAGGTTGATTGCACATCATGATCCCATTTCAGAGGCTATAGAGTTAAACATCCAAGATGTTTGAAGTGGTGATTGCTTTCCCCTGGGCGATCATAGAATTATAGAATCCCAACAATACAGAAACAGGTCATTCGGCCCATCGAGTCTGCATCGACCCTTTGAAAGACCGCCCTTCCTGGGCCCAATCCCCCATCCTGTAACCTCATCCTGAGGGGCAATTTAGCATGTCCATCCAATCCACCTAACTGCACTTCTGTGGACTGTGGGAGGAAATCGGGGCACCCGGACGAAGCCCAGGCAGACAGGGGGAGGAAGTGCAAACTCCACACAGACATCACCCAAGGCTAGAACTGAACCCGGGTCCCTGTGAGACAGCAGTGCTAACCATTGTGCCACCATGCTGCCCCAGGTTGAGCTTCTTGAGCTTGGTTGCAGCTGCCTCCATCTGGCAGTCTCATCACACCCCTGCTCCAGTGAAGGTTTGATCAGGAAGAGGTGAAATGAATTGCGAGCGACTTTGAACCATTCGATCAGACAGAGATTTGATTTGTTTTTTCTCTCACAGAAAAACTTTTTCAGAAAGCTTGGAATTGTGTTCCGATTTAATCCGACAACTCAAATGGTAGAAGGTTCCCTATTCAGAGCAGAATTGATTTAATTGCATTGGTTCCATGCCAGTTGAACTGAAGCGTGTTCCAAGCCTCTGTATAGTTTCTCATCCTACGTGCAACCCAGCAAAAAAAGTAGATATGGATCCCCAGAGAGTTGGACTTGAAATGGAAAAATATGTTTGCATGAACCTCATTGCTGTTTGAGGTAATTAGCGAAGAACATTTCATTGACTTGTGCCGTTAGAAAACATTTTTTGATGTGCAATTTGTAATTGCAGACAGAGTTTTTGAATACCAGCACAGTCGTCTTTAGCACAATTGCTTCACAGCTCTAGGGTCCCAGGTTCGATTCCGGCTTGGGTCACTGTTTGTGCGGAGTCTGCACATCCTCCCCGTGTGTGCGTGGGTTTCCTCCGGGTGCTCCGGTTTCCTCCCACAGTCCAAAGATGTGCAGGTTAGGTGGATTGGCCATGATAAATTGCCCTCAGTGTCCAAAATTGCCCTTAGTGTTGGGTGGGGTTACTGGGTTATGGGGATTGGGTGGAGGTGTTGACCTTGGGTAGGGTGCTCTTTCCAAGAGCCGGTGCAGACTCGATGGGCCGAATGGTCTCCTTCTGCACTGTAAATTCTATGATAATCCTACTTACAAAATAAAATGAATACTTGCATTTCACGACCTCAGGTACATCGCAAGGCACTCTCGTACCAATTAAATAATTTTGAAGTCTATTCATTGTTGTACAGAAGGTAATCTGGCAGCCCTGGTGTGCGCAGCAAGTCCCCACAAACAGCAATGTAATAATGACTAGATAACCTATTGTTTTTGTGGTTGACTCAGGGAAAAATATTAACCAGAAAAAACAGAGGAAACTACCCCAGTCTTTCTTTTTTTAAATAGTGCCATAGAATCTTTTCTGTCTTGTTGTAATATCTCACAGAAAGGCAATGCCTCCAGCAGCATCGCACTCCCTCAGTACTACACTGTGATTTCAACATGGCGTTTGTATGCTCAAATTCTGGAGTGGAACTTAAAGCATAAAATAGTTGAAAAGAATAAAACATGAGGCCTCTAATGCATTGAAAACTGAAATGCTACATTTATCATTCATTCATAGCACAATACTAAAGCCTTCAAAGGTTTCAGGTATGATCGATTTAGTGCTTGGTTTGGAGAAAATGCAACTTCACCATAGACATTCAACAATCGCATTTTACATCTCAGTGATGTTGCTTACATGCAAAAATATGTCCCAAACCATTCAGGGCAATGCATAGAAAAATGAACAAATGTTGCAATGATAAATGGTCAAAAGAGCCGCAAAACAGAGTCAGGAAATGAGCATATAGATGGTTTTGATGACAAAGAGGGAGGTATCAAGGTGGAGAGGATGAGGGGGGGCGGGGTGGGGATGTTACAGGGAGCTTGGGCAAGCTGGCTGAAGAAGACAATGGTAAACAAGACTAGAGCCATTGAATCAAAAGGGATATCACCCATTACATGATTTGAATCAGCATACATAGATATAGAAGAAACATTTGAAGTCAGGGAGAAGATGTTTGTGGAGGGCTTTTGATGCGAGGGCAAGATTCATTTCAGAGTCTTCGGAGCATCAAGGGTTGCAGCTTTATTCGTCCAGACAATTGCAAAGCACTCCTGTCCAGTGAAGGTTTTATCAGAGAGGGCTCAATGCTGAAATAAATTGTGAATGACTTTGAATTGTTCAATCAGGCAGAGATTTGATCTGTTTTTCCCTGAAGGCAAACACTGCACTTCAGCCTATGAAAACAAAACCCTGCGGAGCTAATCCAATAGAGAGAACTGGAGCTCTGCCAAGCATTCATAATGAGGCCATGTGGAGAAACAGACGTCTGGCCATCTGTTTCTTTTGATACAGTTCACAGCTCGCCTTGGCACTCAGCTGCCTCTGTGACTGCATATGAACTGCTTCCGGGATGGGAAGTTACAATCTTGAACCTCCTACTGATACGCGCGGTGAATAAACAATACAGTTAGAACTGGCTGCTTGCAGAAATCATTATATGAGGGGGCAGCATGAAGTTGGCATGATGTCTGCACTTCAATCAATGTGCATATGTTCAATGCACTTCACCATCCCTTGCTATTGACCTCTAGCTTCAAAAAGAGTTCAGATGCATCTACAGAGACAGTTGAATGCAAAGGGGCACTATGTACTGTATCAACAGGAACAGGTGGGCACCTGTTTATCCAGATGGAACCATTATGAATGCTTGGCTGAGTTCAAAGACTAACTAATGGATGAGCAGCAAGGGTTTGATTTCACAAGCTGAAGTGGAGTGTTGCTGTGATTGATTCACATCTTTGAGGTTATAATAAAGTATTATTTAATTGAACTGTTTTTTCGATGTCAGGACAAGATTAAGGGATGTGGACTGAGGTAAAGCTTCTGTTATTTTTTGTTCATTAATGGGACATGGGTGTCACAGGTGTGCCAACCCATCCCTAATTGTCCTTGAGGGGGCAGTTAAGAGTCAACCACATTGCTGTGGGTCTGGAGTCACATGTAGGCCAGACCAGGTGAGCACAACATATTTCCTTCCCTAAAGGACATTAGTGAACCGGAAGGGCTTTTACAACAATCGACAATAGTTTCATGGTCATCATTAGACTTTTAATTCCAGATTTCTATTGAATTCAAATTTCACTATCTGCAGTGGTGGGATTTGAATCTGGGTTCAGCAGAGTATTATTCTGGGTCGCTGGTTTACTAATCCAGTGACAATACCATTAGACCACCGCCTCCCCTTAATTTGACACTATAATGATTCTATAATGATTCTTTCTTAGGTGCTTGTAAAAGCAGCAGTAGATGAAAGGAGATTTTTAATGGGTGGTTTTTGAAATGCTTTTCATGACTTGCCATTATTATTATATGCTCTGTATATGCGGGAGGGAAAAAAATGGGGGGGAGAGGGGGGAGGGGGGAGGGGGGAGGGAGGAGGGGGAGGGGGGAGTAGGACGGGGGGAGGGGGGGAGAGGGGGAGGGGGGAGGGGGGTGGGGGAGAGGGGGGAGGGGGAGGGGGGAGGGGGGAGAGGGGGGAGGGGGGGGAGGATTTTGCTTAATAAAGTGCCAATAAATTAGGTCTTAACATTGTAGACACCTTCAGGTGAACTGCATCAATCAAAATAGATGACCAGACATCTGTTTCGCTAGGTGCAACTGTTATGAATGCTCGGATGAGTTTCAAGAATAACTAATGGATTCATGGAGGAAGGAGAATGGAGACGGGTGGAAGAGGGATAGGTTGTAGTAGAAAATAATTAGCTTGGTTTCACTGAAAGGTGGGGGAAATGGCTGCAGTTTGAAATGGCAATCATGTGGCTGAGCCAGGGGACCGGGATTGGCTGATTATCAACGATTCTAAGACTAAGAATTGGTCAGGATGTTTGAGAGCGTGACAGGAAAAGATGATGATTTGATGGAAAAGTTCAGTTTAGTGGTGATGAGAAAAGATGGAGAGGGTGCAGGGTTAAACAAGGTGGGTGCCCCAGAGGGGTGACTGGAGGAGACAGCAGACCAAATACCTCCCCCATCCAAATGTGAATAGGGGAAGGAGCCTGTGATTGAATCTACTGGGGCAGTGAAAGATAATCTGGAGAGAGAAGTTATTGTGAAGAGAATGTTGTAGAATTGGTCCCCAGGTTCAATTCCAGCCTCAGATGTATATTCAAAAGGTGGTGGGGTGTGGATACTTCTTGTCCTTTTAGTTTCATGCAAGGTCATGGATTTAAGACATGGAGCATCCTCTGATGAATCATTTTTATTTAGACAGTGTTTCTGATATTGCCGTCAATTAGACTCACAAGCAAAGGCTGATTGCTCTTTCGTACTCTGATTGCTCATGTTAATCGCTCATCAAAATTACTGAAGCAGAGGCATTCTGGACTTGTCGATGATTAATTATGTAAGTTAAACATGGTTTTGGTGTCTGACTGCGTCCGAGATCATGCAGACCGCTCTGGACACTTGTTCTTGCTCATTAGCGACATTATCTGTTGCTCTCTGGATACTCCACCCACACACACGCTTCATCAGCTAATGCTGTTCTTTAGAATCATTGCTTTCTTAGCGCTGTAGATATTTACTACACTGAGGCCGATTCTTAATTTGCACTCCCCGTGTCTCACAGCAGATGCTTTGTGTCTGACCGGCAAAGAGCATTACAATTCTTTAAAGTTCTAATGTAACTCCTTGGGCTGAAGTCTCCGCCCCCTGACGGCGAAATCCCGTTCGACGACAGGCGGAGAATCCGTTTTGCCGCACAGAATCGGTACCGGCGCCGGTTTCACAATTCTCCGCCCCCCCACCCGCCCCACCACCAAAATCGGTGTACTCCAAAAGTATGCCACGCCGTGTATCCACCACCTCAGGCCATTGCCTGAGGCCTGCCCCGCGATGCTCCGTCCCCGACTGGCCAAATTCCCGACGGTGCTGTTCTAACATGGTCCCACCGTCCGTGATCCTCGTGTGGTGGCTGCGCATTCAGTCTGGAGCCGCCAAAGTCATGGGAGGGCCGATCGGTGGGCAGGGGCACTTCATTCGGGGCTGGGGGCAATGTGTGCGGGCGGTCCGGGGCGCACGAGCGGCCGATGGGCGGCACTATTTCGGCGGTCCAGGTCCGCCATGGCAACTAGAGCTGCGAGCTCTACGACGGCTGCCTGCTAGCCCCCAGCAAAAAGGGGAATCTATGGCCGAAATATTTTCCCGATGATGTGGGGACGTAGTCCCAAAAACGGAGAAGCCAGCCCCTTAGCTCTGCCTGCATCTTAGTATTATCTAATACGTAACCTTTACCACGATGGCAGACTCTGTGTGGGTAGTTGTGTACCTGCCAATCTTATGAAAGATTGATTTACACGTTTTTTAAATACCATCTATGAAAAGAACATTGGGTTATGTGCATGGTAAGTGTAAATTACATTATCCCAAAAGTACCTTTGACCTTATTCTTGTATTTAAATGTTACATAAAGATTACGAGCTGAAGACAAATAAATTCTAGACATAGGGTGCGAAGCGTTGTGGGCACTAGGGCAGCTCTTAAAGATCCAAAGTGGCACCTGCAGTGCCTGTGGACATACTTCTGCACTGGATGCCATTGGTGAGGCCATTGGCACATGCATAGTGGGCCTGCACTGGAAATATCAGGAAGGCAGGTGCCAACCTAAACAGCTCCTATCTGGCCTGGTTGACCATGAAGGACTCATCCCACTGTGATTCCGGTAAACACAACTCCAATTTCCCATTCACCAGCCATCACGACCTTCCCTCTGACACTGACAGGCTACAATGCAATTTGAACTTCTGCCAGCACTGCATCCAGACCCATTGGGCTTAACTCCTGCCATTTGTCACCACAGCGTTTGGGCCCCACTGCCTTCTAAATATTTGTCTGGAGGGTTTTCCGGCCCACTGCAGATATAGCACTGGGTGGCACAGTGGTTAGCACTGCAGCCTCACAGCGCCAGGGATCCAGGTTCAATTCCAGTCTCAGGCGATTGTCAGTGCGGAGTTTACACTTTCTCCCCTTGCTTGCATACATTTCTTCCGGGTGCTCCGGTTTCCTCCCACAATCCAAAGATGTGCAGGTTTGGTGGTTTGGCCATGATACAATTGCCCCTTAGCGTCCAGGGATGTGCAGGTTAGGTTGGGTTGTGGGGATAGGGCGGGGGAGTGGGCCTAGGTGGGGTGCTCTTTCTGAGGGTCGATGCAGGCTCATCGGATCTGCACCGACCCTCTGAAAGCTGCAGCAAGCATTAATCCTGGAGCCAGCTCTCCCTCCCCCTCTTGTGACATTATTCAGTCATTTTGCACGTGAGGGTGACTTGTACAAGGACTTCCATCACCTGCACCAGCCATCATGCTCCTCCCTTGAAAAGGTACCGACTGGTTTGAAGCCAGCGTTAACTGGTACCAGCCTCTCACAACTTTGTGCTCCCTGCTGAAGCATACAGACATTAACATTGAGGTTACGCTGGCTGCACGCTACAGTCATAGTAATGAACAGGCAGCACAAAGTTGGCGCGCTGTCTGTACCGCATTGAATGAGCACGGTGGAAGCGTACATGGTGAGGCCCATGCCCTTGTTTTGGGGAACCATCCAATTAAGCTCCCACTACTTTCCAACACCATCTGGGTCCTACCGTCAGGCGGAATACTCAAAATGTTTTGAGGTGTAGTCTTTGTTTTAAGAAAAACGGATTATCAAATATAATTCGCAAACATCCCTGGATGCATGGTGACCTTGAATTGTGCCCCAAATCAATGCTGCTTAGACGTGACATGCTGTGAGAATGGCAAAAACTGCTGTATAGAATTCTGTTCGACCAACTACAATTCTATCATCTCAGTACTTAATGGAGTATTCATTGGACAAAAGCATTTGTGCTGTTCAAACCTGAATGGTGCAGAGGGAAGTCTGGATTATCATTCAGTATATGTGGTAAAAAAGAAAATTTAATTTTCTCAAAGCGGCATTTCCTTTCTCCCATTCCTCGCGCCAAAGTCACCTAAACGACTGCAAGATCAGACAGTTGAGAGAAGTGTCTCCGCTCGTGAAGGAATCATCTTGTTTATTGATTTGATACGATGCTGACACTCCCGCATTTTATTTATTATCTCCCACCTAGATGTTAACGCGCTTCCATCTTTCCGATGAGATGTTAAACTGAGGCCCCATCCGTCTCTTCAGGCGGATGTAAAAATCCTCTCGCAGTTTTTCCCTTCCGACCCCAGCCGTCGGCATCAGAAACAAATGAACTGTTTATTCACCACATTGCTGCCTTTGAGACCTGACCACGTGCACATTTGGTTGACATATTTACCTGAACACCAGCAGTGACTGTGCATTAGAAGAAATTCACTGGGCGCAATTCAGTGGACTAAAAACAAGTCCGCTTTCGGGCGTGCTTAGCGGGATGTTTCTTGGTGGCTGCAGTGGCCCCTGTCGGCCCAACGGCTTTATTGCCCCCCCCCCCCCCCTCACCCCCGCCCCCCCCCCCCCCCACCCCCAGCTCCCTTCCCCCCAAGCCTCTCCAGGCCTCTAGAACCCTACCACACCCAACACCTGATGCACGATCAATTGCACAAAGACTAAAGTTGGGGACAACTGTGGCTCTATTACAGTCAGATGTGTGGACTCCTGCTTCAGCTGGCGAAATGGCAGGGCACTGGAGGTCATGCATATTTATACAGCTCTCTGTGGGCAGAGCCAGCCGGCAGGAGCTACCGGCGAACCTGTAGTGCAGGTCCTACCTTACATCTCCTATTACAGTGGTTCACCACATTCACGCCCTGTTAAAAATGAATCCGCCGGGGGTGACGTGAAACTATATACAATTAGTGCAATTATGTACAGTGGTAGGGAAAGAAAAGTCCATGTTGACGGTCTGGAGTCCGTCAAAGGTTCAGCCGGTCCGGTGTTTTGGTGCTTCGTTGGGAGCGGCGTAATGGTGGCAGCGAAGTCGGTGCTGGCGGTGGTGGAGGTGGCACCAATGGCGGTGGTGGCGATTCTGATGCTGGCCAGTCATCGGGGAACTCCGGGAGCGTGCCAAAGTCCTCTTCGTCCTCTTGTGCGGAAAAGGGGAGGGGGGTTGGTCTAGTGGGTCAATATTGTCGGTGCGGTGGGAGGTGGGAGGAAGGGACGCATTGGTGGGGGGGGGGATGTGTTGGTGTGGAACCTGATGGTGCCAGGTCCCTGAGTGAGACAGTATCTTGGCGGCCGTCGGGGAACTCAACGTAGGCATATTGAAGGTTGGCGTGGAGAAGTTGAACCCTGTCCGCCAAGGGGTCCGCCTTGTGGAGTCGGACGTGCCTACGGAGAAGGACCGGTCCTGAAACAGCGAGCCAAGTCGGGAGCGACACCCCGGATGTGGACTTCCTGGGGAAGGTAAAAACACGTTCATGGGGTGTGTTATTAGTGGCGGTGCACAATAATGACCGGATGGAGTGCAGAGCGTCAGGGAGGACCTCCTGTCAGCGAGAGGCTGGGAGGTTCCTGGACCGTAGGGCCAGCTGGACGGCCTTCCAAACCGTCCCATTCTCCCGTTCTACTTGCCCGTTTCCCCAGGGGTTGTAGCTGGTCATCTTGCTGGAGGCTATACCCCTGCTGAGCAGGAACTGACGCAGCTCAGCGCTCATGAATGAGGCTCCCCTGTCACTGTGGATGTAGGCGGGGAAACCGAACTGAGCGAAGGTGGTGCTGAGGGCCTTGATGACGGTGGCAGACATCATATCGGGGCATGCGATGGGGAAGGGGAATCTGGAATACTCATCGACCACACTGAGAATGTACGTGTTACGGTCGGTGGAGGGGAGGGGGCCTTTGAAATCCACGCTGAGGCGTTCAAAGGGGTGGGAAGCCTTCACCAGGCGCGCACGGTCCGGCAGGTCGAAGTGCGGCTTGCACTCCGCACAGACCTGGCAGTCCCTGGTGACTGTCCTTACTTCCTCTACGGAGTAGGGCAGATTGCAAGCTTTGACCAGATGGTACAATCGAGTGACCCCCGGATGACAACGGCTGTTGTGTCGGGCCCGGACTTGGTCCACTTGTGCGCTGGCACATGTACCTCGGGAGAGGGCGTCTGGGGGCTCGTCGAGTTTACCGGGGCAATACAAGATCTCGTAATTATAGGTGGAGAGCTCGATTCTCCACCCCAAGATTTTATCATTTTTGATCTTGCCCCGCTGTGTGTTATTGAACATGAAGGCTACCGACCGTTGGTCCGTAAGGAGAGTGAATCTCTGACTGGCCAGGTAATGCCTCCAATGCCGCACAGCTTCAATGATAGCTTGGGCCTCCTTCTCGACGGATGTGTGTCGAATTTCAGAGGCATGACGGGTGTGGGAAAAGAATGCCACGGGTCTGCCTGCCTGGTTTAGAGTGGCGGCAAGGGCGACGTCTGAAGCGTCGCTTTCTACTTGAAAAGGCAGTGACTCGTCCACTGCGCGCATCCCGGCCTTGGCGATGTCTGCTCTGATGCGGGCGAAAGCGTGTTGTGCCTCGGCCACAAGGGGGAATTGGGTGGACTGAATGAGTGGGCGGGCCTTGTCCGCATAGTTTGGGACCCACTGAGCGTAGTAGGAAAAGAACCCCAGGCAGCGTTTGAGGGCCTTGAGGCAGTGGGGGAGGGGAAGTTCCATGAGGGGGCGCATGCGGTCGGGGTCGGGCCCGAGAAGTCCGTTGTGGACTATATAGCCGAGGATGGCTAACCGGGTCGTGCTGAACACACACTTCTCTTTGTTGTAGGTCAGGTTGAGAAGAGTGGCAGTGCGGAGGAATTTATCGAGGTTGGCATCGTGGTCCTGCTGGTCATGGCTGCAGATGGTGACATTATCTAAGTACGGAAAGGTGGCTCGCAAACCGTACTGGACGACCATTTGGTCCATCTCTCTTTGGAAGACCGAGACCCCATTTGTGACACCGAAAGGGTCTCTAAGGAAGTGGTAGAGGCGACCGTCCGCCTCAAAGGCCGTGTATGGCCGGTCCGACTTCCGGATGGGGAGCTGGTGGTAGGTGGATTTCAGATCAATTGTTGAGAAGACCTGGTACTGCGCAATCTGATTGACCATATCAGATATGCGTGGGAGGGGGCACACGTCGAGCTGAGTGTACCGATTGATGGTCTGGCTGTAGTCCACGACCATCCTGTGTTTCTCCCCAGTTTTAACCACTACCACTTGGGCTCTCCAGGGGCTGTTACTGGCCTCAATAATACCCTCCTTAAGCAGCCGCTGGACTTCGGACCTGTTGAAGGTCTTGTCCTGGGTGCTGTACCGTCTGCTCCTAGTGGCAACGGGCTTGCAATCCGCAGTTAGATTGGCAAAAAGGGAGGGGTGATCGGCCTTGAGGGTCGCGAGGTCGCAAACGGTAAGGGGGGGTAAGGGCCCGCCAAATTTGAAGGTGAGGCTCTGGAGGTTGCACTGGAAGTCTAGGCCCAACAGGAGTGCAGCGCAGAGATTAGGGAGGACATAGAGGCGAAGTTACCAAATTCTAGGCCCTGGACCGTGAGGGTGACTGTACAAAAGCCTCGGACCGGGACGGAGTGGGATCCGGAGGCTAGAGAGATCCTTTGATTGGCAGGGTGGACCGCGAGGGAGCAGCGCCTTACCGTATCTGGGTGAACGAAGCTTTCGGTGCTCCCGGAGTCCAGCAGGCATGGGGTCGCGTGGCCGTTGACTTTAACCGTCGCCGACGCGGTGGCCAGGTTGTGCGGGCGAGATTGGTCCAGCGCCATCGAAGCCAGCTGCGGGTAGCCATCAGATGCTTCGGGTGGCGAGCATGTGCGGTTTCGATGTCGGGATGTCCGGAGACCCTGTGGGGATCAAGATGGCGGCGTCCATGATGCGCACATTGCGGGGTCGGGACAAGCTGCAGCTGTGGCGCACATGGCCGAAGGGTGACAAGATGGCGGCACCCATTGGTCGCACATGGACCCGGGAGGAGAAGATGGCGGCTCACATTGTGCATCTGGAGTGGGGGAGGGGGCGATAGCGGGCACGATCGCTGCGACTGCGCGGGCCTGGCACACCGCCGCGAAGTGGCCCTTTTTACTGCAGGCTTTACAAACTGCAGTGCGGGCCGGGCAGTGATGGCGGGGGTGCTTTTGCTGACCGCAGAAGTAGCAACGGGGACCCCCGGGGTGCGCGGATCGGCATGCGGCGCAGGCGTATTGGGAAGGCAGGGCCCTGGCAGAGGAGGTCGTCGGCGGGGTCCAGGAGGGGTAAGAAGGAGTAGAAGGATGGGCAGCACGGTGGGAGGGGTACGATTGTATGTTATGGGATGCGACCGTCATGAAGAGCGCCAAGGTTTTTGTCTCCGCCAGTTCGAGCGTGGCCCCTTCCAGTAATCGTTCTCGGATGCGGTCCGACGCAATCCCCGTCACGAAGGCATCACGCATGAGGAGATTCGCGTGTTCGGCGGCCGTAATGGCCTGACAGTCACTGTCCCGGACGAGTGGGATTAGGGCCCGCCAGAAGTCTTCGATGGACTCACCAGGTGGTTGCGAGCGGGTGGTGAGTACATACCTGGCGAAGAGCCTGTTCGCCTTCTGCACGTAGTGTTCCTTAAGGAGTTCCATTGCTTTTGTGTAATTCGTAGCATCTTGGATCAATGGGAACACGCTGGAGCTCAGTCTGGAGAACAGGACGTTTATCTTCTGAGCCTCCGTTGGCGCGGGGTCCGCAGCCTTGATGTAGGCCTCAAAACATGCTAGCCAGTGAGTAAAGTCTTTTCTGGCATCGTGCGAGTGCGGCTCCAGCTGCAGGCGATCGGGCTTAATTCTGACATCCATTCTGTGGAAAATCTGACTGTAATAAATTGATGCACGATCAATTGCACAAAGACTAAAGTTGGGGACAACTGTGGCTCTATTACAGTCAGATGTGTGGCCTACTGCTGCAGCTGGCGAAATGGCAGGGCACTGGAGGTCATGCATATTTATACAGCTCTCCATGGGCGGAGCCAGCCGGCAGGAGCTACCGGCGAACCTGTAGTGCAGGTCCTACCTTACATCTCCTAATACAGTGGATCACCACAACACCCTAACAGGACTAGACAGGGTAGATGCAGGGAAGATGTTACCAACGATGGGTGTGTCCAGAACCAGGGGTCACAGCCTGAGGATTCAGGGTAAACCATTTCGGACAGAGAGAAGGAGACATTTCTTCACACAGAGAGTGGTGAGCCTGTGGAATTTATTACCACAGGAAGTAGTTGATGCTAAAACTTTGAGCATATTCAAGAGGCGGCTGGATATAGCACTTGGGGAGAATCCGATCAAAGTCTATGGGGAGAAAGCAGGATTAGGTTATTGAGTTGGATGATCAGCCATGATCGCGATGAATGGTGGAGGAGGCTCGAAGGGCCAAAAGGCCTCCTCCTGCTCCTATCTTCTATGGAACACTATGAAACCCCTCCAAGTGGCAAGGCCTCCCCGGGTCTGGTCCCTGGCAGTTCCAATCTGGCACCCAGGCACCTTGGTGCTGCCAACGTCGCACCCTGGCAGGTTGACAGTGCCAAGGTGCCCAGGTGCCAAGTGGAGTGCCAGGGTACCTTGTCCCTGACCACCCAGGGTCTCCAAAAGCCTGCAAGACCCCAAAGGTACCGTCAAGCCTGGTCCACATTTGTGTGGACCAGCAGTAAACGACGCCCTGGCGCGGTCTCTCAGGCGCGGCCGTTGAGTATCGGGTGCCAGGTGACTCCAACCTCCAGGTACTTAAATGAGCCAGTAGGCTCGCTTAAGTCTGCATATCTGGATCTCGCTCAGTGAGGACGAGGTCCAGATCGCGACGGGTGGAGTGAGTCGGGCGCACGATTTGGGCCTCTCGCCCATTGAGCCCAACTACGTGCCGGACGCAACGGGGTCGCCGAACCATGCCCATCATCTTTCAAAATAGCCCCCACTGTTCTTGAGAATGTGAAAGGCACTAAATAAATGCAAGTGTGTCCCACCACACATCCTCAGGAAGTATTCTCAGGATGTGATATTGAATACCTGGAGGTGCGAGTACAGAGCACTATTTTTATCAAAGTTTTAATTTTGTTTGCATCATGCAGTTTGGTGATTGTTGCGTTGTGTCCTACTTTGCATTCAGGTTGCAGTGTTGCGGGAAGTCACGGATGGCACCGCAAAGTGGGAAGGGGCCATGTGATGTCACTCCAAGTGAAAGGTGAATGGACGTATCAAATTTCACACAGAAGGAGGGGATCGTTTGAAATGAATTACCCTGGAGTTTGCAGCTGATGGTATCAATAATTTAATGAGGGTGTTAAAAGCAAGTAATTGAAGGGTAAGAGTAGCAACATTGGGCTTTTATTGCACCAGCGCCACAAATTCCAGCCTCTATATTTCTTTTTCTTTATGATCATGGTTTCTGGGAGTACACTGGGTATGTTAACTTCAGCTTGAAGCCCTTTCAGATCTTTGCAAGGAAACGTAAGTGCTGGGTCATAGGTAATTGAGATATTACAGTCCATAATTAGTTTTAGTAAAGATCAGGACCATTGTGGAGAAATCTTTACCCAGACAATCATTGCCCAATTTACAGCAAATACAGACACATGCAATTGCTGGTGCTCCTCCACTGCATTGCAAAGGCACAAATCTTTTTCCAGTTACTTTTACCCTTTATTGAATATTCATGTTGGCAGCAGTTCAGGAAAATATTGTTTCACTGAGGTGGTATCGGGCCTCCTCATATGGCTCAATGTTTGGGTCTTCCTGGACACATTTGGGCCCTGGTTCTACAAAGAAACTGAGAATTTTAACGCCCCGATGGGTTTGGTTACGAGATTGCTTTGGGGAGTGAACGATAACTATCCCCCTTGTCGTACACATGTAAGATTTTGCATCTTTCTTGCCCAATGTTTGGAAGAATGGAACGAAACGAAAGTGAATTTTATTGCTTCGGCAAGCTTGATTCTGGTTGTATTTTTCCATTTTGCAATATTCCAACAATTATGAGGTTTGCTACATCTGATGCTGGCACTTTTTGGATAAAGCTGCACATTTGCAAACTTTCTTGATCAAACACTGCGGAGTACAATTGTACAAAATTGATCACTATTCACTGCAAGACACACCTGGACTCTATTTCCAGTTCTCACTAACTTTGACAGAGTCATCCAGACTCAAAACGTTAGCTCCGTTCTCTCTCCACAGATACAGTCAGACCTGCTGAAATTGTCCAGTATGTTCTGTTTTTGTAACAATGTCACACCTTGTGAAGGCAAATGTATTTTTTTTTAATAAACGTTTTATTGAGGTATTTTCTTTGGCAGTTTAACAGCAACAAAATCAATAATATAAATAACAAGAAAAAAATATTTATACATAGTGCAAATTCCGCCACTCTCTCCCACAGGTCCTGCCATTGCTTATCCCCCTACACTACACTAACCTAATCCCAGCCCCCCCCCCCCCCCCCCCCCCGCCCTCCCCTCCCCCCTTCTGCTGACGTTTAATTCTCTGCGAGGAAGTCGTCGAATGGTTGCCACCTCTGGGCGAACCCTAACAGAGACCCTCTCATGGCAAACTTCATTTTTTCCAAACAGAGAAAGCTAGCCATGTCTGATAGCCAGTTCTCTGATTTCAGGTGTTTTGAGTCCCTCCATGCTAGTAATATCCGCATCCGGGCTACCAGGGAAGCAAAGGCCAGAACGTCTGCCGCTTTCTCCTCCTGGATTCCCAGGTCCTGTGATACCCCCAAAATCGCCACCTCCGGACTTCATTGCCACCCTCATATTTAATACCGTGAACATGGTGTCGGCAAACCCCTGCCAAAATCCCTCAGTTTCGGACATGCCCAGAACATGTGGACATGGTTCGCTGGTCCTCCCGCACACTTCGCACACGTGTCCTCCACCCCAAAGAATCTGCTCATCCGGGCCACCGTCATGTGAGCCCGATGAACAACCTTAAACTGGATCAGGCTGAGCCTGGCACATGTTGCGGTAGCATTGATCCTTCCTAGCACATCTGCCCACAGACCCTCCTCCATCTCACCTCCCAGCTCCTCCTCCCACTTAAGCTTCAGCTCCTTGGTCTGCGTCTCCTCAGACCCCATAAGCTCTTTATATATGTCCGAGACACTCCCCTTCCCCAGCCATCCTCTAGAGACCACCCTATCCTGAATCCCCCTTAGCGGCAGGAGTGGGATGGTTGGCACCTGCTTCCGCAAAAAGTCCCGCACCTGTAAATACCGGAGATCATTCCCTCCAGCCAATGCAAACTTCTCCTCCAGCACCCTCATACTCGGGAAGCTACCTTCCAAGAACAAGTCCCCCATCCCCTCTATTTCCGCTCTCCACCAAATACGGAACCCCCCATCCATCCTCCCCGGGGCAAACCTATGGTTATCGCAGATTGGGGACCACACCGATGCCCTCTCTACCCCACATGTCTCCTCCACTGCCCCCAGATTCTCAGGGTCGCCACCACCACCGGACTGGTGGAGTACCGCGCCGGCGGGAACGGCAGGGGCTCCATCACCAGTGCCCCTAAACCTGAGCCCTTACATGAGGCCACCTCCATGCGCACCCACGCCGGCTCTCCCCTCACCAGTCACCGCCTCACCATGGCTATGTTGGCCGCCCAATAGTAATTACTGAAATTCGGCAGCGCCAGTCCGCCAACTCCCCGGTTCTGTTACAGCATTGCCCTCTTCACCCGGGGGGGCTTGCGCCCCCCCCCCCCCCCACCACAAAAAGCCCACAATAATCTTATTAATCTGCTTGAAAAAGGAACGCGGGACGAAGATGGGGAGGCACTGGAAAACGAAGAGAAACCTTGGGAGGACTGTCATTTTTACCGACTGCACCCTACCCACCAGAGACAGCGGGAGCGCGTCCCATCTCCGGAAATCCTCCTTCACCTGGTCCACCAACCGGGCCAGGTTCAATTTGTGAAGCCTATCCCAATCCCTCGCCACCTGAATATCCAAGTATCTAAAACTGTCCTCCACCACTCTGAACGGTAGTTCCCCTACTCACCTCTCCTGACCCCTCGCCTGCACCACAAACAACTCTCTCTTTCCCATATTGAGCTTATAACCCGAAAACCGGCCGAATTCCCTTAGGATTCCCATAATTTCCCCCACCCCTCCATTGGGTCACAGACATACAGCAGCAAATCACAAATGTATTATTTTTTATGCAATATTGTCTAATTATCAGCGGTGATCCAGTTAGCTGAATTTTTCCCTCTTTTATGAGAAGCTCACGCATTGAAATCTCCCTCCACAAACTTGAGCACATGAACTAGGCTGAGGGCGTGCTGCATTAAGCGGTCAGAAACGTAGAAAATAGGGGCCGAAGTGGCCATTCGGCCCTTCGAGCCTGCTTCACCATTCAATATGATCATGGCCGATCCTCTATCTCAACGCTGTACTCCCACATTAAATTGAAGTGTCATGCATCATCTCAGGTGTTTACACCTCCCGCTGCCTTAGGAAGCGGGCAGCATAATCAAAGACCCCTCCCACCCGGGTTATTCTCTCTTCCAACCACTTCCATCGGGAAGAAGATACAAAAGTCTGAGAACACTCACTAATGTTATGGGCCAGGGTTTAGAGAACCCCAAAAGGTTATCATGGAGTTCACCTGACCCACAACTTTTAATAGATTGTGGTATGGGGAGCACGCGGCCCACTCTACAGGTGTGGTGCAGCAGAAATGGAAAAGTATTTTTTTTAAAGCAAAACAATGTTTATTCTATGAACTCAAGTTCACCTTTTTAAAACATACAGTGAAGATTTTAGCAACCATCAATTCAAATACAACCCCCAAAGAATACAACACTAAGTAATCCTTAATAACTTCCCAAACAACATCCAGAAGACAAAAGAAACACCTTTTAACAGAAGCACATTCGGTTTACATTCATGGCGAGAGCATTTATAATTCTGAATTCATCAAATGATCAAGAGACAGTCTTTTCATGGCAGTGAGAACAGCAGTACACCTGCTCTGTCTGGCTTCAGCTCCAACACTGAAAACGAAACTAAACCACACCCTGCAGCAAACAGCCTAAAACGAAAGTAAAAAGCTGACAGACTGCCCAGCTCCACCCACACTCTGGTATCACTGATAAACACCCATTTCTTCAAGGTACATTTCTTAAACACCCATTTCTTAAAGGTACTCTCACATGACACTAACTGGTTCAATAAAGGCATCCAGCCAAAATTGATGTCCATGCCTGGCGCCAATTTGGGCGCCATGCTCCGCTCCTCTCAGGCGATAGTCTCGTGGGTGTGAATTATGCAAGTATTTAGAAACATGGACATGGGTGCCATGGCTGCAGAGGGGGAGCAGGAGCTAAAAGAAACACTGAAAAACCATTGAAAGCTGTCGGGCTCGCTGAGGGTTGGCTGTCCCGGGCTGGGAGCAGCAGCGGAGAGCGACTTGGTGCCAAGTCCGTGGACCTGGCCTGTTGCCCTTGGGATCAGGGTGGCCTGGCTCAGACCGCCATTGCTGCCGTCTGTCGTTTAAACACACTGCTCTGGTGCTACTTACAGGCTCCTGGCTGTTCACACTGCCTTTGTCCTTTAAATGCTCAGAAGGCCTCTGGTCATCTGGGAGCCCACCCTGGCCGTCTCTCTGGATACCCTCAAGGGCCAAGTCAAATCAAAAGCCCACCAGGTGTTTGCATTCCTCAAAAGCACTGCCCCATTGAAGAGGAAGCAGGGGATCAGCAGAGTTCACCCCAACCAGAGGACACCTCCACCACAGCCTTTGAAACAATCCCTGGTTCCCTGCCCCTCTCAGTGACCCCCATCCCTATGGATCACCAGCAATCTCTTCCTGGTGAGACTGGCAACGCTGACTGCCTCTGGCACCACCTCCCAGGCAGTGTTCAGGAGGGGGGGCTTGAGACTCTTGCCCACCCTGGATAGAAGGTGTCCCCCCGCTCCTCAATGGAATGGAGCTTTGTGGGTCCACCTCGGACTCCTGACCTCGGGGGGGGGGGGGGGGGGGGGGGGGGGGCAGGTTTTCTCTGAGCCATCCTGGTGGCTGCAGTGAGTGGGTCGTAAGTGGAAAGTTCAAAAACAGCTTCAACTGCCAGGCTCTTTGGCTCTAACTCCGGCCCAGTGGTTAGAATGCCCGCTGGGCCGGGAATTGCTCGGAATTCACGGCAGCAGAGTGCTGGCCATCAGCATGTCTGCAATTGCTCCACAAATAACGACCCCAATGGGAACGCAAACTGCACGCAATTCAGTCACGTCATCAACACTTAGGGCGCGGTTCAACTAAAAGGGCAGAAAGTCCCATTGCCAGTGCGTTTAATCACGTGTTTCCCGGCACTCTCAGGACCGAGAAACACATGGCTATAAAATACCACCCACATTAGATAAGGGGCCTCAGCAGGGAACGCGCAGCCAAGGCCGCACAGAGGCCTGTTTGGTGCATTGAGGAGCTCCACTTGCCCCCGTTCCTCACTGGAATGAAGATTTGTGGGTTTACCTGTGACCCCCGACTTCAACCCCCAAAGCACTATTGGAGGGTCCCCGGCCCTCACAATGCCTTCAGCGCACAGACAATGGCAGCTTGGCACATTGGCAATGGCAACATGACACCCTGGCAGTGCCCCTGCTATCTGGCTGTTCCACCTGGGCTCATTGGCAGTGGCAGGGTACCACCGTGCCTAAAGGGCACATACCTGGGGGCCTCCGATCCTCTGGGAGGCCCCCACAAATGCCATCGGGGCTGGTTTAGCACAGTGGGCTAAACAGCTGGCTTGTAAAGCAGAACAAGGCCATCAACACGGGCTCAATTACCGTACCAGCCTCCCCGGACAGGCGCCGGAATGTGGCAACTAGGGGCTTTTCACAGTAACTTCATTTGAAGCCTACTTGTGACAATAAGCAATTTTCATTGCATTCATTCCGTCTGGTCCCCATTTGCGGAGACCAGTGCTGAACAGCACTCGCCAAAGTCTCTGAGGTGAGGGAGATTGATACCAGATCTCAGGTAACTCAGCAATCTGCACGTTAAAGTGAGACTAGCTGTCTCACTTTAATATGCAGATTTGCTAAAACGTGGGCAGGATTTACATCTCAGCGTCTCGTGGGATTGCTTTGGATCCCGGGAAGATCCCGGAAGCTGGGTCTCCCGGCTTCTATCGAACGCGCTGTGCCGCGGCGATCTGATTTTCGGGTGCAGTGGGGCGTTGGATCCTCCCTTCGTCTCCCAAATGGAGAATTTCGCCCCAGGAATCTGTTGGCCAATATTTACCTCTCGACCAACATCACTAAAGCAGACTGTCTCGTCATTAGCGTATCATTATTTGTTGGACCTTGCAGTGTGCAAGCTGGCTGCCACATTTCCTTGCAATAGTGACTCGACTTCATTGTCTGTGACATTCTTGAGGCGATGAAAGTGATGCAACCATCAATTCACACGAGACAGAGAGTTGAATTGAACAGTGGCTTTAATCAACTAGAACAGTTCCTGCCTGCGACTGCTCTGCACTGAGAGCCGCCTACAGGACAACTGCTCTATATACCTCCCCTCAAGGGGGTGGAGCCCACAAGGGCACCAACATGATACAAGCGGTGTAATACAGTACAATGGTCCATAGGTGGAGGCCACATGGGCAACAGCATAGTACAACGTAATACAGTGGTGAATGGTTACCATTGTACATTCACCCCCTGTTAAAAAATTGAAGTCCGGCGTGAGTGAAGGGATCACAGGTTGAGTCTGTCTAGCCCCCTGATCATGCGCTGCGTTCGCCGGAGGTCTGGTTTTGCAGCGGGCATGGGTGTTGAACTCGTCGATGCGGGCACAGGCGTGGACTCCGGGAGCGTGTCTTCTGGAGCTTCATCCCTGTAGGTCAGCAATGGGGGGAGGGGGGTATAAGAAGGGGTGTGGAGGCCATGTAGGGGTGGGGGCGTTGTTCGGTGTATGTTGGGGGGGAGGGGGGAGGTGATGGTAGGGGATCCTGCGGGTGCCAGGTCCTGGAGGGAGACCGTATCTTGTCGGCCGTCGGGGTGCGCTACGTATACATACTGGGGGTTGGCGTGAAGGTGCTGGACCCTCTCGACCAGGGGGTCGGACTTATGGCTCCTCACGTGTTTCCGGAGTAGTACAGGCCTCGGTGTCTTCAGCCAGGACGGAAGCGAGACCCTGGAGGTAGATTTCCTAGGGAAAACAAATCGGCGGTCATGAGGGGTCTCGTTCGTGGCTGTGCAAAGAAGTGACCTAATGGAGTGGAGCGCGTCAGGGAGGATCTCCTACCAGTGGGAAGCTGGGAGATTCCTAGACCGTAGAGCCAGGAGGACGGCCTTCCATACCGTTGCGTTCTCCCTCTCCATCTGTCCATATCCCTGGGGGTTATAACTGGTAGGCGATTCCCCGGGGCATTGGCGGCGAGTGGTGCGGACATGCAGCGCGGACACTTCGTTCACCGGCCTCATGTATAGGCGCTTCAGCATCGCGAGCGCGTCTGCGTATGTGGTCGCTTCCTCGGGCTGTACGGAGATTCGATGGCTCACCCGGGCGTGGAGGAGGCTCAGCTTCTGTTCGTCGATGACGGAGGGCGAGGAGGAGGCGGCGAGGTAGGCCTCGAAACATCGGAGCCACTTTGAAAAAATCCCTTTGGCTTCCGCGGCCCTTGGGTCGAGTTCCAGTTGGTCAGGTTTGAGGGCTGCTTCCATCGCGATGTTGTAGTTGATTCAATTGATGCGACCATCAATTCACACGAGACAGAGAGTTGAAGTGAACAGTGGCTTTAATCGACTAGAACAGTTCCTGCCTGCGACTGCTCTGCACTGAGAGCCGCCTACAGGGCAGCTGCTCTATATACCACCCCTCAAGGGGGCGGAGCCCATAAGGGCACCAACATGATACAAGCGGTGTAACACAGTATAATGGTCCATAGGTGGCGCCCACATGGGCAACAGCATAGTACAATGTAATACAGTGGTGAATGGTTACCATAATACGTTCACCACAGAAAGGCACTATGTAAATGCAAGTTTCCCATCTTTGTATCTGAGTTATTGGCATTGGCCTGTCATTGACAAAAATTTCACAATATTGGTCTGGTATCCATGCCATTTTATTCAGCAGTAACCTAGTTTCAAATCAATGTTAAATCTGCTTTCTGTTTCAGTGATCATCAGGCTCAATAGCGCAGATTGATTTTGGACTTACAAGCGTTTCTTCAATTCCCAACTGAGCTGACTTGACATCAAAATGTTTAAACGGGGGAAGCATCTTCCCTGTGATCTATTTGTAGCAAAGTCGCAAGAGAGTTCCTTATAAACCCAGACTTCCAATATTGTTACAGGTAGAACATAAGCCAAACCTACCTTCAACTTTCCTTCATGGATTTATGATAAATTGATTATAAATTGGTCATTCCAACTTTGTATTTCACCATCAGTAATATCTTAAACAACTGGCAATTAGATTACCAATGAAATGATGCATAACTAAATCTTGCAATAAGTGTGCAAGGTAGCACAGTGGTTAGCACTGTTGCTTCACAGCTCCAGGGTCCCAGGTTCGATTCCCGGCTTGGGTCACAGTCTGTGCGGAGTCTGCACGTTCTCCCCGTGTCTGCGTGGGTTTCCTCCGGGTGCTCCGGTTTCCTCCACAGTCCAAAGATGTGCAGGTTAGGTGGAGTGGCCATGCTAAATTGCCCTTAGAGTCCAAAAAAGGTTGGGTTGGGTGGGGTTACGGGGATAGGGTGGGAGGCGTGGGCTTAGGTGGGGTGCTCTTTCCAAGGGCCGGTGCAGACTTGATGGGCCGAATGGCCTCCTTTTGCACTGTAAATTCTATGAATAACACTGCTGGTTATAATGGAGGATTGGATGACCCTCAGCCTCTGGAGTAAGATTGTTTCCAGCATCAAAGTAGCATTGGAGTAGACCATTCAGCCCTTCAGGAGTCATTCGTTCAGTCATGGCCGATCATCTTAACTTGACCTGCTCCATTCCCTAACTCTTCCTATCCTTACATAACAAAGATCGATCATTCTCAGTTTTGAGAGATTTCCATAGGGCTTTGTCTTGAAGAGGTGCTTCCCGACTTCACCCTCGGGTGGTCTGGTTTCAACTTTGCGGTCTTGTGGCACGGTGGTGGCGTCCCTACCTCTGGATTTGAAGCTCCGGGTTCGAATCCAATACCAGGACTTGCTGGCTATGGAAGGAGTATTCATAACGCAGTTGAACAGACTGACAATCAGCTCGGGAATTCTTCCCCAAAAGGAGAAGTATGCGCGTGAAGATACGCCTTGAAACATTTTTTTAAGGTTCCTGAAATTTGTGCTAGACTCTCGCACCAGAGATTCTCTCTATCCAATCTACCCTATCAAATCCAATATTTATCTCCGACACCTCGATTAGATCGCCCCTCAATCTTTTGTGCTTGAAGGAAACCCGAGGCTGCTATTTTCCTTCCACATTCCCAGCTGGGATTTTACGGTGGCCACTGAAAATGAACAGAGTTTTGGTATGAACGCCAAATTTTTTATTCTCATTCCCAACGGGTCCCTCCAAGGATGGGATAGGAGAATCCCGCCCCAAGTCTAGTTTATGTAACTTAAATAATACCATGCAGAGTGCTGTGCGACTGGCCAAATTACTCCATTGGTACAAGTTCTGCAAAGTTTGTTTTTAACTTCTCACAATGTCCATGGCTCCAGCAATGGAAATGCAGTCAGAGTGAGAAAAGCAAAGGCCCCTGACACCACTGTCATCAACAAAGGACATTCGACAGCATGATCTAATGCTGGGTTTTGTATGGCTGAGGCACACTCTTTTCTGTGGCTGATCCCTCCAGCTAAATGGAGACCATTAACAACCAAGGCAAGGATACATTGGGTCTTACAATAATATTATTCCTATGCCACCTTAGATGGCAGATACGTGATGCATTCCCACCTTGACCAGTCTTGCGATTTGTCCTCCTGAAGGAGATGACACAGCTCTCCCTTGCCAGTGGAGTTAGTGAGAATCATGCTGTGGAAGGCCGGGAACCTCAGTTTACTACAGTAGCATGTCACTAGCGAGCACTCTCCCCTGATCGTCCCCCCCTGACGGAATCCTGACCCCGGCACCGGTGTGTCGTTTCACTGGAGTCCTTTACACCAAGTCAGGCCAGGCGTGAGGCTGTTGAAGGGATCCGTCCAGCGAGTCAGAGGTACGTACAGCCCCCATGGGAGTAGACGTACATGCTCGGGCAGTGCCCTGGCACAGGTTGGCGCCACTAGGTTGGCATCTGGAAGTAGCAACCAGTGCCAGGGGCTGTGTCAGGGCAGGGCCCGAGTGGGAGCCCCATGGCGAGGGCAGGGAGTGCATATATATAGAACATAGAACATAGAACGATACAGCGCAGTACAGGCCCTTCGGCCCACGATGTTGCACCAAAACAAAAGCCATCTAACCTACACTATGCCATTATCATCCATATGCTTATCCAATAAACTTTTAAATGCCCTCAATGTTGGCGAGTTCACTACTGTTGCAGGTAGGGCATTCCACGGCCTCACCACTCTTTGCGTAAAGAACCTACCTCTGACCTCTGTCCTATATCTATTACCCCTCAGTTTAAAGCTATGTCCCCTCGTGCCAGCCACTTCCATCCGCCGGAGAAGGCACTCACTGTCCACCCAACTAACCCCCTGATCATTTTGTATGCCTCTATTAAGTCTCCTCTTAACCTTCTTCTCTCCAACGAAAACAACCTCAAGTCCATCAGCCTTTCCTCATAAGATTTTCCCTCCATACCAGGCAACATCCTGGTAAATCTCCTCTGCACCGGCTCCAAAGCCTCCACGTCCTTCCTATAATGCGGTGACCAGAACTGTACGCAATACTCCAAATGCGGCCGTACCAGAGTTTTGTACAGCTGCAACATGACCTCCTGACTCCGGAACTCAATCCCTCTACCAATAAAGGCCAACACTCCATAGGCCTTCTTCACAACCCTATCAACCTGGGTGGCAACTTTCAGGGATCTATGTACATGGACACCTAGATCCCTCTGCTCATCCACACTTCCAAGAACTTCACCATGAGCCAAATATTCCGCATTCCTGTTATTCCTTCCAAAGTGAATCACCTCACACTTCTCTACATTAAACTCCATTTGCCACCTCTCAGCCCAGCTCTGCAGCTTATCTATGTCCCTCTGTAACCTGCTACATCCTTCCACACTGTCGACAACACCACCGACTTTAGTGTTGTCTGCAAATGTACTCACCCACCCTTCTGCGCCTTCCTCTAGGTCATTGATAAAAATGACAAACAGCAACGGCCCCAGAACAGATCCTTGTGGTACGCCACTTGTAACTGAACTCCATTCTGAACATTTCCCATCAACCACCACCCTCTGTCTTATTTCAGCTAGCCAATTTCTGATCCACATCTCTAAATCACCCTCAATCCCCAGCCTCCGTATTTTCTGCAATAGCCTACCGTGGGGAACCTTATCAAACGCTTTACTGAAATCCATATACACCACATAAACTGCTCTACCCTCGTCTACCTGTTCAGTCACCTTCTCAAAGAACTCGATAAGGTTTGTGAGGCATGACCTACCCTTCACAAAGCCATGCTGACTATCCCTGATCATATTATTCCTATCTAGATGATTATAAATCTTGTCTCTTATAATCCCCTCCAAGACTTTACCCACTACAGACGTGAGGCTCACCGGTCTATAGTTGCCGGGGTTGTCTCTGCTCCCCTTTTTGAACAAAGGGACCACATTTGCTATCCTCCAGTCCTCTGCCACTATTCCTGTAGCCAATGATGACATAAAAATCAAAGCCAAAGGTCCAGCAATCTCTTCCCTGGCCTCCCAGAGAATCCTAGGATAAATCCCATCAGGCCCCGGGGACTTATCTATTTTCAGCCTGTCCAGAATTGCCAACACCTCTTCCCTACGTACCTCAATGTCATCTATTCTAATAGCCTGGGTCTCAGCATTCTCCTCCACAACATTATCTTTTTCCTGAGTGAATACTGACGAAAAATATTCATTTAGTATCCCGTCTATCTCTTCAGACTCCACACACAACTTCCCATCCCTGTCCTTGACTGGTCCTACTCTTACCCTAGTCATTCGCTTATTCCTGACATACCTATAGAAAGCTTTTGGGTTTTCCTTGATCCTACCTGCCAAATACTTCTCATGTCCCCTCCTTGCTCGTCTTAGCTCTCTCTTTAGATCCTTCCTCGCTACCTTGTAACTATCAATCGTCCCAACTGAAACTTCACACCTCATCTTCACATAGGCCTCCTTCTTCCTCTGAACAAGACATTCCACTTCTTTTGTAAACCACGGTTCCCTCGCTCTACGCCTTCCTCCCTGCCTGACCGGTACATACTTATCAAGAACACGCAGTAGCTGATCCTTGAACAAGCTCCATTTATCCAGTGTGCCCAACACTTGCAGCCTACTTCTCCAACCTATCCCCCCCAAGTCACGTCTAATGGCATCATAATTGCCCTTCCCCCAGCTATAACTCTTGCCCTGCGGTGTATACTTATCCCTTTCCATCATTAACGTAAACGTCACCGAATTGTGGTCACTGTCCCCAAAGTGCTCTCCTACGTCCAAATCCAACACCTGGCCTGGTTCATTACCCAAAACCAAATCCAACGTGGCCTCGCCTCTTGTTGGCATGTCAACATATTATGTCAGGAAACCCTCCTGCACACACTGTACAAAAAATGACCCGTCTAATGTACTCGAACTATATCTTTTCCAGTCAATATTTGGAAAGTTAAAGTCTCCCATAATAACTACCCTGTTACTTTCGCTCTTATCCAGGATCATCCTTGCCATCCTTTCCTCTACATCCCTAGAATTATTTGGAGGCCTATAGAAAACTCCCAACAGGGTGACCTCTCCTTTCCTGTTTCTAACCTCAGCCCATACTACCTCGGAAGATGAGTCCCCATCTAGCATCCTCTCCGCCACCGTAATACTGCTCTTGACTAGCAGCGCCACACCTCCCCCTCTTTTGCCTCCTTCTCTGAGCTTACTAAAACACCTAAACCCCGGAACCTGCAACATCCATTCCTGTCCCTGCTCTATCCATGCCTCCGAAATGGCCACAACATCGAAGTCCCAGGTACCAACCCATGCTGCCAGTTCCCCTACCTTATTTCGTATTCTCCTGGCATTGAAGTAGACACACTTCAAACCACCTACCTGAACACTGGCCCCTCCTGCGACGTCAAATCTGTGCTCCTGACCTCTATACTCTCATTCTCCCGTACCCTTAAACTACAATCCAGGTTCCCATGCCCCTGCTGCATTAGTTTAAACCCCCCTCAAAGAGCACTAACAAATCTCCCCCCCAGGATATTTGTGCCCCTCAGGTTCAGATGTAGACCATCCTGTCTGTAGAGGTCCCACCTTCCCCAGAAAGAGCCCCAGTTACCCAGAAATCTGAATCCCTCCCGCCTGCACCATCCCTGTAGCCACGTGTTTAAATGCTCTCTCTCCCTATTCCTCATCTCACTATCACGTGGCATGGGCAACAACCCAGAGATAACAACTCTGTTTGTTCTAGTTCTGAGCTTCCATCCTAGCTCCCTGAAAGCCTGCCTGACATCCTTGTCCCCTTTCCTACCTATGTCGTTAGTGCCAATGTGGACCACGACTTGGGGCTGTTCCCCTCCCCCTTAAGGACCCGGAAAACACGATCCGAGACATCACGTACCCTTGCACCTGGGAGGCAACATACCAAACGTGAGTCTCTCACACTCCCACAAAATCTCCTACCTGTGCCCCTGACTATCGAGTCCCCAATTACTAATGCTCTGCTCCTCTCCCCCCTTCCCTTCTGAGCAACAGGGACAGACTCCGTGCCAGAGGCCCGTACCCCATGGCTTACCCCTGGTAAGTCCCCCTCCCCCACAAGTATCCAAAGCGGTATACTTGTTTCTCAGGGGAACGACCGCAGGGGATCCCTGCACTGACTGCTTCTTCCCAGTCCCTCTTACAGTTACCCATCTATCTCCAATCTTTGGTGTAACTAATTCCCTAAAGCTGCTATCTATGACCCCCTCTGCCTCCCGAATGATCCGAAGTTCTTCCAACTCCAGCTCCAGTTCCCTAACTCGGTCTTGGAGGAGCTGGAGATGGCAGCAGTTCCTGTATATGTATAATGGACGGGGGGGGACGGGGACGTGGGGGGGGGGGGGGGGGGGGGGGGGCGGGGGGGAACGCGTACATTGCCAGGGGGGAATCTGTCGGTGATGACTGTTGGAGGGGACAGCCCCAAGACCTTCGAGATGTGGCCTGGGTGCCGTTCAGCTGCAGTGCTGGTTGGGGCAACCTTCAACGATGATGCCCCGATCTGTTTGAAGCCAGTTCTCAGCCCTTAGAGTGCCAGCCTCGCCAGAGTGACAGCGTCAGGGTTACTCCCACTCACGTATTTTTCTCAGAGGCTGAAGATTCCATGAGAACTTCACTACGTTTTCCTCGCCAGGACTGCCACTTGCCACTTTTTGGTTAGATTCTGCACAGTCTTTGTCTGAATATTATTTCTTTTGAATTTCTTTCCTGATGTAATGGAACATTTGATTTCAGTTGACATTTCCCCAAAGTCCTGAGTAGAATCGGTACCTAATTTCAGGGGATGGGAGGGTGGATGATCGGAGAGGATGGCAACCCGCGCATGCGTGGTTTCCGTCCTCTCCGAGTCCGCCCCGCAAGAAGATGTCAGACGGACCTTGCGGGGCTGCGGAAGAAAGGAGGTCCTCCTTCAGAGAGGACGGCCCGACGATCGGTGGGCACCGATCGCGGGCCAGACCCCATTTGAGGCCCCCCCCCAGTGCAGGATCCCCCCCCGCAGGCCACCCCCCCCAGCATTCCCGCGCTGTTCCCGTCGGCAGCGACTAGGTGTGGCCGCCACCGGGGGGAACCCGCCGTTTTGGCCTGGCCACTCGGCCCATCCGGGCCTGAGAATAGCAGGGGTGCTGGAGCATCGCCATTTTGGATGTCTCGGGCGATTCTCCGACCTGCGCCGCACGGAACTCGACGGGGCCGATCTCGCCGCTTGGGAGAATCGCGGGGGGGGCATCGGACCGGCGTCGCGGGAAAATTGTGCGACCCAGGCGATTCTCCCAACCGGCGCGGGAGCGGAGAATCCCGCCTGAAGTGCTTCACACTGGGAGAACTATCGACTGACGTTTCTATTTTAGCTTTTACTCAGATACTGAGATACCCCCAGCCTCTTCATGAAAAACAAATGATTCTGTTGCAGCTACCTGGGCAACTCTTGTTCTCCCACCCCACCAGCCACTCCCATGACAGAGGACCATGCCCACACTGACCAACACACTGCCAACGGCTTTGTTGGCCACGTTCTGGGGCACCTGCCACATTCCCACCTCCACCACTTCTGCCCCCCTCACAACTGTGTCACGTACTGGTGGTGTGGTGTACCTTATGTAGGGCCTCACTCAGATGGTTGCTCCAAACTAGTTTATGTACACTCTACACATAGGCGGTCGGTTACTGAGTGGGCACATCCTCCCTGAGCGCTGCCTGTCTGTGCAGAGTCCCAAGCGCATGACCACTGTGACATTATGGCCTACCTCACTCATTACCATAGTTATTCTATTAACCCATTATACTGCAACCTCGTGCTTGAGCCCCGCTCACCCCCACCTCTCGTGCCCACCTTGTGCTCATCCAAAGCATGGCATTCCCCTCCATTGCCCCCATTCCTCCATCCACGTGCCGCCCCCTCTGCCCCACTAACCAAGGTCTGCCCAGCTGTTGATTGCAAAGGGATGGAAAAGCAGAAGAGGGGAGACTGATAATCTTTTGTCCACCCTCATAGAACATAGAACATACAGTGCAGAAGGAGACCATTCGGCCCATCGAGTCTGCATCCACCCACTTAAGCTCTCACTTCCACCCTATCCCCGTAACCCAATGTGGTGAACCACTATACACCTGTATTAGGGGATGTAAGGTAGGACCTGTACTACAGGTTCGCCGGTAGCCCCTGCCAGCTGGCTCCGCCCAGTAGGAGGAGTATAAATGCACGTGTCCTCCGTTCAGCTGCCATTTCGCCAGCTGCAGCAGGAGGCCACGCATCTGACTGCAATAAAGCCACAGTTGTACCCAACCTTAGCCTTTGTGCAATTGATCGTGCATCAATTTATTGCAGTCAGATTTTCTACAGGATGGACATCCGTATCAAACCAGATCGCCTGCAGCTGGATCCGCAATCGACCGATGCCAGAAAATACTTTAATCACTGGCTAGCTTGCTTCGAGGCCTACATTAACTCAGCGACCACCCCACCGGCGGAGGGTCAGAAGATCCAGGTCCTGTATTCCAGACTGGCTCAAGCGTGTTCCCGCTGATCCAGGACGCCCCGATTTACGCGGAAGCCATGGCACTCCTCAAAGAGAACTACGCGCAGAAAGCGAACACTCTCTTCGCCAGGCAAGTACTCGCCACTCGCTCTCAACTCCCTGGTGAGTTCATCGAAGACTTCTGGCCGGCCCTAATCCCACTCGTCCGTGACTGTGACTGTCAGGCCGTTACGGCCGCCGAACATTCTAATCTCCTCATGCGCGATGCTTTCGTAATGGGGATTGGGTCAGACCTCAAACGATTGCTAGAAGGGGCCACACTCGACCTAGCGGAGACAAAAAAATTAGCGCTCTCCATGACGGTCGCCTCCCGTAATGTTCAGACCTACCCCTCCAACCGGGCGGCCCACCCCTCCAATCCCTCCTGGACCCCGCAAACGACCGCCTCAGCTGGGGCCCTGCCTAGCCAATACGCCTGCGGCACACCCAAAACCGTGCACCCCGATACTATTTCTGCGGTCAGCAGAAGCACCCTCGCCAACGCTGCCCGGCCCACGCCACCATTTGCAAGGCTTGCGGCAAAAAGGGCCACTTCGTCGCAGTGTGCCAGGCCCACGCAGTCGCCGCTATCGCCCCCTCCCCCCTGCCAAACACACAATGGGCGCCGCTCTCTTTACCCCCACAGACCACGCGCAGCCAGTGGGCGCCGCCATCTTCTCCCCCTCAGTCCACGTGCGGCCCATGGGTGCCGCCATCTTGTCCTGCTCATTCAACGTGCGGCTAATGGGCATTTTGCCCCGTCCCTGCAACGTACGCCCCATGGGCGCGCCATTTTGTTCCCCGCATGATCTCCAGCCACCGCCATCTTGCCTTCCCCATGGTGCATGGACGCCAACGACCTTCCACAACCTGGGACCCCAACGCTCTCCGTCTGAAACCAGTGACGAGCACCTGCAGCTCGCCTCGATGACGCTGGACCAGTCTCGTCCACACAACCTGGCCACCGCTTCGACAACGGTGAAAATCAATGGCCACGTGACCTCTTGCCTGCTGGACCCCGGGAGCACCGAAAGCTTCATACACCCAGATACGGTAAGGCGCTGCTCCCTCGCGGTCCACCCCGGCAATCAATGGATCTCCCTGGCCTCCGGGTCCCACTCTGTCCCGATCCGAGGGTTCTGCACAGTCACTCTCACAGTCCAGGGCGTAGAGTTCAGCGGCTTTCGCCTCTACGTCCTTCCTAACGTCTGCGCTGCACTTTTGCTAGGCCTGGATTTTCAGTGCAACCCCCAGAGGCTCACCCTCAAATTCGGCGGGCCCCTTCCACCCCTCACTGTGTGCGGCCTCACGACCCTAAAGGTCGACCCCCCCCTCCCTCTTTACCAATCTTACTTCAGATTGCAAGCCTGTCACGTCCAGGAGCAGACGGTACAGCACCCAGGACAAGACCTTCATCAGGTCCGAGGTTCAGCGGCTGCTTCGGGAGGGTGTCATCGAGGCCAGCAACAGCCCCTGGAGAGCCCAAGTGGTAGTCGTTAAAACTGGGGAGAAGCACTGAATGGTCGTGGTCGACAGCCAGACCATCAATCGGTACACGCAGCTCGACGTGTACTCTCTCCCACGCATATCTGATATGGTCAATCAGATTGCGCAGTACCGGGTCTTCTCAACGATTGACCTAAAATCCGCCTACCACCAGCTCCCCATCTGTAAATCCGACCGCCCATACACTGCCTTCGAGGCGGACGGTCGTCTCTACCATTTTCTGAGGGTTCTCTTTGGCATCACAAATGGGGTCTCGGTCTTCCAAAGGGAGGTGGACCGAATGGTCGACCGGTACGGTTTGCGGGCCACGTTCCCGTACCTCGACAATGTCACCATCTGCGGCCATGATCAACAGGACCCCGATGCCAACCTGGTTAAATTTCTCTGCACCGCCACTCTCCTCAATCTTACTTATCACAAAGAGAAGTGTGTGTTCTGCACGACCCGCGTAGCCATCCTCGGCTATGTGGTCCAGAATGGAGTTCTGGGGCCTGATCCCGACCGCATGCGCCCCCTCATGGAGCTTCCCCTCCCCCACTGCCCCAAGGCCCTCAAACACTGCCTGGGGTTCTTTTCGTACTACGCTCAGTGGGTCCCAAACCATGCGGACAAGGCCCGCCCACTCATACAGTCCACCCAGTTCCCCCTCACGGCGGAGGCACAACAGGCCTTCGCCCGTATCAGAGCTGATATAGCCAAGGCAGGGATGCATGCAGTAGACGAGACACTGCTCTTTCAAGTCGAGAGCAATGCATCAGACGTCGCCCTTGCCGCCACCCTCAACCAGGCAGGCAGACCCGTGGCATTCTTTTCCCGCACCCTTCATGCCTTTGAAATTCGGCACTCATCCATCGAAAAAGAGGCCCAGGCTATCATTGAATCTGTGCGGCATTGGAGGCATTACCTGGCTGGCAGGAGATTCACTCTCCTCACTGACCAACGGTCGGTAGCCTTCATGTTTAACAACACGCAGCGGGGCAAGATCAAAAATGATAAAATCTTGCGGTGAAGAATCGAGCTCTCCACTTATAATTACGAGATTTTGTGTCGCCCCGGCAAGCTCAACGAGCCCCAGATGCCCTATCCTGAGGTACATGTGCCAGCATACTCTGGGCCCTACACGACAGCCTTTGTCACCCGGGGGTCACACGACTGTACCATCTCATCAAGGCTCGCAACCTGCCTTACTTCGTTGAGGAGATACGGACAGTCACCAGGGACTGCCAGGTCTGTGCGGAGTGCAAGCCGCACTTCTACCGGCCGGACCATGCGATCCTGGTGAAGGCCTCCCGCCCCTTTGAACGCCTCAGCGTGGATTTCAAAGGGCCCCTCCCCTCCACCGACCGTAACACGTACATTCTCAGTGTGGTCGATGAGTACTCCAGATTCCCCTTTGCCATCCCATGCCCCGATATGACATCTGCCACCGTCATCAAGTCCCTCAACACAACCTTCGCTCAGTTCGGTTTCCCCGCTTACATCCACAGTGACAGGGGTTCCTCATTCATGAGTGATGAGCTGCGTCAGTTCCTGCTCAGCAGGGGTATCGCCTCCAGCAGAACGACCAGCTACAACCCTCGGGGAAACGGGCAGGTAGAGAGGGAGAACTGGACGGTCTGGAGGGCCGTCCAGCTGGCCCTACGGTCCAGGACCTTCCAGCCTCTCGCTGGCAGGAGGTCCTCCCTGATGCACCGTACTCCATCCAGTCACTATTGTGCACCGCTACGAATAACACACATCAAGAACGTCTTTTTACCTTCCCCAGGAAGTCCACATCCGGGGAGTTGCTCCCGACTTGGCTCGCTGCTCCAGGACCGGTCCTGCTCCGTAGGCACATCCAACTCCACAAGGCGGGCCCGTTGGTGGATAGGGTATTCTTGCTCCACGCCAACCCCCAGTATGCCTACATTGCATACCCCAATGGCCGCCAAGATACTGTCTCCCTCAGGGACCTGGCACCGTCAGGCTCCAACCGAACACACTCCCCCGCCCTGGCGCCATCGTCCCCTTCCCCGGCGCTTCCAACATTAACCCTACCAGGCCCATCCCTCCATCCCCTGCCCATGCAAGAGAACGACGAAGATTTTGGCATGCCCCCGGAGTCATCTAACAGCAGGCCAGCACCGCCGTTGCCGTCACCGTTACGCCGCTCCCAGCGGAACGTCAAGGCTCCAGACAGATTGAACCTTTAACTGGACCTTCAAAATGGACAATTTTTTTTTTCTCTCTCTTCATGTTGTTTCTACGACACTGTAAATAATGTTCAACACTGTATATAGTTCCACACCACCCCCGCCGGACTCATTGTAACAGGGGGTGAATGTGGTGAACCACTGTACACCTGTAGTAGGGGATGTAAGGTAGGACCTGTACTACAGGTTCACCGGTTACCCCTGCTGGCTGGCTCCGCCCAGTAGGAGGAGTATAAATACACGTGTCCTCCATTCAGCTGCCATTTCGCCAGCTGCAGCAGGAGGCCACGCATCTGACTGCAATAAAGCCACAGTTGTACCCAACCTGAGTCTTTGTGCAATTGATCGTGCATCAACCAACAACCCCTCTTATCCCTCCCAACGTTTTGCACACTAAGGGCAATTTATCATGGCCAATCCACCTAACCTGCACATCTTTGGACTGTGGGAGGAAACCGGAGCACCCGGAGGAAATCCGCGCAGACACGGGGAGAACATGCAGACTCCGCTCAGACAGTGACCCAGCGGGGAATCGAACCTGGGAGCATAGCACTGTGAAGCCACAGTGCTAGCCACTTGTGCTACCGTGCTGCCCATGTTGTGTTTTTATTTCTGCAGCTTTGACTAGGGAGATAAATAGGCTTCAGGCTTGTACTTTTAGTTAAAGAATGGAAAATCAGATGGAATTCAGGTTTTAAGGTTAGATAGTATATAAATAATTCAAAGGCCCCTGAGTTGCCTCAAACCATCATTTTTCCATTAATCTTTGTCATTCCATCAGACCGATCAAAATCTTCCACTCACCACCAATCTCCCTCCAAGTCCTAATTGGCTGTCAGGAAATCTTTTGTGGTGATAGTTCTCAGCTTCCCAGCTTTAAGCAAGAGTTGTTGCTCTTAATTACCAGCCTCCTGGTACAAACTTTGCAGTCAGCTATAATTTTGTTCACTGTGACAGTGATATCTGGTGAGAACCACTATCCCATCCTTCAGCCCTAACAACCAGCCTGCCCGGAGCCCATGGGATAAATTGGTTGCACCCTCCAGTTGTGGACACCTCACTCCCACTATACTGAGGGCGGACTGCTGTGTTCTTGGCATCCATTCTCAGCAGCCCGACTAATAGGAACAGCCCCGAGGGACTTGAACTGTGGCATTAATTGTTGTTTTATAATGCGGAGCTGAACCTAACCCTCGTGTAATAAAATGAGAACAGCACCTCATCATTCAAAGTTTTTTATTTTGCAAAACCTTTACTTGATGTGAAGACGTTGGTTTCATGCGATAGCTGTGGTTTTGTTAACTCTTCAAATCTGTTTGATTTACTCCTCATGATCCAAGGACACTGGGCACGATTCTCCAGGCTTCTAGCTATGGACTGCATTCTCCGCAGCTCAGCGCTGAAATCGCGTTTGGCGTGATTCTCCGGGCCTCGGAGAATTGCGCGCCCGTGCATCACGGCGCGCGGCTGGGGGGTCCATTGCCAGAGGCCCTCCCAGCGATACTCCGCTCCCGACCGGCCGATTATCCGACGGCGTGGGTCTAACCACGTATGGTCAGTCGGAACTTCGTGCGGTGAATCGCTCTTTATTCTTTGCAAGAAACTGGGGAGTGAAACGCCAGCGTTTTACGCCATTGTGGGGAACATAGCCCCATTTTTGGAGAATCCAGCTTTTTAAAAAAATAATTTTTATTAAAGTTTTCACAAAATATCAGCAACAAAATGTAAAAGGAACCCAATAGAATTAAATACCAAAAAAAACAAAACAACCCAGTTCCCCCCCTCCCCCTTATACATAAATAATAAATTAACACCCACCGAAACACATAGCAAACATAGCAAATATATACACCCCCTCAGATCCCCCGGTATAGACAAACAAAAATAAACTAGAACCCCCCCCCCCCCAGGGTTGCTGCTGCTGCTAACCATTGTCTACCGTTCTGCCAGGAAGTCTAAGAACGGTTGCCACCGCCTGAAAAACCCTTGCACCGATCCCCTTAAGGCAAGTTTCATCCTCTCCAATTTAATAAACCCCGCGTGATCCAGGATTCCACGCTTGGGGGCCTCGCATCCTTCCACTGAAGAAGAATCCTTCGCTGGGCTACCAGGGACACAAAGGCCAGAATACCGGCCTCGTTCGCCTCCTGCACTCCCGGCTCCTCTGCAACCCCAGATATTGCCAAACCCCTGATGCGCAATCAATTACACTCAAGATGAAGTGATTCCATAACTGAAGGCTTTAATCTGCTAGAACCTTTTCCCCAGCAGCTTCGATACAGAAAGTGACGGCTGCTGGGACGGCACCATCTCTTATACCCCGCCTTCAGGGCGGAGCTACGTAATACAGCCAATGGTAGACTCCTGGGTCTAACCAATGGACATCAGCCTCTCAGGTACCGCAAAACCTGGTACTACCGCACCCCCAGCCCGGTTTGACCCTGGATCCTACCACCCTGATGTACGATCAATTACACTCAAGACGAAGTGATTTCATAACTGAAGGCTTTAATCGACTAGAACTTGTTCCCCAGCAGCTTTGGTACAGAAAGTGAAGGCTGCTGGGATGGCACCGGTTCTTATACTTCGCCTGTCAGGGCGGAGCTACGTATCAACAGCCAATGGTAAACTCCTAGGTTTAACCAATGGTCATCATCCTCTTCGGTACAGCAATACCTGATAATACCACATTCACCCCCTGTTAAAAAAGAGTCCGGCGGGGGTGGTGGCCAGTGGTAACAGTCGCCTTTAACATGGTATGATCAGAAATGGAGGTACCGTGATATCTCCTTACAGGGCTGTCGAGAATATTTACAAAGTGTTCATTCACGGTTATAGTCACAGCGAAGCAATCAGACGATCGGGTGGCCTGGTCATCCTTCTGGATCGTCTGGGCTTCGGTGGTGATTCTGGTGGGGGTCCAGGTGGTTGCGACTCTGGGAGTGTGGTTTCGGCCTCCCTGGCAGCTTCGTCGCCCCTAGGTGGCGCTGTTGGGGCAAACGGTTGACACGGGGGGTGGGGGGCACCTGTAGGGGGCGTCGGTGGGTGGGTGGGCCTAGGCAGGAGCGGCGGGAGTACTGACCCTCCAGTGAGGTGCTGTGGGAGGGGGTGGGGGGGTGGGGGGGGGGTAATGGTTCGGGTGCGCGTGGGGTTCCGGTGGGTGCCATGTCCCGAAGGGAGACTGTATCTTGCCGGCAGTCAGTGAACTAGGTGTACTGGGGGTTAGCGTGCAGCAAGTGGACCCTCTCGACCAACGGGTCCGACTTGTGCGCCCGCACGTGCTTCCGAAGCAGGATGGGTCCGGGTGTCGCTAGCCAGGTTGGGAGCGAGGTCCCGGAGGAGGACTTCCTGGGGAAAACATGGAGACGTTCATGTGGTGGCTGATTGGTAGTTGTGCAGAGCAGCGACCGGATGGCGTGGAGGGCCACCGGGAGGACTTCTTGCCAGCGGGAGACTGGGAGATTCCTGGACCGTAGGGCCAGTAGAACAGTCTTCCAGACCGTTCTGTTCTCCCTCTCTACCTGTCCATTTCCCCGGGGGTTGTAACTGGTCGTCCTGCTTGAGGCAATACCCCTGTTGAGCAGGAATTGACGCAGTTCGGCGCTCATAAAGGAGGACCCCCTATCACTGTGTATGTACGCGGGGAAACCGAACAGTGTAAAGATACCCTGGAGGGCCTTGATGACGGTGGTTGTGGTCATGTCGGGGCAGGGGATGGCGAATGGGAACCTGGAGTACTCGTCAATCACGTTCAGTAAATACGTGTTGCGGTCGGTGGAGGGGAGGGGGCCTTTGATATCCGTGCTGAGGCGTTCAAAGCGACGGGAAGCCTTTATCAGGTGTGCCCTCTCTAGCCGGTAGAGGTGCGGTTTGCACTCCGCGCAGATTTGGCAGTCCCTGGTGACTGTCCTGACCTCCTCGATGGAGTAGGGCAGGTTGCGGGTCTTGATGAAGTGGAAGAAACGAGTGACCCTCCACTGTGCATTATCGAACATGAAAGCAACCGACCGTTGGTCAGTGAGGAGAGTGAATCTCCTGCCGGCCAGGTAATGCCTCCAATGTCTCACAGCTTCAAATATGGCTTGTGCCTCTTTTTCGACCGAGGAATGACGAATTTCAGAAGCATGGAGGGTACGGGAGAAGAAGGCCACGGGTCTGCCCGCTTGGTTGAGGGTGGCCGCCAGAGCTACGTCGGACGCATCGCTCTCGACCTGGAAGGGGAGGGGCTCATCGATGGCGCGCATCGTGGCCTTTGCAATGTCTGCTTTGATGCGGCTGAAGGCCTGGCGGGCCTCCGTCGACAGGGGGAAAGTTGTGGACTGGATTAGGGGTCGGGCTTGTCTGCGTAGTTGGGGACCCACTGTGCGTAATAGCTGAAGAACCCGAGGCAGCGCTTCAGGGCCTTGGGTCAGTGAGGGATCGGGAACTCCATAAGGGGGCGAATGCGCTCAGGGTCGGGGCTGAAAACTCCATTTCGCACTACGTAGCCTAGAATGGCTAGACGGTCAGTGCTAAATACGCATTTATCCTTATTGTACGTTAAGTTAAGGGTTTTCGCGGTCTGGAGAAATTTGCGGAGGTTCGTGTCATGGTCCTGCTGGTCATGGCCGCAGATGGTGACATAATCAAGATACGGGAACGTTGCGTGTAAGCTGTACCGGTCAACCATTCGGTCCATCTCTCGCTGGAAGACCAAGACCCCATTAGTGACACCAAAGGGAACTCTTAAAAATTGATAGAGCCGCCCATCTGCTTCGAAGGCAGTGTACTGGCGGTCACCATTACGGAGGGGTAGCTGGTGGTAGGAGGACTTGAGATCCACCGTGGAGAAGACCTTGTATTGCGCAATCCTGTTTACCAGGTCGGCTATATGGGGGAGAGGGTACGCGTCCAGCTGCGTAAACCTGTTGATGGTCTGACTGTAGTCAATGACCATCCTATGTTTCTCCCCGGTCTTTAGCACCACTACCTGAGCTCTCCAGGGACTGTTGCTCGCTTTGATGACCCCTTCCCTCAGCAGCCTTTGGACCTCTGACCTGATGAAGGTCCGGTCCTGGGCACTGTACCGTCTGCTCCTGGTGGCGACGGGTTTGCAATCCGGGGTGAGGTTCGCAAACAGGGAAGGCGGGTCGACCTTAAGGGTCGTGAGGCCGCAGACAGTAAGGGGGGTATAGGGCCGTCGAATTTAAAGGTCAGGCTTTGCAAGTTACATTGGAAGTCCAACCCCAGGAGTGTAGCCGCGCAGAGGTGCGGCAGGACATAAAGGCGGAAATTGGTGAATCTCCTGCCTTGGACAGTGAGGTTCGCTAGGCAGAACCCCTTTATCTCCACCGAGTGTGACCCGGAGGCCAGGGAGATCCTTTGGTTTACAAGGTGGGTAACAAGTGAACAGCGCCTTACCGTGTCGGGGTGAACAAAGCTTTCCGTGCTCCCAGAGTCAATCAGGCACAACGTCTCATGGTTGTTGATGAAGACTGTCATTGTTGCTGTTGCGAGTGTCCGAGGTCGACTTTGGTCCAGTGTCACCGAGGCCAGATGAAGCAGTTGCAAGTTCTGATTGGGCAGCGTGTTGTCGGGCGTGCTGGGGGCCTGGGGCCCAATCCAAGATGGCGTCTCCCATCGGTCGCACATGGTGGCCAGGGATGGAGAAGATGGCGGCGGGGATGGACAAAATGGCGGCGCCCACCCGTCCAGCGTGGTGTCCGGGGGGCAAGATGGCCGCACCCATGGGTCGTATGTGGCCCTAGGATAGGGGAGTGGCGGTGAGCGCTGGCCGGTCGGGGCCTGAAGGGGGGGTTGCCGTGGCGGTCCGGAGTCGCTGGAAATTGCGGCCACCGCGTGGGCCTGGCAGACCCTCACAAAGTGGCCCTTCTTGTCGCACCCTTTGCAGGTGGTGGTGCGGGCCGGGCAGGGCGGGCGGGGATGATTCACCTGCCCGCAGAAGAAACAGCGGGATCCGGCGGTGTTAGCGGGCCGTCTCGCACATCTTACGTCCATGGACCCTGCCAGGGCCTGTGCCTCTCTAAGTCCCAGGGTGTCCTTTTCTTGGAGTCTTTGGCGGATCTCTGAGGAGCTCATACCTGCTACGAAGGCATCCCTGATTAAAAGTTCCGTGTGCTCGCTCCCCGAAACTTGCGGGCAGCCACAGTTTCGACCCAGCACCAGTAGCGCCCGGTAGAAATCCTCCAACAATTCCCCGGGGCTTTGCCGTCTAGTTGCAAGCAGGTGACGTGCGTAGACCTGATTTACAGTGCGGATCTAATGTCCTTTTAACAGGTCGATCGCAGCATCATAGTCCTCCGCCTCCTCGATTAGAGTGTAGATCCCAGGGCTGACCCTTGAGTGCAGGAGATGCAGTTTCTGTTCTCCTGAGGGGGTGCCTCCGGCCGTCTCGAGGTAGCCTTTAAAGCACGCCAGCCAGTGCTTAAATATCGCCGCTGAGTTCTCCGCGTGGGGGCTGAGTTGTAGGCACTCCGGTTTGACTCGGAGATCCATCCTTCCAGCCTAAGTCTAGTTGATTAAATTGATGCACGATCAATTACACTCAAGACAAAGTGATTTCATAACTGAACGGCCCAGCCCGTTCCCCCCGGCAGCAGATTCCCGTCCCAACCCCCTCTACTCGCTCCAGCTCCCCCTTGACCATACCAGCAGCAACCCGGTTGCCCCCCCCCCCCACCGCCCCCACCGCCCTCCCCCCACCCAGCTAGGACCCCTCCTAGCTGCATTGCTCCCCCATTGCACTCCCGCAAGTCAGCTGACTCCTGCTGAGCCCATCCGCTCCCGCCTCTCCTTCGACTCCTCCCATTGTGGGACTTCCCCTCCCCCTCCATTATCCACCAGCAGGCTCTCCACCTCCCCCTTCCATCCCAAGCGTGGGAAAAACCCGCACTTCCCTGCCCCGGCCCCGCCCCCTCCAGCCTTCAGTGCGTGAAAAAGCCCGCACTTTCCACCTGCCCTGCCCCGCCTCCTCTGGCGCAGCTTCTTTTACAGGCCCTTTCCCCTCACCCCCGACTCGGGCCTCACCCTCCCCCGCGGGGCCCCATCCCCCCTACCGGCCATCCACCCCCTACTCCGTTTACTTGCCCCCCTCCAAGAGCCCACCAGACGGACCCAACCAAAACAGTGCCCAACCCACCCTAACCACCCACACTGAACCAAAAATAAACAAGAACAAAGAACCCCCCCCTCAAAATGTAATACAACAACAACAATCCCCGACCATCCCCATGCCCGACCCCCCATCCCGACCTTCAGTTTGTGTCCAGCTACTCGGCCAGAACAAAGGCCCACGCCTCCTCCGGGGACTCAAAATAATGGTGCCGGTCCTTGTAGGTGACCCACAGATGCGCCGGCTGCAGCATGCCAAACTTCACCCCCTTCCTGTGCAGCACCGGCCCTCTTCTTCGCCACCTCTGCGCTCCAGTCCTGATATATTCGAACCTCTGCGTTCTCCCACCTGCTGCTCCTCTCTTTCTTGGCCCACCTGAGTATGCACTCCCGATCAGCGAACCGATGAAAGCGCACCAGCACCGCCCGCCTTGGGCATCCTCGCCAGTACTCTATGGGCCCCTTCCAGCTCCAGGGGACCCTGGAAGGACCCCGCTCCCATCAGCGAGTTTAACATGGTGACCACATAGGCCCCCACGTCCGACCCCTCCAGCCCCTCCAGGAGGCCCAGAATCCGCAGATTCTTTCGCCTCGACCGATTCTCCATCTCCTCAAACTGTTCCTGCCATTTCTTGTGGAGCGCCTCGTGCGCCTCCACCTTTACCGCTGGGCCCAAGATCTCGTCCTCGTTATCTGAGATCTTTTGTCGGACCTCGCGGATCGCCACCCCCTGGGCCGTCTGGGTCTCCAGCAGCTTATCAATAGAAGCCTTCATCGGCTCCAGCAGGTCCGCTTTGAGCTCCCTGAAGCATCGCTGGATAACCTCCTGCTGCTCCTGCGCCCACTGCATCTACGCTGCCTGGTCCCCGCCCGCCGCCATCTTGCTCTTCTTCCCTCGCACTTTCTTTGGCTTCAACACCACTTTTTTAGTCACCCCGCTCCTGGTCCAAGCCATACCCTGTCGGGGGAATGTTGCAGTCTTCTTCCCACATCGGGAAATGTCGAAAAAATTCCGCTGGGGGCCCGGAAAAGAGCCCAAAAGTCCGTTCCAAGCGGGAGCTGCCGAACGTGCGACTTAGCTCTGCATAGCCGCAACCGGAAGTCAGCTGTGTGTTTCTGACTGCACGCCCTTCGCTGGGATTTCACATTGAAGCCTACCCACGCCGCCCGGAAAACCATTTGCGGGATGCACTGCCGGCAGGAAGAGAGAGCGGCAACGACGGAGAATTCCGGCCACTGTTACTTGTGAGGAATCATTAGGACAAAAAGATGCACAACCCTCATCTCCTGCAAACCGGCCATGCTGCATCCATTCTCTTGAACTCTGTGTATTTCTTTAAACTGTGATTGCCCCAAACCATATTGCAACTATTGATCTACTGTGGTTTAAAAGCACATGTCTCCCGAGGAACGTTTTGGAACGCTTCACCTACAACGGAATACACTGAAGCGCTGTGATCAGTATATCGGAAAGTATGGCAACCATTTTGCAGGCAGCTACATCCCACATAGTGTGATGTCACCAACTGAGGCACTCATCTGACAATCCAAGCTTTTATCTTTCTCATGGCCTCCTTTTCCTGGATTACATTGCAGATATTAGATATGCGTCTTTGAAATTCTGTCTTAAGGTCAGCAATTCTGATAGACTTTTGTCCGAAGCCAATCACCCAATATCGAAGGTTAGTGCACCAGCCTCTTTATCTACCACGGGACGCACGTCCCTCCACCTCCCTCTCCATTAGTTCCCTCTTTCCCCTCCCTCTAGGTGCTTTGGTTGGTCATATCCATTTGCAGAAAAATATATTCGGAAAATGACATGGAAATTACAGCTCATGTTAGGCCCATCTAGTCTATGTTGCACAAAGCTCCTCCCATTCTAGTTCCAGTAGGGATGGCATGGTGGCACCGTGGTTAGCACTGCTGCCTCACCGCTCCAGGGATTAGGGTTCAATTCTGGCCTTGGGTGACTGCCTGTGTGGAACTGGCACTTTCTCCCCGTGTGTGCGTGGGTTTCCTCCGGATGCTCCGGTTTCCTCCCACAGTCCAAAGATGTGCAGGTTAGGTGGATTGGCTATGCTAAATTGCCCCTTAGTGTCCAAAGGTTAGATGGGGTTACAGGAATAGGGCGGGAGAGTGGGCCGAAGTCGGGTGCTCCTTCAGAGGGTCGGTGCAGACTCGATGGGCCTAATGCCTCCTTCCGCACTGTAGGGATTCCACGATTCTTCCAACACAATCAGCACAGCCTCAATTGCTTTGTTCTTTGTGTATTTTTCAAAGCTTTCCCTTAAATTCTATGCTATTCACCTCAACGGGATAGTGAGTCCCACGTTACAATCAATTTCTGGTAAAAACATTTCTCCCGGATTCCCAATTGGATTTGGATTAACTAGATTGGTGGACACACCGCCCATAAAATCAGAAAGAAAATTGATACCCACACTCTCACGTTACACTGTCATAAAAAACAACCCTCCATGGAAATCGGAGATTTTAAAAGGTTAGGGTCAGAATTTTACATAAAGAAATCAGGCGCCCTCCTCCCCCGACCTAATTTCTGAATCATAGATTTATAGAATTTACAGTGCAGAAGGAGGCCATTTTCCCCATCGAGTCTGCACCGGCTCTCGGAAAGAGCGCCCTACCTAAGCCCACACCTCCACCCTATCCCCGTAACCCAGGAAACCCACCCAACCTTTTTGGACACTAAGGGCAATTTATCATGGCCAATCCAGCTAACCTGCACATTTTTGACCTGTGGGAAGAATCCGGAGCACCCGGAAGAAACCCACGCAGACACGGGGAGAAAGTGCAGACTCCGCACCGACAGTGACCCAAGCTGGGAATCGAACCTGGGACCCTGGAGCTGTGAAGCAACTGTGTTAACCACTGTGCTACCGTGGAATCGAAAAGGGTTTATTTTGCCTGTGTAATTGGCTAGTGCAGGTTTCAGTGCAAGTTGGTACGCACACTCTTACACCCATTAGACCATAAGACGTAGAAGCAGAGTTAGGCCATTCGGCCCATCGAGTCTGCTCCGCCATTCAATCATGACTGATATTTTTCTCATCTCCATTCTCCTGCCTTCTCCCCATAACCCCTGATCCCATTATTGATCAAAAACCTAACTGTCTCTGTCTTAAAGACACTCAGTGATTTGGCCTGTACAGCCTTCTGCGGCAAAGAGTTCCACAGATTCACCACCCTCTGGCTGAAGAAATCCCTCCTCATCTCTGTTTTAAAATATCGTCCCTTTAGTCTGAGATTGTGTCCTCTGCTTCTAGTTTTTCCTACAAGTTTAAACATCCTCTCCACGTCCACTCTATCCAGGCCTCGCAGTATCCTGTGTTTCAATGAGATCCCCCCTCATCCTTCTAAACTCCAAAGAGTACAGACCCAGAGTCCTCAACCGTTCCTCATAAGACATACTCCTCATTCCAGGGACCATTCTTGTGAACCTCCTCTGGACCCTTTCCAAGGCCAGCACATCCTTCCTTAGATACGGGGCCCAAAACTGCTCACAATACTCCAAATGGGGTCTGACCAGAGCCTTATACAGCCTCAGAGGTACATCCCTGCTCTTGTATTCTAGCCCTCTCGACATGAATGCTAACATTACATTTGCCTTCCTAACTGCCGACTGAACCTGAACATTAACCTTAGGAGAATCTTGAACAAGGACTCCCAAGTCTCTTTGTGCTTCTGATTTCCTAAGCATCTTCCCATTTAGAAAATAGTCTATGCCTCCATTCCTCCTTCCAAAGCGCATAACCTCACACTTTTCCGCATTGTATTCCATCTGCTACTTCTTTGCCCACTCTCCTAGCCTAGCCAAGTCCTTCTGCAGCCCCCTTGCTTCCTCAATACTACCTGTCCCTCTGCAGATCTTTTATCATCTGCAAACTTAGCAACAGTGCCTTCAGTTCCTTCCTCCAGATAATTAATGTACATTGTGAAAAGTTGTGGTCCCAGCACTGACCCCTGTGGTACACCACTAGTCACCGGCTGCCATCCAGAAAAATACCCCTTTATCCCTACTCTCTGCCTTCTGCCAGTCAGCCAATCCTCTATCCATCCTCTACCCTTAACACATGGGTTCTTAACATATTTAACAGCCTCCTGTGCGGCACCTTGTCAAAGGTCTTCTGGAAATCTAAATAAATCACATCCACTGTTCTCCTTTGTCTAACTTCCTTGTTACTTCCTCAGTGAACTCTAACAGATTTGTCAGACATGACCTCCCCTTGACGAAGCCGTGCTGACTCAATCCTATTTTATCATGCACTTCCAAGTACTCTGCGATCTCATCATTAATATTGGACTCTAAAATCTTACCAACGACCAAAGTTAGGCTAACCCGCCTATAATTTCCCGTCTTCTGCCTCCCTCCCTTCTTAAACAGTGGTGTTACATTAGCCACTTTCCAGTCCTCTGGGACCCTTCCTGTCTCCAGTGATTCCTGAAAGATCATCACTAATGTCTCCACAATTTCCTCAGCTATCTCTTTTAGAACCCTGGGGTGTAGTCCATCTGGTCCAGGGGATTTATCCACCTTCAGACCTTTCAGTTTCCCCAGAATCTTCTCCTTATTAATGGTCACTACACTCACCTCTGCCCCCTGGTTCTCCTGGAGCTCTGGCATCCCACTGGTGTCTTCCACCTTGAAGACTGATGCAAAGTAACTATTCAGTTCATCTGCCATTTCTTTGTTCCCTATTATTACTTCTCCAGCCACATTTTCCAGTGGTCTAAAGTCTCTCTCTTACCTTTTATATATTGAAAAAACTCTTCCTATCGTCCTTTATATTACTAGCTAGCTTGCACTCATTCTTCATATTCTCCCCCCTTATTCTCCCTGTGAGCCAGAGAAGACACAGCCAGAGTGAGACACAGCAAAAAGTGAGTTTGGGAATTTGAATCTAGGTGGGAATTGAATTCCATCGGTTAGACTGTTCCTTTTAAATTTCAGGAGTTGAAATTAATCTAGAATTGTGCAGTGGAGGTTAACAAGGACTGCACCACTCACTCACATAACTGGTTGGCAGTTAAGTGTCAGTCACCTTAATCTACTTTGATCTAAAAGCAGGTGGGGGGGAGTCAACTCAGGTCAATTTAAAAGAGAAACGTGTAACTCACTCCCAGTGAGTTCTCCCAGTGAGCCAGAGAAGGCACAGCCAGAGTGAGACACAGCAAAGAGTGAGTTTGGGAATTTGAAGCTAGGTGGGGAGGAGGTGCTTTTTATCCCTGGTAAGTGACTGGTAAATAGTTTTTCTTTTCATTGTCTAATTTATTTAATTTTTTCTTTTGTTTTTGGAAATGTAGTTGTATGAGTTAACCTAATGTTTAAGACATGGCAGGAGATCCCAGACCCGTGTCATGCTCCTCGTGTGCGATGTGGGAGCTCAGGGACATGTCCACTTTCCCTGGCTCCTTCACGTGCAAGAAGTGCGTCCAGTTGCAGCTCCAGTTAGACCGCTTGACGGCTCTGGAGCTGCGGATGGACTCACTTTGGAGCATCCGCGATGCTGAGGTCGTCGTGGATAGCACGTCTAGCGAGTTGGTCACACCGCAGGTGAAAGTTACTGAGGGAGATAGAAAATGAGTGACCAAAAGACAGAGCAAGAGTAGGAAGGCAGTGCAGGTGTCCCCTGCGGTCATCACCCTGCAAAACAGATATACCGCTTTGGATGCGGTTGAGGGAGATGGCTCACCAGGGGAAGGCAGCAGCAGCCAGGTTCATGGCACCGTGGCAGGCTCTGCTGCACAGCAGGGCAGGAAGAATAATGGCAGGGCTATAGTGATAGGGGACTCAATCGTAAGGGGAATAGACAGGCGGTTCTGCGGGTGAAATCGAGACTCCAGGATGGTATGTTGCCTCCCTGGTGCAAAGGTCAAGGATATCTTGGAGCGGCTGCAGGACATTCTGGGGGGGGATGGTGAACAGCCAGCTGTCATTGTGCACATAGGTGCTAACAATATCGGTAAAAAAACGTGGAGAGGTCCTACAAGCTGAATTCAGGGAGTTAGGAGTTAAACTAAAACGTAGGACCTCAAAGGTAGTAATCTCAGGATTGCTACTAGTGCCATGAGCTAGAGTAGGAATGTCAGGATAGATAGGATGAATGCGTGGCTCAAGAAATGGTGCAAGAGGGAGGGATTCAAATTCCTGGGGCATTGGAACCGGTTCTGGGGGAGGTGGGACCAGTACAAACCAGACGGTCTGCGCCTGGGCAGAAGTGGAACGAATGTCCTATGGGGGGTGTTTGCTAGAGCTGTTGGGGAGGGTTTAAACTAATGTGGCAGGGGGGTGGGAACCGATGCAGAAAGTCGGAAGGTAGTAAAACAGGGACAGAAACAAAAGGCAGTAAGGGGGAAAGTGTAAGGCAGAGAAGCCATAGTCAAAAATCAAAAAGGGCGATAGTACAAGGTACAGTGACTGAGGGGAGCTCAGTGAATAGGCCCAGTAATATTAAAAGGAATAAAACGGGAAGTAAAAGCATAAATGGTAAGCGACGCGACAGGTTGTTACATGAAGATATGGGTTCAACGACAAGGAAAATTAGGAGAAAAGTTAAGAGGAAATATAACTTAGGAGGGGTTACTGATCGAGGTGTTAAGATTCAAAACAGAGGTATAAAAGCCAACATAAGTGTGCTTTACCTGAATGCTCGTAGTATTCAGAATAAGGTAAATGAGTTGATGGCGCGAATCATTGTGAATGACTATGATTTAGTGGCCATTACTGAAACATGGTTAAAGGATGGTCATGACTGGGAGTTAAATATCCATATAAGGGAGGTGGTGTAGCTCTGTTATTTAAGGATGACATCCGGGCAACAGTAAGGGATGACATCGGTGCTATGGAGGATACGGTTGAATCCATTTGGGTGGAAATCAGGAATATTAAGACGAAAAAGTCACTGATAGGAGTAGTCTATAGGCCACCAAATAGTAACATTATGGTGAGACAGGCAATAAATAAAGAAATAACCGATGCATGTAGAAATGGTACAGCAGTTATCATGGGGGATTTTAATCTACATGTCGATTGGTTTAACTATCAAGGCAGCCTTGAGGAGTTTATAGAATGTATCCGCGATAGTTTCGTAGAACAGTATGTAATGGAACCTACGAGGGAACAAGTGGTCCTAGATCTGGTCCTGTGTAATGTGACAGGATTGATTCAGGATCTCATAGTTAGGGATCCTCTCGGAAGGAGCGATCACAATATGATAGAATTTAAAATACAGATGGAGGGTGAGAAGGTAAAATCAAGCACTAGTGTTTTGTGCTTAAACAAAGGAGATTACAAGGAGAGAAGAACTAGCTAAGGTTGACTGGGAGCAAAGACTTTATGGTGAAACAGTTGAGGACCAATGGAGAACCTTCCAAGTGATGTTTCACAGTGCTCAGCAAAGGTTTATACCAACAAAAAGGAAGGACGGTAAAAAGAGGGAAAAGTGACTGTGGATAGCTAAGGAAATAAGGGAGAGTATCAAATTGAAGGAAAAAACATACAAAGTAGCAAAGATCAGTGGGAGACTAGACTAGGACTGGGAAATCATTAGGGGGCAACAGAAAGCTACTAAAAAAGCGATAAAGAAGAGTAAGATAGATTATGAGAGTAAACTTGTTCAGAAGATAAAAACAGATAGTTAAAGCTTCGACAAATATATAAAACAAAAAAGAGTGGCTAAGGTAAATATTGGTCCTTTAGAGGACGAGAAGGGAGAATTCATAATGGGAGATGAGGAAATGACTGAGGAACTGAACAGGTTTTTTGGGTCGGTCTTCACAGTGGAAGACACAAATAACATGCCAGTGACTGATGGAAATGAGGTTATGACAGGTGAGGACCTTGAGAGGATTGTTATCACTAAGGAGGTAATGATGGGCAAGCTAATGGGGCTAAAGGTAGACAAGTCTCCTGGCCCTGATGGAATGCATCCCAGAGTGCTAAAAGAGATGGCTAGGGAAATTGCAAATGCACTAGTGATAATTTACCAAAATTAACTGGACTCTGGGGTGGTCCTGACGGATTGGAAATTAGCAAACGTGACAACGCTGTTTAAAAAAGGATGTAGGCAGAAAGCAGGTACAGCTGCATAAAGATGCATGGCATTAAGGGTAAAGTAGCAGCATGGATAGAGGATTGGTTAATTAATAGAAAGCAAAGAGTGGGGATTAATGGGTGTATCTCTGGTTGGCAATCAGTAGCTAGTTCTGTCCCTCAGGGATCAGTGATGGGCCCACAATTGTTCACAATTTACATAGATGATTTGGAGTTGGGGACCAAGGGCAATGTGTCCAAGTTTGCAGACAACACTAAGATGAGTGGTAAAGCAAAAAATGCAGAGGATACTGGAAGTCTGCAGAGGGATTTGGATAGGTTAAGTGAATGGACTAGGGTCTGGCAGATGGAATACAATGTTGACAAATGTGAGGTTATCCATTTTGGTAGGACTAACAGCAAAAGGGATTATTATTTAAATTTTAAAATGTTAAAACATGCTGCTGTGCAGAGAGACCTGAGTGTGCTAGTGCATGAGTCGCAAAAAGTTGGTTTACAGGTGCAACAGGTGATTAAGAAGGAAAATGGAATTTTGTCCTTCATTGCTAGAGGGATGGAGTTTAAGACTAGGGAGGTTATGCTGCAATTGTATAGGGTGTTAGTGAGGCCACACCTGGAGTATTGTGTTCAGTTTTGGTCTCCTTACCTGAGAAAGGAAGTACTGGTGCTGGAGGGTGTGCAGAGGAGATTGACTAGGTTAATCCCAGAGTTGAAGGGGTTGGATTACGAGGAGAGATTGAGTAGACTGGGACTGTACTCGTTGGAATTTAGAAGGAATCGGGGGGGGGATCTTATCGAAACATATAAAATTACGAAGGGAATAGTGTTGCTGATTGTGTTTCTCTTTATTTGGCTCTGAATATGGTGGTCAATATGGTCGCTTTCCTTAATTCTAATTACGTTTTGCTCTAGAGTCGCCAGGTATCTTTCGATACCGCCACAAGGTTCAAACCCGAATACTGATCCAAAGACTCGATACACCAGTTAGTGAGGTCAAACTCAATGCTCATTTATTTACACACAGACAAATATACTCATGCACAAAACTCTACAAACTAAACTGTCACTACTGCTAAAATCTATACTTAGCTTCAGGCGCCCACTCAGTCAGAGGAACAATGGCCGTCATTCGGTTCTGAGGCTGCTGGGGTCGAACTGGTATGGAATAACAGCTAGGAGTGTCCGTCTCATAGCGTGCGTTGACCTTGGACTTACTTGTTTTGATGCAACTTTGGCAGGTCTCTCCTTGGTGAGAGCCGGAGCCAAGAGAGCGATTCTCTCTTGGGGGTTTCTTCTTATACCCTAAGGAGGCTTCGCGCGCTTTTGGGCGGGCCCTGAACTTGGCCCCAATTAATTGGGCCTTTTCTCAATCGTTCCCATCAATTTCCGTTGGCCTGCTTTGTTCTGGTCTCCTCTGGCGCCACGGTGTCTGCCTTGGTATCGTTTACTTAAATGTTACTCTTTTGTCCCCGGAGAGGGCTCATTAGTATGGTAAAGGCTTTGCAGTTTCGGTCTTGTCTGGGAGCTGCGGTCGCAATCAACAGACAAACCCTGCGCCTGCTTGCTTTCTCAGTATTGTCCATTTTCCCGGCAATCTTTTCAAAGTGTCCATTTTGTAATCGGGAAGTGGCCATCCCAGATGGCTACACTAGATAGGACAGATGCGGGCATAAGAACATAAGAACAGAAGAACTAGGAACAGGAGTAGGCCATCTGGCCCCTCGAGCCTGCTCTGCCATTCAATGAGATCATGGCTGATCTTTGTGGACTCAGCTCCACTCTCCGGCTCGTACACCATATCCCTGAATCCCTTTATTCTTTAGAAAGGCATCTATCTTTTTCTTAAAAACGTTTAAAGAAGGAGCCTCAACTGCTTCACTGGGCAAGGAATTCCAGAGATTCACAACCCTTTGGGTGAAGAAGTTCCTCCTACACTCCGTCCTAAATCTACCTCCCCTTATTTTGAGGCTATGTCCCCTAGTTCTGCTTTCCCCGACCAGTGGAAACAACCTGCCCGCATCTATCCTATCTATTCCCTTCATAATTTTATATGTCTCAATAAGATCCCCCCGCATCCTTCTAAACTCCAATGAGTACATTCCCAGTCTACTCAACCTCTCGTCATAATCTAATCCCCTCAACTCTGGGATCAACCTAGTGAATCTCCTCTGCACTCCCTCCAGTGCCAATATGTCCTTTCTCAGGTAAGGAGACCAAAACTGAACACAATACTCCAGATGCGGCCTCACCAACACCTTATACAATTGCAGCATAACCTCCCTAGTCTTGAACTCCATCCCTCTAGCAATGAAAGACAAAACTCGATTAGCCTTCTTAATCACCTGTTGCACCTGCACACCAACTTTTTGCGACTCGTGCACCAGCACACCCAGGTCCCTCTGCACAGCAGCATGTTTTAACATCTTACCGTTTAAATAATAATCCATTCTGCTGTTATTCCTCCCAAAATGGATAGCCTCACACTTGGCAACATTGAATTCCATCTGCCAGACCCTAGCCCATTCACCTAACCTATCCAAATCCTTCTGCAGACTTCCGGTATCCTCTGCCCTTTTTGCTTTACCATTCATCTTAGTGTCGTCTGCAAACTTTGACACATTGCACTTGGTCCCCAACTCCAAATTGTCTATGTAAATTGTGAACAACTGTGGGCCCAACACTGATCCTTGAGGGACCCCACTAGTTACAGGTTGCCAACCAGAGAAACACCCATTTATCCCCACTCTCTGCTTTCTGTTAGTTAACCAATCCTCTACCCATGCTACCATTTTACCCTCAATGTCATGCATCTTTAGTTTATGCAGCAACCTTTTGTGTGGCACCTTGTCAAAAACTTTCTGGAAATCCAGATATACCACATCCATTGGCTCCCCGTTATCTACTGCACTGGTGACGTCCTCAAAAAATTCGACCAAATTAGTCAGACACGACCTACCCTTTGTGAGCCCATGCTGTGTCTGCCCAATGGGACAATTCCCCTCCAGGTGCCCCGCTATTTCCTCCTTAATGATAGATTCCAGCATTTTCCCTACAACCAAAGTTAAGCTTACCGGCCTATAATTACCCGCTTTCTGCCGACCTCCTTTTTTAAACAGTGGTGTCACGTTTGCTACTTTCCAATCCTCTGGGACCACCCCAGAGTCTAGTGAATTTTGATAAATTATCACTAGTGCGTTTACAATTTCCCTAGCCATCTCTTTTAACACTCTGGGATGCATCCCATCAGGGCCAGGAGACTTGTCTACCTTTAGCCCCATTAGCTTGCCCAATACTGCCTCCTTAGTGATTACAATCATCTCAAGGTCCTCACCTACCATATCCTTATTTCCTTCAGTCACTGGCATGTTATTTGTGTCCTCCACTGTGAAGACTGACCCAAAAAATCTGTTCAGCTCCTCAGCCATTTCCCCGTCTCCCATTATTAAATCTCCCTTCTCATCTTCCAAAGGACCAATATTTACCTTAGCCACTCTTTTTTGTCTTATATATTTGTAGAAGCTTTTACTATCTGTTTTTATGTTCTGAGCCAGTTTACTTTCATAGTCTACCTTACTCTTCTTTATGGCTTTTTAGTAGCTTTCTGTTGTCCACTAAAGACTTCCCAGTCCTCTATTCTCCCACTAATTTTTGCCACTTTGTATCTTTTTTCCTTCAATTTGATACTCTCCCTCACCTCCTTAGATATCCACGGTCGATTTTTCCCCTTTCTACCGTCTTTCTTTTTTGTCGGTATGAACCTTTTCTGAACACTGTGGAAGGTTCTCCACTGTTCCTCAACTACTTCACCATGAAGTCTTTGCTCCCAGTCTACCTTAGCTAGTTCTTCTCTCATCCCATTGTAATCGCCTTTGTTTAAGCACAAAACACTAGTGTTTGATTTTACCTTGTCATCCTCCAACTGTATTTTAAATTCCACCATATTGTGGTCGCTCCTTCCAAGAGGATCCCGAACTATGAGATCATTAATCAATCCTGTCTCATTACACAGGGCCAGATCTAGGACCACTTGTTCCCTTGTAGGTTCCATTACATACTGTTCCAGGAAATTATCCCGGGCACATTCTATAAACTCCTCCTCAAGGCTGCCTTTACCAACCTGGTTAAACCAATCGATATGCAGATTAAAATCTCCCATGATAACCGCTGTACCATTTCTACATGCATCCGTTATTTCTTTGCTTATTGCCTGCCCTATCATCCTGTTACTATTTGGTGGCCTATAGACTACTCCTATCAGTGACCTTTTCGCCTTACTATTCCTGATTTCCACCCAAATTGATTCAACCTTGTCCTCCATAGCACCAATATCATCCCTTACTATTGCCCGGATGCCATCCTTAAACAACAAAGCTACACCACCGCCCTTACCGTCCATTCTATCCTTTCATATAGTCTGATACCCTTGGATATTTAACTCCCAGTCGTGACCATCTTTTAACCATGTTTCAGTAATGGCCACTCAATCATAGTCATTCACGATGATTTGCGCCATCAACTCCTTTACCTTATTTCGTAAACTACGAGCATTCAGGTAAAGTACACTTATGCTGTTTTTAATGTCTTTGTTATGAATCCTAACACCTTGATCAGTAACTTTTCGCAAATTATTTTTCCTCTTCCCCTTTCTTCTAATTTTCCTTGTCTTTGAACCCATATCTCTACATAATAACCTGTCACGCAACCTGCTGCCTTGATCTCCATTAACCATTATACTGTCCATAGCTTTACACTTCCCTTCCCCCCAAATTGCTAGTTTAAAGTCCTTGGCTGTTTCCACTGGCGGGTGAAAGCAGAACTAGGGGGCATAGCCTCAAAATAAGTGGAAGTAGATTTAGGACGGAGTTTAGGAGGAACTTCTTCACCCAAAGGGTTGGAAATCTATGGAATTCCTTGCCCAGTGAAGCAGTGGTGGCTCCTTCATTATGTTTTTAAGATAAAGATAGATAGTTTTTTGAAGAATAAAGGGATTAAGGGTTATGGTGTTCGGGCCGGAAAGTGGGGCTGAGTCCACAACAGATCAGTCATGATCTCATTGAATGGCGGAGCAGGCTCGAGGGGCCAGATGGCCTACTCCTGCTCCTAGTTCTTATTGCTTTTTTAGTTGTCCCCTGCTTGCTTTTAAAGGCTTCCCAATCCTCTAGCTTCCCAGTAATACTCGCCACTTTGTATGCTTTTTCATTAGCTTTTATGCTGTCCTTGACATCCCTCGTCAGCCATGGATGCCTTGTACTCCTCTTAAAATGTTTCCTCCTTCTTGGGATGAATTTCTGTTGTGCCTCCCGAATAACCCCCAAAACTCCTGCCATTGCTGTTCCACTGTCTTCCCTGCTAGGCTCCCCTTCCAATCAACTCTGGCCAGCTCCTCCCTCATGTCTTTGTAGTTACCCTTATTTAATTGTAATACCGTTACATCTGATTCCAGCTTCTCCCTCTCAAACTGCAGGGTAAAGTATTGTTCATATTGTGCTGACTGCCACCCTGAGGGTTCCTTCACCTTAAATTCCCTATTCAAGTCTGCCTCATTACACATCACCAAATTCAGAATTACCAGTTCCCTAGTAGGCTTTGTCACAAGGGTAATGAGGAAAAGCCACCCAAATGTACATCTCCGCGCAGTTCCATGCCATCTCTGTACACAGCCTCGCCTAATGCAGATGATCATTGAACCATTTGTGTATCTACGTTTGGCACACCATGTCCTACCCACTGACCAGGCTGGCTACCTCTGACTATCTTCTGTGTGACTTACGGTAGGCAGTCTCCTAATCTCCACTATGAGGATATCCAAGCACTCGCCTGTGATGGGGGGTGGGTGCTGTTGCTAACTTTTGGTTGGCTCTTAATTCGTAATTTGCTCTGTTTGTTGAACCTTTGCTCTAGAGTCGCCAGGTATCTTTATGATACCGCCACGAGGTTCAAGTTCAAGTAATGATCACTAGCTCAACACACCAATTAGTAAGATTCAAATCAAAACACATTTATTATACACAGTAAATCGCTACTCATGCATAAACTCTACTTTCTAGACTATTCCTATCACTAAAAGGCCAATACTTAGCTTCGGAATTGGCCCACCAGGTCAGGGGAACAAATGGCCTTTCGTTCAGGTCCTGAGTCTGCAGGATTCAAAAGCTGGTATGGACTGGTAGCTAGGAGCGCCTATCTCGTAGCGAGCGTTGACTTGAGACTTACTTGGTTGGCGGCCGCTGGACAGTTCACTCTCAGGGGTTGCTTCGCGTTGTTGAGTGACCCTGTCAAGAAGGACGATTTGAACTTGGGGGCTTTACTTTATAGTCCCCAGGGGCTACCCGCCCTTCGGGACGGACCCCGTACCTGGTTCCAAATGATTGGACTGCATTCCGATCATTTGGATCGATTTCTCCAATACTGGAGTTATTCCCTGATCGCTGGGCGGTCCCTAAATGTCCGTTGGCCTTCCTTTGTCTTGGCTCCTGTTGGCACCGAGGAGTCTGGCTTGGCTTTATTCACCTTAACTGTTGCAATTGTGCCTTGGAATTGCTCATTACTATGCAGTTGGCTGCTGTCTGGTTTCTTACAGGTTTCAATATGCATGATGACTGTATTTGCTAGTCTTTGCCTGTGTTGACTGAATTTCCCTTCAGCCTTTGCGGTTCTCCATTTTAAGTCGGGAAGTGGCCAACCCAGGTGGCTACAGTGCAGAGTTCTCATTGCCCTCCCACCCACCTTACCTGCTGATTGCTAAGACCATAGGTGCTGCAGATATTTCTTCTATGATCCAGGGAAGAATGCTCCCACAGCCTTCCCCACAAGCCCTTGACAGCCTTTTATAGCCCCCAACGGGTTCCCATTGCACCTGACACTCAACTTGTCCTACCCTGCCTGCCTGTATCTTCCTGCTTACCCAAGGACACCTTCCAGGCTGGGAAGGCCTTAACTGGTCACCCAGTGTAAAATTGTGTTGACGTGATCCCGCCCAGGAGCAGATTCCACATCCACTTCCACGCCCACTATTTTACCCACCTGACAAGCGTAAAAGTCAGGCCGAGATTGCTGAGCCATTGGTCTCCTTCCCTTTTCTGTTTTCCCCACTCCATTAAAAACATTGAAGTAGACCATTCAGCCCATCACACTGGCTCCATTTTAGAATAATCCAAAACTAATCCCATTAGCTGCGCCTGGAAACTGTAATTGACTTTCCTTTTCCAAGTCTAAGGAGAAATGGGGCAGCACGGTGGTGCAGTGGTTAGCACTGCTGCCTCACGGCGCCGAGGTCACAGGTTCGATCCCGGCTCTGGATCACTGTCCATGTGGAGTTTGCACATTCTCCCCGTGTCTGCGTGGGTTTCGCCCCCACAACCCAAAGATGTGCAGGGTAGGTGGATTGGTCACACTAAAATTGCCCCTTAATTGGAAGAAATGAATTGGGTACTCTAAATTTATTTTCAAAAAGTCGAACGAGAAAGAACATGGGGCGGGATTCTCCGCAGGATCCTCCGTTAGCCGACGTCGATATCAGGGCATGCGATTGGGTGGGGAATAGCTCCCGACGCCGAAATCGCGGCAGGCGCGGTTTGACCCTGAATTGCGATGCTCAGTCTCCTCGAAAACGGCGTTAATGCGAACCACGCCGTGCGTAGTTTAAACACTGTTCGCATATCATTAGTGGGCTCACCCGCAACTCTTCGTGTCCGATGGGCCGAGTTCCCGACGGCACGGTCCAAGTGTGCTCTCAAACATCGTGAACCTTGCGTGATGGCTGCTGAGAGAGAGAGAGAGAGAGGGGGGGTACATACAATGCCGCCATACTTCGCTAACAGTCATGCCGCTGGTCGGGGGGGCTTCTCCCAGGGCCGGGGGGACAGGTGGGGGTGGCCAGGAGGTGGGCTGTGGGGTCGGGGTGGACGGGTATGCAACACCATTACTGCAGCTGGCAAGGCTGCCATGCAGCTGCGCATGCCACTAACAGCCTGCTTTAAACCTGCTGCCCTGGGTCGTATAGGTGACCCCCCCTGGCGCACTCCCCTGGGTGCCCTCTGGGCCCAACCGACCCAACAGCTGTATGGGCGCTCCAGCTCAACCAGCCCCATCTTTTCAGCCCCGATCAGTGTGTGTGGGTGGTGTATAATGCAAGCGCGGCTGCAGCTTGTTAGCCTTGCGAGTGTCCGTCATGGACGCGGCAAATCCCGCACCGTTTCCTATGAGATTCGATGGTGTTCCACACGGCGCCGTTGCTACTCCCTCAGCGGTAGCAGAATCGGTGCAGGAACCGTGTCGCTGGCTGGGGGGTGCTGCCACGAGGACTGGGGGAGGGGGGTGGCCCGGAGGTGGCCTGTGGGGTTGCGCTCGGCCGGCGCCATGTTGTACGGCACAATCGCTGCAGGTCGTCGGCGTGTGCACGCACTGACGCAACGCACGTTCATTCTCCAGCCGTCTTCGGCGCGAGAGCCGGGCGTTTCACCTGGGCGTTCCGCCAGCACCGCTGCTAGCCCCTCACCAATCCCGGAATTGGTGAGGGTTCGGCGCCGATGTTCGCGTCGTAAAACACCCGCAAATTCTCCGTCTCAGGCAGCACTTAGCCGCTGAAACGGAGAATCCAGCCCCTAGTCTCGGAAACAGAGAATCCGGCCCATGGTCTATGTACAAAAGGACATGGCACGATAGGGCCACTTATACTTGACTATTACATTTCTGTCCTCACACCATTCCTCTCCCAAATAACTATGTCGTGATAGGTACACTGGTCTAACACTGGCTGCAACTGGATGCAGCTTAGAGCAGAAAGATACTCCAGACCTTGACTTTAGTTCAATCAGGTTGATTGAACTAATAGCACAGTTAGCACAGTTCTCTGTGAGTTCGACTCTCTGTTAACTTAAGTGTGGTTACTCTGTCTGACTGAACCAGACTAGCTCTTAGCCACGTGGTGGGGGTGTGAGATTGTAACAACACCCTGGACTGACTCTCTAGATGTTCATCAGTGGAAAGAGGCAGAGTGTGAGTGTCTCGTGTCTTTTATAGTCAGATCCCACCCCTGAGTGTCCTGCCTGCCTATTGGTCATGTCCTCTTCTCTGTGTCCATTAGCTGCTTGTCTGTATATCATTATGTGTGTGTCCGCATATCATGACAAACTAATTGATCAATTCTTGTGTTTCAGCTGTGCTCAGTTCCAGCACATTTGTGCCAGGATCTGTCATTTCATACTTGTCTTATGGAAACGCTCTGGCTGTTGTCGGCTGTTTAGATTTCAGGCTGGATCGCTGATCAGAATATTGAACAAACACAGACACCAAAATGTCTGAGATACTGTAATTCCTGCGGATCAATGCTTGGAACCATAATAAAGTCTTTCATTGACAATGCGACATCCGTCAATTATATTTCCATTGTTTTTGTGCACTGCAGGAGGAGAAAAATTATTATTAGCCCAGCCATGCAGGGAAGACTTTGCTGTGAGCTTAAAAGATTTGCAGGTTAATAAATCTGTTTGCTCTGAAAGAAAACATACATTTGTGTTGATCACAAAGATTTCCACATATACTTTCTTCTGGGGTACCATTCGCCCCCTCTGAAGCAAAAACTGTCTGTCAAACTTTGGTCCAGAAGCTACAACATAGACACATTCCATTTGATCGAATATCCCAGTATTTATGTACATACAACCCACCTAACCTTAAATTCCCCTGAAATACATCTATGCTATAATCTGGACATTATCTTCATTGTTGAACTCAAGGGTCAGGGTTGGAGTGGGTTATTCGTTCATGGGATGTGGGCATCGCTGGATGGGCCAGCATTTATTGCCCAACCTGAATTGCCCTTGAACTGGGCAGTTTGCTCGGCCATTTCAGAGGGCAATTGAGAGTCAGCCACATCGCTGTGGGTCTGGAGTCACATGTTGGCCAGACCGGGTAAGGGCGGCCGATCTCCTTCCCTAAAGGGCATTAGTGAACCAGAAGGGGTTTTTCCTTCTGCAACAATCACTTCATGATCTTCATTAGACTTTTAAATTCCAGATATTTATTGAATTCAAGTTTCACCATCTGCCATGGTGGGTTTACCCTGGATCACTGGGTTACGAGTGCAGTGACTCTACCACTAAACCAGCCCCTCCCCTAAATGCTTCATGTGCAATCCTCTTGCCTGTTCCAGCAAATATTCAAAACTCCACTGTGCTATTTGAAAATCTGGGGGACCATTCCTCACTGCGAAACAGTAAAATTTAACAAAATGGCGGCCGGCACCAATTTCCGCACCAAAATGTCCGGCGTTACTTTCTCCAGTTTGTTTTCTTTTTTTCCTCCCGGAGCCTCTGCTCCACGCTGTATGGAGACAATAATTCAATGCATGCCAGTAGATGTGGCAGACACAATTAAATCCAGGTCGCTTTATAATTCATGCATTGAATGGCAGATGTTGAATCAAAAGTGGTAGAACTGAGCACAATTAAATATTGAGGAAAGGGATAGAATGAGCGCAGGAATTGAAGCTTTTGGGCCCTGTCCAATCTATTAATGCATGGAACACCAATTCCTTGTTGCCTAAAGGCAGTGAAACAAAATAAGCCAGAGCTAACTGTCAGCCCTCAGATCTTTGTTTTGTCCAGAATAGCACACTGATGTACTGTGGAACTTTTCATTTCAGGCAAACCACGATGGCCATCTGCAATTTAATTCGGTGCGTATCCAATATTTATCCCACGCTTTTGACAGCCCAGCCACACACTTATCCCTCTTCAAAGTTTCTTCACTGGCTTTGAGGCACATTATGACAGCCTAAGGTTGTGACAGGCGTGTTCGATCTTTATTCTTCCTATCCGTATGTGCGTACTTTCCAACAAGAGCTGATGGACAGTGATCAGCTGTGAAAACCCACTTCATAGAGTCATAGAATTTACAGTGCAGAAGGAGGCCATTCGGCCCAGCGAGTCTGCACCAGCCCTTGGAAAGAGCACCACACTATCCCCGTAACCCAGTAACCTCACCTGAACTTTTTGGACACTAAGAGAAATTTAGTCGGCCAATCCACCTAACCTGCACATCTTTGAACTGTGGGAGGAAACCGGAGCATCCGGAGGAAACCCAGGCAGACACGGGGAGAACTCCGCATAGACAGAGATCCAAGCCGGGAATCGAACCTGGGACCCTGGAAGGCTCCCTCGCCGAAGCTCCCCCTGCCAGCGGAATGACTCCCCCCCCCCCCCCCCCCCCAGACTGTGACAGCGTTGGACACAGTCCGCAGCCACCACGCGAGGTCCCCGAAAATTGAGAGGACACGCGACCGACGCCATCGGGTAGTCGACCCATCGGGGGCGGAGCATCAGGGGAGGGCCTCAGGGGACGCCCTGAGGCCGTCCCAATGGAGTGCGGTGTACTCCTCGAGTACGGCGTTTTTGAGGGGGTGGAGCATCTGAAAATCAGCGCCGCCCCCGATGTTTGCGTAAAAAATGATTCTCCGGCCAATCGCCGAATGCGAATTCGGCATCGGCAATCTGAGAATCCCGCCAGTAGTATCCCACTGCTCTCCTGGCTGTGATCAGCCACTATCAGCACTAACTGAGGGGCTTCTCCTCTGTCTGGCTTTGGGCTACACATAGCAATGACTTTATACCCAACTGGACTTAATTCTTCTTCTGAAAACGGTTAAGGTTTTTCTAATGATATAGAGGCACCAATCACTCATAAGTGATTGGGTAAAAGCCTCATGCGTTCATTTATTAAGATAAAGCCCATGAGAAAAGTTGTATATAAAACCATACGATGTAGGAGCAGAATTAGGCCATTCAGCCCATTGAGTCTGCTCTGTCATTCAATCATGGCTGATATGGGTACATGGGTATAAAGCTTGAAGACATCAGTAGCAGAGTTGTATGTGTGTGCTCTACTCAAAGGCAAAAATGAAACTGTGACCGGATCACATGACAAACTTCCCTTCTGGTGATGATTCGCTGGTATCCCTTAAAGGCATATTACACATAAAATATGTCCGCAGTTGGATCCATGGGTAACTGGGCTGACATAGAATTTTACTGGAATCAGCTGATGTATAATTTTTTTGCTGGTAATCCAACAAAGTTTAGCCGGCGGAGTTGGGAGAATCCTTGCGGAAATTACAAATGGCTTCTGGGTAGAATATCTCCTCTCGACTGAAGACATACAAAATAACTGACACTGGACTGTTTGCCGATGAGGTGATGTAATTTTATGGGCCAACCAAACTTGCTTGGTTGATGCTCTGCCTCACTAAGTGGAGACTGTGGGACCTCCTATTGGAAGGGCCTTGGCTTGTAGACTCATAGATCATAGAATTTACAGTGGAGAAGGAGGCCAGTCGGCCCATCGAGTCTGCACCGGCTCTTGGAAAGAGCACCCTACCCAAACTCACACCTCCACCCTATCCTCATAACCCAGTAACCCCATCATCCAACACCAAGGGATTTTGCAGCTGCCAACTTGGCCTGCAGCTAGATAAAGGTCAAGGATTGAAAATTATAAGAAGAAACGTCTCCAAAAACTTGCATGAAAATCGAATATTAATGATTGTGAAGGGTGTGAATGGACCAAACAATCCATACCCTGCCTGTCATCTATCCGAATACCAACATTCTAAAAGCTTCATAAATATTTTATAATGCCATTTCAGTTTAATGAAATGTCCAACTCGCCTTAGTTGAGCTAAGCATGCAATCAAACTGACAATCTCATTAATTAGGACAGTTATAACAATCACAACACCACAAGTGATGCACCAGTGAAGTGTAGGTGAAGCAGAAAGACTCGCTAAATAAGGAGAGGTTGTGTGGGATTGAAAATATGAGGCTTTCATAATAGGCTCTCTTCAGTCAATCCTTTAAATCCATCGTGCAATTTTGAGAAATCTCCTGACGGTGTTTGGGGTCAGTAATTCAAAACAGTGAAAATAGGTCATCCAGAAACCCCCCTCCCCTCCTCTCCACTAACTCAGCCTTCCCAGCAGCCTTTGTTGGGATGGATGTTGACTTGTACAATCTCCAATTCATAATCCATATTCAGATCAAATCTTGAAATCCCCCTGTTGAGCCCAGTGATTTATTTATAGAGCTGACTTTCCAATCCAATAGTGTGAAATCTCTAAAAGTTACTTAAATTCCTGTAGGCCAGCGCAGGAATTACATAGAATTTTACAGCCCTCAAAACAGTCTTTCAGTCCTACTGCCGTGTGTCGGTGTTTATGCTCCACACAAGCTTCCCCCCATTTCATCTAATCCTAACAGCGTAATCTTCCAGGACTAATCACGTTTCCTCACACGCTGCATGGATGTTCATCTCCAGGTATTCCTTCTTCCCTGAGATCATTCTCCAACACTGCCCAAGATGTGCTGGCTCAGGTGGAGGTTCTGGGATTCCGGTCCCGGCAAAAGCAAGCGCCCCCTCCCCCACTCCTACTCCCACCCGCCCCACCCACCCTCCCCCCGCGGCGTGATGAGCGATCAACGCAAAATGGGCATTGACTTCGGTGGAACTGGAAGGTCCAACCTGTAACAAGAAATACAAAGGATTAACAATTTGATTTTAATACCTCTCACCACCAGATGGAGATAAGGAGGAGTCAGATAAATGTTGTGTGACTCCTGGGATTCTGGGAGAAGGGGCTGGATTCGCCGCCCCACTGCGCCACATTTATACCCCAACCCGCCAGCGAGATTCTCCGTTACGCCGGCTGGTCAATAGGGTTTTCCTTTGTGGGGCAGCCTCACTCCATCGGGAAATCCCGGGCGCCAGCAAAACGGAGAATCCCGCCGGCGGAGAATCCCGCCCAAGGTGTTTAGGCGCAAGAGAGATTAGTTGCATAGAGTAGAGTTCTGTAGTTAGAGATATCGTATAGTTTAAATTAATACTTATACCTTGTTGGCTTGCTTGAATCTTATTTAAGTAGTGTAAATAAATCAGCTTTGTTCATGACTTAGCTTGATGTTCTTTGTTCAACATTACGTACTCAAGACATCCTGATTGACACAACAGAGGATATCACAGCACCGATGGCCAATGGGGCTAGCCGTCTCTGCCGCAGAGGGGGCTGCAATTCCCACCCAGTGGACTAACTCTCTTTCTCACCTGATGGCCCCTGGCACGCCATGTGTGTCCAGACGCACCTGTCTTTACTGGTGTACAATATTGTGTTGCACAAGTTGAACTTGGTTTGCATTTTGATGAAGCGTTTTCACTTGAAGCGTTAACCTGGTCTTTCTCTTTACAAATGATAACAAGATCTGTGCTACGCTGTTATGAGCCATGTCAGAGCAGCAATTTAATCTATCAGAAGAGCCGAGAGTTAACAAAGCACCAAGTACAATTTTAATCCACTGTGAGATCCTGGCATCTCATCGAACCAAACATAGAATTTCTTTTGTCGCCTGGCTCCTGCTGTTGGATGCTGGAGTTGCTAAGAGGCGAATTGCACTGAATTCAATATTGTTCTTTAGCGAATGACTTGCTCTCCAATATAGCACATTGAATTGCGCATGTCTGAGCCTTAAAGTGACCCAAAATTGTTTTGGATGGTTTCATTAGGTAAATAAGAATAGAGATTGGGACTGAGAAAAGACCATTCAGGTTCAGCAGATTGGCCTGTTGCTTCTGAAATTCATTAAGGGCCCACGCAAGCTATTTGTTTTATTTTCCTCCTGTCCTTCCCACTAAGCTTGCACACTTCCACCATCTGAATCTCAGTTCCCATCTGTTTCCCTTTTTCAGTGTTGTCGCACAGTCACTCTTAAGTAGCAATCTAATCCATGAATTAATGAGTGTATGAGTGCGAACAAGGTGTGTTTAACCCATGGTTCTCTTACCTAATATTCTTACAGCTTGGTTTTCTTCCACTTATCTTATTGTTTTCTTGACTCTTTCTCTATTTAAATATATTAGAGTCTTTACAATGGAGGGAGAGTGCCTCAGAGGCCACAGGGAAGGATGGAAGGAGGGATGGAGGAAGTCATGCAGTCTTGTGGGATGGACCAAAGAGTAGGTAAGTTGCAACACAGGGACAGACCACTTCACTCAACCAGTCTGTGTCAGCATTTACTCCTCTCGCTTAAAAATACTTCAAATCATACTTGTTCACCCTGTTCCCATAATCCTTGTATCCATAACTCAATGCATTCCACAGCCTCACATCTCTCTGGATATGGGCCTTGCTATTGGCCTCTGCTTTAAATGTCACCTATAGATGATAACATAGCCATCGAATTCCTGCAGTGCAGAAGGAGGTCTTTTGGCCCATCGAGTCTGCACCAACCCTCCGAAAGAGCACCCTACCTAGGCCCACTCCCCCGCCCTATCCCCATAAGCCTGTGCATCGATCATGGCCAATCCGGTTAACCTGCATACCTTTGGACTGTGGGAGGAAACCGGAGCACCCGGAGGAAACCCACACAGACACAGGAAGAAAGTGCAAACTCCACACAGACAGTAACCCAAGGCCGGAAACCGGAATCAAACCCGGGTCCCTGGCGCTGTAATGCAGCAGTGCTAACCAATGTGATTCCCCTATTTTTATATCTATGACCTCTCATTCTTGATTCCATAACTGCCGGAGACCATACACTTCTAACTTGTCCCACCCTTGAATAATTACAAACACTGGTATAATTAAAACCATAAAGCTGCACTGTTTGAATGAATAGAGTCTCGGTTTTTTGTTCTAAAAGCCTCACTAACAGGAAAGAAGGGAGCGAATAGTTTGAATCAGAGACCTTGATGGGTAGCACGTGGTCAATGTGTTTCATGTTGAACCTCACTGTTCCAGCAGGTCTCAAGCACCATTGCTTGTCCTCACTGAGCTACAGAAGGAGATATTAAGGCAAATGAACAAAATATTGGGTGGTGTCTTAAAGGAGGAAATGAGGTAGAGGCGGGACAGCTTTAGAGAGGGAATTCCACAGCTTAAGATCTAGAGGCAACTAAAGTCATGCCCACCAATGGTGGAGCGGGTAAAATGAGAGATGTTCAAGAAGCCAGAATTAGGGGAGTGCAGAGATCTCAGAGGGTTGGGGGCTGGAGGAGGTTAGAGCTCGGGAGGGGCAAGGAGGGATTTGGAAACAAGGGCGAGAATTTTAAATTACGGGTGATGCTTAACCAGTAGCTAGTGTAGGTCAATTAACACGGGGAGCGATGGATGAACTGGATTTGGTGCGAGCTCAGAGGAGGGCACCAGAGTTTTGGATGACACCAGGTTTACAGGAAGGATTGGAATCTGGGGTGCTGGCTAGGAGTCTGTGGTATTATCATAACTGTAAGAACTGAAAGTGTTCATGAATTGTCTACAGTAGCCACTAGAGGGAGTTACAGTTATAACTTTGTAAGGCAGCCTTGTGGGAAGGGTGTGTGCAGGAGTTAGCTAGAGAGATTCAGAAGTACAAATAGTGTAAGTGAGAGCAGATCATAGTTTATATCAGTATTAAGATTAACTGTAAAATGTTATTAATCAACTGTGTATTGTTTAGGAGTACGTGTCGAATCTAAATTAGTAGTGTTAATAAATTTATAGCTTTGTTTAAGTTCAAGCTATTTTGTGGTCTTTGTGAACACTATGCTAACCATCCTGAAATAAACAACACAAAGAGCACCACATGGTACCAGGAGTGCCACAGGACTTAGCAACACTGCCTAATCCAGTTGTAACTGTAGCTCCCTCTAGTGGCTACTCTAGGCACTTCATTTACCCTTGCAGATCTTACAGTTATGATAATGTCACAGAGTCCATTGTAATAGACAAGAATAAAGGTGTGAATGAGGGTTTCAGCAGCAGAGGAGCTGAGGCAGGGTGACGTTGAGGAGGTTAAAAGTGGGCAGTCTCAGTGATGGGGTGAATGGAAGCTCACCTTGGACTCAAAAGATGACACTGAGGTTACAAGCAGTTTGATTCAGCTTGGACAGATGTCAGGAAGCGGGATGGAGTTGTTGGCCAGGAAGCAGAGTTTATTGCGGGGGCTGAAGACAATTCAGAATACTTCATATGTAATTGGAAGAGTGCCGACTATCGGACAAACAATCTGACAATGTAGAAACAATGGAGGGGTTATGAGAAGGGATGATGAGGCGGGCTGAGCATCATCAGCAAACATATGACATTAGTTTCAGACAATATAGCCAAGGGGCAGCGTGTAGATGAGAAATAGGGGGGTGGGCGATGGTGAGGTCTAAGGAAATTGGCCAGGGTTTCCGGCTGGATCCACTGATGGGATCTTCTGGTCCCACTGTCGGCGAGCACCTGCCCCCTCTCCCCCCCCCCACCCCCCCACCCCCCACCATGACCCCCCCTGGTCCCGCCAGCACGGGTTCCCCAGCAGGCGGAGGATGTGAACACGGGCAACCCTGTTGACAGCGACAGGACCAGAAGATCCCACTCCCGACCAATGGCAGGCTGCCTCTGCAATAGTGGGGGACGGGAGGCGGGGGCAGGGGGGGGGGGGGGGGGGTAATGGAAAGTACCGCCCAATACCTTTCTACTCTTCGGAATGAAAATAGATTTACGGATGCGGAACCAGAGTGGGATCCAAAATGTCTGGTGGTAAGGGTAACTTGTTCCTAATGAGTCAATCCTTCCAATAACCATTGCACAAATCAGGACCCTTGTCCCAGCATTTCTACTTCAAAGCATTTCTGGAAAGGCCTCGCTGCGGAATGATATTCCCATTTTCTATCCCGTAGGGACGAGAGCAGCAACTGTTCAAATGTTTCATTACTGAAGGTGCCAAGTCGTGGTAATATCGTTGCAATCTCTACCAGATGGTACTTTTCCAATCACACTGCAGAGTACGTTCAGGCCATATGTCAGCACAGTAGTGCGCTAGAACGAAATGCATAATGGGCCCCTTTTCACCCCAGTGCCAGGTCCTGCGTTGAAACAGAATGTCCCTTGGACATCATTTACCTTTTTATTTTTCATTGGAGTAATGTGGAGCCCTTCCCAATCGCAATTACTCAAATTTGCATAATGTGAAGTACTTACCTTACTGATTTTATTATCGTTAGGTTTCTAGCCCTTATGCTCTGTAATATAATGCTAATACGAAGAGACCAGAGGGTTTAATTTCCTGTGGTAATACGTTTGTGCAAGATTCCCTTGTGTACTTTCTTATCAGTCATTGCTCTGTTAATTTTGTGAACTCTGAGGAGGTTGGTGCTCTTCCCAGCTGGATCGCAGGGGAGTGTGGTTCATATTGATATAAGTCATTATGAAAATTGTTGTGTTTACAGACCAGGACACACGGGATCTGCGACAGACAAGCTCGGCTCACATCAAAGGTGCAATTCTCCTATCCGGGACTACCTCCTGTGGGGGGGGGGGGGGGGGAGGATGCGAAGCCATGTCTTCTGGCCCTGACCTCATTAATTATACATCCGGGTGTTTTGCGGCATCTTCCGTGGTGGGGTTTGATGGCGTGTGTCCCACCCTCACATCTGGAAGCCATATTGAAATGGTGCCTGGAATCCTTACTGTCACCACTTTTTTGTTGAAAGATGTCAGCAAGGGGAGGTCGACATCTGGCGCCTAAGTTCAGTGATGTCTGCCTGAGTGTCCTCTTCAATCATGTCGAGGTCAGGATGGATATCCTCTACCCAGCTGGTGGTAGGATGCCCAGCAGGGAAACCAGTGTGGTATGGGCGCAGGTGGCCGATGTCTCAAGTGCCATGGGGATGGTGCCGCAAGAGGACAAATGACTTTATTCGCTCCGCCAGAGTACGTTTCATCGATGGTCATATAATCCACAAAGACGTCTGAATGTCAGGGTCCAAGGACCAATGGCAGCGGCATTTCCTGCCTCACAACCTCACTTCAGTACATCCTTGCTGTGGTGCAGTGACTAGTTTGCTTCCTTCACCCTTCATCAGACATGGGTCACTGCATGGAGTGGGAGTTAGGGGTGGGTGGGGGTAAAGACGGTTCACCCCCACATAGGCACAGAGGGAACATGTGGATGCGCTTAAGCACTCTAGAGGGAGCTGGTCCATAACCCTTCTGCCCTTATCGCACCAGTGAAGCCCTGCCGCACAGGTGTGAGCTCTTGCAAGGCAGGAATTAACCAAATTCCAATTCTCCAGCCAATGTAACAGTAACCCCTCTCAAGCGTTCTCCTCTTTGTGCAGGGAAGCTTCGACACAATAGTGTGTAATGGGAGGAGGCTGGAGGGGAGGTGACTACACTTTGGAGCTCTCACCAAGTTCGAGGAGAGGGCATCAGGGCTCACTGGAGAAAAGCAGGAAGAAACTGGGCCCCCCGCCCAACCTCCTCCACCCCCCTCTCTCGCTTACCACGTCCTTGCCAGAGCTTGGTGAAGATCCCGAAGTTCCATAGAAAGTCCGACATCAGCATGGAGACCTTCCACCTTCTCAGAGCTGCTTTTCCAGTGACATGTGGATCCACCCACCATTCATGGCAATGTGTACGTCCAGGGTCCGTTAGTTCAGGCCTCCAGCATCACACTTTGCCTCGGGCCAAGCATGATGTGAGCAAGGCCTATCAGGTGAGTCCTGGCTTTTACATGCCATGTAGGTCCAGTTGTCCTCTGGACAGATGTGTTTATTGCTGGCATAACGGAGAATTGGATGTGGGAGGGGAGGATTCTGGTCATGTCTCCAGCTCCTGTTAGCAGGATGCAAGTCGGTTTCATGCCAGCCTTCAGCGGGATTCCCAATCTGCCATGTCGGGCACCAACGGAAGATCCCATGGGAAACTCAGGCCGGCGTAAAACCGATTTTTGGGCCTTCTGCTGAATTTCCCCTGCCCCCAGCCCACCATTTAACTCACCAGCGGGGCATGGGAAAATTCTGCCCCAAGTCTTTTTCACCCGATGCTCACTGGTACCTGGTACCACAATGTCTCCATTTTAATAGCTTCATCTTTGCTTCGAATCCCTCCAAAGCCTTAGCCCCTTCCCTATCTTTGTACTCTTCTCCAAGCCTACTAACGTCCAAGATCTTCTGGTCTCTTGCATGTTGTCAATTTTAATCACGCTGCCATTGCCATTTGTGCCTTCAGCTGCCCGGATCTGAGGCTCTGAAGTTCCCTCATGAACCACTCAGCCTCACTATGGCTGGGTTCTCCAGCCATTGCAATTCCCTGTTCCTGCTGGAAGAGTGCCCCCACCCACGGGTCTCCCCACAGAGTAGGTTGGTTTCAATGTGAAATTTCATTGACAAGCGGCGGGAGTATAGAATCCCATTGCCAGCGATCGGCGCGCCAGCGAGTAAAACCCGGCTGGGGGACCGGGACCCCGAGGATCGAACCCGACATCTCTTTCTTCCTTCAAAACTCAATGGGCGCGATTCTCCGCTCCCGCGACTAAGTGCCCACGCCGTCGTGAACGGCGTCGAGTTTCACGATGGCGCGAAACGACCCCGATTGCGATCGATTCAGGCCCGAATATGGGCTAGGAGCGGGGCCGCGAGGAACCCGGGGGGCGTGGCGCGAAAGCAGCGTCGTAAGCGCGCGACGCCCGAATGACGCGGTGCTGCGCCATAAATGGTGCGATACGCGCACGGAAGGACCTAGGAGGAGGGGAAGGAGGAGAGATGGCTGAGCCCCGACGAGTCGCACCGAGGTTCCGGGTCACGGACCTGGACACCCTCCTCTATGAGGTTGAAAGCCGAAGGGCCACCCTCTGCCCAAGACGTGGGCATCGCCAGCCGTCCAGCACGGTGAGGCGCGGTTGGCGTGAAGTTGGCACCGTTGTGAGTGCTGTGGGGCCGCCCCCCCCGGTCCGGGGAGCAGTGTCAGAAGAAGCTGCACAACCTCACTCGGGCTGCCAGGGTAAGTGTCATGAGGGTACCCCCGGGTCACAACCAACACCCCCCCCCCCCCCGCCCCGGGCACGAGGGGGGGAAGTGAGGTGGGGGGGTGGGGGGGGGGGTTCAGGATGCACAACATTGTTCTCGACCCACATGAGCACCGGGACCCCCCCTGGATAGATACCATGGCGTGGCTCCAACTGTCTCCTCACCCAGCATTAATACAGCCTGTATCTGCACGCCCTGATGATACCCGCCTAATTGTGTATCCGCACCCCCCCCCCCCCCCCCCCCCCCAGGACAAGACGGCTCACAACCAACGTGAGCGTTTGAGAAGCGGAGGGATCTCCTGTGCTGCACCCGCTAAATGTCCACGAGCAGAGGGCCCTGGACCTCGCTGGGGGATCCGCCACCCGGGAGGTCGCGACATGCCAGGTCGGAGGCGCAGAAGCAAGTGAGACAACCCTGCATGTCCTCACCCCCCCCCCAACCGTCATCGCCCCCCTCACACTCTGCCCACTGCACACTCGATCCCCTCCCCCCTCACACTGGCCACTGCACCCTCGATCCCCACCCGCCTCACACTGGCCACTGCACCCTCGATCCCCTCCCCCCTCACACTGGCCACTGCACCCTCGATCCCCACCCGCCTCACACTGGCCACTGCACCCTCGATCCCCTCCCCCCTCACACTACCCACTGCACCCTCGATCCCCTCCCCCCTCACACTGGCCACTGCACCCTCGATCCCCTCCCCCCTCACACTGGCCACTGCACCCTCGATCCCCTCCCCCCACACACTGCCCACTCCACCCTCGATCCCCTCCCCCTCACACTGCCCACTGCACCCTCGATCCCCTCCCCCCTCACACTGGCCACTGCACCCTCGATCCCCTCCCCCCTCACACTCTGGCCACTGCACCCTCGATCCCCTCCCCCCTCACACTCATGCCACTGCACCCTCGATCCCCTCCCCCCTCACACTGGCCACTGCACCCTCGATCCCCTCCCCCCTCACACTGGCCACTGCACCCTCGATCCCCTCCCCCCTCACACTGGTCACTGCACCCTCGATCCCCTCCCCCCTCACACTGGCCACTGCACCCTCGATCCCCTCCCGCCTCACACTGGCCACTGCACCCTCGATCCCCTCCCCCCTCACACTACCCACTGCACCCTCGATCCCCTCCCCCCTCACACTGGCCACTGCACCCTCGATCCCCTCCTCCCTCACACTGGCCACTGCACCCTCGATCCCCTCCCCCCTCACACTGGCCACTGCACCCTCGATCCCCTCCCCCCTCACACTGGCCACTGCACCCTCGATCCCCTCCCCCCTCACACTGGCCACTGCACCCTCGATCCCCTCCCGCCTCACACTGGCCACTGCACCCTCGATCCCCTCCCCCCTCACACTACCCACTGCACCCTCGATCCCCTCCCCCCTCACACTGGCCACTGCACCCTCGATCCCCTCCCCCCTCACACTGGCCACTGCACCCTCGATCCCCTCCCCCCACACACTGCCCACTCCACCCTCGATCCCCTCTCCCTCACACTGCCCACTGCACCCTCGATCCCCTCCCCCCTCACACTGGCCACTGCACCCTCGATCCCCTCCCCCCTCACACTACCCACTGCACCCTCGATCCCCTCCCCCCTCACACTGGCCACTGCACCCTCGATCCCCTCCCCCCTCACACTGGCCACTGCACCCTCGATCCCCTCCCCCCACACACTGGCCACTGCACCCTCGATCCCCTCCCCCCTCACACTCATGCCACTGCACCCTCGATCCCCTCCCCCCTCACACTGGCCACTGCACCCTCGACCCCCTCCCCCCTCACACTGGCCACTGCACCCTCGATCCCCTCCCCCTTCACACTGGCCACTGCACCCCCGATCCCCTCCCCCCTCACACACTGCCCCCACCACCACCATACACCCGGCTCAGCGTGTCTAACGAACCCCGTATCGTTGTGTTCCCCAGGGCCAGCCGCCAAACGTCCAGGGTCGTCTCGGCCAAGACACAGCCGACCATCTCCAACCTCAAGCGCACCCAGGGACGCACGCCAGAGGGTGGCAGTCGGTCGGACAGGAGGGTCATCCTCTCAGTCTGGGACTCTGGACGGGGACGCACATACGACGGACAGAGACAATACTGAGGGGCACAGGACGGACAGTGACGATGACGCACAGAGAATGGCCACACAGTCCGCGGATTCACCTGGAGGGCAACATGACATGGGCCGCATGCACCTTGCGCCGGGCCGTGAGGGGGACCAGTACACAGCAGACCTCCTAACGGACGATGATCTCGAGCTAGCGGCACTGCTGTCTCCCACACCATCCACCATCGCAGAGACACTCGCCTCGGTTGGGCAGATAAGTGATGAGGCTCCCGGGTCACGGTCTGGTGTGCACCACACAGCCGAGCCGGTACAGCAGGTGGAGTTTGGAGCAGCCGAGGGGCTGGACGGTCGGAGGGCAGCCCAGGCCCAACAAACAGCTGCCGCCCAGACGGTTCCCGGGTTCTTGGATGTACTTGACCCACCCGGACAACCGATGCATGTGGACATCCAGGGACTGAATAATGGGATGAGTGAGGGCCATCTTCCAGGACCTGCACACGCAGTTGGAGGAGTCCATTCGCGTCCAGGAGCAGGAAGTGGTGCCGCTCATCGCAGCCACCCAGGCCGACACCGCACGGGTGGCGTCCGCGGTGGAGGCAATGGGTGAAACGGTTTCGGCCATTGATCAGGTTCTGCAAGGCGTTGGGCTTCACGTGCCCGCGTCATCCATGGCCCAGGAGAGGGCTATCCTCTCACAGGCAGCCATCTCACAGAGCCAACAGTACATTGCTGCCGCTCTCCGGGCCCTGGCCGGGTCTCACCATGCCATGGCCCGGTCCCAGCAGTCAGTCGCGGAGAGCATAGACCGCCTGGCGCACGTGATGGATGGCGTAGCGCACTCATAGGTTGAGATAGCACAGTCCATGGCAGGAATGTCGCACTCCCTGGGCTCCGTCTCTGCGAACATTCAGACCGTGGTCGATACCGCTGCAGGCCTCCAGGACTGACTGGCAGCATCAGGTGTCGGTGGTGCGACGGGGCATGTCTCCGATCGCACCTCCGTCCCACAGTGAGGCCCGGGGGCCACCGGGCTCCCCAAGGGAGGAGGAGGTTCTGGGGCCCGTCCCGGTAGCTCCACCAAGAGACGTCCCGGTACACTCGGCCTCCCCCCGTTCCGTCCCTGGCGCATCTGGTGGGCAGCGGGCAGGACAGGGTGGCACCACGCCATCCAGCACGCCCGCCGAGCAGCCTGACCCATCGAAGCCGGGCCGCCACAGGAAACGTGTGCCGACGGGGAGCCATGTCACAGGGCGTGATTCTCAGCAGTCCACCTCCACCCCTGCTGTACCATCTGGGAACACACCTAGACGTAGTGGTAGGGCCCGTAAGGCAAAGACGTTAGGCACATAATAAGTTGGCACGGGTGCAGGGCACAGTTTAGTTGTAGGGGTTGGGCATCTGCATGTGAATGTCACAAATAAACTCACTGTTGCACTTAACTTGTAAGACTCTGTGCTATGTCGGGTGTCGGGGGCTCGTGAGGGTGACCGAGTGGCGCTGTGGTTAATGAGTGGTTCAACGTCGGTGCCGGATGTGCTGTCCCTTTCCCCCCGCCTCCCAAAATCGGACACCGTAGTCCTCGGCTCTCCGACGCCAGCTACCCCACACGGGCATGTGATGAAATGCCCGTTACGAAGGCTGTGACCACCGGAGTGCATGGTTCAGCAATAGCCATAAGTCAGACCTTGGCTGGCGAATCTGAGCTCACAGCTCATCGCAGAGCGGGCTGTCATCATTCAACATGGCACTGGTCACACCCGCTCACACAATCATCAATGTTGTGCAATCCCGTAGTGCCACAGTGGTAAGGTGATGTGGAATTGGTGCCGTGAACACGGTGCGGGGGTGCGGGAGGGGGGGCTGGTGGGTGCAGTTGTGGTGCCCGAGTGCAGGACTGGCGGTGCAAGTGGCAGTGTTCAGCGAATCCCTCCCCCACGGTGCGTGAACCGTGCGGCCACTAACGCGTCGCGTGCCCGCTGTCCTCGACGGTGCCATCGTGCAGCCTCCTGGACGTAACCGGCACCCGGGCAGTGTCTGTGTCCTGCGCACCCCCCCCCCCACCCTGATGCACGCCATCCTCCTCCTCCTCCTCATCCTCCTCTTCCCCATCCCCCTCGTTTGCATAAGCGTCGGTGCCGTCGGGTCCTCCCTCCGACTCCTCCACCAGTGCATCTCCCCTCTGCATGGCAATGTTGTGCAGCGCACAGCAGACCACAACCATGCGACCGACCCTGTCGGGCCGGTGCTGCAGGGCCCCTCCGGAGCGGTACAGGCATCTGAATCGCATCTTCAGCAGGCCGAAGCACCGCTCCACCACACCCCTGGGTGCTGCATGGGCCTCGTTGTATAGGCTCTCCGCGTTGGTCTGAGGCCTCTGTATTGGCGTCATCAGCCATGACCTCAACGGATAGCCCCTGTCGCCCAGCAACCAGCCCCTCAGCCGGGGGGGTGGGCATCCATCGAACATTGCGGGGATGAACGACTGTGCCAGAATGTAGGCGTCATGCACACTCCCGGGGTACCTTGCACACACGTGCATGATCTTCATGTGTGGGGGTCGCACACCACCTGAATGTTCATGGAGTATGCGCCCTTCCTGTTCATGAACACTTCCCTGTTGTCTGCAGGTGGACGCATGGGGACGTGCGCACCATCGATGACACCCTGGACCATCGGTATCCCGGCCACCTTGGCGAATCCACGTGCTTGTGCCTGTGCTGTGTGCCCCGGTGGCCTGGTCGTGCTGCAGATACGCAGCCAGCTTAACCCCTGGTCACTGTCTGTGCCCAACGGTCAGCTCACACCATCCTCCTCACCAGTGTGCCGCTCGCCTGTGCCCATCAGCCACACGACAACCTGCGGCCGTGTCCTCGTCACCGTCCTGCCATATCAGGGCGGCTGACATGTGGCGTCCGCGGATGGACGACACCCTCCACACTGTCCCCCCCTCCCACCTCCACTCCCTCCCTCCCACCTCCACTCCCTCCCACCTCCACTCCCTCCCACCTCCACTCCCTCCCTCCCACCTCCACACTCTCCCTCCCTCCCACCTCCACTCCCTCCCTCCACCCTCTCCCTCACCCTCACCCCCCCTCCCACCTCCACTCCCTCCCACCCCCCCCATTGGCCACAGCGTTCTCGGGGAAGCCGGCCCGGTCTGCAGGATCTCCGGAACAGTCCGCTCACCTCCTCACTGCTCAGCGGCAGCCAGCACGACTGGCTGACGACTTTAGTTACCAGGAGCAAAATTCTCCATCCCGCCGCGCCACATTTCTGCCCCGACCCGCCGGCGGGAGTCTCCATTACACCGGCCGGTCAATGGGGTTTCCCATTGTGGGGCAGCCCCACGCCGTCGGGAAACCCCCGGGCGCCGGCAAAACAGAGACTCCCGCCGCCGGAGAATGACACCCCAGGTGTGAACGGCGACGGCATGAACTGGGGTCACGCCGTCGGGACTTCAGCCCATCCGGGCCGGAGAATAGCGGGGGTAGCGGAGAATCGCCATTTTGGGTGTCTCGGGCGATTCTCCGGCCTGCGCCGCGCAGAACTCGACGGGGCCGATCTCGCCGCTTGGGCGAATCGCGGGAGGGCGTCGAACCGACGCCGCGGGGAAAAATGGCGCGGCAGGCGATTCTCCCAACCGGCGCGGCATCGGAAAATCACGCCCAATATCTTTAATCGAGCTTTTGCTCAGCCTAAATACCCCCTCATGTGCCTCAATGTCACGTTTAACAGTCTCACCCTATGTTTTTCTTTTATGGAATGTGGGTATCGCTGTCCAGCATTTTTTCCCCATCCCTGATTGTCCTTGAACTGAGCGGCTTCCTCGGCTCTTTCAGAGGGAAGTTAAGAGTTAATCGCATTGCTGTGGGCCTGGAGTCACATGTCGGTCAAACCAGGTAAGATTTAACAACAACCTATATTAGTTCCATGCTCACCATCACTGCGGCTGGTTTTCAATTCCAGATTTTATTAATTAATTGAGTTTAAATTCCACCAGCTAGTGCGTGGAATTGAACCTGTGTCCCTGGAGCATTTGCCTGGGCCTCGAGATTATAGTTCAGTGGCATTGCCACTACACCTAATCTCTTAATGCAATACTCTGCATACACTATCCATACCCAGAGGGGTGCCGGAGTGTGGCGTCGAGGGTACTTTCACAGTAACCTCATTGCAGTGTTAATGTAAGCCTACTTGTGACAATAATAAAGATTATTATTATGATTGAATGGAGTCTCCATCTGACCACACAAAGCCTCATTACGCAACTGCTACTCTTAATTCATCCTTTATTGGGACCTCAAATGTAAAGCTCCTTCCTGTCCTCATCAATTCTTCCACCCAAACATTGACAGACATTTACAATGCAAACTTGACCGTGACTGACCACGAATTATTTTAATTTTACATTGTGTTCTTTCTAGCCCTCAGCTACCAGGGTGATGTCCGGCGCTCTGCGTCTTGCCAATCTTTTCTCGGTCAGAAGAAAGTGAGTTTAAGTCCCCGACCAGGCACATAATAGAAGATGACGTTCCCGTGCATTGCCAGAGGTGTTGTCATTTGGACGAGACACCAAGGTCATGTCTGCCTACTCAGAAAGATGTTAAAGGCCCTGCGGCACCTTTCAATGCAAAGCAGCGAGCTCTGCCTTGTGACCTACTTCCATGAATCCCACCAAAACAAAAATAGATTCCCTGGTTGCACATCTCATTCGTGTTTTTAGCACAATGTAGCTGTTCCCTTTACTGACATCAGTGTGTTTCAATGGTGTCCTGTGGGGGAATTTCCTTGAGTACATCAACACACTCCATGGGGCCCTTAACATAGATGATAGCACAGTGGTAAGCACTGTTGTTTCGCAGCGCCAGGGCCTCGGGTTCGATTCCTTTATCTGTGCGGAGTCTGCACATTCTCCCTGTGTCTGCGTGGGTTTCCTCCGGGTGCTCCGGTTTCCTCCCGCAAGTTTCGGCAAGCGACCACACAGAACCTTTGATCCGGGACGCTTTCGTTGCAGGTATGCTGCCCTCCCAAATCCGCCAGCAATTGCTGCAGAAAGACACACTCGGCCTCAAGGAGACATGGGCCCTTGCCGGCTCCCTGGGTGTGGCCTCCAAAACGCCAACGCTTAAGTCCCCGACCGCGCGGCAGCCCCCTGGGCCGCGTGGAACCCCCCCCCCCCCCCCCCCGCGGCTGACCCCACAAGCTTGAGCTGCAAGATGGCCTGGCAACCCCGGGGGGCCCCGCTGCTATTCATGCGGGCAAGCCAAGCACCCCCGACAGCGTGGTCCAGTCTGTACATCCACCTGCAAGGGATGCGGTAAAAAGGGCCACTTTGTGGCGGTATGCCAGGCCCGAGCGGTCGCTACGGTCTCTGGTGGCGAATGCCAACCCTCTCCATGGTCCCCGTGCGGCCAGCTGACACCGCCATCTTCCTCCTCCAGGGCCACGTGCGGCCTCCGGGCGCCGCCATCTTGTCCCACGGACGCCATATGCAAAGGATGGGCACCGCCATTTTGTGCGACCAATGGGCGCTGCCATCTTGGATGGACTCCCAGGACCCTAGCTCGGCTGACCACACACCGCCCGAAGAAAACATTCAACTGCTGCCACGAGTAGCCTCGGTGACCCTGGACCAGTCTCGGCCCCGAACACTATCGACTGCTCTGACGACGGTGCTTATCAATGGGCATGAAACAATCTGCCTAATCGACTCTGGGAGCACGAGAGCTTCATACACCCTGACACCGTAAGATGCGTTCTCTCCCAGTTTGCCCCGTTAATCAAAAAAGTTCCCCTGCCTCCGGATCTCACTCAGTAGAGATCAAGGGGTTTTGTGTAGCTAACCTCACAGTCCAAGGAAGGGAGTTCAAAAACTACCGACTCTACGTCCTTCCCCACCTCTGCGCGGCCACACTCCTAGGGTTGGATTTTCAATGCAACCTGCATTGGACTGCAGGGCCAGTAGGATGGTCTTCCAGACCGTTCCGTTCTCCCTCTCTACCTCTCCGTTTCCCCGGGGGTTGTAACTGGTCGTCCTGCTCGAGGCAATGCCCTTGCTGAGCAGGAATTGACGCAGTTCGTTGCTCATAAAGGAGGACCCCCTATCATTATGTATGTAGGCGGGGAAACTGAACAGCGTAAAGATACTATGGAGGGCTTATATGACGGTGGTTGCGGTCATGTCGGGGCAGGGGATGGCGAATGGGAACCGGGAGTACTCGTCAGTCACGTTCAGGAAGTACGTGTTGCGGTCGGTGGAGTGGAGGGGGCCTTTGAAATCCATACTGAGGCGTTCAAAGGGACGGGAAGCATTTATCAGGTGCGGTTTCTCTGGCCTGTCGAAGTGCGGCTTGCACTCCGCGCAGATTTGGCAATTTCGGGTCTTGATGAAGTGGAAAAATAGAATGACCCCGGGGTGGTAGAGGTCCTCGTGGAGGGCTTGGAGGCGGTCCACTTGTGCGTTGGCACATGTACCGCGGGATAGGGCGTCAGGAGGCTCGTTTAGCTTCCCGGGGCGATACAAGATCTCATAGTGGTAGGTGGAGAGTTCGATCCTCCACCGTAAGATCTTGTCGTTTTTTATCTTGCCCCGCTGTGCATTATCGAACATGAAAGCAACCGACCGTTGGTCAGTGAGGAGAGTGAATCTCCTGCCGGCCAGGCAATGCCTCCAATGTAGCACAGCTTCTACTATGGCCTCGGCCTCCTTTTCGACTGAGGAATGCCGGATTTCGAATGCCGGATTCCAAAGTCTAACTTTCAAATTCGGCGGCCCTATACCCCCCCTCACTGTCTGCAGCCTCGCGACCCTCAAGGTCGATCCGCCTTCCCTGTTTGCGAACCTCACCCCGGATTGCAAACCCATCGCCACCAGGAGCAGACGGTACAGTGCCCAGGACCGGATCTTTATTAGGTCAGAGGTCCAACGATTCCTGAAGGAAGGTGTCATTGAGGCTAGCAACAGCCCCTGGAGGGCTCAAGTAGTGGTTTTAAAGACCGGGGAGAAGCATAGGATGGTCATCGACTACAGTCAGACCATCAACAGGTTTACGCAGCTCAATGCGTACCCTCTCCCCTGCATATCCGACCTGGTCAACAGGATCGCGCATTACAAGGTCTTCTCTGTGGATCTTAAGTCTGCCTACCACCAGCTCCCCATCCGCACTAGTGACCGCAAATACACTGCCTTCGAGGCAGATGGGCGGCTCTACCACTTCTTAAGGGTTCCCTTCGGTGTCACTAACGGGGTCTCAGTCTTCCAACGAGAGATGGACCGAATGGTTGACCGGTACGGTTTATGGGCCACATTCCCGTACTCGATAATGTCACCATCTGCGGCCACGACCAGCAGGATCATGACACCACCCTCCAAAAATTCCTCCAAAACGCAAAAATCCTTAACTAACGTATAACAAGGATAAATGCATGTTCAGCACCGACCGCCTAGCCATCCTCGGCTACGTAGTGCGTAATGGAGTGACAGGCCCGACCCTGAACGCATGTGCCCCCTTATGGAGTTCCCCCTCCCTCACTGCTCCAAGGCCCTGAAGCGCTGCCTAGGGTTTTTTTCCTCCTCTGCCCAGTGGGTCCCCAACTACGCGGACAAGGCCCGTCCACTGATCCAAACCACAGTTTTTCCCCTGTCGATAGAGGCCCGCCAGGCCTTCAGCCACATCAAAGCAGACATTGCAAAGGCCACGATGCACGCCATCGACGAGTCTCTCCCCTTCCAGGTCGAAAGCGACGCGTCCGATGTAGCTCTGGCGGCCACCCTCAATCAAGCGGGCAGACCCGTGGCCTTCTTCTCACTCACCCTCCACGCTTCCGAAATCCGGCATTCCTCAGTCGAAAAGGAGGCCGAGGCCATAGTAGAAGCTGTGCGACATTGGAGGCATTACCTGGCCGGCAGGAGATTCACTCTCCTCACTGACCAACGGTCGGTTGCTTTCATATTCGATAATGCACAGCGGGGCAAGATAAAAAACGACAAGATCTTACGGTGGAGGATCGAACTCTCCACCTACCACTATGAGATCTTGTATCGCCCCGGGAAGCTAAACGAGCCTCCTGACGCCCTATCCCGCGGTACATGTGCCAACGCACAAGTGGACCGCCTCCAAGCCCTCCACGAGGACCTCTACCACCCCGGGGTCATTCTATTTTTCCACTTCATCAAGACCCGAAATTGCCAAATCTGCGCGGAGTGCAAGCCGCACTTCGACAGGCCAGAGAAACCGCACCTGATAAAGGCTTCCCGTCCCTTTGAACGCCTCAGTATGGATTTCAAAGGCCCCCTCCACTCCACCGACCGCAACACGTACTTCCTGAACGTGACTGACGAGTACTCCCGGTTCCCATTCGCCATCCCCTGCCCCGACATGACCGCAACCACCGTCATATAAGCCCTCCATAGTATCTTTACGCTGTTCAGTTTCCCCGCCTACATACATAATGATAGGGGGTCCTCCTTTATGAGCAACGAACTGCGTCAATTCCTGCTCAGCAAGGGCATTGCCTCGAGCAGGACGACCAGTTACAACCCCCGGGGAAACGGAGAGGTAGAGAGGGAGAACGGAACGGTCTGGAAGACCATCCTACTGGCCCTGCAGTCCAGGAACCTCCCAGTCTCCTGCTGGCAGGAGGTCCTCCCGGATGCCCTCCACTCCATCCGGTCACTGCTGTGTACCACGACCAATCAAACAACTCACCAACGTCTCCTTGTCTTCCCCAGGAAGTCCCCCTCTGGGACCTCGCACCCGACCTGGCTGGCAGCTCCCGAACCCGTCGTGCTCCGAAAACACGTGCGGGCGCACAAATCGGACCCATTGGTCGAGAGGGTCCATCTCCTCCACGCTAACCCTCAGTACGCCTATGTGGCGTATCCCGACGGCTGACAGGATACGGTCTCCCTACGGGACCTGGCGCCCGCTGGATCCCCACACATATCCCCGCCACCAGACCCACCCTCCCTCCCACCGGCGTACCCCACAGCCCCCTTCCCAGGTGGATCAGTTCTTCCACCAGCCCCGTCTAGGCCCTGCCCACCAGCGCACCCCACTGCCGCCCCCTTCCCAGGTCAGTCGGCCCTTCCACCAGCCACGTCTAGGGGTGATGAAGCTGCCACAGAAGCCAAAACCACGCTCCCGGAGTCACAGACTCCTGAACCTCCACCTACATCACCACCAAAGCTACGATGATCGCAGAGGATGACCAAGGCCCCCGGTCGACTAAGTGCTTCCTTTTGAAATGTACATTCCTGTTGTAAATAGCTAAAAGTTGTAATGAGGCCAAACGCTGTACGGAGGCATTACGGTACCTTCATAACTAACTTCTACCACTTTTACCACTTGTAATACGAAGCCACCACCCCCGCCGGACTCTTTTTTTAACAGGGGGTGAATGTGGTTGTCTGTGTTAGGAGGATTACGGTACCTAGTAATGCCGGAATACCATTGGTGGAGAATGTACTTGTTCCCATTGGATAAGCCTGTATGTCAGCTCCGCCCTGCAAGGAGGGGTATAAGACCTTTCTTCTGTACCTGCGCTGCTGGGGGAAACATCTAGCGTATTAAAGCCTTCAATTGTCTCCAATCTCGTTTCTGAGGTTATTGATCGTGCATCAGATTGGACATGCTAAATTGCACCTTAATTGGAAAAAATGAATTGAACACTCTAAAATTTAAAACAAAAATGTAAAAATACCAAAAGAGGAACAGTTTTAAAAAAATTATGTGATACGTCGTCAATAAATAGAAACAAAATTAGAACAGATAACTCCTCAAACCTGGTTTCATCGTAAGCAGGATAGTGACTTCTGCCGCACAATATTTTGATCAGCTCGTGGCCCCCAATATGAAAAACTGTAGACAAAACCTATATGATCTGACAAACCTATAGACTACGAAACAATGGTCACTGCATTTGAAAAAGTCATTCATCGTGTGAAATGTTTCCAAATGTTGTGGCAATGAGCGCCGTGACAATGCAAGTGTTCCTTTCTTTCACTAAGGTCAAGATTTCAGAAGAATATTGCACCTTGCAAAGGAATACTCCAATTTGACATGTTTTCTAACAATGAATGACGTCTGTGGAGCACAAAGACTTTCCCTCCACTTGTTCTGCTCCTGAAGGACAAATCTTTACTGAGGATTCAGAACAGACACAGAAGTGTCTGATATTCCTGCCTGCTCCCTCAGCTAATACACCCAAGAGCAACCGGTGATTTTAATCATTTTGATGAGCTGCCAAGATGTGACGATTCACAGAATGGTGCCCCTTTGCAGGAATGTAATGCTAACCTGAGATGTGAATTCTCCGATGCCCAATTCTTAAGTCAACCACTTCCAGTCTGTGATAGAAAACGTGATGTGGATGTTTGATTTCCTAACTGGCAAATTCAATTCAACATAGCAGCAAGGCTGACATCAACGCCATTGTTCCTCTTTAATGCTCAGATGTAACTCATGGATTTGAATCCCTCTTCCAGACTGAGGTTCCATTTCTGCCACTTTGTTCTCTGGGGATAATATGAGTTGTGATCTGGGTGGTCAGTTCCCCAAACCCTTTGATACTGTTGCTCTGGAGAGCCCCATCTTGTTTGGAACATCTGAAGCGGGATTTTACGTCCCGCCAGCCCCGTTTTCCGGCGCTTCCCAGCCGGCAACGGGCTCCTCCCTTCCGGCAGTCGGCCAATGGGGTTTTCCCATCGTGGCCTCCCACTCTGTCGGCAAATCGACTTGTGCGCACTGCCGTCGAAGAAGAGGATCCTGCTGACGGCCTTTGTCTTCTCAACCAACGGGTGCTGTGTTAACTGGTTCATCTGTGGTTAGCACTGCTGCCTCACAGCGCCAGAGACCTGGGTTCGATTCTGACCTTGGGTGACTCTCTCTGTGGAGTTTGCATGTTCTCCCCATGAATGTGTGGGTTTCCTCCGGGTGCTCCGGTTTCCTCCCACGGTCCAAAGATGTGCTGGTTAGGTGGATTGGCTGGGCTAACTTTCCCCTAAGTGTCCAAAAGGTTAGGTGGGGTTACGGTGATAGTGCAGGGAATTGGGCCAAGGTGGGGTGGTCTTTCACAGGGTCAGTGCAGACTTGATGGGCCGAAAGTCCTTGTTCTGCACTGTAGCGATTCTATGATGCCATGATTCTATGATCTGATGTCAAGTGAAGTTATTTCATTGTGCTCTTCAAATTCAAATTCAAGTAGAACATTGTTCTTCTAATGCAACAGAACCTCTGATCAAAAACCATCATTCCCCAATCCCTGACCTGCTTCTTGAACAAAGAACAATACAGCACAGGAACAGGCCCTTCAGCCCTTCAAGCCTGTACCGGCCATGATACCAACCTTTGCCAAAACCCTCAGCACTTCCTTGTGCCGTATCCCTCTATACCCATCCTATCCATATATTTGTTAAGATGCTTTTTGAGCGCCATTAATGTATCTGCTTCCACAACCTTCCCTGGCAATGCGTTTCAGGCACTCGCCACCCTCTGCGTAAAAAACGTGCCTCGTACATCTCCTCTAAACTTTGCCCCACGTACCTTAGACCTATGCCCCCTGGTGACTGACCCCTCCACCCTGGGAAAGAGTGCCTTCCCATCCACTTTATCCAAGCCCCTCATAATCATGTAGACCTTTATCAGGTCACCCCTCAACCTCTGTCTATCTAATGAAAACAGACCGAGTCTATTCAGCCTCTCCACATAGCTAACACCCTCCAGACCAGGCAACATCCTGGTAAACCTCCTCTGCACCCTCTCCAAAGCCTCCACATCCTTCTGGTAGTGTGGCGACCAGAATTGTGCGCAATATTCCAAAGTTCTATACAACTGTAGCATGTCTTGCCAGTTTTTATACTCGTCCAATGAAGGCAAGCATTCCGTATGCTTTCTTAACTACCTTGCCCACTTGCGTTGCCACCTTCAAAGATCTGTGGACCTGCACCCCCTGATCTCTCTGACTTTCTATATTCCGAAGAGTTAACCTTACTTCGTGGATTCCATAAGACCATAAGACATAGGAGCAGAAGTAAGGCCATTCGGCCCATCGAGTCCACTCCACCATTCAATCATGACTGATTTCAACTCCATTTACCCGCTCTCTCCATAGCCCTTAATTCCCCGAGAAATCAAGAATTTATCAACTTCTGTCTTAAAGACACCCAACGTCCCGGCCTCCACCGCCCTCTGTGGCAATGAATCCCACAGACCAACCACTCTCTGGCTGAAGAAAGTTCTCCTCATCTCTGTTCTAAAGTGACTCCCTTTTATTCTAAGGCTGTGCCCCCGGGTCCTAGTCTCCCCTGCTAATGGAAACAACTTCCCTACATCCACCCTATCTAAGCCATTCATTATCTTGTAAGTTTCTATTACATCTCCCCTCAACCTCCTGAACTCCAATGAATATAATCCCAGGATCCTCTGACGTTCATCGTATGTTAGGCCTACCATTCCTGGGATCATCCGTGTGAATCTCCGCTGGACCCTCTCCAGTGCCAGTATGTCCTTCCTGAGGTGTGGGGCCCAAAATTGCTCACAGTATTCTAAATGGGGCCTAACTAATGCTTTATAAAGCTTCAGAAGTACATCCCTGCTTTTATATTCCAAGCCTCTTGAGATAAATGACAACATTGCATTTGCTTTCTTAATTACGGACTCAACCTGCAAGTTTACCTTTAGAGAATCCTGGACTAGGACTCCCAAATCCCTTTGCACTTCAGCATTATGAATTTTGTCACCGTTTAGAAAATAGTCAATGCCTCTATTCTTTTTTCCAAAGTGCAAGACCTCGCACTTGCCCACGTTGAATTTCATCAGCCATTTCTTGGACCACGCTCCTAAACTGTCTAAATCTTTCTGCAGCCTCCCCACCTCCTCAATACTACCTGCCCCTCCACCTATCTTTATATCATCGGCAAACTTAGCCAGAATGCCCCCAGTCCCGCCATCTAGATCGTTAATATATAAAGAGAACAGCTGTGGCCCCAACACTGAACCCTGCGGGACACCACTCGTCACCAGTTGCCATTCCGAAAAAGAACCTTTTATCCCAACTCTCTGCCTTCTGCCTGACAGCCAATCATCAATTCATGTTAGTACCTTGCCTTGAATACCATGGGCCCTTATTTTACTCAGCAGTCTCCAGTGAGGCACCTTATCAAAGGCCTTTTGGAAGTCAAGATAGATAACATCCATTGGCTCTCCTTGGTCTAACCTATTTGTTATCTCTTCAAAGAACTCTAACAGGTTTGTCAGGCACGACCTCCCCTTACTAAATCCATGCTGACTTGTCCTAATCCGACCCTGCACTTCCAAGAATTTAGAAATGTCAACCTTAAAAATGGATTCTAGAATCTTGCCGACAATCGAGGTTAGGCTAATTGACCTATAATTTTCCATCTTTTTCCTTGTTCCCTTCTTGAACAGGGGGGTTACAACAGCGATTTTCCAATCCTCTAGGACTTTCCCTGACTCCAGTGACTTTTGAAAGATCATAACTAACGCCTCCACTATTTCTTCAGCTATCGCCTTTAGAACTCTAGGATGTAGTCCATCTGGGCCCGGAGATTTATCAATTTTTAGACCTCTTAGTTTCTCTAGCACTTTCTCCTTTGTGATGGCTACCATATTCAACTCTGCCCCCTGACTCTCCTGAATTGTTGGGATATTACTCATGTCTTCTACTGTGAAGACTGACGCAAAGTACTTATTTAGTTCCTCAGCTATTTCCTTGTCTCCCATCACTAGATTACCAGTGTCATTTTGGAGCGGCCCAATGTCTGCTTTTGCCTCCCGTTTGTTTTTAATGTATTTAAAGAAACTTTTACTATCATTCCTAATGTTACTGGCTAGCTTACCTTCATATTTGGTCCTCTCTTTCCTTATTTCTCTCTTTGTTATCCTCTGTTTGTTTTTGTAGCCTTCCCAATCTTCTGACTTCCCACTACTCTTTGCCACATTATAGGCTTTCTCTTTTGCTTTGATGCATTCCCTAACTTCCTTTGTCAGCCATGGCTGCCTAATCCCCCCTCTGATATCCTTTCTTTTCTTTGGGATGAACCTCTGTACTGTGTCCTCAATTACTCCCAGAAACTCCTGCCATTGCTGTTCTGCTGTATTTCCCACTAGGCTCTGCTCCCAGTCGATTTTCGTCAGTTCCTCCCTCATGCCCCTGTAGTTACCTTTATTTAACTGTAACACCTTTACATCTGATTCTACCTTCTTTCTTTCAAATTGCAGATTGAATTCTACCATATTATGATCACTGCCTCCTAAGTGTCCCCTTACTTTAGGATCTTTAATGAAGTCTGGCTCATTACATAACACTAAGTCCAGAATGACCTGTTCCCTCATGGGCTCCATCACAAGCTGTTCCAAAAAACCCCTCCTGTAAACATTCAATGAATTCCCTTTCCTTGGGTCCACTGGTAGCATTATTTACCCAGTCCACCTGCATATTGAAGTCCCCCATGATCACTGTGACCTTGCCTTTCTGACATGCACTTTCTATTTCGTGGTGCATTTTGTGCCCCTGATCCTGTCCACTGTTAGGAGGCTTGTACATAACTCCCATTATGGTTTTTTTGCCTTTGTGGTTCCTCAACTCTACCCACACAGACTCCACATCATCGGACCCTATGTCGTTTAGTGCTATTGATTTAATTTAATTCCTAATTAACAAGACAACCCCGCCCCCTCTGCCCACCTCTCTGTCTTTTCGATAGGTTGTGAATACCTGGATGTTTAAATGCCAGTCCTGAACCCCGTGCAACCACATCTCTGTGATGCCTACCACATCATACCTGCCAGTCACAATCTGGGCCACAAGCTCATCTACCTTGTTCCGTACACTGCGTGCATTTAAATATAGCACCTTTAATTCCCTATTGACCGTCCCTTTTTGTTTTCTTAGTGTGGTGGACCTTGGTTTACTGAGCCTTTCCATACACTGTGTCATATTTTGTGGGATGGGGACTATCGTAACCTCTCCTGAGTTCTGTCTTTTCGTGCTTTTTTGTATTCCTAAGCAGCTACGCTTCCCACTGATTATTTCACCTCTTGGTTCCCTGACTTTCCCTTCCCCCCCAATCTCTAGTTTAAAGTCCTATTGACCACCCTATTTACTCTTTTCACCAGAACACTGGTCCCAGCTTGGTTCAGGTGGAGACCATCCCAACGGTATAGGTTCCCCCTGTCCCAAAACTGATGCCAGTGTCCCATGAAAAGGAGCCCCTCTTTCCCACACCATTCTTTCAGCCACGTGTTAACTTCCTTATTCTTGCCTCCCTATGCCAATTTGCACGTGGCTCGGGCAGTAATCCGGAGATTATGACCCTTGAGGACCTGTTTTTTAATTTGAATCCTAGCTCTTTATAATCTCTAAACAGGTCCTCTTTCCTAGACTTGCCTATGTTGTCGGTACCGACATGGACCACAACAACTGGATCCTCCCCCTCCCGCTCCAGTATCCTTTCAAGCCGGTCAGAGATGTCCCGCACCCTAGCACCGGGCAGGCAACATACCATGCGGGACTCTTTATCCTGCTCACAAAGGATACTATCTATCCCCCTGATAATAGAATCCCCTACAACTACAACTTGCCTATTTACTCCCTTCCCTTGAATGGCCTGCTGAACCATGGTGCCTTGGTCAGCTGACTCATCCTTCCTGCAGCCCTGTTCGCCATCCACACAGGGAGCAAGTGCCTCATACCTGTTGGACAGGGTCAAGGGCTGAGGCTCCTAAGTTCCTGACTGCTGGTTCCCTATACCTGCCTGACTTGCAGTCACACCCTGCTGTCCCTGGCCACTGGCAGGATTTAAACTACTTACTCTGACAGATGTGACTGCCTCCTGAAACACAGTGTCCAGGTAAGTCACCCCCTCCCGGATGTGCCTCAGTGTTTGTAGCTCAGACTCCAGCTCATCAACTCTGAGCCGGAGCTCTTCGAGCAGCCAACACTTACTGCAGATGTGGTCGCTGCAGCTCGCAATAGAATCTGCCAGCTCCCACAGTTTGGATTTGACCTGATTTACTTTGATTTCTTCCAGATTTCCTTTGCAACCTGTTTCCAGGACAATTATATTTCTGTTGTTGGAACCTTTAAATGAGCGATGACCTACTCAAACTGATATATGTGACTCTGCAGACGATAATGACGCAGGAACCAGTTCTCATTCACTGTTCTCAGTGAATGCATTAAGTCACACCATATAAATAAAACAGACCTCTTTCCCTTTATTTTCAGTGTGCAATAAGTTTGGAAAATGGAAATAGAAATACATAAAATTATGAAAAGATGGGGCAGGGTATAAAAGTTGAATGTTTCCAATAGTTGAGGACAGAAATGATTAGGCTGAGGAATTTACTTTGGGGGCTAGCAGTTATACAGAAACTTATTATTTAAGATTTGTTGAGTTGGTAGATAGCAGAAAAGGAATTGAGGAGTTATTGGAACAGGACAGGTGTGTGTGAGCTAATTTCCTGTTAGGAGTGTAGATGCTGACATGGGCTGATTGGGTCAAATAGCCTGTTTCCATCTTGCGATTTTTTTGCGTATCTATTAGGGCCGAGAATCTCTGGCCATTGGGATCCTCTTTTCCCGACGGCAGTGGGTTTCCCAACGGCCTGAGGTGGCTTCAATGTCAAATCCCATTGACAAGTGTCGGGAGTAGAAAATTCCACTGCCAGTGAACGGTGCTCTGCCAAGAAACACACTGCTGGGGGACCTGAGAATACTGCCCTAGATTGTGTCTTGTGATTTCTGTGTATGTATTAGATTTTGTCTTGTGATTTCTGTGTGTGTATTAGATTTTGTCTTGTGATTTCTGTGTGTGTATTAGATTTTGTCTTGTGATTTCTGTGTGTGTATTAGATTTTGTCTTGTCATTTCTGCGCGTGTATTAGATTTTGTTTTGTGATTTCTGTGTTTGTATTATATTTTGTTTTGTGATTTCTGTGTGTGTATTAGATTTTGTTTTGTGATTTCTGTGCATGTATTAGATTTTGTTTTGTGATTTCTGTATGTGCATTAGATTTTGTTTTGTCATTTCTGTGTGTGTATCAGATTTTGCCTTGTGATTTCTGTGTGCTTATTAGATTTTGTCTTGTGATTTCTGTGCGTGCATTAGATTTGTTTTGTGCTTTCTGTGTGTGTATCAGATTTTGTCATGCGATTTCTGTGCGTGTATTAGATTTTGTTTTGTGATTTCTGTGTATGTATGAGATTTGGTCTTGTGGTTTCTGGGTGTATATTAGATTTTGTTTTGTCATTTCTGTGACGTTATTAGATTTTGTCTTGTGATTTCTGTGCGTGTATTAGATTTGTTTTGTGATTTCTGTTTGTGTATTAGATTTTGTCATGTGATTTCTGTGCGTGTATTAGATTTTGTTTTGTGATTTCTGTGTTTGTATTATATTTTGTCTTGTGATTTCTGTGTATGTATGAGATTTGGTCTTGTGATTTCTGTGCGTGTATTAGATTTTGTTTTGTGATTTCTGTGTTTGTATTATACTTTGTTTTGTGATTTCTGTGTATGTATGAGATTTGGTCTTGTGATTTCTGGGTGTATATTAGATTTTGTTTTGTCATTTCTGTGTGTGTATTAGATTTTGTCTTGTGATTTCTGTGTGTGTATTAGATTATGTTTTTTGATTTCTGTGCATGTATTAGATTTGTTTTGTGATTTCTGTGTGTGTATTAGATTTTGTCTTCTGATTTCTGTGCGTGTATTAGATTTGTTTTGTGATTTCTGTGTGTGTTTTAGATTTTGTTTTGTGATTTCTGTGTTTGTATTATATTTTGTTTTGTGATTTCTGTGTATGTATGAGATTTGGTCTTGTGATTTCTGGGTGTATATTATATTTTGTTTTGTCATTTCTGTGTGTGTATTAGATTTTGTCTTGTGATTTCTGTGCGTGTATTAGATTTGTTTTGTGATTTCTGTGTTTGTGTTGTATTTTGTTTTGTGATTTCTGTGTACGTATGAGATTTGGTCTTGTGATTTCTGTGTGTGCATTAGATTTTGTTTTGTGATTTCTGTGTGTGTACTAGATTTTGTTTTGTGATTTATGTGAGTGTATTAGATTTTGTTTTGTGATTTCTGTGTGTGCATTAGATTTTGTCTTGTGATTTATGTGTGTATTAAATTTTGTTTTGTGGGGCTGCACAATGGCGCAGTGGTTAGCACCGCTGTCTCACGGTGCCGAGGACCCGGGTTCGATCCCGGCCCCAGGTCAATAACCCTGCGCCGTTTGCACATTCTCCCCGTGTCCGCGTGGGTTTCACCCCCACAAACCAAAGATGTGCTGGTAGGTGGATTGGCCACGCTAAATTGTTCCTTAATTGGAAAAAAAAAGAATTGGCTACTCTAAATTTATTTTTTTAAATTTGATTAATGATATCTGAGTTTGTATTAGATTTTGTCATGTGATTTCTGTGCATATTAGATTTAGTCTTGTGATTTCTGTGTTTGTAATAGATTTTGTTTTGTGATGTCAGTGTATGTATTAGATTTTGCTTTCTGATTTCTGTGCATATTGGATTTTGTCTTGTGTTTTCTGTGTATGTATTAAATTTTGTCTTGTCATTTCTGCGCGTGTATTAGATTTTGTCTTGTGATATCTGTGTATATATTAGATTTTGTTTTGTGATTTCTGTGTATGTATGAGATTTGGTCTTGTGATTTCTGTGCGTGTATTAGATTTTGTTTTGTGATTTCTGTGTTTGTATTATACTTTGTTTTGTGATTTCTGTGTATGTATGAGATTTGGTCTTGTGATTTCTGGGTGTATATTATACTTTGTTTTGTGATTTCTGTGTGTGTATTAGATTTTGTCTTGTGATTTCTGTGTGTGTATTAGATTTTGTTTTTTGATTTCTGTGCATGTATTAGATTTGTTTTGTGATTTCTGTGTGTGTATTAGATTTTGTCTTGTGATTTCTGTGCGTGTATTAGATTTGTTTTGTGATTTCTGTGTGTGTATTAGATTTTGTTTTGTGATTTCTGTGTTTGTATTATATTTTGTTTTGTGATTTCTGTGTATGTATGAGATTTGTTTTTGTGATTTCTGGGTGTATATTATATTTTGTTTTGTCATTTCTGTGTGTGTATTAGATTTTGTCTTGTGATTTCTGTGCATGTATTAGATTTGTTTTGTGATTTCTGTGTTTGTGTTGTATTTTGTTTTGTGATTTCTGTGTACGTATGAGATTTGGTCTTGTGATTTCTGTGTGTGCATTAGATTTTGTTTTGTGATTTCTGTGTGTGTACTAGATTTTGTTTTGTGATTTATGTGAGTGTATTAGATTTTGTTTTGTGATTTCTGTGTGTGCATTAGATTTTGTCTTGTGATTTATGTGTGTATTAAATTTTGTTTTGTGGGGCTGCACAATGGCGCAGTGGTTAGCACCGCTGTCTCACGGTGCCGAGGACCCGGGTTCGATCCCGGCCCCAGGTCAATAACCCTGCGCCGTTTGCACATTTTCCCCGTGTCCGCGTGGGTTTCACCCCCACAAACCAAAGATGTGCTGGTAGGTGGATTGGCCACGCTAAATTGTTCCTTAATTGGAAAAAAAAAGAATTGGCTACACTAAATTTATTTTTTTTAATTTGATTAATGATATCTGAGTTTGTATTAGATTTTGTCATGTGATTTCTGTGCATATTAGATTTAGTCTTGTGATTTCTGTGTTTGTAATAGATTTTGTTTTGTGATGTCAGTGTATGTATTAGATTTTGCTTTCTGATTTCTGTGCATATTGGATTTTGTCTTGTGTTTTCTGTGTATGTATTAAATTTTGTCTTGTCATTTCTGCGCGTGTATTAGATTTTGTCTTGTGATATCTGTGTATATATTAGATTTTGTTTTGTGATTTCTGTGTATGTATGAGATTTGGTCTTGTGATTTCTGTGCGTGTATTAGATTTTGTTTTGTGATTTCTGTGTTTGTATTATACTTTGTTTTGTGATTTCTGTGTATGTATGAGATTTGGTCTTGTGATTTCTGGGTGTATATTATACTTTGTTTTGTGATTTCTGTGTGTGTATTAGATTTTGTCTTGTGATTTCTGTGTGTGTATTAGATTTTGTTTTTTGATTTCTGTGCATGTATTAGATTTGTTTTGTGATTTCTGTGTGTGTATTAGATTTTGTCTTGTGATTTCTGTGCGTGTATTAGATTTGTTTTGTGATTTCTGTGTGTGTATTAGATTTTGTTTTGTGATTTCTGTGTTTGTATTATATTTTGTTTTGTGATTTCTGTGTATGTATGAGATTTGTTTTTGTGATTTCTGGGTGTATATTATATTTTGTTTTGTCATTTCTGTGTGTGTATTAGATTTTGTCTTGTGATTTCTGTGCATGTATTAGATTTGTTTTGTGATTTCTGTGTTTGTGTTGTATTTTGTTTTGTGATTTCTGTGTACGTATGAGATTTGGTCTTGTGATTTCTGTGTGTGCATTAGATTTTGTTTTGTGATTTCTGTGTGTGTACTAGATTTTGTTTTGTGATTTATGTGAGTGTATTAGATTTTGTTTTGTGATTTCTGTGTGTGCATTAGATTTTGTCTTGTGATTTATGTGTGTATTAAATTTTGTTTTGTGGGGCTGCACAATGGCGCAGTGGTTAGCACCGCTGTCTCACGGTGCCGAGGACCCGGGTTCGATCCCGGCCCCAGGTCAATAACCCTGCGCCGTTTGCACATTTTCCCCGTGTCCGCGTGGGTTTCACCCCCACAAACCAAAGATGTGCTGGTAGGTGGATTGGCCACGCTAAATTGTTCCTTAATTGGAAAAAAAAAGAATTGGCTACACTAAATTTATTTTTTTTAATTTGATTAATGATATCTGAGTTTGTATTAGATTTTGTCATGTGATTTCTGTGCATATTAGATTTAGTCTTGTGATTTCTGTGTTTGTAATAGATTTTGTTTTGTGATGTCAGTGTATGTATTAGATTTTGCTTTCTGATTTCTGTGCATATTGGATTTTGTCTTGTGTTTTCTGTGTATGTATTAAATTTTGTCTTATGATTTCTGTATATATATTAGATTTTGTCTTGTGATATCTGTGTATATATTAGATTTTGTTTTGTGATTTCTGTGTGTGTATTAGATTTTGTTTTGCGATTTCCGTGTATATCAGATTTTGTCTTGTGATTTCTGTGTGTATATTAGATTTTGTTTTGTGATTTCCGTGTATATCAGATTTTGTCTTGTGATTTCTGTGTGTGTATTAGATTTTGCTTTGTAATTTCTGTGTATATTAGATTTTGTTTTGTGATTTATGTGATTTTGGGGCTGGTTTAGCACAGTGGGCTAAACAGCTGGCTTGTAATGCAGAACAAGGCCAGCAGCATGGGTTCAATTCCCGTACCAGCCACCCCAAACAGGTGCCGGAATGTGGCGACTAGGGGCTTTTCACAGTAAATTCATTGAAGCCTACTTGTGACAATAAGTGATTATTATATTATTATTATGTGTGTTTATTAGATTTTGTCTTGTGATTTCTGTGTATGTATCAGATTCTGTCTTGTGATTTCTGTGTATATCAGATTTTGTCTGTGATTTCTGAGTATGTTAGATTTTGTCTTGTGATATCTGTATGTGTATTAGATTTTATTTTGTGATTTCTGTGTATGTATTAGATTCTGGCTTGTGATTTCTGTGTGTGTATTAGATTTTGCTTTGTGATTCTGTGTATATTAGATTTTGTCTTGTGATTTCTGTGCATGTATTAGATTTTGTTTAGTGATTTATGCTTATGTATTAAATTTTGTCTTGTGATTTCTTTGTCTTTATTTCTCCTTAAAGGAATACAATTAGATGGAGAGAAACTGCAAAGTTGGGGCAGTGAAGGGAGAGACAACTGAAGGATACAAAAATGCTTTCAGTTGCTGATCTAAAATTAGCCATGATGTGGAGATGCCAGCGTTGGACTGGGGTGGACACAGTAAGAAGTCTTACAACACCAGGTTAAAGTCCAACAGATTTGTTTGAAATCACTAGCTTTAGGAGCACAGCTCCTTCATCAGGTGAAGGAGCTATGCTTCGAAATCTAGTGATTCCAAACAAACCTGTTAAACTTTAACCTGGTGTTGTAAGAAAATTAGAGGTGAGGATAGAGAATGTAAGGAGGGAGATTAGAAGGGGGAATTAATGATGATTGTGGTGAAAGAGGATGATTTTGCTTTACCTGGATGGCTTGGATGCGTAATGTTGAATAAAGAACACAAAGCTTTGTTAGAAAACAAAACTACAAAATTATTTACACTACTTACTAAGATTCGTTCACATTCCTAAAGTAGAAGGTTCCTATATTAAATTATTCTATCTCTAACTAGCAGACTTTCTCAAGTACAACTGCTCCTATGCCTGACACTCTTCTAACTCCTTCTAACTTCTAACACCCAGAATTCCCAAGTCACACGATATATGTATGACTGTTCTGTGGTTCCCTCCAGTGGTAAGAAGCATTATTGTTACCTTATTAACTCTTTACATCCCAGTCAATATGCAAATCATTACATCCCCCTTTTTTTCAAAGCTGTTTGGAGATTTCTATAAACATGTGTGTAGTAAGAAGCATTGTATGTTCTTTACATGTAATTGAATACTGATATTGTACAGTAGTTAACACATTTTTAAACTTTTTACAGTCCACAAATTGAGTCTGTACTCAGTCTTCACTGTGTGTTACAGTACCAATAAATCATCAGTCATAGCCGTCAAATGTTCGAATGATTGAACCATGTTCGTTAACTAACGTGGTTTCTTTCTGTGCTTGTGGTGTCGATTTTGTATCTCCTTTCTCGTAGAAACCTGTTTGCTATCTGTATCACTGTTTCTTTCCAAACAATGTACCATGTTGGAACTTTCCACTCCTGTTCTTCCTGACATTGGTGCCATTATGCATGAACTTGGCATTGTCAACACATGCATCGGTTTGTTCTACCTTGAATGGTAGTTGTGTTTCGCACACTGTGCTGCAGTCCCTTATCCAGTTGCCATCTGGATTGCTTCCCATACTGTATGGTCTCTCCAGTGTGACTGCAAGTTTCAACAGTTTGTCATCATTCAAGTGCCATGTGTCATTGAATTGTCCTTTGGTATCACAGCCGTGCCTCTGAGTATATTCTGTCATACCATAACTATTCTCGGTGCACTCAAGATCAGTTCCTTTTCGCTTGGCTGATTGAATTTCAACATGTTTACCATCCGTGTCCTTAGGATTGTCTGATGTCTCGTCAGGCTTTGTGATATCAGTCCCTGTTGGATGATCTGATGTATGCATGAACTCTTGGTGCTCCTCATCTGGCGTCAACTTGTCCACGATGTCATTTTCTTGTATGCTGTTCACAATTGATGTGCTCTCAATTGATCTGATCACTGTTACACTTTCATTGTTATGCTCTTGTTGGTTATTCACAATTGATGTGCTCTCATAGTCAGCTTTTGTACAGTCCGGCTGAGATCTGTCTGTCTCGCTTTTGTACAGTCCAGTTTATATGCAACTTGTGATCACCTCGTCACTCGTCGCAAATAAAGTGGATAGACCGTCATAGTCTTCTTTGTGTTGCTCATTGTCTGTTCCTTCACTGTTGTCCTTATTGGCAAATACAGTGGATAGATTTTTAGAGTCTTCGTTTTCTGGCTCAGCAGTTATACGAGATAGACCTTCATTGTGTGCTTCTTCTGGCTCAGGAACTAAACTAGATAGGCTGGGCATTTCTTTTTGTCATGTTTCTGGTCATTGCTCTTGGAGTCTGATTGTTGCTATTGGAGTCTGGTTGAGATTTCTTTCTCGCACGTTTTTTCTTCGAGTGAAGGTTCTTTCTCACTCTCTAAAACTTACTAATCTACTCTAAGATCACTTCTGGTATCATGTTGTAACCTTACTATTTAAAGTTGTCCACTCCTGGTAGCATGTTGTGTTCTCTATTTTTCTTTACTTGGGTGGCTTGGATGCGTAGTGTTGAATTAAAAACACAAAGCTTTGTTAATAAACAAAACTATAGATTTATTGACACTACTTATTAAGATTTGTTCAGATTCCTAAAGTAGAAGGTTTCTATATTAAACTATGCTATCTCTAACTAGTAGACTTCCTCAAGTACAACTGTACTTGAGTTGACCCCAGAGCCTGACACTCTTCTAACTCCTAACTCCCAGAATCCCAAAGTCACATGATGTATATATGATTGTTCTGTGGTTCCCTCTAGTGGTAATTCTTTGCATCCCAGTCAATATACATATCATTACCCATCCAAAACTCTTTTGCCCATGTCTTAACTTCCAGCAAGTTCCATTCACGGTTGCACTTGATGACTTACATTTTGAGTTTAAAACTCTTTGCTCTGTTTTCAAATTTCTCCATGGCCTAGTCCTTTCCTGTCCTTGCAATCTCCTTCAGGCCCACGGCGCTCTGAGTTATCGAGTTCTCTAATTATTGCCTCTTGAGCATACATGATTTTACTTCTTTCATCATTGGTGGCTGTGTCTTCAGCTGCCTGAGCCCTAAGTTCTGGAACTCCTTCCATACACCTTTACACCTCTTCACCTCATTGCCTCCTTTCAGATACACCTTAAAACCACCTCTTTGACCATTGAACTAAATGGCTGCTTCTTTGTTCTCAAGAACTTCCAAGTGCTGAGACTAAAGAGGCAGCTTCTTTAAAAAAATTACAGTGAGAGAAACAGCTGCTCCTCTGAGCTAATGGACCCCTGTAGAGTTATATAAATAAACAACCTTACTCCTCCCTTTGAAACAGCCTGGACCTGTCAATCAAAAAGCTTGTAAATGCCAATGGTCCGTGAAGTTTAATATAAACAATGCAGTTCATAGCTTTTAGGCTGTTACACATACAAACAACCTAGAAAAAGTTTAAGAGCAATGAAATTGACTGTGAAAAAACAGTTTAAAGGTTTCCACCACATTAAAGGACATATTTTTACCTTCAGCCCACAACATGGCATACTGACAGACTGTTTAAATGGTTTAAGGCTGCAGATGGGAAGACTTTGACTTTATTGTCAGACAATTTTAATTTTGAGATAATGACAGCCAGTTTAAAGGTTGTTGGGAAGGTCCAGGCCAGCACAAGTCACCCTCACCCCACTTCCTATGAAGGACACCCTTGGCACCCTGGAGGCAATTGTAGGGAGGGTACTCATTCTCTTGCCATCCAGGTAGCTCTGCAAAGAGTGGGACCCAAAGGGCAGGATGGGGGATGGGAGCTGAAGGGGGGGAACTAGGGGGTTAACCTGGGGGACTGGGGGGGTAAGCAAAATGCCAGCGATTAGGTTGGAGGGGGGCTAGCCAGCGATCCAGAGGGGTCTACAGCAGCATTCTGAGATCAGGGCGCCCATTAAAGATGGCACCCCAATCTCTGGGGAGGGGTACTTGACAGAGAGATTAGATCATAGATCATAGAATTTACAGTGCAGAAGGAGGCCATTCGGCCCATCGAGTCTGCACCGGCTCTTGGGAAGAGCACCCTACCCAAGGTCAACACCTCCACCCTACCCCCATAACCCAGTAACCCCACCCAACACTAAGGGTAATTTTGGACACTAAGGGCAATTTATCATGGCCAATCCACCTAACCTGCACATCTTTGGACTGTGGGAGGAAACCGGAGCACCCGGAGGAAACCCACGCACACACGGGGAGGATGTGCAGACTCCGCACAGACAGTGATCCAGCGGGGAATCGAACCTGGGACCCTGGAGCTGTGAAGCAATTGTGCTATCCACAATGCTACCGTGCGGACCTGACCCTCTCAGGTCCAGTGGGACCTCTGATGTGCCATTGAATGGCAGGAAACCCTGATCCTGGGTTAAAAAATGTCGAAGTGCCATTGAGTTCACTCCGAGCGCCATTGTGAATCTCTTCGATTTCTCTGCTGGCGGGCGCACTTAGGGCCTGATGCAGGCAGAATCCAGCGTGGAACAAAAAACAGGATGAGCCAGTCTCCCACTGGCAGTGGCAGTGAGTTACATACCCCACACCAGTGGGAGGATTCAACCGGGTTATTTGAACCCATTTGCATCTGATTAATCGGCTGGACACAAGGGGCTGGAATCTCCGGTCGCCGGAGAATCCACATTTAATATTTTCCAGCATGGACCCGGTGGTGTGGGCCTCGTGGTGGGTCAAGTGGATAAGTATTTAACATGCGTGCCCCCAAAGTCTAATAGAGGGCCACCTGCCTCCCCACATTATTAACTCCTACCTACCCCAGCCCTGCATCAACACCCCCATCAAACCCCAATCAGAGGCCCCCCCAGCAGACCCCGATACCAGAAAACCTCTATATCAGAGACCCCCATATCAGGGACCCCCTATATCAGGGACCCCTATCAGAAAACCCCATATCAGTGACACCCCCCCCCCCCACATATCAGAGATCCCCCATATCAGAGAACTCCCCCTCCATCAGTCACCCCTGCCTGGAAGCTGAAGAGCAGTGAAAACTCATTGCTTTTTTTAGTTACCTCTCCTTTACACCAGCTGCCTCAGATACAGATTTAGAAAGCAACATCTGTTACTTCACAGAAAGCTAAAACCACATCACAAGGTTTTAAATACCCCTCAGATCCTTTGCTCTGCAAGGCTTCTATTCACTTTCAAAGAGTAACAGCTTTTAATAGGCTGTAATTGACAGGGTAATGGATGCAAGATAGCCAGGTGTCGGGATTGTTTATTTTCATTTCCCTTCATGCTTGCATGCATCTCACATACCCTGCTGTGAAGCTAACCACAATGTTTATTAATGCAGAAGATAAGTGCTTTCTCTTCCTCTTTTTCTCAGCAGAAAGCACTTAACTGCTTTTGCTGTGATGAAAACTTGTCAACCATAGCTGGATGTTGATAAAGGTGTGATCTTGATGGTCATTGGCAGTGGCAGGTTTGCCCTGCTGTGCAGCTCCAGACACTCACATAATATGTGACCACCTCTTCCTGAATTCTAGGTGCCTTGCTATTGCTCCCAGTACAGGAAAAGGTGGAGTAGGTAGTTATTGAAGGCTCTTGGTGGGTAGGGTCCTCTGCTGAGAACCTATCTCCTTTTCTCTCTGCATGTAGCTCTCTTATCTGCTGCCTTGGTGCCTATTATGTTACAGCCCGAGAAGTACTGCAGCGATAGCCATCATATCTCTCATCACTTTTCTGGTGACAGGGCTGAAAATGCCTCCGCCCTCCAGAATCCCTCCAAGAACACTTTGCAGCAACAAACATAAGTCAAAAGCACCTTGTCTACCCTTTAACTAACTCCAGTCAAGGTGGAACATGGAACATACAGTGCAGAAGGAGGCCATTCGGCCCATCGAGTCTGCACCGACCCACTTAAGCCCTCACTTCCACCCTATCCCCGTAACCCAATAGCCCCTCCTAACCTTTTTGGACACTAAGGGCAATTTATCATGGCCAATCCACCTAACCTGCACATCTTTGTGTGGGAGGAAACCACAGCACCCGGAGGAAACCCACGCACACACGGGGAGAACGTGCAGATTCCGCACAGACAGTGACCCAAGCCGGGAATTGAACCTGGGACCCTGGCGCTGTGAAGCCACAGTGCTAACCACTATGCTACCGTACTGCCCCTCCTGCAGCTGAACGCAGCCAATCACCAGCCACGGTGTAATGGCATGATGTGTTAATAGATGGTGCTGTGGAGCACGTTTCCAAAGTCTTGTCACTCAACTTATTGCCATATTTGCCACAATGTACATGATCAAAATAGAGTCACAGTCATTACGGAACGGAAGGAGGCCATTGAGCCCCTGCCGCGTTTACTGACCTTCACCGGTCAAGCCTCTATTTGAATTGCCTTTCGTGTCTGTACAGCTGCTTTAATCAGTAATATAGCGACCAATTGTTTTAAACATTACATGTTAAAGTCCTTTTTTAATTGAACAAAAACAGGGCCCCTGCTTTTCCCATTGAAACGTTCAACTAGTGGTATTGGCTCAGCTTGATTGATGAACAACTGGCCAAGTGACAATCCCAGTGAAATGGTCTTGGAATATCAAGGGAACGGGAATGCTACAGGAGTGCAGTTCCTTTTGGAAGGAAATGGTGTATGGTGGCTGTCCCTTTAAGGGAGGTTAATCTTACACAAAGTTGGAGGTGAGTCACATTTACCAGCAACTTGAACTAGATGATGCTTACCAGGAGTATGTCACGATGATCAAGCACAAAGGCCTATTCCAGTACATGGCTTCTGCCTTTTGCCGTGTCTTCGACATGTGCAATATTCCAAAGGGCAATGGAGAGTCTGCAACAGGAGCTAACGGGGGTTGTAATGTACCTTGATAGAACATAGAACATTACAGCGCAGTACAGGCCCTTCGGCCCTCGATTTTGCGCCGACCTGTGAAACCACTCTAAAGCCCATCTACACTATTCCCTTATTGTCCATATGTCTATCCAATGACCATTTGAATGTCCTTAGTGTTGGCGAGTCCACTACTGTTGCAGGCAGGGCATTCCATGCCCTTACCACTCTCTGAGTAAAGAACCTACCTCTGACATCTGTCTTATATCTATCTCCCCTCAATTTAAAGACAGGTCCCCTCGTGCTAGACATCACCATCCGAGGAAAAAGGCTCTCACTGTCCACCCTATCCAATCCTCTGATCATCTTGTATGCCCCAATTAAGTCATCTCTTAACCTTCTTCTCTCGAACGAAAACAGTCTCAAGTCCCTCAGCCTTTCCATTTAAGATCTTCCCTTCATACCAGGCAACATTCTGGTAAATCTCCTCTGCACCCTTTCCAATGCTTCCACATCCTTCCTATAATGCGGTGACCAGAATTGCACGCAATACTCCAAATGCGGCCACACCAGAGTTTTGTACAGCTGCAACATGACCTCATGGCTCCGAAACTCAATCCCTCTACCAATAAAAGCTAACCCACTGTACGCCTTCTTAACAACCTTCTCAACCTGGGTGGCAACTTTCAGGGATCTATGCACATGGACACCGAGATCTCTCTGCTCATCCACACTGCCAAGAATCTTACCATTAGCCCAGTACTCTGTCATCCTGTTATTCCTTCCAAAATGAATCACCTCACACTTTTCTGCATTAAACTCCATTTGCCACCTCTCAGCCCAGCGCTGTAGCTTATCTATGTCCCTCTGTAACTTGTAACATCCTTCCGCACTGTCCACAACTCCACTGACCTTAGTGTCATCTGCAAATTTACTCACCCATCCTTCTAGGCCCTCCTCCAGGTCATTTATAAAAATGACAAACAGCAGTGGCCCCAAAACAGATCCTTGTGGTACACCACTAGTAACTGGACTCCGGTCTGAACATTTCCCATCAACCACCACCCTTGGTCTTCTTCCAGCTAGCCAGTTTCTGATCCAAACTGCAAAATCACCCTGAATCCCATGCCTCCATATTTTCTGCAGTAGTCTACCATGGGGAACCTTATCAAACGCTTTACTGAAATCCATATACACCACATCAACTGCTTTACCCTCATCCACCTGTTTGGTCACCTTCTCAAAGAACTCAATAAGGTTTGTGAGGCACGACCTACCCTTCACAAAACCGTGTTGACTATCTATAATCAAATTATTCCTTTCCAGGTGATTATACATCCTATCTCTTATAAGCCTTTCCAAGATTTTGCCCACAACAGAAGTAAGGCTCACTGGTCTATAGTTACCGGGGTTGTCTCTACTCCCCTTCTTGAACAAGGGGACAACTTTTGCTATCCTCCAGTCTTCTGGCACTATTCCTGAAGACAAAGATGACTTAAAGATCAAAGCCAAAGGCTCAGCAATCTCCTCCCTAGCTTCCCAGAGAATCCTAGGATAAATCCCATCCGTCTCAGGGGACTTATCTACTTTCACACTTTCCAGAATTGCTAACACCTCCTCCTTACGAACCTCAAGCCCTTCTAGTCTAGTAGCCTGAATCTCAGTATTCTCCTCGACAACATTGTCTTTTTCCTGTGTGAATACTGATGAAAAATATTCAGTTAGCACCTCTCCTAACTCCTCGGACTCCACGCACAACTTCCCACTACTGTCCTTGACTGGCCCTACACTTACACTAGTCATTCTTTTATTCCTGACATATCTATAGAAAGCTTCAGGGGTATCCTTGATCCTACCTGCCAAAGACTTCTCATGTCCCCTCCTGGCTCTTCTTAGCTCTCTCTTTTGGTCCTTCCTAGCTAAATTGTAACTCTCGAGCGCCCTAACTGAACCTTCATATCTCATCTTTACATAAGCCTCCTTCTTACACTTGACAAGTGTTTCGACTGCTTTAGTAAACCACGGTTCCCTCGCTCGACCACTTCCTCCCTGCCTGACAGGTACATACTTATCAAGGACACGCAGTTAGCTGTTCCTTGAACAAGCTCCACATTTCCATTGTGCCCATCCCCTGCATTTTTCCTCTCCATCCGATGCATCCAAGTCTTGCATCATCGCATCATAATTGCCTTTCCCCCAGATATAACTCTTGCCCTGCGGTATATACCTATCCCTTTCCATCACTAAAGTAAACGTAATCGAATTGTGGTCACTATCACCAAAGTGCTCACCTACCTCCAAATCTAACACCTGTCCTGGTTCATTACCCAGTACCAAATCCAATATGGCCTCGCTTCTCAATGGCCTATCTACATACTGTTTCAGGAAACCCTCCTGCACACATTGGACAAAAATGGACCCATCTAAAGTACTCGAACTATAGCGTTTCCAATCAATATTTGGAAAGTTAAAGTCCCCCATAACAACTACCCGGTTGCTTTCGCTCCTATCCAGAATCATCTTTGCAATCCTTTCCTTACATCTCTGGAACTTTTCGGAGGCCTATAGAAAACCCCTAACAGAATCATCATCATCATAGAATCATAGAATTTACAGTGCAGAAGGAGGCCATTCGGCCCATCGAGACTGCACCGGCTCTTGGAAAGAGCACCCTACCCAAAATCAACACTTCCACCCTATCCCCATAACCCAGTAACCCCGCCCAACACTAAGGGCAATTTTGGACACTAAGGGCAATTTATCATGGCCAATCCACCTAACCTGCACATCTTTGGACTGTGGGAGGAAACTGGAGCACCCGGAGGAAACCCACGCACACACGGGGAGGACGTGCAGACTCCGCACAGACAGTGACCCAAGCCGGAATCGAACCTGGGACCCTGGAGCTGTGAAGCAATTGTGCTATCCACAAGGCTACCGTGCTGCCCAACAGGGTGACCTCTCCTTTCCTGTTTCTAACCTCAGCCCATACTACCTTAGTTGACGAGTCCTCATCAAACATCCTTTCTGCCACCGTAATACTGCCCTTGACTAACAATGCCACCCCTCTCCCTCTTTTACCACCTTCCCTGAGCTTACTGAAATATCTAAACCCCGGCACCTGCAACAACCATTCCAGTCCCTGCTCTATCCATGTCTCCGAAATGGTCACAACATCGAAGTCCCAGGTACCAAACCATGCCGCAAGTTCACCCACCTTATTCCGGATGCTCCTGGCATTGAAGAAGACACACTTTAAACCACCTTCCTGCCTGCGGGTACACTCCTGCAACTTTGAAACCTTACTCATGACCTCACTACTCTCAACCTCCTGTATACTGGAGCTACAATTCAGGGGCGAGATTCTCCGACCCCCCGCCGGGTCGGAGAATCGCCGGGGGCTGGCGTGAATCCCGCCCCCGCCAGCTGCCGAAGTCTCCAGCACTGGATATTCGGCGGTTGGCGGTCCACCCCCCGTGATTCTGCGGCCCGTTTGGGCCGAAGTCCCGCCGCTAAAATGCCTGTCCCGCCGGCATAAATTAAACCACCTACCTTACCGGCGGGACAAGGCAGCGCGGTCGGGCTCCGGGGTCCTGGGGGGGGGCGCGGGGCGATCTGGCCCCGGGGGGTTCTCCCACAGTGGCCTGGCCCGCGATCGGGGCCCACCGATCTGCGGGAGGGCCTGTGCCGTGGGGGCACTCTTTCTCTTCCGCCTCCGTCATGGTCTCCACCATGGCGGAGGCAGAAGAGACTCCCTCCACTGCGCATGCGTGGGAAGCTGTCAGCGGACGCTAACGCTCCCACGCATGCGCCGCCCGGAGATGTCATTTCCGCGCCAGCTGGCGGGGCACCAAACGCCTGTTCCGCCAGCTGGCGGGGCGGAAATTCGTCCGGCGCCGTCCTAGCCCCTCAATGTTGGGGCTCGGCCCCCAAAGATGCGGAGCATTCCGCACCTTTGGGGCGGCGCGATGCCCGTCTGATTTGCGCCGTTTTGGGCGCCAGTCGGCGGACATCGCGCCGTTTCCGGAGAATTTTGCCCCAGGTTCCCAAGCCCCTGCTGAATTAGTTTAAACCCTCCCAAAGAGCATTAGCAAATTTCCCCCCCAGGATATTGGTACCCCTCTGGTCCAGGTGTAGACCATCCCGTTTGTAGAGGTCCCACCGACCCCAGAATGAGCCCCAATTATCCAGAAATCTGAAACCCTCCCTCCTGCACCATCCCTGTAGCCACGTGTTCAACTCCTCTCTCTCCCTATTCCTCATCTCGCTATCACGTGGCACGGGTAACAACCCAGAGCGAATAACTCTGTTTGTCCTAGATCTAGGTTTCCACCCTAGCTCCCTGAATTCCTGCCTTACATCCCTATCCCTTTTCCTACCTATGTCGTTGGTACCTATGTGGGCCACGACTTGGGGCTGCTCCCCCTCCCTCTTAAGGATCCCGAAAACACAATCCGAGACATCACGCCCCCTGGCACCTGGGAGGCAACACACCAACACACTCTCTCGTTCCCACAGAATCTCCTATCTATCCCCCTAACTATGGAGTCTCCAATGACTAATGCTCAACTCCTCTCCTCCTTTCCCTTCTGAGCAATGGGGACAGACTCTGTGCCAGAGACCTGTACCCCATGGCTTACCCCTGGTAAGGCCCCCCCCCAACAGTATCCAAAGCAGTATACTTGTTACTAAGGGGAACGACCACAGGGGATCCCTGTACTGACTGCTTCCTCCCAGCCCCTCTCACCGTCACCCATCTATCTTTATTGTTCGGAGTAACTACATCCCTGAAGCTTCTATCTATGACCACCTCTGCCTCCCGAATGTTCCAAAGTTCATCCAGCTCCAGCTCTCTAATGCGGTTTCTGAAGAGCTGGAGATGGGTGCACTTCCCAGAGGTGAAATCAGCAGGGACAATGACAGCGTCCCTCACCTCAAACATTCTGCAAGAGGAACATTGCACTACCTTCCCTGCCATCCCCTCTAGATAAAAAAAGAAAAAGAAAGGAAGAGCTTACCTGTTATTCACTCCCCTTCTCAGCAAGCACTCACTCAGCAACCTCTGTGCCCCGCAACAGCCAATCAGCAGCTCTGCTCTACTGCCCTCTGCTGGATGCTTGTCTTCACTTGAGCAAAGAACAAAGAAAAGTACAGCACAGGAACAGGCCCTTCGGCCCTCCAAGCCCGTGCCGACCATGCTGCCCGACTAAACTACAATCTTCTACATTTCCTGGGTCTGTATCCCTCTATTCCCATCCTATTCATGTATTTGTCAAGATGCCCCTTAAATGTCACTATCGTCCCTGATTCCACCACCTCCTCCGGCAGCGAGTTCCAGGCACCCACTACCCTCTGTGTAAAAAACTTGCCTCGTACATCTACTCTAAACATTGCCCCTCGCACCTTAAACCTATGCCCCCTAGTAATTGACCCCTCTACCCCGGGGAAAAGCCACTGACTATCCACTCTGTCTATGCCCCTCATAATTTTGTAGACCTCTATCAGGTCGCCCCTCAACCTCCATCGTTCCAGTGAGAACAAACCGAGTTTATTCAACCGCTCCTCATAGCTAATGCCCTCCATACCAGGCAACATTCTGGCAAATCTCTTCTGCACCCTCTCTAACGCCTCCACATCCTTCTGGTAGTGTGGCGACCAGAATTGAACACGAGACTCCAAGTGTGGCCTACCTAAGTTTCTATACAGCTGCAACATGACTTGTCAATTCTTATGCTCCATGCCCCGGCCAATGAAGGCAAGCATGCCGTATGCCTTCTTGACTACCTTCTCCACCTGTGTTGCCCCTTTCAGTGACCTGTGGACCTGTACATCTAGATCTCTCTGACTTTCAATACTGTTGAGAGTTCTACCATTCACTGTATATTCCCTACCTGCATTAGACCTTCCAAAATGCATTACCTCACATTTGTCCGGATTAAACTCCATCTGCCATCTCTCCGCCCAAGTCTCCAAACAATCAAAATCCTGCTCTGTGTCCTCTGACAGTCCTCATCGCTATCCACAATTCCACCAACCTTCGTGTCGTCTGCAAACTTACTAATCAGACCAGTTACATTTTCCTACAACTCATTTATATATACTACAAACAGCAAAGGTCCCAGCACTGATCCCTGCGAAACACCACGAGTCACAGCCCACCAATTAGAAAAGCATCCTTCCATTGCTACTCTCTGCCTTCTATGACCTAGCCAGTTCTGTACCGACCTTGCCAGCTCACCCTTGATCCCGTGTCACTTCACCTTTTGTACTAGTCTACCATGAGGGACCTTGTCAAAGGCCTTACTGAAGTCCATATAGACAACATCCACTGCCCTACCTGCATCAATCATCTTTGTGACCTCTTCGAAAAACTCTATCAAGTTAGTGAGACACGACCTCCCCTTCACAAAACCATGCTGCCTCTCACTAATACATCCATTTGCTTCCAAATGGGAGTAGATCCTGTCTTGAAGAATTCTCTCCAGTAATTTCCCTACCACTGCCGTAAGGCTCACCGGCCTGTAGTTCCCTGGATTATCCTTGCTACCCTTCTTAAACAGAGGATCAACATTGGCTATTCTCCAGTCCTCTGGGACATCACCTGAAGACAGTGAGGATCCAAAAATTTCTGTCAAGGCCTCAGCAATTTCCTCTCTAGCCTCCTTCAGTATTCTGGGGTAGATCGCATCAGGCCCTGGGGACTTATCTACCTTAATATTTTTCAAGACGCCCAACACCTCGTCTTTTTGGATCTCAATGTGACCCAGGCTATCTACACACCCTTCTACAGGCTCAACATCCACCAATTCATTCTCTTTGGTGAATACTGATGCAAAGTATTCATTTAGTACTTCACCCATTTTCTTCTGGCTCCACACATAGATTCCCTTGCCAATCCTTCAGTGGGCCAACCCTTTCCCTGGCTACCCTCTTGCTTTTTATGTATGTGTAAAAAGCCTTGGGATTTTCCTTAACCCTATTTGCCAATGATTTTTCGTGACCCCTTCTAGCCCTCCTGACTCCTTGCTTAAGTTCCTTCCTACTTTCCTTATATTCCACACAGGCTTCGTCTGTTCCCAGCCTTTTAGCCCTGACAAATGCCTCCTTTTTCTTTTTGACGAGGCCAACAATATCTCTCGTTATCCAAGGTTCCTGAAAATTGCTGTATTTATCCTTCTTCCTCACAGGATCATTCCGGTCCTGAATTCCTTTCAACTGACACTTGAAAGCCTCCCACATGTCAGATGTTGATTTACCCTCAAACATCCGCCCCCAATCTAGGTTCTTCAGGTCCCGACTAATATTGTTATAATTAGCCTTCCCCCAATTTAGCACATTCACCCTAGGACCACTCTTATCCTTGTCCACCAGCACTTTGAAACTTACTGAATTGTGGTCACTGTTCCCGAAATGCTCCCCTACTGAAACTTCTACCACCTGGCCGGGCTCATTCCCCAATACCAGGTCCAGTACAGCCCCTTCCCTAGTTGGACTGTCTACATATTGTTTTAAGAAGCCCTCCTGGATGCTTCTTACAAACTCTGCCCCACCTAAGCCCCTGGCAGCAGCCAGGTTCATGGCACCGTGGCTGGCTCTGCTGCACAGAAGAGCGGGAAAAAGAGTGGCAGAGCTATAGTGATAGGGGATTCAATTGTAAGGGGAATAGACAGTCGTTTCTGCGGACGCAAACGAGAATCCAGGTTGGTATGTTGCCTCCCTGGTGCAAGGGTCAAGGATGTCTCGGAGCGGCTGCAGGGCATTCTGGAGGGAGAGGGTGAACAGCCAGCTGTCGTGGTGCATATAGGCACCAACGATATAGGTAAAAAACGGGATGAGGTCCTACAAGCTGAATTTAGGGAGTTAGGAGTTAAACTAAAAAGTAGGACCTCAAAGGTAGTAATCTCAGGATTGCTACCAGTGCCACGTGATAGTCAGAGTAGGAATGACAGGATAGCTAGGATGAATACGTGGCTTGAGAGATGGTGCAAGAGGGAGGGTTTCAAATTCCTGGGACATTGGGACCGATTCTGGGGGAGGTGGGACCTGTACAAATCGGACGGTCTGCATCTGGGTGGGACCGGAACCAATGTTCTCGGGGGGGTGTTTGCTAGTGCAGTTGGGGAGGGTTTAAACTAATGTGCCAGGGGGATGGGAACCGATGTAGGAAGTCAGTAGGGACAGAAACAAAAGGCAGGAAGGGAGAGTGTGTAAAGCATGACCAGAGAAAGCAGGGCAGAGAGCAAGGAAGGTCTACATTAAACTGCATTTATTTCAATGCAAGGGGCCTGACGGGCAAAGCGGATGAACTCAGGGCATGGACGGGCACATGGGACTGCGATATTATAGCTATGACTGAAACATGGCTAAGGGAGGGGCAGGACTGGCAGCTCAATGTTCCGGGGTACAGATGCTATAGAAAGGATAGAACAGGAGGTAAGAGAGGAGGGGGAGTGGCGTTTTTGATTAGGGAGAACATCACAGCAGTACTTAGAGGGGATATATCCGAGGGTTCGCCCACTGAGTCTATATGGGTGGAACTGAAAAATAAGAAGGGAGAGATCACCTTGGTAGGACTGTACTACAGGCCCCCAAATAGTCAGCGGGAAATTGAGGAGCAAATATGTAAGGAGATTACAGATAGCTGCAAGAATAATAGGGTGGTAGTAGTAGGGGACTTTAACTTTCCCAACATTGACTGGGACAGCCATAGCATTAGGGGCTTGGATGGAGGGAAATTTGTAGAGTGTATTCAGGAGGAATTTCTCATTCAGTATGTGGATGGACCGACTAGAGAGGGGGCAAAACTTGACCTCGTCTTGGGAAATAAGGAAGGGCAAGTGACAGAAGTGCTAGTGAGGGATCACTTTGGGACAAGTGACCATAATTCCATTAGTTTTAAGATAGCTATGGAGAATGATAGGTCTGGCCCAAGAGTTAAAATTCTTAATTGGGGCAAGGCCAATTTTGATGGTATCAGACAGGAACTTGCAGAGGTAGATTGGGGGAGACTATTGGCAGGCAAAGGGACGGCTGGTAAATGGGAGGCTTTTAAAAATGTGTTAACCAGGGTGCAGGGTAAGCACATTCCCTTTAGAGTGAAGGGCAAGGTTGGTAGAAGTAGGGAACCCTGGATGACTCGAGATATTGAGACTCTGGTCAAAAAGAAGAAGGAGGCATATGACGTACATAAGCAACTGGGATCAAGTAGATCCCTTGAAGAGTATAGAGATTGTCGAAATAGAGTTAAGAGGGAAATCAGGAGGGCAAAAAGGGGACATGAAATTGCTTTGGCAAATAATGCAAGGGAGAATCCAAAGAGATTCTACAGATACATAAAGGGGAAAAGAGTAACTCGGGACAGAGTCGGGCCTCTTAAGGATCAACAAGGACATCTATGTGCAGAGCCACAAGAGTTGGGTGAGATCCTGAATGAATATTTCTCATCGGTATTCACGGTGGAGAAAGGCATGGATGTTAGGAAACTAAGGGAAATAAATAGTGATGTCTTGAGAAGTGTGCATATTACAGAGGAGGAGGTGCTGGAAGTCTTAAAGCGCATCAAGGTAGATAAATCCCCGGGACCTGATGAAATGTATCCCAGGATGTTGTGGGAGGCTAGGGAGGAAATTGCGGGTCCCCTAACCGAGATATTTGAATCATCGGCAGCCACAGGTGAGGTGCCTGAAGATTGGAGAGTGGCGAATGTTGTGCCCTTGTTTAAGAAGGGCAGCAGGGAAAAGCCTGGGAACTACAGACCGGTGAGCCTAACGTCTGTAGTAGGTAAGTTGCTAGAAGGTATTCTGAGAGACAGGATCTACAAGCATTTAGAGAGGCAAGGACTGATTCGGGGCAGTCAGCATGGCTTTGTGCGTGGAAAATCATGTCTCACAAATTTGATTGAGTTTTTTGAGGGAGTGACCAAGAAGGTAGATGAGGGCAGTGCAGTAGACGTTGTCTACATGGACTTTAGCAAAGCCTTTGACAAGGTACCGCATGGTAGGTTGTTGCAGAAGGTTAAAGCTCACGGGATCCAGGGTGAGGTTGCCAATTGGATTCAAAATTGGCTGGACGACAGAAGGCAGAGGGTGGTTGTAGAGGGTTGTTTTTCAAACTGGAGGCCTGTGACCAGTGGTGTGCCTCAGGGATCGGTGCTGGGTCCACTGTTATTTGTGATTTATATTAATGATTTGGATGAGAATTTAGGAGGCATGGTTAGTAAGTTTGCAGATGACACCAAGATTGGTGGCACAGTGGATAGTGAAGAAGGTTATCTAGGATTGCAACGGGATCTTGATCAATTAGGCCAGTGGGCCGACGAATGGCAGATGGAGTTTAATTTAGATAAATGTGAGGTGATGCATTTTGGCAGATCGAATCAGGCCAGGACCTACTCAGTTAATGGTATGGCGTTGGGGAGAGTTATAGAACAAAGAGATCTAGGAGTACAGGTTCATAGCTCCTTGAAGGTGGAGTCGCAGGTGGACAGGGTGGTGAAGAAGGCATTCGGCATGCTTGGTTTCATTGGTCAGAACATTGAATACAGGAGTTGGGACGTCTTGTTGAAGTTGTACAAGACATTGGTACGGCCACACTTGGAATACTGTGTGCAGTTCTGGTCACCCTATTATAGAAAGGATATTATTAAACTAGAAAGAGTGCAGAAAAGATTTACTAGGATGTTGCCGGGACTTGATGGTTTGAGTTATAAGGAGAGGCTGGATAGACTGGGACTTTTTTCCCTGGAGCGTAGGAGGCTTAGGGGTGATCTTATAGAGGTCTATAAAATAATGAGGGGCATAGATAAGGTAGATAGTCAACATCTTTTCCCAAAGGTAGGGGAGTCTAAAACTAGAGGGCATAGGTTTAAGGTGAGAGGGGAGAGATTCAGAAGGGCCCAGAGGGGCAATTTCTTCACTCAGAGGGTAGTGAGTGTCTGGAATGGGCTGCCAGAGGTAGTAGTAGAGGCGGGTACTATTGTGTCTTTTAAAAAGCATTTAGATAGTTACATGGGTAAGATGGGTATAGAGGGTTATGGGCCAAGTGCGGGCAACTGGGACTAGCTTAATGGTAAAAACTGGGCGGCATGGACTGGTTGGGCCGAAGGGCCTGTTTCCATGCTGTAAACTTCTATGATTCTATGATTCTATGAGTCCCACTCAATATTGGGGAAGTTGAAGTCTCCCATCACAACAACCCTGTTGTTTTTACTCTGTTCCAAAATCTGTCTACCTATCTGCTCCTCTATCTTCCCTGGCTGTTGGGAGGCCTGTAGTAAACCCCCAACATTGTGACTGCGCCCTTCTTATTCCTGATCTCTACCGATATAGCCTCACTGCCCTCGGAGGTGTCCTCCCGTAGTACAGCTGTGATATTCTCCCGAACCAGTAGCGCAACTCCGCCACCCCTTTTAAATCCCCCTCTATCCCGCCTGAAACATCTAACTCCTGGAACGTTTAGCTGCCAATCCTGCCCTTCCCTCAACCAGGTCTCTGTAATGGCAACAACATCCAAGTACTAATCCAAGCTCTAAGTTCATCTGCCTTACCCGTAATACTTCTTGCATTAAAACATATGCACTTCAGGCCAACAGACCCGCTGTGTTCAGCAACATCTCCCTGTCTGCTCTGCCTCAGACCCATACTGTCCCTATTCCCTAGTTCTCCCTCAATGCTCTCACCTTCTGACCTATTGCTCCCGTGCCCACCCCCCCCTACCATACTAGTTCAAACCCTCCCGTGTGACACTAGCAAACCTCTTGGCCAGGATATTTATGCCTCTCCAGTTTAGATGCAAACCGTCCTTCTTATATACGTCACACCTGCCCCAGAAGAGCTCCCAGTGGTCCAGATAATGGAAACCCTCCCTCCTACACCAGCTGTTTAACCACGTGTTTAGCTGCTCTATATTCCTATTTCTAGCCTCACTGGCACGTGGCACAGGGAGTAATCCCGAGATTACAACCCTAGAGGTCCTGTCTTTTAACTTTCTGCCTAGCTCCCGGAACTCCTGCTGCAGGACATCATGCCCCTTCCTGCCTATGTCTTTAGCACCAATATGTGCAACGACATCTGCCTGTTTGCCCTCCCCCTTCAGGATGCCCTCTACTTGTTCAGAGACATCCTGGACCCTGGCACCAGGGAGGCAACATACCATCCTGGAGTCTCTTTCACATCCACAGAAGTGCTTATCTGTGCCCCTGACTATAGAGTCCCCTATGACTATTGCTCTTCTGCGCTGTGATCCTCCCTTCTGAACATCAGAGCCAGCCATGGTGCCACTGCTCTGGCTGCTGCTGTTTTCCTCTGATAGGCTATACCCCCCGACAGTATCAAAAGGGGTATACCTGTTCGAGAGGGGGACAACCACAGGTGATTCCTGCACTGACTGCCTGCCCTTTCTGGTGGTCACCCATTTCCTTGCCTGCACCTTGGGTGTGACCACATTTACATAACTGCTATCTATGACGCTTTCCGCCACCTGCATGCTCCTAAGTGCATCCAACTGCTGCTCCAACCGAACCATGCGGTCTGTGAGCAGCTCCAGTTGGGTGCACTTTCTGCAGATGAAGCCATCCGGGATGCTGGAAGCCTCCCGGACCTGACACATCTCACAGTCAGAGCACTGCACCCCTCTAATTGACATTGCGTCAATTAATTAGTAAATTAAATTGAAAAGTATTTTTAAAAAGTTACTGATAACTATATGTTTCCTAGCACTAGATTTCTACTATAAATATGAAGCTAAATACAGTACGCTCCGATCTCTGGCTTAGATACCCCTCTAAATTATAATTAAGTAATTATGTTTAATTAGTTTACCAATGCTTATTTTCTTAAATTTAGTGTAGATTCCCAACCAGCCAATCAGGTCACAGCTTTTCTGTGATGTCACTTCAGTCCCCGCCCCCCCCCCACACCCCCCACACCCCCCCCCCCCCCACACACACAATTTGAAAAGGTAATAAAAGTAAAAATGAGTAAAAAATCACTTACTTACCTTCCGAGGGTCTCAGATGCTCTCTGGTTCTCTCCCTGCTGATTAAAAGTTATAGGCCAGAAGAAAGAGAACAAAATAGTAGAGAAAAAGCACCTTCTCCCACTCTGCACCAAATTACCTCACTGCACCAAATTACCAAGTTCCAAATTCCCACTCTGGATGTGTCTCACTCAGGCTGTATCTCTTTGACCTGCGCAAAGCTTACTGAGTGTGCTTTCTGTCTGTCTTCTTTACAGACTTCGGCTGACCAGGGTGACTCACACTACTTAAATTTCAAAGAGAAGAATACAATGTGCACCTTTGTGCCCCTAAACAGGCCTCAGGTGACTGACAGATAACTGCCTCTCAGCAATTAGGGTGGGGGCAGCTTCAGCCTTCAGACACTAATCTACACACTGCACTTTTGACTGAAAAACAGCAGAATTAGACTTACCACTTACCTTTCCTGATTACCTCACTGCACCAAATTACCAAGTTCCAAATTCCCACTCTGGATGTGTCTCACTCAGGCTGTGTCTCTTTGACCTGCGCGAAGCTTACTGAGTGCGCTTTCTGTCTGTCTTTTATACAGACTTCAGCTGACCAGGGTGACTCACACTACTTAAATTTCAAAGAGAAGAATGCTAGGGTCTCTTGCTCAAGTACACCTTCAAGTTAGGATGACCACAATGCACGTATGCAAATTTCCCCCGCAACAGCCAATCAGCAGCTCTGCTCTACTGCCCTCTGCTGGATGCTTGTCTTCACTTGAACAGCTAGGGTCTCTTGCTCAGGTACACCTTCAAGTTAGGATGACCACAATGCATGTATGCAAATTTCCCCCGCAACAGCCAATCAGCAGCTCTGCTCTACTGCCCTCTGCTGGATGCTTGTCTTCACTTGAACAGCTAGGGTCTCTTGCTCAGGTACACCTTCAAGTTAGGATGACCACAATGCACGTATGCAAATTTCCCCCGCAACAGCCAATCAGCAGCTTTGCTCTACTGCCCTCTGCTGGATGCTTGGCTTCACTTGAACAGCTAGGGTCTCTTGTTCAGGTACACCTTCAAGTTAGGATGACCACAATGCACGTATGCAAATGCCCTTATAATGATGTCCTTATAACTGGATCGACAGAGGCCGAGCATCTAGCCAACCTAGAATAGGTTTTGAAGGGATTTCAGGAGGCTGATGTTTGCCTCAAAAAAGAGAAATGCATCTTTCAAGTCTTACCTGGTGCAGTGTGTAACTGCACGAAGATTGCACCCTGTGGAAGACAAGGCCAAGGTGACAAAGGAGATGCCTGTCCCCACAAACACAACTGAACTCAAGTCATTTTTGGGATGGTAAACCATTATGGAAGTTTTTTTTAACCAAAATTGTCAATGATATTGGTCCCATTACATATTCTGCTAAAGAAACACCCATTTTTGGTCTTGGCAGGCTCCCCAAGAGGAAGCTTTGAACAGAGTAAAGCAATTGCTGCGTCCCTAAAACTTGTTAGTACACTTCGACCCATCTAAAGAACTGATATTGACCTGTGACGCCTCTCCATAGAGTGTTGTGGGGTGCTGTCCCAAGAGATGGACAACGACTCTGAAAGGCCGATAGGGCATGTGTCACAAACCCTCTCAGGTTGAAAAGGGTACTTACAAATCGAGAAGGAAGGACTACCAACAGTCTTTGGCATCAAACAATTCCACCAGTATGAACAATTTACCATTGTTTCTGACCACAAACCACTCTTGGGTCTCCTTAAAAAGAACAAGGCTATCCCACCAATCACCTCACCAAGTATTTGACAATGGGCATTAATTTGGTCCACCTATGAATGTATTTTCAAGCACCGACCTGGAACACACCAAGCGAAAGACTCTTAGCCACCTATCTTTGCAAGAAAGTATCTCATGTACTCCAGTACTACAAGAAATCATCATGGCATTACATTCTTCAGACACATTGCTGGTCCTGGCGAAGTAGATCAGGATCTGGATCAATCAAGACACGCTTCTGTCCGCAGTGAGGGACAAAATACTGCAGGATGGGTAAATGAGCCAGCTTCTGAGGAAATGAAACCATTCTTTACCCACCAGAATGAATTGGGGTGTCAGGACGACATCATACTCTGGGGAGCAAGAGTAATCATTCCTGTACCAGGCAGAGAGCTGCTCCTAACTGAATTACACAGCACTTATCCTGGCGTCTCTAGGGTGAAGATGCTGCCAGGAGTTATGTGTGGTGGCCTCTTTTCTGTTCATTAATGAAGTCTGTGAAAGTGCATCTTTACAAGGTGCGTGTTGCATTTCTGCACTTGCGGCAGATGCACGTCATTGTCAGCTGTTTACCCTGCAGGATATGCCTCATTACCATGAGTGGATCGAGATACAGTTTGCAGAAAGCTGCATTGGACAAGTTAGGGTTTGCACTATGGATGAGGCAAATGGCCTTTTGGTGTTTCAAGCTGTGATGTGATCAGAGTCTTTTTATTGTCAGTGTATTATAAACGTAAAGAATATTCTGCTTCCCAATCCCTCCTTGCCTTTGATAGGAGTATGCAAGCCGCCAAAATCTCGTGATTATCAGGGCGAATTAGATTTTTGTACCGCCCAGCCTTTTGCAAAAGTTTATTCTCAACAATATTTAATCAAATTAATAAAGTGTCCTTATTTCCCTCAGCTGCCCACATCCCACCCCTCTTCGCCCAAGATGCTGCTTCTGTTTTGGGGCTGGGGGAGAGGGGTTTAAATAGACAGCTTTGTAAAATGAAAATGGGGAGCAGAGAAGAACAGAATTCTCTCCTGGGAAGCAGAGTGTTTCGCTGTCAATGGTTGTCTCTCAAAGTGTAATCGGGTTGCTAATGTGGGCTAAAGCGGCAGCGTAAATGCACAGAGTAAGGGCCCGCAATCTGCGAATTAAAGAAATAATCAGTTCATTTATTGCTGTGGTGGTTCAGGGGAAAATGCTGGCTGCCCACATGACGAGAGATAATCCTGCTGCTCTTTCAGTTGTGCCCTGGGAGGTTTTCTGACCACTTGAACAGGCAGATGAGTCGGTTTCACGTCCTGTTTGAAAGGGAGAACGTGCCCTCGCCATTGTAATGAGGTGCCAGACCAGGATCATGAATCGACGTCCTGGAGCAAGACATGACTTCCTGTCTCAGAGGCTATTCAATGCTGGCAAGCTGGCGATGACGGAAATGACCACCTGAGGTAATGACCTCACTAGTCATCGGACTCGAAACGTTAGCTCTTTTCTCTCCCTACAGATGCTGCCAGACTTGCTGAGATTTTCCAGCATTTTCTCTTTTGTTTCAGATTCCAGCAGCCGCAGTAATTTGCGTTTTTTCACTCCTCTTCACATCGCGCAGATTGTCCGTGTTGGTCGCTTTACCGGTGAGGGAGTGGAACATCCGTGTCTTTGCTCAGCTAAACTGGGACCAGCGTTGAGACTGAGTGTCAAACAGGACCGCGCGCGGTTTTACCTGGCCAGGAAGCAGTCACAGATCTGGCAGAGTCGAGCGGTAGGGTTGGGATTCCGTCAGTCCAACAGCAGCCTCTGATTGCTCCTGGCAAGGTAGCAGCGTCATGTGATGAGGACTGAGAGAAATCATTCTCACAAACTGTTTCTGGAACATTAACAGAAGCTGTTCTGTGCAATGAATTGTGAAGGAAATTAGACTGCACGCCTGTGCCTGAATAAATTATACAAATCAGCAATCGCTTAATTAAAATAAATGTTTTCCATGATCTGGCCTCTCAGACTAACACAATAAGTATGATTTTGCTTTTTTTTGGGGGAAAAAAAAGCACTCCAAATTAGTCCTACACTTGCGAATCCCTATCTTATTCTTTTCCCAGTTTCAGGCTAATTAAATTTTAATATTAATGAAAATCTTCACAAGCCATCCAATTATTTTTCCCACAGGTGGCAGGAATTGGCGAATTTCTGTCATTTGAATAAGTCTCAGCACTCGGTCTATCCAGAGAGGTTTGTTAAATCCAGATGTAGATGTCTCTGCAACATTCTGTCGACATTTGCTGCAGGTGCCTGTATTTTGTACAGGAGAGATTGACCAGAATGGGACCAAGGGTGAGGAACTTCAGTTATGTGGAGAGACCAGACACAGGGATTGTTCTCTTCAGAGTGGAGACTTAATAGAAGTGTTCAAAATGTTGAGAGGTTTTGTGATGATGTGGGTACAAAAAGTGTCCCGTGTGGGGAGTGTGGGGGAAGACAGTGGCGTAGCGGTATTGTCACTGGACTAATAATGCAGGCACCCAGGGTAATGCTCTGGGGCCCCAGGTTCAAATCCCACCAGGGCAGATGGTGAAATTTGAATTCTATAAAAATCTGGAATTAAAATTATAACGGTGACCATGAAACCATTGCCGATTGTCGTAAAAACCCATCTGGTTCACTAATCTCCTTCAGGGAAGGAAATCTGCCGTCCTTACCCAGTCTGGCCTACAAGTGACTCCAGACCCACACAGCGATGCAGTTGACTCTTGAATGCCCCCTCAAGGGCAATTAGGAATGGGCAATAAACGCTGGTACAGCCAGCGAAACCCACATCCCGAGAACGAATAAATGTGGGAGCTCTCACTGGGTGCATGGGAGTTCTTCCTAGGAGCGAATGAGTTTTCACCGAAAGCGAGGGAGTTGTCACCGGGAGCACGGCTATTCTCCTTGGTGCACTGGAGTTCTCAGCCAGTACCACGTTAGCCCTGTGCTAAACCCAGGGTCTGGTTTAGCACAGGGTTAAATAGCTGGCTTTGAAAGCAGATAAAGGCTGGCCAGCAGCACGGTTCAATTCCCAGACCAGCCTCCCCGAACAGGCGCCGGAATGTGGCGATTAGGGGCTTTTCACAGTAACTTCATTTGAAGCCTATTTGTGACAATAAGCGATTTTCATTTCATTTTTTAATTTCACCGAAAGAGTGGAAATTGTCCCTGGGAGAATGGGAGTCCTCCCCGGGAGTGGGAGCAGAGAACAAGAGTGGAGTAACTGCTCAGCTAGTAAATAAACTACTGCTTGTTACAAATCCTTGCCATTAGTGTCTCGGGAACCCAGCACCTTTACAGATAGGAAGGTTTGGTTTCCACTGGCAAGAAGCTCAGTAACCGGAGGACACAGACTTAACGCAGTTTGTAAAATGCCAGAGCCACCAAGAGAATTGTTTTACTCCCTGACTTGCTACGAACTGGAGCGTATTGCCCAACAGGGTAGTGGAAGTAACTTTGAATCGGGAATGAGAGATAGACTTTCGGAAGTTTATGGAGAAAGAACAAGGAAGTCCACGTCCTTGTTCTTTCTCATTGGATAGTTCCTTCAGAGAGCTGGCATTGGCAGAATGTGCTGAGTGTTCTCCTTGTCCTCTGTATGATTCTACGATAATCTGACAGCAGCACTCATACCAAATGCCAAAAAGTAACTGGAGAAATTTCATTTGGACTCACCTCAGACTTTATCAAAGGTCAGAGTTAATAAATCTACTGTTTCTTAAAGCAAGATATTTCGACAGTTGATTTTGATCGCCATGGGAAGAAATGGCTTCCACTGGCCGGAAGGCCAGTGACCAGAGAGCACAGTCAGGAGAACTGGCAAAAAAAAAAGCCGTGGAGATGAAGAGAATCTTTTTACTCAGCGAGTTGCTATGATCTGGAATGCATCGTGTTACAAATTCTCGGGAATTTTTTTAAAAATTACTATCTCTATTCCCGGGTTGTGACCAATGCTGACATTATTTTGCTAATTGCCATTCCTTGTTTCCTGAACCGAGTAACTTGCGCCACAGTGTGGGGCTACATTGAGGTACAGATCAAATTGGGTAGGGACGGCAGATTTACTCCCTGGCGGGTCCAGTAACTTCAAGGAATTTAATCCCCCCCCCGCCCCCTCCAGCACCCCCCCCCCCCCACCCCCCCCTCCAGCAGCCCCCAGCAACCCCCCCCCCCCCCCCCAGTGCCGTCTGATAAATTTTAATTGAATTATTGAATTCTGTTTGACGATTTCCCACATTGCGATTTGAATTCACCACCAGCTTGCTACTTCGGTGTCATTACGGTTGCACTCCTCGACTCTGTCACCCATCATTTTTGTTCAATTATCAAAGTCAGAACTGAAATCATCAGACATGCGTTCAAATGAAAACTTAAAACAGATTTTCCATTTTTGCCATGACCTTGTCCTGACCTTTTGCAGAATTCAGAATGTCCAATTTACCTAAAAAGCACAGGGGCGATTCTCCGATATTGAGGCCAAGTGTTTGCGCCGTTGTGAATGTCGTCGCGTTTCACGACGGCGCAAACAGGGCCCGGACACGACCTATTCTGGCCCCCATAGGGGGGCCACCCTGCGTATGCGCGGGGAACGTCTTACGCACGCTGGCCCCTCACCAACATGGAGCCGGTGTTCTGGGGCTGCGTGCGGAAGGAGGTAGGCTGGGTGGGGGGGCGGGGGTAGAGGCCAGCCCGCCGATCGGTGGGCCCCGATCACGGGCCAGACCCCATTGGAGGCCACCCCGGTGAAGGAGCCCTCCTCTCCCCCCTCCCACAGGCCGTCCCCCCAGCGTTCCTGCAGAGTTCCCGCCGGCAGCGACCAGGGGGGGACACCGCCGGCGGGAACATGTCGTGTCGTAGCGGCCGCTCGGCCCAACCGGGCCGGAGAATCGCCGCTCGCCGGTTCTCCGAGCGGCCCGGTGCAAATGGCGCGCCGCTGGTTTCCGGGGGAGGTGGGAGAATCGCGTGCGGGGGTCAGGGCGGCATGGCGCGAGTCGCGCGGCACCCCGGCGATTCTCCCACCTGGCGTTGGGGGGGGCGGGAGAATAGCGCACCACGTCTTTCGGGGCTTATGGGAGGAAACTGGACAGCACAGTAGCACAGTGGTTAGCACTGTTGCTTCACAGCACCAGTGTCCCGGGTTCAATTCCTGACTTGGGTCACTGTCTGTGTGGAGTCTGCACGTTCTCCCCGTGTCTGCGTGGGTTTCCTCCGTGTGCTCCGGTTTCCTCCCACAGTCCAAAGACATGCTGGTTAGGTGAATTGGACATTCTGAATTCTCCCTCTGAATTCAGGCCTGGTTTAGCACAGGGCTAAATAGCTGGCTTTTCAAGCAGACCAATGCAGGCCAGCAGCGCGGGTTCAATTCCTGTACCAGCCTCCCCGAACAGGCGCGGAATGTGGCGACTAGGGGCTTTTCACAGTAACTTCATTTGAAGCCTACATGTGACAATAAGCGATTTTCATTTAAATTCATTTCAATTCTCTCCGAACAATGCGGCGACTAGGGGCTTTTCACAGTAACTTCATTGCAGTGTTCATGTACGCCTACTTGTGACAATAATAAAGATAATAATAATAATACTGTGCTGCCCACCTGGATTAACATGTGAAAAATGTGTTGTATTAAATTGCTTTCTGATCAGATTGTTTGATCATTCCAGGAGGCGCGGAGTGAAAGGTTAAATTGTTTTTTTTAAACTGAAAATAAAACCGCTACCGCAGCAACACAAGGCTAGCGCCCCAGCCCAGGACGATCGGGAACTTACCTTTACAGGAACCCCAGGAGCAGCCGGGAATTGCAGGAGCAGTGTTCGGAGGGCAGAGCCTAGCGACCGGTAAGTTTTAAATCGGCGCGGAGCTGATTTCGGGCCTAGTGTTGCTCGGGAACCTACCTTTACAGGAACCTCAGGAGCAGCCAGGAATCGCGGGAGCAGTGTCCGGAGGGCGGAGCCTAGCGACCGGTTCTTAGGGCAGAATCTTAGCTACATTCTGGAAGATAAGAGTTGTTTTTCTTTGTTTTTTGGGGTTTCTTTTTCCGGGGTAGCAAGCTACATTTGTATCATTCAGCAGAATCACCAATTTCAGAGGGTTCATTAATAATAAAAATAATAATAGTCGCTTATTGTCACAAGTAGGCTTCAATGACGTTACTGTGAAAAACCCCTAGTCGCCACATTCCAGTGCCTGTTCTTGAGAGAGTAGCAGCAGTATTTTATTTTTAGGGCCCAACGGGTGTTTAAACTTTATTTTGTTTTTCCTTTTAAATCACGTGCTGCAACTGTGGCTCCGCCCACTTAAAGCGCCAATGTCCGGCCAAAGCGCGAAATGCCTACGTTGTGGCAGGATGGACCACTATGCTGCCTGCTGTCGGGCAGCTCAACCTGCCAACTCCCAACAATTCCGCCAGCCTCGCAGGGACGTGCGGGCGATTCAGCCCACCTTCACTGAGTCATATTCAGATAGTATGCAGACCAGCAATACCGAAGGCAGGGAGCCCTTCCGCATTGCGGTAATCCACAAGAACCGGATGTCCCCAAGTCGGAACCACCAGCCACTGCCAGTGCACAGCATTGATCCGGTCGATGAGTGGTGTGCCACCCTAATGTTCAACCCGAATTCGTCGCCCACCTGAGTGACTTGACTTATGAGCCTGTTAGCACATTGGACTCACTGAATTGTTTTACAGTACTGTTAACGTGTTTTTTTTCTTGTCGTTCATTGTTCCAGAGTTTTCTCTCGTCGTTTGTTGATTGCATTTGTTCTGTTAGTGGTACAACGTCATTGTTCTGTTGCACCTGACACCTTCCTCTGTATATAGCTTAGCCTCATGTACATGTTGTAAATATTGCACACACATACTCAGATGCACTCAGTACACATTTCAATTTATTATCATGTAGGCACATATCCTTTGTGAAAGGGGGGGATGTCATGATATCCAGATCAGCATATCATGGTGCAATCACACACACACTGATGGACAGACAGTTGGACCAACCAGCACACACATAACATCGCAGCCAATCACCAGTGAGAGCACATGCACTATAAAACAGGGAACACCACAGTTCCCGCTCATTCCAGCAGGAGATAGCTCAGAGCACAGAGCTCGCAGCGCGCCACTCAGACATAGACCATGTGCTGAGTGCCTCACTAAGATAGTGATAGGGCTGGGTCCACAGGTTAGCTGGTGAAGCACGTACCCAAGCCAGTAGTTAGTAGTTACCGTTGATTAGACAATAAAACAGAGTTGGACCATCTACGGCCGTGTTGGATCATTTGTGCATCAGAACACCCAACACGACAAGAAGATCTTGGGAAAGTGCAGAAGTAACAGAGTTGTTGTCATGGGTGACTTCAACTTCCCTAATATTGACTGGAACCTCCTCAGTGCAAATGGTTTGGATGGAGCAGATTTTGTCAGGTGTGTACAGGAAGGAATCCTGACTCAATATGTAGAAAGGCCGACTAGAGGGAGGCCATATTGGACTTGGTGCTCAGCAACGAACCAGGCCAGGTGTCAGAAGTCTCGGTGGGAGAGCATTTTGGTGACAGTGACCACAACTCCTTGACCTTTACCATAGTCATGGAGAGGGATAGGAACACACAGTATGAGAAGGTATTTACTGAAGGGAGGGGAAATTATACTGCGATTAGACAGGAGCTGAGGAGCATAAAGTGGGAACAATTGTTCTTGGGGAAATGCACAACAGTAATGTGGGGGCTGTTTAAGGAGCACTTGCTGCGAGTGCTGAATAGTTTTGTCCCACTGAGACAAGGAAGGAATGGTGAGGTGAAGTAGCCTTGGATGACAAGAGAAGTGGAGCTTCTAGTCAAGAGGAAGAAGGAAGCTTACGTAAGGTTGAGGAAGCAACGATCTGACTCGGCTCTAGAGGGATACAAGGTAGCCAGGAAGGAATTCTCAAAATGGACTGAGGAGAGCTCGAAGGAGCCATGAAAAAGCCCTGGCGGGAACGATTATGGAAAACCCCAAGGCGTTCTGCACTTATGTGAGAAATAAGAGGATGATCAAAGTGAGTGTAGGGCCGATCAGGGATAGTGGAGGAAACTTGTGCCTAGTCTGAAGAGATGGGGGAGGCCCTAAATGAATACTTTGCTTCAGTATTCACTAGAGAGAGGGACCTTGTTGCCCATGAGAACAGTGTGAACCAGGTTAATAGACTCGAACAGGTTGATATTAAGAAGGAGGATGTGCTGGAAATTTTGAAACGCATCAGGATAGATAAGTCCCCTGGGCCTGGACTGGAGGGCATGTCTTATGAAGAAAGGTTGAGGGAGCTAGGGCTTTTCTCACTGGAGCGAAGAAGGCAGAGAGGTAACTTGATAGAGGTGTACAAGGTGATGAGAGGCATGGATAGAGTGGATAGCGAGAGACTTTTCCCCAGGGTGGAAATGGCTGTCACGAGGGGACATCATTTTATGGTGATTGGAGGAAGGTATAGGGGAGATGTCAGAGGTTCTTTACACAGAGAGTGGTGGGTGTGTGGAATGCACTGCCAGCAGAGGTGGTGGAGTCAGAGTCTTTAGGGACATTTAAGCGACTCTGAGACAGGCACATGGACAGCAGTAAATTGAAGGGGTGTAGGTTAGGTCGATCTTAGATTAGGATAAATGGTCGGCACAACATCGTGGGCTGAAGGGCCTGTACTGTGCTATACTGTTCTATGTTCTATGTTTAAATCTACTTCCCCTTATTTTGAGGCTATGCCCCCTAGTTCTGCTTTCACCCGCAGTGGAAAGAACCTGTCCGCTTCTATCCTATCTATTCCCTTCATTGTTTTTTATGTTTCTATAAGATCCCCCCTCATCCTTCTAAATTCCAACAAGTACAGTCCCAGTCGACTCAATCTCTCCTCATAATCCAACCCCTTCAACTTTGGGATTAGCCTCGTGAATCTCCTCTGCACACCCTCCAGCGCCAGTACGTCCTTTCTCAGGTAAGGAGACCAAAACTGAACACAATACTCCAGGTGTGGCCTCACTAACACCTGATACAATTGCAGCATAACCCCCCTAGTCTTAAACTCCATCCCTCTAGCAATGAAGGACAAAACTCTGTTTAAAACAGAGAGTGGTGGGTGTGTGGAATGCACTGCCAGCGGAGGTGGTGGAGTCAGAGTCATTAGGGACATTTAAGCAACTCTTAGACAGGCACATGGAGAGCAGTAAATTGAAGGGATGTAGGTTAGGTTGATCTTAGATTAGGATAAATGGGCGACACAACATTGTGGGCCGAAGGGCCTGTAATGTGCTATACTGTTCTATGTTCTATGTTTTAACACCCGGTCCGGGTCTGGGAGCTGCATTTCAAGGTCCCGTTATAGAGCCCCAGCTGGGAGAGCCTCTGCCCGCTCGCCCCGGGACCCCGTATTCCACGAAGCCCACGGGGAGATCAATCAGAGATTCCCCCGCGGTCCTTGTGAGCGTTATCACAGAGGTCATATCCTGTGTTTCAGGTTAAGTGAGAATGATTGACCTTTGCCCTGGACTTTACTTATCAATTTACGTTAATGCTAACTATTTGTGGCTTTCCATTCCACACACATGGGATGTCATAGGGTGGAAAGTTGTTCAATTCAATTTAAGACGGTGACGGTAGACCTGCTTCAGAAATTCGTCTCTTATCCACTTAAGGCTTTACATCAACACCAGCTAGCGGGAGAGTAGCTTTGAACAAGGTTTCCAAGGGCAGGAACTTTGAAACATTATGTGGCTTGTTTTAAAGTTGCTGGAGAGCTCCAGCATCTATCCCTGGACTCAACAATTCCAGTGTTCTCCCACAACCAACCACCTTGCACTGTGCGCAAACCTGAGCTCATTCGTAACTCTGTTGCCCATAAACTAACTCACGCAAAGTCCCATCCATCCATCAGCTCTGTGCCCATTGAAAACCCGCAATGTTTAAAATTCCCTTGTTTTCAATTTCTCCATGGCCTCACCTCTCTCCCGCCTCTGCAATCCCCTCCAGCCCCATATCTGCACCCAGCCGCGGGTTTCATCGCTCCATCATTGGAGGCCGTTCCTTCAGCTATTTGCCCAGAGCTCTACAAGAAGTAGACCTCACAGCCTCTCCATTTTTAACATCCAGGTAGTCCTTAAAATCTATGTCTTTGACCAGGCTTTTGGTTGTTTGTCCTAATATTTCCTACATCTTATTCGGTGATGTTCTTGTGAAGCGCCTCGAGACATTTTATGCCATTGAAGGTTGTATACATGCAAGTTGTTGTTGTACTGTCCGACGACTTAACATTTGATTGGGCAGCAGACAGGGTTCTTTCTAAATGTGCTTTGAGATACTTGTCGTCCTAACAGCTGACCATATAGTATCCCAATTTTTTTCTCGCACCCTTTTTCTCGGGTTGCCAATGCTCCAAGGTTAGCCCGGAGTCTCCCAGGATTGAATCCCCAGGACTCTGCAACACTTGGAGGAGAATCACCAGGACATTGAAAAAGATCTTGGGCCAGTCGGCCAATGGGGTTTTCCATTGTCAGCCTCCCCATGCCTTGGGGAAATCCACGGGCGTGAGTGCGCTGCCGGGAACCAGACGGAACGGCACTGATGGGGTTCTCCCAGGGGATCAGAGGCCCTCAGGTGTTTGCTCTTTGGGCAGGGTGATATCCTGGCACTGCTAGTGCGACGACACACGGAGCGTTACGACGTCAACGTCATGACATGCCCGAACTGTGGCACCGCCCACTTAAAGCGACAATGCCCTGCAAGAGGCGGGCGATGTTAAATTCTGGGAAGCCTGGCCATTTTACAGCCTTGTGCAGGTCTGCACCACCGATCGTGGGCCAGCGATCCCAGTTCCAACGCAAATGCGTTCGAAGCGTGCAGCAAGGGCTGCTGGATTCGGAACTGGGTAACACCACAGATCCAGAGGACGACTGCCTAGAGTCCCCATATCGTGTGGGCATCATTACTACGTATGACAAGGCCTCCTCAAATTCAGCAACACGCCTACCCATCCTCAACGTGGATTCTGCGGACGAATGGCGTGCTGTCGTACACGTTAACCAATGCAGCATCCGGTTCAAGCTGGACACTGGTGCTTCAGCCAATCTCATCTCTAAGCAGATCTTGCTCGCATCCAAAGGCAGCCACAAATTCTTCCGCCTGCCTGCCAGATTCTTGATTATAATGGCAATGCCATTACTGCGTTAGGGTCTTGTCACCTGCATGTCTCCAACAGGCCATCCAAGCCACACTGCGATTCGAAATCGTCAAGCCTGACAAGGCTTCCCTGCTTGGTGCCCATGCATGCAAGCTACTCCATCTCGTCCAGCGCGTACATGCCATGTCCTCTGCCAATATGAATCTTAAGGCTGACATTGACGAAATCCTGTCACAATACCCGGATGTGTTCAGTGGGATGGGCACGCTGCCGTACTGCTACAAAATCTTACTCGGGCCTGATGCCACGCCTGTGATCCATGCACCACGCCGGGTGTCGGCTCCTCTGAAGGAACGTTTAAAGGCGCAGCTGCAAGAGATCCAAGACCAGTGTATAATCTCTAAAGTGATGGAACCGACTGACTGGGTCAGCTCGATACTCTGTGTGAAGAAGCCCTCTGGAGAACAGCGCATATGCATAGATCCCAAGGATCTTAACCGAAACATAATGCGGGAACACTACCCGAACTCGAAGTGGGAGGAGCTAACCAGTGAGATGGCACATGCCAAATTCTTCACGAAGCTAGATGCATTGCGTGGCTTCTGGCAGATACAACAGGACGAGTCCAGCAGGAGGCTCTGCACGGGCATGGGAACCTGGATTGTAGTTTTAGGGTAAGGGAGAATGAGAGTATAGAGGTCAGGAGCACAGATTTGACGTCGCAGGAGGGGGCCAGTGTTCAGGTAGGTGGTTTGAAGTGTGTCTACTTCAATGCCAGGAGTATACGAAACAAGGTAGGGGAACTGGCAGCGTGGGTTGGTACCTGGGACTTCGATGTTGTGGCCATTTCGGAGACATGGATAGAGCAGGGACAGGAATGGATGTTGCAGGTTCCGGGGTTTAGGTGTTTTAGTAAGCTCAGAGAAGGAGGCAAAAGAGGGGGAGGTGTGGCGCTGCTAGTCAAGAGCAGTATTACGGTGGCGGAGAGGATGCTAGATGGGGACTCTTCTTCCGAGGTAGTATGGGCTGAAGTTAGAAACAGGAAAGGAGAGGTCACCCTGTTGGGAGTTTTTTATAGGCCTCCTAATAGTTCTAGGGATGTAGAGGAAAGGATGGCGAAGATGATTCTGGATAAGAGCGAAAGTAACAGGGTAGTTATTATGGGAGACTTTAACTTTCCAAATATTGACTGGAAAAGATATAGTTCGAGTACAATAGATGGGTCGTTTTTTGTACAGTGTGTGCAGGAGGGTTTCCTGAAACAACATGTTGACAGGCCAACAAGAGGCGAGGCCACGTTGGATTTGGTTTTGGGTAATGAACCAGGCCAGGTGTTGGATTTGGAGGTAGGAGAGCACTTTGGGGACAGTGACCACAATTCGGTGACGTTTACGTTAATGATGGAAAGGGATAAGTATACACCGCAGGGCAAGAGTTATAGCTGGGGGAAGGGCAATTATGATGCCATTAGACGTGACTTGGGGGGGATAAGGTGGAGAAGTAGGCTGCAAGCGTTGGGCACACTGGATAAGTGGGGCTTGTTCAAGGATCAGCTACTGCGTGTTCTTGATAAGTATGTACCGGTCAGACAGGGAGGAAGGCGTCGAGCGAGGGAACCGTGGTTTACCAAGGAAGTGGAATCTCTTGTTAAGAGGAAGAAGGAGGCCTAAGTGAAGATTAAGTGTGAAGTTTCAGTTGGGGCGATGGATAGTTACAAGGTAGCGAGGAAGGATCTAAAGAGAGAGCTAAGACGAGCAAGGAGGGGACATGAGAAGTATTTGGCAGGAAGGATCAAGGAAAACCCAAAAGCTTTCTATAGGTATGTCAGGAATAAGCGAATGACTAGGGAAAGAGTAGGACCAGTCAAGGACAGGGATGGGAAATTGTGTGTGGAGTCTGAAGAGATAGGCGAGATACTAAATGAATATTTTTCGTCAGTATTTACTCAGGAAAAAGATAATGTTGTGGAGGAGAATGCTGAGCCCCAGGCTAATGGAATAGATGGCATTGAGGTACGTAGGGAAGAGGTGTTGGCAATTCTGGACAGGCTGAAAATAGATAAGTCCCCGGGACCTGATGGGATTTATCCTAGGATTCTCTGGGAGGCCAGGGAAGAGATTGCTGGACCTTTGGCTTTGATTTTTATGTCATCATTGGCTACAGGAATAGTGCCAGAGGACTGGAGGACAGCAAATGTGGTCCCTTTGTTCAAAAAGGGGAGCAGAGACAACCCCGGCAACTATAGACCGGTGAGCCTCACGTCTGTAGTGGGTAAAGTCTTGGAGGGGATTATAAGAGACAAGATTTATAATCATCTAGATAGGAATAATATGATCAGGGATAGTCAGCATGGCTTTGTGAAGGGTAGGTCATGCCTCACAAACCTTATTGAGTTCTTTGAGAAGGTGACTGAACAGGTAGACGAGGGTAGAGCAGTTGATATGGTGTATATGGATTTCAGCAAAGCGTTTGATAAGGTTCCCCACGGTAGGCTATTGCAAAAAATACGGAGGCTGGGGATTGAGGGTGATTCAGAGATATGGATCAGAAATTGGCTAGCTGAAAGAAGACAGAGGGTGGTGGTTGATGGGAAATGTTCAGAATGGAGTAGTCACAAGTGGAGTACCACAAGGATCTGTTCTGGGGCCGTTGCTGTTTGTCATTTTTATCAATGACCTAGAGGAAGGCGCAGAAGGGTGGGTGAGTAAATTTGCAGACGATACTAAAGTCGGTGGTGTTGTCGATAGTGTGGAAGGATGTAACAGGTTACAGAGGGATATAGATAAGCTGCAGAGCTGGGCTGAGAGGTGGCAAATGGAGTTTAATGTAGAGAAGTGTGAGGTGATTCACTTTGGAAGGAATAACAGGAATGCGGAATATTTGGCTAATGGTAAAGTTCTTGAAAGTGTGGATGAGCAGAGGGATCTAGGTGTCCATGTACATAGATCCCTGAAAGTTGCCACCCAGGTTGATAGGGTTGTGAAGAAGGCCTATGGAGTGTTGGCCTTTATTGGTAGGGGGATTGAGTTCCGGAGTCGGGAGGTCATGTTGCAGCTGTACAGAACTCTGGTACGGCCACATTTGGAGTATTGCATACAGTTCTGGTCACCGCATTATAGGAAGGACGTGGAGGCTTTGGAGCGGGTGCAGAGGAGATTTACCAGGATGTTGCCTGGTATGGAGGGAAAATCTTATGAGGAAAGGCTGATGGACTTGAGGTTGTTTTCGTTGGAGAGAAGAAGGTTAAGAGGAGACTTAATAGAGGCATACAAAATGATCAGGGGGTTGGATAGGGTGGACAGTGAGAGCCTTCTCCCGCGGATGGATATGGCTGGCACGAGGGGACATAACTTTAAACTGAGGGGTAATAGATATAGGACAGAGGTCAGAGGTAGGTTCTTTACGCAAAGAGTAGTGAGGCCGTGGAATGCCCTACCTGCTACAGTAGTGAACTCGCCAACATTGAGGGCATTAAAAAATTTATTGGATAAACATATGGATGATAATGGCATAGTGTAGGTTAGATGGCTTTTGTTTCGGTGCAACATCGTGGGCCGAAGGGCCTGTACTGCGCTGTATTGTTCTATGTTCTATGTTCTAATACACCTTTCGGAAGATATTGTTACAACCGCATGCCATTCGGTATTGTTTCAGCCTCTGCAACCTTTCACCGGATCATGGAACAGATGCTGGAGGGCATTGAGGGTGTGCGGGTTTACGTTGATGACGTCATTATATAGTCCACGACCCCAGAGGAACACATATCCCGTCTCCAACAAGTCTTTAGACGCGTACATGCCAATGGCCTCAAGTTGAACAAGGCCAAATGCTCCTTTGGCATGTCATCAATCAAGTTTTTGGGTAATCAAATATCCCAGCAGGGCGTGCAACCGGACTCGGACAAAGTCAAGGCCATCAACACCATGAAGCCCCGGAAGACAAAAAGGCGGTACTCCGCTTCCTGGGTATGGTTAACTTCTTGGGGAAGTTCATTCCCAACCTCGCATCACACACCACGGCTCTCAGGCATCTGGTGAAGATGTCCACTCCCTTTCAGTGGCTACCCACAAATCAAGCAGAGTGGCTCGAGTTAAAGGCAAAGCTCACCACTGCTCTGCTACTAGTGTTCTTTGACCCAGAGCGGGAGACGAAAAAATTCCACAGACGCCAGCCAGGATGGCATTGGTGCGGTGCTCCTCCAGAAGGGTGACTCCTCGTCCTGGGCTCCAGTGGGCTATGCGTACAGGGCCATGACTCCCACTGAGCAGAGGTATGCTCGGATAGAGAAAGAGTGTCTGGGTCTCCTCACCGGTAATGTAAAGTTCCATGACTACGTCTACGGTCTACCAACCTTCACAGTAGAGACTGACCACAGATCCCTAGTCCACATAATTCACAAGGACTTGAATGACATGATGCCCAGGCTTCAGCGCATTCTCCTTCGACCCGCAGGTATGATTTTGAATTGGTTTACACACCGGGCAAGGAGCTAATCATTGCGAATGCCCTGTCTCACACCATCAGCTCGCCCTGTGAACAGGTCGACTTCATCCGCCAAATTGAGGCACAGGTGCAACTGTGTGCCAGCAACCTCCGGACTCTGACGAATGAGTCGTCAACATTCGAGAAGAGGCTGCCAAGGACCCTCTTCTGCAGCGGGTCATTCATCACCTTGAAAATGGTTGGCAGAAAGGGCAATGCCCCCAGTTTTTTAATGTCAAGGATGACCTAACAGTTGTCGAGAGGATCCTCCTCAAGCTAGATCATATCGGTATTCCTCGCAGCCTCCAGAGCTTAATGCTCAAACAGATCCACGAGGGACACCTCGGTATCGAGAAATGCAGGCACAGGGCCCGGCAGGCTGTCTATTGGCCTGGAATCAACGAGGACATATCCAAGATGGTCCTCAATTGTGCGACTTGCCAGCGTTTCCAGCCCTGCTCAGACCAAAGAAACACTCCAGCAACACGAGATCGTGACCTCTCTGTGGTCTAAGGTGGGAATCGGCCTTTTTCACGCCAATGGGCGTGACTACATGCTTATAATTGACTACTTCTTGAGTTACCCCGAAGTGGTAAAACTGTCCGACCTCACATCAAGGACTGTCACCAAGGCCTGCAAGGAGACATTTACCAGGCATGGTATTCCGCTCACGATCATGAGGGACAATGGTTGTACAGCCAAGAGTGGTCCAACTTCGCGAAGCTATACTAGTTCAAGCACATTACCTTGAACCCGCATTACCCGCAATCTAGTGGGAAGGTCGAAAAAGGGGTCCATATCGTGCAGCAACTGCTCTGCAAGGCTGCGGACTCAGCTTTGGACTTTAACCTTGCGCTCCTGGCGTACATGGCAACCCCTCTGTCCACCGGTATGTCTCCGGCACAACTCCTTATGAATCGTGACCTGCGGACGACTGTTCCGGCCATTCATGTACCTGACCTGGATCATCTCCCAGTGCTGCAAAAGGTGCAGCAACTGAGAAACCAGCGAAAGCTGACATACGATGCTCATGCTACTGATTTGCCTGGGCTCTCTCCGGAAGATGCTGTTCGCATCAAGTTGCCTGGTGGAGGCTGGTCAGCTCCAGCTGTTGTTGTTCGACAGGCTGCTCCCAGGTCGTTCGTGGTTCGCATGACTGATGGATCCATTGTCAGGCGCAACAGAAGGGCATTACGCAAACTTGCCTGCCCACCACCGGATCTCACGTTCCCAGCTGTCGTTATGCCTTTTCCAGACACCTCGCTCCACGAGGCCACCAATCTGGCTGCAATCCCGCCTGTCAAGGCACCGTCGCCCCCACATCCACCTCTCAGGCGGTCGACAAGGATCCGACGCCAGCCCCAGAGATTGGACTTGTGAATATTTCCTTTGTACATATTGTTCTGTATCTGCACACTAGACACCTTACATGTACATATGCATTCACTCGCCATTTGCTGTAAATAGTTATATCTGTAAATATGTCGTATATGCTCTGAGCAACCGACAAAATCTTTTTTAAAAAGGGGGGATGTCATAATATGCACCCATGCACATCATGAGGTAAGAACAGGCAGTGACAGACACCCAGGTTAGCCAATCAACAGGACAGAACTCAGCCAATCACCAGACAGAACACCAGATGGGGGCTTCCAACTATAAAACACACGAGGCATCAGCACTCCGCCTCTTTCCACTGCTCATAAATGAGGATCCCCGGTCGCTGTGGACATCGGTAGGGAAACCGAACAGGGCGAAGATGGTGTTGAGGGCTTTGATGACGGTGCCAGATGTCATATCGGGGCATGGGGCGGCAAAGGGGAATCTGGAATATTTGTCGACCACATTAAGAAAGTACGTGTTTCGGTCGGTGGAGGGGAGATGCCCTTTGAATTCCACGCTGAGGCGTTCAAAGGGGCGGGAGGCCTTCACCAGGCATGCACGGTCTGGCCGGTAGAAGTGCGGTTTGCACTCCGCACAGACCTGGCAGTCTCTGGTGAAAGCCCTGACTTCCTCAATGGAGTAGTGCAGATTGCGGGCCTTTATGAAGTGATAAAACGAGTGACTCCTGGGTGACAGAGATCGTTGTGCAGGGTCCGGAGTCGGTCCACTTTTGCGCTGGCACAAGTACCTCGGGATAGGGCATCGGGGGGCTCGTTCAGCTTACCGGGGCGATACAAAATCTCGTAATTGTAGGTGGAGAGCTCGATCCTCCACTTCTCGATCTTATCATTTTGATCTTTCACCGCTGTGTGTTGTGGAACATGAAGGCAACCAACCGTTGGTCAGTGAGGAGAGTGAATCTCCTGCCAGCCAGGTAATGCCTCCAATGCCGCACAGCTTCAACGATGGCTTGGGCCTCCTTTTCGACGGAGGAGTGCCGAATTTCGGAGGCATGGAGGGAGCAGGAAAAGAATGCCACGGGCCTGCCTGCCTGGTTGAGGGTGGCGGCCAGAGCGACGTCTGATGCGTCGTTCTTGACTTGGAAGGGGAGCGTCTCGTCGACCGCGTGCATCGCGGCCTTGGAGATGTCGGCCTTGATACGGTTGAAGGCCTGGTGAGCCTTGGCCGTCAGGGGGAAAACGGTGGAGTGAATGAGTGGGCGGGTCTTGTCTGCATAGTTAGGGACCCACTGGGCGTAATACGAGAAGAAGCCCAGGCATCATTGGAGGGCCTTGGGGCAGTGGGGAACGGGGAGTTCCATGAGGGGGCGCATGCAATCGGGGTTGGGCCCTAGCACTCCGTTCTGACCACATAGCGGAGGATGGCTAATCGGTTCGTGCTGAACGCACACTTCTCCTTGTTGTAGGTTAGGTTGAGGAGTTTAGCGGTGTGGAGGAATTTGGAATGGTTAGCATCATGGTCCTGCTGGTCGTGGCCGCAGATGGTGACATTATCCAGGTACGGGAAGGTGGCCCGCAGTCCGTACCGGTCAACCATTCAGTCCATCTCCCGTTGGAAGACTGAGACCCCCTTTAGTGACGCCAAAGGGAACCCTAAGGAAGTGGTAAAGGCGGCCGTCCGCTTCAAACGCGGTGTACGGGCGGTCCACCTTGCGAATCGGGAGCTGGTGGTCGGCAGATTTTAGGTCCACTGTCGAGAAGACCCGGTACTGTGCAATCTGACTGACCATATCAGATATGCGTGGGAGGGGGTACGCGTCGAGCTGCGTGTACCGATTGATGGTCTGACTGTAGTCAACGACCATCCTGTTTTTCAACCCCAGCTTTCACAACTACCACTTGGGCTCTCCAGGGGCTGTTGCTGGCCTCGATAATACCTTCCCGTAGCAGCCGTTGGACCTCAGACCTGATAAAGGTCCTGTCCTGGGTGATGTACCGTCTGCTCCTGGTGGCAACGGGTTTGCAATCCGGGGTGAGGTTTGCAAACAGAGAAGGCGGGTCGACCTTAAGGGTCGTGAGACCGCAGACAGTAAGGGGTGGTAGGGGCCCGTCAAATTTCAGGGTAAGGCTCTGGAGGTTGCACTGGAAGTCCAGGCCAAGTAGCAAGGCACCGCAGAGGTCGGGGAGGACGTGGAGCCGGGAGCCGCTGAACTCTACGCCCTGGATGGTGAGGGCGATGGTGCAGTACCCCCGGATCACCATGGAGTGCGATCCGGAGGCCAGGGAGATTTTCTGGTTATTCTGGTTAATGCGGTGTACCGTGAGGGAGCAGCGCCTTACCGTATTGGGGTGGATGAAGCTCTCAGTGCTCTTGGAGTCCAGATGGCAGGATATCTTGTGCCCGTCGACCTTCACTGTCGTCGACGCAATCGCGAGGTTGTGCGGTCGGGTCTGGTCGATCGTGATGGAGGCGAGAAGCGGCTGGTCGGCGACGGTTGCAGGCGATGAGCGGCCTGATGAGATGGCCAACGAGCAGGGGTCCTGAGGCGGGGAAGGTGGCAGCGCCCACGGGCCATACGTGTCCTGAGGCAGGCAAGATGGCGGCGCCCACGGGCCGCACGTGTTGTGAGGCGAGCAAGATGGCGGCGCCCACGGGCCGCACGTGGTCTGCGGCGAGGAAGATGGCAGCGCCCACTGGCCGCACGCGGGGGGTGCAGGGACAATAGCGGCGATCGAGCGGGCCTGACACACAGCAGCAAAATGTCCTTTCTTCCCGCAGGCCTTGCAGAGCGCGCTCCGCGCCGGGAAGCGTTGCCGGGGGTGTTTTGTCTGTCCACAGAAGTAGCACTTGGGTCCCCCGGGGTTGGTTGGCTGCCGCGCGGCGCAGGCCTGGGGTTGGCTGGGGGCGGTCGCTGATGGGGTCCACGATGGGGTGTTCGCTGGCGGTCCACGATGCCCAGGAGGTGTGGGCCGTGCGGTCGGGGGCATACGCCTGTACATTGCGTGAGGCGACTGTGAGCGAGATCGCTACTTTCTTGGTCTCCGCGAGGTCGAGGGTAGCCCCTTCTAAGAGGCGCTGGCGGATGTAGGCCGACGCTCTGCCCGTAACGAACGCGTCTCTAACAAGCAGGCCACAATGTTCAACGGCCGAAACAGCCTGGCAAACGCAGTCTCTCACCAGGGCATGCAGGGCCTGCCAGAAATCTTCCACAGACTCACCGAGGAGTTGATGCCGCGTGGACAGGAGGTGCCTGGCATAGATTTTGTTGGTCTCCTTCAGTAGCGCCATGGCCTCAGCGTAGGTCGGCGCGTCCCGGATGAGGGGAAAAATATCGGAGCTCAGCCACGTGTAAAGGATTTGGAGCTTCTGTGCCTCTGAGGGTGGTTCTGTCGCAGATCCGATGTATGCTTCAAAGCAAGCTAGCCAATGTTCGAAGGCCAACTTGGCATTATCTGCTTGAGGGTGCAGCTGCAGGCGATCAGGCTTGATGCGGAGATCCATCGCGTTGTAAAATCTCTGCGTAATAAATTGATGCACTATCAATTACGACGAGACGAGAGTAGAGAGTAATCGAGGCTTTATTACGCAGAGATGTGTGGCCTCCCGCAGCTGCTGCCGAAATGGCTGCAGCTCGGAGAGCCCACACATTTATACTCCGCCTACTGGGCGGAGCCAGCAGGCAGGGATCTACCCCCGTACCTGTAGTACAGGGGCCTTACCGTAATACCCCTCGTATGCAGTATATACAATACAACAATGGTGACTACCACATTTAGTTAGTTAGAGTTAGTACACTTAGAGTAGTAGAGTGTCAACCCACAGCCAGCCTTGTGCATTGTTACAGAAGTTCAATAAATCGTATTGACACAACGCCTACATTTGGTGTCTGCTTTACAGTTCATCTGCACCTTGTTGCAGTCCATGTTACCCCAGAGTGGATAACACGACACTCCTCAGTGCTGGAAATGGGACTAAGTGTGGCCTCATTGAAGACTTCCCCGCTGAGGCCCTGAATCTACCTGAATGGGAAGCGAGTCCGATTCAATAGTGTGGGATTTCATGTCGATCCGAGCACTGGGAACCGCCTGGCTAAATGCGTTCGTACTGGGACTCTGTTCTCATTCGGGCAGATCTCGCCCCCGATCTTTACTTTTCATTGAAACCAAGGGAAGGTGCAACTGAACACAGCAGTTTGGTTAAACCTCTCAGCGGATGGGCACGATTCTTCCTCGCAGTCCAGCAGCACGCAAGAGGACCGGGCTGAAGAGTCTGCCTGAATTGTGAGCTCGAGACCTGGAACGGGGCTCGAACCCACAGTCTTCTGACTCCAGCGAGGGCTACCAACCACACATGAAAAGCGTGGCAATTTCCATGAAAATATGTTCATTCCTCGGCAACGCTCCAAACATTCACTCTTACAATAGTCAGCGCAACTCAGTGGCACAAAGAAAATCTCCGGCAACCTTGCAACTGACCGGGTGAAAAGGTTAATGACTTGAGTCGCTGTGATGATCTCACCGTGTCCTGCTGCACCTCAGCACTGGCACTGACGACAATTACACTTGCTGCTGGAGGCAGTACTGGGGATGAGTTACAGCCTGTGCAATGGGATTGGAGGCTGCTGCTTGCAATCTGTCACTGGCCAAATTAGATTTGATACAATAGAGTCTACGCAGGAAGGAGCTGCAGAAGATTATTCTGCTTTAATGCGTCAATTGAATTCCTAAAATGAATTCTTGTTATTGAACCTTTTTATAGTCAAGTACCCAAGCTATCGACCTACGTTTCCATCGTTTAAAAGGCTGGAAAATAGTGACATGCTGATGATCCTTTGATGAAGCTGTTCCTGTGCATTGGCGCTAAATCTGATAGCTCGTTGTGTGCAGCACTTACACTAAATCTTTGTCTCTCTGTTGCAAGGACTCATCGCCGCCTCAGAGAGGTGGATTTCTGCTTTTACCACTGGGCAGTCACGGTCTGGCTGCCTGTTTAACACTCCGGCTGATTCTTGTTTCATTGGAAGTCGATTGAAGCGAAAATTGGTTGGAGTGTCTAATGGGCGCCCGTCCTGCTGACTCCTGTCCTCTGTCCAAGGGTAAAAGTGAAAATTGGGGCCTACTGTGTTCACCTTTAAAACTGGCCTGTGGTGCCTTGGATATGTGGCCGAAGATTTCACAAGGCAGACTAGTGCATTATTGGCAGTTCTACACCACCCTTCCCCTCCACTAGATGTGGATGGGATAAACCGGTGCTTTTTTGTCGCCTGTCCTCATATCTCCTTATGCAGCTCAGTGTCAAGTTTTGCTTTCTGATGCCCCTGCAAAGTGCCTTGCAATGCTTTACAACGGAATGTCTTTGTAAGATATTGCGATGAAACCAAAGGTGATCATTGAAATGGAGGAGAAGCAAGCTTTTCACCCAGCCAGCCTTCGACCCCAAGAATTCACTAAGCTTCATCAGTGTCCATCTTCGGAAATCTCATTCCCCTGAGGAGGGATTTATCAACTTCTGTCTTAAAGGCACTCAACGTCCCGGCCTCCACCGCCCTCTGTGGCAATGAATTCCACAGACCCACCACTCTCTGGCTGAAGAAATTTCTCCTCATGACAAGAGCCGCTTGATAGTTTGTTTCCTTTGTTCAACTGACTAATTTCCTTTCTGCCTCACACACCCTATCATATTTTTATTGATGAGAAATAAAAATAGAAAGTGCTGGAAGTACTCGAGAATGAGGCAAGACGCCATAGACCTGAACAGTAAACACGGGAACACAGGACCATTCAGTCCCTCGAGTCTGTACAGCCATTCAACAGGATCATGGCTGATCTACAACCAATCTCCATACACCACCTTTGCCCCAGATCCCTTAATTTGTTGGTTATCAATAATCTATCAAACACAGAGTTCAAATGAACCATTGATTAATTGTTTGTTGAAGGGTGGTTCAAACTTCTACCATGCTTTGTGTGGAGAAGTGTTTCCCAACTTCATTCCTGAAATAAGAAGAAAATTCTGGGAACACACAGCCAATCAGGCAGCATCTGTATTGCGGTGGTGGAAGTGCCCCGCAGTGGCCAGTGCCAGGCTCTTCCGGACCCGCCGCTGCCAATAGGATTTCCCATTGCGCACGCCATGACGAGAGGTCGCCGTTGGCGAGGTGGGAAGATCCCGCTGCAGGAATGCACGGACAATCCCACCAGTCATTTCAGGTCAATGGCCCTTCAACAGAAAAAAAATTGAAGGATTTTGTTTTGTATTAAGGTTCATTCCGGAAAAGAGCTGCCTCTACCTTTTAGGGCTGCGCCTGTTAGTTTCTGGATTCTTCAAACAACAGAACTCCCTCCTCCCTATCGATCATATCTGTTCCCCTTTATGTTTGGAAAGCATCAGTCGAACCCTCCCTTATCCTTTTAAATTCCAGGGAATTCAATCTTAGTTTGTGTAACCTCCCCTCATAATTTAACACTTGGAGTCCAGGTGATCATCCTGGTAAATCTATGCTGCACTCCCTCCAAGGTCAATGTATCCTTCCAACAATGTGGGGCCTGGAACTGAATGCATTACTCCAAACGTGGTATAACCAGGACTTGAGTATGTATAATAATCTTTATTAGTGTCACAAGTAGGTGTACATTAGCACTGCAATGAAGTCACTGTGAAAATCCTCTAGTCGCCACATTCCAGCGCATATGCGGGTATTCGGAGGGCGAATTCAGAATGTCCAATTCACCTAACAGCACGTCTTTTGGGACTTGTGGGAGGAAACTGGAGTACCCAGAGGAAACCCACGCAGACACGAGGAGAACGTGCAGGCTCCGTACAGACAGTCACCCAAGCTGGGAATCGAACACGGGTCCCTGGTGCTGTGAAGCAACGGTGCTACCCACTGAGTTCCGTGAAGCATGACTTCTACCCCATTGTATTCTAAACATAAAGGCTGCCACTCGATTCGCAATTCTAATAATTTTCTATACCTATTCATGAAATTTTAATCATTTGTGTACCTGGGCCCCCAAGTCTCTTTCACGTCCACATTGCAGCTTTTTGCCATTTAGGAAGTGCTTAATTGAAAATATATCAATTTATCGGCTGCCTTCTTGGAGTCAATATAAATAACATTCATTGACAATTCCTCTGTCCACTACAGTAATCACCTCTTCCAAAAGTTCAATTAGGTTTGTCAGGAATGCCCGACCTTCAACGAATACACACTGGAATTCTCTGATCAGTTCAAGGTTAACCTTACCTATCACTATAGAGTCTTGTAGTTGAGGTGTTAGGTTAACCCATCTGTAACATGGAGTGAACATTGGGTGGCACGGTAGCACAGTGGTTAACACTGTTGCTTCACAGCGCCAGGGTCCCAGGATCGATTCCCAGCTTGGGTCACTGTCTGTGCGGAGTCTGCATGTTCACCCCGTGTCTGCGTGGGTTTCCTCCGGGTGCTCCGGTATCCTCCCACAGTCCAAAGATGTGCAGGTTAGGTGGATTGGCCATGCTAAATAGGCCTCAGTGTCCAAAAAATAAGGTGAAGCTTCCATCTCTCACCTTTGTCAAAAGCTGAGTGACATGGCCAACTTTCCAATATAAAGGTTCCTAAATCAAAAGTACATTGGCTGATTATTGTCGTGTTAAGCACACTGAGATAACACGGGCTGCAACTGGATGCAGCTATAACTGAATGATACTCCAGACCTTGAAGTTAGTTCAATTTGATTTATTGAACCTGTCACACAGTTAGCTCAGTTCTTTGTGAGTTCGACTCTCTGCTAACCTAAATGTGATTACTCTGTCTGACTGAACCAAACTAGCTCTTAGCCATGTGCTGTAGGTGTTATGTGATATATACACCCGACTCACTCTGTAGATGTCCCCATTGGAAAGAGATGGAGTGTGAGTGCTTCGTATCTTTTATAGTAGGAAACCACCCCCAAGTGTTCTGCCGGCTTATTGGTTATGTCCTGTTCTCTGTGTTCTTTAGCTGCCTGTCTGTATCTCATTATGTGCATGTCTGCATATCATGACAATTATAGTTCGGGCATGTGTGAGATTCACACCTACTCCTTATAAAAACCTTGATTGGAAAGCAGGCGTGTGTCGCTCTTTTTTAAATCATTATTATCTGAATTACTGTTATTTTCCTTACATTAATTTTGGTGGCTCCCCTGTCTCTGATTCAATTTTAGTTTCCAGTGAATGCCAATCATGCTGACCTCTTCCTCAACTCTCAATGTGGATCGTCAAGAGGCTTGAATAAAGTAAAGATTTAAGGATTGCTTAAAATAAAGATAACAGAAGCTTGGATAAAATAAAGTTTAAAGAATTGGATAAAAGGGCATTGATAAGGGGGCAGCTGTCTGGAGGGTTTTCATGTGAATTAGCTTAGCAGCAGGATAAATAGATATTTCCTTAAGTGAGGTGGGAAACAATAGAGTATAGAATTTTAAGTGTTAAAACCACAGAGGAGATTAATTCGCAGTGGAGACATAATAATGCATGTCACACTTACATGCTGAAAGTATGGCTTCTCAGGTGAGTTGTTTGGATAGAATGAGGTGAAAAGGGAAATATGGTATATCAGTAGCAGGGTTAGCTTTGTAGTGTAGGAGAAACAGCTGGTGGACATTGAAGATCATAGCCACCTCAGTTGGAAAGAGAAACTCTGCCGAAAGCAGGGTTTTACGCTAGAAGCTGCTGTTTGAAAACCTCAGAAAGTCTATTCTGAATCAGGAGAAAAGCTTCCCAAAATAAAAGGTGCAACTTGCGGGTGGTAATTATTTGCTGGATTTAGCTCAAAGAGTTAAACCATATGGATGTTGTTTTGGGACAAGGGGTATTTCTCAGAGTTTAGGAATGTAGATAGGCATGAAATGGGGTTGATTCAAAGATCCTGTATGTATGGCTACTTTTGTGCAGCTTCGTTTTTTATTGTGGCCTTTCTTGGTGTGTTTTTACAAGTTAATTACAAGTCCATTAGCAGGGGAGACTAGGACCCGGGGGCACAGCCTTAGAATAAAAGGGAGTCACTTTAGAACAGAGATGAGGAGAAATTTCTTCAGCCAGAGAGTGGTGGGTCTGTGGAATTCATTGCCACAGAGGGCGGTGGAGGCCGGGACGTTGAGTGTCTTTAAGACAGAAGTTGATAAATTCTTGATTTCTCGAGGAATTAAGGGCTATGGAGAGAGAGCGGGTAAATGGAGTTGAAATCAGCCATGATTGAATGGTGGAGTGGACTCGATGGGTCGAATGGCCTTACTTCCGCTCCTATGTCTTATGGTCTTATGGTCTTAATAAACATTCTTTTATTTGAGTGATTGCACTGAGACTGAACCTTTCCTCACTGGTTTGCATATCTTTCCCCCCATTATCCCAAATTGAAAAAGAAATGATTAAGAACAGGCATTCCAAGTTCCCCTTCTGGGTTTTGGGAAACCGTCATGTCCAACATCAGCGGGATTCTTAAGAATCTACAAACAGTAACTCACCATGTCTGCAATGTCCTCATTTTCTTTGACAAAGCCCCGAATTCTTCAGCACCGGAACCATTTTCTCCCCACTGGTCAGACAAAAAAATTACCCATTTACCTGGGTACGAACTTTCAGACCAAACCTCTGACCCATGATACAGAGGAACTCACTCAGTGCAAGAACCTTCGCAAAAAGCACCGAAGAGAATTAGCACAGAAACTGTGGTCCCCTCTTACAGCACCGGCTGTTGTATTCTGATAAGTGTTCAAAAGTCTTACAGCTTTCCAGCGTGTTGGTGAATGTGTATGGGTAAATGGGGGATCAGTGGACAGGTGGGTGAGGTAAGTAGGTAAGTGGGTGGCAGGTGGGTAGGGTGGCAGGAGCATATGGTGCAAGGTGGGTAGGGTGGTAGGTGGATGACGTGGCAGATGGATAGGATTGCAGGTGGATTAGGTGGGTGAGTGAGGAGGTGGGTGAGCAAGTGGGTAAGTGGGCTGGGGGTAAGCGGGTCGGGTCGGGTTGAACGGGGTTGGACGGAGATAGTCGGGAGGTCGGGGCTAGTCGTAGGGTTGAGTGAAGCATCGGGGAGGGGCATCAATGTGAGTGATTAGGGGTTCATTTGTACACTTGCTCAGAAGTTAGATTACTTTTTAATCTGTCTCACATTTCCGAGGAAATCACCCAGGTAAGTACATCAGCATTGTTCAAATTCTACAACTCCAATTCTGGATCGGAGACTTTCTTTTGGAGAGCCCCAGGGAGTCCAGTCTTTCAGGCAATTCTCACGGACTCAGCATGCTAGGACATCTGCGCACTCCCGACAGGCATCTTGTGGGGCACATCAGGTCTCTGATGATCCAGACACTGCAAGGTCCAGGCCATTATCATTGTCATCAACTTTCAAAGGGCTTTCCCATCTTTGCTTTCCAAGTATGATTGTGATGAATTTTTCTTCTGACTTTCGTATCCTTTACAAATTTTATTTCATACTCCCTTTCTGCAACTTAAACTGTTTTGTCACCCTTTTCCAATCGTATCTTTCTCTTTTGCCAGGATCTGTGCTATATTATACATTTCTACACAGCTCATTCATTAAATGTAGTCTCTTTTTCTAGCTGTTCTTTTTTTAGCAATTAGAGTTTTTCCTCCTTTGCAATATAAACTGGTTCTGTATCACAATCAATTCTTTTTTGAACATCTTCCACTTATCTTCTGAGATTTTACCCAAATCCAAATTTGTCTAGTCTTATCATATTCATAAAATGTACAGGGAGAAAGAGGCCATTCGGCCCATCAAGTCTGCACTGGCCCTTGGAAAGAGCACCCAGTAATCCCACCTAACCTTTTTGGACACTTAAGGGCAATTTAGCATGGCCAATCCACCTAACCTGCACATCTTTGGACTGCGGGAGGAAACCGGAGCACCCGGAGGAAACCCACGCAGACACGGAGAGAACGCACAGACTCCGCACAGACAGTGACCCAAGCTGGGAATTGAACCTGGGATCCTGGAGCTGTGAAGCAACAGTGCTAACCACTGTGTCATACCAAAATCTAGAATCTTAGTGGCTGTTTTACAATTCAAACACTAAGTTGAACTTGATTGTATTATGATCGCTATTTGATAAATATTCCCGCATTGTTAGGTTGTTAGCTATAAATGTGCTGAGTTCTCAAAGACTGGCGACCAAGGACTGGTAACAAACAATACTTTATTCATTAGCTGAGCAGCTACTCCATGCTTGTAGTCTGCCCGCGCTCTGGGAGAACTCCCGCGCTCCCATCACGTCACCCTTTAGTCGCCGCGTCATCACATGACCACTCAGTCTACATTAACTACATCTGGTTCATTATTTCTTACTAGCTGTAAAATGGCATGCCTCCTTGTTGCTTCTAGAATAGAAAATGTTCTTCCCTGGATACAATTAAGAAATTCATTACCTTCCTAACATGGGTTATCCTCCTTCACCCAAACTGGGAAGAAATAATCACTGTTGAAACTAATTAAGGATGCCCAACAGGAAGGGTATCGCGCTGACTATATTTATGCCTAATCAACAAATATATAAATTTACCTCGCACCATAACACTCAAGGGTAACTTGCATTTTATTTTTTCAGAAAAATGAGGTGATTTTACTTCAGCATTTAGCTGCTTCTAATGAGCAGCTATATGATCCCCGTCACGAAGACTCTGCTTAACAACATAACGACCTACGATTACAGTTGTTACTATGAACCAGCCCTCAATTACACTGCCCAAAACGAGGCACGTTTGTGTCTGTCACAGTAGAGCAAGGATTTATTGACTGATTAGCAGCAGATTAAACAGATTAAGCCTCTAATTACTATTCTCCCCATTTTGCCTTTTCCTTGTCAATAACCACAAACCTCAGAGTCTGTTTCGACCTGAGACGGTGTAAATAGAGAATTCAGTCTAAAGTCACAGATTAATATTGTCTTCACATTTTAATGGTATATTGACAAGTAAATATTTTGATACATTTGTTGGCTGCTGGGGTCCTTTTCCTCCAACTCTTTCAGAGTTTTCAGAAATCAGGAATAAGAAGGGTGCAGTCACAATGTTGGGGGTTTACTACAGGCCTCCCAACAGCCAGCGGGAGATAGAGGAGCAGATAGGTAGACAGATTTTGGAAAAGAGTAAAAACAACAGGGTTGTGGTGATGGGAGACTTCAACTTCCCCAATATTGACTGGGACTCACTTAGTGCCAGGGGCTTAGACGGGGCGGAGTTTGTAAGGAGCATCCAGGAGGGCTTCTTAAAACAATATGTAGACAGTCCAACTAGGGAAGGGGCGCTACTGGACCTGGTATTGGGGAATGAGCCCAGCCAGGTGGTAGATGTTTCAGTAGGGGAGCATTTCGGTAACAGGGACCACATTTCAGTAAGTTTTAAAGTACTGGTGGACAAGGATAAGAGTGGTCCTAGAATGAATGTGCTAAATTGGGGGAAGGCTAATTATAACAATATTAGGCGGGAACTGAAGAACATAGATTGGGGGCGGATGTTTGAGGGCAAATCAACATCTGACATGTGGGAGGCTTTCAAGTGTCAGTTGAAAGGAATTCAAGACCGGCATGTTCCTGTGAGGAAGAAGGATAAATACGGCAATTTTCGGGAACCTTGGATAACGAGAGATATTGTAGGCCTCGTCAAAAAGAAAAAGGAGGCATTTGTCAGGGCTAAAAGGCTGGGAACAGACGAAGCCTGCGTGGAATATAAGGAAAGTAGGAAGGAACTTAAGCAAGGAGTCAGGAGGGCTAGAAGGGGTCATGAAAAGTCATTGGCAAATAGGGTTAAGGAAAATCCCAAGGCTTTTTACACGTACATAATAAGCAAGAGGGTAGCCAGGGAAAGGGTTGGCCCACTGAAGGATAGGCAAGGGAATCTATGTGTGGAGCCAGAGAAAATGGGCGAGGTACTAAATGAATACTTTGCATCAGTATTCACCAAAGAGAAGAAATTGGTAGATGTTGAGTCTGGAGAAGGGTGTGTAGATAGCCTGGGTCACATTGAGATCCAAAAAGACGAGGTGTTGGGTGTCTTAAAAAATATTAAGGTAGATAAGTCCCCAGGGCCTGATGGGATCTACCCCAGAATACTGAAGGAGGCTGGAGAGGAAATTGCTGAGGCCTTGACAGAAATCTTTAGATCCTCACTGTCTTCAGGGGATGTCCCGGAGGACTGGAGAATAGCCAATGTTGTTCCTCTGTTTAAGAAGGGTAGCAAGGATAATCCAGGGAACTACAGGCCAGTGAGCCTTACTTCAGTGGTAGGAAAATTACTGGAGAGAATTCTTCGAGACAGGATCTACTCCCATTTGGAAGCAAATGGACATATTAGTGAGAGGCAGCATGGTTTTGTGAAGGGGAGGTCGTGTCTCACTAACTTGATAGTTTTTCGAGGAGGTCACTAAGATGATTGATGCAGGTAGGGCAGTGGATGTTGTCTATATGGACTTCAGTAAGGCCTTTGACAAGGTCCCTCATGGTAGACTAGTACAAAAGGTGAAGTCAGGGGTGAGCTGGCAAGGTGGATACAGAACTGGCTAGGTCATAGAAGGCAGAGAGTAGCAATGGAAGGATGCTTTTCTAATTGGAGGGCTGTGACCAGTGGTGTTCCACAGGGATCAGTGCTGGGACCTTTGCTCTTTGTAGTATATATAAATGATTTGGAGGAAAATGTAACTGGTCTGATTAGTAAGTTTGCAGACGACACAAAGGTTGGTGGAATTGCGGATAGCGATGAGGACTGTCAGAGGATACAGCAGGATTTAGATTGTTTGGAGACTTGGGCGGAGAGATGGCAGATGGAGTTTAATCCGGACAAATGTGAGGTAATGCATTTTGGAAGGTCTAATGCAGGTAGGGGATATACAGTGAATGGTAGAACCCTCAAGAGTATTGAAAGTCAAAGAGATCTAGGAGTACAGGTCCACAGGTCATTGAAAGGGGCAACATAGGTGGAGAAGGTAGTCAAGAAGGCATACGGCATGCTTGCCTTCATTGGCCGGGGCATTGAGTATAAGAATTGGCAAGTCATGTTGCAGCTGTATAGAACCTTAGTTAGGCCACACTTGGAGTATAGTGTTCAATTCTGGTCGCCACACTACCAGAAGGATGTGGAGGCTTTAGAGAGGGTGCAGAAGAGATTTACCAGAATGTTGCCTGGTATGGAGGGCATTAGCTACGAGGAGCGGTTGAATAAACTCGGTTTGTTTTCACTGGAACAAAGGAGGTTGAGGGGAGACCTGATAGAGGTCTACAAAATTATGAGGGGCATAGACAGAGTGGATAGTCAGAGGCTTTTCCCCAGGGTAGAGGGGTCAATTACTAGGGGGCATAGGTTTATGGTGAGTGGGGCAAGGTTTAGAGTAGATGTACGAGGCAAGTTTTTACGCAGAGCGTAGTAGGTGCCTGGAACTCGCTACCGGAGGAGGTGGTGGAAGCAGGGACGATAGTGACATTTAAGGGGCATCTTGACAAATACATGAATAGGATGGGAATAGAGGGATACGGACCCAGGAAGTGTAGAAGATTGTAGTTTTAGTCGGGCAGCATGGTCGGCACGGGCTTGGAGGGCCGAAGGGCCTGTTCCTGTGCTGTACATTTCTTTGTTCTTTGTTCTTTGTTCACTGATACATCATCAAGGTTACCAATTCGGCTTGATTTTTCTATTGGTCAAATACAATTATTTCAACACAAACTGGATCCAGATTTGTTGATTGTCAAAATGACTTTGAATCTTTTCGGGTCTCACCCAACAGGAGAAGGATCACGACTCTTAAAGTAATTACTTGATCGCCAAGGTTTCCTTGGCCAAGAACCCAGAGCGGGATTCTCTCAGAGTGTCCAAGCCGCGTAAGCGCCGTTGCGTTTTATGACGGCATGAACGGGCCGCTCCCAAGACTAATTCTGGCCGCTACAGGGGGGCAGCATGGCACTGGAGCAGCTCACGCCGCTCCAGCTGCTGATCCCGGCGTGAACTGGGTGCCGCGGGATCCGCGCATGCGCAGTGGCGCTGGTGCCAACATGCGCATGAGCAGTATCATGTTTCAACGCGCCGGCCCCAACGCAACATGGCACAGGACTACAGGGGCTGGGGCGTAGGAAGTGAGTCCCCCAGCCAGAGAGGCCGGCCCGCCGATCGGTGGGCCCCGATCGCGGGTGAGGCCGCATTGGAGGCCCCCCCCCGGGGTCAGGGCCACCTCCCCCCCCCCCCCCCCCCCCAACAGGCTGCCACCCGACCCTTCCACGCTGAGTTCCCGCCGGCTGAGGGCAGGTGTGGACGGCGGCGGCGGGACTCAGCGTTTCCACGACGGCCGCTCAGCCCAACCCGGCCCAAGTATCGGTGGGCCGGCCGCATAGAGCAGCCCGCGACCGGCGCCGCGCCAACCACACCGGTGCCAATGGCGCCGATATCGCGTGCCGGCTTCGGGGCGGCGTGACCCAGTCGCGGGGATTCTCCGGACCGGCCCAGGGCTGAGAGAATCCCGCCTCCATTGTGGCTTTACACGATGAGCTGGGCATTTTGTCCGATGCTTCTGCAGTTGATCACCGGGATAGATGCTCGGGGCAGCTTTGATTCAAACTCACCCCTGTGGTGGCATGGTTTGAGACCATTAACTCACTGTGGGGAAGATTTCAGTGTCTTCAATCTTCAGAGCAAATTTGTGAGTTTGAAGGACAGGCTTGCGGCTTTAGTTAGAGAAGACAAATCGGAAATCCTCGCCCTCTCCCGTTAGCCCTGCTGTGTGGAGAATCAAACAAAGCCTTTCCAGCCGTGAAATCTGCTCCTCCCACCGATCAGGGAAATGTCCGCTCTATCACAGACTTTACCCAGGCATTTAAACGCCTGACGTAAAAGTCTGCATAATTGCTCCCTTTTACTAAAAGGTATTTGTCATGATATGCAGGCCCACACACACACATAATGACATACAGACAAGCAGCTAATGGACACAGAGAAGAGGACAGGACCAATAAGCAGGCAGGACACTCAGGGGTGGGATCTGACTATAAAAGACACGAGCCACTCACACTCCGCCTCTTTCCACAGATGAACATCTAGAGAGTCAGTCAAGGGTGTTGTTACTGATGTGTTAGGCAGGTAGGTTCGATGTGGACTGCACTCGATGCAGGGAAGCTAGAAACAGACGTCTAGCTGGAGAAGATCCAACACTGTTTTATTCAATGATAGAACTGATATACATATTCAGCTGTGGGTCGACACTATACTGAACTGACTGGAGACCTTGTAGTAGCCTGACCAGACTTACTAGCTACCGCATGCTGTTTGCACTGTGCTAGCTCGTGGACTCTGACTGTCGCAGTGGCTGGGTCCCGAGAGAGCGGGAAACCTAGTGCCCTCTGGCTTTATAGTGGTAGTGTCCTATCTGGTGATTGGCTGGACTCTGTTGTGTGCTTACTGGTCATCCTGTGTGTCAATCAGTGCCTGTCTGCACTTCATTATATACATGAGTGGATATTATGACTACTCCCCCTGTTTTTTTAGATAAATAAATACTAAGGTGTGCGTGCGTATATATATATATATATATGCCTGACTATATAGAAAAGGTGTCTAAATGAATGTATATACATAGGAAGGTGTTGATAGTGCAGATACATGGCAAACAAAATAATATTTACAGATGTTAAATCGATTAAGTCACAAAATGTACAAAAGTTCAGTCTACAGATTCAGTCTTTGTGGTGGGCGACGAATTCTTGTTGATCGCCGCAGAGATGGATCAGGAGCCACCTGCACGTGGCTAGGTGGGAGCGCTGCCATCGCGGTGGTCGCATGGGCCGGCAGGATTGCTGGTAGATCGGTGGCCTCGTGGCAGAGTACGTCCGGAGGAAGCATCGTAGGCGGCGGGGCACTTCGGTCAGGTAGCGGGCGTGGAACTCTTCGCAGTGCCCGTCTGTTGCGCCGTAGCAGGGAGCTATAAGCCATGCGGACAAGGAACGATCATGGGGCCACTTGTTTGATCACAACAGCTATGGCTGATCAGCCGCCCTCAGTCAGCTGGACACGAACATGATCAGTTGGCGCCAGCTCGGATAGATCCGTGGCATGAGCATCGTATGTGGCCTTCTGTTGGGCCCATGACTGCTGCATTTTCTGTAAGACCGTGAGATGGTCAAGGTCTGGATCATGGATGGCTGGAACTGTGGTCCTCAGAGTGCGATTCATGAGCATCTGCGCTGGAGACAACCCAGTGGACAGTGGGGTTGCCCTGTATGCCAGCATCGCCAGGTTGAAGTCGGAGCCCGAGTCTGCAGCTTTGCACAGCAACCGCTTTACAATATGAACCCCTTTCTCGGCCTTCCCGTTTGACTGCGGGTAGTGGGGACTGGAGGTTACGTGACGGAAGTTTCAGGACTGCAAAATCAGACCATTCCTGGCTGTAAAAACAAGGACCGTTGTCGCTCATTACCGTGAGCGGAATCCCATGCCTGGCGAACGTTTCTTTGCAGGCTTTGATTACTGCCTTCGACGTGAGGTCAGACAGTTTCACCACTTCTGGGTAACTGGCGAAGTAGTCGACCAGGAGTACGTAGTCACGCCGCTTGGCGTGGAAAAGGTCTACATCTACTTTGGACCACGGAGAGGTCACAATCTCGTGCTGTTGCAGCGTTTCCTTGGGTTGGGCTGGTTGAAATTTCTGATAGGTAGGGCAGTTGAGGACTGTGTCAGCAATGTCCTGGCTGATGCCCGGCCAATAGACCGCCGCCCTAGCTCTGCGTCGGCATTTCTCGACCCCCACGGTGACCCTCATGGAGTTGGCCCAGCACCAATTCCCGCATGCTCTGAGGAATTACGATCCTGTCGAGTTTCAGAAGGATTCCCTCCACCACCGTCAGGTCGTCTTTTTCGTTATAGAACTGGGAACAGTGTCCCTTCTGCCAGCCATTGGTAAGGTGCTGCATCACACGCTGCACCAGAGGATCCTTGGCCGTCTCCTCACGAATTTGGACCACTCGTTAGTCAGAAGCCGGAAGGTTGGTGGCACACAACTGCACTTGCGCTTCTATGTGGCAGATTAAGTCACTTTGTTCACACGGTATGGTAATGGTCCTGGATAGGGCATCTGCAACGATCAGCTCTTTGCCTGGCATGTAGACAAGTTCAAAGTCGTAGCGGCGTAACTTAAGAAGAATTTGCTGTAACCGCGGTGTCATAGAACATAGAACATAGAGCATTACAGCGCAGTACAGGCCCTTCGGCCTTCGATGTTGCGCTGACCTGTGAAACCAATCTAAAGCCCATCTACACTATTCCCTTATCGTCCATATGTCTATCCAATGACCATTTGAATGCCCTTAGTGTTGGCGAGTCTACTACTGTTGCAGGCAGGGCATTCCACGCCCATACTACTCTCTGAGTAAAGAACCTACCTCTGACATCTGTCCTATATCTATCTCCCCTCAATTTAAAGCTCTGTCCCCTCGTGCTAGACATCACCATCCGAGGAAAAAGACTCTCACTGTCCACTCTGTCCAATCCTCTGATCATTTTGGATGCCTCAATTAAGTCACCTCTTAACCTTCTTCTCTCGAACGAAAACAGCCTCAAGTTCCTCAGCCTTTCCTCATAAGATCTTCCCTCCATACCAGGCAACATTCTGGTAAATCTCCCCTGCACCCTTTCCAATGCTTCCACATCCTTCCTATAATGCGGCGATCAGAATTGCACGCAATACTCCAAATGCGGCCGCTCCAGAGTTTTGTACAGCTGCAACATGACCTCATGGCTCCGAAACTCAATCCCTCTACCAATAAAAGCTAACACACCGTACGCCTTCTTAACAACCCTCTCAACCTGGGTGGCAACTTTCAGGGATCTATATACATGGACACCGAGATCTCTCTGCTCATCCACACTGCCAAGAATCTCACCATTAGCCCAGTACTCTGTCTTCCTGTTATTCCTTCCAAAATGAATCACCTCACACTTTTCTGCATTAAACTCCATTTGCCCCCTCTCAGCCCAGCGCTGCAGCTTATCTATGTCCCTCTGTAACTTGTAACATCCTTCCGCACTGTCCCCAACTCCACCGACTTTAGTGTCATCATCAGATTTACTCACCCATCCTTCTACGCCCTCTTCCAGGTCATTTATAAAAATGACAAACAGTAGTGGCCCCAAAACAGATCCTTGTGGTACACCACTAGTAACTGGACTCCAGTATGAACATTTCCCATCAACCACCACCCTTTGTCTTCTTCCAGCTAGCCAATTTCTGATCCAAACTGCTAAATCACCCTGAATCCCATGCCTCCATATTTTCTGCAGTAGCCGACCATGGGGAACCTTGTCAAACGCTTTACTGAAATCCATATACACCACATCAACTGCTTTACCCTCATCCACCTGTTTGGTCACCTTCTCAAAGAACTCAATAAGGTTTGTAAGGCACGACCTACCCTTCACAAAACTGTGTTGACTATCTCTAATCAAATTATTCCTTTCCAGATGATTATACATCCCATCTCTTCTAAACCTTTCCAAGATTTTGCCCACAACAGAAGTAAGGCCCATTGGTCTATAGTTGCCGGGGTTGTCTCTACTCCCCTTCTTGAACAAGGGGACAACATTTGCTATCCTCCAGTCTTCTGGCACTATTCCTGTAGACAAAGATGACTTAAAGATCAAAGCCAAAGGCTCAGCAATCTCCTCTCTAGCTTCCCAGATAATCCTAGGATAAATCCCATCTGCCCAGGGGACTTATCTATTTTCACACTTTCCAGAATTACTAACACCTCCTCCTTGTGAACCTCAAGACCTTCTAGTCTAGTCACCTTCACATTTGCACAGCAACCATCCTCTGCTACCATTGTTAGACATTTTAGTTGCTGTGAAATGAAGAGTCTAAAGTTCTTGTTCCTTTTCACCAAACACCATTTATTTCACTTCCACAGCCTCTGCACAAAACTCTTAACAACACACCACATGACAGAGGCCACCTGAAGTCCCTTTACATATCAGTGTCAATTAATGGATACTTAACATAAATGAGACAACTAATTGCAATGTCTCTTAACCCATTACTTAACAGAGAGTATGGTCTAATAAGGAGCCACAGATCTCTGACAAAATGTTGCTTTTCACCAACAGGACTTCACTCAGGAGCCTGGATTATCCTGAATCCTCCCTGGAATGGGTGGGAGATAGGGTTTATGTGCGCTCCCAACCAGGATCCAGCCAGTTCAACTCCTGAAATGATAATCAAGGTCCTATTACCATCATTAGACCAGAATGACTGGATGCAAAAGGGGCCTAAAACATCAAACAGGTGGGTACTTGAACACCCGATGGGTTATAGGCCTACTTCAAAATGGAGCCGGCTGGATTAGAACTAGGAACAAAGAAATGTACAGCACAGGAACAGGCCCTTCAGCCCTCCAAGCCTGTGCCGACCATGATTCCCGTCTAAACTAAAATCTTCTACACTTCCTGGGTCTGTATCCCTCTATTCCCATCCTATTCATGTATTTGTCAAGATGCCCCTTAAATGTCACTATCGCCCCGACTACCACCACCTCCTCCGGCAGCGTGTTCCAGGCACCTACTACCCTCTGTGTAAGAAACTTGCCTCGTACATCTCCTCTAAACCTTGTCCCTCGCACCTTAAACCTATGCCCCTAGTAATTGACCCGTCTACCCTTGGAAAAAGCCTCTGACTATCCACTCTGTCTATGCCCCTCATAATTTTGTAGACCTCTATCAGGTCGCCCCTCAACCTCCGTTGTTTCAGCGAGAACAAACCGAGTTTATTCAACCACTTCTCATAGCTAATGCCCTCCATATCAGGCAACGTCCTGGTAAATCTCTTCTGCACCCTCTCTAGAGCCTTTACATCCTTCTGGTAGTGTGGCGACCAGAATTGAACACTATACTCCAAGTGTGGCCTAACTAAGGTTCTATACAGCTGCAACAAGACTTGTCAATTCTTATACTCAATGCCCCGGCCAATAAAGGCAAGCAATCATGCCGTATGCCTTCTTGACTATCTTCTCCACCTGTGTTGCCCCTTTCAGTAACCTGTGGACCTGTACACCTAGATCTCTCTGACTGTCAATACTTTTGAGGATTCTACCATTCACTGCATATTCCCTACCTACATTAGACCTTCCAAAATGCATTACCTCACATTTGTCCAGATTAAACTCCATCTGCCATCTCTCCGCACAAGTCTCCAAACAATCTAAATCCTGCTGTATCCTCTGACAGTCCACATTGCTATCCGCAATTCCACCAACTTTTGTGTCGTCTGCAAACTTACTAATCAGACCAGTTACATTTTCCTCCAAATCATTTATATATACTACGAACAGCAAAGGTCCCAGCACTGATCTCTGCGGAACACCACAGTCACAGCCCTTCAATCAGAAAAGCACCCTTCCATTGCTACTCTCTGCTTTCTATGACCTAGCCATTTCTGTATCCATCTTGCCAGCTCACCCCTGATCCCGTGTGACTTCACCTTTTGTACCAGTCTGCCATGAGGGACTTTGTCAAAGGCCTTACTGAAGTCCATATAGACAACATCCACTGCCCTACGTACATCAATCACCTTTGTGACCTCTTCGAAAAACTCTATCAAGTTAGTGAGACACGACCTCCCCTTCACAAAACCATGCTGCCTCTCATTAATACGTCCATTTGCTTCCAAATGGGAGTAGATCCTGTCTCGAATAATTCTCTCCAGTAATTTTCCTACCACTGACGTAAGGCTCACCGGCCTGTAGTTTCCTGGATTATCCTTGTTACCCTTCTTAAACAGAGAAACAACATTGGCTATTCTCCATCCTCTGGGACATCACCTGAAGACAGTGAGGACCCAACGATTTCTGTCAAGGCCTCAGCAATTTGCTCTCTAACCTCCTTCAGTATTCTTGAGTAGATCCCATCAGGCCCTGGGGACTTATCTACCTTAATATTTTTCAAGACACCCAACACCTCTTTGTGGATCTCAATGTGACCCAGGCTATCTATACACCCTTCTCCAGACTCAACATCCACCAATTCCTTTTCTTTGGTGAATACTGATGCAAAGTATTCATTTAGTACCTCACCCATTTCCTCTGGCTCCACACATAGATTCCCTTGCCTATCCTTCAGTGGGCCAACCCTTTCCCTGGCTACCCTCTTGCTTTTTATGTACGTGTAAAAGGCTTGGGATTTTCCTTAACTCTATTTGCCAATGACCTTTCATGACCCCTTTTAGCCCTTCTGACTCCTTGCTTAAGTTCCTTCCTACTTTCTTTATATTCCACACAGGCTTCGGCTGTTCCCAGCCTTCTAGCCCTGATAAATGGCTCCTTTTTCTTTTTGATGAGGCCTACAATATCTTTCATTATCCAAGGTTCCCTAAATTTGCCATATTTATCCGTCTTCCGCCGATCCTGAATTCCTTTCAACTGACATTTGAAAGCCTCCCACATGTCAGATGTTGATTTACCCTCAAACATCCGCCCCCAATCCAGGTTATTCAGTTCCCGCCTAATATTGTTATGTTTAGCCTTCCCCCAATTTAGCACATTCACCCTAGGACCATTCTTATCCTTGTCCACCAGCACTTTAAAACTTACTGAATTGTGGTCACTGTTCCCGAAATGCTCCCCGACTGAAACTTTTACCACCTGGCCGGGCTCATTCCCTAATACCAGGTCCAGTACAGCCCCTTCCCTAGTTGGACTATCTACAGATTGTTTTAAGAAGCCCTCCTGGATGCTCCTTACAAACTCTGCCCCGTCCAAGTCCCTAGCACTAAGTGAGTCCCAGTCAATTTTGGGGAAGTTGAAGTCTCCGATCACAACAACCCTGTTGCTTTTACTCCTTTCCAAAATCTGTCTACCTATCTGCTCCTCTATCTCCCATTGGCTGTTGGCAGGCCTGTAGTAAACCCCCAACATTGTGACTGCACCCTTCTTATTCCTGATCTCGACCCATATAGCCTTGCTGCCCTTGGAGGTGTCCTCCCGTAGTACAGCTGTGATATTCTCCCTGACCAGTAGCGCAACTCCACCATCCCTTTTGCATCCCGCTCTATCCCATCTGAAACATCTAAATCCTGGAACGTTTAGCTGCCAATCCTGTCCTTCCCTCAACCAGGTCTCTGTAATGGCAACAACATCATAGTTCCAAGGACTAATCCAAGCTCTAAGTTTATCTGCTTTACCCGTTATACTTCTTGCATTAAAACATATGCACTTCAGGCCACCAGACCCGCTGTTTTCAGCAATATCTCCCTGTCTGCTCTTCCTCAGAGCCATACTGGCCCTATTCCCTAGTTCTCTCTTAATGTTTTCACCTTCTGACCTATTGCTCCCCTACCAACCCCCCTGCCAAACTAGTTTAAACCCTCCCGTGTGACACTAGCAAACCTCGCACCCAGGATATTTATGCCTCTCCAGTCTAGATGCAACCCGTCCTTCTTATACAGGTCACACCTGCCCCGGAAGAGCTCCCAGTGGTCCAGATAATGGAAACCCTCCCTCCTACACCAGCTGTTTAGCCACGTGTTTAGCTGCTCTATGTTCCTATTTCTAGCCTCACTGGCATGTGGCACAGGGAGTAATCCTGAGATTACAACCCTAGAGGTCCTGTCTTTTAACTTACTGCCTAGCTCCCTGAACTCCTGTTGCAGGACCTCATGCCCCTTCCTGCCTATGTCGTTAGTACCAATATGTACAACGACCTCTGCCTGTTTACCCTCCCCCTTCAGGATGCCCACTACCCGTTCTGAGACATCCTCGACCCTGGAACCAGGGAGGCAACATACCATCCTGGAGTCTCTTGCATGTCCACAGAAGCACCTATCTGTGCCCCTGACTATAGAGTCCCCTATTACTATTGCTCTTCTGCGCTTTGACTCTCCCTGCTGAACATCAGAGCCAGCCGTGGTGCCACTGCCCTGGCTGCTGCTGCTTTCGCCTGATAGGCTATTCCCCCCAACAGTATGCAAAGCGGTATACATGTTCGAGAGGGGGACAACCACAGGGGATTCCTGCACTGACTGCCTGCCCCTTCTGGTGGTCACCCATCCCTCTGCCTGCACCTTGGATGTGACCACATCTCTATTACTCCTATCTATGATGCTTTCCACCACCTGTATGCTCCTAAGTGCATCCAATTTCTGCTCCAACCGAACTACGCAGTCTGTGAGGAGCTGCCATTGGTTACACTTGCTGCAGATGTAGTCAACCAGAACGCTGGAAGCGTCACAGATCTGCCACATCTCACAGTTGGAGCACTGCACCCCGCTGAGTGATATTTAAGAACTAGTTAATTAATTTAAAATAAATACTTGAATTATTGTTAGATTGAGTTACAATTAACTATATGGCCCTGACGCTAGATGATTTTTACTGTAAAATTAAATGCTAAATACCGATCACTGCCCTCAGGTTTAGTTACTCCACTGTCTAGTTAATCAATTAGATTTGTTTTGCAATATTATTTTTTTTTTCAAATTTACCAGATTCCGAACCAGCCAATCAGGTTACAGCTTTACTGTGATGTCACTTCAGTTTCCCCCCACACACACAATTTCAAAAGGTAATAAAAGCAAAAATAAAAATCACTTACCTTCCAAGGATGCTCTCGGGTTCTCTCCCTGCAGATTAACAGTTACAGGCCAGAACAAAGAGAACAAAACAGTAGGGGAAAAGCACCTTCTCCCACTCTGCACCGAATTACCTCACTGCACCAACTTACCAAGTTCCAATTCCCACTCTGGATGTGTCTCGCTCACTCAGGATGTGTATCCTTCACCATGCGCAAAGATTGCCCATGTTAATGAGATGTTAAGACCACTACCCCGTTTTGAGAACATTACCACCCTGTTAATACCAGGTGAGGGCAGTCAAGATTTACCCCAGTCTGTGCCAAGCCACGAACATAAACCAAATAACCGTAGATTGCAAAAGTTATTCCTGCAAAGCTGATTACATTTAGTAGAATAAAAAGTCACAATTAGTTGATCCTTTCCCTCGGAATTAATATTCTATTTACATCTAACCCCCTGCTTTGAGGAAACCTTTTCGAAGCAATTCCGAATCGAAAAGATTCCCAACCAGCCAATCAGGTCACAGCTTTACTGTGATGTCACTTCAGTTTCCCCCCACACACACAATTTGAAAAGGTAATAAAAGCAAAAATAAAAATCACTTACCTTCCAAGGATGCTCTCAGGTTCTCTCCCTGCAGATTAACAGTTACAGGCCAGAACAAAGAGAACAAAACAGTAGGGAAAAAGCACCTTCTCCCACTCTGCACCGAATTACCTCACTGCACCAAATTACCAAGTTCCAATTCCCACTCTGGATGTGTCTCACTCACTCAGGATGTATCTCCTTCACCATGCGCAAAGATTGCCCATGTTAATGAGATGTCAAGACCACTACCCCGTTTTGAGAACATTACCACCCTGTTAATACCAGGTGAGGGGAGTCAAGATTTACCCCAGTCTGTGCCAAGCCACGAACATAAACCAAATAACCTTAGATTGCAAAAGTTATTCCTGCAAAGTTGATTACATTCAGTAGAATAAAAAGTCACAATTAGTTGATCCTTTCCCTCGGAATTAATATTCTATTTACATCTAACCCCCTGCTTTGAGGAAACATTTTCGAAGCAATTCCGAATCGAAAAGATTCCCAACCAGCCAATCAGGTCACAGCTTTACTGTGATGTCACTTCAGTTTCCCCCCCACACACACAATTTGAAAAGGTAATAAAAGCAAAAATAAAAATCACTTACCTTCCAAGGATGCTCTCAGGTTCTCTCCCTGCAGATTAACAGTTACAGGCCAGAACAAAGAGAACAAAACAGTAGGGGAAAAGCACCTTCTCCCACTCTGCACCGAATTACCTCACTGCACCAAATTACCAAGTTCCAATTCCCACTCTGGATGTGTCTCACTCACTCAGGATGTGTCTCCTTCACCATGCGCAAAGATTGCCCATGTTAATGAGACGTTAAGACCACTACCCCGTTTTGAGAACATTACCACCCTGTTATACCAGGTGAGGGGAGTCAAGATTTACCCCAGTCTGTGCCAAGCCACGAACATAAACCAAATAACCTTAGATTGCAAAAATTATTCCTGCAAAGCTGATTACATTTAGTAGAATAAAAAGTCACAATTAGTTGATCCTTTCCCTCGGAATTAATATTCTATTTACATCGAACCCCCTGCTTTGAGGAAACCTTTTCGAAGCAATTCCGAATCGAAAAGTTGGTCATTTTATTGCATTAATTTGGAGTGAATGAAAACAGGAAGAACACTGCCTATCGTCACATTTAGTCAAGTCTGGCTACTTCTGGAATATTAGCATTCAAGCACTTTTGTAACCCCCTGGTACCACCTTCCTTTACATTTTGTTTCAAATTTATTCTTTCATGTATTCTGAATCCTCAGTTATGAGTTAATCACATTGCCATGGGTCTGGAATTGCATGTTGGCCAGACCAGGTAAAGGCAGCAGATTTCCTTCCCTGAAGACCATTAGTGAACAAGAGTAGTCTTTCCTGGCAATGATAGTCTCATGGTCACTATTAATTCCAGAATTACTAATTAATTGACTTTAAATTCCACAGAGTTGTAGCGCAGGATTTGAACTCCCGACTCCAGAGTCTGTCAGGTCTGAGTCCAGTGACATTACCTGTATGCCATTGTTTCTCCAGAAAGCATGTGGAAAGTTTTACAGTTCAATGCAGCATTTTCAAATGCATTTACAATGCATTAAACCCAATTATTGTCCTTGTGAAGTAGCTAGTGCGTTAAAACTGGAGGCCTTCACTTAAAAAAATACTCGCGAACTGTACTTATAGAACATATAACATAGAACGATACAGCGCAGTACAGGCCCTTCGGCCCACGATGTTGCACCGACATGGGAAGTCAAAAAACAAAAGCCATCTAACCTACACTATGCCATTATCATCCATATGCTTATCCAATAAACTTGTAAATGTCCTCAATGTTGGCGAGTTCATTACTGTTGCAGGTAGGGCATTCCACGGCCTCACTACTCTTTGCGTAAAGAACCTACCTCTGACCTCTGTCCTATATCTATTACCCCTCATAGCCTTAAGGCTATGTCCCCTCGTGCTAGCCATTTCCATCCGCGGGAGAAGGCTCTCACTGTCCACCCTATCTACCCCCCCTGATCATTTTGAATGCCTCTATTAAGTCTCCTCTTAACCTTCTTCTCTCTAACGAAAACAACCTCAAGTCCATCAGCCTTTCCTCATAAGATTTTCCCTCCATACCAGGCAACATCCTGGTAAATCTCCTCTGCACCCGCTCCAAAGCGTCCATGTGCTTCCTATAATGCGGTGACCAGAACTGTACGCAATACTCCAAATGCGGCCGTACCAGAGTTTTGTACAGCTGCAACATGACCTCATGACTCCAGAACTCAATCCCTCTACCAATAAAGGCCAACACTCCATAGGCCTTCTTCACAACCCTATCAACCTGGGTGGCAACTTTCAAGGATCTATGTACATGGACACCTAGATCTCTCTGCTCATCCACAGTTCCAAGAACTTTACCATTAGCCAAATATTCCGCATTCCTGTTATTCCTTCCAAAGTGAATCACCTCACACTTCTCTACATTAAACTCCATTTGCCACCTCTCAGCCCAGCTCTGCAGCTTATCTAAGTCCCTCTGTAACCTGCGACATCCTTCCGCACTGTCGACAACACCACCGACTTTAGTGTTGTCTGCAAATTTACTCACCCACCATTCTGCGCCCTCCTCTAGGTCATTGATAAACAGCAACGGCCCCAGAACAGATCCTTGTGGTACGCCACTTGTAACTGAACTCCATTCTGAACAGTTCCCATCAACCACCACCCTCTGTCTTCTTTCAGCTAGCCAATTTCTGATCCACATCTCTAAATCACCCTCAATCCCCAGCCTCCGTATTTTCTGCAATAGCCTACCGTGGGGAACCTTATCAAACGCTTTACTGAAATCCATATACACCACATCAACTTCTCTACCCTCGTCTGCCTGTTCAGTCACCTTCTCAAAGAACTCGATAAGGTTTGTGAGGCATGACCTACCCTTCACAAAGCCATGCTGACTATCCCTAATCATATTATTCCTATCTAGATGATTATAAATCTTGTCTCTTATAATCCCCGCCAAGACTTTACCCACAACAGACGTGAGGCTCACCGGTCTATAGTTGCCGGGGTTGTCTCTACTCCCCTTCTTGAACAAAGGGACCACATTTGCTATCCTCCAGTCCTCTGGCACTATTCCTGTAGCCAATGATAACATAAAAATCAAAGCCAAAGGCCCAGCAATCTCTTCCCTGGCTTCCCAGAGAATCCTAGGATAAATCCCATCAGGCCCCGGGGACTTATCTATTTTCAGCCTGTCCAGAATTGCCAACACCTCTTCGCTACGTACCTCAATGCCATCTATTCTAATAGCCTGGGTCTCAGCATTCTCCTCCACAACATTATCTTTTTCCTGAGTGAATACTGACGAAAAATATTCATTTAGTATCTCGCCTATCTCTTCAGACTCCACACACAACTTCCCATCCCTGTCCTTGACTGGCCCTACTCTTACCCTAGTCATTCTTTTATTCCTGACATACCTACAGAAAGCTTTTGGGTTTTGCTTGATCCTACCTGCCAAATACTTCTCATGTCCCCTCCTTGCTCGTCTCAGCTCTCTCTTTAGATCCTTCCTCGCTACCTTGTAACTATCAAGCGCCCCAACTGAAACTTCACACCTCATCGTCACATAGGCCTCCTTCTTCCTCTTAACAAGAGATTCACTTCTTTGGTAAACCACGGTTCCCTCGCTCGGCGCCTTCCTCCATGCCTGACCGGTACGTACTTATCAAGAACACGCAGTAGCTGTTCCTTGAACAAGCTCCACATATCCAGTGTGCCCAACACTTGCAGCCTACTTCTCCAACCTATCCCCCCCCCAAGTCATGTCTAATGGCATCATAATTGCCCTTCCCCCAGCTATAACTCTTGCCCTGCGGGGTACACTTATCCCTTTCCATCACTAACGTAAACGTCACCGAATTGTGGTCACTGTCCCCAAAGTGCTCACCTACCTCCAAATCTAATACCTGGCCTGGTTCATTACCCAAAACCAAATCCAATGTGGCCTCTCCTCTTGTTGGCCTGTCAACATATTGTATCAGGAAACCCTCCTGCACACATTGTACAAAAAACGACCCATCTAATGTACTCAATATTTCCAGTCAATATTTGGAAAGTTAAAGTCTCCCATAATAACTACCCTGTTACTTTCGCTCTTAACCAGAATCATCTTCGCCATCCTTTCCTCTACATCCCTAGAACTATTTGGAGACCTATAGAAAACTCCCAACAGGGTGACCTCTCCTTTCCTGTTTCTAACCTCAGCCCATACTACCTCGGAAGAAGAGTCCCCATCTAGCATCCTCTCCGCGACCGTAATACTGTTCTTGACTAGCAGCGCCACACCTCCCCCTCTTTTGCCTCCTTCTCTGAGCTTACTAAAACACCTATACCCCGGAACCTGCAACAACCATTCCTGTCCCTGCTCTATCCATGACTCCGAAATGGCCACAACATCGAAGTCCCAGGTACCAACCCATGCTGCCAGTTCCCCTACCTTGTTTCGTATACTCCTGGCATTGAAGTAGACACACTTCAAACCACTTACCTGAACACTGGCCCCCTCCTGCGAAGTCAAATCTGTGCTCCTGACCTCTATACTCTCAATCTCTTGTACCCTAAAACTACAATCCAGGTTCCCATGCCCCTGCTGCATTAGTTTAACCACCCCCCCCCCCAAAGAGCAGTAGCAAATCTCCCCCCCAGGATATTTGTGCCCCTCGGGTTCAGATGTAGACCATCCTGTCTGTAGAGGTCCCACCTTCCCCAGAAAGAGCCCCAGTTATCCAGAAATCTGAATCCCTCCCGCCGGCACCATCCCTGTAGCCACGTGTTTAATTGCTCTCTCTCCCTATTCCTCATCTCATTATCACGTGGCACGGGCAACAACCCAGCGATAACAACTCGGTTTGTTCTCGTTCTGAGCTTCCATCCTAGCTCCCTGAAAGCCTGCCTGACATCCTTGTCCCCTTTCCTACCTATGTCGTTAGTGCCAATGTGGACCACGACTTGGGGCTGCTCCCCCTCCCCCTTAAGGACCCGGAAAACACGATCCGAGACATCACGTACCCTTGCACCTGGGAGGCAACATACCAAACGTGAGTCTCTCTCGCTCCCACAAAATCTCCTATCTGTTCCCCTGACTATCAAGTCCCCAATTACTAATGCTCTACTCCTCTCCCCACTTCCCTTCTGAGCAACAGGGACAGACTCCATGCCAGAGGCCCGTACCCCATGGCTTACCCCTCGTCCCCCCCCACAAGTATCCAAAGCGGTATACTTGTTTCTCAGGGGAACGACCGCAGGGGATCCCTGCACTGACTGCTTCTTCCCAGTCCCTCTTACAGTTACCCATCTATCTCCAATCTTTGGTGTAACTAATTCCCTGAAGCTGCTATCTATGACCCCCTCTGCCTCCCGAATGATCCGAAGTTCATCCAAGTCCAGCTCCAGTTCCCTAACTCGGTCTTGGAGGAGCTGGAGATGGCTGCACTTCTTGCAGGTAAAATCAGCAGGGACACTAACGGCATCCCTCACCTCAAACATCCTGCAGGAGGAACATTGCACTACCTTCCCTGCCATCCCTCTAACCTCCAACCAAGATCTGGTTAATAAATAAATTTTAAAAAATAAAAAATATATAATAATAATATAATATGGCACTTACCTCACACCAATGGGTCTTATTATTAGGTTAGAGGAGGAGGGTGGGTGGGAGACACTACGGTTTCCTCTCCACCTGAATTTATTGGTTTGGGGGCGGGGGGGGGCTTCCCAGAAGTCCGCGGGTCGAACTTCCGGTTCCCGACTTATATTTTTAAAAAAACAAAAAAGGAGAACAGAAACGGGACCAGGTAAGTGTTTTTAAAGTAAATACTCACCTCCCAGAAGGCCCTTGCGCACCGCTCCCGCCGAAATCCAAAGGGCTGCTCCTGCAAAGGTAAGGTTATCCCTTCTTGTTTTGGTCAGATAACCTCTCCTTCCTGATTAGGCCAATTCGGATTAAGCATTCTGTCCAAGCGATTCCAGGCTTGGGTCACTGTCTGTGTGGAGTCTGCACGTTCTTCCCCGGTCTGCGTGGGTTTCCTCTGGGTGCTCCGGTTTCCTCCCACAAGTCCTGAAAGACCTGCTTGTTCAGTGAATTGGACATTCTGAATTCTCCTCAGTGCACCTGAACAGGCGCCGGAGTGTGGCGACTGGAGGATTTTCACAGTAACTTCATTGCAGTGTTAATGTGCGCCTACTTGTGACAATAATAAAAATTACTATTATTTTCCTCATTCTGATGCTGACTGATTCGTGTTAAACTTATTGCAGCCAATCAGTGAAGCAGGAGACCAGAAATCAACCTTTACTCAGTTTAAATTTATTCACAAAGATAAGCGTCACAAGTGTATATAAAATAATACTCAAAAGAAACGTATCAGCTTTGATCACATTCAACTTCCTTCAGACACAGGTGATGCCAGGAGCCTGTGCCTGTCCAGGAGACTGTGCCTGTCCAGGAGCCTGTGCCTGTCCAGGAGCCTGTGCCTGTCCAGGAGGCTGGGCAGGTTTGAATTCTCATCGGCTCCGACTACTTCATCTCCCCACCATCCAAGTGTCAATAAGTCTCCTTGTACTCCTGGAGTAAAAATCAAATTAACAAATTAACAAATTGACGGCTGGAGCAAAGAGTCTCTTGTGAGTATCAAATAAACAACTCAAATTGACTAACGAACAACCTCTTGAAGGGGAAGTGCCTCTTTGTCTACTTCTTTTATTCAAAGTCAAATAAACTAGCTAACTAATATACAAACTAACAAATTGACAGTCCTTGAAAGAGAGTGTCTCGTTATATGCGGTAAGAGTCCTTCCTGTTTATTTCCAAAATTCCCATTTCTATTATTTTATTAGTTTTGGTCCGTGGATCCATAATCTGCCTTTAAGCAGAAGTGCTTACCAGGACAGCGTGTTCCTAGGTTTTGTATTTTGGAGAGGAGAAACCAGACTCGTCGGTGCCGAGTGTCTCTTAGGAATTAGTTTTGGAAGAGGTTGGTTCAGTTGGCTAAGTGGCAACCGATGGGTTAGCCCAGGACAGTGCTCTGCCTGACAACAGTCAACGATTGTTTCCTGCCAGGTTATTTTTTTCAGAGAGAACCTGCCAGAAGCCTCTCGACCCTTGAAGAAGGAGAGGCTGTGTTTTCTCCCTCTGCTGCCGGTCCCTGCTGTCTCTGTCAGTCTGCAGCAAAGAGCTGAAGGAGAAGGAAGCACCCAACTGGCGGTCTAACCTTGAGAAAGAAACTAACTGGAAGACATCCGTCTGAATCAAGGATCCTTTTGTTTTATTATATTTTCTTTATCTTTCAACAACCCTTTTCCCCTTGTTTGTGTGTGTGTATAGAGAGGGGGGTATTAAAAAGGGGTTGGGGATCAAATAATGGATAGTCAGTTGTATTTTTTTTTCCTATTTAATTATAATTACTGTAAATAATAAAAGGTTACTTGTATTTAAGTTTTACAAACCTGGCGACTAGTCAATTTAACGCAACCAAAGCCACGGGTATTCATATAAAATTTAATTTCACCTGTGCTCTGACCCAGGGTCAGGTGGGGCTGGAATTGCCCGTACACTAGCCCAGGGGGTCGTAACAATGTGCTCAAATAATGCTCCACCAGTTTCCCCTTAAATGCAATGAACAGTCTGCAACACATTCTCAACATTTTCTATTCTAATTATTCTCCAAAATGTTGAGGTCTACTTTAATAGGTCTGAAACTAGCTACCTGAAGTAGTTTAACAATTCGGACCACCTCAAGCAGATTTCAGGCTTCCCTTTAACTGACCTCAGCAATCACTAAGAATAATGTTTCACTCTGCGACTTCCCACCTTTAGAGCTGATCCCCCCCCCCTCCCCCCCCTCCTGCCCTCGAGGAGGGGGGGTTGGCGAATATTGTCTGTACAGTGGCGTAAGTAGGTCAGCTTTCTGCTGCTGAAGGCTCAAAAATTAAAGTGATTATTTTCGCTGCAAGAGGAAGATGATTATAACTCTGTCCCTGACAGAATGTCGCAACGAGTCCAACTCGCCTTTAATTTAGGGATCAGGGCTGATTTCAATTGAAGGGGTCGATGCCAGTATGCCGGGTTTAACTCCCAGAGCAGGCTAGCTCACAACATAACATCAATTAGTCTGCGTTTGCGAATGAGAAGGGGGGGAAGGAATCCAGGGCCAGCATATATTTAACATGTCCCAGTTCAGTCATTCCCCAGTGAATTTTGACAAGAAAACCATGGCTAAGAATTGCTAATATTAAGATGCCTCCGTTCACGAGATCCTACATCGGACATGCTGGTAGGGATTCTCCGTTTGCCGATGCTGAAATTGTGAAACGCGATTGGGTGGAGAATAGGTTCCGACGGCAAAATCGCAGTGGGTGCCGATTTGATGCCAAATTGCGATTCTCCGTCACCTGGACAGCGGTGTCAAAGCGGTCTGGAACGCACGTACAGTAAACACTGTTTTCATATCATTAGCGGGCCTGACCCGGTATTCCCTGGGGCCTCCGCAATGCTCCGCTTCCGATGGGCCAAGTTCCCGATGGCGCGGTTCACTTGTGCTTTCAAAAACCGTGAAACCGGCGTGGTGGCTGCTGAGGGAGAGAGAGGGGGTACGGAAAGTGTCTAACATCGCCGTGGTTTGCTGACAGGGTGGCGCGGTAGCACAATGGTTCGCACTGTTGCTTCACAGCGCCAGGGTCCCAGGTTCGATTCCCGGCTTGGCTCACTGTCTTTGTGGAGTTTGCACGTTCTCCCTGTGTCTGCGTGGGTTTCCTCCGGGTGCTCCGGTTTCCTCCCACAAGTCCCGAAAGATGTGCTTGTTAGGTGAATTGGCCATTCTGAATTCTCCCTCAGTGTACCTGAACAGACGCCGGAATGTGGCGATGAGGGGATTTTCACAGTAACTTCATTGCAGTGTTAATGTGAGCCTACTTGTGACACTAATAAAGATAAAGATAACGATATGATAAAGATAACAGTTGTGCCACTAGCCGGGTGGCTTCTGCCTTGGCCGTCGGGGGGTGGCCAGAAGGTGGGCTGTGGGCTCGTGGTGGACGGGAATGGAACACCATTGCCGCAGCTGGCAAGGCGACCATGTAGCTGCGCACACCGCTGACTGCCACTGTGAACCTAGGGCTACGGGTCGTATGGGGTATCCCCCCAGGCCATCCCCCTTGGTGCCCTTTGGCCCCAGTTCACCCATCAGCTGTATGGGCACACTCCAGCACGACCAGTGCCAGCTTGTTGGCTGGGATGAATGTGTCTGGGGAGTGTAATGTGTTTATGTGGCTACAGCTTGTCAGCTTCCTGAGTGTCAATCACGGGCCTGGCGAATCCCACACCATTTTTCATTGGAATCGATTGTGTTGCAAGTGACGCCAGCGCTATTTCCTCAACAGTTACTGAATCAATCCGGATGTGACACCGTTTTGCTGTCATGGAAGTCCATGAATTCTGCGATGGCATCAACACTTAGCCTCAGAAAAGGAAGGGTAAAGCCATGCCCAATAGTGGCAATCTTTGGGGTATCAGAGCAACCCGAGCTACACATGGGGAAGGGGGCCAACGCCCTCGCTTTCGCTTCCCTTATTGCACGCCGGAGAATCCTGCTGGGCTGGCGATCGGCAGCACCACTCAAAGCTGCAGACTGGCTCGCTGACCTCTCGGAATTTCTCCACCTTAAGTAGGCCACCCGAGGGTCAGATGAAGGCTTCCTGGATACCTGTCGGCCTGTTCCAAAACCTGTTCAAGGCCAGCAACGAGGAGTAAGCTAAGAATAAAAAAACAATATAGATGAGGAACCAAAGGACTGCGCAATCCGGGGGGCGGGCGGGGGGGAGACGGAAGGAAGGCGGGGAAACCACAAGAGAAGAGGAGGGAGGGGGATGGGAAATAAAAGAAAGACACTGCTGAAACCAAAGGGTGTTGGGGGAGGAGGGGGGGGGGGGGGGGGGGTTAACGGGGAAGGGGGAGGAACTATAGACCGACCCAGAGGGCAGCGAAATGTACACAGGGTCAATCAAACGGAGGACAAAATAAACCTCTCTGTACAATAAAGTAAATTAGTGCGGGCAAGAAAAATATAATGTATATATGCAACCATTTATAAATATGACAAATGCTGACAAAAAGACCGAAAAAAAGAAAAGAAAAGGAGAATCCCGCCGGCTGAATTTTGACGTCTGTATGAATTGAAATGAAAATGAAAATCGCTTATTGTCACGAGTAGGCTTCAATGAAGTTACTGTGAAAAGCCCCTAGTCACCACATTCCGGCGCCTGTTCGGGGAGGCTGGTACAGGAATCGAACCATGCTGCTGGCCTGCCTTGGTCTGCTTTCAAAGCCAGCGATTTAGCCCAGTGTGCTAAACCAGTGTACGAATTGTGTACGATTCATTATTTTTTCGACATGGATTCATGCTTGTTAAAACCAACTCCTCCACGACACTGAAATTCCTTGTTTTCTTGCAGACCAGGTCAAAGAGACTTGTTCATCTACGGGCTGCTCTGGAATCTCAATTCTAAAGACACCGATATAAGCATCGGGACCTGAGCATGTGGATATGCTTCACTCCAGGGACAGGAGAGCTGAATCTTCTGTGCCCTGCAGAACTGACTTTGGAGATACTGGGGGGAGGTGAGGAAATGTTGACCGACACATGTTCCGTCAGCTTTTTCTGGAGCGACAACTAGTCAATTAGGGTAGGTAATGGAGAGATCTGTCCTACTGCGGGAATGGATTGAAATTTATCTCACCCCCCCCCCCCCCCCCCCCGCAACACCAGCCCTAATCGCCAACCCCCGCCATACTTGCTGCTCCAAGAGCCTAGAAATGGAATCAAGGTAGCTTCATAGTTGAAGCTCTGAACCCCAAACTAGGAGAGGCCTTTTATGAAGTTACTGTTGTGAAATTGCTCTTCTCAGGCCTACCCAAACAGGGGGCCTTAAATGGCAACCATTTATGGGGACTAGTGTCTCTGCTAATTCTACCCCTGCTGCAGGGTTCGCTGTCGCCCCCCCCCCCCACCCCACCCCACTTCCCGCTGAATGTGTTGCCATAGTAACACTACTGGTCCTGCTGCTAGGCCCCCTACAGGCCTCACGCTGCACACAGGCAGACAGGGAGGGCCTGTGGATCTGCCTAAAGCACTTAGCACCCTGGCCCGCAGCCAGTCGGTTAAACTGCCCCCACATGTTGTGCCAGAAAACCGGAAGCTGACTGGAAAATTCCCAGTCAGCTTCAATTACTTACCCTGAACAGGGGTCTTAGTGAACCCCAAGGAGGATGCCAGTCAACCGCACCAGAAAACTGGAACACAGGCCAGTTTCATAATTCTTGGGCCCCGTCTGTCTCTGTCCCAGACATTGACAGAGCCCAATAAATTCAGCTCGTCGTGACTTCAGTAAGTCAACAAGAAAATTGACCAGCCATTGTAGTGATACTCAGATGTCAATATACATGATCAATGTATGTAAATGTAGTACAGTCATTTCAACACTAGATGGCTCACAGTCAGATACTATAAGAACTGGTTTCCTGCCTTTTCTATGTCAGATGACAAGATGACATCAGAACAGTGAACAAGCAAGCCATAGAATAGCTAGAGTGAGAGATGTTAGAACTAGTTCGTTATAATTGTGTATAGTTATATAGTTATCTGTATTGTACTTTATTATTAGTTTAGTATTATGTAATTTATTATTTTATTACTCATTAAATAGTTCATCTTTCAACAAGAAGACTATTGGTCATTTTATCATCCTGGTGGATTCAAGAGTGATGTATATATTTTAGATAAGTCATTATTTAAAATACAACATGGTACCAGCGAGTTGTAACTATGAAAATCTGCATGATTCACTGGGACGATACCAAATAGTATATGGTATGCTTGATGATAATATCTGAGAAGCGTTAATTCGTCAGAATGATTTAACTCTACAAATCTAGGGGCTGGTTTAGCACTAGGGGCTGGTTTAGCACAGTGGGCTAAATAGCTGGCCTGTAATGCTGAACTAGGCCAAAAGCACGGGTTCAATTACCGTACCAGCCTCCCCGAACAGGCGCCGGAATGTGGCGACTAGGGGCTTTTCACAGTAACTTCATTGAAGCCTACTTGTGACAATGAGCGAATTTCATTTTTCATTTTTTCATTTCATTTCAAATCGTGATTGACAAATGTATAGCAGCAGAACAGACCGGAAGCCAGAAGGAAAAAAGCGCAAATCTCTACCACGGGGCAGAGAGAATTAAAATGGTTTCACAAGCAAAGCAGAAACCTGTAAGGAATGGAAGCCATCCTCTGCAAGCATTTTCGAGCTCCGTACATGCACACTACGCACCAAAATGCGAGACGTTCAAGAAGACGTCTGTGCATACGTGTACGTCACAATTACGTCATGATGACAACGTAATTACATGTCACAGATGTGGTAACGCCCACTTAAAGGGGAATTGTCCAGCTTTTGGCAAACGATGTTTAAAATGTCAGAAACTCAACCATTATGTGTCACAGTGTCAATCCACGGCTAAATACATTTCTCCGACATACAAAGGTATCACAACGTACGAGCTGTGGACAAAACAGAAGAAATCAACATTCAAGAAGATTTCACAGAAGATGATGATATTTTCTCATTAGAAAATACTTTCTTCATTGGTGTAGTTGATTCGACCATCAAGGATGATCTACAAGCAAGCATGGATCATAGTAAAACAATGAAGTTACCTCACCGAGAGTATGAGAACAATCTTCAAGAACAGAAGAACAAAAAGTCAACACAGTAAGGAACGAATGGATGACTGCTGTGTATGTTAACACAATTCCAATCACTTTTAAATTGGATACCAGCGCCTCGGCAAATCTTTTGAATTCCAAGGACCTGTCCAAGATCAAGAGTCATTATGAAATGATTCCTCCAGAATGCTCATTGCGTGATTACAATGGCAACCCCATTTTTTCACATGGATCCTGCTACCTAAGTGTCTCAAACAGAGACATTCAACAGTAAGTAAGGTTCGAGATTGTCAATGATACTCGTTCATCATTACTTGGAGCACAAGCATGCAAAGATTTGCAACTCACACAGAAAATCTTCATGAATACCTTTCAATCAAGTACACTCAATGATGATGTTCAGCAACTTTTACAGCAATACCCAAATGTTTTTCAAGGTATGGGCACGCTACCTTTTCAGTACAAAATCCAACTAAAAAAGGATGCCAAATTGGTGATCCATCCACGTAGACGCGTTCCTGCTCCACTTAAAGATCGACTGAAAGCTGAATTGTATCGACTTCAAACTCAAGGAATAATCTCTAAGGTTACTCAACCTACCGACTGGGTAAGCTCCCTAGTCTGTGTCAAGAAACCTACAGGTGAAATAAGAATCTGTATGGACCCAAGAGATTTCAATCAAAGTATCAAGAGAGAGCATTATCCAATGCCAAAGAAAGAAGATATAACTGCTGAGATGGCAAATGCTAAAGTATTTTCCAAGCTTGATGTTTCTCAAGGATTTTGGCAGATGCAGTTAGAAGACTCCAGCAAACTTCTTTGTACTTTTAATGCACCTTTTGGAATGTATTGTTTCAATAGGATGCCTTCTGGTATCATATCTGCTTCGGAACATTTTCACAGAACAATGGAACAGATGACCGAGAACATAGAAGGAGTTTGTGTTTATGTTGACGACATAATCGTCTGGCCAACAACACGTGAACAGCGTATCAAGTTTCTTCAGGAGGTTTTTCAAAGAATTGACAACTATGGTTTAAAGTTAAACAAGGCCAAGTGCATGTTTGCGGCCTCATCTTTAACATTCCTAGGTGACAACATCACGGTTGACGGCATTAAGCCAGATCAAGACTATCAAGGCAACGCAAATTCCCAACGATAAGAAGGCTGTCTTACGCTTTCTTGGATTTGTCAACTTTCTAGGAAAGTTCATTTCAAATCTTTCCGCAAGAACAACTACTTACGTCAATTGATCAGAATGAACACAGAATTCATCCGGACTGACAAACATACTGCAGAATGGACTGATTTGAAACAACATTTAATACAAGCTCCATGCTTATCATTCTTTGATCCTACAAAAACCAAGCAAAGCTTCAACTGATGCAAGTAAAAATGGCACTGGCGCTGTTTTACTGCAACAAGACCGTTTTGATAATTGGGTTCCTATTGCCTATGCGTCAAGATTGATGACTGACACTGAGTGTAGGTACGCCCAAATCGAAAAAGAGTGTCTCGGGTTAGTCATGGGAATTTCCGAATTCCACGACTACATTATAGTCTACCCAAATTCACAGTGGAATCTGACCGTCGTCCACTAGTGCACATCATAGATCAAAACTTAAATGACATGACTCCCAGACTTCAACGTTTAATGATGAAATTGAGAAGATCTGGGGCGAAATTCTCCCGAAATGGCGCGATGTCCGCCGACTGGCGCCCAAAACGGTGCCAATCAGACGGGCATCGCGCCGCCCCAAAGGTGCGGAATGCTCCGCATCTTTGGGGGCCGAGCCCCAACATTGAGGGGCTAGGCCGACGCCAGAGGAATTTCCGCCCCGCTAGCTGGCGGAAACGGCCTTTGTTGCCCCGCCAGCTGGCGCGGAAATGAAATCTCCGGGCGGCGCATGCGCGGGAGCGTCAGCGGCTGCTGACAGTTTCCCACGCATGCGCAGTGGAGGGAGTCTCTTCCACCTCCGCCGTGGTGGAGACCGTGGCGGAGGCGGAAGGGAAAGAGTGCCCCCACGGCACAGGCCCGCCCGCGGATCGGTGGGCCCCGATCGCGGGCCAGGCCACCGTGGGGGCACCCCCCGGGGTCAGATCACGCCCCCCCAGGACCCCGGAGCCCGCCCGCGCCGCCTTGTCCCGCTTGGTAAATAGGTGCTTTAATTTACGCCGGCGGGACAGGCAATTTATCGTCGTGACTTCGGCCCATCCGGGCCAGAGAATCGAGCGGGGGGGGGCCCGCCAACCGGCGCGGCGCGATTCCCGCCCCCGCCGAATATCCGGTGCCGGAAACTTCGGCAACCAGCGGGGGCGGGATTCACGCCAGCCCCTGGCGATTCGCCGACCCGGCGGGGGTCGGAGAATGTTGCCCATGATTTCAATCTGAAGTGTACACCAGGTAAAGCATTAGTGATTTCTGATACTTTATCTAGGTCAGTCAATACTGACATTCTCCAAGAAGAATCCATCAATGATGTTGATTCACATTTGCAGCTATTCAAAGAATTACTACCTGTATCAGATGCCAAATTTCAGCAAATTTGCATTGAAACACAGAAAGATACCACGTTGATGGAATTTATCAAGCACCTTCAAGAAGGATGGCCCAAAGGCAATTGTCCGCAATACCAATCCATTCAGTTAGAACTGATGATTGTAGATGGTATACTGCTGAGACAAGATCGCATTACAATTCCACAAAGCATGCGTTCTGAAATGCTGTTGAGATTACATGAGGGTCAATTAGAGAAATGTAGAAGACGTGCCAGACAGTCGACCTATTGGCCTGGCACCAACAATGATATTGCGAATCTGATCTCGTCGTGTTCAACATGTCAATTCCATCAAAGTCAGCAATGCAAAGAACGACTGCAACAACATGATCTAGTAACATCACCACGGATCAAGGTTGGTGCTGATCTTTATCACTTTTTTGGAAAAGACTATCTTGTAGTCATTGACTATTTTTCCAATTTTCCTGAGATAGTGAAACTGAACGACATCACATCCAACAATGTCATAAAGGCATGCAAGGACATTTTTGGCAGACAGAGGGCGGGATTCTCCCGCACTTGGTGCGATGGCCCGACATCGGCTCCAAGAACGGAGCGAACCAGTCCGGCATCGGGCCACTCGGAAATTGGGGAATCCTCCACACGTCCGAGGGCTAGGCCGGCGCCGGAGGGGATGGCGCCGTGCCAACCGGTGCCAAAGGGCGCCGAAGGGCCACCGTGGGCCAGCGCGGGTTTACCGCCTGCGTGTTTCCCGCACATGCGCAGGGGCATTCTTCTCCGCGACAGCCATGGCGGAACCTTACAGAGGCCGGCGCGGAGGGAAAGAGTGCCCCCACAGCACCGGCTCGCCCGCAGATCGGTGGATCCTGATCGCAGGCCAGGCCACCGTGGGGGCCCCCCCGGGGCCAGATTTCCCCGTGCCCCCCCCCCCCCCCCAAGGACCCTGTTAGACGGCCGACGAGCCAGGTCCCGCCGGGATGGACCATGTCCATTTCACGCTGGCAGGACAGGCTGAAAACGTGCGGCCGCTCGGCCCATCTGGGTCCTGGGAATTGCCGGGGTGGCCACTGCCAACGGCCCCCGACCGACGCGGCGTGATCCCCGCCCCTGCCCGAAAACCGTCGCTGGAGAATTCAGCAGCTGCCGATGGAGCAGCGGGGCAGGATTCACGCCACCACCCCCCGGCGATTCTCCGAAGCAGCGGAGGGTCGGAGAATCCCACCCATGGTATTCCCAGTGTCGTAATGTCTGACAATGGCCCTTGTTTTTCAAATCATGAATGGCATGATTTCTCATTGAAATACAATTTTCAACATGTCATTTCAAGCCCACACTTTCCGCCATCGAATGGAAAAGCAGAGAAAGGTGTTCACATCATGAAACAGCTACTTAGCAAATCTAAAGAATCTGGGGCGAAATTCTCCGGTATCGACGCGATGTCCGCCAATTGGCGCCCAAAACGGCGCAAATCAGTCGGGCATCGCGCCGCCCCAAAGACGTGGAATGCTCCACATCTTGGGGGGGCGAGCCCCAACCTTAAGGGGCTCGGCCCGCGCCGGACGCATTTCCGCCCCACCAGCTGGCGGAAAAGGCCTTTGGTGCCCCGCCAGCTGGCGCGGAAATGACATCTCCGGGCGGCGCATGCTCGGGAGCGTTAGCGGCCGCTGACGGCATCCCCGCGCATGCGCAGTGGAGTGAGTCTCTTCCGCCTCCGCCATGGTGGAGACCATGGCGAAGGCAGAAGGAAAAGAGTGCCCCCTCGGCACAGGCCTGCCCGCGGATCGGTGGGCCCCGATCGCACGCCAGGCCACCGTGGGGGCACCCCCCGGGGCCAGATCGCCCCGCGCCCCCCCCGGGACCCCGGAGCCCGCCCGCGCCGCCGTGTCCCACCGGTAAGGTAGGAGGTTTAATCTACGCCGGCGGGACAGGCAGTTTAGCAGCGGGACTTCGGCCCATCAGAGCCGGAGAATCGCGGGGGGGGGCCGCCAACCAGCGTGGCGCAATTCCCGCCCCCGCCGAATATCCGGTGCCGGAGAATTCGGCAACCGGCGGGGGCGGGATTCACGACAGCCCCCGGCGATTCTCCGGCCCAGTGGGGCATCGGAGAATCCCGCCCCAGATTCTGATTTTTACTTAGCTTTACTCAATTACAGAACATCTCCTCTATCAACAGGGTTATCTCCATCTCAAATGTTTTACAACAGAGTGTTGAGAACAACATTACCTCTATTACACTTTCCTGATCAAGAACAAAATCTTTTCCAAAGGATGCAACAACAGAAAATGAGTCAGAAAAGATATTTGGATTAACATTCAAAAGAACTGTCTACTCTATCTGATGATGATCCAGTTAGATTCAGACTTCCCGAAGGAGGTTGGTCTGACAAAGCTCACATAATTCGGCAATTCTTACCAAGATCTTATCTGATCAGAACTTCTGATGGAAGCATTCTGAGAAGAAATAGAAGAGATCCACTTCAAGTCAAAGATACTGTCAACATTTTTCCAGATCTTGATTTGAACCAGACTGTTTCTATACAACTTGAAAGAAGAATGCAATCCAATGTACTGATTCACAACAAACTGGAGAAGTGTTTTTCACCTTTGAAACTGAGAAGATCGCCAAGGAGAAGAAAAAAACCCAATCGTCTGAATTTGTGAACTTTTTCAATAATCTAGTGATTGCTGTATATTGCTTACGCTGCATTTCTTATGTAAATTTTCTTTTCAAATATTTCAAAGAAAATGTTAAAAAGAAAGGGGGATGCAGTGATATTCAGATATCAATATACATGATCAATGTATGTAAATGTAGTACAGTCATTTCAACACTAGATGGCTCAGAGTCAGGTTCTGTAAGAACTGATTTCCCGCCTTTTCTAAGTCAGATGACAAGATGACATAGAACAGTGAACAAGCAAGACATAGGATAGCTAGAGTGAGAGAAGTTAGAACTAGTTTGTTATAATAGTGTATAGTTATATAGTTATCTGTATTGTACTTTAATTCTTTATTATTAGTTTAGTATTATGTAAAAGGACTCACAGTTTATTATTTTATTACTCATTAAATAGTTCATCTTTCAACAAGAAGACTATTGGTCATTTTATCATCCTGGTGGATTCAAGAGTTATATATATATTTTAGATAAGTCATTATTTAAAATATAACAGCCGTCAGAAGGTATGTCTCCATGAAAGCAACTCTTGATATTCGTGTATGTGTGTGTGTATTTTCACTTTTTAAGGGAGGCACAGTTGCCTCAGAACATCAGGGTCCCAGGTTCGATTCCCGGCTTTGGTGACTGTCTGTGTGGAATCTGCACGTTCTCCCCGTGTCAGTTTTGGTTTCCTCCGGGTGCTCCGGTTTCCTCCCACAGTCCAAAGATGTGCGGGTTAGATGGATTGGCCATGCTGACTTGCCCCGTAGTGTCCAAATGTTAGGTGGGGTTACGGGGATGGGTAGGGGGAGTGGACCTCGGTAGGGTGCTCTTTCAGAGGGTCAGTGCAGACTCAATGGGCCAAATGGCCTCCTTCTGCACTGTAGGGAGTCTATGGTTCCTATGATTCTAAATCGATATCACTGAAATGTGTTGCTTTATTTTAAAGGTTATAATAGGGGCAGCACTGGTGAACTGTGGGAAAAGAGAGGATGATGCTCATATCTGAATATTGCCATCACACATCTGTTGAAAATCAAAACTGGTACTTGGCACAATGGTGCAATTGATGCCATGATACCACCACCTTATGAAATCACACAGGGGAAAAATACCCAGCAGAAAGAGCAATCAGCCCAGAGTTTAATGCAGCATTGTTCTCAGTGTTGGCGCATGTAAGTAAACAGAGCAGAAAATGATTATATATTAAAGAGTTGGTACTTTAGAAAAGGAAGATTGGAAGTTAGTTTTTGGAGAGAAAAATCCTACATATTTTCACATTGATGCTGCTGGTGTGATGGCCGCTCCCCTCGGGGTACCTGAGTTTTTTTTATTAGTTCACGGGATGTGGGAGTGTTGGGTAGGCCAGTATGTATTGTTCATCCCCAATTGTGCTTGAGAGGGTAGTGGTAAGTTGCCTTGTTGAACCGCTGCAGCCCCTGTAGTGTAGGTACACCCACAGTGCTGTTAGGGAGGGAGTTCCTGGATTTTGACCCAGTGACAGTGAAGGAATGATGATATGGACGCGATTTACCGGTAAGTTCGTGTCGGAATCAGGATGGGACAAGGTCCACGAGAGGCCTCTTGTAGGATTCCCGAATGTTGCTGCATCTAAGGAGATCTCGCGAGACGTCGCTGTGACAATATGTATATTGTAAGAATAATCAGGACAATTTACTGTAACTGCATCCAACCACTGGATGGCTATCAAGCGCATACACGTGGACCACGTGATACTCTTGATTTGGGGAGTAGTTTGTTCGGCGAGGTAGAGAATAGTCGTGTATATCAAGGAGCTCTGTAACTAGAATCTTAATTTTAATCAATCTGTAACCTTTTATAACTTAGCAAGCAAGTCAAATCTATTTAGTTGCAGTGTTAATGAATTAGCTTTGTTCAAAACTGATGTTCTTTGTGAGACACTGCACTTCGAAGCCATCCTCATTCAGGAAGCCTTCCTCATTCAGGAAGCCATCCTCATTCAGGAAGCAAAGAACATCAAAGTCGCGATCTGGATCCCGCCCACAATGGGTGAGACCCAGACTTGCAGAGTTAAGTTAGCTAAAAGTTAAAAGCTCACTTAACTCTGCCAAAACCAGATCAAATCAATGCCTGGGATCTACCGGAGACCCCAGCCAGGTGCCGTTAGGCACTGGCCCCCACAAAGGGGAACCAGGCAGAATGGCACAAGGAGGGGGGCTTCCGAGAGCAGGGTGGCATCTGGGCAGGGTGGAACCCTGGCACTGCTATTGCCACCCTGGCACTTTGGCACTGCCAGTCTGGCACCCTGGCAGTTCCACATGGGTGACCTGACAGCGCCATCTGGGTGTCAGCCTGGCACTGCCAGGGTGCTTGCCTGGCAGTGCCAAGGTGCCCAGGTTGCATTCTGCCCACGCCGAGGATCGGAAATTGGGTTGCCATATCAGGTGGGAGGCAGGGGGCTCGAGGATCCCCAACAGGTGAGTTGGAGCATTGGTGGGGGTTCATGGGTCGCATCAGGGGGATGGGGTGTCGAGAGAGATTTAAAAATGGGGCCCCGATTTCTTCCTGCATTGCTGAGTGGAGATCCTCAGTGCATGAAATGCGACCGCGCAGCCTCGGCGGCCAATCCATGCAGAGGCCCAAAAAAACAGTGCCGTTTGATAGCGGGGTCATTCCCGGTGCTACAAGTATGGGAACGATTCCTCTAATCCCGCCTAGACGGACTCTGGTTTTCCCCCATTAGATCGGGCCTATATTTTCAAGTCAAGATAGTAAGTGGCTTCGAAGCGAATGTGTAAGTGGTCGTGTTCCCATACATCTGCTGCCTTATCCTTCTAGATGGTAGAGGTTGCGGGTTTGGAAGGTGCTGTCTAAGGAACCTTGGTGAGTTACTGCAATGCATCTTGTAGATGGTGCACACGGCTGTCACTGTTCACCGATGGTGGAGGGAGTGAATGTTTGTGGCTTCTTTATCTTGGATTGTGCGGAGCTTCTTGAGTGTTGTTGGAGCTGCACTCATCCAGGCAGGTGGAGAGTATTTCCTCACACTCATAACTTGTGCCTTGTGGACGGTGGACGGGCTTTGGGGAGTCAGGAGATGGGTTACTCGTTGTAGGATTCTTCGCTTATGACCTCCTCTTGTAGCCACAGTATTTATATGTCGAGTCCAGTTCAGTTTGTGGTTAATGGTCACCCCCCTAGGATCTTGATGGTGGGGCATTCAGCAATGGTAAAGCTAACGGGCGATGGGAGAGTGTCATGGAGCTTTCCGATCAGAATTGAGTAAAACCTAATTGCCATTCTCACATGACCTTGACTTGAATTAATTCATGAAGCACCAAAAAGCATTGAGATCCAAAAACCTCCCCTGCCAGTCATCTCCCATCCCCCGCCATTCCCGAATCACCCCATATCCCTCCCCGTTCCCCAAGTTCCTCGCAACAAGGCTCAGTTACACAGATGTTTGGTTTGTCAGGAAAACAAACGACATGGGGAGTGCATGAGAAAGTGAAATTGAATTCCCAGCTCAGCCATGATGGCGGAGAAGGTTCGATGGTCTGCATAGTGTCCTTCTCCTACCTCTTGTGTCCTGCCCTGTCAGAACTCCCTCCCCATTCATTGGTTCACAAGGAATTTATGGGCCCTCAACATAATTTCCCAAATATAAGTTTCCGAGCTATTTTGGAGTGGAGATCAGAGGGTGTGAGAGATCAAATTGAAAAGCCTGTCACCCTGGGCCTCACTTGAATCGTTCCAAAAAGCTAACTTCACTGCACCGTTAACAATTACCCGGGAATCACAATCAGCTTATTTTCTTCACAATACTTTATAACGAACACGTCACTGTTCTGCAAAACTGAACTTTGTCAAAACTGGTCACGCGGTTTCCGTTAAGAATAAAAATCCAAATGTGTGGCAGTGAGGAATTTATTCCAAGAATTATAAGAATAGAACCTAAGTAGGCTTGGCATCAACAAATACCAAGATTTAATTACAGCCTACTCCCTCTATAATTTACAGTTTTGTGTAATGTTATCTGTGGGCTCGGTGCTAACAACATTTTAGATTGTGTTGGTTTTGACTGGAGAAAGCTCTTATTTAGAATTTGGTCCTGCATCTAATTTAAATAATTGAACCCTGGAATTTGACAGCGCAGTAGGGTGCCTTTTCACCCATCGTGCTGACTTCCTGAAAGCTGGGCCAAGTTTTCTCTTGGCTTTTTACAGTTTCAACTTTCAAATCTTTATTCCCCACCATCCTTTTAGAAGCTTAAAATGGATTCTGCTTCCAGCGTTGTTTCCGATGAGGCATTGTATTCCCCGCTCTCTGCATACAAAAAAGCTCACATATTTATTAACTCTTGGGGTCCACGTGACGATATTCAGTTCTTTCTGCCCTCAGTCTGGTCTCAGTAAAACTCCGAGTCGGATTTGTAGGGATCAATCTATTTTATTTCAAACAGCTTGCAAGCTAGACTCACTCTGATAACAGCAGGACCAACAGTTCCTGAGATCCCCAGAGCAAGTGAGTGAAAACAAAGCACACAGCATCTTATACACATGAACATAGAATCAAGTTTCACACACGACCAAATAAGGCAAGATGGCAAATGCAAAGCTCCCATAGGCTGTCCCACACATCCCTTGACCTGGCCATATAAGCTGATCTTCACAATTACTGACCCTGATAGGCCCATTCCACATTCCTCAGCCCTGGTGCCCCTTTCACCCAGCATCCTCTGCACCATGCTCTGCACAAAGAAACGGTCCTAATGGCTGCCCATCCCCCTTCTTGCCATTCTTACACAGCCCCTTTGTTCATTCTCTGCAACCTGGATTAATGTCTAAAATCCACTATCCTAATCTTCTGCTCTCCTACATTAGGGTCTACTTTTACACTATCCTAACTGGTCATCCCAGTCTAGTCCCATTCTCTTTAGTTCAATTCCTCACATGTACATAGATCCCTCAAAGTCATCACCCCAGGTTGATAGGGTTGTTAAGAAGGCGTATGGTGTGTTGGCTTTCATTAACAGGGGCTAATGTTTCGAGTCTGGGTGACTCTTTGTCAAAGCCTGGACTCCCTGTCTGGCACCTCCTCGAAGGACAGTTGCTGGCAGGCATGTATGTGTTCTGATGCGGCAGCTCCCTCGCACCTTCTCCTTGGTCTGTTGCACGGCTGGCACTCACGCCTCACCGGCTGGTCCCTGCTCTTCTGGAGCAGGCTCCTCTTGTGCAGGGTCCTCCCTGAGCAGGTCCCGTGCCTCCAGCCTCCGTGCGTCCGCAACGGCAGCTGCGGCCAGGTAGACAGCGAGCATTCCTGGCTGAACTGAAATTCATTTGTTGTTGTGGGGAAGAGAAGATACGTCAGCAAGATGAGTATTCCCTTGCCCATCCAGATCCAACAGGCTACACGGGTGACCCTGAGTTGCACTTCAGCACCACGCTCCACATATCCCCCCAAACCCACCCCCACCCCTCAGCCGTTACCCCCGATATGTTGCTTTCAACACGGCACCCCTGTCCCCATCAGTGAGTAACACTGGGGAGCCCCTAACCTCACCATCAGTCCCTGCCAACAGGAGTACAGGTGGCCTCTGCAACCTGTGTCAGCAGCCTCTGTCTTGTTTTCCCAGTGGGGTCTACTGTGGGTGTCCTCATTGGGTGGGCTGTGTGATATCTCGCCAACCGGGTGGCACCTGTTTGTGTGGTGGAGAGTGTCACCATGTGCCACCAATCACCTCCGTGCTTAGAGGTTTGTGTGTGGGCAGGTCCTCCAGATGGGGTAGAGGCAGGTAAGCATGGGAGCATAGCCGTGGTGTGATGTGGGTCCTGGGTGTGACACACAGGTTGTGACAACATGACCGGGGGCAGGATGGATGGGAGCAGGGCCGCGGTGGGCAGGCAGGGCTTGGAGACAGCTGGTGGTCCTGCGGAGTGGGCTAGCTGATCGTGTCACTGACGAGGCCTCTGCCCCAAGGGGGGCAGTGTGCCAGGGAGTGTGCCAATGGAATCTCAACTCCCAATCTCAGTGTTATTGGTTCAGTATCACAAACCTCTGCTGACTTTTGTCACTCTTTCATCGTATGCTCTGCTTGGTGGATTGGTGCGAGGTTGTGGAACGATTTGCAGGTTGATTAACAGTTTGACAGGCCATGATGTAAACAGTCCACCCATGGATGTATGCACCACATCGACTCTCATACCCTATATGATATTTTAAAAATTGTTCCATGGGGTGTGGCATCACTGAATGCAGCCCACAAGACATTTTGTCGATCGTTGCCCGTGTGCCACATTCCACTGATGTTATTTTTCCTACCAGTGTGAATGAAGTGATCCGCACGGAAAGCAAGGGGCAAGTGAAGTGAGGTGCGCGCTGATTGCTCATAACACTGGCCCAAGTTGCCCATCACAGAGTTAGCCGAACATGGGAACAGGAGTGGTTCATTCAGCCCCCTGATCCTGTCCCACTGATCTTTGTGCTAACACCATTCAACTCTCCTGACTCCACATCCTGTCATAGTAAACAAATCCTATCAATCCCAAATCTTAAATTATTCGATGAGCAAGATTCTACTGCTTTTTGTTTGACGCCGGTTTTCTGCTCTCTGCCCCCTCCACAGTGGTGTCATCGTGTCGCGTGCCGCACGCCGTTGGAGAGGAGTTCGGGTGCCTCCTGAGGGCCCTCCCCTGAAGCTCCGACCCCGATGGGCCGAGTTCCCGACCGCGGAGTTGACGTGTGGTCTCAGTGGTTTCGAACCCGACGTGGTGGCTGCGGACTGTGGCCAGCGGCGCCACAGTCGGCCGGGTTCCGTTCTGCTGGTCGGGGGGGGGGGGGGGGGGGGGCTTCCGCGAGGGCTGGGGGGGACTGTTGGAGGGTGGCCAGGGGGTGGCCAGGGGGCAGCATTTGGCAGGTCGGCTCCGCGCACTGCCGCTGCCATGTTTTACGGTGTGACCGCTGCACTTGCGCATGTGCAGCCACGGACCCAGTCATTCTCCAGCCGTTTTTGTCACGGGAGCCGGGGGTTTTGCCCGGCATGGCTGCTAGTCCCTCACTGGTCGCAGGATGGGGGGGGGGGGGGGAGGTCGGCGCCGATTTTTGCGTTGTAAAACGCCCCAGTTCCCACGCCAGAGTCGGCACTTAGCCTCCAAATCGGTGAATTCAGCCCCTGATCTCTCCTTACCGAATCAATTCCTTTCAAAATCCTAAACAAATTCTCAAATCAAGATGTCCCTTAGCATTGTACATTCTAGGGAATACAGACCTTTGTTAATGGAGTCTCTCCTAACCCAACCGTTGGATCTCTGGTAATATTCTGACGCCTGACGAGTTTCCAGACCTGGTATCATGTCGTGTTGGGTATTCCGATACACAAACGAACCAACATGGTTGTGGATGGTACAACTCTGTTTTATTATTCTGTACAATAATAACTATTCACTTCTGGCTGTGGTTCGTACTTCACCAGCTAACCTGTGGACCCAGCCCTAGCACTATCTTAGTGAGGCACTCAGCACATGGTGTATGTCTGAGTGGCACGCTGTGAGCTCTGTGCTCTGAGCTATCTCCTGTCAGAATGAATGGGAACTGTGGTGTTCCCTGTTTTATAGTGCGTGTGCTCTCACTGGTGATTGGCTGTGTGTGTTGGTGTTATGTGTGTGTTGGTTGGTCCATCTACCTGTCCATCAGTGTGTGTGTGATTGCACCATGATATGCTGATGTGGATATCATGAGAAATATGGAGGGCGTTAAAATAAGTGTATAAGTGCAGCAATGATCCAAAATTCAGGAGCTTTCCTTGCGCTTTCAGTGGGCATATTAATGTAGAAATTAAACATTTGAGACACCGTCTCAATTATAATAAGTATCTGTCACCAGCAGACTTGGGACCAAAGGCATTCACAAAGGCAATATCTTCATCAATTGTAGCGTTGAATTTCATTCTGGCATGAATGGGTGACTAAAACTGAATTGCATCTGCCTCAAATCACTGATGTATTGCTTTAACAAACATACACACCAGATGTCATTTTGCCTTGAATTGGATGCTGTGTAACACAATCAGCAGAATGTCTCAGTATCCACAGAAGAAAAACAAATGGGCAAACAAAAGCAAGTTGACATAGGCTGGGAATAAGCTATGTAAATCTTAGACACAGGATGGTGAGGGACAACAGTTTTTTCCCCTGGCCACCTTCACGTCTCTCTTTACCCGAAGAGATTATTTTGAGAGCAATGCACTTATGATTCAGCGTCCGTAGGTTCCAGCTGCTTCTGAACCATCTCTCAGAAGGAATTTTAACAAACTGATCGGAAAGATTTGCATTTATATAGCCACTTTCACATCCTCAGGCTGCCCCAAAGCACTTTGCAGCCAATGCAGTACTTTTGTTTTGAAGTTATATTGTAGAAAATATGTCGGGAAAATTGTCCACAAACAGTAATGTTATGATAACTTGATCTTCTGGTTGTTTTTAATGTTGATGAAAGGATATATATTGGCCAGGATGGCAGAGTGAATGCTCCTGTTCTTATTCAGCACCGTACCCTGGGATCTTTTACATGTACCCGACATGGGCCTCAGTTTAATATCTTTTGCAAAAGGAGCGCATCCCCAACAGTGCACAACTCACTCAGCGCTGCAGAAGTGGTAGCTCTGATACTTCTGATGGGAACTCTGAAGCGGAATGTAAACCCACAACCTTTAGCCTTGAGAGCAAGAATGTTACCCACCTTGGGTAACATAGAATCATGGAATCATAGGATTTACAGTGCAGAAGGAGGCCATTCGGCCCATCGAGTCTGCACCGGCCCTTGGAAAGAGCACTCCACACCTCCACCCTATCCCCATAACCCCACCTAACCTTTTTTGGACTCTCAGGGCAATTTAGCATAGCCAATCCACTGGTGATAGCCAGTAGGGATGGCTGCAGAGCAAGGGAGGATTAGATGATTGAAGTTTACAACCTGGCTCGATCTGTTCACAGTATCAGGCTCTTGGGTTTGATTCTTCATTGCCCGATGCTGATATCCGAATCGGTGATCGGGCGGAGAATCGACTCCGACACCCAAATCGAAAATCGGGGCCGGCGCCAGTTTGACGTGGTCAGCCAAACTCCGCCCCCTCTAAAATGGTGTCATCGCGCCACGCACCATTGCAACGGCATTGACGCATCACCGGCAAGCCCTTCCGCGATGCTCCGCCCCCCCGATGGACCGCGTTCCCGGCCACGTGGGACACGTGTGGTCTCAGCGGTCGGGAAGCCGGCGTGGCGGCAGCGGGCTGTGTCCAGCACCGCCACACTTAGCCGGGATCCGTGCCGCTGGCGGGGGGGGGGGGGGCTTCCACGAGGGTTGGGGGGGCTGATGGGAGGTGGCCAGGGGGTGGCATGTGGGGTCGCGGGTGACGGGTCGGGTCGGCGCATGGCCGGCTCCATGTTGTACGGCGCGACCGCCGCAGGTCATCAACTGCGCGCATGCGCGACCAGGGACCCGGCCATTCTCCGGCCGTTTTCGGCACAGGAGCCGGACGCTTCACTCAGCGTCGCTGCTAGCCCCTCACCGTTCCCGGAATCAGTGAGGGTTCGGAACCGATCTTTCCGTTGTAAACCTCCCGCGAATTCTCCATTTGAGCCGGCACTTAGCCGCTGAAATGGAAGATCCAGTCCCTTATCTCTTACAGCTTTTAATAAATTAATTTTGCCATGTTAATTGTCTTCAGTTAAAAGCAGCTGGGCTAAGGGAAAACATTAAGAGAAACATTTTTGACCAAAAAAGTCAGTTCCTAACCTATTAAATATATAAAATGAGATATATTGAAATAGGAAAGATTTTTAAAATCAGATTAAGTGAGTCTCAATCCAAATGCGTAAGACTCGGTTGGTTTTCCATTGATGAACCTGGTTATAAGGTCGTGGCAACAAACACTTTCCATTGTGTGTGGTACTGTAGATATAAAAATTATTGGTGTTTTTAAAAGAATGGAAATAAGATATCTTGAGCATGAACACTTGAGCTTAAGGTCATTGAAGGGTCATTTCATGAGGCAGTTCTCGAATTCAGTGTTGGTTTTCAACGTACACCATCTTACTTCCTTGTATACTACACAGAATCAATCATAGAATGTCCACAGCACAGAGAAGGCCATTCGGTCTGTGGTGTCTGTGCTAGCTCTCTGAAGGAGCAATTCAACTCGTGTCATTTCCCCCACCTTCTCCCTTGTAGCCCTGCACATTCTTCCGTTTTATATAATAATCCAATTTCCTTTCGAGAGCCTTGATTGAACCTGCGTCCATCACACTCCAGGGCAGCGCATTCCAGATTCACTCACTGTGATCCTCCCACCCAATGGGAACACTTTCCCCCTATCCACTCTGTTCACACCCCTCAAGACTTTGAACACCTCTACCAAGTCTCCTCTCAACTTTCCCCTCCAAGGCGAACTGTCCCAACTTCACAAATCTATCTATATGCCTGAAGATCTTCATCCCTTCTTGTTCACCATTCTTGTGAATGTTCTTTGCACCCTCTCATTCTCATCCTTCTTTAAGTGCGGTGTCCAGAACTGGATGCAATACTCCCATTGAGGCTGAACTGGTGTTTTAAACAATCAATCAGGACAAATGCAAGAATGCCAAATGTCGAACAATCGTGACAATTTATACCACAGGAAAAAGGATGCTGATTGGTTGGCAAGTCGACTCTGATTGGCTTGGGTGTCGCTATGGAGCTATGACCCCCATGATTTCAAGTAATTTTAAAAAGTACGCAAGGCTATTTTTTCTTTTGTTTACGCAGAGCGGGTCCCTGCAGGTAAATGTATGTCACTTCTGGTAAGTGTAATTGAGCCAACTTGTGAGCTTGATTGGTTATCTTAAATTGGTTGTTACTGGCGCACTCAGGATTGTTCATCAAGTGCTGTCCAAACGTAGAATCTCATTGAACGGTAGTTGCTTTGTTTTGAGTTTTGCAAGCACAAGCTGGTTGAATGGTCTGTAATCTGCCTATAAGGGACAGCCAGAGGCACAAGTTGTTTCATTCGAATAGCCATACATTAGGTCCAAAAAATGGGAGTTCCACTGTTGGTAATTTGTTTAAAAAAAAAATGAGAACCAAGTATAGAGCACCTCCAGTGGTTTAACTGATAGAAGTGGAAAGTCCCAAGTTCAGTCCTTTCTGTTCTATTTGTCCCATCAGCTCTCAGTTCGGCTTGTGGTAGAGATGCTGAAATTGCCTTCAGTTCTCTGTAGATCAGAGCGGAGCCTCAACTTGAGTTACTGTGACACCTCCTGAAAGTATGCACACATGGACATCGGGTGAGAATATAACAGATTCCCTATGATTGCCCAGTAAGCCTGCTGACAGGTACATATGAATAGGAGCCCCGTGATTTGGGAGGCACAGTAGCACATTGGTTAGCACTATTGCTTCACAGCTTCGGGATCCCAGGTTCGTTTCCCGGCTTGGGTCATTGTCTGTGCGGAGTCTGCACACTCTCCCCGTGTCTAAATGGGTTTCCTCCGGGTGCTCCGGTTTCCTTCCACAGTCCAAAGACGTGCAGGTTAGGTGGATTGGCCGTGCTAAATTGCCCTTAGTGTTCCTAGAGAGGTCTGACAAGTCTGCTCAACTTGCACCTTTAAGGTGGAAAGAATATCGAGGTTGGGTGGGGTTGCTGGGGTGCAGGGATGGGGCGGAGGTGTGAGCTTGAGTGGGGTGCTCTTTCCAGGGGCCGGTGCAGACTCAATGGGCCGAATGGTCGCCTTCTGCACTGTAAATTCTATGATTCAACCAAATAGCCCTTGAATCATGAATCCTTGAGTCAAATAGCCACCAGTGTCTGAAGTTGGCAAGAGCATAAACCTGACGTCCACGTTTTGGGTTGGGGAAGTGCTCGATGTTGAGCGATATCTGATGTGTCCCCAGTGGGACTAGTCCGTTTTGTACTGGGTGAGGGATGACGGAGGGCAGATCCTCGATATTCTTTCCACCTTCAAGATGAAAGTTGAGCAGTGTTGCCAGACCTCTCCAGGAACTTGAAAGGGCCTGAGTGGAACACACATTAATTGACATTTGTCTCTTTCAAGGCTCCTGAAGACTTAGGCCTGTGCTACAAGAAAGGTAATCAATTGCAGACAGGATCGATTACCTTCTGTGGCAGAAGAATAGTTCCTGCGAGCCAAAGAAGGAAAAAGAAAATTGTAACCAACTTCTGTTTTATTCTCCTCGGCTTTTAAAAAATGGTTGTCACACACTAAGTAACTTTTTAGTTACTGAACCTAATGTTGCGTGGGTTCATGAATCGGTACAGGTTCCTCAGAAAATGTCAGGTCAGTTCATTTGCTCATTTCCAGCAATAATGATGTCGGAGTTAGATGGATAACTATAAGGCCGTTAAAATTTTAAAAATCAAGGACAAATTGTGAATGGCAAAGCCTTAAATCCAAAATAATATTGACAGAAAATGTTGTTGTATTCCGTCCTCTGCTGGAAGTAGGCAGAGGTAATGGTCTAAATACTCCGCAACGCTGCTATTGCGAACCGCGATCGGGCAGGGAATCATGTGTTTGGTCAAAATCGAAGTCAGTGCCTGGTGCCGATTCGGGCACCATGCTCCGCTTCCTCGCTGGTCATGATAATGGGGTTTGCGCCCCATGCCAGCGGTGGCGTACAAAACCTTTTTCATATAATAATCCAATTTCCGTTCGAAAGCCTTGTTTGACCTCGCCTCCACCACATTAGCACATCTGACCCAGTAAACTCCGGGCCTCCGCGATGCTCCGCCCCTCTCTGGTGGAAGTCACGCCGGCGCGAATTACTCCAGGTATTTACCAATGGGGACTGGGCACCATGGCTGCTGAAGGGGAAGGAGAAGGTGAGCAAAGTTTGGAAAAACGTTTAAAATTGTAGAGCTTGCTCGGGGTGGCTGCCTGGGCCAGGGGGAGTAGAGGGGAGCGATGTGCTGACAGTGTGGATTTGGGGTGTGCCCCTCGGGATCGGGGTGGCCTGACTCAGACCGCTATTGCTGCAGTATTTGTTTTAAACTCACCCATTTGGAACAAGTTACAGGCTCACTCTGCTGACTGCTCACTGTGTCCTGTACACGTTCGCAGAGCCTCTGATCATTTGGGAGCATACCCAGGTCGTCTCTCTGGAAACCGTCAGACCCTAGCTGGCCCATCAACGGGTTGGGCATGGCCAAGGTCAATCAGTGGCCCACCAACTGTTGGCGCCTCTCAGTTCACTCATCATAAGGGCAGCCCCACTGAGGGTGAATAGCAGAGCTCACCCCAAACAAAGGACACATACACCTCCACGAGGTCTTGTGCAGGAACAATAACCATGATGACGATGGTTCGTAACCCACGTGGTTCACTGATGTCCTTCGGGAAGGAAACTTGTCACCCCTTCCTGGTCTAGCCTGCACCTGAGTCTCGAGCACACAATATGATGGGCCAAATGGTCTCCTTCTGCCCTGTAGGGATTCGAGAAATACGATTGACTCCTAATACCTTCTAATGTGATCCAACAAACCAGTCAGTTGTACAAATCATTGCCATGTCAGAGGCAAGGAAGAAATGTGGCCCTGCCAGTTACACCCATCTCTTGAGAATGAATATATAGAATTTACAACACAGAAACAGGTCATTCAACCAATTAAACAGAGTCAATGTCCATGCTCCGAACAAGCCAGAAGAATAGACCAGTTAAACTTCGAAACGAATGGTACCAATACAACTTGTCCAAACTGGTCCTGCAAAACTTAAACTGAAACTCCAGTATTACTGGTGCCAGTGCATTGATTTTTACTGGGATTTGAAAACCTTGAACTGTTTTTTTATTCAAATCATTAAATAAATGTCACTCGGAGTGCACATCAATTGTGAGGCTGATAAATTTTGTTGACATAGGGAGATTTGAATTCATCCTCAACCAACATGCGCTGTTGTGGCCAGGCTGAACTGGCCATTTTTTATACTTAGCTCTCGTTACTGAATGGTGGCCCCCATCTCGGCTCTGCTTTCAGAAGTCACCTCTCGACCCCGTTTCAATTAAAACACTTGTCTGCTGCCCAAGATTCATTTATCCCACTGTTCACACACACACGTTCACACGCACGCACACACGTTCACACGCACGCACACACGTACACACGCACGCACACACGTACACACGCACGCACACACGTACACACGCACGCACACACGTACGTACACACGCACACACGTACACACGCACACACGTACACACGCACACACGTACACACGCACACACGTACACACGCACGCACGCACGCACGCACGCACGCACGCACACACGCACACACGCACACACGCACACACGCACACACGCACACACGCACACACGCACACACGCACACACACACACACACACACACACACCACAGTAAATGTTGATACATTAGCGATCCGCGAGAGGTGTCAGAGCAATGCCGCATCCTACCCTCACTTCGGGCAGCATGGTAGCATGGTGGTTAGCACAGTTGCTTCACAGCGCCAGGGTCCCAGGTTTGATTCCCGGCTTGGGTCACTGTCGGTGCGGATTTTGCACATTCTCCCCGTGTATGTGTGGGATTCCTCCGGGTGCTCCGGTTTCCTCCCACAGTCCAAAGATGTGCAGGTTAGATGGATTGACCATGCTAAATTGTCCTTAGTGTCTAAAAAATGTTTGGTGGGGGATACTGGGTACGGGGATAGGATAGATACGTGGGCTTCAGTAGGGTGCTCTCTGTAAGGGCCGGTTCAGACTCGATGGGCTGAATGGCCTCCTTCTGCACTGTAAATTCGATGATCTGTAATGCCGGCAAGCAATCATTTACAGCGGAAACCTCTCTACATTTTTCAGACAATTTGATATATTTTTTGCTCCTTCTAGTCAGGAATGCTGAGGCTGTCTATACTATCTCTGCCACCTTTCCCTCGGGCTGAGCTCACTCAGGGTCAAAAGAACCTTTCTCCTGTGGAGCACTCAAGTCTCTCACTGGATGAACTTGCCCAGCCTTTCCAGGTGAATTATACAGTCCCGAAGGATGCCGCAGAATCATAGAGTCATGCAGCAAATTGTTCCTGTGTTGATTAATTGAAAGAACTATTCAATTAGTCTCACCACCGCCCCCCCCACCCCCACCCCCTCCACCCCCACTCTTTCCTGATAGCCCAATAAATGGTCACGTGCAATTCCTGTTTGAAAGTTACTATTGGACCCATTTCCATCAATATGTCAAACGGTGCATTCCACATCATTACAATTCGATGAGCTTAACAATTTCTCCTTGTTTTGATCTCTTTGCCAATTGTTTTGAATCGGGTGAGCAATTCAACTCTGCCTTTTTTTCTCAATTGAGTTACACTCTAATCGCCCTTGCAGTTACATTCTCTTTTCTGTCTGGGAAGAGAGGACTATAGCTAGAGAGTTGAAAAGCACTTTGAAACTTTCCTTCCCTCCAATGCCATCCCCGGCCCCCTTTCTCCTGAAGATACCAACATATGCTGGACAGGTCAAATGACCATCAGCTGCCCTGCAGTGCCTTGGTCTTGGGAATACTCCTGGTGTGACTCGAGGTAGTGAACAGCAGCAGGTTGATCGAAAATTCAACACAGGCTAATTCAATCCCATCCTCAACCAATGTTCATGCATGATTTCCAGCGGAAGCTATTAGCAATCAGGAATCCATAAAATCCCTACATTGCAGGAGGAGGCCTTTCAGCTAATAGAGTCTGCACCGACCCTCCGAAAGAGCACTGTACCTGGGCACACTCCCCCGCCCTATCCCCGTAACCCCGCGCATTGGCCAGTCCACTAACCTGCACATCTTTGGACTGTAGGAGGAAACCCAGGCAGACACAGGGAGAACGTTCAAACTCCCTGTCACAAGACAGTCACTCAAGGCCGGAATCGAACCCAGGTCCCTGGTGCTGTGAGGCAGCAGTGCTAACCACTTGGCCGCCAGGCAGATCAGGTGTCAGCAACATCAACCATCACTCCCAGCCCCTCCAAGTTACAAAAGCACAAAAATTAAAAGATCGATAAAGACAGGAGACGCAACAGGAATTCAGGTGGAACTTTTGTTACATTTTGAACAAAGTTACCAGTGAGTGAGTTGAAACAAATGACATAGATGGGCTTAAAAATCGATTAGACGTGTTTTTGGGGAGAAAAGGAATGGCGGGATATGGAACAAAACTAACTTGGTGAGGTTGACCTATCAAGAAGAAATTGTTCCTTTAATTGATCTTTACTACAAGGGGATTCATGTACAAGACTAAAGAAGTCTTGCGACAGTTGTGCAGTGGTGAGGCCACATGTGGAATACCGTGTGCAGTTTTAGTCTCAACAATTAAGAGGCAATGTACCTCCATTGGAGCTGGTACAGCGATGGTTCACTAAATTGACTCTAGGATGAGGGTGTTGTTCTATGATGACAGACAGCAAATAGAACTTATGGGGCGGGATTCTCCGGCCCCTCGACAGGGCGGAGAATCGCCGGGGGTCGGCGTGAATCCCGCCCCTGCCAGCTGCCGAATTCGCCGGTCCCCCAAAAATCCCGCTGACGTGAATCGCGTCGCCCGCCTCGGAGAATGGCGAGGACCGGCGCGACGCTATGGGCCCCGGGGCCACCTGAATTCCTTGGCCCGTGATGGGCTGAGCGGCCGCCCATTTTAGGCCGGTCCCACTGGCGTAAATTAGAGCTGGTACTTACCGGCGGGACCTGGCTCTGCGGGCGGCCTCCGGGGTCCTCGGGGGGGGTGGCGCTGGACCCTGGGGGGCGCACCCACGGTGGCCTGGCCCGCGATCGGGGCCCACAGATCGGCGGGCGGGCCTGTGCGTGGGGGCACTCTATTCCTCCGCACCGGCTGGTGTACCGGTCTGCGCGATGGCCGGCGCGGAGATGAACCCCCCCTGCGGATGTGCTGGGATGACGCCAGCACACGCTGGTGGTCTCGCGCATGCGCCAACTCGCGCCGGCCGGCGGAGGCCCTTCGGTGCCGGTTGGCCTGGCGCCAAGCCCCTTCCGCGCCGGCTCGCATGGCGCAAACCACTCCGGCACCAGCCTAGCCCCTGAAGGTGTGGAGGATTCCGCACCTTTGGGGCGGCCCGATGGCGGAGTGGTTCACGCCACTCCTTCCCGCCGGAGTTGCCCGCCCCACCGGTTCCGAAGAATCCCACCCATATTATCTGGAGTTTAAAAGAATGAGAGGTGATTTCATTGAAACCTATAAAATCCTGAAGGAGTTTGATAGGGTGGGCACTGGGGGATTGTTTCCCTTGGCCAGGGAATCAAAAACACGGGGGTCCCAGTCTCAGGGTCAGGGGCCACTCATTTCAGACTGAGGTGAGGAGAAATTGCTTCACTCAATTCTCTATCCCAGAGAGTTGTGGATGCTTCACTGTTGAGTATGTTTAAGGTTGGGATAAACAGACTTTTGGTCCCTCAGGGAATTAAGGGATATTGGGAATGGGTGGGATAATGGAGTTGATGTCCATGATTAAACTGAATGGCAGAACAGGCTCAATTTGTCATGTGGTCTATATCTGCTCCTGATGCTTATGTTCTTACTCAATGTCATCTTTGTTCCTAATTATTATTGATTTGTTGGTTGAGGGAAACAAACTTTTTCTCATCCACCTCATTACCATCCTCTTCTGATGAATGTGGGATTTTCAGATATATATTGCACTGTATGTATTTGCTGCAGTAAGGGTTAAAAGCCTGGGTTAATGTGTGTATGACTGCTGCAGTCATGGTTTTTTAAAATCCCGGTTTACAGGACCAGCAGACACTTTGACTACAGAGATGCAATTAAAGCATCGGAAAAATGAAGTCATCATTCATTCCGAGCATGTATATTGTTTTCCTGAAGTAGGGCTAATGGAATTTTATTTATATAAAAAAACTCTAGGATGAGGGTGTTGTTCTATGATGACAGACAGAGCAAATAGAACTTATATTCTCTGGAGTTTAAAAGAATGAGAGGTAATTTCATTGAAGCCTATAAAATCCTGAAGGGGTTTGATAGGGCGAGTGCTTGGGGATTGTTTCCCTGGGCCAGAGAATCCCTGGGGATAATTTAGCTATATTAAGAAGATATAGTTAGTGTGAGGAGCCAGGGGCTGAAGCAGTTGGGTGTTGAGTTTTGGGAGATCAGTTTTGATCTGTCTGTGAACAGACTAGCAGTTTCTCTCAAAGCAGTTTAGTTTGAAAGATGTTGCCTGTTAACAGAACAGCAATTTCTGAAAAGGCTAGCAGGCTAAACAATAGTTTGACACAGGCAAAAATCTGCAAGCTGGTTTCCTGAAGGGTCACTCTCTCTCCAAGTGAATTATTCAAGACATCTCTTTACAGCAAGTATTCCGGGGTTGGCTAGCTGTATTTAAAAGTGGATTGTGGCCTGAGATGGGTTTTGCCTGAGTGGAGACAAAAGATAGCAGTTTGGAGTGTTTCATTTCATTGTTAAGCATTGTTTCATAAGCTATTTCCTTTATGATATTAAAGTTATTAATACTGTGTAAGCAATAAAGTTTGTTTTAAAATATTATATCCCTATTTGTGCTTGGAGCAAAGTATCCTTTCCTCACAGTTTTACATATTATAAAAAATATTGGGGTTTCTGCCCAATATCCAAGCATCTCTTGGGGTCTGGTCTGGGATCGTAATACTCTCTTTATTACTTCATGTGGATCTTTGAGCACAATAAATGTTCTTGTGGTTGTGGACCAGAAGAATTAGTTACTTAAGTGAATTGCGGAATGATCTGCCTAAGTAAAGAAGGAAGGCAAGTTTGGATTTAGAGCAGTAAAAATTGTCAGTTAAGATCTTGTGCCCATGCAATACTAAGGTTGGCTTTGTGACCATCCAAAAGAGACCAGAGCTATTCATTACCAATATAGACCATCAACATTGAGTCATTTCAGTTAATATTGAAATCTCCGATTACGTTAATGAGTGTTAGATGGTGGCAGGACATGTATCAAAGTGACAGAATGCAGTATAAAATATGGCAATAAAATATGCCCGAGAGAGCAAGTTTGGCCCAAATGATTCACATTCCTTCTATGTGAGGTTACGTTTGGCTTGATGTAACCAGTCAGATGACAGCAAATCATCGGAGAAGCATCACAATAGATGCTTGAAGCCAGAATGAAACTTCTGCAGCTCCAGTGAAGCAAAATCCAAGCACTGCTTATTCAACATCTGCAAATTGGCATCAAGTTCTGCAATAAATCTGATGGAATATCATTATTGTCAATTCAACGGGAGGAAAGCAATCCCCCCATGATTTGGAGAAATCGGAACTGTTGCTGGCAATATCAGTGAGATCAGTTTTGCTTTTGTGCCTGCCAAGTTAGGGGTGGAGAGGATATATATCTGTGAGTATTCCCCTATTCCTTTTCCCAGGATCGAACACAGTTAATTCTATCTCCACCCAAAGAAGACAATGTCGTCCATGTAACAGGCAAACCTATTTTTAAAGGGGTTTTCATAATCTAATTGAAGAGGAAATGGTCCCCTTGCAGATCTTATTCCTCAACCTCATGACTACAGACCACCGTGCCGTCTCTCACAATAATCAAAATAACATCCGCAAGACAAATGTAAATTAAATCCAACCCGGAGAACAGTTTGAAATTTCTATTGAAAACGATTTTAAAAATGGAAGAAGGTAACATTTCCTACTCGTGTTCTGCATTGCAAGAAATGTGACATTAATAACTTCAAATTCAGCAAATTACAGTGAAAACTGTACAAAGAACGAAGTAAAAAAACAGCACAGAAACAGGCCCTTCGGCCCTCCAGGCCTGTACCGGTCACGATACCAACCTTGGCCAAAACCCTCAGCACTTCCTTGTGCCGTATCCCTCTATACCCATCCTATCCATGTATTTGTCAAGATGCCTTTTGAACGCCGTTAATGTATCTGCTTCCACAACCTCCCTTGGCAACGCGTTCCAGGCACTCACCACCCTCTGTAAAAAACCTGCCTCGCATATCTCCTCTCAACTTTGCCCCACAGACCTTAAACCTATGACCCCTGGTGACTGACCCCTCCACGCTGGGAAAGAGTGCCTGCCCATCCATTCTGTCCATGCCCTTCATAATCTTGTAGACCTCGATCAGGTCACCCCTCAACCTCCGACTTTCTAATGAAAACAGTCCGAGTCTATTCAGCCTGTCTGCAAAACTAACACCCTCCAGACCAGACAACATCCTGGTAAACCTCCTCTGCACCCTCTCCAAAACCTCCACATTCCTCTGGTAGTGTGGTGACCAGAATTGTGCGCAATGTTCCAAGTCATGCCATATCAAGGTTCTATACAACTGTAGCATGACTTGCCAGCTTTTATACTTGATGCCCGTCCAATGAAGGCAAGCATTCCACATGATTTCTTGACTACCTTGTCCACTTGTGTTGCCACTTTCAAAGATCTGTGGACCTGACACCCAGATCTCTCTGAGTTTCTATATTCCTAAGAGTTTCGCCATTCACAGTATATTTCCCCTCTATGTTAGATCTACCAAAATGCATTACCTTAAATTTGTCTGGACTAAACTTCATTTGCCATTTCTCTGCCCATAACTCTAGCCTATCTATGTCGTGCTGTATCTTCTGACAGTCCTCAACACTATCTGCCACTCCACCAACCTTGGTGTCATCCGCAAATTTACTAATCAAACCAGCTACATTTTCCTCCAAAACAGAGGCCCAAGCACAGAACCCTTTGGAACACCACTAGTCACAATGTTCCATTCAGAAAACACCCTTCCACTGCTACCCTTTGCCTTCTGTGACCGAGCCAGTTCTATATCCATCTCACCTCCTCACCTCTGATCCCGTGTAAAATGGCCTCTTATTGGGAATGTTGGGTAGCACAGCAAATCCTCAATAAATTCATTGTGCCAAGCATACCTAATGTAAACTAGCAAGGCTGCGCAACCTGTACTTTCATCCAGTTGTATTGAGAGTTCTTGTACAGATTTTAAACGCGAAATAAGCTGGGCTTCTAAATTCTCAGAAATATGACGAATTCAGTGAGCCACTCTGTTACCACTTGATGTGTTGGGTGCTCTGGACCCGTGGAACACATACAGGCCACCAACACTTAAAATAGTACAACACTATTTTATTAAGTTAGAAACTGTTGAACATACTTTCACTGTGGGTTAACACGATGTTAGATTAAACTAAAGACCTATGCCTGTCCGTACCAGTCTATGCACTCAGCACATGGTGAAGCTCTGTGCTGTAAGCTGTAAGCTCTGTCCTTCTAGGAGGCTGCATCCCGAATGAGCGGGAACTCTGATGCCCCCTGTCTTTATAGTGAGTGTGCTCTAACTGGTGATTGGCTGCGGTGTTGTGTGTGTTGATTGGTCTTGCTGTGTGTCCATCAGTGTGTGTGTCTGCACCATGATATACTGGTGTATATTATGACACCACTAACTGGGATGTATTTCACTTTTTCAGCTAACCTGTCATCTGGGACCATATGCTTTCCTGCATATAACACACAGGGCCTTCGCATCCTGATTTGCATTGGCACAATACATAAAACCATAACTTTAAAAATTATCTTTATACTGCTTTGTTCCTGATTTCAATTTCTCCTTAATGGACTGGCCACCAGAGGCCCTGGAACTCACACTAGCACTGCTGAGTCCTGCCATGGGATTCTTCTGAGCCATTCTCTCCAGCAGGTTTAGTTGTGAGACCCTGGCCTGTTTGTGTGTCTGACCCTCTCTTCCTTATTATGAAATGATCCATTCTAAATTCTTCAGTCTTGTTGCTTGCTGCTAAGGAAATGGAGGATTCGCAAGGCACGTGATGTCATTGTGTGGGGCGCATGGCCCACAATTGAAATTAACAAATATTATCTCATTTCTAATTCCCCCCCTCTTTAATTCGCCCCACCCTCTACACAAGCACAACACAGACAAACACAAAGGGGGAAGAGGGGTGTAAAATAATGATGGAAGAGTCTTTGTTTCAGATGGACATCTTCCAGTCCCCCTTTCTTCAATCTAGGTTATCGGTTGGAGCATTTTTATTTTCAGTCTGGAATGGTTTTCACTGTATGTTCAGGAGATAGGCAATAGAGAGCGCGAGAGAGCGAGACACACTCACAGCTGCTCCTCTCAGAGTCCAGGATCCGACCTGCGTCCTCTGAAAACCGTACCACTCCAGTAGGACCCAATCGCCGCCTGTCACCGGGCAGAGTACAATTCATTGGCCACCAGCCAAGCAATCGAACCAAATCCCTCTTATCTTTTGGATGCCAAGAAGTCTGAGTTCTTCTCTCCAGAAGCTGAACCTCCATAGCACAGTGTACCGTTTTGCAGTGTTTGAGTTCCTCACTTCCTCTGCTTACACAAAGTCAACAATGGGCGATCTGAAGGAGACAGTTCAAAAAATTTCAGGTGTCCAAGACTAAACTCAGAAGCACCAGGTCTCTACACTTTTAAACGCAGTGGGGGGCAGAGATGATGATGCGAGGACTCAACATCATACCATGAGGTTATAAAGTCCTTCGATAAGAACTACAAGCCCAAAGAGGAATTTGGTTACAGAAAGTGCTAAATTGAAAGAGAGGATCCAAAGGCTGGGTGAACACATTGATTCTTCGATTGATGAGTTATATCGATTGGCTAGCACTTACTGTTACTGATCTTTAAAGCACAAATTGATTCACAACCACATTGATTCGCAACCGCATCATAGCTGGCGGACTTAACAACATACTGTCAGGTCTTTTGCAAGCTGAAAACTATTTGACCTTAGGGAATGCTGAACAGATTGCAAGATGGACGGAGTTGGGACAGAAGAATCGGTGCGCAATTTAGGGAGGTGCCAGTGCAGGATGGGCCGATGCAGGATGTTGACTCAAAGTCTGGACCTCCAATCACTGAAATTCCTGCAGAAACTTCCAAATGGGTGGGAATTTAATTTAAAATGTTCCAGATGCATAAAGACAGCACCATCACAGGAAATGTTCAGAAAGGAGGGGGGGGGTGGGCAAATGATTTTGCTATGGCAGTGTGGTATTAGGGGTATTACGGTACCTAGGTTGGAGGTACCTGATGCTGTAAGATCATTGGTGAAGCCTGCCCGCTGGTTCAGCCCTGTAAGGCGGAGTATAAGAGTCTGTGTTTCTCTAGCTGTTGCATTCTGTACCTGTGCTGCTGGGGAAAACATCTAGTTCAAAAAAGCCTTCAATTGTCCGACAATCTCGCTTCGGGAGTTATTGATCGTGCTTCAATTTATTGAACTAGATTTGAAGAATGGGGCTCCGCATCAAGCCGGAGTGTCTGCAATTTAGCCCCCACGTGGCAAACTCAGCGGCGACCTTTAAACACTGGCTGGCGTGTTTCAACGGATACATCAAGACGGCCACAACTACACCCATGGAGGACCAGACACTGCAAGTTCTCCACCCAAGGGTGAGCCCAGAAATCGACATGCTCATCGAGGACACGGACAGTTTTGAGGTCGCGATGACCCTGTTGAAAAGACACTACATTCGCCCAGTAAATCAGGTTTACGCCTGACAACTTCTAGCTACCAGACAACAAATTCTGGGGTAATCGCTAGACGAATTCTACCGCGCACTGCTGGTACTAGGTAGGAACTGTGACTGTCCGCAAGTTTCAGCCAACGACCTCACCAAACTTTTAATCCAGGACGCCTTCGTTGCAGGTATGCTGTCCTCTCAGATCCTCCAGCGGCTGCTGGAAAAGGAGGCGCTAGGTCTCAAGGAGGCACGGGCCCTCGCAAGCTCCTTAGACGTAGCCTCCCGCAATGCCCGAGCGTATGACCCCGACCGCGCGGCAGCCCCATTGCAGCGTGGACCCCACCCGCAGCCGATTCCAACGCATCCCCCAACCCCCCACAAGCTTGCGCCGTGCAGCTGCCGGGCAACCCCGGGGGCCCCAATTTTATTTCTGCGGGCAAGCCAAGCACCCCCGGCAATGCTGCCTTGCCCACTCCGCAGCTTGCAAGGGCTGTGAAAAAAAAGGGGCATTTTGTGGCAGTATGGCAGACCCGGGCGGTCGCCGCTGTCTCCGGGGGCGAACTGGGGCCGCCGCCATTACCCTCATCGCAGGCCACGTGCGGCCCGTGGGCGCCGCCATCTTCGATCCCGCGAGTCACGTGCGGACCCTGGGTGCCGCCATGTTGTTCCCCAGAGACCACGTGCGATTCGTGGGCACTGCCATCTTGCCCAACCCCGGCCATGTGCGATCCGTGGGCGCCGCCATCTTGGCTGGAGTCTCAAGACCCCGATTCGGATGACCACACATCACCCGATGACCACACATCATCCATCAGATTCTGCGACGACTCGTCTCGGTGACTCTGGACCAGTCTCGGCCCCGAACGCTTTCGACCGCAATGACAACTGTACTCATCAACGGACACAAGACATTCTGCCTGATCGACTCCGGGAGCACAGAGAGCTTTATACACCCCAACACGGTAAGGCGCTGCTCCTTCTCTATACACCCAGTTAACCAGAAAATCTCCCTGGCCTCCGGGTCTCACTCTGTAGAGATCAAGGGGCTTTGCATAGCTAACCTCACTGTCCAGGGAAGAGAGTTTAACAATTTCCGACTCTACATCCTCCCTCACCTCTGCACTGCCACACTCCTGGGATTGGACGTCTAATGTAACCTCCAGAGCTTAACCTTTAAATTTGGCGGCCCTATACCCCCTCTCACTGTCTGCAGTCTCGCGACCCTCAAGGTCGACCCGCCTTCCCTGTTTGCAAACCTCACCCTGGATTGCAAACCCGTCGCCACCATGAGCAGACGGTACAGTGCCCAGGAACGGACCTTCATCAGGTCGGAGGTCCAGCGGTTACTGAAGGAAGGTATTATCGAGGCGAGCAACAGCCCTGGAGAGCTCAAGTAGTGGTTGTAAAGACCGGGGAGAAGCACAGGATGGGCATCGATTATAGTCAGACCATCAACAGGTATACGCAGCTCGACGCGTATCCTCTCCCCCGCTTATCTGATTTGGTCAATTAGATTGCACAATACAAGGTCTTTTCCACAGTGGACCTCAAATCCACCTGCCACCAGCTCCCCATTCACCCGGACGACCGTAAGTACACTGCATTTGAAGCAGATGGGTGGCTCTACCACTTCCTAAGGGTTCCCTTCGGTGTCACAAATGGGGTCTCGGTCTTCCAACGGGAGATGGACCGAATGGTTGACCGGAAAGGTTTGCGGGCCACATTTCTGTACCTCGACAACGTCACCATCTGCGGCCAAGACCAGCAGGACCACGACACCAACCTCCGCAAATTTCTCCATACCGCCAGTCTCCTTAACCTGACCTATAACAAGGAGAAATGCGTATTCAGCACCGATCGTCTAGCCATCCTCAGCTACGTAGTGCACGATGGAGTCATAGGCCCTGACCCCGAACGCATGCGCCCCCTCATGGAGTTTCCCCTCCCACACTGCTCCAAGGCCCTGAAACGTTGTCTGCGGTTGCGGACAAGGCCCGCCCACTAATCCAATCCACGGTTTTCCTCCTGTCGGCAGAGGCCCGCCAGGCCTTCAGCCGCATAAAGGCAGACATCGCAAAGGCCACGATGCACGCAATCGATGAGTCCCTCCCCTTCCAGGTCGAGAGCGACGCGTCTGACGTAGCTCTGGCGGCCACCCTCAACCAAGCGGGAAGCCCGTGGCCTTCTTCTCACGCACTCTCCATGCCTCCGAAATCCGCCATTCCTCCGTTGAAAAGGAGGCCCAAGCCATAGTAGAAGCTGTGCGGCATTGGAGGCATTACCTGGCCGGCAGGAGATTCACGCATCTCACTGACCAACGGTCGGTAGCTTTCATGTTCGATAATGCACAGTGGGGCAAGATAAAGAACGATAAGATATTACGGTGGAGGATCGAGCTCTCCACCTACAACTACGAGATCTTGTATCGTCCCGGGAAGCTAAACGAGCCTCCTGATGCCCTATCCCACGGCACATGTGCCAACGCACAAGTGGACCAACTCCGGATCCTTCACGATGACCTCTGCCACCCGGGGGTCACTCATTTCTTCCACTTTATCAAAACACGCAACCTGCCCTACTCCATCGAGGAGGTCAGGACCGTCACTAGGAACTGCCAAATCTGCGCGGAGTGCAAGCCGCACTTCTCCGGCCAGAGAAAGTGCACCTGGTGACGGCTTCCTGCCCGTTTGAGCGCCTCAGCATGGACATCAAAGGGCCCCTCCCCTCCACCGACCGCAACACGTACTTCCTGAACGTGATTGACGAGTACTCACGGTTCCCGTTCGCCATCCCCTGTCTCGACATTGTCGCTGCCACCATCATTAAAGCCCTCCACAGCATCTTTACCCTGTTCAGTTTCCCTGCCTACGTCCACAGCGATAGGGGGTCCTCCTTCATGAGCGACGAACTGCGTCAATTCCTGCTCAGCAAGAGCATTGCCTCAAGCAGGACGACCAGTTAGAACCCCAGGGGAAACGGGCAGGTGGAGAGGGAGAACGGAACGGTCTGGAAGACCGTCCTACTGGCCCTACGGTCCAGGAATCTCCCAGTCTCCCGCTGGCAAGAGGTCCTCCCCGATGCACTCCACTCCAGTCGATCACTACTGTGTACCACGACCAATGAAACACCTCACGAACGTCTCCTTATCTTCCCTAGGAAGTCCTCCTCCGGGACCTTGCTCCCAACCTGGCTGGCAGCTCCGGGACCCATTCTGCTCCGCAAACACGTGCGGGCACACAAGTCGGACCCGTTGGCCGAGAGGGTACACCTCCTTCATGCTAACCCTCAGTACGCCTATGTGGCGTACCCCGACGGCCATCAGGATACGGTCTCCCTCCGGGACCTGGCGCCCGCTGGATCCCCACTCACACGCCCCTCATCAACCCCACCAACCCTCCCACCGGCACACCTCACTGCTTCCCCCTTCCCAGAGGGATCGGTCCTTCCACTGGTTCCACCCAGGTGTGATGAAGCTGAAGACGCCACTCTCCCGGAGTCATGGATGCCCGAGCCGGCGCCTGCATCACTGCCGAGACTTTGACGATCACAGAAGCCGACCAGGGCCCCCGATCGACTAATAGCTTCAGTATGAAATGTACCTGTAAGTAAATACCTGTAAATAATTTGTGTGACATGTAAAACGGCAAAACACTGTACCACCGACGGGTACCGCCATAACCTCCACCACTGTATAACGCGAGACCACTACCCCCGCCAGACTTTTTTTTAAACAGGGGGTGAATGTGGCTTTGGTCCTGCACAAAAGATCAAGGAGGTAACATGACATGACAATGGAGCCGTGTTTAGGAATGAATTTCCGAGCTTGTTCTCAAAACTGGGAAAGATTAAACGAGGTATTAGATCACTCTACTCCCAGGTGCCAAACACGTTTGTTTATTAAACTCTCAGAGGGTGCCCACCGACAGGGTAAGAACATAAGAACTAGAAGCAGGAGTAGGCCATCTGGCCCCTCGAGCCTGCTCCGCCATTCAATGAGATCATGGCTGATCTTTTGTGGACTCAGCTCCACGTTCCGGCCCGAACATCATAACCCTTAATCCCTTTATTCTTCAAAAAACTATCTATCTTTATCTTAAAAACATTTAATGAAGGAGCCTCTACTGCTTCACTGGGCCAGGAATTCCATAGATTCACAACCCTTTGGGTGAAGAAGTTCCTCCTAAACTCAGTCCTAAATCTAATTCCCCTTATTTTGAGGCTATGCCCCCTAGTTCTGCTTTCACCCGCCAGTGGAAACAACCTATCCGCATCTATCCTATCTATTCCCTTCATAATTTTATATGTTTCTATAAGATCCCCCCTCATCCTTCTAAATTCCAATGAGTACAGTCCCAGTCTACTCAACCTCTTCTCGTAATCCAACCCCTTCAGCTCTGGGGTTAACCTAGTGAATCTCCTCTGCACACCCTCCAGTGCCAGTACGTCCTTTCTCAAGTAAGGAGACCAAAACTGAACACAATACTCCAGGTGTGGCCTCACTAACACCTTATACAATTGCAGCATAATCTCCCTAGTCTTAAACTCCATCCCTCTCGCAATGAAGGACAACATTCCATTTGCCTTCTTAATCACCTGTTGCACCTGTAAACCTACTTTTTGCGACTCATGCACTAGCACACCCAGGTCTCTCTGCACAGCAGCATGTTTTAATATTTTACCATTTAAATAATAAGTCAAGGAGCAAATTGACAAGATGCTGCATCAAGGAGTTATCTCCTGTTACAGTGCCCATGAAGCCGCGATTAGTATTGAAACCAGGCTCTGTGGAGACATGACACAATTACATGAAGCCATCCCACGGGAGATCTACCCCATGTCCTCTGCTGATAGCAGATGGGCGAAGTTGTCTGAAAGTGTCCTTTTTACAAAGTTGGATGTCTACAGTGGGTTTTGGTAGATTCCTCTTGCCCAAGGATCAAGGTTTTTGACTATGTTGGTCACTTCCTTTTTCACTCTTGTTTCAATTGACTTCTCTTGGGCGCTACCATCTGCACCAGAAATCCTTTGAAGCACTATGTCCGACATGCCCGCAGGCAAAGAGGCATTATTTGCCACATGCTTATGATTTACTCGTCCATGGTGCTACCAAAGAGAGTCCAGGATGTTTTGAAAGTGCTGCGAAAAGCAGACCTCACCTTGAGTGATAAGTCTGGAAATAGAAAGACCACCACTAATCTTTTACGTCACATTATATGCCAGAAGAAGACAATGGTAGTTCTCCCAAAGACCAAGGCAATGAAAGAGTTTCTGCAGCCCAAGAGTGCGTCTGGCACTCAATGATATTTGGGCAGGGTCAATCAGGTGGGGAAATTCCTCCCGCACCTGGTGCCATTAATAAACCTCCACGGAACCTGCTGAGAAAAGTTCAGCAGTATTGGGGAATCGAGCAGAGGCACGCCTTTGTCAGAATTAAAGAGTTGCTTGTCTCGTCCAAAGAGCTGGCGCATTACTATCCCAAACTGCCAATAATAGTGGCAGCTGATGCATCAACGATGGGGTTTGTAGACATCCTGGAACTGATCCAGAATGAAGGCAGGAAGCAAATCAGTTTACTCTCGACTGTTAACGGAAACTGAAAATTGTTGTGCAACGATTGGAAAGGAAGCATCAACAGCGATATGGACCTGCAAAATGTTTCAGATTATTTCATGGGCTTGCGATTCAGAGTTGAGGCAGATCATAAACCTCACTCTTGTGAATGTCACCGACACTACCAAGAATACAGGGCGGGATTCTCCGACCCCCCCCCCCCCCCTTCCGGGTTGGAGAATCCCCAGGGGGCGACGCGCATCCCGCCCCGCCGGCCCGACGCCAGCTGCCGTATTCTCCGGCGCCGTTTTTCGGGCCGGGGCAGGATTCATGCCACGCCAGTCGGGGGCCATTGGCAGCATGAGCCAAAATACGCCGGCCGGTCTGCGCATGCGCGAGATCACACCAGCCCTTCGGCGCATGCGCGAACTCGCGCTGTCCCTTCGCTGCTGGCTGGATCAGCGCCAACTCCTCCGGCGTCCACCTAGCCCCCAATAGGGTGGAGAATTCCGCACTTTCGGGGGCTGTTGACGCTGGAGTGGTTGGCGCCGGTTCTCCTGCCGGCGTGGGGACTTGGTCCCCAGAAGGGAGAATCCCGCTGACAGTGTTTCCAGCTAAGACTCCTGTGCTATAATTCTTGTCATGGAGTCGGTGCCAAGGAACAGTTATAACACAGCTGACACGCTGTTGAGAGTGACAGTCAGTCCGCCAAGCTCATTTCTGAGGTGGAAGGATGTGCCTCATCAGTTACAGGCACCCTTCCGACCTCTACAGGTAAACACAAGATAAGATATCCCCAGCCTAAAGACACAAAGTGCAGCCAGGCCTGAATGCATTGCTGCAAAGGTTGGCCTGAATACACCCGAAGCAATCAGGCAATACCACAAACAAAGCCATCTGATGAATAGAACATAGAACAGACAGTGCAGAAGGAGGCCATTCGGCCCACGATTCTGCACCAATCCACTTAAGCCCTCACTTCCACCCTATAACAGTAACCCAGTAACCCCTCCTAGACTTTTTGGACACTAAGGGCAATTTAGCATGTCCAATCCACCTAACCTGCACGTCTTTGGACTGTGGGAGCACCCGGAGGAAACTCATGCAGACACGGGAAGAACGTGCAGACTCCACACAGACAGTGACCCAGCCGGGAATCGAACCTGGGATGATGCGCATTCTGTGGTCATAAACGAAATGACATTGAGGGAGTGGTATTTCTTGCGGTTCATACATGGTACCCTGTGCTGCCATGGAGACTGCAGAGCCACGTGGAGGCAGTCAGTGATACCCTGTACTTGAGGCCTGCCTGCTATGCGGGCGAAGCCTATGGTCATGGTGTCCTAGCTCACCTGGTCCCAGTCCAAGTTGATGTACACGTGGACCCTTGGGACGTAGTCTTCTCCGGCACTGGATCGCTGACATCTGGATGCAGGCAGTTTGACGTTGGAATTCCCTTGGATGGAAGTGTCTCCTCCTTGGCTCCGCTGAGGGCCATTTGTGGCCCTGCTCCTGGAACAGCAACATCGCAGCGTTCCCCAAACCACTGTCCCCCACCACCCCAAAAGCGTGAGGCATTAAGTCAGTCGAGTGCATTCAATGGACCAGCTTTCTAACCTCACGGGGGATCTAGATGATGCACCCCATCATTACCTTGAATGGGGTGATGATGTGGAGATGCCGACGTTGGAGTGGGGTGGGCACAGTAAGAAGTCTTATAACACCAGGTTAAAGTTCAACCGGTTTGTTTCGAATCACTAGCTTTCGGAGCACTGCTCCTTCCTCAGGTGAATGAAGAGGTGGGTTCCAGAAACACATATATAGACATAGTCAACGATGAAAGATGATACTTTGAATGCGAGTCTTTACAGGTAATTAAGTCTTTACAGGTCCAGACGGTGCAACTGGAGAGAGGGTTAATCAAAGGTTAAAGAGGCATGAATTGTCTCAAGCCAGGACTGTTGGTAGAAGGGTACTATGTCGGTTGCATCCCATGTTTGTCTTCTAAGGAGGTCAGTGCATTTTGTTGCTGAGGCGCGTTGGAACTGTCGATCGTTGAGGCGAGCACCATATACCGTTCGTACGACACCATCTTGAATGGGGTGAATGATGAGTGACTTCATTGTAACGCATTGCATTGGGGCCACATCTGTGTCATAGAACATAGAACATAGAACAATACAGCGCAGTACAGGCCCTTCGGCCCACGATGTTGCACCAAAACAAAAGCCATCTAACCGACACTATGCCATTATCATCCATATGTTTATCCAATAAACTTTTAAATGCCCTCAATGTTGGCGAGTTCACTACTGTAGTAGGTAGGGCATTCCACGGCCTCACTACTCTTTGCGTAAAGAACCTACCTCTGACCTCTGTCCTATATCTATTACCCCTCAGTTTAAAGTTATGTCCCCTCGTGCCAGCCATATCCATCCGCGGGAGAAGGCTCTCACTGTCCACCCTATCCAACCCCCTGATCATTTTGTATGCCTCTATTAAGTCTCCTCTTAACCTTCTTCTCTCCAACGAAAACAACCTCAAGTCCATCAGCCTTTCCTCATAAGATTTTCCCTCCATACCAGGCAACATCCTGGTAAATCTCCTCTGCACCCGCTCCAAAGCCTCCACGTCCTTCCTATAATGCGGTGACCAGAACTGTACGCAATACTCCAAATGCGGCCGTACCAGAGTTCTGTACAGCTGCAACATGACCTCCCGACTCCGGAACTCAATCCCTCTACCAATAAAGGCCAACACTCCATAGACCTTCTTCACAACCCTATCAACCTGGGTGGCAACTTTCAGGGATCTATGTACATGGACACCTAGGTCCCTCTGCTCATCCACACTTTCAAGAACTTTACCATTAGCCAAATATTCCGCATTCCTGTTATTCCTTCCAAAGTGAATCACCTCACACTTCTCTACATTAAACTTCACTTGCCACCTCTCAGCCCAGCTCTGCAGCTTATCTATATCCCTCTGTAACCTGCTACATCCTTCCACACTATCGACAACACCACCGACTTTAGTATCGTCTGCAAATTTACTCACCCACCCTTCTGCGCCTTCCTCTAGGTCATTGATAAAAATGACAAACAGCAACGGCCCCAGAAGAGATCCTTGTGGTACTCCACTTGTGACTGTACTCCATTCTGAACATTTCCCATCAACCACCACCCTCTGTCTTCTTTCAGCTAGCCAATTTCTGATCCACATCTCTAAATCACCCTCAATCCCCAGCCTCCGTATTTTTTGCAATAGCCTACCGTGGGGAACCTTATCAAACGCTTTGCTGAAATCCATATACACCACATCAACTGCTCTACCCTCGTCTACCTGTTCAGTCACCTTCTCAAAGAACTCAATAAGGTTTGTGAGGCATGACCTACCCTTCACAAAGCCATGCTGACTATCCCTGATCATATGATTCCTATCTAGATGATTATAAATCTTGTCTCTTATAATCCCCTCCAAGACTTTACCCACTACAGACGTGAGGCTCACCGGTCTATAGTTGCCGGGGTTGTCTCTGCTCCCCTTTTTAAACAAAGGGACCACATTTGCTGTCCTCCAGTCCTCTGGCACTATTCCTGTAGCCAATGATGACATAAAAATCAAAGCCAAAGGTCCAGCAATCTCTTCCCTGGCCTCCCAGAGAATCCTAGGATAAATCCCATCAGGTCCCGGGGACTTATCTATTTTCAGCCTGTCCAGAATTGCCAACACCTCTTCCCTACGTACCTCAATGCCATCTATTCTATTAGCCTGTGGCTCAGCATTCCCCTCCACAACATTATCTTTTTCCTGAGTGAATACTGACGAAAAATATTCATTTAGTATCTTGCCTATCTCTTCAGACTCCACACACAATTTCCCATCCCTGTCCTTGACTGGTCCTACTCTTTCCCTAGTCATTCGCTTATTCCTGACATACCTCTAGAAAGCTTTTGGGTTTTCCTTGATCCTTCCTGCCAAATACTTCTCATGTCCCCTCCTTGCTCGTCTTAGCTCTCTCTTTAGATCCTTCCTCGCTACCTTGTAACTATCCATCGCCCCAACCGAAACTTCACACTTCATCTTCACATAGGCCTCCTTCTTCCTCTTAACAAGAGATTCCACTTCCTTGGTAAACCACGGTTCCCTCGCACGACGCCTTCCTCCCTGTCTGACCGGTACATACTTATCAAGAACACGCAGTAGCTGATCCTTGAACAAGCCCCACTTATCCAGTGTGCCCAACACTTGCAGCCTACTTCTCCACCTTATCCCCCCCAAGTCACGTCTAATGGCATCATAATTGCCCTTCCCCCAGCTATAACTCTTGCCCTGCGGTGTATACTTATCCCTTTCCATCATTAACGTAAACGTCACCGAATTGTGGTCACTGTCCCCAAAGTGCTCTCCTACCTCCAAATCCAACACCTGGCCTGGTTCATTACCCAAAACCAAATCCAACGTGGCCTCGCCTCTTGTTGGCCTGTCAACATATTGTTTCAGGAAACCCTCCTGCACACACTGTACAAAAAACGACCCATCTATTGTACTCGAACTATATCTTTTCCAGTCAATATTTGGAAAGTTAAAGTCTCCCATAATAACTACCCTGTTACTTTCGCTCATATCCAGAATCATCTTCGCCATCCTTTCCTCTACATCCCTAGAACTATTAGGAGGCCTATAAAAAACTCCCAACAGGGTGACCTCTCCTTTCCTGTTTCTAACTTCAGCCCATACTACCTCGGAAGAAGAGTCCCCATCTAGCATCCTCTCCGCCACCGTAATACTGCTCTTGACTAGCAGCGCCACACCTCCCCCTCTTTTGCCTCCTTCTCTGAGCTTACTAAAACACCTAAACCCCGGAACCTGCAACATCCATTCCTGTCCCTGCTCTATCCATGTCTCCGAAATGGCCACAACATGGAAGTCCCAGGTACCAACCCATGCTGCCAGTTCCCCTACCTTGTTTCGTATACTCCTGGCATTGAAGTAGACACACTTCAAACCACCTACCTGAACACTGGCCCCCTCCTGCGACGTCAAATCTGTGCTCCTGACCTCTATACTCTCATTCTCCCTTACCCTAAAACTACAATCCAGGTTCCCATGCCCCTGCTGCATTAGTTTAAACCCCCCCAAAGAGCACTAACAAATCTCCCCCCCCGGATATTTGTGCCCCTCAGGTTCAGATGTAGACCATCCTGTCTGTAGAGGTCCCACCTTCCCCAGAAAGAGCCCCAGTTATCCAAAAATCTGAATCCCTCCCGCCTGCACCATCCCTGTAGCCACGTGTTTAAATGCTCTCTCTCCCTATTCCTCATCTCACTATCACGTGGCACGGGCAACAACCCAGAGATAACAACTCTGTTTGTTCTAGTTCTGAGCTTCCATCCTAGCTCCCTGAAAGCCTGCCTGACATCCTTGTCCCCTTTCCTACCTATGTTCGTTAGTGCCAATGTGGACCACGACTTGGGGCTGCTCCCCCTCCCCCTAAGGACCCGGAAAACACGATCTGAGACATCACGTACCCTTGCACCTGGGAGGCAACATACCAAACGTGAGTCTCTCACGCTCCCACAAAATCTCCTATCTGTGCCCCTGACTATAGAGTCCCCAATTACTAATGCTCTCCTCCTCTCCCCCCTTCCCTTCTGAGCAACAGGGACAGACACCGTGCCAGAGGCCCATACCCCATGGCTTTCCCCTGGTAAGTCCCCCCCCCCACAAGTATCCAAAGCGGTATACTTGTTTCTCAGGGGAACGACCGCAGGGGATCCCTGCACTGACTGCTTTTTCCCAGTCCCTCTTACAGTTACCCACCTATCTCCAATCTTTGGTGTAACTAATTCCCTGAAGCTGCTATCTATGATCCCTTCTGCCTCCCGAATGATCCGAAGTTCTTCCAACTCCAGCTCCAGTTCCCTAACTCGGTCTTGGAGGAGCTGGAGATGGCAGCACTTCCTGCAGGTAAAATCAGCAGGGACACTAACTGCATCCCTCACCTCAAACATCCTGCAGGAGGAACATTGCACTCCCTTCCCTGCCATTCCTCTAACTTTCTACCAAGATCTGGCTAACAACTAAATTAAATTTTTATAAAAAATAATAATAATATATATTATTTTATTATATTATTATCTCTCTGTTTTGCAGTCATGAGTAGTATTTTAGTTTAATAACATTATCAAAATACATAAAACAGTACAAGGACACCAAACAGACGGCACCCCAGAACACACTCATCACCCCCCCTCCCGACTTATACCAACGGAAAGGCACACCAGCCCAACCCACCGGAATAGGGCACTCCAACACTGAGCATGCCAGAGGAGGAGGGAAAGAAAAGTACACCCTTCTCAAGAGAGGCATAATTAAGCCCAGAATAACCCCAGACAATCATAAACCAAACCGTACAGAGCATATCAAAAGACAAGGAACAACGCCACCAGCTGCCGAGGCAGTAGACAAAAAACAGCACATATACACGAACAAGCATATGCGAAAACATTAAACAACAATATGCAACAGTACAGAGACACCAGCCATTAACATGGCCTTCCAGTCTTGAACTAGAAACAGTCATTATTACGCGAAAGCGGCCAACAGCCTTCACGGACGTGTCATTGCGGTCATCCAAACAAAAGTAGCATCAGATGGTAAATCAGTCCTCCAAACCTCCAGCATGTTGCAGTTGACTCGGTCCGCCACCCTTCCTCACCGGCAGTAGGGCACCTGACTTCCTCCCTCTCCGGCAACAAGGCATCCAGATGAACCAGCCACCACCCTTCTCTCCTCCTTCCTCCAAGAGTCAGCAGCAGTCGTCCATTAAAATAGGCAGAAAAGGAGACAGGCAGTTGTTAAATCCAGCCTCAGGCTGAACCCCAGGCCAGACCTTACCAGCAGAATATTCTATCTCTCTCTCTCTCATGTCTGCAAATGCCTGCAGCAGTCTCTCAGTTATGGAATTGAGAGCCTCCACAGCCCCTGTGGTAAAGCAAAAAGTGCAGAGGACATTGGAAGTCTGCAGAGGAATTTGGATAGGCTAAGTGAATGGGCTAGGGTCTGGCAGATGGAATACAATGTTGACAAATGTGAGGTTATCCATTTTGGTAGGAATAACAAAAAAAGGGATTATTATTTAAATAAAATATTAAAACATACTGCTGTGCAGAGAGACCTGGGTGTGCTAGTGCATGAGTCGCAAAAAGTGGGTTTACAGGTGCAACAGGTGATTAAGAAGGCAAATGGAATTGTGTCCTTCATTGCGAGAGGGATGGAGTTTAAGACTAGGGAGGTTATGCTGCAATTGTATAAGATGTTAGTGAGGCCACACCTGGAGTATTGTGATCAGTTTTGGTCTCCTTACTTGAGAAAGGACGTACTGGCACTGGAGGGTGTGCAGAGGAGATTCACTAGGTTAATCCCAGAGCTGAAGGGGTTGGATTACGAGGAGAGGTTGTGTAGACTGGGACTGTACTCGTTGGAATTTAGAAGGATGAGGGGGGATCTTATAGAAACATATAAAATTATGAAGGGAATAGATAGGATAGATTCAGGTTGTTTCCACTGGCGGGTGAAAGCAGAACTAGGGGGCATAGCCTCAAAATAAGGGGAAGTAGATTTAGGACTGAGTTTAGGAGTAACCTCTGCACCCAAAGGGTTGTGAATCTATGGAATTCCTTGCCCAGTGAAGCAGTAGAGGCTCCTTCATTAAATGTTTTTAAGATAAAGATTAATAGTGTTTTGAAGAATAAAGGGATTAAGGGTTATGGTGTTCGGGCTGGAAAGTGGAGCTGGGTCCACAAAAGATCAGCCATGATCTCTTTGAATGGTGGAGCAGGCTCAAGGGGCCAAATGGCCTACTCCTGCTCCTAGTTCTTATGTTCTTATGTTCTAATGTGTGCTCTCTCCACAGTCCTTAGTCAGTATGAGCTTTGGAGTTCAATGCTAGGGGGACAACACTTCCTGCAGTCATCCCCTCCCCACCCCCACCCCGTGTTAAGGTCTTCAGGGCTCATAAAACTGCAAAATACCCCTTGTCAGAGACGCCACTCTGCTCATGCAGCCTGGCATCTCACGGGACACCACCCAGGGATCTCACAGTTGCTTCCTGTGCTGAGCCTGTGGATTCAACTCCTCCCACCCACTTTCCAGTGACCATTCTAGAAGGGCAATCCCTCAGGCCCTGCAACCCAGCCACCAGACTCCTTTAAACCTAGAGGCTCACACCCATTAAGAGCCACTAAGGCCGCGAATAACCCCACCTCCCGAGATGCCTAGACTGACCGCACTCCCAGCCCCGAGTTGCACTTCCCCGGGTTCCTCACGTCCTTTCTGCTGCCCCCTCTTCAGTTCACATCCTGGAGGGTGCTGGTGACCCGAGCACTCGCCTCTGATATCCCCTTTGGAGGTGAGGTCACCAGGTTCTCGTTTTTATACAGCTGGTGTAAATCACATCGGCGTGACATAACCCCAGCTCCTGATGAATATTCAGTATGTGGAAATGCCGGCGTTGGACTGGGGTGTGCACAGTAAGAAGTCTTACAACACCAGGTTAAAGTCCAACAGGTTTGTTTGGAATCACTAGCTTTTGGAGCAGTGCTCCTTCCTCAGGTGAATGAAGAGGTGGGTTCCACAAACACATGTATAGATAAAGTCAATGATGTGAGAGGATATTTTGAATGTGAGTCTTTGCAGGTAATTAAGTCTTTACAGGTCCAGACAGTGCGACTGGAGAGAGGGATAATCACAGGTTAAAGAGATGTGAATTGTCTCAAGCCAGGACAGTTGGTAGGATTTCACAAGCCCAGGCCAGATGGTGGGGGGTGAAATGTAGTGAGAATCCAATGTCCCGGTTGAGGCTGTACTCATGTGTGCGGAACTTGGCGATCAGTCTCTGCTCGGTGATTCTGCGTTGTCACGCATTATGAAGGCCGCCTTGGAGAACGCTTACCCGAAGATCAGAGGCTGAATGCCCATGACTGCTGAATTGTTCCCCGAATGGAAGGGAACATTCCTGCCTGGCAATTGTCGCGTGATGCCCGTTCATCAGTTGTCGCAGCGTCTGCATGGTCTCGCCAATATACAACGCTTCTGGACATCCTTTTCTGCAGCGTATAAGGTCGACAACTTTGGCCGAGTCGCAGGAGTATGTACCACGTACCTGGTAGGTGGCGTTCTTGCGTGTAATGGTGGTACCCATCTCGATGATCTGGCATGTCTTCCAGAGGTTGCCATGGCAGGGTTGTGTGGTGTCGTGGTCGCTGTTCTCCTGAAGGCTGGGTAGTTTGCTGCACACAATGGTTTGTTTGAGGTTGCGCGGTTGTTTGAAGGCAAGTAGTGGAGGTGTGGGGATAGCCTTGGCAAGATGTTCATCTTCATCGATGACGTGTTGAAGGCTGTGAAGATACTACACGACGAAGGGCACTCTGTCGGTTGTGTCCCGTGTTTGTCTTCTGAGGAGGTCAATGCAGATTTTCTGCTGTGGTGCGTTGGAACTGTCGATCGATGAGTCGAGCACCATATCCCATTCTTACGTGGGCGTCTTTCAGCATTTGTAGATGTCTGTTACGTTCCTCCTCGTCTGAGCAGATCCTGTGTAGACGGAGAGCTTGTCCATCGGGGATGGCTTCTTGATTTGATTTATTATTGTCACATGTATTAGTATACAGTGAAAAGTATTATTTCTTGCATGCTATACAGACAACGCATACCGTACATAGGGAAGGAAGGAGAGACTGCAGAATGTAATGGTACAGTCAGAGCTAGGGTGTGGAGAAAAGATCAACTTAATACGAGGTAGGTCCATTCAAAAGTCTGATGGCAGTCGGGAAGAAGCTGTTCTTGAGTCGGTTGGTATGTGACCTCAAACTTTTGTATCATTTTCCTGACGGAAGAGGGTGGAAGAGAGTATGTCCGGGGTGCGTGGGGTCCTTAATTATGCTGGCTGCCTTTCCGAGGCAGTGGGAATTATAGACAGAGTCAATGGATGGGAGGCTGGTTTGCGTGATGGACTGGGCTACATTCACAACTTTCTGTAGTTTCCTGCGGTCTTGGGTAGAGCAGGCTCCATACCAAGCTGTGATACAACCAGAAAGAATGCTTTCTATGGTGCATCTGTAGAAGTTGGTAGGGTCATAGCTGACATGCCAAATTTCCTTAGTCTTCTGAGAAAGTAGAGTCGTTGGTGGGCTTTCTTAACTATGGTGTCGGCATGGGGGGACCAGGACAGGCTGATGGTGATCTGGACACCTAAAAACTTGAAGCTCTCAACTCTTTCTATTTCGTTCCCATTGATGTAGACAGGGGCATGTTCTCCACTACACTTCCTGAAGTCGATGATAATCTCCTTCGTTTTGTTGACATTGAGCGAGAGATTATTGTTGTCGCACCAGTTCACCAGATTCTCTATCTCATTCCTGTACTCTATCTCATCATTGTTTGAAACCCGACCCACTACTGTGGCGTTGTCAGCGAATTTGAAAATAGAGTTGGATGGGAATTTATAGGTGTACAAGGAGTATAGTAGGGGGCTGAGGACACAGCCTTGTGGGGAACCAGTGTTGAGGGTGATCGTGGAGGAGATGTTTTTGCCTATCCTTACTGATTGTGGCCTGTGGGTTAGGAAGTTTAGGATCCAGTCGCAGAGAGGGGAGCCAAGGCCACGGAGTTTGGAGATGAGTTTCGTAGGAATAATGGTGTTGAAGGCTGAGCTGTAGTCGATAAATAGGAGTCTGACAGAGGTGTCTTTGTTATCTAGGTGTTCCAGGGTTGAGTGCAGGCCCAGGGAGATGGCGTCTGCTATGGACCTGTTGCAACGGTAGGCGAACTGTAGTGGATCAAGGCAATCCGGGAGGCTGGAGTTCATTTGTGCCATGACTAACCTTTCGAAGCACTTCATAATGATGGATGTCAGAGCCACTGGACGATAGTCATAGAATCAGAATCATAGAATTTACAGTGCAGGAGGCCATTCGGCCCATCGAGTCTGCATTGGCTCTTGGAAAGAGCACCCTACTTAAGCCCACATCTCCGCCCTATCCCGTAACCCACTAACCCCATCTAACCTTTTTGGACACTATGGGCAGTTTATCGTGGCCAATCCACCTACCCTGCACATCTTTGGACTGTGGGAGGAAACTGGAGCACCCGTAGGAAACCCACGCAGACACGGGGAGAATGTGCATACTCCACACAGTCAGTGACCCAAGCCGGGAATCGAATCTGGGACCTTGGAGCTATGAAGCAACAGCGATAACTACTGTGCCCCATTAAGGCACGCTGCTTGGCTTTTCTTTGGTACCGGGATGATGGTCGTCTTCTTGAAGCAGATAGGGACCTCGGATTGTTGTAAAGAGAGGTTGAACATATCTGCGAATCTGGGCAAGACCCGAGTGCTTTTCCAGGTACCCCATCCGGGCTAGTGGCTTTCCGAGGGTTGACCTTCGAGAAGGCTGCTCTGACGTCCACAATGGTGATCTCAGATACAAGTTCATCCTAGGCTTCTGGGGCTCTCGCTTACCTCTTGCTCAAAGCATGCATAGAATGCACTGAGCTCACCAGGGAAGGGTGTGTTGGAGCCGGCAATTTTACATGCCTTCATTTTGTAGCCTGTGATGTCTTGTAGACCTTGCCATAGCCAGCGGGGATCCATGTGGCTAGCCTGGGACTCGAGCTTGGTCAGGTACTGTCTTTTGGCAGCTTTGATGGATCTCCTAAGATCATATCTGGCTTTCTTGTATAGGTCAGGGTCGCCTGACTTGAACGCCTCAGACCTAGACTTCAGCAAGCAGTGGATATTCCTATTCATCCAGGGTTTCCGGTTGGGAAACACGTGGATTTGCTTCCTTGGCACACAGTCTTCTACACACTTACTAATGAAGTCAGTTACTGTAGTGGCGTACTCGTTCCGGCTGGTTGCAGAGTTTTTAAATACTTACCAGTCCACTGATTCTATGCAATGATTCTTTAATGTGTTTAGGGTGGAAGCTGGAAAAGTGGAGCACCGTGAGGTTATCCATGGGCTTGAGGTAAAGCAAAGTGCTGAGGTGACCGTCCTTGATGGAGATGCGTGTGTCCAAGAATGCAACCGATTCTGGAGAGTAGTCCATGGTGAGTCTGAAATGAAATGAAAATCGCTTATTGTCACAAGTAGGCTTCAATGAAGTTACTGTGAAAAGCCCCTAGTCGCCACAATCCGGCGCCTGTTCGTGGAGGCAGGTACGGGAATTGAACTGTGCTGCTGGCCTGTCTTGGTCTGCTTTAAAAGCCAGCGATTTAGCCCAGTGTGCTAAACCAGCCCCAGTCTGATGGTGAGATGGAGCTTTTTGATGACATTGTGTAGTCGTTTCAGCGATCCTTCACCATGGGTCCAAAGAAAAAAAATGTAATTGATGTACTGATGTCTAGCATCTGTTGATGGTCTTGTGCGGTGAAGAGGTCTTGTTCAAACTTGTGCATGAAGATGTTGGCGTATTGAGGTGCGAATTTGGTCCCCATGGCTGTTCCGTGCGTCTGAATGAAGAACTTGTTGTCGAAGGTGAAGACGTTGTGATCCAGAATGAAGCGGATGAGTTGCAAAATTGCGTCTGGAGATTGGCAGTTGTCGGTGTTGAGTGCTGAGGCTGTTGCAGCAATGCCGTCGTCATGGGGGATGCTGGTGTAGAGTGCCGAGACATCCATTGTGACGAGGAATGTTCCTGGTTCAACTGGCCCGTGGGTGATGTTCAGTGAGGGGGGGGGGAAGTCCCGGTAGGGGGGTTCGCGAATGATATGTTGATGTATTTAAATGAGGTTCCTGCCATTCAGTGGTGGATATCTCATCACTCAAGGGGGCTGGAATGTGGGGAATTGCAATCTCGCTGGAGAGAATCACGTTTTCCGATTCACGACGAATTTTCCACCCATGTTTCCGTTCTCACTGGCGGCTAACGTGGACTCAAAATCGACCCTCATGAGTGGACTGAACACTTGCGTTCCGTGGCAAACTACTGAAAACAACCAACAAGGCAACAGGTAACTTAAAATATCATGGCAGCATTTATCCAGGAACCTTCAACCCTGCAACAAAATAATTTGACTATGTTTAGTGGAAAAATGCCATGCGGACTGAGGTGGGTCAGGTTTGTGCTTGGCTCAGTTGTGACACTGAATCTATCAGCATTGAATTGACTCAATGTCAGGATCAGTTCTGACATTGCCCAAGACTGGGCATCCATGAGACGCTGTGGGCCATCAGAAGCAGCAGAATTGTACTCAACCACAATCTGCAACCTCATGGCCTGGCAGATTCCCCCACTCTACCATTACCACCCAGCCAGGGGATCAACCCTGGTTCAATGAACATAGAACATAGAACATTACAGCGTAGTACAGGCCCTTCGGCCCTCGATGTTGCGCCGACCTGTGAAACCACTCTAAAGCTCATCTACACTATTCCCTTATCGTCCATATGTCTATCCAATGACCATTTGAATACGCTTAGTGTTGGCGAGTCCACTACTGTTGCAGGCAGGGCATTCCACACCCTTACTACTCTGAGTAAAGAACCTACCTCTGATATCTGTCCTATATCTATCTCCCCTCAATTTAAAGCTATGTCCCCTCGTGCTAGACATCACCATCCGAGGAAAAAGGCTTTCACTGTCCATCCTATCCAATCCTCTGATCATCTTGTATGCCTCAATTAAGTCACCTCTTAACCTTCTTCTCTCTAACGAAAACAGCCTCAGGTCCCTCAGCCTTTCCTCATAAGATCTTCCCTCCATACCAGGCAACATTCTGGTAAATCTCCTCTGCACCCTTTCCAATGCTTCCACATCCTTCCTATAATGCGGCAACCAGAATTGCATGCAATACTCCAAATGCGGCCGCACCAGAGTTTTGTACAGCTGCAACATGACCTCATGGCTCCAAAACTCAATCCCTCTACCAATAAAAGCTAACACACCATACGCCTTCTTAACAACCCTCTCAATCTGGGTGGCAACTTTCAGGGATCTATGTACATGGGCACCGAGATCTCTCTGCTCATCCGCACTGCCAAGAATCTTACCATTAGCCCAGTACACTGTCTTCCTGTTATTCCTTCCAAAATGAATCACCTCACACTTTTCTGCATTAAACTCCATTTGCCACCTCTCAGCCCAGCGCTGCAGCTTATCTATGTCCCTCTGTAACAGTCCTTCCGCACTGTCCACAACTCCACCGACTTTAGTGTCATCTGCAAATTTACTCGCCCATCCTTCTACGCCCTCCTCCAGGTCATTTATAAAAATGACAAATAGCAGTGGCCCCAAAAAAGATCCTTGTGGTACACCACTAGTAACTGGACTCCAGTATGAACATTTCCCATCAACCACCACCCTTTGTCTTCTTCCAGCTCGCCAATTTCTGATCCAAACTGCTAAATCACCCTGAATTCCATGCCTCCGTATTTTCTGCAGTAGCCTACCATGGGGAACCTTATCAAACGCTTTACTGAAATCCATACACACCACATCAACTGCTTTACCCTCATCCACCTGTTTGGTCACCTTCTCAAAGAACTCAATAAGGTTTGTGATGCATGACCTACCCTTCACAAAACCGTGTTGACTATCTCTAATCAAATTATTCCTTTCCAGATGATTATACATCCTATCTCTTACAAACCTTTCCAAGATTTTGCCCACAACAGAAGTAAGGCTCACTGGTCTATAGTTACCGGGGTTGTCTCTACTCCCCTTCTTGAACAAGGGGTCAACATTTGCTATCCTCCAGTCTTCTGTAGACAAAGATGACTTAAAGATCAAAGCCAAAGGATCGGCAATCTCCTCCCTAGCTTCCCAGAGAATCCTAGGATAAATCCCATCCGGCCCAGGGGACTTATCTATTTTCACAATTTCCAGAATTGCTAACACCTCCTCCTTATGAACCTCAAGCCCTTCTAGTCTAGTAGCCTGAATCTCAGTATTCTCCTCGACAACATTGTCTTTTTCCTGTGTGAATACTGACGAAAAATATTCATTTAGCACCTCTCCAATCTCCTCACACTCCAAGCACAACTTCCCACTACTGTTCTTGACCGGCCCTACTCTTACCCTAGTCATTCATTTATTCCTGACATATCTATAGAAAGCGTTAGGGTTATCCTTGATCCTACCTGCCAAAGAGTTCTCATGTCCCCTCCTGGCTCTTCTTAGCTCTCTCTTTAGGTCCTTCCGAGCTAACTTGTAACTCTCGAGCGCCCTAACTGAACCTTCATGTCTCATCTTTACATAAGCCTCCTTCAGGACCTACAGAACAGCCAGGAGCAACATCAGGCATGCCTAAAAATGAGATGTCAACCTAGTGAAGCTACAACACTGGACTACTTGCATGCTAAACAGCATTAGCAGCAAGTAATAGAGCTAAGTGATCCACAACCAATGCATCAGATCTAAGTTCTGCAGTCCTGCCACATCCAGCCATGAATGATGGTGGATAATTAAACAACTCACAGGAGGAGGAGGCTCCACAAATATCCCATCCTCAATGATGGAGGATCCCAGCACATTTGTGCAAAAGACAAGGCTGAGGCATTCGCAACAATCTTCAGCCAGTACTGCCAATTGGATGTTTCATCTCGGGCTCCTCTGGAGGTCTCCAGCATAAGGAGAGGTTATTGGGTTACGGGGAAATGGTGGAAGTGAGGGCTTGGGTGGGTCGGTGCAGACTCGATGGGCCGAATGGCCTCCTTCTGCACTGTATGTTCTATTCTATGTTCTATAACAGATGTCAGTCTTCATCCAATTAAATTCACTCCACGCGATATCAAGAAATGGTTGAAGGCACTGGATACTGCAAAGGCTATGGGCCCTGACAATATTCTGGCAATAGTGCTGAAGACTTGTGCTCCAGAACTTGCCATGCCCCTAGTTAAGCTGGTCCAGTACAGCTACAACTCTGACATCTACCCGGAAAATTGGCCAGGTGTGTCCTATACAAAAGAAACAGGATGAATCCAACCCAACCAATTACCATCCCATCAGTCTACTCTCGATCATCAGTAAAATGATGGAGTGCTATCAAGCGGCACTTGCTCAGCAATGACCTGCACACGGATGCTCAGTTTGGGTTCCGCCAGGGTCACTCAGCTCCTGACTTCATTACAGCCTTGGTTGAAACATGGACAATAAAACTGAATAAAGAGTGAGGTGAGAGTGACCGCCCTTGACATCAAGGCAGCATTTGACCGAGAGTGGTGTCAAGGAGCCCGAGCAAAACTGGAGTCAATGGGAATCGGGGACAACACTTGTGGCCATCTCAAATGGCCGTCCGCAAAGAGTGAGAGGAAATTTGACCAAGCCTGAGCACAGACAGGCTGCAGCCTGCAAATATACAAAAGCTGCAGCTCAGATTAATGCAGAAACTAACGCAGAAGAAAGGCCATTTAAAGGTCTTCCCAGGACAATGGGCCCCAGGTAGAAACTGACAATAAGTGGCAGGCTCAGCGATGCCTGCTTTCCTTATTTGGGAAGGCCTATGTGCCTCGGGCACTCTTGGCCATGGCCGACCGGGACTGACCCAGTCATCAAGGTGTCCGCCTCCAATTGGTCAGGGTCAAGCAGGGTGATCAAGACCCTCTCCATCCATTGGACCTTCACCTGGGACCGCCCAAAAGATCGCGAAAGCTAGAGAGATAAAAGGTGCTGCGTAGCCCACCGCTCACTCTCTCGACTGCAGCCTTCCAGACTGCAGCTTCGGCAGCCACAACAACGGTGAACCCTTCACCAGCCAAGAGGAAGACCATCCACTCCATCCAAAGTGGGACCAGAACTACGACACAGATGACCAGCTACAAGAATTCCAGCACTGCCAGACTACCAGATCCCAGTTAAGGCCATATCTGCTCTGTACATGCCAGTCAGCTGGAAGTTAAGTTAAGGTAATTTTAAGTGTATCAGTTTATAGTCCAATGTGCATGAACATGTGATTGATTAGTATTTAACTTTGTGTGTATTAATAAACAATTATTGTACTGAACAATTTGTGTGATCATTTGTCCATCGTATACGGGTTAAACACACACTGTGGTTTAGAAAGGTGGCAACACACTCCACTGGTTGGAGTCATACCTGGCTCAAAGGAAGATGGTTGTACTGGTTGGAGGTCAATCATCTCAGCTCCAGGACATCACTGCAGGAGTTCCTCAGGGTAGTGTCCTAGGCCCAACCGTCTTCAGCTGTTTCCTCAATGACCTCCCTTCCATCATAAGGTCAGAAGTGGGGATGTTCGCCGATGACGGCACAATATTCAGCACCATTCATGACTCCTCAGATAGTGAAGCAGTCCATGTCCAAATACAAGGCTTGGACAATATCCAGGCTTGGGCTGACAAGAGGTAACATTCGTGCCACACAAGTGTCAGGCAATGACCATCTCCAGCAGGAGATAATCAAACCATTGTCCTTTGTCATTCAATGGCATTACCATCGCTGAATCCCCCACTATCAACATCTTGGAGGTAACCATTGACCAGAAACTGAATTATCCATTTAAATACTGTGGATACCAGATCAAGTCAAAGCCTAGGAATCCTGTGGGGAGTAACTCACCTCCTGCCCAACCTGCTCCCCCCCCCCCCCCCCCCCCCCCCCGCCAAATCCTGTCCACCATCTACAAGGCACAAGGCAGGAGTGTAATGGAATATTCTCCACTTGCCTGGATGAGTGCAGCTCCAACAACACTCAAGAAGCTCGACACATCCAGGACAAAGCGGCCCGTTTGATTTCTACTCCTTCCACAAACATTCAAACCCTCCACAATTGCTTCACAGGTCCAGGGTCCCAGGTTCGATTCCGGCTTGGGTCACTGTCTGTGCGGAGTCTGCACATCCTCCCCTTGAGTGCGTGGGTTTCCTCCGGGTGCTCCGGTTTCCTCCCACAGTCCAAAGATGTGCAGGTTAGGTGGATTGGCCATGATAAATTGTCCTTAGTGTCCCAAATTGCCCTTAGTGTTAGATGGGGTTACTGGGTTATGGGGATAGGGCGGAGGTGTTGATCTTGGGCAGGGTGCTCTTTCCAAGAGCCGGTGAAGACTCAATGGGCCGAATGGCCTACTGCTGCACTGTAAATTCTATGATGATCTATGATAGTCCACCACCGACGAACAGTGGCAGCCATTGTCATGTTCTGTAAACTGGCTGAAGTGAATGATGTACTGCAGAACACGCAGTTTAAATAATTTATTGTTGAACAACTGTGTGATAAGATAACTAGGATAAATTAAATAATAAACTACGAACACCAATTAACTATTGTGGAACTACTGCAAATACATCAATCCTCCAACACAACCTACTCCCAACTCCCAGACAATAGGGTCACGTGATGGGTTTGCACTGCCGCCGAGTGGTCGGAGGCCATGCACAACATTATGTACAAACCTGCCTTATGCATATCATCACAGCCATGTGTACCATCTACAAGATGCACTGCAGGAACTCACCAAGGCTCTGTAGACAGCACCTTCCAACCACGCGGCCACTACCATCTGGAAGGATAAGAGCAGCAGATACCTGGGAACCCCACCACCTGGATATTCCCCCCAAGTCACTCACCACCCTGACTTGGAAATATATCACCGTTTCTCCACCATCATTGGGTTAGTTCCCTCCCTAACAGCTCAGTGGGTGTACCTACCCCTCAAGGACTGCAGCAGTTCAAGAAGGCAGCTCACCACCACCTTTTGAAGGGCAACTAGGGATGGGCAATAAATTCTGGCCTAACCTGGAAATGAATTTTTAAAAATTACTATATGTGTCAGCTCAGGTACTTTCACCCCTGTCTCACAAGTTTGGGCGTTAAAACTAAACACCATGAGCTTGAAGACAAGATCTAAAGCCGTAACACCGGGAAGTACTGAGGGTCTTTCAGATGAGATGATGAAATGAGGGCTGGCCTGCTCTGTCAGGTGATATAATGATATTTTCATCGGACTAATAATCCAGGATAAAGCTCTGAGGACCAACGTTCAAATCCCACTGTGGTAAATGTGAAATTTGGGCTAGAATTCTCCGATGGCCGGGATTCACATTTCCCGCTGGCAGCATATTCCTACCAGTGGGTTCGCGTTGGCATGGGGTGGTTTCAATGTGAATTCCCATTGACAAGTGGAGGGAGGACCGAATCCTGCCGCCAGCAAATCGCGTGCGTCTGGGGGGACTGCAGAATCCCACCCCTGAATGTAAAGCAACATGAATCCAAGGTCCCAGTTGAGAGGACTTTGAGGGGACATTCACACCCCCATCATCCTGGCCTGGGCTTGCGAAATCCTACCAACTGTCCTGGCTTGAGACAATTCACACCTCTTTAACCTCATCGAGGGCCGAAGGGCCTGTACTGCGCTGTAACGTTAACCTGGGATTATCCCTCTCTCTGGATCTTGTTATGGGCGAGGCGTTTTCAGAACCCCAAAATGTATCATGGAGTTCAACCAACCTCTCCCTTTAATGTATTGTTGCTTTTCCTAGCACACAGCTTGTTCCCTAGGAGTGGGATTACAATTATGGACACGTGGGTTTTTAAACACAAAACAATGTTCATTCCATGAACTCAACTTAACATCTTAAATAAACATTGGATCTCTTACCACCTCTTACTTCAAAGATAACTCCAAAAATAATACAACAGTAAATAATTTCTCAAAATGTTCCTTCAAACTTCCAAGAGACTTAACACCTTTAAACAGAATCACATCAGATTAAAGGCTTTACTATTATGAGTTTAAAATCACCCAAATGATCCAGAGATAGGCTTTCATGGCAGAGATCACAGCAAATCCAGCTCACTGCAAAACACAGACACTCCCCAAGCTCTTTTCCTCCAAACTGACTTCAAAATGGCTGACCTGAGCTCGGCTCCACCCACTCTCTGACATCACTGTTTTCTTAAAGGTACATTGCTTAAACATCCATGTCTTAAAGGTACTCTCACATGACACTTCCCCCCAAGAAAAAAAAATAAACCATCAACTTCAAGATGGTTTCATTTTTCTCTTTTGCACCATCCACTAAGAAATGCACACAGTAAATATACATTTTCATTTAAAGAAAACAATACACTGAAACAGGTATAATAATATAGTCCATTTCTCTTTGTTCTTCTTCCACCAACCAAAGACCTTCTCAATTTATCACATTCGTGACAAAGCATTGGCTATCATATTTTCTCGTCCTGCCACATGTACTATTTTTAAATGAAATGGCTGTAACAATAAACTCCAGCGAAACAGCCGTGCATTGTTATTCCAGAATCGCTCCAAAAACGTCAACGGATTATGATCAGTATATATAACGGTGTCAGATGGATTGCTGGTCACATGAATGTGAAAATGTTGCAAAGCCAGCATCAAACTCAAAGTCTCCTTCCCAATCGTCGAATACTTTTTCTGGTGAGAATTCAATTTCTTTGAAAAATAACCAACAGGCCGCTCTAGCCCTTCGTCGGCGTCTTGTAGAAGCACCGCACCTACACCCACATCACTCCCATCAACCGCCACTTTGAAGGGTTTGGTATAATTTGGGATGACTAACACAGTAGTAGTGGTTAACACAGCCTTCAGGCCGTCAAATGCCTGTTGACACTCCGCTGTCCACAGGAATTTGTTACGTTTCTTGAGCAAGTCCGTCAGTGGAGCGGCCACACTGCTAAGATTTGGTGCAAATTTCCGGTAAAATCCACTCATACCAAGAAATCGCATTATTTCCCGTCGTATCGAGGGTATCGGAAACTTCCCAATAACTTTGGTTTTCACATCCCGTGGGACCAGTCGACCCTGTCCGATTGTATGGCCAAGGAAAGTGACTTGGGCATTTCCAAATTCACTTTTGGCTAGGTTTATCACCAAACCTGCCTCCTGAAGTCGATCGAATAACTCCCTCAGATGTTTTAAATGTTCTTTCCATGTCTGGCTGAAAACTACCAGATTGCCGCACTGAAACGACTGTATTAGTTAACCATTGAAATGTTGCTGGGGCGTTTTTCATGCCAAATAGCATAACTTTGAACTGGTATATACCATGTGGAGTCACAAAAGCTGAAATCTCCTTCGCCCTTTCAGATAAAGGTACTTGCCAGTAACCTTTCAGTAAATCAAATTTGGAAATAAAAGCAGATTGTCCCACTTTCTCAATGCAATCCTCCAAACGTGGGATAGGATAAGAGTCCGTTCTTGTAACTGCATTCAACGTTCGATAGTCCACACACAACCGTTAGGCACCGTCTGGTTTGGGTACCATCACCATGGGTGAGCTCCATTGGCTGCAACCCACTTCAATTATGCCATTCTTCAGCATACTCTCAATCTCTCTGTTAACTTGTGCCAATTTTAAAGGATTAAGTTTGTATGGATGTTGTTTGATAGGAACAGCATTTCCCACATCTACATCATGTATAGCCATTTTAGTACTTCCCAATTTATCTCTACAAACTTGCCCATGTGATATCAATAACTCTTTGAGGTCAGTTTGTTTTTCCTCTGGAAGGTAACTTAACATTTCATCCCAATTTTTAAGAACATCCTCATTTTCCAATTTAATTTGAGGTATGTCAAATTCACAGTAATCTGGATTTGGTTCATCACTTTCAGTTAGAATCATTAAAACCTCCTTTTTCTCTCCTTCCCTTTTTAAGTACCTTTTAAGCACATTCACATGACACACTCGGTGAGTCTTCCTTCTAGCTGGTGTTTTTACCACATAATTCACCTCACTTAATTTCCTTTCAATCTGATACGGTCCACAAAACCTAGCTTTTAAAGATTCACCTACCACTGGTAACAACACTGAAACTTTATCCCCACTGGCAAAACTACGAACTTTGGATTTCTTGTCCGCTACCCGTTTCATCACATTTTGTGCAACTTTCAAATGTTGTCTAGCCAATTCACCTGCTCTATTTAATCATTCCCTAAAATTTGACACGTAATCCAATAGTGTAATTTCCGATTTCTCACCCACCAATTTTTCCTTAATCAATTTAAGTGGACCTCTTACCTCATGACCAAAAATTAGTTCAAAAGGACTAAATTTGGTAAACTTATTAGGTGCATCTCTAATTGCAAACAATATGAATGGAATTCCTTTCTCCCAATCCTCTGGGTTATCTTGACAATACTCCCTCAACATTGTCTTTAATGTCTGATGCCACCTTTCTAACGCTCCCTGCGATTCTGGATGGTACGCAGATGATTTAAATTGTTTTATTCCTAAGCTATCCATAACTTCTTTGAATAAATTTGAAATAAAATTTGATCCTGGATCCGATTGAATTTCTGTGGGTAGCCCATATCTAGTAAAGAATTTATGTATCTCCTCCACAATCCTTTTAGCTGTAATATTATGTACTGGAATGGCCTCTGGAAACCTAGTAGACACATCCATTATAGTCAAAAGATATTGATTCCCACTTTATGTCTTAGGAAGCGGTCCTACACAATCAATTATGACCCTCGTAAAAGGTTCCTCAAATGCTGGAATGGGTATTAAGGGTGCTGGTTTTATCACTGCTTGAGGTTTCCCTATCACTTGACACGTGTGACATGATTGACAAAATTTAACTGCATCTTTATGTCGTGCAGGCCAATAAAAATGTTTCTGGATTTTAGCTTGAGTTTTCTTTATTCCCAAATGACCTCCTGCTGGTACCTCATGAGCAACTCGCAACACCTCCTTTCTATACCCTCCCAGCAGTACTACTTGATGAACTTCTGCCCACTTTTCATCCACCTGCAGATGTACAGGTCTCCATTTTCTCATCAAGACATAATTTTTACGGTAATAACACTCTGGTATACTCTCAGATTCCTCTTCCGTATATGCTTTCTGATATATCCGTTTAATTTCTACATCTTTCTTTTGTAACTCTGCCAATTTTCCTGAACTAAAAATATCCGCCTCATCCTCCACCTGTTCTTGTTCTTTTTCAACCATCTGATCAAAGATTGTCTCTGATAATTGCACTTCACCTTCATCTTCACTCTTTGATTTCTCTTGTCTTAACTTGTGACTTTGCGACCTTGTTACTACACAATCCGGAAAAATCCCAGGATATTTGTCCTTCAACCCTTCAATTGTCTGATTTTTCCACTGACTTATCAACCACAGTAGGCATCACTCCCACCTGCGATCCAGCTATATCATTACCCAAGATAAACTGTATTCCTGGACAAGATAGTTTATCTATTACTCCTACTACCACTTCACCACTCTTCACTGGACTTTCCAACCTTACCTTATATAATGGAACGCTACTCCTCTCACCCTGAATTCCACATATCACCACCTTTTCTGGCAACATTCTTCCCAAACTACATAATTCCTCATCTCTTACCATTAAAGATTGACGAGCCCCTGTATCTCTTAAAATTGTGACTTCTTTACCTGCTCCTCCTGATACACATGAAAAACTTTACCCACACAAGTAAATTCTTTAAATACATCTGGCACCTTCTTAACAATTACTTCTTGAACAGGCTGTACAATCGTTTGCACCTCCTTCGCTTCCCTTGGGCTTTCCTTTACCACTCTACCAAACCCCACTGTCTTATCCTGTTTTACCACATCAGCCTTCCCAGTGCTTTTCTTCAACCACCAACACTGTGACTTTATATGGCCTAGTTTATTACAGTGAAAACATCTGAAACTTTTCATTTCTTTCTCACCCTCCTGGATTTTTTTTTAAATCTGAGGTACACTCTCTTTATTGTCTCCCATCAGATCAACTTTACCTTTACCACTTGATTATTTCTCATGTCCCCAGTTTCTATCCCTCACCGGCTGAAACTGATGTCGGAAACCAATATGATTTATGAACTAATACATAATCATCTGCCATTTCCGCTGCTAATCTCGCAGTTGTAACCCTCTGTTCTTCCACATGAGTTCTCACTACATCAGGAATTTAATTTTTAAATTCCTCCAAAAGTATAATTTCTCTGAGAACTTCATACATTTGGTCTATTTTCAAAGCCCTTATCCATCTATCAAAAGTACTCTGTTTGAGCCTTTCAAACTCCATGTATGTTTGACCAAATTCTTTCCTTAAATTTCTAAACCTTTGTCTGTAAGCTTCAGGCACTAGCTCATATGCACTTAAGATGGATTTCTTCACCTCCTCATAGATACCTCCTCCGGTAGTGATGCAAACACGTCACTAGCCCTACCTACCAGCTTTGTTTGAATCAGTAATCCCCACATGTCCTGTGGCCATTGCATTTGTTTAGCTACCTTCTCAAATGAAATGAAAAAGACTTCTACCTCCTTCTCATCAAACCTTGGCAATGCTTGGACATATTTAAATAGATCCCCACCACGTCTTTGACTATGACGCTCTGTCTCATTATCCTCATCCAGCTCCTCCAACTGTATGTGTCCCTTTGCGTCTTCCAATTTTAACTGATTTTCATGTTTCAAAGCCATTTTCCGAAGTTCAAACTCTCTCTCTTTTTCCCATTTGTTTCTATTTCTTTCTTTGTTCCTTTCTTCTCTCTCCTTTTCTTTTTCCTCTCTATCTCTTTCTTTTTCCACTCTCTCTCTTTCGTATTCAAGCCGCTTTAATTCTTTCTCATGTTGTTTAATTTGCAACTGAATTTTTGCCATTTCCCATGAGTCAAACTCTATCTCAGGCAACTTTAAATGCTTAACCACCACCATAATTACCTCATCTTTTCGCATTTTGTCAGGTAATGTTAACTGCAATGTTTTTGCCAGACCCAACAGTCTGCTTTTCGTCTCTGTCCGTAAAGAACTGCGTGTGACCTTCTCCACCCCCAAAAACTTCTGAGCCTCTGAAAGAGCCATTGTCCACAACACACTCTCCACTTAAACTAAAATACTGGAAAAGCAACAATCCTTCACTGTCTTTAAGTTCACAAAAGTCAATCCAATAGATAGACTTTTATCCCCCCCGAGCCCCCAATTGTTATGGGCGAGGCATTTTCAGAACCCCAAAATGTATCATGGAGTTCAACCAACCTCTCCCTTTAATGTATTGTTGCTTTTCCTAGCACACAGCTTGTTCCCTAGGTGTGGGATTACAACATGGATTTTTAAACACAAAACAATGTTTATTCCATGAACTCAACTTAACATCTTAAATAAACATTGGATCTCTTACCACCCATTACTTCAAAGATAACTCCAATAATATTATAACAGTAAATAATTCCTCAAAATGTTCCTTCAAACTTCCAAGAGACTTAACACCTTTAAACAGAATCACATCAGGTTAAAGGCTTTACTATTATGAGTTTAAATCACCCAAATGATCCAGAGATAGTCTTTCACGGCAGAGATCACAGCAAATCTAGATCACTGCAAAACACAGACACTCCCCAAGCTCTTTTCCTCCAAAATGGCTGACCTGAGCTCAGCTCCACCCACTCTCTGACATCACTGTTTTCTTAAAGGTACTCTCACATGACAATCTGTAAAGACTTAATTACCTGCATATGCTCGCATTCAAAGCATTGTCTTGCATCTTTGTCTTTGTCTATATATATGTTTCTGGAACCTACCTCTTCATTCACCTGAGGAAGGAGCAGTGCTCCGAAAGCTCGTGATTTGAAACAAACTTGTTGAAATGAATCAAAGGCCTCAAAGGTAGTTATCTTTAGCTAGCTTTGGGCTGGCTTTAACAAAGTGCCATACAGACTCGAAACGTTAGCTCCATTCTCCCTCCACAGATGCTGTCAGGCCTGCCAAGATTGTACAGCATTTTCTATTTCTGTTTCAGTTATCCTTCGTGCCCTGGTTGATATCTATCCCTCAACCAATGCCTAAAATCAAATCATTACTCTTCTTGCTGTTGGATCAGTGGCTCCATTTGCCACATTGTAACACTCCAAAGAAGGTACTTTATTGGCTGTACAAGGTGGTGGGACATCTAGAGTTCCTGGAAGGTGTGATATGGGTTTATTCTATCATTACATCTTGAGTAAAATAGTTGTGGGTTTATGTCCCACTCCAGGACCTGATATGGCCCATACGCCAGTGACCAATAAGGGGCTCAGGGGTTATGGGGAGAAGGCAGGAGAATGGGGATGAGAAAATATCAGCCATGATTGAATGGCGGAGCAGACTCGATGGGCCGAATGGCCTAATTCTGCTCCGATGTCTTATGGTCGGATCACCAGCATTATTGAAGATGCAGTCATTCTGATGATACATTCAACGGGGGTCGTGTTTCCCTGTTCAAGGCACAAGAGCAGATAAATCTCCTAACTTTCCATCCCACATTCGATATCAACTTACACCACCAGAGGACAATTAAGTGGCAATTTGTGTCATAATGTTTTGTGGGCTCACACTGTGCGCCAAATGGCTGCAGGGTGCACCGACAAAACACAAAACGCCGGGCACTTCAAAGTGCACAAAAGCACGTTCGGGAAGTTCACAGGCAGAAGGTGAAAATTGCCAAATAAACAATCACGAAAGTCTTACGGCCAAAGGATGAAAAGATTGATGAAAAAAAATATTGTGTTATCTAACTGGGCAACAACGTGTGCCATGCAGTGAAAAAAATGAGCTATAATCACTTTTTCACAAAAGAATAAATCAGAAACTGCAATAGAGAAAGTGCATTTTAATCAACACACGGGTTAATGGTACCAAGTTAAAGATATCGTTCATTATATACCAGCAGATATTAGAATGTATGATGCATTAAGGTCTATTTAGAAAAGAATACTGGTTACATGATAAATAGAATTTATGACATATGAAGAGACATTTAAATCTGAATACCAGTTACACTTTAACCTAATTTCTATGAAAGGATGTGCAAAAAGCAGCAGTATACATAAGTAAGTACTGTTAGCTGATGTTAATTATTCATAAATAATTTTGATGATGAATGTACAAGTCAGCTAATTCTTCCTCTGAGAATTGTGGGGATCGTATTGCATTTTTTCTTTATTACCCACTTCATTGGATCCGCATCACCATTGAAAATACATTGTCGGCACGCAATGGAGTTCTCAGTAAACGTGCTGTTACAAATGCATTCCTCACACAGAACAACAGCTCAAATATCCTAATCCGCGTTATTTAAAAGGCGGCATAAATGCAGTCATTCACTTAGACGTTGCCTGGGTCTGCCACTTGAAAGGTGAGGCCTGATGTCTCTCAGTATTCCAGAAAATCTGGATGGGAAGCAAAGGAGCCGGGGAGGGAGTGGGCTGGAAAACAGGTCAGTGAGAGGCGGAGGTGTGATGGGACGTGTCCAGAGATCGGAGGCTTTGTGCCTGAAAGGTCAGCCTCCTATGATGTGATGGATGGGATGGATGGGCAACCCTGTCAGAGGAATGGGGGTGGGGGTGGGGAGAAGGGAGGAGGAGGGGTGGCACAAGTTTTGGCAAAGGCTGGGGAAACATTTCTTGGAACAATGATGTGAACTTAAGAGAGAAATAATATGCATTAATACAGGGCCTTCATTGTCCCTCTTGGGACAACAACTGGCTTTTAAATGTGGCTTTAAAGCAGCAAGGCCTGAGCCACGGCTTTCAAAGTCACACCTGGGGAAACTCAAACAGCCCAACCTACAGATCCTGCGGCTGTTTCTTTCTCCAGAAGCACTTCCAGCTGCCTGCAACCAGAGGTGTGCTTCCCTGCAAAATGTGAGCTGCCTTTAGACGGTGACCTTCCCTTTCATTTCTTAAAAATATTTTTTAATTTTTCCAATTAAGGGGCAATTTGGCGTGGCCAATCCACCTACCCTGCACACCTTTGAGTTGTGGGGGGTGAGACCCACACAGGCATGGGGAGAATGTGCAAACTCCACACGGACAGTGACCCGGGTTCCATGCCCACGTTTGAGCACAACATGGCCAATTATTACGTGTACGATTCTATATGTGTAATCTGGGGTAATGCATCCTTCTCTGAGAATAAATTACTCCCATACGTCAGATGGTTGCTGAGCACTGAATCCCACTAGAAATAGATTGATGATTACATCGTGTTTTCTGATAAAGGTTAATGTTGCTCCTAATTCTGAGCTAGATGATGATAAATGAAGACACGTCTTAACCAGCCCCAAAGGACAGGAAGGATGGAACGGATTTGACACAAAGAATGGGAATACTGCATTCTCTTGTTTAGCATGAACCAGAGCGAAATGAGGAGAATTCTTTATATAAGCTGTCATAACCCAGAGTCCGCTGCCTGAAAAGATGGTGGAAGCAGATTCAATGGCAACTTTCAAAGGAGAATTGGATAAATTCTTGCAAGGCAAACATTCACAGGTCTAAGGAAAAAGAGCTGGAACATAGAACATAGAATTTACAGTGCAGAAGGAGGCCATTTGGCCCATCGAGTCTGCACTGGCCCTTGTAAAGAGCACCCCACTTAAGCCCCACACCTCCACCCTAACCCTGTAACCCAGTAACCCCACCTCACCTTTTTGGACACTAAGGGCAATTTATCATGGCCAATCCACCTAACCTGCACATCTTTGGACTGGGGGAGGAAACCGGAGCATCCGGAGGAAACCCACGCAGACACGGGGAGAACGTGCAGACTCTGAACAGACAGTGACCCAAGCCGGGATTCGAACCTGTGACCCTGGAGCTATGAAGCAACTGTGCTACCGTGCTGCCCATAGGAAATGTGGGCATTTCCTGGAGAAAGGGACATATTGGATAATTCTTTCAAGGAGCTCCTTCTGTGCCAAGTGATCCTATAAAAGCCTGAAATGTCCATCGCAAATGTTTTGCAACAAAATATTGCGGGGGTGCGGGGGGGGCGGGGGGGTGGCTTATGGTAAATGAAATGAAAATGAAAATCGCTTATTAACCGAGTGTGCTAAACCAGCCCCTGATGTAAATCAGATCATAGATTATCATAGTATTTACAGTGCGAAGGAGGCCACCCGGCCCATCGAGTCTGCACCGGCTTTTGGAAAGAGCACCCTACCCAAGGTCAACACCTCCACCCTATCCCCACAACCCAGCAACCCCACCCAACACTAAGGGCAATTTTGGACACTAAGGGCAATTTATCACGGCCAATCCACCTAACCTGCACATCTTTGGACTGTGGGAGGAAACCGGAGCACCCGGAGGAAACCCACGCACACACGGGGAGGACGTGCAGACTCCGCACAGACAGTGACCCAAGCCGGAATCGAACCTGGGACCCTGGAGCTGTGAAGCCATTGTGCTATCCACAATGCTACCGTGCTGCCAAAATGATTTGTGTTAAAATTTATTGGAATGTTCCCCGAAGGCTCCTAGATAAATCCTGCTTGGCCGGAATGTGCCAGGTTCAGTTCTCGTTCCGTACCATGCTATTGGTTCTCAGACAGCTCATGCAGTTGTTTAAGGCGATGAATTGGTATTGGGTGATTGGTAGATTTTTATTTTCCACCATATTTTGGTCTGAGCAGCATCATGTAACAGGAATGATAAAAAAAAACATTGTAAGGCTGCACCACTGGATGTGGGTATAATTTATTACCCATTGCTGGTTGCCACCAGAAGATAATGGTGGGCCATTCCGGGGGCCGGTACGGACCCGATGGGCCGGGTGGCCTCCTTCTGCACTGTAAATTCTATGATTCTGTAAAGTCTATGATTTCAGACGACAATAAAGTCAATAACCACATTGGTTACCACCGGAGTCCTAAATTGGTGCAAGAATGGCAGGCTTCCTCCCTTAAAGGACCTTAGTGAAACGTTTGTATTTTTACGACAATCTGGCATTTTCATAGTCACTTATTTCACTGGCACGAGCTTCTTAATTCCTGATTTCCTTTTGAAGCTGCTTAGATTATACCAGGCAGTTCAACTTGACAGTCCAGATGTTGAACTGATATCTTTGTTGTGATTTGAACTCACATGCTCTAGGTTATTAGGCTAGGCCACTGGATTACTAGTTCAGCACCATGACCCCGGCACTGCCGTACCCATGCAAGGCAAAGCTGATATAATTCCTGACTTCCAGTGGAATTTAGAAAAACTTAAAGGATGGCATTTAACTAACTCTCTTTTTAAGTCCCCAATTATGAAGGCCACCCAGTTGGATTTATTGGGTTTAAGTCCCATAGACCATCAGTATTTCAAGTCTCCAACCTTAGGTGCGAGAAAAGGAGAGACATTAAACCTCTTTTAATTCATTCTTGGGAAGTTCACATTGCTGCATTTATTGACCATCACTAATTGCCTTAGAAGATGGTAACAAGCTGCCTCCAACTGGGTGGATGAGCAGGGTAAATTCTTCCCCAGCACTTGTCCCAAGTCCAATCCGGGGCGGGGGGGATCAGCACCCTTTAATATAGCTCTCACAGCTCAATGGTGACCTCACTCCCACTGGCCTTGGGGGTTCACAGCACTTGTCATGCACCGCCAACCTCCCATATTCCCCCAGTAGCTCTGGTGCCCTCAAATGCCCGCTCGCAACCACCTACCATGCACTCAACACTTCATCCCCATCTGACGTGGCACCACTCCCGCCTACACTTTCCCCATCTGTCTCATTGCAGGACAACCTCGTGGACAGCAGGCGTGGGCGGGCACAGCCACCCGGAGTGATGCCAGAGCTCAGGACCCTAACCCCATTTGAGGAATGAGCCCTTGAGCTTTCCGATGAGGAGCAGGGCTGCCCCTGTGCAGAGGGCAAGGCTGGGGCCAAAGACACAAATGAGAACCCTCAACACATCCAAGCGTGGCACAAGCCTCACGTGAGTGACCTTTCTTCTATCAATGTTCCTCTGCCCCGCACTAATGCCACCCTCCTTCCATTGCTTTTTAAAAATAAATTTAGAATATCCAATTCCTTTTTTTTCCAATTAAGGGCCAATTTAGCGTGGCCAATCCACCTACCCTGCATATCTTTGGGTTGTGGGGGCGAGACCCACGCAGACATGGGGAGAATGCGCAAACTGCACACGGACAATGACCTAGGGCCGGGATCGAACCCGGGTCCTCGGCGCCGTGAGGCAGCAGTGCTAACCACTACATCACCGTGCTGCCCCTCACCCTTCCATTGCTGGCCAATCAGCAGACCAGCCCGGAACATCTTCATGGCCTCTGAACACTACAGACCCAAGCAGCTAAGAGGCAGAAATCTTGGAGACCAACATTGATGAGGCATCACACTTGTCACCCGCACCCTTCACCAGTGCAGATACTTGCAGCTCGGTGGGGTCAAGTACTAGGCAGGCTTTTGGGTCACTCACTGGTGAGCACCTCACAACCTCGAGGTCCCGGCCCACCAGGGGACGCTAGCCAAGGTCGTCTCAGGCAACAGGAGGTCAGGAGGCTGCCTGATCCTCACCTATGGATCCTGGGGATACACCTACACATAACGCGAGGGTCAGGAAGAGTAAGAAAGGATAGGCACCTAGTGGGCAAGGGTGAACCTAGGCATTATTAGAGAAAAGACACAATTGTAATAATTAGCTAGCATTAAAAATCACTTTGATTACCCATAAAGAGCCTCCACGCTGTCATGTCATGTAAACACACCATGCTCCGCAAGGCCCCGTGTAAAATCATCCCTGTGCAGTGAGAATGGCAGCGCAATATCTCTCCCATCGCCCACATTGACAATGCAGTAATTCCGCATCGCTCCTGATGCCCCACCCCCAAATCCCCCATCCATGGAAGGCCACACCGCCCGCTCCCCCTCTCGTGTGTGTCCTGTGTTCCCTTTCAGAGATGAAGTCACCCGTTTCTTGATTTTATAGAACTGCTGCAAATCTTCACCAGGGAATATTCTGAAGGGAGAGTTCGCTAATGACATTATTATAGAATCATAGAATTTACAGTGCAGAAGGTGGCCATTCGGCCCATCGAGTCTGCACTGGCTCTTGGAAAGAGCACCCGACCCAAGGTCCACACCTCCACCCTATCCCCATAACCCAGTAACCCCACCCAACACGAAAGGCAATTTTGGACACTGTGGGCAATTTAGCATGGCCAATCCACCTAACCCGCACATCTTTGGACTGTGGGGGGAAACCGGAGCACCCGGAGGAAACGCACGGAGACACAGGGAGGATGTGCAGACTCCGCACAGACCCAAGCCGGGAAAGAACCTGGGACCCTGGAGCTGTGAAGCAATTGTGCTATCCACAATGCTACCGTGCTGCCCACAATGCTACCGTGCTGCCCACCGTGCTACCGTGCTACAATTATACTGTATTAAAATGGAGTTCCAGGCCTTCTATGGTGAATTTCCTGCTATGCCACAGTGACGGGCCTGGAAAATATGAAAACACAATCTCACCGACTCTTGCCGTACTTTCTGCCCGCATCGCTGTTCTCATTGATGCCGAATGTGGGTTCAAAATTCCACATGCCACCTGTCTGTTCATTTGGATGCATAAAATCCCATGGTCCCACTTTGAAGAAGAGCAGGGGAGTTATCTGTGGTGTCCTGTTCAAAATCCCTCCCTCAACCTCCATCACAAAATACAAATTATCAAGTCATCATCATATTGTTATCTGTGAGAACTTGCTGTGTGCAAATTGGCTGCCACGTTTCCCACAGTGCAGCTGTGCAAAGTGCTTAATTGGCTGTAAGATGGGGCAGCACGGTGGTGCAGTGGGTTAGCACTGCTGCCTCACGGTGCTGAGGACCCGGGTTCGATCCCGGCTCTGGGTCACTGTCCGTGTGGAGTTTGCACATTCTCCCCGTGTTTGCGTGGGTCTCACCCCCGCAACCCAAAGATGTGCAGGGTAGGTGGAGTGGCCACGCTAAATTGCCCCTTAATTGGGAAAAGAAGAATTGGGTACTCTAAATTTAGAAAACAAAATTGGCTGTGAAGGATTCTGATATGTTCTATAATCACTGGGGTACTGGGTTACGGGGATAGGGTGAGGACATGGGCCTAGGTAGGCTACTCTTTAAGAGGGTTGATGCAGACTCAATGGGGCGAATGGCCTCCTCCTGTACTGCAGAGTTTCTATGATACTGCTGTGAGAAGCGCTCTATAAATGCTTATCTTTCTTTTGTTCTGTTTTATGAAAGGAATCATAAATATCGCTCAGCCCAATTTCCCCTGTTTTTCTTTGAAGTAGTGACGTGGAATCTTTCACATCAGATGGGCCCTCAGCTGAATATCTCATGCGGACGCCAGCACCTCCAACAGTACAGTGCTCCCTGAGCGATACACTGGAGTGTCAGCCTAGGCTTCTGTGTTGCAGTTCTGCAGTGGGTTATCAGAGACAACAGTGCTCACCCATTCAGCCACAGCCACCATGCTAACAGCCTGGTCCCAGAATCTGACAGCAGGCCACAAATCTGATCCGAGAGTCTGCTTCTTAAAGTTGCTTCTTTGTTACATTGGGAACAATAGTTTCAAGGACAATTATTTATAAATGGAATCCATAATCGGCACGACATTTTTCACAATCTAATGCAGGGGTCTGCTAATAAAGAATGTGCAGGTATTGACTGTGCATTTACTCTTCTACTGTGATCCATGCTTATATTAATGCAGTACAATTTATTGCCGTATTACACTAAGAAATGAGATAGACAAAAGCTGATTAGAGCAGAGACCTGGTGAATTTAAAGCAGCCCTCCTGACTGATAGTTCAGAAATGAGGCACTCACTGTCCAACATTGATTTTTATGCTGCGTGTGTGGCTTCTAACCCCATGTGTGTCGTACAAGATAAGGATATTGTAAATGCTGGCAGTGTGCTCGTTGCCACCATTTACACCGCAAGCTACATTGTGAAATCCACGAGGAGTATAAAAGAAAGCTAATGCTCATCGTAGCCAACTGTGAAATTAAATAAAAGCAAAATCCTGCAGATGCTGGAAATCGGAAATGAAAACAGAAAATGGTGGATAAACTCAGCAGGTCTGGCAGCATCTGTGGAGAGAGACCCAGAGTTAACATTTTGAGTCCATTTGACTCTTCTTCAGAGGTGGAGAGGGGCTAAAGGTGGTGCACAGAACCCACTTAACAAGAACCCGAATGAGTAGGTTCTTTCTGGAGGCGGAGGATAGATGTGAATGGTGCCAATGAGGCCCGGCCAACCACACCCACATGTTCTGGTCTTGCCCCAGACTTGCTGGGTACTGGACCGCCTTCTTCAAGGCAATGTCCAAAGTGGTGGGGATGAGGGTGGAGCCGTGCCCGAAAGTGGCGGTCTTCGGGGTATCAGACCAGCCAGATCTCTTCATGGGGAAGAGGGCGGACGCCCTTGCGTTTGCTTCCCTTGATCGCCCGCTGTAGAATTCTGCTCGCCTGGCGGTCAGCAGCACCACCCAAAGCTGTGGGGCTGTCCGACCCAGCGGAATTTCTCCAAATGGAGAAAATCAAATTCTCCGTCCGGGGGTCGGAAGATGGCTTCTTCGGAACATGGGGCCAGTCATCCAACTGTTCCGGGACCTGTTTGTGGCTAACGAACAAACAAATAGATAAACAAGTAGCCAAGAGCCAGGGGAAAGTAGCCTAGGCATGAGAGAAGATAGGGGAGGGAGGGAGGAATTGGCGGGGGGGGGGGTGGCAAGAGGGTGTAGCCAAACACAGCTGAAAAGAAAGGGGAACAGCAGAGAGGGAGGGGAGGGAGGGGGGGAAAGGGGAACAGGGAATGGGGGAGGGGCAGGGAGGAAGGTAAGACAAGGGGAGAAGAATAATAGAGGGGAGCCAGAGGGGAGGAAAGAGGAGGGAGCACAAACTGGAGGGCGAGCACAGGAAACGACAACGACCACAGCAAGGCAAAAGAGAGTAAGAAGGTGCAAGAGGAAGAAACGACGGACGGTCGAAGCGGAGGCAAACGCGCAAAAACAAAAAAGAAAAACCGACCGGGAGTTGCAAGTGACATCAGGGGCACCCCCAGGCGCTCCTCCCGCCCAGTTTTGTTCTGCTTATCTTGCTTATATGTATTTTTAAAAAAAAGAAATACAGAAAAGAAGGGGGGGGGTGGGGAGAAAGCCTGCCCCCCAATGGAATGTACAATGAAACTTTCTCTTTGAAAGAATGAAATTAAATTAAAATTGCTTATTGTCACAAGTAGGCTTCAATGAAGTTACTGTGAAAAGCCCCTAGTTGCCACATTCCGGCGCCTGTTTGGGGAGGCTGGTACGGGAATCGAACCGTGCTGCTGGCCTGCCTTGGTCTGCTTTAAAAGCCAGCGATTTAGCCCAGTGTGCTCAACCAGCCCCTTTGTGCTTCTCTGTATATACAGAGGGGCGGCAGGTGGTGCAGTGGTTAGCACTGGGACTGCGGCGCTGCGGACCCGGGTTTGAATCCCGGCCTTGGGTCACTGTCCGTGTGGAGTTTGCACATTCTCCCTATGGCTGCGTGGGGTTTCACCCCCACAACCCAAAGATGTGCTGGTTAGGTGGATTGACCACACTAAAATGTCCCTTAATTGGAAAAGAAAAATTATTGGCTACTCTAAATTTATTTTAAAAAAGAGGTGGAGAGGAGTAGAAACGTGGTGACATATAGAGTTGGAGAGGGGGAGATGGAGGAGGTAGAGCAGATTAGGAGGTCAGGGATAGGTCAGAGCTAAGGTGAGCTGGACAAAGATTAAAGGACAAAAGACAAAGGGAGTGTTAATGGGAGCATTAAGGACTAAAGATGGTGCTGATAGTGGTATAAAGGCAAGACCACCTGAATGTGTTAATGGGACAATGAAGGTCAGTGCTCCATGAAAGTAAAACTAAAGAACAAGTGACAGATGCTCCTATGGGGAAGGTGGGATTCAAATGTCTGATTGGGTGGAGGAAGAGAGCATGGTTAAAGTCTTGTTTAGATGTAGGATATCAGTAATAAAATGTTTTAGGTTTTGAACTCCAGGTTGAATTCCTAAATGCGCACTATCTCTCATTGGGACTGGATATTGGAAAATTGATTGATTGGTTGATTTATTGTCACATATACCGAAGTACAGTGAAAAGTATTTTTCTGCGGCCAAGGGGACTACAGAGTACGTATACAGTAGACAAAAAGAATAATCGACAAAGTACATGGACAAATAAGTAATTGGAGAACATGTGTCCATAATTTAATAATAATAATAACCTTTTATTGTCACAAGCATGAAGTTACTGTGAAAAGCTACATTCCGAGGCCTGTTCGGGTAAGCTGATACGGGAATTGTACCTGCACTGCTGGCCTTGTTCTGCATCACAAACCAGCTGTCTAGCCCACTGAGCTAAACCAGCCTATTAATTTGCCGAGTAATTTGCCATAATGCGTTCCTGGAAGAGAGGTTGCTTTTGGACCACCTGCCACACGTTGAAAAGGATAACAAGGCCACGATGAGGGTGCAGAAGAGATTGACTAGAATGATACAGGGGTGGAGGAAGCTCAGTTATGTGGAGAGGTTAGGGAAGCTGGGATTGCTCTTAGACCAAAGAGGTTAAGGGGAGATATAATAGAGGTAATCAAAATTATGAGGGAGTTTGATAGAGAAGATAAGGAGAAACTGCTTCCCATGCTGGAGGGTCAGTAACAAGAAGACGCAGATTTAAAAGAATTAATTTAAAAAATCAGAGAGGACCATCAGGAGAATGTTTTAAAGAAAAATTGCTATGATCTTTAATGCGCTGCGTGAAAGGGCCGTGGAATCAATTTCAATAGTAACTTTCAAAAGGGAATTGGATAAATACTTGAAAAGGAAAAATAAATACAGGGTGCAGCGAAGGGGAGGCTGTGGCATAGTGGTATTGTCGCTAGTCTAGTAATCCAGAGACCCAGGGTAATCCTCTGGGGTATCGCGTTCGAATCCCACCATGGCAGATGGTAACATTTGAATTCAATAAAAATCTGGAATTAAAAGTCTAAAGATCACCATGAAACCATTGCCGATTGTCACAAAAGCCCATCTGGTTCACTAATGTACTTCAGAGAAGGAAATCTGCTGCCCTGAGCTGGTCTGGCCTACATGTGACTCCAGACCCCCACAGAGATGTGGTTGACTCTCAGCTGCCTCCTCTGAAATGGCCAAGCAAGCCACTCAGTTCAAGAGCAATTAGGGATGGGCAACAAATGCTGGCCCAGCCAGCGAGTCCCACATCCCAAGAACGAATAAAAAATAAAAGTGTTCTTTCAGAGACATGGAACAGGCACTGTAAATCAATTGACCTTCTTTTGTACTGTATGACTCTATGAACGTGACATGGATTGCATGCTTTGCAATCTTCACATTGGGTGACACAATTGTGATATTTGTGACTCTCATTCAAGTTATTCTTTGAATTGAATTTCCAATTTGCCAATTTCTGATCAGTTTCATGACGGTTTACTTGGGTAATTGCTGTTCTTTCTAGACATTCTCAAACATTCTCCCCTTCAGGCCCTTTGAACTCGTCTCAGTGAGGACATTTAGAGTATACGTCTAGACTGGGTTCGTACTCAGTTTATATGATCTGCAGAAGGCATTTGAATGAAAAACACCTTTGGGTCTAATTCAGGACAGCAAACCGACTTTATCTACATTGCAACACCCAGCGATTTATTAAACAGGTTCTGTGTACTGACCTCAATCGCCCTTGGTTTTTTTTTTAGTTCTGTGCTGACTACTGTTGATTCCTATTAGCTTGTGCCCCTTATGAGGCAGAGTTTATCTGTTAATTCCCAATTCTTGCCAAAAGATTCTGTGATCCAATGTTTGTAACATTCATTCCTGGCGCATTTACTGTAATATTAGAGGTGCTGTCAAATATGTTCTCCGCTCTTTAGAGATACCCAATTGAAAAATCACTCGATTGAGATGAGAGGTGACCAGAGATCGTTTTATCTTACATGACACACATGAACAAACAGAATTCAGTTTTCCAGGGCTCCTTTGCCTACGTTTGAGAGAGAGAGAAAGTCAGCTCCTAAAACATTGGGAGATTACAATATAGATTAAAGTGCATGTGAGGAGGATGTCATTACAACCATCCCCCATGTTACCCCATTAACACTGTTTCTATTATTCTAACAACGTGATGATTTATGTGTTTTAAACAAGTTAGCACTTCCATTCAAATGGTGACCAGAGAAAAGAAAGACTTGCATTTACACCGTGGCTTTTATGAGCCACAGATATCCCAAAGTGCTTTACCGCCAATCAAGCATTCTGGAAGTACAGTCAAGAGGAATGCCAGGCTGCAAAATCCCCCAAAAATCAATGGACCAGATGAGCAATTTACATGGAATGGTAAATGCATGAGATATCAGTGAAATTGAATGTGGGGAGGGGCTGTGGTGGCTTCTGGTGCTACACAGCCTTAAACTGACGGATGAAAGCAAGCAAGCATTATTGATCGTTAAGTCCGAGCAAATTCTGTCAGAAGTAAGGGTGGGGAGGTGGTGCTGATAAGCACTCAGTATCTAGGGCACTGTGAAAGGAGGTTAGACCAGTGGAAGGTACCAGGTTTTCTGGCATCCATACAATAATCAACTTCAATCAAAATCACTATCACGCCCTTCACCCAACATTCCTTGCTGTGTTGAAGTTTTCTACTGGTATCTCCGCATGAAGGGAGCACATCAAATGATGCTGTCTCACACCATTCAGGCTACACTGTTACCGAGTGGCACACACTTAGATTTAGTTGCACACACTTAGATTTAGTTGCACAATAATGTCATTGAACCGCATTTAAGCAAATACATTGAATGAATTCTTTACTTTAATGAACAGCTAACAACCACAAAACCTTATCATTCGCAGCTTGATTTAATTGACGAGAATTTATCTAAATCTTTGAAAGTGGCAACACAAGTGGACAAGGCAGTCAAGAAAGCATACAGAATGCCTGCCTTCATTGGACGGGGCATCGAGTATAAAAACTGGCAAGTCATGCCACAGTTGTATAGAACCTTGGAATATTGCGCACAATTCTGGTCGCCAAACCAACAGAAAGATGGGGAGGCTTTGGAGTGGGTGCAGAGGAGGTTTACCAGGATGTTGCCTGGTCTGGAGGGTGTTTGTAATGTGGAGAGGCTGAATAGACTCGGTCTGTTTTCATTAGAAAGACGGAGGTTGAGGGGTGACCTGATAGAGGTCTTCAAGATTATGAGGGGCATGGATAAAGTGGATCGGCAGGCACTCTTTCTCAGGGTGGAGGGGTCAGTCACCAGGAAGCAGAAGTTTAAGGCCCATTGTGAAAAGCTTAGAGGAGATGTTCAAGGCAGGATTTTTACGCAGAGGGTGGTGAGTGTCTGGAACGTGTTGCCAGGGGAGCTTGTGGAAGCAGATACATTAACGGCATTCAAAAGGCATCTTGACAAATACACGGATAGGATGGGTATAGAGGGATACGGCACAAGGAAGTGCTGAGTGTTTTGGCCAAGGTTGGCATCATGACCGGTACAGGCTCGGAGGGCCGAAGGGCCTGTTCATGTGCTGTACTGTTCTTTGTTCTTTGATCATTATAAGAAATAAATGTGCTGGTGTTTCCACTGCACCAAACAGATGCACTAACCCTTCTGTCACTTCAACCGCATGGTGTACTTTTAATTTTATTTCACCTTTGCCATCCCTCACATCACTGACAATCTAAATGTTGTGAAATTGTTCTTTATTGAGTTATCGGTACAGTTTAAGAGCATCCCTGGTCTGGTAAAAAAAAGAAAGAATTCACCTTTCCCAAGTACATGATATGCCAAAGCACTTTATAGCCAGTCTGATACCTAGTCACTGTGGTAATGAAGGAAATACAGCAGCCACCTTCCGCATAGCACGGTCCCACAAACAGTTTTGAGATTTGTGACTTGGTGACGATGGCTGAGGAGCAAATAGTGACCTGGAGAGAACTGTCTTCCTGTTCTCTGAATAGTGCCACTGGACTCTTTACATCCCCCGAGAGGACAGAGGTGACTCAGTTTAATATCTCACCCCGCACTGTGGCAGTGCAGCACTCCCTCAGTACTCCACCATACTGTCAGCATGGGTTATGTGCCCAAGTCTCGGGAACATTTGTCTTTTGGGGCATTTTTGGTTTCTGGATGCTGATGACTACACTGGGAAAATTAGGTTGGAGCAGCTAGAAGTATCGCTAACATTTCCAATTCTCAACACACAGTGAGGAATTAAATGTGTCATGATAGGGCTGGTTTAGCTCAGTGGGCTAGACAGCTGGTTTGTGATGCAAAAGAAGGCCAGCAGCGCGGGTTCAATTCCTTTACCAGCTTACCCAAATAGGCGCCGGAGTGTGGCGACTAGGGGCTTTCCACAGTAACTTCATACTTGTGACAAGGCTATTATTATTATTATTATTATTATCCTGGACCGGGCACCCACGTTGTTTGGGAAGGCCTGTTTAGGGAACAAGAACGCTTTGTTTAAAGTAAAGAAAGTTTGAGATTCAAGGCTAAGTGAATAAACCCATAAGGTTCCATGGGTTTTGAACAAACAAAAGTAAACTTGACTGTACCAAGGTCAGAGAAATAAAACAATTGACAATATCTAACTTATACTCTAACATTCAGGGTTAATATGAGGTATTTGTGAATTCACAGGAAAACTATGATTGAACATACCACAGAGCATACTAAATAGCAAAGGCAAACAAGCCAGGATTTCCCAACAATGCAGCCAGACGCCAGGTGAGTTGACCGATCTCGCAAAGCTCTGGACGTCTTGTGAGGGAATCCAGTCTTCGCCTTCGGAATTCTCACCTTGGAATTCTCTCCAAAGGTCCTTCAACTCAGATGGCCTCAACAACGACCCACCTCACAGGGTTCCAATCTCGCCTCCTGAGATTCCGTCGCCCGGAATTCCCGAGTATGCAACCAAGCACCAATTCACAAACACAACCTCAGTTCTTTAGCCGACCAAACAGAACACTACTGCTCCAAAGGGGCATCTTCTGCACAGTGGCCTGAGCAAGGAGTGACAAACCTGTTGCCTCCTTGGATGTTCAGGCCTTCACCCAAACCCTCTACTCAATTACCAGGGCATCTCTTCAACCTTCTTTGATTGTCAGGGCCTCCCTCAAGCTTCGAGACCTCTCTGTCCCCTCTGCCTTTGGGATAGCTCTTTGTCTCCTGTCCCTTTGGGTCCTCTCTGACCCCTATTGCTTTGGGACTTCTCCCTGTCCCTTCTCCCTTCAAGACCTCTGCCCCCTCTCCGTTTGTGACCTCGCCCTGCCCCTCTCCCCCGGGAACTCTTCCTGTCCTCTATCCTTTTGGGTCCTCTCTGTCCCTTCTCCCTTTGAGACCTGTCCTTGCCACCTTTACCCTTGAGACCTCTCTATCCCCTCTCCTTTTGGTTCCCCCTTCTGTCTCGTCTCCCTTTGGGACTTCATCCTGTCCCCTCTGTCTCTGGGACCTCTCCCTGTCCCCTCTGTCTCAGGACCCTCTCTCTGTCCCCTCTCTCTCTGAGACCTCTCCCTGTCCCCTCTCTCTTTGATTCATTTCCCCTGTCCCCTCGCTGAGACCTCACCCTCTCCCCCCACCCTTTGATTCATCTCCCTGTCCCCCTCTCTCTCTGAGACCTCACCCTGTCCCCTCCCTCTCTGAGACCTCACCCTGTCCCCTCTCTCTCTGCGACCTCTTCCTGTCCCCTCTCTCTCTGAGACCTCACCCTGTCCCCTCTCCCTTTGATTCATCTCCCTGTCCCCTCTCTGAGACCTCACCCTCTCCCCTCTCCCTTTGATTCATCTCCCTGTCCCCTCTCTCTCTCTGAGACCTCACCCTGTCCCCTCCCTCTCTGAGACCACACCCTGTCCCCTCTCTCTCTGCAACCTCTTCCTGTCCCCTCTCTCTCTCTGAGACCTCACCCTGTCCCCTCCCTCTCTGAGACCTCACCCTGCCCCCTCTCTCTCTGCAACCTCTTCCTGCTCCCTCTCTCTCTGAGACCTCACCCTGTCCCCTCTCTCTCTGAGACCTCACCCTGTCCCCTCTCTCTCTGAGACCTCTTCCTGTGTCCTCTTTCTCTGCGACCTCTTCCTGTGTCCTCTCTCTTTGGGACCACTTCCTGTCCCGTCTGTCTCTTTGGGATCTTTCATGGCTGGGACCCTTCTCTTCAATGGCGCTCCACTCCTGGTCACATACCAAGCCTTTCACTCCGATTTCCCTTTTCCTTTATGCACAGGTGTGCTGGGCCCAAAGAACTTAAAATGTTAAATTGCACATGTGCAGGCCGCTCCGTGCTGTGTGCACAATGAAACTCTGAGGTTTGTCGGAACTTGGAGTTCCCAACTTCTGCTCTCAACGAGAAGGTAAGGTTGTCTTTTGTAACAAGTTGGGGTGCAGACAGTACTGAAACAGAGATGAAAGACCAGCTGAAACCCTGTGGATGCACTTTGGTTGCAACTCAGGACTTCTACACCAACTGCTTTGGGATTTCTTATTGAGAAGTGGGACTGCTGGCATCATCTGACCCTGTGGAGAGGGAACATTTGGGAGTGAAATTAACCAATAGGGTTGAAATTAAACAGAATGAGGTAAATTTCTATGGAAGTGAATTCCCTCATTAACTGGCTCAGAAATTCCTCTGCCCCAGCACCACATTTATTTCACCAATATTTATTGTTTATAAGAAGCAAAAAAGATAGAAGAATGTGGCTCAAATCGATAAAAACATTTTTTTTTAGTTATAGTTTAATTACTAACAAGGAAAAAGCTTGTTTTCAATGAAACGGCCCAGAATTTGCAGTTGGTGGTGAAGAAACATTTTCCGCTGACCTCGAAGAAAAATGCCCAACAAAGATCGAGCGATTTCTGTGGTACAGACCTCCACTTTCCTGAAGCCAGTTTGAATCTGGTGCCAAGTCGAGGGGATCTCCAGTTGCCCAGCAGTAATGATGTCATCAGACAGGATAGGTAGCCAATCACATTGAAGTATTCTCACAGACAGCAAATCAGGAAATTTAAAAAAAATCTGATTCCCTTCACTTTTAGTCATGAATTTATACAGACAACGAAAAAAATAATTGGGACACGCATTTCATAAAGGAACTTTAAAAAGTCATATTTTAAGATTATATGGAATTTCTTTCATAATGGAGAAATTTAATATTAAGCAGATGGAAAGTTGCTCTTTCAGGGCCAGTGAGGATTCTTACCAGCAATTATGAAGTTACTATGCTGTTAAAGATCTAGTTACACCTCATTCAACAAGATGTAACATTTTCGAGGGATTTTACTGTGAGACTCAGAGCATAAGTTTGGAAGTTCTCGTCAGATTAATGATTTCTAATTGATTGTATTCTGTGGGGGGACTGGAGCAGTGTACCATATGGGAAGCTTAAAATCAGTGATAAGCAACCTCTGGAATACTGCGTCTAATTGTCTGTGGCGGGCTGCCAAAGCCGCTGTCAGTTTCAGAGAAGTAATGATGGTGAAACGCAGACAGCTTCAGCATTATTACAACCACCAAATCTGAGCACAATTTGCAGTTACCCGAGTCCCCACAGATTTTATCGAGCAATATTTTTATTCGCAAAATATTAATCCACAAGAAGCTGATTCCTGCCAAATTGATGATCAGGTTAGAAAAAGGTGGCATTTCACAATGGTTGTCTAACACATTGATTTTTGACATACCTCTCATCTCCCCCCCCTCCTCTCCTGCCCCCCCTCCCCCCCCCCCTTCCCAACTAGTCGCACTTTACTCCCATCCTGAAAAAATCAAGTTGTGACCTTACCCACTCCACACCCACCTTGATCTGGAATACCTGCAATTTTAAATTGTAGGCTGCAAGGACATCCATCTTGCAGATCAGGCTCCGCACCTCAATCTGCTAATTTTGCCTGTGACTTTAGTGGAGGAACCTCGGTCAGCCACAGTAGCCTGGACAGGAATAGACCCAGCACGGTGTGCTTTCTTTGGTTTCAAGTTTCCTTGTGGGCATGGAGTGCTCATCCAGGCCCCGCATTGACACCTTGGGCCTCCACTGCCACAGGCTCCCTCCAGCCCTGCCCTGCCCAGCAATTCCCCTCCCAAGGCCATTCACCTTATGGCAATCATTCCCTTGGGTTCCCGGTGTGGACCCCTGCCAAGCTACTTTATCTGCTCCCCACTCATTTAGGGACCAAAATCGCTGAGAAGTCACCGAGTGGAATGTTATCGAGGCCGCTTTAAAATCATCCAAGTTGTTCTGCTGACTCTTCTGGATGTGCCATCCATTCACTTTGCAGCTTCCCATTCAGCCCAGGAGCAAGATTTCAGCAGTTTCCCACTGATCACAAGTCATTAGTTGATGTAGAATCAGTTCCATCCATTGGCACCATGGAAAGGCTTACACATGTGGCAAAAACATATCGCTAGCACCTTACAGCCCTGTGAACATAAAGATAAAAGCAAATGACTGTGGATCATGGAATCCCTACAGCGCAGAATGTGGCCATTCGACCCATCGAGTCTGCACTGACGCTCCGAAAGAACACCCCACCTAGGCCCACTCTCTCGTCCTATCCCCGTCAGATGCTGGAATCTAAAACAACGAGACATGCGGACTTGAAAAATTAGCTCCGTTCACTCTCCACGGATGCCGTCAGACCTGATGAGATTATCCAGTCTTTTCTGTTTTTGTTGTTGCTAAAGAAACTCAACCTGAATCAAATAGTGGGTGGGATTTTCCGGTCTCCGAAGCCTAAATCGAGTTCGGGGATCGGACGGAGAATCCACGTTGGCGCCGAAATCGGGAGCGGCGCTGCTTTGGTGATGCAGCACACCCTCCAAAACGGCATACTCTAGGAGTGTGTCTGCAGCTACAGCCGGGGGGCTTTACGCTGCGTGCCTGCCAGCACCCCACCAGACGCAGGATCAGTGGCCGTTTTGTGAAGTCTTTCCGGTCTTAAAACGCCACCGTTCCCACGCTGGCATCAGCACTTAGTCTCAGGATCGGAGAATCCAGGCCAGTTTGTTTTACCTCCAGCTCGGCCTGCTTCACCATTGTTAATGTCGTGCACTGGATTCAATCTGATCAGGAGCTCGGGTGGAGAGCACCTTCATCTCCCTTCCTTGCCTTGTGCCTCATAACTTTCTGTTGAATCACGAATCTGCAATCTTTAAAATGACTGAAGTCACAGCTATCCTGTCAGATCTGCACCACTCGCAGTCTGCTTCAAATTTTATCCAATGTTGAATTTTGCATCAGCTGACAATGTAGTAGAGGCAGTGGGAAGTCCAATCAATGCGCAATTCTCTCCTTGTGGCGGTCGAGCTGGGTTTGCCAGTCTGATGCCTGTCACATTAGAGACTTCAGTCCCCGGTCATACTGCAGTTTCTGCATCAACGCGCTGTGAAGGACGTGTCACTTTAATAGAAAAGCATCAGTATAAGTGCATCATTAGTTTGAATTATTGCATTGCCATGGTTACGTTTCAATGGTAATTCATTGAGGTGCTTTGGGATATCCTGACAACTTGAAAGGCTCTATTTACTTTCTATTTAATCTATTCTATTGATTACCATCGTTCCTTAACATCACGCCATCCCTGGAATCGTGACCAGGGTCAGTTATCCTTGCATTTATCTTACCAGTTGCTTCAAGTCCAACCAGAGGGATAGGGCAGGGTTGCTGGGCAGTTAATTGTCTAATAGCGCAACGTGTTCAAGGCATCCAACAGCAAACAATTTGGGATGGGATTTTCCTCCCCCTCCCCACATGTTTTCTGGAGGTTCACCATAGGCTGACTCTGGGATTGTCCATCCTGCCGCCGGGGAACCCTTCGGCAGGACCGGAAGATCCCGCCTGTGGAAAGGGCCGGAAAATCCTGCCCAATTAAACTAAGAAAAGTGATAATGAAAATGACTGGATTTTCATAAACAGCCAACTGATCCACTCATGTCCTTCAGTGAAGGGAATCTTGGGCAGAATTCTCTGCTTAGTAATGCCGGAATTGCGAATCGCGATCAGGCGGACAATCGCACAAGATTGAAAAATGGAGGTTTGCGCCCGGTGCCGATTTGGACACCATGCTCCGGTCCCTCCCTGGCGGCGATATCGATGTTTGCGCACCACGCCAGCAGATCAATGCAAAATCATCATTGGTATGGGTTTCATATCATTAGCAGCTTGGACCCAGAATGCTCTGCTCTCCCCCGAAGCTCCAGCCCTCTTAGGTGGGCGGCTCGTTGGTGCGAATTAGTGCAAGTGTTGAAAAGGGGGGTCTGGACACCATGGGTGCTGAGGGGGAGCGGGAGGCTTAAAAACTCTGGAAAACCCTTGAAAATTGGCGTGCTTGCTGCAGGGCCGGGCAGTAGCGGGGAGATACTTTGTGTCAAGCCCGTGAACCTGGGGTGTCCCCTTTGGGATCGGGGTGGCCTGCCTGGCTCAGACCGCCATTGCCAGCTGTTTCATCAAGGGGATGGGTGAGGTGTTGGCATATTGCAGAGGAAGCAGGGGTTGGGAGAGTTCATCCCAACCAGAGGACACCTGCACTGCGGCCTATGGAACCCTCCCTGGTTCTCTGCCCCTCTCAGGGGAGAGTCCTCACACAGTGAGCCGCCACCCCTCTAGATTACCAGCTGTCTCCTCTTGGTGAGTGTGGTAGCGTTGGGCTGCCTCTGCCACCACCTCCAAGGTGCTGTTCAGCAGGGCAGGCTTCAGTTTGGTGTCCACCCTCGGGGAAAAGGATATCCCTCCATTCCTCACTGGCATGGAGCTGTTGGTCCACCTCGGACCCCTGACCTTGGGTCTTCTGTGAGTCATCTTGGTGGCTGCAGTGAGCTGGTGGTAAGTGGTAAGTGGACCACTTAAAAACAGCTCCAGCTTCCTAAATTGCCCCTTAATTGGAAAACAATAATTGGGTAGTCTAAAAACCACTCCAGCTGGCAAGCTCTTTAGTGCTAACTCTGGTCCCAGGGGTTAGAACATCCATTGGGCCGGGAATTGCTCAGAAGTTTCCCTGGCAGAGTGCTGGCCCACTTGCTTTCCCAATAGCACACCCAATGGGAACGCAAATCGCACACAATTCAACCCAGCGGCAATACTTCAGTCTCCCAAATGGAGAATCCGTTGACTCTGTTAGGCTCTAGTCCTACACAATCTGATTGACTCCTAATTCCCCCCACCCATCTTGTGATGGGCAATAGATGCTACCTGTATCTCAAGAGGAAATCAGAGCTAATGTGAAGTCCCACCGACGGTACTGCTTTTTGGATTTCACTTGTAAATTGGAGTTGTGAATCACAGCACAGTGTTGGTAACAAATGATCCAAACAATTCCAACACACTTCAAAGGAATTCAGGGAGGAAGAAATAACCACAGGATAAAGGCTGCAAATATAAGCCAGCGAAACACAGGAGTCCTGAAGCCTTGTCACTCAGTAATGAGTTGGCTTATTCAGAAAGTTTAATAAAACAAAGAACAAAGAACAAAGAAATGTACAGCACAGGAACAGGCCCTTCGGCCCTCCAAGCCCGTGCCGACCATGCTGCCCGACTAAACTACAATCTTCTACGCTTCCTGGGTCCGTATCCCTCTATTCCCATCATATTCATGTATTTGTCAAGATGGCCCTTAAATGTCACTATCGTTCACTATAAAAGAATAACTATCAGATTTGTTTTTTTTCCCATAAAATGAACAATGGACGATAGCACAGTGGTTAACACGCCAGGGTCCCAGGTTGGATTCCCAGCTTGCAGGGGCTGTTTAGCACAGGGCTAAATCACTGGCTTTGAAAGCAGACCAAGGCAGGCCAGCAGCATGGTTCGATTCCTGTACCAGCCTCCCCGAACATGCGCCGGAATGTGGCGACTAGGGGCTTTTCACAGTAACTTCATTTGAAGCCTACTTGTGACAATAAGTGATTTTCATTTCATTTCATTTTTCATTTTCATCACTGTCTGTGCGGAGTCTGCACATTCTCCCCGTGTCTGCGTTGGTTTCCTCCAGTTGCATCCGGAGCCGCGTAACCCCCGTCGGACACACGCAGCACCGACCGGCGAATCCGAGCTGGCGTGTCCCGAGGGTCTTGGCAGCTTGACCACTATGGTCGTGTTCGTCAAAAGACGTGCTTGTTAGGTGAATTGGACATTCTGAATTCTCCCTCAGTGTACCCGAACAAGCGCTGGAGTGTGGCGACTAGGGGATTTTCACAGTAACTTCATTGCAGTGTTAATGTGAGTCTATTTGTGACACTAATAAAGATTATTATTTAGGTCTACAAAATTATGAGGGCATAAACAGAGTGGATAGTCAGAGACTTTTTCCCAGGGTAGAGAGGTCAATTGCTAGGGGGCATAGGTATAAGGGGCGAGGGGCAAGGTTTAGAGGAGATGTACGAGGCAAGGTTTTTACACTGAGGGTAGTGGGTGCCTGGAATTCGCTGCCGGAGGAGGTGGTGGAAGCAGGGACGATAGTGACGTTGAAGGGGCATCTTGACAAATACATGAATAGGATGGGAATAGAGGGATACGGACCCCGAAAGTGTAGAAGATTTTAGTTTAGACGGGCAGCATGGTCGGCGCAGGCTTGGAAATGAAAAGAAAATCGCTTATTGTCACAAGTAGGCTTCAAATGAAGTTACTGTGAAAAGCCCCTAGTCGCCACATTCCGGTGCCTGTTCGGGGAGGCTGTTACGGGAATTGAACCATGCTGCAGGCCTGCCTTAGTCTGCTTTCAAAGCCAGCGATTTAGCCCTGAGCTACACCAGCCCCTGGGAGGGCCAAAGGACCTGTTCCTGTGCTGTACTTTGTTTTGTTCTTTGTTACTATTATATTCTGTGTCACTATTATTTTCTGTGATGTCCATACCAAGGTGAAAACCTGCAGAATAAAACAATGGATATTATTGTTAAGGATAAGAACATCAGGTTCCAGTCTGTATTAATGTATTATTCATTGCAAATTCAAAGAAATATCTTTATATGCCCCTGGCACTCGTGAACATGCCATTGCAACTTCAGATCTTAAAATAAGTTGCGGAAAACAATGCAGAAACACCTGGCATTCCGAAACAGTAGTCTACCCAGGCCCACGCCCCCACCCTATCCCCATAACCCCACCTAACGTTTTTGGACACTAATGGGCAATTTATCATGGCCAATCCACCTAACCTGCACATCTTTGGACTGTGGGAGGAAACCGGAGCACCCGGAGGAAACCTACGATAACGCAGAAAGAATGTACAAACCGCTTACAGTCACCCAAAGCCGGAATTGAACCCGGGTCCCTGGCGCTGTGAGGCAGTAGTGTTGATCATCCGTCATAAAAGTACTACATCCCGTCATCCTTACACACACACGCAAGTAACCATAAGGCTGCATCTTAATGTACAGAAGCGTTTGATATTGGGAGTGGGTTTGGGGTTAAACCTGGGGAATTTAAACAGCGGTTGAAAAACCTGACCCTAACCTGCAGACTTTCGCCTTTAACTGCAACACATTAACGTGCCTACAAATAACCCCCTCGAGAGAGGGTTGACAATTTCTCCAAGATAATCATAGACGCCCTGCAGTGCAGAAGGAGGCCATTTAGCCCATCAAGTCTGCACCGACCCTTCAAATGAGCACTCTTCTCATTTACACTCCCTCGTCCTACCCCCGTAACTATATACCTGACCTGCACATCCCTGGACATTCAGGGACAATTTAGTGTGGCCAATCCACCAAACCGTCACATCTTGGACTGTGGGGGGAAACTGGAGCACCCGGAGGAAACCCACACAGACACGGGGAGAACATGCAAATTCCACACTGACAGTCACAGACAGGTTTAGCACAGTGGGCTAAACAGCTGGCTTGCAATACAGAACAAGGCCAGCTGCGCAGGTTCAATTCCCGTACCGGCCTCCCCGAACAGGCGGCGGAATGCGGCGACGAGGGGCTTTTCACAGTAACTTCATTGAAGCCTACTTGTAACAATAAGCTATTGTTACCCGAAATCGAACCCGGGTCCCTGGTTCTGTGAGGCAGCAGTACGAACCACTGTGCCGGCGTTCCTGGATCCGTTATAAGGATATTAACAAGACTTTAACAATTTAACCCAAGTTCGATGAGTTTTCCAGGCTTCCTGGAGCTCACCAGTTTATTCAGAGTAAGAAACCCTCAGACAATTGAGGGGCTGACAACATGACAGAGAAATATACCAACAAGTACTCAAACCTCACAGCTGCTTTCTCAGTTGCTACTGTGAAAGGATTTGTTCACAGTACATGCGCTGAAAGGTAACATTGACAACTTTGGAGGTTAGTTTGTCTGATAAGACCATAAGAAATGGGAACAAGAGTAGGCCATTCGGCCCCTTGAGCCTGTTCCGCCATTCAATAGGATCATTGCTGATCCCACATTCCTCACGTCCATTTTCCTGCCCTTTCCCCATAACCCTTGATTCCCTCACTGATCAACAATCTATCTCAGCCTTAAATTTACATGAGGACTATACATGAGCCCCGACTGCACTCTGTAATAAGGAGTTCCAAAGACTCACAACCCTCTGAAAGAAGAAATTCCTCCTCATCTCAGTCTTAAAATGGCATCCCTTTATTCCGAGACGGTGCCCTCTGGTCCTAGACTCTCCCAAGAGGGGAAACATCCTCTCAGCGTCTCCCCTGTCAAGCCCCTTAAGAATCCTGTCAGTTTCAATGAGATCACCTCCCATTCTTCTAAATCCCAGTGAGTAGAGTCCCAACCTGTTTAACCTTTGCTCTAAGGCAATCCCTGCATACCAGGGATCATCCTAGTGAACCTTTTCTGTACCGCCTTCAGTGAAATAATGTCTTTCCTGAAATAAGGGAACCAAAACTGTCCATGGTATTCCAGATGTGGTCTCATCAGCACCTTGTACAGCTGCAGCAAGACTTCCCGACTCTTATACTCCAACCCCCTTGAAATAAGGGCCAACATTCCATTAGCCTTCCTGATTACCCGCTGTACCTGTGTGCTAGCTTTCTGTGTTTCGTGCACAAGTATCCCCAAGTCCCTTTGTGTTGCAGCTTCCTGCAGCTTTTCTCCATTTAAATAATACTCTGTTCCTTTGTTCTCCCTTCCAAAATGGACAACTTCACATTTTCCCACATTATGGTCCATTTGCCAACTTTTTGCCCACTTACTTAACCTAACACTATCTCTTTGCAAACTGTTTGTATCCCTCTCGCCACTTGCCTTTCCACCTATTTTTGTGCAAATTTGGCTGCAATACATTCACTTATTTCCTCCAAGTCATTAATAGTATTGTAAACAGTTGCGGGCCCAGCACTGATCGGTGTGGAACTCCACTGGGTGTAGATCGCCAACCTGAAAAGCAATCCCTTACCCCCAGGCGCGATTTCCTGCCCCTTAGCCAATTCTCTATCCATGCCAATATACTACCTCCAACACCATGGGCTCTTATCTGATGACTTAACCTTTTGTGAGGTTTTTGAACACCTTTTGGGAGTCCAAATACAGCACATCTCCTGATTCCCCTCCATCCACTCAGGTTGGAAAATGCTAATAAAATAATCAGACACAATTTCCCTTTCATGAAGCCATGCTGGCTCTGCTTGATTAGATTTTGATTTTCCAAATGTGCTGTTATTACTTCTTAATAATAGACTCCACTTAATTTGATCTGCACACAGATGCTGTAATCTCTCATGGCTGCTGCTCTTGCCACTGAAGATCAAGATGGCCAGCGCCATCACTGTGGAAGGAACACTAGCAGGAGTAGAAACAGCTTTCTCCTTACAGTCCTGCAGCTCCAAAGGAGAGAGGGGATCAGCAGAGAGGTACCACCCACAGGAGGCCACATCCAACACTCAGGGTCTACAGGGAGAGGATAACCCTCCTTGACATGTCAGAATACTCTTCGAAAGATTTTTTTTTTAAAGATGCAATTTTCAATTCTTTCTTTTTCTGTCTAGATTTTAAGAAATAATGAACTGTATTTCCTATTAAGATAATGGAAGAGTGCTAGCCAGCTGCAGTATACAAATTTAGTATAAATTTACAGGGGCTGGTTTAGTACAGTGGGCTAAACAGCTGGCTTGTAACGCAAAACCATGCAGAACAAGGGTTCAATTCCCATACCGGCCTCCTCAAACAGGCACCGGAATGTGGCGACTAGGGACCTTTCACAGTAACTTCACTGAAGCCGCCTTGTGACAATAAGTGATTATTATTATCTGCATTCCAACCAAGTGGAGTGAAAAGGTACAGATATTCAGACCCCTGGGGAGCAGGAAAGATTGCGGGCTGGATTCTCCGGTTGCCGATGCCAAAATCGCGTTCGGCGATCGTCCGGAGAATCACTGTTCCCGACCAATTCGGGGGCGGCACCGCTTTCGCGATGCTCCCCCCACCCCTCCAAAGCGGCGCAAACGGAGAGTACGCTGCGCGACGTATCGACGGCCTCAGGACCTTGCCTGAGGCCCACCCTCCGATGCTCTGTCCCTGGCCAGCCGTGTTCCCAACGTCGTCGGTCGTGTGGTCCCACCCCATCGGGAACTTGGCATGACGGCTCTGGACTCAGTCCAGCGCCACCACAGTCGGGGGAGGGCCGATCCGCGTGCAGGGGAGACTTTATCAGGGGTTGGGGGCACTCTGCGGAGGTGGTCCGGTGTGCGCTGGGTGGGTCCAGGGCGCACAAGCTGGCCAAAGCGGGGGGGGGGGGGGGGGGGCACTATTTTGCAGGCCAGGTCTGCGAGTGGCTGCCGCCACGTAGCCCGCCGCAGCCGCTTCAAGCCGCCACTGTGCGCATGCGCAGCCACGGATTCGGCAACTCTCCGGGCCGTATTGGCAGCTAGAGTCGGGTGGTCTACGCTGCCGGCATGCTAGCCCCCAGCCAAAAGGAGTACCGGTGGCCATTTTACACCATTTATTTGGGCGTAAAACACCACCGTTCCCACGCCAGCGTGGGGGATATAGCCTCAGAATCGCAGAATCCAGCCCCCCTTCTCCTGTCAGTTTTTACAGTATCCTGAGCTTCTCAAAAGTTTCTGAACAGGACAGCAAAATGCAGTTAGCTGTTCTAATAATAATGACAGCAGCAGGCATGAATTAATCAAATTCCTCTGGAATATACAGCCAGCAGGACTTTAGGAAACATATACCAATCCAGAGAGATCAGAATGTTGCACTGAACGGATGCAAAGGGGTTTTCTCTTTCTCTCTCTTTGCCTTTCTCTCGAAAGTATCGTACCTGGGTTTGTACCTGAATTTATAAAGTAACCATCCTGAGAGAAGAAGTCTACTGCAAAGCAAGATCTCTTGGGAATAAAATATGGAATCCGCTCTGTGCGGCTACATCCAGAAAGATAACTGAATAAAATGGCCTTATTGTAGAATCATCACATTAAGACTAGCCAAAGAACAACTAACTGTATACTTTGTTGTTTTATCTCATTCAAGAACTGTAAAAAAGATTTACGCCTACCCTCTTACTCTACCACCTGGACTCATGGATGTGTGGGTCCAGGAGTTGTGGGCGACACATGAATGTTGGTTGCGGTTTATCGAATTTTTTACATTCAGGAAATAGTTTCAAAAACCTTATCTTGTTCATTGCTCAAACTCAGAAAACCTGCCTGGCTAATTTCTTTCACTATGACCCCTGCAGCGTTGGCAAAGCACATCCTCTCTAAATTCACAAAATAACCCTGTTACAGTCAGACCTGGAGTGGGAGAATAGGGGAGTCCTTTCACCCCTCCCAACGTGGCTGTAACTATACCAATATCCCCGATGGTTCAGGGTCTCAACATCAGACATTTTCAGCCTGCTGGAACAAGTGGACGCTGTGGCCATGCTTTGGCAGTGACTGGCTAAATCACCACCACCCTCCACCTATTTGTCTCGGGACCTTCCCAGGACTCTGCAAGAGACATTTCCAGGATGTTGCAGTTGGCATAAGACAGGTGACTGATGGCTTGTTCGCCAAAGCTGGTAATTAAGTATAGTTTTGCTGTGATGAGGCGAGTCAAAATAAATGGGCTACCCGCTCTACCTGACTCCCCCCCCCCCCCCCCCCAATGATTGAGTGCATGCATATAGTAATGTTGACATCCCTCAAAAAGCCAACAATATGACCTAGGTGTGATGCAATGCAAGTCATGTGTGCGTGAGTGAGCGATCAGGCTGCTGAAAATGGGGTTCAGGTGCCTCGACAGATCTGGAGACATCTCTCCAGCAGAAACCAGACAGGATCTCCAGAATGGTTGTTCTGTGCCACATACTACGTAACAGTGCACAGCAGCAACAAGGTTTGGATCTGCAGGAAGAACAAGGACCAAGCTCATCACATGTTCCTGAAGAGGAGGAGGAGATTGAGTGAGGTGCAGCCAGCGCACTGGAAGCGGTGCCCATTACTGTTCTCGTTAATGTGAAATTCAGGTGCACAACCCCAAGCATCCTCCATCATTCTCATTAGTCCTTTGCCATGAGATGCATCTCCAAAGTTCTCTAACTTGACCTTTGGAACATAGGCGGCAGGATTCTCCGTTGCCTGATGCCGATATCGTAATTGGCATTCGGGCGGAGAATCCCTGTTTGCGACCGAATCGTGGGCGGCGCCTGTTTTCGGGTGATCCACCCCCTCCAAAGTGGCATCATCAATGGGCCAAATGGCCACCTTCTGAATTGTAAATTCTATAATCTATGATCTATAGATAATTTATGAGAGATATTGGGTAGGATTCGCCAGTGGTGGAATCCTCCGCTTCCCCGGCAGCGCACACATGCAGCGGATTTCCTGACGGCATGGGGGTGGCCACAATGGGAAATGGCGGGGGCGTGCCATGCCAGAAAATGTGTCTGGCAGGTTGGAGAATCTCACTCATTGTATTTGGTCCTGGCTAAACAGGTGGTGAGACATCTTGTGGGAGGAGACAGAAGAACACCTTATACTTTGGGTACAGATGATGTATTTAAGGGGAAGAGCCAGATCTCTCCACAGTTTCAGTTTTCATAGGATTTTAGCTTGACAAGAAATGTCTTCAGTTTGCTCTTGAAAGGTTTTCTTCAAGGTCTCTGCACAGAGAGAAAGCAAGTAAAACCTGATTGTTAACTTCATTTATAAGTGGTATTTGAACTACATTGATTTGCTTCATTGGAATATTTAGTGACAGGTTGAGGAAGCAAGTTAGCGTTGTGTAGGTCATGTTGTGTTGGTGCACTCACAGTGCTGTTAGGAAGGGGGTGCCAAGATATTGATCCAGTGACAGTGAAGGAACTGCGATATGAAGGCAAATGGAGTTTTGTCCTTCATTGCGAGAGGGATGGAGTTTAAGACTAGGGAGGTTATGCTGCAATTGCATAAGGTGTTAGTGAGGCCACACCTGGAGTATTGTGTTCAGTTTTGGTCTCCTTACCTGAGAAAGGACGTACTGGCGCTGGAGGGTGTGCAGAGGAGATGCACTATGTTAACCCCAGAGTTGAGGGGGTTGGGTAATGAGGAGAGGTTCAGTAGACTGGAACTGTACTTGTTGAAATTTAGAAGGATGCGGGGGGATCTTATAGTAACATACAAAATTATGAAGGGAATAGACAGGATAGATGCGGGCAGGTTGTTTCCACTGGTGGGTGAAAGCAGAACTAGGGGGCATAGCCTCAAAATAAGGGGAAGTAGATTTAGGACTGAGCTTAAGAGGAACTTCTTCACCCAAAGGGTTGTGAGTCTATGGAATTCCCTTCCCAGTGAAGCAGTTGAGGCTCCTTCACTAAATGTCTTCAAGATAAAGATAGATAGTTTTTTGGAGAATAAAGGAATAATGGGTTATGGTGTTTGGGCCGGAAAGTGGAGCTGAGCCCACAAAAGATCACCTATGATCTCATTGAATGGCGGAGCAGGCCTGTAGGGCCAGATGGCCTACTCCTGCTCCTAGTTCTTATGTTCTTATTTCCAAGTCAGGACGGCAAGTGATTTGGAGGGAACCTGCAATGTTCCTTTAAATTCTCAAGTTGAAATCAACTCGCATGTGTCAATTCATGGAAATTAATTGGGAAACACAGAAATGAACTGGTGCTGCAAAAATTAGCTTAAAAAGCCACTGACCAACTTGTTGCTCTTAAGCCCGGATTTCCGATGTTGTCCGAGCCCATCTGCCCCAATGGCATCAGAGAAATACGACGCAGTCAACATTTATTTGAGTGTCAGTCTTTTAAAGCTTTTCACCCTCCTTACCCAAAGTATATGACTTGCTAGCTGCTCATGTTGGAGTCAGGTGCTGGGTTCAAATCCCACTTCGGAGACTTCAGCATAAAATCCGTGTTGCCACACATTGCAGTTCTGTGGGAGTGTTGTACTTGTGATGGTGTCATCGCTATAACATCATTCATAGAGCCATGCAATACAGAAGTCCTGATGTTATCCCATGCTGTTTGTGGGAGCTTCTTGTGCACAAATTGGCCGCCACATTTCCTAGTTGAGAGGAATGACTGCTCTTTGGTGGCACCCTAATGGTGCTATGCAAATGCAATGTTTTATTTCAAATGGATGTGATTACTTGTAACATTCCAATGGGACGACTCTCAAAGACAAGAAATTGTCTTTGAACATGCCGCCAAATCAAGTCATGGGGCCTATGGATTAGGTGAGTAATGATCCCATTTTTATATCCAGATAAATGCAAAACAGTTGGCGAATCATCTGTCTTCAGAATTTTGGCTTTGGTCTTCCTAGTACCATGTGTTTCATTTATTAGTTAATTGGGTCACTGGGAAAAACACATTCTGTTTCATATGCATAGGCGCATAGGTTGCTGAAGATTTCAATCCTGCTATGTGTTGTAAAATCATAATAACAAATTGCAACAGCAATGCCAAAAACAATTTGCATTGATATAATGCCTTTAACTTAGTAGAATATCCCGGGGTGCTTATATTTAGCCTTTTAAGTTGGTGAAGCATTTCCCACTGTAATACTGGTGCCTCTTTTCATTGTTGATCCTTTCTGAACATGTTCTTAATATATACATGGGATTTTTATAGAACTAAAATTAACGCTTTGTTTTCTAGTATTCTGTACTTGGAGCAAAAAAAGAACTTTTTGCAGCTTTATTTTTCCCTGTTTCCTGTGACCTCCATTTGAGGTTCTTCCTTTCATTGTTCTTTTCTGAAAGATCCTTCCTTGGCAAAGGTGAACACGTGGTTGAGCTTCTCCTGTTCATATGGTTCAGACTTAAATCAAGAATGAGCATTCAGGGATAGAGCTCGGGTTCCGTTTTGAAAGGGTCAGATGTTCAAACTGAGTGCAAAGCCTAAGAACCCGCGTTTCATTTCAGATTGATACTGTCCAGTAAATGCTAGCATGAGATAAAGTTGGGCTTGGCATTGTGCAGGTCGTGAGGTGTTCTTGCCCTAGTGGGACTAGCCTGGCATTATAATGTGAGGTTGGTTCATGCAAGTAGCTCTCCCAGCACATAGTTTCCACATCAGGTGCCAGCATCTAAGGGGGCTGCCAGCTTTCGCTAGTACTGCATTTTGTTTTTGTAATTCCATGGTATTATTATATTTAACATCACACAAAAAAGCTCAAATTTACCCCTTAGACAATGTCCAGTGGCACAGTAACGATTAACTGCACTGTTTATTCTCACTCAAACAACAACAAAAAACATCTCAGCTCTCAATCCACTTTCAAATAGTGAGCACTCAGGTATACCTGCTGCACAGAAATGTCTGGATACTCTACTTTGAGAAAAAGAGGTGTTTTGAACTGCTCCTGAATCCTTTCAGAACCATGCAGAAACTCTGGCTGAACTTCTTCAGAAGCTACTTCCGAGCTTGTTTCAACTCACCTTCCAATCACACAATTACGAGCTGCTTGGAAAGAAACTGCTAGTCTGTCTACAGACCTGTCTTTAACTGAACTGTATTACGAGCAGATGCTTGACCTCTGCTCACTCTCACTATGAAACTCAACTCAAACTACTTTTCTGCAAAATGCCTGATACCTTAGCTCCTCCCATTAATTACACCATCTTACCAGGCAGAAATGTAATTAACTCCACAGGGAACCCCCTTAATCCAAGCAAAACTACATTAGCCCAAGCTTTTACAATGCCTTAATTGCACCTCTGGCTCCCAAAATCTTTCAACCCAGAGGTTTTAAAAACATGACTGCAGCAGTCATACACATACTAACCCAGGCTTTTAACCCTTACTGCACCAAATACATACAGTGCAATATATATCTGAAATTCCTACATTTATCACAGTATGAAGATCCATTTTAAAGGATTGGCCACTCGAGCCTAGACAGTGCAGAGACATAAACACAGGTTGGCCATACCACTGGGAAAAAACCATGGAGGGGGAGAATATTTATTTTAAAATCAGGACTTTCCTTCAGTAGCTGCTGGCATTGACCATCTACAACTATGCTCAGCTACGACAATCTAATTAAGAATCTTTGACTTCATTAATTAAAGGTTGACCTTAATGAGCCTTGTGCACAGTTGGAGTGAGCCTCCTAGTGCACTGGGCAGCTTTCCGTCACGCAGTCTCTCTCTGATTGCATTGGTGCAGAGACAGTCTTAGGCCTCGTGGGATCAATAAGGTAGCATTCCGCAGCCCTCCCCACAAAAATGCCGAGAGCATTGCAGCATCTCCGCTGCTTTCATTTGATTGCCAAACCTATAGACTTGTTTTATGTCGACGGAGGAACACAGGTAATAACTATTATCAACTTCAGCCGGGTGCATGAACTGAACAGACATTGCCATAATGCCTCTATCCTTGCAGCAGTATCAGGAACTGAACAGAAACAACCTGTCACACAATCACCGATTTACTTCCACTACAATCCTCCCAGAAGGAGACTTAGCATCTAACCAAAGCAAATTGTGGCTCGTGGTAGCAGTTGAACGGTTGGAATAATTTCAGAAAGATTCTGTTTGACCCAGATATACAATTGAAAACTATTGAAGGCACTTCTGTATGTTAATCAACCATTGATTGTCATTTATTAAACCAGTAATTCATTCAGAATCATTGACTCTCTAGTGGGATATCAATGTCTATTGTCTGTATGAAGCATTGTCACCAGTAATATTCATTGCAGCACTTGTTAAAAAACACTGACTAAAACTGATAACCGAAAATAATTAGTCACATGAACTGTATGCTGTAATATTAATAAATGCTAAACTTCCACTCTCTCTGGTAATGGCATCATCTGAATAATTTGCTGTTCTCGAAGTAGAACAACAACGGGTACAAAGCCAAGTTTGAAAAGTTGTTAAAGATTTGTTTTCAAATAATGTCAAAGATCTGGGGTGGGGTTCTCCAGTTGCCGACGGCAACATCGCATTCGGCGTTCGGCTGGAGAATCCCCGTTTGTGCCGAAATTTGGGCCGGCGTCGCTTTTGCAATGCTTCACTCCCTCGAAATCGGCGTGCTCAAAGAGGACGCTGCAGGCCTTCGGGATAGGCTCAGGACGTCACCTGAGGCCCTCCCCCGATGCTCTGTCCCCAATGGGCCAAGTTCCCGAAGGCATGGAACATATAAGAAAATAAGAACTAGGAGCAAGAGTAGGCCATCTGGCCCTTCGAGCCTGCTCCGCCATTCAATGAGATCATGGCTGATCTTTTGTTGACTCAGCTCCACTTTCCGGCCCGAACACCATAACCCATATTTGTCAAAAATCTATCAATCTTTATCTTGAATACATTTAATGTAGGAGACTCAACTGCTTCACTGGGCAAGGAATACCATAGATTCACAACCCTAAGCTCAGTCTTAAATCTACTTCCCCTTATTTTGAGGCTATGCCCCCAAGTTCTGCTTTCACCTGCCAGTGGAAACAATCTGTCAGCATCCATCCCATCTCTATCCTTCGTAATTTAATATCTTTCAATGCGATCCCCCGCATCCTTCTAAATTCATAAGAACATAAGAACTAGGAACAGGAGTAGGCCATCTGGCCCCTCGAGCCCGCTCTGCCATTTAATGAGATCATGGCTGATCTTTGTGGACTCAGCTCCACTCTCCGGCCCGTACACCATATCCCCGAATCCCTTTATTCTTTAGAAAGGTATCTATCTTTTTCTTAAAAACGTTTAAAGAAGGAGCCTCAACTGCTTCACTGGGCAAGGAATTCCAGAGATTCACAACCCTTTGGGTGAAGAAGTTCCTCCTAAACTCAGTCCTACATCTACTTCCCCTTATTTTGAGGCTATGCCCCCTAGTTCTGCTTTCCCTGACCAGTGGAAACAACCTGCCCGCATCTATCCTATCTATTCCCTTCATAATTTTATGTGTTTCAATACGATCCCCCCGCATCCTTCTAAACTCCAATGAGTACAGTCCCAGTCTACTCAACCTCTCGTCATAATCTAATCCCCTCAACTCTGGGATCAACCTAGTGAATCTCCTCTGCACTCCCTCCAGTGCCAATATGTCCTTTCTCAGGTAAGGAGACCAAAACTGAACACAATACTCCAGGTGTGGCCTCACTAACACCTTATACAGTTGCAGCATAACCTCCCTAGTCTTAAACTCCACCCCTCTAGCAATGAAGGACAAATCTCCATTCGCCTTCTTAATCACCTGTTGCAACTGCACACCAACTTTTTGCGACTCGTGCACCAGCACACCCAGGTCCCTCTGCACAGCAGCATGTTTTAACATCTTACCGTTTAAATAATAATCCATTCTGCTGTTATTCCTCCCAAAATGGATAGCCTCACACTTGGCAACATTGAATTCCATCTGCCAGACCCTAGCCCATTCACCTAACCTATCCAAATCCTTCTGCGGTATTCTCTGCACTTTTTGCTTTACCACTCATCTTAGTGTCGTCTGCAAACTTTGACACATTGCACTTGGTCCCCAACTCCAAATCATCTATGTAAATTGTGAACAACTGCGGGCCCAACACTGATCCTTGAGGGGCCCCACTAGTTACAGGTTGCCAACCAGAGAAACACCCATTTATCCCCACTCTCTGCTTTCTGTTAGTTAACCAATCCTCTACCCATGCTACCACTTTACCCTCAATGCCATGCATCTTTAGTTTATGCAGCAACCTTTTGTGTGGCAACTTGTCAAAATCCAGATATACCACATCCATTGGCTCCCCGTTATCTACTGCACTGGTAACGTCCTCAAAAAATTCTACTAAATTAGTCAGACACGACCTACCCTTTGTGTCCAATGGGACAATTCCCCTCCAGGTGCCCCGCTATTTCCTCCTTAATGATAGATTCCAGCATTTCCCCTACAACCGAAGTTAAGCTTACCGGCCTATAATTACCCGCTTTATGCCGACCTCCTTTTTTAAACAGTGGTGTCACGTTTGCTACTTTCCAATCCTCTGGGACCACCCCAGAGTCTAGTGAATTTTGATAAATTATCACTAGTGCGTTTACAATTTCCCTAGCCATCTCTTTTAACACTCTGGGCTGCATCCCATCAGGGCCAGGAGACTTGTCTACCTTTAGCCCCATTAGTTTGCCCAATACTGCCTCCTTAATGATTACAATCATCTCAAGGTCCTCACCTATCATATCTTTATTTCCATTAGTCACTGGCATGTTATTTGTGTCTTCCACTGTGAAGACTGACCCAAAAAACCTGTTCAGCTCCTCATCCATTTCCCCGTCTCCTCTTATTAAATCTCCCTTCTCAGCTTCCAAAGGATCAATATTTACCTTAGCCACTCTTTTTTGTCTTATATATTTGTAGAAGCTTTTACTATCTGCTTTTATGTTCTGAGCCAGTTTACTTTCATAGTCTACCTAACTCTTCTTTATAGCTTTTTTAGTAGCTTTCTGTTGTCCCCTAAAGACTTCGCAGTCCTCTAGTCTCCCACTAATTTTTGCCACTTTGTATGTTTTTTCCTTCAATTTGATACTCTCCTTAGATATTCATGGTTGATCTTTCCCCTTTCTACCGTCTTTCTTTTTTGCCGGTATGAACCTTTTCTGAACACTGTCAAAGATCGCTCGGAAGGTTCTCCACTGTTCCTCAACTGCTTCACAATGAAGTCTTTACTCCCAGTCTACCTTCGCTAGTTCTTCTCTCATCCCATTGTAATCGCCTTTGTTTAAGCACAAAACACTAGTGTTTGATTTTACCTTGTCATCCTCCAACTGTATTTTAAATTCCACCATATTGTGGTCGCTCCTTCCAAGAGGATCCCGAACTATGAGATCATTAATCAATCCTGCCTCATTACACAGGACCAGATCTAGGACCGCTTGTTCCCTTGTAGGTTCCATTACATACTGTTCCAGGAAATTATCCCGGACACAGTCTATAAACTCCTCCTCAAGGCTGCCTTTACCAACCTGGTTAAACCAATCGACATGCAGATTAAAATCTCCCATGATAACCGCTGTACCATTTCTACATGCATCCGTTATTTCTTTGCTTATTGCCAGCCCTACCATCCTGTTACTATTTGGTGGCCTATAGACTACTCCTAGCAGTGACCTTTTCGCCTTACTATTCCTGATTTCCACCCAAATTGATTCAACCTTGTCCTCTACAGCACCAATATCATCCCTTACTATTGCCCGGATGCCATCCTTAAACAACAAAGCTACACCACCGCCCTTACCGACCATTCTATCCTTTCGTATAGTTTGATACCCTTGGATATTTAACTCCCAGTCGTGACCATCTTTTAACCATGTTTCAGTAATGGCCACTAAATCATAGTCATTCACGATGATTTGCGCCATCAACTCATTCATCTTATTCCGTATCTTACGAGCATTCAGGTAAAGTACACTTATGCTGTTTTTTATGTCTTTGTTATGAATCCTAACACCTTGATCAGTAACTTTTCGCAAATTATTTTTCCTCTTACCCTTTCTCCTAATTTTCCTTGTCTTTGAACCCATATCTCTACATGTTAACCTGTCACGTAACCTGCTACCTTGCTCTCCATTAACCATTACACTGTCCATAGCTTTACCCTTCTCTTCCCCCCAACTTGCTAGTTTAAAGTCCTTGTGACCAACCTATTTATCCTATTCGCTAGAACACTGGTCCCAATGAGTACAGCCCCAGTCTACTCAACCTCTCCTTGTAATCCAACCCCCTCTGCACACCCTCCAGTGCCAGTACGTCCTTTCTCAGGTAAGGAGACCAAAACTGAACACAATACTCCAGGTGTGGCCTCACTAACACCTTATACAGTTGCAGCATAACCTCCCTATTCTTAAACTCCATCCCTCTAGCAATGAAGGACAAATCTCCATTCGCCTTCTTAAACACCTGTTGCACCTAAACCAACTTTTTGCAACTCATGCACTAGGACACCCAGGTCCCTCTGCACAGCAGCATGTTGAAATATTTTATCGTTTGAATAATAATCCCTTGAGAAGAACACATGTCCTTTTTATTTTCGTGAACCCGGCATGGCGGCTGCGGACTGAATCCAGCGCCGTCACAGTCGGGGGGTGGGGGGGAGCCGTTCCGCCGGCAAGGGGGCTTTGGCGGGGCTGGGGGCACTGGTGGGTGGTGTTCCAGAGGTGGCGAGGCTGATTACAGGGGGAAGTTTTTGGCAGGCCGGGTCCGCGTATGGCCAGTGCCATGTTGCACAGCGCCGCCGCCGTGGGCCGCCGCCATGCTCATGCACGGTTATAGGCCCAGCAATTCTCCTGCTGCATCTGCAGGTAAAGCCGGGGTCCTTAAGCTGAGTGCCTGCTAGCCCCCCACCAGACAGAGGATTGGTGCAGCTTTTGCGTCATTTTTTTCACGAGTAAACCGCCACTGTTCCCACGCTGGAGTCAGCACTTAGCCTGCAAATCGGAGAATCCAGCTCCTGATGAGGTGAGCACATTTCTCCTACATTTGAAAGATTTCTATCGTCACTCATCCTTCAGTATTGAAGAAGATCATCTTCATTTTTCATCCTGACATTGAACTGTGTGGTTGCGAAGACAGCTGATAAGTCCTATCTTAGCACAAAACGTTCTAGTGCAATAGGGACAGGATAGTGAGGCTGCTGGGTAGTTGGGGGCATTGTTTGCATGGTTTTTACATGTCTTGCGCTTGTTTTGAACTGGCACTATCTGTTGTTCCTCGTATGCTGATGCGCCATTGGCAATTGCCCTTCTCTAGTCTGGGCGATCCTGGGTACAGAGCTCCCATGATGCAGTGTCATTTGTTAAGTCCTTGAGGGATGCTTTTAGGGTATCCTTGAAACAGTTCTTCTGGCCATCACAGAAGCATGCTCCGTTCTGCAGTTCACCGCAGAAGTGAGTCGGTTGTCATGTCCAGCCCATTTTTATCATAACATTGTGAAGATGCTTACCATGCTGGTTCTCCCGAGAGCCTCTGTGTCTGGGACAGTGTCTTGATGTTGAGGAGCTAGCGGAGGCAGCAAAGGTGGAAGCGATTGATTTTCTTTGCTGGTAGTCAGTTCAGGACTCACTCGCATAGAGAAGAGTGGAGAGGATGACTGCCCGGTAGACTTTGAGCTTGGTTGTTAGGCTCACCCCTCTATGTTCCCATACAGAATGGCAAAGTCTTCCTTTGGACATAGTGGCCTTGGCAATTCTGGCATCGGTCTCATCATCAATACGAATACAGCATGAGAGAATGCTGGCTAGGTAGGTGAACGTGTCCACAGCGGTCAGTTTCTGGTCATTTACTCTCATTGTCGGCTCTTGGTAGAGCGTTCCGAGGGCAAGTTGGAAGGTCTTCTTTGTGCTGATGGTGAACCCAAGGTTAAGACCATAAGACATAGGAGCAGAATTAGGCCACTCGGCCCATCGAGTCTGCTCCATCATTCAATCATGGCTAATATTATTCTCATCCCCATTCTCCTGCCTTCTCTCCAAAACGCCTTATCCCTTTATTAATCAAGAGCCTATCTATCTCTCTCTTAAAGACACTCAGTGATTTGGCCTCCACAGTCTTCTGCAGCAAAGAGTTCCACACATTCACCACCCGCTCTGTTTTAAAGGATCGTCCCTTTAGTCTGAGATGGTGCCCTCTGGTTCTAGTTTTTCCTCTCCACATCCACTCTATCCAGGCCTCGCAGTATCCTGTAAGTTTCAATAAGATTCCCCCCTCATCCTTCTAAACTCCAACGAGCACAGACCGGAGTCCATTATTGTTCCTCATACGACAAGCTCTTCTATCCAGGGATCATTCTTGTGAACCTCCTCTGGACCCTTGCCAAGGCCAGCACATCCTTCCTTAGGTGCAGGGCACAAAACTGCTCACAATACTCCAAATGGGGTCTGACCAGAGCGTTATACATTCTCAGAAGTACATCCCTGGTCTTGTATTCTAGCCCTCTCGACATGAATGCTAACATTGCATTTGCCTTCCTAACTGCTGACTGAACCTGCATATTAACCTTAAGAGACTCGTGAACAAGGACTCCCAAGTCCCTTTGTGCTTCTGATTTCCTAAGCATTTCCCCATTTTGAAAGTAGTCTATGCCTCCATTCCTCCTTCCAAAGTGCATAGCCTCACACTTTTCCACATTGTATTTCATCTGCCACTTCTTTGCCAACTCTCCTAGCCTGTCCAAATCCTTCTGCAGTCCATCTGCTTCCTCAATACTACCTGCTGCAGGATGTGGAAAATAGGCCGATAATATGCTAATTTCTAGCGCTTACTACACAATCATCACCAAATAGAAAATCACGCAGTCTATCAATGGAGACCTTGGTCTTGGTAAGCCATATATGAATGCTATCAGCTGAAATTTTACATAGATGTAAATGTGGGAGCTGCTGGTATATGCCAGGTCTAACAGCCCTGCCTAATCCAGAGGAATATCTGTTCTATAACCGGTTCCTAAAATGCATTTGCTTAATTTGAATTTAAAGGGTGACGTTTCATCAGTAGATTAAGATGAAGGCCTGTCCCTGTTAATAAAGCAGATTTAGGTTTCCAGTACATGGGTGAGATATTTTTTTATCTCCAGTTTCTATTTAATAAGGAAGATGGCAAGTTGGGAATCCAGTTTGTTTTATTCTAAAGATGTAACAGCATTTCTTTTCTCTTCAGTTCTCTGACGTTCATGACTCTTATAGCTTTAGCAAGAGATCCAATTAATTTCAGAAGCAGTAAAATAGGATCTGTGAGCTGCTCACTGAGAAACAAAATCTCATTTGTACATATCAGTGGAGCTGATCCTGAAAGGAGAATCACATAATGTTAGTGAGCTTTCTGCATCCACTGTTTTAAGTTGCTTATCATGTGGGGCAGCACGGTAGCATGGTGGTTAGCACAATTGCTTCACAGCTCCAGGGTCCCAGGTTCGATTCCGGCTTGGGTCACTATCTGTGCGGAGTCTGCACATCCTCCCTGTGTGGAGTCTGCACATCCTCCCTGTGTGTGCGTGGGTTTCCTCTGGTTTCCTCCCACAGTCCAAAGATGTGCAAGTTAGGTGGATTGGCCATGATAAATTGCCCTTAGTGTCCAAAATTGCCCTTAGTGTTGGGTGGGGTTACTGGGTTATGGGGATAGGGTGGAGGTGTTGACCTTGGGTAGGGTGCTCTTTCCAAGAGCCGGTGCAGACTCGATGGGCCGAATGGCCTCCTTCTGCACTGTAAATTCTATGATAATCTATGATGAACTGTGTTGTTTCATATCAACTATAACACTCTTCTGTCTGGTTCAAACAGTCTGGATGATATTTAATGCTGTTCAGAACTGTCTTTGAGGGCAATGGTTTCTAAAGCATTGATGCTTAGGATAGCTGATGTGACATATAACCAGCTTCCTCTAACTATTAGACATTGGTCAGCATGGTAGCACAGTGGGCAGCACTAGAGTCATAGATGTTTGCAGCATGAAAACAGGCCCTTTGGCCCAGCCTGTCCATGCCACCCAGTTTGGCCCATATTCCTCCATGCCCACCCTGCCCATGTAACTGTTCTTTAAAGGAAAAAAATTGGACCAGCCTCTACCACTGCCTCTGGCAGCCCGTTCCAGATGCTCACCACACTCAGTGTGTGGAAATTTCCCCTCTGGTCTATTTTGTATCTCTCCCCTCTCACCTTGTATAGTGTTCAATTCTGGTCGCCACACTACCAGAAGGATGTGGAGGCTTTAGAGCGGGTGCAGAAGAGATTTACCAGAATGTTGCCTGGTATGGAGGGCATTAGCTATGAGGAGCGATTGAATGAACTCGGTTTGTTCTCACTGGAACGAAGGAGGTTGAGGGGAGACCTGATAGAGGTATACAAAATTATGAGGGGCATAGACAGAGTGGATAGTCAGAGGCTTTTCCCCAGGGTAGAGGGGTCAATTACTACGGGGCATAGGTTTAAGGTGAGAGGGGCAAGGTTTAGAGTAGATGTACGAGGCAAGTTTTTTACGCAGAGGGTAGTGGGTGCCTGGAACTCGCTACCGGGGGAGGTAGTGGAAGCAGGGACGATAGGGACATTTAAGGGGCATCTTGACAAATATATGAATAGGATGGGAATAGAAGGATACGGACCCAGGAAGTGTAGAAGATTGTAGTTTAGTCGGGCAGCATGGTCGGCACGGGCTTGGAGGGCCGAAGGGCCTGTTCCTGTGCTGTACATTTCTTTGTTCTTTGTTTGTTCTTAAACCTATGCCCTATAGTTCTAGACTCCTCTACCTTTGGGAAAAGATGTTGACTATCTATCTTATCTATGCTTCTCATTATTTTATAGACCTCCATAAGATCACTCCTAAGCCTCCTACGCTCCGGGGAAAAAAGTCCCAGCCTATCCAGCCTCTCCTTATAGCTCAGACCATCAAGTCCTGGTCGCATCCTTGTAAATCTCTTCTGCACTCTTTCTAGTTTAACAATGTCCTTCCTATAATAGGGTGACCAGAACTGAACACAGTATTCCATGTGTGGTCTTCCTAATGTCTTGTACAATTTCAACAAGACGTCCTAACTCCTGTATTCAATATTCTGACCAATAAAACTTAGCATACTGAATACCTTCTTCACCATCCTGTCCACCTGCGACTCCACCTTCAAGGAGCTATGAACCTGGAGCCCTAGATCTCTTTGTTCTGTAACTCTCCCCAACTTCCTACCATTAACTGAGTAGGTCCTGCCCTGATTTGTCTACTAAAATGCATCACCTCACATTTATCCACATTAAACTCCATCTGCAATTCATCAGCCCACTGGTCCAATTGGTCAAGATCCTGTTGCAATCTTACATAACCTTCTTCACTATCCACTATGCCACCAATCTTGGTGTCATCTGCAAACGTACTAACCATACCTCCGACATTCTCATCCAAATCATTGATATATATAACAAATAACAGTGGACCCAGCACCGATCCTTGAGGCACACCGCTGGTCACAGACCTCCAGTTTGAAAAACAACCCTCCAAAACCACCCTTTGGCTTCGGTCGCCAAGCCAATTTTGTATCCAATTGGCTACCTCACCCTGGATTCGGTGAGATTTAATCTTTTGCAACAACCTACCATGCGGTACCTTATCAAAGGCCTTGCTAAAGTCCATGTAGACAATGTCGACTGCACTGCCCTAATCTACCTCCATGGTTACCATTTCAAAATACTCAATCAAATTGGTGAGACATGGCTGACTTTCTCTAATTAGCCCTTGCCTGTCTAAATGCCTGTCGTTCCTGTCCCTCAGAATACTTTCTAACAATTTACCCACTACAGAAGTAAGGCTCACCTGTCTGTAGTTCCCAGGCTTATCCCTACAGCCCTTCTTAAACAAGAGCACAACATTTGCTACCTTCCACTCTTCAGGCACCTCTCCTGCGGCTGTCGATGATTCAAATATTTCAGCTAAGGCACCGACAATTTCCTCCTTAGCCTCCCACAACGTCCTGGGATACATTTCATTAGGTCCCGGGGATTTATCTATCTTGATGCACTTTGATATCTCCAGCACCTTCTTCTCTTTAATATGTACACTCCTCAAGACATCACTTTTTATTTCCCCAATTTCCCTAACATTCATACCTTACTCAACAGTAAATACTGACGAGAAATATTCATTTAGGACCTCTCACATCCCTTGTGGATCTGCACATAGATGACCTTGTTTATCCTTAAGAGGCCCTACCCTCTCCCTAGTCACCCTTTTACCCTTTATGTATCTGTAAAAGCTCTTTGGATTTTCCTTGCCTTATCTGCCAAGACAATCTCATGTCCTCTTTTTGCCATTTGTGCCCTCCTGATTTCTCTCTTAACTGTACTCTGATGATCCCTATGCTCTTCAAGGGATCCATTTGATCCCAGCTGCCTATGCTGCCCATGCACTCTTGCTTCACAGCACCAGGGTCCCAGGTTCGAATCCCGGCTTGGGTCACTGTCTGTGTGGAGTCTGCACGTTCTCCCCTTATCTGCGTGGGTTTCCTCCAGGTGTTCCGATTTCCTCCCACAAGTCCAGAAAGACGTGCTGTTAGGTGAATTGGACATTCTGAATTCTCCTTCAGTCTACCCGAACATGCGCAGAATGTGGCGACTAGAGGCATTCACTGTAACTTTGTTGCAGTGTTAAAGTAAGCCTATTTGTAACAATAAAGATTATTATTAGGTAAGAAAGAAAGAATTATCATTTCAGAATGTCTTTTTCATGTCCCAGCTCATTCCAAAGTATTCTCCAGCCACAAATGTAGTGTAATCACAGTTCCATGTGTAAGCAAGTGTGTGAGACAACGAGCTTGGGCACAGAAAGTGATCACTCAATCTATTTTATTTTTGTTTATGTTGGTTCAAGGATGAACGTTAGCCACAGCACCTTTGAACACTGGGATGGGGCCATTGACATCCATTTAAGTAACAAAATGTGAGATAATACCTTGCCCTGATAGATCATACCATAACAATGCAGCTCTCCCTTGATACTGCGGCACAATGTAATTCTAGATTATATGTTCTCTTCTATATAGAAGCCACTGTTTTCTGACATGGGGAAAAGAATGCTGTCAACAAAGCCAAGAACCAATCTACTCTTGCAGTACTGAGGGAAAGCTGCACCGTTGAAGGTGCTAGCTCTGGGTTGAAATGTTCAAGGTCGACAGCTTCAGATTCCGAGGTGTGCACATTGCCAAAAATCTGCCCTGGTCCAATCACGTCGACGCTACGACAAGAAAGCACCACAGCGCCTATACTTCCTCAGGAAACTAAGGAAATTCGGCATGTCCACATTGACTCTTACCAACTTTTACAGATGCACCATAGAAAGCATCCTATCTGACTGCATCACAGCCTGGTATGGCAACTGCTCGGTCCACGACCGCAAGAAACTTAATAATATGATAATATAATAATCGCTTATTGTCACAAGTAGGCTTCAAATGAAGTTACTGTGAAAAGCCCCTAGTCGCCACATTCCAGCGCCTGTTCGGGGAGGCCGGTACGGGAATTGAACCCGCGCTGCTGGCATTGTTCTGCATTACAAGCCAGCTGTTTAGCCTTCAGAGAGTCGTGAGCACCGCCCAGTCCATCACACGAACCTGCCTCCCATCCATTGGCTATCTACACCTCCCACTGTCTGAGGAAAGTGGACAGCATAATCAAAGACCCCTCCCACCCGACTTACTCACTCTTCCAACTTCTTCCATCCGTCAGGAGATACAAAAGTCTGAGCACACACACAAACCGATTCAAAAACAGCTTCTTCCTCGCTGTTACCAGACTCTTAAATGACCCTCTTGTGGACTGATCTGTTTAATATTACACTCCTGTATGCTTCACCTGAGGTTGGTGTCTTTGTATTTACATTGTCTATCTTGTGTTGCCCTATTATGTATTTTCTTTTCATGTACAAATTATCTATTTGAGCTGCATGCAGAAAAATACTTTTCACTGTACCTCGGTACACATGACAATAAACAAATCCAATCCAATCCAATCCTGGCCAATACTAATTCATCAGCCAATAGCTAATAGCTTAAACTGGTTATGCTTGCATTGTTTTTTGAGATAAGCGCAAAGTGGCAGTTCTGTTTCCTACATTACAACAATGATTACACTTCAAAATTGTTTCCAATAAACTGGAAAGCACTTTAGGGTGTGCTGAGGAGTGTGTATACAAAATAGTGAGGACTGGTCCCATAGAAATAATCCCCTCTCTAACTGATGAAATTGTGAATATTAATATGTGACCAGCAAGGACAATTCATAATATTAGTAGTCAATTGAGTGAAAAACCTGTTTCCCTTCGGAAGGAGCTTGCACGCAAGCTACTGGAAATGAGATAACACATCAAGCTTACCTGCGGGCAAGAGAAGAGGAAAGTAATTGTCCTGGCTGGCGAATAAGATAAAATGGGGATGGGGTGTGTGGAATCTACCACGTCCAGGTGCTGTAACCCCTGGGGGAAATCCATCCTCTGAACCGGATGGAATTTGAAATGCCGTTGAAAGGTCCTTACTCTTTCCTCTGTGGCTTCCAATATTACCAGAAGCCCAGCACAAGTGCAGAACAAACTTGCAACAGTTTCTGAGCCAGCTGTTATGGATATGGAATCGAAATATTGTTGTCCCCTGGGCCAGGTCGATTCTTGACCTGAGGTGAGTTAGTTGATTGGAGGGACACGATGGAGAGTAGCAAGTACCGCTGGAACTCCGGCCTAGCATGAGTTAGGAGAGGAGGGGAATATTGTGGAGAATGCACTTCTAAAAAAAAACTTGTGCGGCAATAAAAGTAGAATACAATCATTATGTCTGCTAATTGGCTCCAACCTAAGGTCTTTGATGCTTCAAATATGCTTAGCTCCACATTCTAAGTAGACATTTGACGAAACTATAGAGAATGAAGGGTTGTTATCAAATACAATGACATCTATCGTACAAAAGCAAGGCTGGTTGTCATCCTAAATCTGCCAATTGCCATCATTCCAAAGCCAATTTTAATTGTGAGAGATATACTGAAAGGGGTCAACCTTCTTCAAATCAAACGATTTAGCTATGTTTGGAGTGGGGGGTAATAAAGATATCCATATATCACATGCAGCTGACAGGTTTGAATGCTTTTGACCACTGCATGGAGTGTTTACAAAGGAATGAGGGTGGGGGGAATGGGGGAATGGACCCTCCGGTCTCTCTTTGTGGAAGGGTTGCAATATGTACATTGCAGTTTGATTTGATTCTGTTTCAGTGACTGCAAATGATGCACTCGACACTCTCAACTGCTCCCTTTGAAAAGTAACGCCAGCAGGTTGGCTAATTGCACATCCCAGTCCCTTGTTTCTACAACTCTAGCTGGAAAGCTTGTTAGGATATAAGGAGATGTTAGACGTGGGACAACAAATGTCCCCTGTCCGAACCCGCCAGCAAACCTCCCCCCATTTACGTGAAGCGCACGTTTGCAATTAGCCAAAGACAGACTTGAGGCAGTGAGGGTTTGGGATGAGCTGGGAAGCGGCTGACGGACTGGGAGCAGTGGAGAGAGAGAGACACTCAGCTTAGCCCCCACCAGCCAGCCTCCCATCTGCCCAATTTCTCGCTGACAACCAAAAAAAAACCGTGACGCATAGAATCGATTCAGAATGCGAAAAGTAGCTTAGATTTGGGCTTGCTGAAACACTCGCTCCTAAATATGGGGTGCCGCCCAGGTTCTGAGTAAGAAGTGCGGGGTGGGAGAGAGAGCGAGAGAGGGAGAAAGAGGTAGAGGTGAGAGAAGGAGATCGCTCCTGTTATTGTGCGAGAGACTATCAGAGAAAGGAAGGTTCCTCTGTCCATGACACAAAACAAGGAACCCATTGGAAATAAAGAATCGAGAATGCTGCCTTTTGGACTGGGGAACTCCAGTATTCTGTGGCTGCTTCACGGCTTCTTGTTGATCGGAATCAAAGCCCAGGCTCAAGGTAAGACATGTCTGCAGTTTCTCACCTATTACTCGAAATCTTTCCATCTACTTTCTTACCTCCCCCCGCCCCCCTCCCTCCCCATTGGGAGGGAACGATCCCCTTCTCCTGTGTATCTGCCCTCGGTGTGTCTCTCTGGATATATGAGGGTTGTTATTCTATCCCACCCCGCTCCGTGCTTGATGTTTCCAGTTCATTTCACTTCATTCCACACTTCTACCTATTTTCTGTTGCCATCGTTTGTACCCGGACTCAATTATCTTATATCTTCCTTGTCTTGCTTTAGCTCCCCCGCCCACACTCTCTCCACCCCCCCCCCCTCTCTCTCTCTCCCCCCCCCCCCCCCCTCGCTTCTCACTCTCTCTGTTCCCTCTCATCTTTCTTGAGGTTGCTAGATTTCACTTAAAAAGAAAGAAAGAAAAGAGACAAAGAGCCAGCCGCCCCCGCACAGATCCTACTCTCTCTCTCTCTCTCTCCCCCAATGGTATTCCCGACTTCCCTCCCTCGGCATCTTTCAACAATCTGGAACTCCCTCTGAGAGCTTCAGTTGCGAAAACGGCGCCAGCCTTGTCAGGAAAGCGCATCTTTCCCACTTAATTATCCCGTTTACAAATAAGCAAGCGGGCTGTTTATTTATCCGGGGGCTTGCAGTCTGAATGAAACCCTGGCACCGTAGGAACAGAATTGTGATCCGTCTGAACGCTTTAAATGGGTCCAGAATATTCACAATGCATCTATGAATCGGTGTGGATCTGGCATTTGTGTTTGGACTAAGGTGATTTGGCGGGAAGGAACAACTCCCCCAAATGTCCTCAGCACATTCCATGAATAGTCCCCTGTCCTCATATTTTATGCTCCATTCTATGTTCTGGATGGGGAGGGGGCCCTCAACCCCACTTTAGTCAATGGGCATATCGTCATTTGCCAAGCCCCCTCTCAAGAGTAGGTTTGTTTGGCTGTTTGCGGACAATGTGGGTGTCTGTGTTGACTAATTCTGTCCAGGTAGTTGTGAGAGGGTTACAGTGTCGGGAGATATTTGTGGGTGGTATGTGAGTACAAAGTTTGGTACTCTGCTCGTCAAACGCTTGAGCCCTTGACCAACTTTACTCTTACTTCCCTCTTCTGCCCCATTGCCCTACGAAATGTGTAAGAAAACGGTGTAACGCCCAGTTTGCCTCCTCCGTCTAATTTATGGCAAAGGGTGATGAAGTTTGCATCTGACACCATTTGAACCTCTCAAGCCCGGTGTAAAGTCAGAATTTAAATTCTCCTGCTTGAGCCTGCAATCATTGTCTGCACTTTGTGTGTGTGTGTTGTGGCTAGAGCGCTAGACGCTGTAGCAGCCACAGCCGGTACCCTCTGCGGTGCTACACTAACGAGAAAAAACTGATGCTTCCTATTCAAAGATTTGCCATTCTGACAACAGTCAAAGGGGCTTTGGACCCAGTGAATTCCTCTGTTTTGAAAAGACGTTCACACGAAAAAGAAAATGAACCTGGTTCTAAAATGCCCATTTCTCTGATGAAACTGAGAACCGGTCGGCCGATGATTGGGAGTTTGGTGGTGTTTAACACCGCGGGGCAAAGTGAACAGACACGAATTGAGTAGGCGGAGTGGGTTTCAGCACCGCCGTGCTGGACAGCTCCGGGCTCTGGGCTCGAAGTGCATGTTGGCGACACAGGACAACAATGTTGTGGCAGACTCGCCCAGTTTTTTTTTTGTAAGCTGTTCTGGGCATCCTGTGCCACGCATTGACATTGGGTTTGATAATACATCGCTGCAGAGCAGGGGGTGGGGTGGGTGGGGGGTACAGAGCGTGATTCAAGTGACACAGTAGCAGCCGGAAATGTGAGAGGAGACGAGAGTCAAGACTCACCCTGTTCTTGTGGTGTTAATTTGCGAATGAATATCCCGCAGCGATGCCACTCTGGCTTATGTGACAGTAACTCAAGCTGCTCAAAGGAGCCGGTCCCTGATCTGCACCGTGAGAAAGCGAGGTGATTATTCGATGTTGTATTCCGACCCTCCTTCTCCCCACCTCACATGTTTGTGGCTGGCTGTGTGTGTGTGTGTGTGTGTGTGTGGGAGGGTTACAATCCGAGTAGCCCCCAAGTGCCCTGCTCAAGTGGTATCGCTTACTGGCGAGCAGGGCCAGACTATTGTATCAGGTGCCCTGCCAAACCAGCCCTCCGCCTGATCCCTATACATGGAGGTAAGAATTACTGAATAATCATCAGCAGTGGGGAAACCATGCGGATGATTTCATCTACCTTCGGGTTAGTGAAGGGGATTGCAGACTGATTGGCTATCTTCTGGGTCTGAATGGTCCAGTGGGCTACAAGGCTCTGCAGTTGCCCAGTAAACCTTTGGGGGAGCTATTTTACCACTGCTTGACATCTTGTAGAATATGAGTCCCATGGAAGGCCAAAGATGCTTCATGAGTGTGTCCACCCCTCCCACAGGCAGCCCGGAATGCTGGCACCAGTGTTGATTGTGAAGGAACTCTACTACTTGAACTGCGAGGATAAGGAAAACATTTCAATTTACATGTATTGAATAAGGTGGTATGTGTCATAAGTAAACTATGAGTGTAAAATGCTGATTAACCCCACTCCCCCAAAAGGGAATCATTATTACACTTGCCACAACATGACTCCATTTGTACAGAGGCAGCCTTTAGATCTGGAGGACTGCAATTTCCTGCTGCTGCTTTTAAACTCAGGTTCTTGATTCTCCTCACAAAGGGGCAATAACGTCACAATGTGTTATTTATTTCTTTACTGTGTCTATAAAGGCCAAAAATACAATTGAAGCGACACAGAAAAGTGTATATATATATATTTAAATTGAAGACTTGGGTGACCTGTGGTGGTATATAGATGCCATGATACATTGTATAATATGGTACCAGATTGTAGGATGCTCCTGTGTTGTTTTCCCTAGACATAATGAAGACAAAAAAAAAGAGACATTTCATAACGTATGAAAATACAGGACCAGGACGAATATAAAAATAGGGCAAAGGAGCTAAGAATTTGAGAAGGAAAGATTTTTTAAAAATAGATTAGGGTATATTAAAGGAAGTAGGAGGTCTTGTGGTGCAGTGGGTAGCGTTTCCTGCCTCTGAGCCAGAAGCTGGGGCCCGGGTTCCACCCCAGGACTTCATGACCAAGGAAGGTGTATCACGCTTGATGTGGAGTGGCACCACTCTTTGCTATAAGCTCTAATGACAGACTAGCGACATGTTCTGCAAATTACTAGCTATGGGAATGGATACAGGGCGACATGGTAGCACAGTGGTTAACACTGTTGCTTCATAGCGCTAGGGTCCCAGGTTCGATTCACGGCTTGGGTCACTGTCTGTGCGGAGTCTGCACGCTCACCCCATGTCTGTGCGGGTTTCCTCCGGGTTCTCCAGTTTCCTCCTACAAGTCCCGAAAGATGCGCTGTTCGGTGAATTGGACATTCTGAATTCCCCCTCAGTTTACCCGATCAGGAGGCGTAATGTTGTGACTAGGGGATTTTCACAGTAACTTCATTGCAGTGTTATTGTAAGCCTATTTGTGACAATAATAAAAGATTATAACAGACTAGAGACCTGTTCTGGGAATTGCGAGCTCCCGAAATGGATAAAAGTCTGCCTTAGCGCACCACCAGGTACAGGAATAGAATTGGAATTGGAATATTAAAGGAAACATCAATCAATTCTAGAAGACATTTTTCAAAGTTAACATGTGAAAAAATATTGGGGTCATGAAAAGATCCCAGGGGTGGCACAGTGGAGGGACAGCATGGTGTCACAGTTGTTAGCATTGCTGCCTCACAGTTCCAGGGTCCCAGGTTCAATTCTGGCCTCAGGTCTGTGTTGAGTTTGCATTTTCTCCCCTTGTCTGCTTGGGTTTCCTCCAGGTGCTCTGGTTTCCTCTCAGTCCAAAAATGTGCAGGTTAGGTGGGTTGACCACCCCAAATTGCCCCTTAGTTTCCAAAAGGTTAGGTGGGATTAGTGGGTTACGGGGATGGGGTGGAGGTGTGTGCTTAAGTAGGGTGCTCTTTCCAAGGGCTGGTGCAGACTTGATGGACCAAATGGCCTCCTTCTGCACTGTAAATTCTATGATCTATGAAGTGACATGATGTCATGCAACCAAGGAAAAGCAGACTTACTAAACAAATTAATTTCTGTCTTCATTGGGGAGATGATTGGCACATCAATTGAATTTCCAGTGTGGACAGAGGACGTTATGAAGGAAATATAAATTTCAGATCACTGTTTTGCTGAGGAAGATAGGCGCAGCATCTCTTCACTTCAATTTGTCCAGTTAAATGTGAATTTGAATATTTGCTATGTCCTCTAACTTAAGCATGAGAGCTGCTGCCAATTTGGAAGGACTACATGCAAGATTCTTAAAGCAGTGGGTGGAAGACTTGGTCACATTCCTGTGATGTCCTTGGGGAATTATTTGAGTGCCCAAAACATCCTTTTAAAAGAGGGCATTAGGGCAACTCCAGAACCGTTAGCCACAAAACGTTGCGTTGCCCCATTATGTATTTTCTTTTATTTCCATGTACTTAATGACCTGTTGAGCTGCTCGCAGAAAAATACTTTTCACTGTACCTCGGTACACATGACAATAAACAAAATCCAAATCAGAGGTCATTTTCAACTTACCACCAGAATGTAAAACTGGCAAAATTGGGCATGCATTACAGAAACCACAGACAATGCAAAGGGATATTAGATGATTTATTTAATGGACATCTCATCTACAAGGCCAGTTTCACGTCTGGTGATAAATTGAAACTATCCCCTTTTTCCTACATTTCTACATCCTTCTGTATTTCCTCTTCAGGGTAGTGTCCTAGGCCAAACCATCTTCAGCTTCTTCATCAATGATCTTCTTTCCATCTTAAGATTAAAAGTGAGGATGTGTTCGTTGATGATTGCACAATATTTAACACCATTTGCGATTCCTCAGAAGAAACAGTCTATGTCCAAATGCAACAAGACCTATTCAATATCTATCTTGGGCTGATAAATGGCAAGTAACATTTACACCACAAAAGTGCCAGGCAATGACCGTCTCCAACAAGTGAGAATCTAACCATTGCCCCTTGACATTCAATAGCATTTCATCATTGAATGCCCCACTATCAACATCATAGCATTTATCATTGACCAGAAACATAACTGGACTAGTCATATAAATTCTGTGGCTGCAAGAGTAGGTAAGAGGCTAGGAATCCTGTGACGAGTAACTCACCTCCTGACTCCCCAATGCCTGCCCCCTATCTACAAGGCACAATCAGGAATGTGATGGAATACACTCCCCTGCCTGGACGAGTGCAACTCTAACAACACTCAAGAAACTTGACACCATTAGGACAAAGCACACGTGATTGGCACTCAAAGAACTAAGAACAAAGAAAAGTACAACAAAAACTTGCCTCGTACATCTCCTCTAAACCTTGCCTCTCGCACCTTAAACCTATGCCCCCTAGTAATTGACCCCTCTACCCTGGGAAAAAGTCTCTGACTATCCACTCTGTCTATGCCCCTCATAATTTTGTAGTGCCACTCCTTCAACAAACATTCACTTCCCCCACATCAATACACAGTAGCAGCAGTGTGTATCATCTACAAGGTGCACTGCAGGAATTTACCAAGGCTCTGTAGACAGCACCTTCCAAACCCATGACCATTGCCATCTAGAAGGACAAGGACAGCAGGTACATGGGAACACCAATACCTGGAAGTTCCTTTCCAAGCCACTCACCATCCTGACTTGGAAATATATAGCTGTTCCTCCGCTGTCGCTCCCTAAAAGCACTGTGGTTGTATCTACACCACATGGACTGCAACAGTTCAAGAAGGCAACTCACCATAACCTTCTGAAGGGCAATTAGGGATGGGTAATAAATGCTGGCCTAGCCAGCGACGCCCATATTCGGCAAATTAATTTTAAAAAGAACAAGTGACTATACTACAAAAGTACTTCATTGGCTGAAAAATGATTAGGAGCATTCTGTGGCACTGAATAAATGCATCTTTGTTTTTATTTCTTTGAACTTTAAGGAAATAATTTGGAGGATAGAAGCAAATATGTTTACTTGGGGATTGCATTAAAATGGATGGTTGGGAAGAGGCAAATCAAATTAATGAGGATCGAGATAGGTTGAAAAGGAGGACTGATGAGTGACAAAGAACATTTAAGGTCAAAGAATGCGTGATAATGAAAATAAGGATAACTGCTCGGCCCAGGACTGCAAGAAACTTCAGAGAGTCGTGAACGCCGCCCAGTCCATCACACGAACCTGCCTCCCATCCATTGACTCCATCTACACCTCCCGCTGCCTGGGGAAAGCGGGCAACATAATCAAAGATCCCTCCCACCCGGCTTACTCACTCTTCCAACTTCTTCCATCGGGCAGGAGATACAGAAGTCTGAGAACACGCACAAACAGACTCAAAAACAGTTTCCTCCCCACTGTCACCAGACTCCTAAATGACCCTCTTATGGACTGACTTCATTAACACTACACCCTGTATGCTTCACCCGATGCCAGTGCTTATGTAGTTACATTGTATATGTTGTGTTGCCCTATTATGTATTTTCTTTTCTTCCCTTTTCTTCCCATGTATTTAATGATCTGTTGAGCTGCTCGCAGAAAAACACTTTTCACTGTACCTCGGTACACGTGACAATAATCAAATCCAATCCAATTCAATCCAATCCAAAAATGAATGATGGTAATACAGATGAGCCTGCAAGACACAACACAGGTGATGAATCTAAAAGTGTTGGTGGTTAATTCACCGAGATAAGAATAGAGCGTGACAGCGATAAGAAAAACTACCTGAATGTTGGGATGTGCTGTCAAAGGGGTGACGTACATATTCCTGGAGTTAATAATGAGTCTGTACAAGGCACTAATATGACCTCATCTAGAGCATCATCTTGATTGCGACAGTGAGATACAGACATTGGATGCCTTGCAGAGAAGGGTAGCCATCATGACATCGAGTTTAGAATCATGGAATCATAGAATTTACAGTGCGGAAGGAGGCCATTCAGCACTGGCCCTTGGAAAGAGCACACACCTCCATCCCATCCCTTTAACCCAGTAACCCCACCCAACCCAACCTTTTTAGACACTGAGGGCAATTTAGCATGGCCAATCCACCTAACCTGCACATCTTTGGACTGTGGGTGGAAACCGGAGCACCCGGAGGAAACCCACGCAGACACGAGGAGAAAGTGCAAACTCCACACAGACAGTGACCCAAGCCGGGAATCGAACTTGGGACCCTGGAGCTGTGAAGCAACTGTGCTAAGAAGACAGCTCGCCACCACATTCTCCAGGGCAATTAGGGATGGACAACGGATGCTGGCCTTGTCCGCATCACACAAATAAAAAAAGAAATGATGGAAGCACTCAACAGGGCAACGTTTGTGGACAAGTCATTTTTCAGGTGTGGTGCCGAAGAGACAATGGAAACAAATTGAGTGTGATATAATTACGGGAAAATTGAGCAGCGGTTTGAGGAAGAGAACAATTCAGATGGAGTCAACTTGGAACAGGTCAACTGGACCTCTGGCACTGTACGTCTGTATCTTCCTCAGGACACGAGTTACTGACGTCAGCCAGCCTACTCAGAGGAAAATAGATGCTTTTCCACGAGGAAGGAGGGAGGCAAATTTTAAAATAGAGCATCCAGTACTCCGCAAACTGGAAACTGATTAAAGAATGGTATTGGCAGAAGTTTGTCAGAGGGACGCAGCGTAGGTTACTGACTAAGAACAGAAAGCAACCAAACCACAAATGAGATATTCCAAGAAAGGAAAGCACTCAGTGCTTAAAGGTCACGTTGAATATTAACTTTGCACTTGCGAGTTCAGATTCAAAGGCCTGACGAAGAAAATAGGAAAGACTATATAAGTTGCTGGGCTTTCAAACGAAGTGACTTTGTGATGTAACTGCCAGTTGCGATCACCGGGGATTTGTAATGCCAAACACACAATTATCACATGAATAATTGCATTCAAAAAGCCCTCAAGAAACTCTTAATTATTTGTTGGCATAATGGGGATGAAGAGGACTGTGACCACATGAACAGCCATTTCCTTATCTGTAGTGAACAATTGGCAAAGGAAAATTTAATGCATCAAATAGGAGTAAACAGTGACCCAGCTCACACACAAAAATGGCAAGCTTTGATTTAAAAAAAAATTAATAACAGATTATGAATGACAGATATTCTGTTCTACATTGATTTTAAAAAACTAGCATCCTCGGCAATAAAACGTCAGGTTATTCCTTGTCATTTGGATTGGAGTAAGATGTTTGTCTTCAATTTGGTCTCTCGCACAACCCCCATTTTGATTTCTCCATTTTAGCCAGCGGTGCCTTTGGCTTTAAGCTCTGGAATTCCCTCTCTAAGGGTGGGATTTTCTGGGCCTTCTTCCGGACCCTCTGAAGGCACCCCCCCTCCCCCCTGCCATGGCGGGTTCCCGATGGCGGGACGGGCATGCCACGTAAAATGCAGTGGACATGGGCAGGACCGGAAGGTTCCACCAGTCGCCAACAATGAAATGCCTCCACCGCTGCAAATCACGCCACTGGGGGTTGGTGGGGGGGGATTCCTGCCCCAAATCTCTCTGCCTTGCTACTTCCCTCTCTTACTTTAAGGATCATCTCTTAAAATCTACCTCTTTGATCATGTCTTCTAATATCTCCTTACGTGTCTCAGCGTAAGATTTTGTTTCACAACACCCCAATGGAAGTGCCTTCAGTATTGTGCTACATTAAAGGTGCTACATAAATGCAAGTTAATTTGGCAGACAGATGGTTGAATATTTTTATTTATATTTCAGACTGCAGTTTGCGGCTACCACCATAATTCATAACACTCAAATTCTGATGAGTCATGTGTTGACCGGGACCCTCGCTCCAGTCGACTGATAGACACAACACCTTTAACTTTGAATCAAGTTACTTGTTTATTGATCACAATATAAAAATCCCAATGCTTATCACCACTACAAGATACACTAAATCAAAACTTCATTGCTGAAAGTATCAAAAGCTCTGTTACACACAGTAAAGTATCTAAACTCTGTTCTACAAAGGTATCAAAACTCACGGCTTGGATCTAAATACCACCCGTTAAGAGGTGAGCTGATCAGACTCCCTCTAGATGGATCCCAATGTCATCTCTGTACGTGGGCAGCACGGTAGCACAAGTGGCTAGCATTGTGACTTCACATCGCCAGGGTTCCAGGTTCGATTCCCCACTGGGTCACTGTCTGTGCGGAGTCTGCACGTTCTCCCCGTGTCTGCGTGGGTTTCCTTCGGGTGCTCCGGTTTCCTCCCACAGTCCAAAGACATGCTGGTTAGGTGGATTGGCCCATGATAAATTGCCCTTAGTGACCAAAAAGGTTAGGAGGGGTTAAGGCGATCGGGTGGAAGTGAGGGCTTAAGTGGTCAGTGCAGACTCGATGGGCCGAATGGCCTCCTTCTGCACTGTATGTTCTCTGTGTCCCGGACCCAGGGCACATCTTCTCACGAAGGTTATTCCTGCAGGTTGTCACGTTAGAAGTCTATTTGTATCCCCTTTTTATACAGATCTCGCTCATGCTTCCAGACACGTACCCAGGACAGCACTAATCAATCAATGTCTTATCTGGTCACGAATACTCAAAGAGTCGTGACTCACTCAGGGGTCATATTTCTTCTCAGGAGCACGACACACAGGGGTCTGTGTTCAATCACTGTCTGTCTGAGGCATAGCAACAGCCATTGTCCAATCGGCTCAGTCCCTGGCTGTACATCCTGTTGTTCACTGCAGAATCCCCTCTGTTTATGCTGCTCATGCAGCATAACCATCAGGCTTTGCTGCTGTCTTCATTTTACAGATATCCATCAGGCTACATATGAATAGCAGTTTTCAAAGTAATGAATATATTGTGTTATTTTTATTGGCCATGGGAACCCCATATGTCTCCAATCTCTTAAATCTTGTTGATTTTTTAAGTGGAAAATCATGACTCTCATTCTATTTCAGATCGATTGGTGTCTCATCACATATCATAGAATCATAGAATTTACAGTGCAGAAGGAGGCCATTCGGCCCATCGAGTCTGCACCGGCTCTTTGAAAGAGCACCCTACCCAAGCCCACACCGCTATCCGATCCCCATAACCCAGTAACCCCACCCAACACTAAGGACAATTTTGGACACAAAGGGCAATTTAGCATGGCCAATCCACCTAACATATGTCCTGTATTCAGCTCATTTACCCCATTTGAACAGCCCTAGCAATTCAATTGGATAATTCAAGTTGCCCCTATATATGGCTAGATTTAAATGAATATTGCTTAAACAATTACCTTTTTAATTGGAAAGCCTTAAAATATTCAGCCAGTCAGACGGCATCGGCGGAGAGGGTAACGGAATTAACTTCTGAGGTCAGTGCCTTCTCATCAGACATGGAATCGTTAACGATGTAATGGATTTTGTGCAAGTATGAGACAGGGAAATGGGGGTGGGGGAGAGGAAATTATAAAGGAGGAGGTCAGTGACCGGGTGAAAGGCCCCGAACAGGCGCCGGAATGTGGCGACTAGGGGCTTTTCACAGTAACTTCATTTGAAGCCGACTTGTCACAATAAGCGCTTTTCATTTTTTCATTTCATTTCGAAAGGCAGAAGTGGCTAAATGACAGCAGACAAGACAAAAAGGGAGGGTTACGGGGCGAGTGAAGAAATTAACGATACGTTGGTTGGAGCTGTAAACGGCAACAGCAGCATTATTACCAGCGCCTTCTGTTTGAAGAAGGAGCAGACATTGTGAACTGAAATTGTTGAACTCAGTGTTGAGTCCAGAAGACTACAAAACGCCCAATTGAAAGATTAGGTGCAGTGCCTTCAGCTTCCAGTGAGCTTCTTTGGAACCGTGTGGAGGTGAAGGACAGAGAGGTCAGGGTGGCATGGAGTCGGACAATTACAAAGCAAATCTACTTTTCGTAGAGGAGACCGCAATGTGGATTATATCGTTTTTGCTGCTCATGTTATGGCCACTTGTGATGAACGGTTACTGCCTTATCATCATGTAAGGTGATGTCCCCTTTAAGACCAGGCTTGGAACCCTGGGGACTCCGCCTCTGGTTCCGCCCATCTGGGAGCCATACATAAAGGCCTGCCTCATGGTCTGTATAGCAGTCAGCTCTCGTCCAAATCTGTAGCATAGTTATTAGCCTAATAAAGCCTTCTTTACCGTTTAATCTCTAAGCATCATTATTGAGGGTGCCTCAATTTATTAGGCTAAACTAGATTCAGGATGGACGCAGGCCTAAAACCAGAGAAGCTCAATCTGGAAGCACGAACGCCGGAGGCAAAGGAAATTTTTAAATACTGGCTGCGGTGCTTCGAGGCCTACCTGGACTCCGCAGAGACTCCCATCCTGGGGCCATGCAAGCTGCGTCTACTCCACGCCCGGGTGAGTCACAGAATCTCCGCCACGCTCGAAAAGGCGACAATTTATGAAGAAGCGATTGAGTTGCTCCGCAAGCGGTTTGTCAAACGCGTCAATGAGGTGCACGCCCGGCATCTGCTCTCTACCTGCCGGCAGCGCTCGGGGGAATCGCTCGACGAGTTTGTTGAGAAACTCACCGCGCTGGCCAGGGACTGTGACCATCAGGATGTGACAGGGGAAGTCCATATGAACCTGCACATCAGAGATTCTTTCGTGTCCGGCATCCGCTCAACCTACATCCGGCAGCGACTGCTCGAAAACGGGGCAAAAGACCTCCAGGAGACGCTAACGCTCGCCTCCTCGCTGGAGGTGGCCCGACATAACTTGGGTACGTACCCCGCGGACTCTGCCAGCCCCCCCGGACTTCCTCAGACTCGCCCGTATTACAGGCCTGCGCCACGCGGCGACCCGCTCACCATGGGGGCACACCTTGCTACTTCTGCGGGCAGGGCCAGCACACACGCCCACGCTGCCCAGCCCGCTCCGCGATCTGCAGCGACTGCGGGAAGAAAGGGCACTTTGCGACGGTTTGCCTGGCCAGACCCAGGGGCCAGAAAAACAAAGAACAGCCGGCCCGAAAATCAGGCTCTCAGGCCCGCAGGCCTCGCAATGCTGCTGTGCACCGACCCGACACGTCCTCTTCTGACGCGTCATCAGCCTCGTGCGAATCATGGGAGCGGCCATCTGGTCGGCGGCCATCTTCTCGACCCGACACGTGCGACCAACGGCAGTGGCCATTTTACGACTCCGACTACCCGCGACTGGGTGCGATCACCCTCGATCAAACTCGGCCAAAGCACCTGCAGAACTCCATGATGCAGGTCCAGGTCAACGGGCACGACACTGCATGCCTCTTCGACTCCGGGAGCACGGAGAGCTTTATCCGCCCTGAAACGGTAAGGATCTGCTCCCTACGCACCCATCCCACATCCCAAACCATAGCCCTCGCATCTGGGTCCCACTCGGTACAAATCACGGGGTACTGTATTGCGGATCTCTCGATCCAGGGTGCCAAATACACCCGTTTCAAATTTTATATCCTCCCTCACCTCTGTGCCCCCCTGCTGCTCGGACTGGATTTCCAGTGCAGCCACCGAAGCCTGACACTGAAGTTCGGCGGACCCTTGCCCCCCCTCACGGTGTGCTGCCTTGCGACACTGAAAGTCGCACCCCCCTCGCTATTCGCTAACCTCACTCCCGACTGTAAGCCCGTCGCCACCAGGAGCCGGCGCTACAGTGCCCAAGATACGGCTTTTATCAAGTCAGAGGTCCCGCGTTTACTGGGAGAGGGGGTCATCGAGGCTAGCAACAGCCCTTGGAGAGCGCAAGTGGTGGTAGTCCGGTCCGGGGAGAAGAAACGGATGGTCATGGATTATAGCCAGACCATAAACCGATTCACGCAGCTTGATGCGTACCCCCTTCCCCGCATCGCGGAAATGGTAAATCGGATCGCCCAATACCGAGTCTTTTCCACGGTCGACCTCAAATCTGCCTACCACCAGCTCCCCATCCAACCAAAAGACCGCCTCTATACTGCCTTCGAAGCAGCCGGCCGGCTCTTCCACTTCCTCAGGGTCCCCTTTGGTGTCACAAATGGGGTCTCCGTCTTTCAAAGGGCGATGGACCAAATGGTGGACCAGTACGGTTTGCGGGCTACATACCCGTACTTGGACAATGTCACCATCTGCGGCCATGATCAGCAGGACCATGACGCTAACCTCAAAAAGTTCCTCCAGACCGCCCGAGCCCTTAACCTGACCTATAACGAGGGCAAATGCGTTTTCCACACCACCCGGCTGGCCATCCTCGGCTATGTCGTGGAAGACGGGGTCCTAGGTCCCGACCCCGACCGCATGCGCCCCCTTAAGGAACTCCCTCTCCCCCACAGCCTCAAGGCCCTCAAACGGTGCTTGGGGCTTTTCTCCTATTACGCCCAGTGGGTCCCCAAGTATGCGGACAAAGCCCGCCCACTCCTAAAGACCACCACTTTACCCCTCTCGGCTGAGGCTCAATTGGCCTTCAACCGCATCAAGGCCGACATCATCAAGGCCGCCATGCACGCGGTGGACGAAACCATCCCTTTCCAGGTAGAGAGCGATTCATCAGACATCGCCCTGGCTGCTACCCTCAATCAAGGAGGCAGACCAGTAGCGTTCTTCTCCCGAACCCTCACCGCCTCCGAGATTCGACACTCTGCAGTCGAAAAGGAGGCACAAGCCATTGTGGAGGCTGTGCGGTGCTGGAGACACTACCTCGCCGGTAGGAGGTTTACCCTCGTCACCGACCAACGGTCGGTCGCCTATATGTTCGATAACACGCAACGGGGCAAAATAAAAAACGATAAAATTTTGAGGTGGAGGATCGAACTCTCCACCTACTCGTACGATATCAAGTATCGTCCAGGGGAGCTCAACGAGCCCCCAGACGCCCTGTCCCGCGGCACATGCGCCAACGCGCAGGAGGACCGCCTGCAAGCCATCCACAATGACCTCTGCCACCCGGGGGTTACCCGGCTCGTCCATTTCATCAAGTCCCGCAACCTACCTTACTCAACCAAGGAGGTCAAGGCCATGGTCAGGGCCTGCCAGGTCTGTGCGGAGTGCAAACCGCACTTCTATCGGCCAGACAAGGTTCGGCTCGTGAAGGCCTCGGGTCCCTTTGAGCGACTGAGCGTGGACTTCAAGGGGCCCCTCCCGTCCACCAACCGTTATGCCTATTTCCTCACCGTGATCGATGAGTTCTCCCGTTTCCCATTCGCCATTCCCTGCACCGACATGACCTCAGCCACGGTGACTAAGGCACTGCACAGCATCTTCACCCTGTTCGGTTTCCCTGCTTATATCCACAGCGACCGGGGTACATCGTTCATGAGCGATGAACTGCGTCAGTATCTGCTCAGCAAAGGCATCGCCTCGAGCAGAACGACCAGCTATAACCCACGGGGAAACGGGCAGGTGGAGAGGGAGAACGCGACCGTGTGGAAGGCTGTCCTTCTGGCCCTGCGGTCGAGAAATCTCCCAACCACCCGCTGGCAGGAGGTCCTACCCGATGCCCTACACTCCATTAGGTCACTCCTCTGCACGGCCACAAATGAGACCCCTCATGAGCGATTGTTTCTCTTCCCCAGGAAGTCTACCTCCGGGGTCTCGCTTCCACCTTGGCTGACGGCTCCGGGACCTGTTCTTCTCCGGAGGCACGCGAGGAGCCATAAAACTAGTTGAAAAGGTCCGACTGCTCCACGCCAACCCCAGTTACGCCTACGTGGAGTACTCCGACGGCAGGCAAGATACGGTTCCCCTCCGGGATCTTGCGCCCGCTGGATCCTCCACCACAGACGCCCCTTCCCGCGCCGCTCCCCTGCAGGACCCGTCGCCCCCTACAACACACCCCCTTCCGGCCCTACCACCCGTTGGTAAGCTCCTACCGTGCGCCCCCCCTTGCGCCCCCCCTTTACACACCCCGCCGGCGCCGGCTCCGCTACCCCCGGCCCTGCCTAGTTCCTCTGCCCCAACCTGGACCGAAGCTCCGACCGCTGTGCTCCCGGATGTGCCCTCAACTGGGACGTCCGTGCCCGCCGCACCACCGCCCGAACTGAGGAGATCGAGGAGGACGATCCGGCCGCCGAGACGGATGGACCTATGATGGCACTTCACCCCCCGCTGGACTCCTTTTTAAACAGGGGGTGAATGTGATGAACGGTTACTGCCTTATCATCATGTAAGGTGATGTCCCCTTTAAGACCAGGCTTGGAACCCTGGGGACTCCGCCTCTGGCTCCGCCCATCTGGGAGCCATACATAAAGGCCTGCCTCATGGTCTGTATAGCAGTCAGCTCTCGTCCAAATCTGTAGCATAGTTATTAGCCTAATAAAGCCTTCTTTACAGTTTAATCTCTAAGCATCATTATTGAGGGTACCTCACCACTTTCGTTCAGAAGGAGTCCTAATTTATCTTCATGCAATCTCATCAAGCTCACACAGGCTATTTTTTTTTACAAATTCTGTATAGGAAGATGAATGAATGTTCCTAAATTAGAGTCAGTCCTATTTCTCCAAACAATTATCCTACAAGTTGAACTTTTTGAAACAACTTCTCCAGAATATTTGTCCTTCTATGTTAGTATGGAATTGATGTTTCAAATGCTAACTTACTGATACTTTTATCTTTAGGATGTCAATTTAGATCCATGATTGAGATGTTTGCTTTATCATTGCTCATTCACAGGCCTGAAAGATGCACGATTGCCACAGGCGCTAGTCAATGAACATTTGATAGTATTCTGACCTATTCTAAAGGCATGGCTGGCCCGAGATATCAAACCATGGAAGGACAATATACTCGTCGCAGTTCATTAAGTTAAAAAGGCAGTTTTATTTCGCAAGGAGTGTATGTTATAGTTTCCGTTGCCATGCCTTTGTTCGCTCAAGACTCAATCATTTCAATGTTCGCCTGATAGGCCTCCCTCCTTACACGCTCTGCAACCTCAAACGTATCCAAAATCCTGCTGAATGCACACTAACCTGCATCAAATCCCTTTTTCCCACCATCCTAGCATGACATCCTGATCTACATTGGCTCCCAATTAAACAGCGCCTCGAGTTTAAAATTCTCATCTTTTTTTTTAAATTCCCTCCATGGCCTCACTCCTCACTATCTCCGTAATCTACTCCAGCCTCAAAACCCTCCTAGATTTCCTTGATCATCCAATTCTGGTCTCTTGCGCACTCCCAATTTGCCTTGTCCCACCATTGGCAGCTGTGCCTTCAACCGCCCAGGCCCTCTAAGCCCTGGAGTTCAGCCTAAACTTCTACATCTTGCTACTTCTCACTGTTCCCCTAAGGCACATCTCAAAACCTGCCTCTTTGATTATATTCTTGTCCTTAATGTGTGGCTCGTTGTCAACTTTTGTCTGACAACACACCGAGGAAGCTCCTTGGGACATTTAACATGTCAGTGAGATTATATAAATGCAAGGTGTTGTTAAGTACACCGGAACCTATTTTCTACAGAAATTTGTTGAACATTCATTATTTCTATCACAATTTAGATGGAGATATGATGGGCTGTATATAAATAAGTAAATGCAAGTAGGGGCGGCATGGTAGCACAGTGGTTAGCACAGTTGATTCACAGCACCAGGGTCTCAGGTTCGATACCCAGCTTGGGTCACTGTCTGTGCTGAGTCTGCACGTTCCCCCCGTGTCGGCGTGGGTTTCCTCCGGGTGCTCCGGTTTCCTCCCACAGTCCAAAGATATGCAGGTTAGGTGATTTGGCCCTACTAAATTGCCCATAGTGTTCAAAAAGGTTAGATGTGGTTACTGGGGTGTGGGGATAGGATGGAGGTGTGGGCTTAGGTGGGTTGGTCTTTCTGGTGTGGATTCGATGGGCCAAATGGCCTCCTTCTGCACTGTAAATTCTATGACATCTATGACTAGGGGATTTTCACAATAACTTCATTGCAGCGTTAATGTAAGCCTACTTGTGACACTAATACAGATTATTATTATTATTTTGGAAGAGTGCAATGTTTTGCCATGGGCATGTCAATAGTTTGTGGCATCATCGGGGACAGGGGTACAGCCTTGGGGAAAAGAAAAGTGAATGGGCAGCATAATAGCCCCAGGTCACTATGATGTAGGGGTTAATTACCTAGGAGCCTCTGGCCATTGTTGGTTGAAATAAATTTGGCAGTCTCGCTACAAAGACAGGCCTCTTCTGCATGGACTCAATCACTGGAGGTCACGCATGCCAGAGATATGAAGATGGGCATTGAGACGTGGATTTGGATCTGGGAAAGGGAACCAGGCTGACCACAGGAGAGGCCACAGGAGGAAATAAGCCTGGGGCCAACGAAAATGAACCAAGTGGTGGCATTAATGAGGCTGTGATGAAGTGGAAAACTAGAGGGTATAAGAAAGAGTGAAAGATATAAAGGGCAGAGGGAGGTTATGTTCCATCGCGGTAAGATGAAAGGAGAAGCTTTTGATAAGGTTTGATGTTTGGGAGACTGTGGCGAAGGTAACAGCCCTTGGGATCCAGGCAGATTTGGCAAATCTGATCCAAAATTGGCTGAGTGGCAGGGAGCAGAGGATGCTGGTCGAGGGGTGTTTTTCTGACTGGAAGCCTGTGTCCAATGGGGTCCCGCAAGGATCGGTGTTGAGGTCCTTGCTGTTTGTGGTTTATATAAATTATTTAGATATGAATGTCGGAGGATTGATCAGTAAGTATGTGGATGATAAAAAAATTGGTGTGGTGGTAAATAGTGAGGATGATAGCCTTTGATTACAGGAGGATATAGACGGGCTGGTCAAATGGACTGATTAGTGGAAAATGGAATTCAATCCGGATAAGTGTGAGGTGAAGAGGTGATGCACCTGGACAGGACAAACAAGGCAAGGGAATCTATGATAAATGACAGGACCTTGGACTGAGGATCAGAGGGATATTGGTGTGCATGTACACCGGTCTCTTAAGGTAGCAGGGCAGGTAGATACAGTGGTTGCAAAGGTGCATGATATGTTTGCCTTTATTAGCCGAGGTGTAGCGTTTAAGAGCAGGGAGGTTATGCTGGAACTGTATAAAATGTTGTTTAGGCCACAGCTGGAGTATTGTGTGCCGTTCTGGAATCCGCATTACAGTGCTAGCACTGGAAAGGGTGCAGAGGAGATTTATCAGGATGTTGCCTGGACTGGAGAGTGTTAGTTATGAAGCGAGATTGGATAGACTGGGGTTGTTTTCCTTGGAGCAGAGGAGACTGAGTGGGGACAAGATTGAGATGTATAAAATTATGAGGGGATAGATAGAGTAGACAGGAACAAAGGTTTACAGGAGATGTGAGGAATACCTTTTTTTACCCAGAGGGTGGTAGGAGTTTGGAACTCGCTGTCTGAAAGGGTGGTGGAGGCAGAGACCCTCGTAACATTTCCAAAGTATTTATTATAATAATCTTTATTAGTGTCACAAGTAGGCTCACGTTAACACTGCAATAAAGTTACTGTGAAAATCCCCTAGTCGCCACATTCCGGCGCCTGTTCGGGTACACGGAGGGAGAATTCAGAATGTCCAATTCACCTAACAGTACGTCTTTCGGGACTTGTGGGAGGAAACCGTGTTAGATATGTACTTGCGTTCCCAGGGCAAACAAGGCTATGGGCCAAGTGCTGAGAAATGGGATTACAATGTTTGGGTGGTTGTTTTTCACCAGCGCAGACTAACTCTATGACTCAAAGGTAAATCTAAAGGAAGCTCATGGACTGATTCCTGGAGATGATGTAAAGAGAAAACTGGGGCCAGTATGAGCAGTGAAATGGAGGGAGAAGACATTTTAGACCAGAGTTGGATAGGTTGCAGAGTTTAAAAGTGAGGTGAATGTGTTAAAGGGTTTGACATTTCAGCATGGCATTTCAAACAGCTTGGCCGGTATTCTCCCAACCTGCGCTGGGTCGGAGAATCCCCGGGGGGAGGCGCGAATCTCCCCCCCCCCCCCCCCCCCCCCGATGTCGGCTGCCCTATACTCCAGGGCCGTTTTTCGGGCAGGGGCAGGAGTCCCGCCACGCCGGTCAGGGGCCATTGAAAGTGGCCACCCCGGCGATTCTCCGGGTCCCGATGGGCCGAGCGGCCGTCCATTTTTGGCCAGTCCTGCCGGCGTGAATTACTCACCTCACGCACGGTGAGACCTGGCAAGTGAGCCTGCGGGGTTGGTCCTCGGGGTGGGGGAGGAAACATGCCTGCCGGTCCGCGCATGCGCGAGATCACGCCAGCCGTTCCGCACATGTACGGACAGGTTCTCCATCTACTCGCTGCCAATACTGTTGCCTTTATTTTCCTCTGTTCACTACTTTCAGTGATGAAGTACAATAAGGATTCAAATTGAGCTCAGAGAGATGACCACATGGGTTCTCAAGGGTATCAGATTTCTGTGCATTTTGGGCTGGACACACCATGCAGCGCAAGCACATTTTATGTTTCCATATCGTTCAGTAGTTGTTGACTTACTGGCTTTCTACTCGGAATGGATATTAATTAAGAGATTGCTGGGACAGAGGCCCCAACAGTGTAATAAACGCAAGGGATTCCTGGCACAGAAAGGTTTGAAACTAATTGGTATAAAGTGCCATTTACAGGCCGTCCTCAGAAAGTGATTGCTGGCATCCAGACCAGGAATGTCCTGGGGCCATTGCATAGTCTTTGCTTCCTTAGCTGATCCATTTGCGATCTAGTGAATCCTCCTGTAAATCCTCAGGACAATTGATGAGGGCAGAGTTGTCTTCCTCTCTCGTGCACCTTCTGCCCACAGCTAACCATGCGCCAAGAGCAGTGAATTTAAAATGGCTGGGTGCACAGATATCGCACCTTCACAGGTCATCAGCTTGAAGACAGAAAGTCAGAAAAGCAAAGAAGGTGGGCTGGTTCTGAATTCAAATTTGTCTGCTGGGGTCTATACCACAGGAGGAGTGAGAGTACACCAGTAATGGTGTCATTCTGGGAAGAAATTGTTCAAAGTGTTTTCTCTTAAATGGAAAGTGGAATATTGTGGACGCTGGAATTTTAAAATACAACAAGAAAATGCTGAGGCACACAGCGGGTCAGAGAGTGCCCACCAGAGAGAAACTGAGTGCCTTTTCAGGCCCATCGGAGACCTGTATGTTTCTCATGAAGCACATCACTCGATGGAGACTTGGTGAGTTCTGAGAGGACAAGGCAGGATAATCGCACAATGATGTTCGACAAGGACATTAATAACTCTTTTGAAATCTAAGCCATCCTTCTCACGGCGCCTTGACTCCTTAGAATTTCAGTCACTGAAAAAAGAAACTCCCTGTAAAAAATTGATAGTCTGTGTACCATTCCCTCCCCCACCCCACCTCCGCAAAATATCTGTTGTTCTGCCAAGTCAGGGTGGTGGAAGGGTCCTGATTATCCCACGCATTGCCAGTGATACACCATGGTCATTCCAATTAAAATTCATGTGGAATTCACATTTCTCCTCTTGGGGAATAAGGAAGGGGCAGGTAACAGGAGTGTTAGTGAGGGATCACTTTAGAACCAGTGACCATAATTCCATTAGTTTTAAAATGGCTATGGAGAATGATAGGTCTGGCCCAAAAGTTAAAATTCTAAATTGGAAAAAGGCCAATTTCGATGGTATAAAAGTTGATTGAGGAGTCTGTTGGCAGGCAAGTGGGAGGCTTTCAAAAGTGTGTTAACCAGGGTTTGGGGTATGCACATTCCTTTTAGAGTGAAGGGCAAGGCTGGTAGAAGTATGGAACCCTAGATTGAGGCCCTGGTCAAAAAGAAGGAGGAGGCATATGATACGCATAGGCAGCTGGGATCAAGTGGATCCCTTGAAGAGTATAGAGGTTGTCGGAGTTGAGTTAAGAGAGAAATCAGGAGGTCAAAAAGGGAACACGAGATTGCTTTGGCAGATAAGGCAAAGGAGAATCCAAAGAGCTTCTACAATTACATAAAGGACAAAAGAAGAACTCGGGATAGAGTAGGGCCTCTTGAGGATCTACAAGGTAACCTATGTGCAGATCGACAAGAGATGGGTGAGATCCTAAATTAACATTTCTCATTGGTATTTACTGTTGAGAAAAGCATGGGGGTGTTAGGGAACTTGGAGGGGCTGGTTTAGCACAGGGCTAAATCACTGGCTTTGAAAGCAGACCAAGGCAGGCCAGCAGCACAGTTCAATTCCCATACCAGCCTCCCCAAACAGGCGCCGGAATATGGCGACTAGGGGCTATTCACAGTAACTTCATTTGAAGCCTACTTGTTTCAATAAGCGATTTTCATTTCATTTCATTTCATAAATAGTGATGTCTTGAGGAATGTACATATTACAGGGAAGGAGGTGCTGGATGTCTTAAAGCGCATCAAGGTAGATAAATCCCAAGGGCCTGATGAAATGTATCCCAGAATATTGTGGGAGGCGAGGGAGGAATTTGCGTGTCCCCCAGCAGAGATATTTGAATTATTAACAACCACAGGTGAGGTACCTGAAGATTGGAGGGTAGCAAATGTTGTGCTCTTGTTTAAGAAGGGCCGCAGGGAAAAGCCTGGGAATTACAGACTGGTGAGCTGAACGTCTGAGGTGGGTAAGTTGTTAGAAGGAATTCTGAGAGTCAGGATTCTTAGAGAGGCAAGGACTGATTAGGGACAGTCAGCATGGCTTTGTGAGTGGAAAATCATGTCTCGCGAATTTGATTGAGTTTTTTGAAGGGGTACCAAGAAGGTAGATGAGGGCAGTGCAGTCGATGTTGTCTACATGGACTTTAACAAGGTCTTTGACAAGGTACCGCATGGTAAGTTGTTGCATAAGGTTAAATCTAGGGTGAGGTAGCCAATTGGATACAAAGTTGGCTTGACGACAGAAGACAAAGAGTAGTTGTAGAGGGTTGTTTTTCAAACTGGAGACCTGTGACGAGCGGTTAGCCTCAGGGATCAGTGCTGGGTCTACTTTTATTTGTGATTTATATTAATGATTTGGATGAGAATTTAGGAGGCATGGTGAGTAAGTTTGCAGATGACACCAAGATAAGGTGGCATAGTGGACCGTGAAGACGGTTGTCTAGGATTGCAACGGGATCTTAATCAATTGGGCCAGTGGGTCGACGAATGGCAATTGGAGTTTAATTTGGATAAATGTGAGGTGATGCATTTTGGTAAATCGAATTGAGGCAGGACCGGCTCAGTTAAAGGTAGCGAGTTGGGGCGATTTATAGAACAAGGAGATCTAGGAGTACAGGTTCCTAGTTCCTTGAAAGTGGAGTCACAGGTGGACAGGGTGGTGAAGAAGGCATTTGACATGCTTGATTTCATTGGTCGGAACATTGAATACAGGAGTTGGGACGTCTTGTTGTACATAGAACATAGAACATACAGTGCAGAAAGAGGCCATTTGGCCCATCGAGTCAGCACCGACCCACTTAAGCCCTCACTTCAACCCTATCCTCTTAACCCAATAACCCCAACTAACTTTTTTGGAACCTGAGGGCAATTTAGCATGGCCAATCCACCTAACCTGCACATCTTTGGACTGTGGGAGGAAACCGGAGCACCCGGAGGAAACCCACACAGATACAGGGGGAACGTGCAGACTCCACACATACAGTGACCCAACAGGGAATCGAGCCTGGGACCCTGGCGCTGTGAAGGCACAATGCTAACTACTGTGCTACCGTGCTGCCCCTAGTTGTACAAGAAGTTGTACAAGACATCAGTAAGGCCACACTTGGAATACTGTGTACAGTTCTGGTCACCCTATTATAGAAAGGATTTATTAAACGAGAAAGAGCGAAGAAAAGAATTACTAGGATGCTACCGGGACTTGATGGTTTGAGTCACAAGGAGAGGCTGGATAGACTGGGACCTTTTTCCCTGGAGCGTAGGATGCTTCGGGGTGATCTTATAGAGGTCTATAAAATAATGAGGGGCACAGATAAGGTAGATAGTCAACATCTTTTCCCAAAGGTAGTGGAGTCTAAAACTAGAGAGCATAGGTTTAAGGTGAGAGGGGAGAAATACCAAAAGGGTCCCGAGGGGTAATTTCTTCACACAGAGGGTGGTGAGTGTCTGGAACGAGCTGCCAGAGGCAGTGGTAGAGGCGGGTACAATTTTGTCTTTTTTAAAAAGCATTTGGACAGTTATATGGGAAAGCTGGGTACAGAGGGATATGGGCCAAATGCGGGCAATTGGGACTAGCTTCGTGATAGAAACTGGACGGCATGGACAAATAGGGCTGAAGGGCCTGTTTCCATGCTGTAAACATCTATGGCTCTATGACTCAAGCAAACATTTCAATCAAAATGATTGGTTTGCCTTCAGCTCTTTGGATAAGCGTGACTGAGGCTTTCCTCTGGATACCATTATAAGGTAAGGCCTCAACAATGAAAGACATTCTCATAATCACCATTAATTTAACATTTCCCTTTGGTGGGGATCTTATTTTATAAAATTCACCAAAACAGCCCAAAATCTGTTTACGTTGCAATATATCATAGGGTATTATAAATATGCTATTACTATAAAATACTGATGAATAGACATAGCTAAAATATATTATACTTGACCCGGTTTATTTAGAACAGCTGAACAAAATAATTTAGTTCGAAGTTTCTGTCCCTCAGAACATTTAATCCTTTCTTCATGTAATTTGTCCCTCACCCTGCCCCACTTTCCCAACAATTTCTTAATCTTTCCTAAAGATGTGAGAAAAAGGACTTGCATTATTTAATAATCGACTTGAAAGGTTACCTCTGTTTCTCTCTCCACAGATGCTGCCCGACTTGCTGAATATTTCCAGCATTTTCTAATTCTATATGAGGGCAGCATGGTGGCCGAGTGCTTAGCACTGCTGCCTCACAGCGCCAGGGACCCAGGTTCGATTCTGACCTTGGGTGACTGTGGAGTTTGTACGTTCTCCCCGTGGGTTTCCGCTGCTTTCCTCCCACTATCCGAAGAGGCGCAGGTTACATGGATTGGTCATGTTGAATTGCCCCATAGTGTCCAAAGATGTGTAGGTTAGGTGAGGTTGTGGGGATAGGATGGGGTAGTGGACCTGGGGTACAGTGCTCTTCCGGAGGGTAGGTGCTGACTGAATGGGCTGAATGACCTCCTTCTGCACTGTAGGGATTTTATGAAGTCTATTTCCAGTGTCTGCAGTATTTTGCTCTTGCAATTTATCGTGCCCAAGCACACCCTTGAGACATCCCAAAGTCTTTTGCAACCATCAATTACATTGGACTGTCATCATTGTTATTATCTAGGTAACTGTGTTATCCAGCTTATTCACATAAAGATCTCACAAGCGGCAAGTGAATGAATAACCAAGTCATTTGTCTCCTTGCTCTTTTTCAAGTTGTTATGAGATCTTCTGCAACCACTTGACCTGGTAGACAAGGCCTTGGCTTGATGTCTCACCCAGAATACAGTACCTCCAACATTGCAGCACTCCCTATGTACTTCACTGAAGAGTTAACCACCTACTGTGCTAGGAGTCAAACCCATAGCCTTCTGATTCAGGCGCAAGTGCCATCGGCGAGATTGCCGTTCACCGTTTAGCTTCACTGGTGTTGGAAGCCCCGCCGTGCCATCGTTCCTCATGTGCACACCTCTTCCAGTCAGAGCTGAAGGAGTATCCCACAGTGGCAGGCATCACAGCTCCACCCAACCCATTTCTCCTCCAAAATCCATAGCTTCTAATAGGAGTCACCGAGTGAAACCAGCAGTGGGAATCATTAGCTAAACCTTGTTTTGGGGAAATTGAGACTAGATGTAGCACCTCATTCACTGCTTTTGTTAAGAGCAATTAGCTGAGTGCAAAGTGGGAGTTGCGCCTGGGGCAATTAGTCAGCATAGTTCAGTGAGCTATGGCATTCAATCTGCCAGACTAAACTGGGGAATTGTCTGCAAGGTAAAGAGAAAACATACAAGATGATCAACACAGATTAGATTTGTAAATATCCTGCTGCTTTTGGGTAAATTGAAGCAGTGAGGTGATGATATTTTTTGTCCATGATTATGAAACATTTTCTGACTTGATTATGGAAATACATCGAGCCTAACGATAGGGAGCCTTGTGGTTTCAGACATCAGACAGTCAAACTCACAACAACCAATTTTCCTTAATGACTTTATCAGCAGTGTTGCAAAACAAAGAAAGTGTATTTCCCTCTGATAAGAGGACAGAAACACAATGGCTTCACCATAACGGTGGAATGCAGCGTTAACAATTATTAGGTTATTGTGCAGTAAGAAGTTTTACAACACCAGGTTAAAGTGCAACAGGTTTGTTTCGATGTCACTAGCTTTCGGAGCACCGCTCCTTCCTCAGGTGAATTAAGTTATTGTGGGGAATGTTATAAAACAAAATCAACACTGGGGGCAAATTTGAACCGCACTAACCGTCAGCGGGAACGGCGGGGCGGACTCAAAATCCGGAGTGAATCGAAAACGCGATTCTCCCTGGCGGGATCGGGATTTTTGATTTTCCCCGCTCTGCCCCCGTCCCCTGCCAGTGGCGGAGCATGCCGCAGGAGCTTGGGAGCCTCACTGTAGTGCACTAGCATGTAATGAGCGAGCATTCACTCTGGACCTGCTCCCGCCTCACTGAATACAACAGGTTTACAGAAACATCAACCTGGCGGCCTCACCTCCCAGGGCGACATTAGAGGTGAGCGCCCCTTGCTTTAAGGGAGTCTGGAGACTGGCATGCAGCCATCCCTTCCTGTCAAACTACTACTACTAATAATAATAATCTTTATTATTGTCACAAGTAGGCTTACATTAACATTGCAATGACGTTACTGCGAAAATCCCCGAGTCGCCACACTCCGGCGCCTGTTTGGGTACACGGAGGGGGAATTCAGAATGCCCAATTCACCTAATAGCACGTATTTCGGGACTTGTGGGAGGAAAACGGAGCACCCGGAGGAAACCCATGCAGACACAGGGAGAACGTGCAGACTCCCGCACAGACAGTGATCTAAGCCAGGAATCGAACCCTGGACCTGATTGGGTCTCTTGAATTGATGGACGCCTGATGACACCTTCATCGTGACTCCAGCGTGTTCACTTATGTGAGGCCTGGAGTCGGAGCGTTCAGAATCGACCACCTTTACATTTCAAAGGCGTACTTGCGACACATTGCGTTGTTTTCTGTGCCGCAGGTGGCATGCTCGGGCCACCGCCTGGTTTGAGCTGAACTCGTCCTGTTTTGCACTTAGACAGGGTCAGGTACTCGCACTTTAACAACCTGCTGCTGGAGATTCCACGACTTGTTTTGTCGCTTCTGGGTTGGCTGGGGGTGGATCACTGCCTCATTAAAACACTGTCTCCCTCCTCAGCATGGATTACAAAATCTTCACCAGGGCAATGTCTGCCCGCGTTGACACTGCGCTGGACCACGTGTTGCATCCTGACCAATCCTTCGCTGCTTTACCTGAAAAGAGTGTCTTGGGCCTTGAACGGTCAGGAGGAAGGAGATAAAGGGGCAGGCGTTGCCTTCTGCGATTGTAAGGGAAGGTGCCGTGGGATGGGGAGTTGGGCATGATGGAGGAGTGGACCAGGGTGTCACGGAGGCAGCATTTCACTTCCTTCAATTTGGTCTATTGTATTCGCTGCCCCCATTGGCGTCTCCTCTATAGTCCGCAGGCATGACCCCCAACCTTCCTGTTGCGTGCCATTTTAACTCAGCACCTTGGTCTCATGCCCACACCTCCAGTGAAGCCGGGCGCAAACTGGACGAGCAGCATCTCATTTTCCGACAGAGCACATTACAGCCCTCAGGACTTAAAACTTTGTTCAACAACTTCAGACTGTGAACTTTCTCCTGCATCATAATCCCTTTTTAAAAAACGTATCCCACTCATGTATTACCTCAATGCAAACCGCTACCCTCCTGCCTGTGACAATAAAGATTATTATATGATATCATATTGTATCACATTTACAACCATGGCCACCGTAGCTTGTTCGACCAAACTCGAGAAGACGGGGAACCAAATATTTCAATCATAATAAGCAAAATACAGCGGATGCCCGAATGTTAAACAAGAAAGAGGATGCTGGAAAAACTATGCCTGCCTGGCACCATTTCTTTTTTTTTTTAAATAATATTTTATTGAAAATTTTTGGTCAACCAACACAGTACATTGTGCATCCTTTACACAACATTGTAACAATACAGATAATAATGACCTTTTTAAATTTAAACAAAAACAACAACAAATAAATAAATATTAAATAACAAAAAATAAAAACTAGCCCTAATTGGCAACTGCCTTGTCTCAGGCCACACCCCCCCCCCATCCCCCCCATCCCTCCCCCCCCCCCCCCCCCAAGTCCTGGGCCGCTGCTGCTGCCTTCTTTGTTCTCCCCTATCTATCTTTCCGCAAGATATTCAACGAACGGTTGCCACCGCCTAGTAAACCCTTGAGCCGACCCCCTTAGGACGAACTTAATCCGCTCTAACTTTATGAACCCCGCCATATCATTTATCCAGGTCTCCACCCCCGGGGGCTTGGCTTCTTTCCACATTAGCAATATTCTGCGCCGGGCTACTAGGGACGCAAAGGCCAAAACATCGGCCTCTTTCGCCTCCTGCACTCCCGGCTCTTGTGCAACCCCAAATATAGCCAACCCCCAGCTTGGTTCGACCCGGACTCCTACTACTTTCGAAAGCACCTTTGTCACCCCCATCCAAAACCCCTGTAGTGCCGGGCATGACCAAAACATATGGGTATGATTCGCTGGGCTTCTCGAGCACCTCGCACACCTATCCTCCACCCCAAAAAATTTACTGAGCCGTGTTCCAGTCATATGTGCCCTGTGTAATACCTTAAACTGAATCAGGCTTAACCTGGCGCACGAGGACGACGAGTTTACCCTGTTTAGGGCATCTGCCCACATCCCCTCCTCAATCTCCTCCCCTAGCTCTTCTTCCCATTTCCCTTTTAGTTCGTCCATCATAGTCTCCCCTTCGTCTCTCATTTCCCTATATATATCCGACACCTTACCGTCCCCCACCCATTTCTTTGAGATGACTCTGTCCTGCACCTCTTGTGTCGGGAGCTGCGGGAATTCCCTCACCTGTTGCCTCGCAAAAGCCCTCAATTGCATGTACCTGAATGCATTCCCTTGGGGCAACCCATATTTCTCGGTCAGCGCTCCCAGACTCGCAAACTTCCCATCCACAAATAGATCTTTCAATTGTGTTATACCTGCTCTTTGCCACATTCCATATCCCCCATCCATTCCCCCCGGGGCAAACCTATGGTTGTTTCTTATCGGGGACCCCCCCAGTGCTCCGGTCTTTCCCCTGTGTCGTCTCCACTGTCCCCAAATCTTCAGTGTAGCTACCACCACCGGACTCGTGGTATAGTTCCTTGGTGAGAACGGCAATGGGGCTGTCACCATAGCCTGCAGGCTGGTCCCCCTACAGGACGCCCTCTCTAATCTCTTCCACGCCGCTCCTTCCTCCTCTCCCATCCACTTACTCACCATTGAAATATTAGCGGCCCAATAATACTCACTTAGGCTCGGTAGTGCCAGCCCCCCCCTATCCCTACTACGCTGTAAGAATCCCTTCCTCACTCTCGGAGTCTTCCCGGCCCAAACAAAACCCATGATACTCTTTTCTATCCTTTTGAAAAAAGCCTTCGTGATCACCACCGGGAGACACTGAAACACAAAGAGGAATCTCGGGAGGACCACCATCTTAACCGCCTGCACCCTCCCTGCCATTGACAATGCTACCATATCCCATCTCTTGAAATCTTCCTCCATCTGTTCCACCAACCGCGTCAAATTTAGCCTGTGCAATGTGCCCCAATTCTTAGCTATCTGGATCCCCAGGTAACGAAAGTCTCTTGTTACCTTCCTCAACGGTAGGTCTTCTATTTCTCTACTCTGCTCCCCTGGATGCACCACAAACAGCTCACTCTTCCCCATGTTCAATTTATACCCTGAAAAATCCCCAAACTCCCCAAGTAGCCGCATTATTTCTGGCATCCCCTCCGCTGGATCCGCCACATATAGTAGCAGATCATCCGCATATAAAGATACCCGGTGTTCTTCTCCTCCCCTAAGTATTCCCCTCCATCCCTTGGAACCTCTCAGCGCTATCGCCAGGGGCTCAATCGCCAGTGCAAACAGTAATGGGGACAGAGGACATCCCTGCCTTGTCCCTCTATGGAGCCGAAAATATGCCGATCCCCGTCCATTCGTGACCACACTCGCCACTGGGGCCCTATACAACAGCTGCACCCATCTAACATACCCCTCTCCGAACCCAAATCTCCTCAACACCTCCCACAGATAATCCCACTCCACTCTATCAAATGCTTTCTCGGCATCCATCGCCACTACTATCTCCGTTTCACCCTCTGGTGGGGCCATCATCATTACCCCTAACAACCTCCGTATGTTCGTGTTCAGCTGTCTCCCCTTCACAAACCCAGTTTGGTCCTCATGAACCACCCCCGGGACACATTCCTCTATTCTCATTGCCATTACCTTGGCCAAGACCTTGGCATCTACATTGAGGAGGGAGATTGGTCTGTAGGACCCGCATTGTAGCGGATCCTTTTCCTTCTTTAAAAGAAGCGATATCGTTGCTTCTGACATAGTCGGGGGCAGTTGTCCCCTTTCCTTTGCCTCGTTAAAGGTCCTCGTCAGTAGCGGGGCGAGCAAGTCCAAATATTTTCTGTAAAATTCAACTGGGAATCCGTCCGGTCCCGGGGCCTTTCCCGTCTGCATGTTCCTAATTCCTTTCACCACTTCTTCTACCGTGATCTGTGCTCCCAATCCCATCCTTTCCTGCTCTTCCACCTTGGGAATTTCCAGCCGATCCAAAAACTCCATCATTCTCTCCCTCCCATCCGGGGGTTGAGCTTCATACAATTTTTTATAAAATGTCTTAAACACTTCATTCACTCTCTCCGCTCCCCGCTCCGTCTCTCCATCTTCGTCTCTCACCCCCCCTATTTCCCTCGCTGCTCCCCCTTTCCACAATTGGTGTGCCAGCAATCTGCTCGCCTTCTCTCCATATTCATACTGTACACCCTGCGCCTTCCTCCATTGTGCCTCTGCAGTGCCTGTGGTCAGCAAGTCAAATTCCACATGCAGCCTTTGCCTTTCCCTATACAGTCCCTTCTCCGGTGCTTCCGCATACTGTCTGTCCACCCTCAAAAGTTCTTGCAACAACCGCTCCCGTTCCTTACTCTCCTGCTTCCCTTTATGTGTCCTTATTGATATCAGCTCCCCCCTAACCACCGCCTTCAACGCCTCCCAGACCACTCCCACCTGAACCTCCCCATTATCATTGAGTTCCAAGTACTTTTCAATGCATCCCCTCACCCTTAAGCACACCCCCTCATCCGCCATTAGTCCCATGTCCATTCTCCAGGGTGGACGCCCTCTTGTTTCCTCCCCTATCTCCAAGTCTACCCAGTGTGGGGCATGATCCGAAATGGCTATAGCCGTATATTCCGTTCCCCTCACCCTCGGGATCAATGCCCTACCCAACACAAAAAAGTCTATGCGTGAATAGACTTTATGGACATAGGAGAAAAACGAGAACTCCTTACTCCTAGGTCTACTGAACCTCCACGGGTCCACCCCTCCCATCTGCTCCATAAAATCCTTAAGCACCTTGGCTGCTGCCGGCCTCCTACCAGTCCTGGACTTCGACCTATCCAGCCTTGGTTCCAACACCGTGTTAAAGTCTCCCCCCATTATCAGCTTTCCGGTCTCTAGGTCTGGGATGCGTCCTAGCATTCGCCTCATAAAATTGGCATCGTCCCAATTCGGGGCATACACGTTTACCAACACCACCATCTCTCCCTGTAATTTGCCACTCACCATCACGTATCTGCCCCCGTTATCCGCCACTATAGTCTTTGCCTCGAACATTACCCGCTTCCCCACTAATATAGCCACCCCCCTGTTTTTCGCATCCAGCCCCGAATGGAACACCTGCCCTACCCATCCTTTGCGCAACCTAACCTGATCTATCAGTTTCAGGTGCGTTTCCTGTAACATGACCACATCTGCTTTAAGTTTCTTAAGGTGTGCGAGTACTCGTGCCCTCTTTATCGGCCCGTTAAGCCCCCTCACGTTCCACGTGATCAGCCGAGTTGGGGGGCTTCCCACCCCCCCCCCCCTTGCCGGTTAGCCATCATCTTTTTCCAGCTTCTCGCCCAGTTCCCACGCAGCTGTATTTCTCCCAGACGGTGCCCCCCCGCCCATCCTTTCCCGTACCCACTCCCCCCTTTCCCCAGCAGCAGCAACCCAGTAATTCCCCCCTCCCCCCCCCCCCGCTAGACCCCCCGCTAGCGTAATTACTCCCCCCATGTTGCTCCCAGAAGTCAGCAAACTCTGGCTGACCTCGGCTTCCCCCCGTGATCACGGCTCGCCCCGTGCGGCGCCCCCTCCTTCCTGCTTCTCTATTCCCGCCATAATTATCATAGCGCGGGAACCAAGCCCGCGCCTCTCCCTCGGCCCCGCCTCCCATGGCCAACGCCCCATCTCCTCTCCCTCCCCACCTCCCCCCATCACCACCTGTGGGAGAAAGAAAAGTTACCATACCGCAGGATTAATCATACAATCCCTCTTCGCCCCCCCCCCACTCGTCCCACCACTTTGTCCAAACGTTCATTTTCGTAGTCCAATCATTCCAATTTTTCTTCTACAATAAAAGTCCACGCTTCATCCGCCGTCTCAAAGTAGTGGTGCCTCCCTTGATATGTGACCCACAGTCTTGCCGGTTGCAGCATTCCAAACTTTATCTTTTTTTTGTGAAGTACCGCTTTGGCCCAATTAAAGCTCGCCCTCCTTCTCGCCACCTCCGCACTCCAATCTTGATAGACGCGGATCACCGCGTTCTCCCATTTACTACACCGAGTTTTCTTCGCCCATCTAAGGACCATTTCTCTATCCTTAAAACGGAGAAATCTCACCACTATGGCTCTGGGAGCTTCTCCTGCTCTCGATCCTCGCACCATAACTCGGTATGCTCCCTCCACCTCCAACGGACCCGTCGGGGCCTCCACTCCCATTAACGAGTGCAGCATCGTGCTCACATATGCCCCGCCGTCCGCCCCCTCCACACCTTCAGGAAGGCCAAGAATCCTCAAGTTGTTCCTCCTTGCGTTATTTTCCAGTGCCTCCAACCTCTCCACAGATCGTTTCTGGTGTGCCTCCTGTATCTCCGACTTCACCACCAGGCCCTGTATATCGTTTTCATTCTCTGCTGCTTTCGCCTTCACGACCCGAAGCTCCTGCTCCTGGGTCTTTTGTTCCTCTTTCAGCCCTTCAATCGCCTGTAATATCGGGGCCAACAACTCTTTCTTCATTTCCTTTTTTATCTCCTCCACGCAGCGTTTCAAAAACTCTTGTTGTCCAGGGCCCCATATGAAACTGCCACCTTCCGACGCCATCTTGGTTTCTGCTTGCCTTCCTTGCCGTTGTTCCAAAGGATCCGCTGCAATCCGGCCACTTTCCTCTCCTTTTTCCATCCGTGTCCAGGGGGAACACCCTTCTGGTTTACCGCACGGTGTTTTCAGCCGTTAAAATTGCCGTTGGGGCTCCTATCAAGAGCCCAAAAGTCCGTTTCACAGGGAGCTGCCGAAACGTGCGACTCAGCTGGTCATCGCCGCACCCGGAAGTCTCGCCTGGCACCATTTCATAGAATCATAGAATTTTCAGTGCAGAAGGAGGCCATTTGGCCCATCGAGTCTGCACCGGCTCTTTGAAAGAGCACCCTACCCAAGCCCACACCTCCACCCTATCCCCATAACCTAGTAAACCCACCCAACACTAAGGCAATTTTGGACACTAAGGGCAATTTAGCATGGCCAATCCACCTAACCTGCACATCTTTGGACTGTGGGAGGAAACCGGAGCACCCGGAGGAAGCCCACGCAGACACGGGGAGAACGTGCAGGCTTCGCGCAGACAGTGACCCAAGCCGGGAATCGAACCTGGGACCCTGGCGCTGTGAAGTGACAATGCTAACCACTGTGCTACCGTGTATGTAACTTTATCCCATTACACACTCAAGGCTGCTCTTCAACAGATAGAAATACCGGGTGGGAATCTGGGCCTGCCGGGTAAATAATGGGAAAGACCAAAATCGACCCGTTCCCGATGCCGAGCTCCGGATCCCGCCCCCAAAATGGCGATCATATCATTAACCCTCATTTGCGTTCATTTGAATCTCCATGAGCGAGATTGAAATCGAACGCAATGGCTTCCCCTGAATTACCTGACTCGCCAGCGTTGTTTTGTATTCCTTTTTAAAAGCGTGAAGCAGGCCCGATGGCTTCCGGGGGAAGTCAGGAGGTGAGTAGCCGTTTCCATTTTCCGGGGGGGTGGGCGGCGGCAGGATCCCTCAGCAGGGGTTTGTCTAGATCAGGGGGCTGATGTGTTCTAGGTCAGGGGTGCCCCTGAGCCGGGGGTGTGTGGGGGGGGGGTAGGGTAGTGGCGGGTGAGGGGCCTTGTGTCTGTGAGGCCTTCAAGACATTTTTAAATATTGTGGAGACCCATAACAGGGGCAAGCTGCAGCCTATCTGTCCCGCCTAACACTTCCAGGACACAGCCTTACAGTGGTTTCAATGCTGAAAGTCAATTTCACTCCCTTTGACTGTGAGCAGCCTCTAGTTGCACAGCTGAAGGCTATTTCAAATGATGAATTAGCCTTGTTAGTTGCAAGAGCACTTCACAGCTGCAGGTTGCGTTTGCTGCTTGCTCCTGCTAGTGGCTGCAGATGCCTGGAGGCTGCTGTTGCTGTTTCCTTCCTTTAGTGTAGCCGGAAAGATGGACAATTTTTTCTAAGCTACCTGGGTCCTGGAACACTGGGCTCAGGCGGACGTATGGGTCCAGAAGGCAATCCGGTTTGAAGCATGAAAACGCTGTGGGTCCTGGTGCGCGACATTGTTCCGAATGGGCCACCTGCTAATGCCGTTGAAGAAATGCTTTCGCAGGTTGCTGATGCTTTTGTTGCTGGTGTGGTGAGTGCTGCATGTAACTGGCACATCACCGCAGGTTAAACACGCTGGAAGTCAAGGATGTTCAACCTTGAGCGGCAGTGGGATCTGTGGGGGCCAGGATTTGGTTACGGTGAGTTTGGGCGGTGTGGGGGGTCTGCACAGCTGCAGCTCCTGGACAGGGAATTGCACTGATATGAGGAACAAGTCACACAAGGGCAGCACGGTAGCACAATGGGTGGGCAGCACGGTAGCACAGTGGTTAGCACTGTTGCTTCACAGCGCCAGGGTTCCAGGTTCAATTGTGGTCAGTGAGAGGGAAAGATCATTTTGTCTAACATGAACAACTCACTTGAGACAGGTCATCTGGGTGAAGGGGCAGTGGATGCTCACCTCTACGATGCTGGCCAACCTCGCTGTCGGTGACTGCTCTCTCCTCGGTCAACCCTGTGATCTCCAGATCCCATTCCTCATCGAGGGTGAAGACTCGGGTCTCTGGGATTCCACCCTCCACCTTGGCCCTTTCTTGCTTATTATGGTCTACCTTCTCCTGCGAGGACAAAGAGTGGGCATTGTGAGTCACACGCTTGATGGGTCAGGGGGGGGCCTCTAGCAGGTGGCCTGCGTGGGCACCGCCCTGGACATGAAAGGGTTGTGCTGGTGGGTGATGGGGATGATGAACAAGCATGAAGATTGGATGCGGGGAGGGTGCGAAGTGTCAGCTAGTGATCTGTGGGCGTGGGGTATTGGTTAGGGGATTTGAGAGATGGCAGGCAGGACTGATGGCAGGAGAGAGGTGGTAACTTACTCTTGCAGCCCCGTGGAGGTCGTTGGTCTTCTTCTGATAGTGAACAGCGGTCCTCCTGGTCACGCTGCCCACACTGACCAAGCGGTATTGCTGACCCTGCTCATGGGGAACAGAATGTCCCGCCTCTCATCCTCAGCGCCGAGAGGACTGGCCAGGTTGACATCTCCAGAGCGAGGAGCAGGTCTGCACACTGCCGTCCACTTGTGTTGACTGGGAGTGAATGGTGAGGGAGCGTTTTAAAAAGCTACAGCGTGACTCGGGTGCTTCAGACAATGAGACAGCCAGTAATGGCGAGAAGCTTGTAGGGGCTCATTTTCGGCATTAGGTGCCGTCAAATACGTCCGCGATCTCGTGGGGACTGTTGAGAAACACTACGTCAAACATGTCCAAAATGGCACTTCGAAATCTTTCCGTTGAATCACGCCCACCATTTCCTTGTTCGACATTTCCACTGTCTGTGGCTGCATCTTCCTATATAACTAACAAAGATTAGCAGGATATCGGGTTGTTATGAGATGCATATATAGACATTATTCAGTTAACAATGTTGGCATTCTAACTTTAAAACTATAAAAATGTCAAACTGGTGCAGATGTCAGTGATTCTTTGTTGTGAGCAAGGAGAACAATAACAGCCCACAGCCCATTGGCGAAGTCATCCGAATCTCTTCAGCCGACAAACACGATGCGTTGGATTGAGGACTCGATATAACAGGAGTGAATGTAAGGCAGTTTGGTCCATTTAGATATTATAAGGGAAGAATGGAAAACTTTGGGTAAAGTTCTATTTTTGGGTCATAATTCTGACATGCATCAATTGGAATTCAAAAACTGTGCTACAGCGAACGCACCTGATAAATTAATAGACATTGAACATAATCGAAAATCACACTCCACCCCCAGCCATTGTACCCAATCCAACCAGCTACAGACATTCCTGCTCGAACTTATCATCGTTACAGCTGAAGCTAGATTTCTGAGATGGGTTTGTGTATCTTTGTGAGCCTAGATAGGATGCTCTTTCAGAGGGTCGATGCAGATGCGATGGGCCGAGTGGTCTGCAGGAATTCTATGTATCTATGTATCATTCTAATTTGATTAATTCAAACAAGCTGTTGCAGTGGCCCTTGACTAGAACTGTAAATACTATGCTCAACTCTCACTCAGTGTGTATCCAGGGAGAACTGGCATGCATCAAAAAGCAACCAGAAACGAGATATTAGCACAAGGGGAGTCTCAACCTGATGTCGAGTTAATTGACAAGAGTCCAGAGAGAGCACTGATATCATACAGAGCTCTGCATTCAGCTGGTGTGTCAAATTAAATCAATGAATGCATTCTTGGTACAGCAATTGCCGTGGAATGCCTTCTCACAAACACCCTCTTTAACTCTTCCAGGTTTGATGGTCTTTTATATTTGGATTGTTCGGAACTGGAAGAATTAAAGAAAGGGAAAAAATCCTTCTCTTCCCCTCTCCCAACATGGTTCTTTTCTGAGCCACACGTACTGTTCGGGCCACAGTTCCATTGGCATGTGCTTTCCTCCAGTACTTCATGTTAAGATCCCAGACCAGACCACAAACATTTGTCAGAATACTGGACAAGAACACCAAACAGCACATTAGCACAGTGATAAGGACTGTTGCTTCACAGCGGTAGGGTCCCAGGTTCGATGCTCGGGTCACTGTCTGTGCGGAGTCTGCATGTTCTCTCCGTGTCTGCGTGGGTTTCCTCTGGGTGCTCCAGTTTCCTCCCTCAAGTCCCGAAAGACATGCTGTTAGGTAATTTGGACATTCTGAATTCTCCCTCTGTGTGAGGAAACGATACTTCGATCAACTTTGATTCCACTGACTATGATTTATGGTTTATTAAAACACACTTTATTGTTAATACAGGATTACTAGGATTACTACTACATTAACATCTCAGAAATATAGCTCATGATTAACTGTTAAACAATTCTTAACAATAAAAGAAAACACCTTAACTTCTAACTGATACCTTCCCGGTCTCCAATCAAGCAAACCCCATTATAGGTCAAAAGCCACTTGTAAATAAAGTTAGCAAACACAGGCTTACTTGCTGTACACTTGTATAGAGATTTCTTGGAAATACTGCTGGAAGATAGAGAATCCCTTTCAGGAACCAGCTGCAAGCCTTGTTGTCTTTGGTTGACTACTACTTAACCTGGAGCCTTTGGCAAAAACTCCTGCTCAGTTTCAACGTCCAGGAAAAACTAAAAGCTAAACTGCCTGCGACAGACAAGGCTCCTCCCATTGATTACATCATCTTTATCCCACTAACTGGGTTATGATCATCTTACTAAAGCTAACTACAACCCCTCAATTATCTGAACCACAGAGATCCTTCTTTCTATGAAGAAAATTCTATTTTCTTTTTGAAGAAAAATCTATAGGTAAAGAGCTAATGGTTGGAAGTAATGATGAACTCACTTTTACAACATCTTAATTGCCCCCTTTATAGACACAGAATCTGCCTATCTGTTAAAGCAGGATTTTTAAAAAAAATACAGCAATAGAGAATACCTTAACCTAGGCTTTTAATGACATTTCTGCAGCAGATATATATATATAATACAACTATATAAAAATTTCCAACATGCATCACACTCAGTCACGTTACCATTTTTCATGACTGAACCTACACAATGAGTGTCAGTGAATAGTTTGACCGTGGAATCTCACCCTCATGTCTGGCTCATGTGTGAGAGGCTGGAGAGGCAATGGATAACATAAGGCAAAAATCTGCATCCTGAATTTCTGCAACAAATTAAATATAGAAATGCATTCTTATTGCCGCTGCGGGATTCCTTGCTGCGTTAGAGCCAAGCCTGATGGTGCCAGCACCCGGGATCCCAGCAAATTAAGTTTCTGTCCTCCCTACCTTCAGCCAAGTGGCCCTAAGCCAATTACAGTGCCCTCGCTGCTATGCCTGCAGAGATCAGCACCGGCTGGGTGTCGAAATGGCAGGAAATACTTCAACGGTTGCACCCTGGTGTTTGTGGGATCTTTCCATGCATAGCATGGTTGCCAACATAATAGTCACTGCACTTCAAAATAATTTTTTTTAAATATAAATTTAGAGTACCCAATTAATTTTTTCCAATTAAGGGGCAATTTAGCGCGGCCAATCCACCTAACCTGCACATCTTTGGGTTGTGGGGACGAAACCCACGCAGACACGGGGAGAATGTGCAAACTCCACAGTGACCCAGAGCCGGGATCGAACCTGGGACCTCGGCGCTATGAGGCAACAGGGCTAACCCACTGCGCCACCGTGCTGCCCTCACTTCAAGATAATTAATTGTCTCTGAAGAGGTCGCTAACTCAGTCACCAAGGTAACGGAGATTTGTTTTTCTCCAACAGTTGAGCACCGACACCACTGTGTCAGTAAATGAGTTGGAGACAGGGTGGGACACACAACAGAAGTAATAGTACCGAATCTACTTAGATTTCGCCACCATGAGCTGCAGCAAACAGAACTCACGTACGAAACTACAGACACAGAACCCACATACAGAACTACAGACAGAGTCTCCTGGTAAAAAACAAGATGATTTCTGCAGCAAAGCTGAAATGTATAGCAGCCTCTTATACCAGTGCAGCCTTCAGAGGTCTAATCATCGTTATTTTGGCGAGGGCACCTAATGTCACTTTTTATTATTTTCCCTGGAATCTCAAGTGTTTAGGTAGCTGAGTCAACCAGACATTCCGACGTTTCCACTTATTGTCAGTTCTCCGGAGGGAAGGAATTTCACGTGCCTTTTGCATGTGTGCTGATATTTTCCTGGTCCCACAATGCATTTCATGTCTAGCATCTCGGGTTGGAACAGGATGGGACTCCATTGGGACATGCCCCATTGATGAATGAATTGCTCAACCTCAGTCACCAAGGTTCAATGTGAAAAGCGACATCTTGGCCCATGTAACAGAGTTGTCTCCACTGGAACGATTCTGGAATCATAGAATCCCTACAGTGCAGAAGGAGGCCATTTGCCCATCGAGTCTGCACCGACCCTTTGAAAAAGCACCCTACCTAGGCCCAATTCCCCTGCCCTATTCCTACAACTCTTCCCTGAGGGGCAATTTAGCATGGTCCCTCCACCTAACCTGCACATCTTTGGACTGTGTGAGGAAGCCAGAGCACCAGGAGGAAACCGACACAGACACCGGGGGGGAATGTACCAACTCCACACAGACAGCTACCCAAGGTCGGAATCAAACCTGGGTCTCCGGCACTGTGAGGCAGCAGTGCTAACCATTGTAGCACCGTGCCATCCAATCTATGTCCCAGCTCTGGCCAGCACCTTCAGAAGAATACAGGCAAACTATCCAGACTAGACGCATTAGCTCCATTCCCTCTCCACAAATGCTGTCAGACCTGCTGACATTGCCCAGCTTTTTCTGCTTCAGTTTAACATGTTGTCCAGAGGGTAGCGTCTCAAATTATGCAGTCTACGTTTCAAGCCAGTGTGACTGTAATTTAGAGATGCTCCCTTAACAATCGGAATCTGACAGTTCTGTAATTAACAGGGTTTTATCCAAACTACTCCGAGTCTGCATGCAAGTAATGTTGTGAACAGCTGTATATAGGGTTATTTTAGACCGTAAAGATTAGTTACTTTTTAAAATGAGCTCTGAAATAAGTTCAAATAGGAACAGTGCTAAAACGTTATGTGCAGTACTCAGGCCCTTGTTTTGTGATCTTATTTTATTCCTGCTTTCAAATTCCTTTCAGCAAAAAAACCTAAATTACCACTCACAGCCCTCCCCACCATGAAGCATCACGTGAGGTTCTGCCCTCCGCTGATCGACCTGGGTGGCTTCACAAAGTAGGCTTAATTTATAGATCACGCTATGACTTCACCAGGAACTAAAATGTAACTTAAGATCATGAGATCATAAGACTTAGCGAACAGAGACCATTTCTGCAATTGTGGTTGCTATTTATAAGGGAACAAGTCGTACCATTTCTGGATTTTGCGATGCTGCTGAACAGCACCTCTAGCTGAGGAATAAGGGAGGAAGGCAATGGAGCATCAAAGTCTTAACATTTGGTATTCCGGTGCTTTTCCACAATGGGCAATAGTATTAATTCCAGCATCCTATCACACTTCTGGTTTCATGAAACCGGCTGAATTGTTATCCATTTTGGAAGAGTGACATGAATATTTTTTATAATGCCTGATTTCTGGGCAGCACGGGGCGCAGTGGTTAGCACTGCTGCCTCACGGCGCCGAGGACCCGCGTTCAATCCCCGCCCCGGGTCACTGTCCATGTGGAATATGCAGATTCTCCCCGTGTCTGCATGGGTCGCACCCCCACAACCCAAAAAGATGTGCCGGGTAGGGTAAATTGGCCCTGCTGAATTGCCCCTTAATTGGAAAAAAAAAGAATTGGATACTCTAAATAAAAAGAAAAAAAATGAATGTCTATTTGATACCTCTTTGCATAAAGGCATGCAGATGGGAAATAAACTGATAAGTCACTTAGAAATTAGTAGTATCTACTAACCACGGCAGGCGTGAGTGTGTTCAGAGGCCCCTTTAGGGTTGGTAACTTTAATCACGTTCCATTCTCAAAATGCTTCCCATTGTTGGGCACGGTGTTGGCTGCACGCTACTGCTTTACCCTCATCAGTCTTCTTCATGCCAAAACATAGACAGGACCTGCCAGCAGACGGTGAGGGAGGAAGCAATTATCTCAGTCCTCGCTCCCCCATTTGCTGATTGCGATAGAGGGTGGTTTGGGCAGCTGTGACAACAGAATAGAAGGTGACAAAAATAATATAGTGGCCAATATCATTGGGAAGGAACAATGTCATAGTTCCAGTAAAGAAAATCCACTACTGGATACCAATGTTTTATCAGCAACAGGTTGGTAATGTGAAAATACTTGTGAAATTGAGGGTATTGACAGGGTAGGTGTGGAGAAGATGTTTCCTCTTGCCGGAGAATCTAGAACTAGGGGTCGTTTAAAAAAATAAGGGATCACTCATTTAATAATAATAATAATAATAATAATCGTTATTGACACAAGTAGGTTTACATTAACACTGCAATGAAGTTACTGTGAAAAGCCCCCAGTCGCCACAATCCGGCGCCTGTTCGGGTACACGGAGGGAGAATTCAGAATGTCCAATTCACCTAACAGCACGTCTTTCGGGACTTCCGGGAGGAAACCGGAGCACCCGGAGGAAACCCACGCAGACACGGGGAGAAAGTGCAAACTCCACACAGGCTGTGACCCAAGCCGGGAATCGAACCGGGGACCCTGGAGCTGTGAAGCAACAGTGCTAACCACTGAAATGAAAATGAAAATGGCTTATTGTCACCAGTAGGCTTCAAATGAAGTTACTGTGAAAAGCCCCTAGTCGCCACATTCCGGCGCCTGTTCGGGGAGGCTGTTACGGGAACTGTGCTACCGTGCCGCCCATTTATGACAGAAATGAGGAGAAATTCTTTTCTCTGAGGGTCGTGAGTCTCTGGAGCCCTGGCCGGGATTCTCCCCTACCCGGCAGAGGGTCGGAGAATACCGCCCCCTATTCCTCAAAACACAGTGAAAGCAGGTTCTTTGAATGTTTTTCAGGCTGAGCGGGATTAGCAAGAGGGGTGAAAGATTATCGGGGGCCAGCAGGACTGTGGGGTTGAAGCTACAAGCCACGATCTGATTGACTGGTGGAGCATGTCCAAGGGCCGAGTGGCCAACCCCTGCTACTAATTCGGACGTTCGGACGTCACTGTTTTAAACTTAGGGGTCACCCTTTTAGGACAGAACTCAGGAAAATAATTTCTCTCAGAGGGCTGTGCGACTTTGCAACTCTGCCTCAGACGGAAGTGGAGGCGTATCGCTTAATAGATTTAAGGCAGAGGCAGGTAGAATCACAGAAGCACACTATAATACAACACATAAGAAGCCCTTTGGCCCATCAAGTCTGCACTGAAACAGGAAAAACACCTGACCTGCTTACCATCCCATGTTGAACAAAGAAAAGTACAGCACGGGAACAGGCCCTTCGTCCCTCCAAGCCTGCGCCAACCATGCTGCCCATCTAACCTAGAACCTTCTATATTTCTGGGGTATGTATCCCTCTATTCCGACCCTATTCATGTATTTGTCAAGATGTCCCTTAAATGTCACTATCGTATCTGCTTCCACCACCTCCTCCGGCAGCGAGTTCCAGGCACCCACTACCCTCTGTGTAAAGAACTTCCCTCGCACATCTCCTTTAAACTTTGCCCCTCGCACCTTAAACCTATGTCCCCTAGTAATTGACTCTTCCACCCTGGGAAAAACCTTCTGACTATCCACTCTGTCCATTCCCTTCATAATTTTGTAGACTTCTCTCAGGTCACCCCTCAACCTCTGTCGTTCCAGTAAGAACAAACTGCATTTATCCAACCTCTCCTCATAGCTAACGCCCTCCATACCAGGCAACATCCACGTAAAACTCTTCTGCACCCTCTCTAAAGACTTCACGTCTTTCTGGCAGTGTGGCAAACAGAATTGAACACCACACTCCAAGTGTGGCCAAACTAAGGTTCTATACAACTGCAGCATGACTTGTGAATTCTTATACTGAATACCCGGCCAATGAAGGCGAGCATGCCGTATGCCTTCCTGACTACCTTCTCCACCTGGGTTGCCACTTTCAGTGACCTTCTGCCTTCAGAGAATATCAGGGGTAGGTAGGAACGTGAATTGCAAACAATTGTATACCCAGTTCCCTCTGCCTGTCAATATTCTTAAGGGTTCTGCCATTTACAGTACATTTCCCACCTGTATTAGACCTCCCAAAATGCAATGCCTTACATTTGTCCAGAATAAACTCCATCTACCATCTCTCCGCCCAAGTCTCCACTGATCTATATCCTGCTGTATCCTCTGACAGTCCTCATCGCTATCCGCAATTCCACCAACCTTTGTGCCTAATCAGACCAGTTACATTTTCCTCCAAATCATTTATATATACTACAAACAGCAAAGGTCCCAGCACTGATCCCTGCAGAACACCACTAGTCACAGCCCTCCATTCAGAAAAACACCCATTGCTTCTATGACCGAGACAGTTCTATCTCCATCTTGCCAGCTCACCTCTGATCCCATGTGACTTCACCAGCACTTGGCCCATAGCTTGAATGTTATGACGTGCCAAGTGCTCATCCAGGTACTTTGTAAAGGATGTGAGGCAACCCATACCACACTTCCAGGCAGTGCCTTCCAGACTGTCACCACCCTCTGATAAAAGAGTTTTTTTTCAAATCGCCCCTAAACCTCCTGCCCCTCACCTTGAACTTATGACCCTTCACCTAAGGAGAACAGCTGCTCCCTATCCACCCAGTCCATGCCCCTCGTAATCTTGTACACTTCAATCAGGTCACCCCCCTCAGTCTTCTCTGCTCCAGCAAAAACAACCCAAGCCTATCCAACCTCTTCATAACATAAATGTCACATCCTGGTGCAACACCTCTGCACTCGCTCCAGTGCAACACATCCTGCCTATAATGTGGTGACCATAATTGCGCACAGTACTCCAGCTCTGGCCTCACCAAAGTTCTATACAACTCCATCATGACCTCCATGCTTTTGTAGTCTTTGCTTCGATTGATAAAGGCAAGTGTCCCATATCCCTTTTTCACCACCCTATTAGAATCATAGAATCATAGACGTTTACAGCATGGAAACAGGCCCTTCGGCCCAACCAGTCCATGCCGCCCAGTTTTTACCATTAAGCTAGTCCCAATTGCCCGCACTTGGCCCATAACCCTCTATACCCATCTTACCCATGTAACCATCTAAATGCTTTTTGAAAGACACAATTGTACCCGCCTCTACTACTACCTCTGGCAGCCCATTCCAGACACTCACTACCCTCTGAGTGAAGAAATTGCCCCTCTGGGCCCTTCTGAATCTCTCCCCTCTCACCTTAAACCTATGCCCTCTAGTTTTAGACTCCCCTACCTTTGGGAAAAGATGTTGACTATCTACCTTATCTATGCCCCTCATTATTTTATAGACCTCTATAAGATCACCCCTAAGCCTCCTACACTCCAGGGAAAAAAGTCCCAGTCTATCCAGCCTCTCCTTATAACTCAAACCATCAAGTCCCGGCAACATCCTAGTAAATCTTTTCTGCACTCTTTCTAGTTTAATAATATCCTTTCTATAATAGGGTGACCAGAACTGCACACAGTATTCCAAGTGTGGCCGTACCAATGTCTTGTACAACTTCAACAAGACGTCCCAACTCCTATATTCAATGTTCTGACCAATGAAACCAAGCATGCCGAATGCCTTCTTCACCACCCTGTCCACCTGCGACTCCACCTTCAAGGAGCTATGAACCTGTACTCCTAGATCTCTTTGTTCTATAACTCTCCCCAACACCATACCATTAACTGAGTAGGTCCTGGCCTGATTTGATCTGCCAAAATGCATCACCTCACATTTATCTAAATTAAACTCCATCTGCCATTCGTCGGCCCACTGGCCTAATTGATCAAGATCCCGTTGCAATCCTAGATAACCTTCTTCACTATCCACTGTGCCACCAATCTTGGTGTCATCTGCAAACTTACTAACCATGCCTCCTAAATTCACATCCAAATCATTAATATAAATCACAAATAACAGTGGACCCAGCACCGATCCCTGAGGCACACCACTGGTCACAGGCCTCCAGTTTGAAAAACAACCCTCTACAACCACCCTCTGCCTTCTGTCGTCCAGCCAATTTTGAATCCAATTGGCAACCTCACCCTGGATCCCGTGAGCTTTAACCTTTTGCAACAACCTACCATGCGGTACCTTGTCAAAGGCTTTGCTAAAGTCCATGTAGACAACGTCTACTGCACTGCCCTCATCTACCTTCTTGGTCACTCCCTCAAAAAACTCAATCAAATTTGTGAGACATGATTTTCCACGCACAAAGCCATGCTGACTGCCCCGAATCAGTCCTTGCCTCTCTAAATGCTTGTAGATCCTGTCTCTCAGAATACCTTCTAGCAACTTACCTACTACAGACGTTAGGCTCACCGGTCTGTAGTTCCCAGGCTTTTCCCTGCTGCCCTTCTTAAACAAGGGCACAACATTCGCCACTCTCCAATCTTCAGGCACCTCACCTGTGGCTGCCGATGATTCAAATATCTCGGTTAGGGGACCCGCAATTTCCTCCCTAGCCTCCCACAACATCCTGGGATACATTTCATCAGGTCCCGGGGATTTATCTACCTTGATGCGCTTTAAGACTTCCAGCACCTCCTCCTCTGTAATATGCACACTTCTAAAGACATCACTATTTATTTCCCTTAGTTTCCTAACATCCATGCCTTTCTCCACCGTGAATACCGATGAGAAATATTCATTCAGGATCTCACCCAACTCTTGTGGCTCTGCACATAGATGCCCTTGTTGATCCTTAAGAGGCCCTACTCTGTCCCTAGTTACTCTTTTCCCCTTTATGTATCTGTAGAATCTCTTTGGATTCACCCTTGCATTATTTGCCAAAGCAATTTCATGTCCCCTTTTTGCCCTCCTGATTTCCCTCTTAACTCTATTTCGACAATCTCTATACGCTTCAAGGGATCTACTTGATCCCAGTTGCTTATGTACGTCATATGCCTCCTTCTTCTTTTTGACCAGAGTCTCAATATCTCGAGTCATCCAGGGTTCCCTACTTCTACCAGCCTTGCCCTTCACTCTAAAGGGAATGTGCTTACCCTGCACCCTGGTTAACACATTTTTAAAAGCCTCCCATTTACCAGCCGTCCCTTTGTCTGCCAATAGTCTCCCCCAATCTACCTCTGCAAGTTCCTGTCTGATACCATCAAAATTGGCCTTGCCCCAATTAAGAATTTTAACTCTTGGGCCAGACCTATCATTCTCCATAGCTATCTTAAAACTAATGGAATTATGGTCACTTGTCCCAAAGTGATCCCTCACTAGCACTTCTATCACTTGCCCTTCCTTATTTCCCAAGACGAGGTCAAGTTTTGCCCCCTCTCTAGTCGGTCCATCCACATACTGAATGAGAAATTCCTCCTGAATACACTCAACAAATTTCCCTCCATCCAAACCCCTAATGCTATGGCTGTCCCAGTCAATGTTGGGAAAGTTAAAGTCCCCTACTACTACCACCCTATTATTCTTGCAGCTATCTGTAATCTCCTTACATATTTGCTCCTCAATTTCCCGCTGACTATTTGGGGGCCTGTAGTACAGTCCTACCAAGGTGATCTCTCCCTTCTTATTTTTCAGTTCCACACATATAGACTCAGTGGGCGAACCCTCGGATATATCCCCTCTAAGTACTGCTGTGATGTTCTCCCTAATCAAAAACGCCACTCCCCCTCCTCTCTTACCTCCTGTTCTATCCTTTCTATAGCATCTGTACCCCGGAACATTGAGCTGCCAGTCCTGCCCCTCCCTTAGCCATGTTTCAGTCATAGCTATAATATCCCAGTCCCATGTGCCCGTCCATGCCCTGAGTTCATCCGCTTTGCCCGTCAGGCCCCTTGCATTGAAATAAATGCAGTTTAATGTAGACCTTCCTTGCTCTCTGCCCTGCTTTCTCTGGTCATGCTTTACACACTCTCCCTTCCTGCCTTTTGTTTCTGTCCCCACTGACTTCCTACATCGGTTCCCATCCCCCTGGCACATTAGTTTAAACCCTCCCCAACTGCACTAGCAAACACCCCCCCGAGAACATTGGTTCCGGTCCCACCCAGATGCAGACCGTCCGATTTGTACAGGTCCCACCTCCCCCAGAATCGGTCCCAATGTCCCAGGAATTTGAAACCCTCCCTCTTGCACCATCTCTCAAGCCACGTATTCATCCTAGCTATCCTGTCATTCCTACTCTGACTATCACGTGGCACTGGTAGCAATCCTGAGATTACTACCTTTGAGGTCCTACTTTTTAGTTTAACTCCTAACTCCCTAAATTCAGCTTTTAGGACCTCATCCCGTTTTTTACCAATATCGTTGGTGCCTATATGCACCACGACAGCTGGCTGTTCACCCTCCCCCTCCAGAATGCCCTGCAGCCGCTCCGAGACATCCTTGATCCTTGCACCAGGGAGGCAACATACCAACCTGGATTCTCGTTTGCGTCCGCAGAAACGCCTGTCTATTCCCCTTACAATTGAATCCCCTATCACTATAGCTCTGCCACTCTTTTTCCCGCCCTTCTGTGCAGCAGAGCCAGCCACGGTGCCATGAACCTGGCTGCTGCCACCTTCCCCTGGTGAGCCATCTCCCCCAACAGTTTCCAAAACGGTAAATCTGTTTTGGAGGGAGATGACCGCAGGGGATCCCTGCACTGCCTTCCTACTCTTCCTCTGTCTGTTGGTCACCCTTTCCCTATCTGCCTCAGTAATTTTAATCTGCGGTGTGACCAACTCACTGAATGTGCTATCCACAACTTCCTCAGCATCGCGGATGCTCCAAAGTGAGTCCATCCGCAGCTCCAGAGCCGTCAAGCGGTCTAACAGGAGCTGCAGTTGGACACACTTCTTGCAGATGAAGGAGTCAGGGACACCAGAAGGGTCCCTGACTTGCCACATCTCACAAGAGGAGCATGACACGGGTCTGAGCTCTCCTGCCATGACTTAAACCTGAAGTTAAATTTGAACTACACTACACAGCTAAGAGAAAGTCAAAGAGAGAGAAATCACTTACCAGTTACAAACCAATCACTTACCTGCTGGCTGTGATGCAATTGCTCCAGAGACTCCCTCACAGGTCTGCTTCTCTGCACCTCCTTCAGGTGAGCACCAAATTCCCTTAACTAGTTAATTAATTTACTTAATTAATTTGATTTTTTTTTTTTTTTGTCACTCCCCTCTTACCCGAACTCAGCCTTACCCAAACTCAGATACACTCTGTTTGCCTTCAGCACTCTGTTTCTATAGGCACTTCAGCCACACCCTTTGTATCCTTCCTGATTTACAGTCAGCCAATAGGCCTGCTCCCAAAACTGATCTCTCTCCCGAACAGCTGACCTGCAAGGTAAGGAAGTGGTTAAGCAGTACTTACCTCACCCACGGCGCGCCCTTTTAAACTGTCCCCTCTGCCTCGCAGCTCCCGCGCTTTTTGAAACTCCCGCGCTGTTTCCAAGGTCCTGGCTCCCTCTCTCTCCCGAACAGCTGACCTGCAAGGTAAGGAAGTGGTTAAGCAGTTATTAACCTGCCCTTCAGCAGTTAGCATTGCTGCCTCATGCCACTGAGGACCAGGGTTCGATCCCAGCCCCGGGTCACTGTCCGTCTGGAGTTTGCACTTTCTCCCGGTGTCTGCGTGGGTCTCACCCCCACAACCCAAAGATGTACAGGGTAGGTGGATTGGCCACGCTAAATTGCCGCTTAATTGGAAAAAAAAAGAATTAGCTACTTTAAAATTAAAAAAACCTTGCCCTTCTGCCTTCAGAGATCTATGGACAAACACGCCAAGATCTCTTTAATCCTCGGAACGCCCCAGTATCAGGCCGTTCAATGAACACTTCCTTGTCACATTACTCCTTCCAAAGTGTATCGGCTCACACTTTTCAGGGTTCTTGTTGGGCAAAGGAATCAAAGATTATCAGGGGTAGGTGGGAACTTGAATTGCAAACACAAACTGAATAGCCATGATCTTATTGAATGACAGCGTACACTCGAGTAGCCAAATGGCCGACTTCTACTTTAATTTTGTTTCTTCATATGCTCGTCTGTGCTAACATTAGGGTGTTCCTTTCAGCCTATTCAATTGGTGGGGTCAGTTAGCTCAGTTGTCTGGACAGCTGGTTTGTGATGCGGGGCGATATCAACAGCGCAATACCAACAGCGCGGGTTCAATTCCCGTACCTGCTGAGATTATTCATGAAGGCCCTGCCTTCTCAACCTTGTTTGAGGAGTGATGTCCCCTCAGGTTAAATCACTACCAAGGGAGAGCAGCTTATGGTCCTCTGGGACTTTGGCAACTTAAAAAAAAATGCAATGGATTTGTTTTATTGTCACGTGTACCAAGGTACAGTGAAAAGTATTGTTCTGCGTACAGTCCAGACAGATCGTTCCATACATGAAAAAACATGGGACATTCGATAGATACAGAATGTAAACACACAGACACAGGCATCGGGTGAAGCATGCGGAGTGTAGCGAAGATGTGTGAAGAGATCAATTCAGCCCATAAGAGGGTCATTCATGAGTCCGGTAACCGCGGGGAAGAAGCTGTTTTTGAGTCTGTTAGTGCGTGTTCTCAGACTTTTGTATCTTCTGCCCGATGGAAGAAGTTGGAAGAAAGGAAGGAATGGAGGGATCTTTGCATTGCAGGATGATTCCATGTTCCCACATAGACTGAAAGAGTTCAATGAGCTTCTTGACCAGGCATGGTCCTCCAGCCTTGTAGGCTTCAGCTGGGATCGCATCACCTCCTGGAGCTTTGTGTCCATATAATCCTGGTTAATCTCAGCTCTGAGGCCTTTTTAAAAAAAAATTTCAAGTGTCCAATTCTTTTTAGCGTGGCCAATCCATCTACCCTGCGCATCGTGTGGCTTGTGGGGGTGAGTCCCAGGCAGACACGGGAAGAATGTTCAAATTCCACACGGACAACGACCTGGGGCCGGGTCCGAACCTGGGTCCTGGGCACCGTGAGGCAGCAAAGCTAACCACTGAGCCATCGTGCCACCCCGCTCTAAGGCATCAACATCCTTGCCAGAGTGTGATGCCCAGATTTGAACTGGTAATCTATTGAAGCCAGTGGGGGTGTTTGCATCCTCGATTCTGAAGGTCATGTCTGAGTCAACTGACAGCGACCACTTGTCAACCTGAGGAACCTGGTCGTTCACTGCCTCTTCTCTCTCTGTAGTTTTGTTCATTGTTTTACTTCAAATACCGGCCTCCCCGAACAGGCGCCGGAATGTGGCGACTAGGGGCTTTTTACAGTTGACGCCTACTTGTGACAATAAGCGATTATTATTATTATTTCCCTTGAAAATCAAAGGTGCCTCAGCCGCTACCTGTGACGAAGCATTTTTGATCAACAAGGGAGACGAAGGGTATAGGGGTAGGAAGAAAAGTAGAGTTGAGATCACAATCAGATCAGCCATGATCTTATTGAAGATGGGGAAGACTCGAGGGGCCAAATGGCCTACACTCTAATTCGTATATTTATATTTCATGATTTAGCAGCATGCCATGCAACCATGGCACTGCTGCCACACATCACCACGGACCCAGCTTCAATTCCAGCCTTGGGTGATTTCTTTCTCCCCGTGTCTGTGTGGGTTTCCTCCGGGTGCTCCGGTTTCTTCCCACAATCCAAAGATGTGCAGGTGAGGTGGATTGGCCATGGTCAATTGCCCTTTAGTATCCAAAAAGGTTGGCAGGGCTATGGGAGGATGTGGGCCTGGGTGGGGTGCTCCTTTGGCGGGTTAGTGCAGGCTCGATGAGTCGAATAGCCTCCTTCTGCATTGTCGGGATTCTATGATTCTATATTCCTCCTATTCGCCCTCCCCATTTTCTTCAAAGCCATTTCAAACGATCCAACTTGAGAAAATATTATTCCTTCTCCTATCTATTACCCCGACCCTTCATAATCTTAAAGACCTCCATTCAATCTGAGCCTTCACTGCTCCAGGAAAAACACTTCAAATATCTCACGTTGTCCCCTCGTAACTATGACCGCAGTGCTGGCCAGCTGTCGAACATTCGGTAAAAGAAAGACAAAATATTGGGGGACAATTTGAGCTTTTCTTCCATTCAAAGTTTCTGTTGTGACTTGCAATCAATTTTCTGAGGAAGCCGGCTTCGTATTGGAATATGTTTTCTTATGTTCTAAATTAGTCTTGTTTAAATTACGGGGTGGATTTAAACACTGGCAGCAACATCACAGCAACAGCACAGCTGAAGTTGTTTTCAAGTCATTTTACAACTGTGCCATGGATTTGTCCCAATAGCTGGTTCAGATGCGCTGAAATGTGTGGTTAGTTACAATTGGAACAAATTGGCAGCCGCAATCATATAATGGCACTGGTTAGACCTCAGTTGAGTAGTTTAATTCTGGGCACTACACTTTGAGAAAGATATAAAGGCCTTGGTGAAGATGCACCAGAATGGTATCGGGGCGAGCAATCGCAGTTTGCAGCAGTGTGGAGAGCTGGAGGAACAGGGGTTGTTCTCCTTAGAATGTGGAAGGTTAAGAGGAGATTTGGCAAAGATGTTCAAAATCATGCTTGCTTACAATAGAGCGAAAATTCATAGAATCCCTACAGTGCAGATGGAGGCCATTCATCCCATCGGGTCTGCACCGACCCTTCGAAAGACCACCCTACATAGGTCCAATCCCCCACCCTATTCCTGCAACCCTTCCCTAGGGGGCAGTTTAGCACGGCCGATCCACCTAACCTGCACATCTTTGGACTGTGGGAGGAAACCGGAGCCCCCGGAGGAAACCCACCCAGACACGGGGAGAATGTGCAAACTCCACACACACAGCCACCGGAGGTCAGATTGAGCTGCGGCGCTGAGGACCCAGATTCGAATCCTAGCCCTAGGTCACTGTCCACGTGGAGTTTGCGCATTCTCCCCGTGGCTGCGTGGGTCTCACCCCTGTCATAATATACACCAGTATATCATGATGCAGACACACACTGATGGACACGCAGTGGAACCAATCAACACCTACACCGCAGCCAATCACCAGTGAGAGCACACGCACTATAAAGACAGGGGGCATCAGAGTTCCCGCTCATTCGAGTTGCAGCTAGCTAGGAGGACAGAGCTCACAGCCTGCAACACAGACATTCACCATGTGCTGAATGCATCGACTGGTTAGGACAAGGCAAAGGTCTTTAGTTAAAGCTAGTATCATAGTGACCCACAGTCTGAGTATGTTTAAACAGTTAATAATTCAATAAAATAGTGCTGCACTATTTCAAGTGTTGGTGACCTGTATGTGATCCAGAACACCCAACACATCAACCCCCACAACCCAAAATGTGCAGGTTAGGTGGATTGGTCACGCTAACTAATAATAATAATCTCTTATTGTCACGAGTAGGCTTCAATGAAGTTACTGTGAAAATTGCCCCTTAATTGGAAAAAGAAAACAATTGGGTACTCTTAAATTTGTTTTAAGAAAAGTTTTGGATTGAGATGTGAGCAAAAGTCAAGCCTCTGAAGTTGTAGCCTCTGACTAGCAACCTGTTCCAGGATAAACAGAGCTGGGAAAAACAGATGTAAACATGTGCTTTGTCCGCCTCATGTGTCTCCAGGTGTGGGAATTTAGTCTAAGAAATGCCGAAAAGAGACAGGCCCATTAACATTTCAGGTCACTGTTAAAAATTGTTGAACAAAGCATTGACTGGTATTTTCTCTTTTCAATGCGAAAATACCCAATACCGTTGTACATTACTAGGTTTTCAGACTCCTTTTTTTTTTTCGCATTTCAAGTATTTAGCTCTGTTGGATATGAAGATTTCATTTTGTTTTGCCTTTCTCCGTCAAAACCAATTTCTTTCCAACCGAAATGAATGAGTGCAGTTTCTGTATAGTTCATAGCAGTTCCAACACTCAGCTCTATTACTTTGTGCTTTCCAGATAAAAGCTCCAGAATAAATTTCAATCCACAAATTTGGAGTTCGCAAGGTGCAATTCACAATAATGGAGATGAAGCAAATTGCTGTAATATGCATTTGGCTCCCTTTCTTGCTTGGCTTACTCGGCGTGTAACCATTCAACTGCCAGGCACAATACTTCAAAGCAGTGTTACTATGTGCCAAGGGCCACATGGCAAACATTGTGCAGCCTCTGTGCCACCCTAATAAACACAGCACCGTACTTGACTAGCCGCAGGGACAGGACACACAGCATTCCCAGGCATGTTCCACCACCATTCTGTTAGATCTGTGATTCACTCTTGAGGTCAGGAACACATTGGCTGGAAATGTCCAACCGTTCCTGCTGGCCGGAATTTCCGGTCCCGCTGCTGATAATAACAATAACCTTTCATTGTCACAAGTATGAAGTTACTGTGAGCCACATTCCGGCGCTTGCACGGGTAAGCTGGTACGGGAATTGAACCCGCGCTGCTGGCCTTGCTCGGCATCACAAACCAGCTGTCAAGCCTACTGAGCTAAACTCCCTGGTGGCAGGGGGTGGAGACAATGGGGACCCCCATTCACAGAGGTGGGACCAGAATATCCTGCCACTGGAGGTGGCCTCCGCCCCTGTGAAACACACCACGGGGAATGGGGGGGTCATGGAAGATCCTGCCCATCGTATCCAGTTATCACGTGGAAGCCAAGCACGTTTCTGCTTGAAAAATAAAGAAGTTAACAAGATCGATAGTTCTACTGAATAATTCTATTTTTACTAAATTTTTATTTGATATCAATGAGTTGGGATAATCTTTGTCTTGTTTCTGTGTTCCGTGACCGTGAACTCCACTGACCAGTAGATATGACCCAGAACCCATGCTAAGATCTTCCTCACCCAGCCCCAATCCAGCCTCTGTCCAACTGTGGGGCCTTGATAATTAGATGAATAACACAGTGGTCTTTGTGCTCCAACTGATAAAGTCCGTTATGCTTCGCAAGGCGGCCCCTTTCTCAAAGATGAACACCAACCGCTCTTATTTTCACCACAAGGGAAGATTTCCACTTGTTGATTTGAGTGGCACTGGAAGCAAAATGGGAAGGTTGCCTCTAATTGCTGGAGATTGGGAATAACGGGCGCAATTCGGCCACTGCGTTTTTAAAAACGTGTTTACGGGATGTGGGCGTCGCTGGCTAAGCCAGCATTTATTGCCCATCTCTGGTCGCCCTTCTGAAGGTGGTGGTGAGCGGCCTTCGTGAACCGCAGCAGTCCCTGAGGTGTGGGAACACCCACGTTGCACTCGGCAAGGAGCTGGGCGCAACGGGTGAATCCTGCAAGAGTCCCAAATCGGCGCCGGTCACCGTCTCGATCTGCCCGGCGCTATCTCGATCTTGCCCTCGCTGGGCGTGATCCAGATTGGCATATGTACATGTGTCATTCGGTTCATTTAAATACCTGGATGCCGCTTTCACCTGATGCCTGGGAGTCAACGGCCACACATAAAACAAAAACAACGTAGAGCATACAGTGCAGAAGGAGGCCATTCGGCCCATCAAATCTGCACCAACACACTTAAGCCCTCACTCCCTCCGTATCCCCGCAACCGAATAACCCCTCTTAACCTTTTTTGGACACTAAGGGCAATTTAGCATGGCCAATTCACCCAACCCGCCCATCTTTGGACTGCGGGAGGAAACCGGAGTACTCGGAAGAAACTCACGCAGACACGAGGAGAACGTGCAGACTCCGCACAGTGTCCCAGTGGGGAATCGAACCTGGGACCCTGGTGCTGTAAACCCACAGTGCTAACCACTGGGCTACCGTGCTGCCCTATCACCATGCAAGACCACAGTTGGGTGTCGTTTTGGACTGGTTTCCACAAATGAGGACCAGGTGCGACAGCAATTCGGGGGGGGGGGGGGTGGGGGGGGGGGTGGCGTTCTGTGATGTTGGTTTGCAGAATCCCTCAATTGTGCTGTATTGGACAGTGGCTGCACATCTACTGTGTGTGGAATTGACTGGTTAAAATGTTACCTGGACTCTTTGAACGCTGAAAATCATAACAAGGTTAAGGAATTTGCAAGTTCCACAAGTTTCAGGTTTGGGGATGATAATACTCTGAAGTCGCTGAAAAGTGTGATCATAGAGTTTTTAAGGAAAATAAAGGTGTCTTGGGAAAGGAGCAGAATGCTTGATTCTTTATTCAACAGCACCCAGAAGCTAACATCACAGGCCATTAGAGACCCTTGGTGGTCAGCGTCAGAGCTGGCACTCCCCTGACACCCTGGCAGTGTCACCCTGGCACGTGTGGCACTGCAAAGGAGCCAGTCTGGGAGTGCCAAATTGCCCTGGTGGCAGGCTGGCACTACCAGAGACAGGTCTGGCGAGGGGGAGGGGGGGGGGGGTGATGTACCATCAACAACGACAGAAGATTAGTTGAGAGTGAAACTGTGGCTTTAATTAGCTTAAATATACCTGCTGGCAGCCGGCCCCAGACTGGAGGCAGGGTCCGGAGGTTGGCCACCTTTATACCTGAGCCCGAGGGGAGGAGCCACAAGCGGAGCCAGCAGGGGCAAGCCCAGGCATGTTACATTCAGCAGGTATAATACAATACAGTGGTTTACCACATTCACCCCCTGTTACAAAGGAGTCCGACGGGGGTGAAGTGGATGGGTTTAATTATATATTGAGTCTGTCGGGGGCTTTGACTTTCCGCTGTGACCGCCGCAGTCCCGGCTGTGGTGTGGCTATTAGTGTCGGATGAAGTGTTGAGGCCTGCGTGTCCGGGAGCATGTCGTCTTCTGCGTCACCAAGTAGATGAGTGCCTGGCGACGGACCCTGAGGCTCTGGCGTGCCATGCACTGAGACTAGCGGAGTATGCCGCCGTGGCCCTGGTGCACCATGGGTAGCAATGGAGGGAGAAGGTGTAGGGTCGGGGGTAGTGGTGATGGTCGCTGGGGAACCTGTGGGTGCCAAATCCCAAAGGGAGACTGTGTCCTCCTGCCCGTCATGGTGTGCCACGTAGGCATATTGGGGGTTAGCATGGAGGAGACCGACTCTTTCGACCAGGGGATCCGACTTCTGACTCCTCGCATGCTTCCGGAGGAGGACGGGCCCTGGGACCGTCAGCCAGGACGGGAGCGAGACCCCTGAGGTGGACTTCCTGGGGAAGACAAACAGTCTCTCGTGAGGGGTCACATTGGTGGCGGTACACAGGAGCGACCGGATGGAGTGGAGCGCATCAGGAAGGACCTCCTGCCAGCGGGAGACAGGGAGACTTCTATACCATAGGGCAAGAAGGACGGCCTTCCAGACCGTTGCGTTCTCCCTCTCCACCTGTCCGTTCCCCCGGGGGTTGTAGCTGGCAGTTCTGCTTGAGGCGATGCCCTTGGTAAGCAGGTACTGATGCAGCTCATCACTCATGAAGGAGGAACCCCGATTGCTATGGATAGAGTTGGGGAAACCGAACAAGGTGAAGAGTCCGTGCAGGGCCTTGACTGTGGCAGAGGTCACGTCAGGGCATGGGATGGCGAAAGGGAAACGTGAGTACTCATCAATGACGTTGAGGAAGTACACATTATGGTCAGTGGAGGGGAGGGGCCCTTTGAAATCGACGCTGAGATGCTCATAGGGGCGGGAAGCCTTTACCAGGTGTGCTCTGTCTGGCCGATAGAAGTGTGGTTTGCACTCCGCGCAGACATGGCCGTCCCTGGTCATGGCCCTGACCGCCTCGATGGAGTAAGGCAGGTTGTGGGCCTTGATAAAGTGGAAAATCCGGGTGACCCCCAGGTGACAGAGGCCATTGTGGAGGGCCCGGAGTCGGTCAACTTGTGCGCTGGCACATGTACCGTGGGATAGGGCATCTGGGGGCTCATTGAGCTTCCCAGGTCGATACAAGATATCATAATTATAGGTGGAGAGTTTGATCCTCCACCTTAGGATCTTGTCATTCTTGATCTTGCCCCGCTGTGTATTATTGAACATGAAGGCAGCCGACCGTTGGTCAGTGAGGAGTGAATCGCCTGCCGGCCAGGTAATGCCTCCAATGTTGCACAGCTTCTACAATGGCTTGGGCTTCCTTTTCGATGGAAAAGTGTCGAATTTCAGAGATCTGGAGGGTACGGGAGAAGAAAGCCACAGGCCTGCCCGCCTGGTTGAGGGTAGCGGCCAGCACAAAGTCGGACGCATCGCTCACCACCTGGAACGGGATGGACTCGTCTACTGCGTGCATTGCGGCCTCGGCAATATCTGCTTTGATGCGGTTGAGGGCCAGGCGGGCCTCAGCCATCAGGGGACAAAGGGTGGATTTAATGAGTGGACGGGCCTTGTCCGCATAATTGGGGACCCACTGGGCACAGTAGGAAAAGAACCCCAGGCATCTCTTCAGGGCCTTGAGGCAGTGGGGAAGGGGAAGTTCCAGGAGGGGGCGCATTCGGTCGTGCCAGGCCCTAGGACTCCGTTTCCACAACGTAGCCAAGGATGGCTAGGCGGGTTGTGCGGAAAAACGCATTTCTCCTTGTTGTATTTGAGGATAAGGCGCTTGGCGGTGTGGAGGAATTTTTGGAGGTTAGCGTCATGGTCCTGCTGGTCATTGCTCCAGATACGGGAACGTGGCCCGCAACTCGTACTGGTCAACCATTTGGTCCATCTCCCGCTGGAAGACCGAGACCCCATTGGTGACGCCGAAGGGGAACCTGAGGAAGTGATTAAGGCATCCACCTGCCTCAAAGGCAGTGCATTGGCAGTCCTCCGGGCGGATAGGGAGCTGGTGGTACACGGACTTCAGATCAATGGTGGAGAACACTCGGTACTGCGCAATCTGATTGACCATGTCAGATATGGGGGAGGGGGTACGCATCAAGCTGCGTGTACCGGTTGATAACCTGACTGTAGTCGATGGCCAACCGGTGCTTCCCCCCAGTCTTGACGACCACCACTTGGGCTCTCCAGGGACTAGTACTGGCCTCTATGATCCCTTCCCACAGGAGTCGCTGGACCTCCGACCTGATAAAGGCCTTGTCCCGAGCACTGTATCATCTGCTCCTAGTTGTGACGGGCTTACAGTCCGGGGTGAAGTTAGCGAAGAGCGGGGGTGGGGCGACCTTAAGGGTCAAGAGGCTACAGACGGTGAGGGGGAGCAGGGGTCCATTGAACTCCAAGGTAACACTTTTGAGATGGCACTGGAAATTGAGCCCCAGTAGCACGGCAGCGCAGACTTGTGGGAGGACGTAGAGTTTGAAGTTTTTGTACTCAACGCCCCGTACTGTAAGGGTTGCAACACAGTAACCACGGACTTCCACGGTATGCGATTCGGAAGCCAGGGAGATTTTCTGGGTCGCGGGTAAGATTGGGAGGGAGCAGCGCCGTACCGTATCTGGATGAACAAAGCTCTCTGTGCTCCCGGAGTTGAAAATGCAGTTCGTCTCGTGGCCGTTGATCCAGATGGCCATCATGGAGTTGGCGAGGTGATCCGGTCGATACTGATCGAAGGTGATGGAGGCGAGCTGCGAAAGGTGGGCGGGCTGATCAAGGGTTGTGGAGGCCAGCTTACGATCGGGTAAACAGGGGTCTCCGGACTGCGGCGGGGTGATTTAAAGATGGCGGCCCCCAGGGGTCACACGTGGCGAGTGGCGGTGAAGATGGCGGCTTCCACGGGCTACACGCAGCGCTGCTGGGTTTAATAACAGGACGGGCCTGGCAGACTTTAGCGAAATGGCCCTTCTTTCCGCACCCATTGCAGGCCACGCTCCTCGCTGGGCAGTGTTGTTTGGCATGCTTACCCTGGCCACAGAAGTAGCACTTTGGGGCTCCGGAATCGGCGGGTTGCTGTGCGGCACTGTCGGTGCCCGCGACGCCCACGAGGGTGCTGCGTGGTCGGAGGTGTATGCATCCATGTTCTGGACGGCCACTTTTGACAAGTCCGAAAGCTGTACTGTCTCTTGGAGGTCGAGTCTACCCCTTTCTAGTAGGCGCTGGTGGGTGTAATTTGACGTTATGCCTGCGACATAGTCATCCCGGATCAACAACTCTGTGTACTCGACAGCCAATACCACCTTACAATTGCAGTTCCGGCCGAGAACCCGCAATGCGCGCAGAAATTCAGCTTGCGATTCACCGGGGAGCTGTCGCTTTGTGGCAAGGAGATGCCTAGTGTATACCTTGTTGACTTTCCTGACATACTGTCCTTTCAACAGCATTATCGTATCCGAGTACGAGGCAGCGTCCCTGATAATAAGGTATACTTGCGGGCTCACCCGGGAGTTGAAAATTTGCAGCTTGTGGGTCTCGGCGACGGCGATGGCGGAGGATTTGATGTAGGATTCAAACCCAGTGTAGCCAGTGTTCAAACGTGGTAGTGGCGTCGGCTGCTTGGGGGTCCAGCTCCAGGCGATCAGGTTTGAGTGATTGGTCCATCTTAAAACTTTAAGCTAATTAAATTGACGTACCATCAATAACGACAGAAGATGAGTTGAGAGTGAAACTGTGGCTTTAATTAGCTTAAAGATACCTGCTGGCAGCCGGCCCCAGACTGGAGGCAGGGCCGGAGGTTGGCCACCTTTATACATGTGTTATGGGCGAGGCGTTTTCAGAACCCCAAAATGTATCATGGAGTTCAACCAACCTCTCCCTTTAATAGATTTGTTGCTTTTCCTAGCACGCGGCTTTTTCCCTAGGTGTGGGATTCCAATTATGGACACGTGGGTTTTTAAAAACAAAACACTGTTTATTCCATGAACTCAACTGAACATCTTATATAAACATTGGATCTCTTAACACCCCTTACTTCAAAGATAACTCCGAAAATATTGCAACAGTAAATAATTCCTCGAAATGTTCCTTCAAACTTCCAAGAGGCTTAACACCTTTAAACAGAATCACATCAGGTTAAAGTCTTTACTATTATGAGTTTAAATCACCCAAATGATCCAGAGATAGTCTTTCATGGCAGAGATCCAGCTCACTGCAACACAGACACTCCCACGCCCTTTTCAAACTGCAAAACTAAAAACTGCAAAATGGCCCAGTTCCACCCAATCTCTGACATCACTGTTTTCTTAAAGGTATATTGCTTAAACATCCATGTCTTAAAGGTACTCTCGCATGACACATGAGCCCGAGGGGAGGAGCCACAGGCAGAGCCAGCAGGGGCAAGCCCAGGCATCTTACATACAGCAGGTATAATACAATACAGTGGTTTACCACACGGGGTGCGTTTGCCATTAGAGGGATTGGGGGGGGTGGGGGGTGAGGGTGGTTCCAGAGGCCATGAAAAGGTTAGGGGTGTTAAGAGGGATTCCAGAAAGCGGGGTAGGGTTGCCTGGAACGGGGAGGGGAAGGGCAGGTGCAGTGATCGGGGCTACCGGTCAAAATGGCATCCCGATCTGTGAGGAGCTGGTCCTGCTTCCGGGCTGAGTTCACCAGTGCAGGAAATCAACTAAAGTGAGGCCTCGGCGGGGAGAAATATCCCAAGGCCCAAAAATTAGCAAACTGCCGTTGAATAACTGCAGCCACCGAGAAATACCCCACCAACGCACCCGAAACTAGGCTTTGTTTCAAGTCCGCTCAATCGAGCCCAATAATCCTGTGATATCTGCAGTACAAATACAAGCAAATTCCGTTATTATGTAGTCCCATTTTACCGAAAATTCCGGTTTTACGGAATGAAAGTGATTGGGTTTTAAACTAACAATTGGCACTGGAAGCTCCCATCAACCGCAGGAAATCATTTGAACACACTTCCCTTTTCAAAACGTTGTGGAAGAAAGCTGAGGGAGTGGATTTCAAAGGAGCAACTTCATGTTTAACAGGACTCAATCCCTGCAGGAGTCTTTTCGGGGAGAGATGGAGATCTGTTAATTTCCCAGCCTCGTGTCTCCTCAGCTGGGTTAGAATTGACCATTTTATCCCCATCCATGTACCTGATTGAGAGGCTGGCAACTGCTGTTCCATCTAGGGTTAATAATACCGATTTTACGGAAAATCCTTTTTTACTGAACGAACCCGGGACCTGTCCCATTCCGTAAAAGTGGGAAATAGCCTGTTATTACATAGCAACCAACAAAATATCTCCCTAATATTCCAAAATTTCTCACCCCAGAAACACTCATGGGTAGATTTTCAACTTGCTGGCTGGGTGTAAAGATGTTGTGGATCGACCATCCATTTGAGATTATAGAGGTATTGTACAGACTGCAGTGGGTAATCATCCCTGTGTTTTTGCAAGTCACCCCAGGCCCAGCTAACGATCCCACGTTCTATGTTATGTACCATGGGCAACGGTGGATCTGAGGAATTTTCGGTGGTGATGGTGGAAGAACTGGAATCTGGATGGACAATGGCTGCTCACAGGCGGAAGATTCATCGAGAAGGGGACTCCTGTTTCCGATAAGCACACACCAGGAAGGCAGCGGCAAACAACTTCATGTGTTCTTTTCCCTCGTCATGAAATTGCAAACGGGAAGCTCCTACGAGTGGCTGCAGAGGACAGTGGAAGACACTGAAACCTGGAGGTGTGGGCAGAGGACATGCCCTTAATCAGAAATTGCCAGGCTGTTGCTTCAGACACAATCAACAGAAGTGAAAACTGGGAAGATTCTCCACGCAGTGCACATTGCACAATCGCAAATAGTACCGAGACAAGTAATGGCAGCTGCAGAACTATTTCGCAGAGTAGCTGGTGTTACTCTGAAAGGTTGGGAGCAGTGCAAAGGCATTTGTGATGATCACAACAAATATGTGGAAGGAATCAGTGATAATCACCGAACAAGAGGAAGCTTCAAACACAGCACACTGTCGTGAGGTCAAATAAAAATCCTGGTTGTGGACGCACAGTAATACTGGTCCACTCCATCACCCAGTTCCCATCAGGCCAAATTTTGCAAGGGGCAAGAGTTGTATGGACCATAACTGTCATCCTATAACTCTTGTTATGCATCGTACAACATGCTAAGTCCCCATTTCCCATGCTCTGATATCAACCAATCAGTTTCTGACCACTTAAATATTGGGTGCCAGTTAAATTTTCCTTATAATCCTTATCGAATCATACAACTCAGATTCAGGCTCTATGGCCTATCACGCATTTGCTGACATTCATGCAAATGTGCCTGATTAATCGCACTCTCCTGCCATTTCCCCGTGACCCGACAAAGTTTTCGACAATTATTTGTCAGTGGAAAGACAGAAGGAACCAGCACCGGTAACCAAAATATTGAAAGGTTCAGGTGGTTGGAGGCAGCAGACTAGACAACGCGAGCCGTGTCGTGTTGTTCACCCTGGGGTAACACGGATTGCACACGATGCAATTAACTGATCAAGTATTCACCAAACGAAGGCGTTTGTTCAATATGAGATTTATTGAACTCCAACAACAAAACACACAGCTGCCTGTGGGTTGACTCTTGACTACCCTAAGTAACTAAAGCTAACTATCTAGACCAGGCTAGCTCTGATCCACGTGTAGAAGGTGCTGACTGATATATGCACCCTGACTGTCACTATAGCTGTCACCAGTGGAAAGAGGCAGAGTACTGATGCCTCGTGTGTTTTATAGGTGGAAGCCCCCCTCTGGTGTCTTGTGATTGGTCGTGTTCTGTTCTGTATATTGATTGGCTCACCTGGGTGTCTGTCACTGCCTGCTTTTATATGCAGGGGTGCATATTATGACATACCCCCTTTTTAAAAAATGGTTGTCAGCTGCTGATAGCAGAAACGATATATTTACAAGAGTCACTATAAACAAAAAATCGGTGAGTGGATGGATATGTACATGTAAGGTGTCTAGCGTGCAGAAACAGAACAACATATGTACAAGGAATTATTTTTCAGTCCAATCGTTGAGACTGTCGTCGGATTCTTGTGGACCGCCTGAGAGGTGGAAGCGGAGATGAAGGTGTCTTGACCGGTTGGCATGCAGCCAGGTTGGTGGCCTCATGAAGCAAGGTGTCCGGAACGGGCAGAAGGACATCTGGGAAAGTGAGATCCAGTGGTGGGCAGACAAGTTTGCCCTTCTGTTGCGCCTTACAATGGATCCAGCAGCCATGTGAACCACGAATGACCTGGGAGCAGCCTGTCGAACAACAACAGCTGGAGCTGACCAGTCTCCACTAGGCAACTGGATGCGAACAGCGTCCTTCGGAGAGAGCACCGGCAGATCCGTAGTGTGAGCATCACATGTTGTCTTTTGCCGGGTTCTGATCTGCTGCACCTTTTGCAGCTCTGGAAGATGATCCAGGTCAGGTACATGAATGGCCGGAACAGTCGTCCGCAGGTTACGATTCATTAGGAGCTGTGCCGGAGACATACCGTTGGACAGAGGGGTTGCCCTGTACGCCAGAAGAGCGAGATTGAAGTCCGAAGCTGAGTCCGCAGCCTTACAAAGCATCTGCTTCACGACATGGACCCCTTTTTCGACCTTCCCATTAGATTGTGGGTAATGCGGGCTCGAGGTGATGTGCTGGAAGTGGTATTGCTTTGCGAAGTTGGACCATTCTTGACTGTAGGAACAGGGACCGTTGTCGCTCATGACCATGAGCGGGATTCCATGCCTGGCGAATGCCTCTTTGCTATTGATCCTGGATGTTAGGTCCGATAGTTTCACTACCTCAGGGTAACTGGAGAAGTAATCAATTATCAGGACGTAGTCACGCCCGTTGGTGTGAAAAAGGTCCACTCCAACTTTAGACCATGGAGAGGTCACGATCTCATGCTGGTGGAGCGTTTCTTTGGGCTGAGCAGGCTGGAAAGGCTGGCATGTCGCGCAATTGAGGACCATGTTTGAGATGTCCTCATTGATGCCAGGCCAATAGGCAGCCTGCCGGGCCCTGCGCCTACACTTCTCAATGCCGAGGTGTCCCTCGTGTATCTGCGTGAGCACCAAACTCTGGAGGCTGCGCGGAATGACGATGCGAACCAATTTCAGAAGCATCCCCTCGACAACAGTCAGGTCATTCTTTATGTTATAGTATTGGGGGCATTGCCCCTTCTGCCAGCCATCCGTGAGGTAATGTATGACCCGCTGCAGCAGAGGGTCCTTGGCGGTCTCTTCTCGAATGGTGCTGAGTCGTTTGGCGGATGTCGGGAGGGTGCTGGCACACAGTTTCACCTGCGCCTCGATGTCGTGCATGAAGTCTACCTGCTCACATGGCGAGGTGATGGCACGGGATAGGGCATCCGCGATGATCAGCTCCTTCCCAGGTGTGTTAACCAGTTCAAAATCATACCTGCAGAGTCGAAGGAAAATGCGCTGGAGCCTGGGTGTCATGTCATTTAAGTCCTTGTGTATAATGTGCACTAAGGGTCTGTGGTCCGTCTCTACGGTAAAGGTCGGGAGAACATACACATAATCGTGGAATTTCACGATGCCAGTGAGCAGGCCCAGGATCGGGATCGGATAGTGTTCCCTTATAATGTTGCGATTCATATCCTTGGGATCGATGCAAATGCGCAGTTCTCCAGAGGGCTTCTTGACGCAGACCATCGAGCTGACCCAGTCAGTTGATTCCGTCACCTTGGATATTATTTCTTGATCCTGGAGATCCTTCAGCTGCGCCTTCAGACGGTCTTTGAGGGGCGCCGGCACCCGGTGCATGGAAGACAGGTGTGGCATCAGGCCTGAGCAGAATTTTATAGTGGTAGGGCAGCGTACCCACCCCAGTGAATACCCCATCCGGGTATTGCAGTAGGCGCTCCTCAATGTCAGCTTGCAGAGTGTTGTTAGCTGAGGACATGGCATGTACACGCTGAACTAGATGGAGGAGTTTGCACGAGCATGTACATGCCATGGGCACCCAGCAGAGAAGCATTGCCGGGCTGGACAATCTCAAACCGCAAAGTGGCCTTGACGGCCCTGTTGGATACCTGCAGGTGACAGGACCCTAGCGCTGAGATGGCATTCCCATTGTAGTCGAGCAACTGGCAGGCCAGTGGAAGAATGGTGGGCTGCCTCCGGATGTGAGTCAGATCTGCTTTGGATATTAGGTTGGCTGAAGCACCGGTGTTCAGTTTCAACTGGATGCTACAATGTTGACCTGCACTGTGGCACACCACTCGTCCGCACAATCCACTTTAAGGATGGACGTGTGTGTTGGTGAATGTGAGGAGGCATGGTTATGCATGGTGATGATGCCCACTCGATACGGGGACTCTGGGCAGTTGTCCTCTGGATCGGTGATGGGATCCGGTTCCAAGTCCAGCAGCCCTTGCAGCACACTTCAAACTCGTTTTCGTTGGAACTGGTACCGCTGCCCCTCTGTCGGAGGTGCAGATCTGCACAGAGCAGCATAATGGCCAAGCTTCTTGCAGTTGAGACATCACCTGCCTCTCGCAGGGCATTGCCGCTTTAAATGGGCGGTGCCACAGTTGGGGCACATCATTACGTCGACGTTGTGACGTTCGGCTCGTCGTCGCACCTGCGAAGTGCGGTCATCCGCCTCTCGCACCTGCGCAGTGTAGTCTTCGGCCGCTTTGTTTTCCCGACCCTGATGCGCATGCGTGGGACCCCTGGAAAAGCGTGCAAAATGGCCGCCTTCATCGATGCTCAGGCCCCACATTCGGGCGATGGCCTGTACACTCTCAGCCTCGTGGGAGGCGAGTTGGTCCTGCTCTGCCGACTTCAGGCGGGAATAGCGACTTTTCACCAGTTCGTGGACTTTGCACGTCTCGATGGCCATTGGTCGGGTCATATTTTTAATTTTTAGGAGTTGCTCCCGCAGGGCATCGGAGTGGGCGGCAAACACAATTTGATCCCTGATAAGTGAGTCAGCGATGTCTCCGTAGTTGCAGGACTGCGCTAGAATGCGCAGCTGAGTAAGAAAAGACTGAAATGGCTCGTCCTTACCCTGAAGGCACTGCTGGAATACATAACGTTCAAAGCTTTCGTTTGTCTCGACCTCGCAGTGACTGTCGAATTTGGCGAGGACAGTCTGGAACTTGGCCTTGTCCTCACCGTCGGAGGAAGTGAGCGAATTGAAGATTTGGATGGCCTGGTCCCCCGCAGTAGACAGCAGCAGGGCGATCTTTCGAGCATCGGAGGCACTTTCGAGGTCTAAGGCCTCAAGGTATAGGCTGAATTTTTGCTTGAAGACCCGCCAGTTGGCGCCAAGGTTCCCGGAGATGCGGAGGTGCCTGGATCTTTTCCATGCCACAGGAAGGCAGTTGCTGGTTGATGCGACCATCAATTCACATGAGATGGGAGTAGAAGTAAACTGTGGCTTTAATCAACTTAGAACAGTGCCTGCCTGCGACTGATTCAATACTGAGAACCACCTACAGGTCAACTGCTCTTTGTACCTCCCTTCAAGCGGAGGAGCCATGGACGGAGCCCATACAGGCCCCAACATGTTCCCCTATGGATAATGCCATACAATGGCCCATGGAAGAGCCCACAAGGGCAACAGCATAGCACAGATACAAATATAATGGTGGATTATTGGCATAATACATTCACCACACTGGTCTTCAGTGAATTTTCGAACGTAAATTACTTAGAGGCAGTACCACTTCTATTATCATGTCGTGTTGTTCACCCTGGGGTAACACGGATTGCACACGATGCAATTAACTGATCAAGTATACACCAAACGAAGGCGTTGGTTCAATATGAGATTTATTGAACTCTAGTAACAAAAAACACAGCTGCCTGTGGGTTGACTCTCGACTACCCTAAGTAAACTAAAGCTAACTATCTAGACCAGGCTAGCTCTGATCCACGTGTAGAAGGTGCTGACTGATTTATGCACCCTGACTGTCACTATAGCTATCACCAGTGGAAAGAGGCAGAGTACTGATGCCTCGTGTGTTTTATAGGTGGAAGTCCCCCTCTGGGTCGGGATTCTCCCCTACCCGGCGGGGTGAGGGGTCCCGGCAGGATGGAGTGGCGGGAACCACTCCGGCGTCAGGCCGCCCCAAATGTGCAGATTTCTCCACACCTTTAGGGGCCAAGCCCTCACCTTGAGGGACTAGGCCCGCGGCAGAGTGGTTGCAGCGCCGACGACCGGCGGGAAAGGCCTTTGGCGCCATGCCAGCCGGGGCCGAAGTAACTTCGCCGGATGGTGGAAGTCCGCGCGTGCGCGCGAGCGTCATCGGCTGCTGACGTCATCCCCACGCTGCGCGGGGGGGTCACTTCCGCCTCAGTCGTCGCGGAGGCTATGGCCGAGACGGAAGGAAAAGAGTGTCCCCACGGCACAGGCCCGCCCGCGGATCGGTGTACCCTGATCGCGGGCCAGGCCACCATGGGGGCACCCCCCGGGGCCAGACAGCCCCGTGAGCCCTCCCCAGGACCCCGGAGTGCGCCCGCGCCGCCTGTCCCGCGAGGGTAGGTGGTTTGATTCATGCCGGTGGGACCGGCATTAAAGCAGCGGGACTTCGGCCCATCGCGGGCCGGAGAATCGCCGGGGGAGGCCCGCTGACCGGCGCAGCGCGATTCCCGTCCCCGCCGAATTTTCGATGCCGGAGAATTCGGCGGCCGGCGGGGGGCGGGATTCACGCCGCCCCCTGGCGATTCTCCGACCCGGCCGGGGGGCTGGAGAATCCCGTCCCTGGTGTCCCGTCTTGTGATTGGTCGTGTTCTGTTCTGTATATTGATTGGCGCACCTGGGTGTTTGGCACTGCCTGCTTTTACCTCATGATGTGCATGGGTGTATATTATGGCAAGCAGTGGACAAAATAATCAATTTTACAAGCTTTCGGCAGAATTATCTCACAGCATAGCTTGCACAAAATAGCTAAATCTGGACAAAGCCCACGTTGACGCAAGGCCATAAGACATAGGAGCAGTCGTATGCTATTTGGCCCATTGAGTTTGCTCTGCTATTCAGCTGAAAACTGGGGCGAGATTCTCCGACCCCCCGCCGGGTCGGAGAATCGCCGGGGGCTGGCGTGAATCCCGCCCCCGCCGGTTGCCGAGGTCTCCGGCACCGGAGATTCGGCGGGGGCGGGAATCGCGCCGCGCCGGTTGACGGGCCCCCCCGCGCGATTCTCCGGCCCGGATGGGCCGAAGGCCCGCTGCTAAAATGCCTGTCCCGCCGGCGTAGATTAGACCACCTACTTTACCGGCGGGACAAGGCGGCGCGGGCGGGCTCCGGGGTCCTGGGGGGGGCGCGGGGCGATCTGGCCCCGGGGGGTGCCCCCACGGTGGCCTGGCCCGCGATTGGGGCCCACCGATCCGCGGGCGGGCCTGTGCCGTGGGAGCACTCTTTCCCTTCCGCCTCCACCACGGTCTCCACCATGGCGGAGGCAGAAGAGACTCCCTCCACTGCGCATGCGTGGGAAGCTGTCAGCGGCCACTGACGCTCCCGCGCATGCACCACCCGGAGATGTCATTTCCGCGCCAGCTAGCGGGGCACCAAAGGCCTTTTCCGCCAGCTGGCGGGGCAGAAATTTGTCCGGCGCCGACCTAGCCCCTTAAGGGTGGGGCTCGGCCCCCAAAGATGCGCACCTTTGGGGCGGCGCGATGCCCGTCTTATTTGCGCCGTTTTGGGCGCCAGACGGCGGACATCGCGCCGTTTCCAGAGAATTTCGCCCCTGATATTTGATTCTTTCCCCACCTGTTGTGCCCGTATGTAGCCAGCTTGACCCACTGAGAGGCATAGCCAACCAGCTCTGCTGTCAGATCACTCTGGTTCCTCTGGTCAAACTGGCTTGGCATAGTTTTCCCTCCTCTCAAGTTTGAACCTCTGCAGCTCCCCTATAATCACAGCCTCACCTCTAATTCAAAAGGGTGCAGGTTCAAGTCTTGCTGCAAGACTTGAGAACCTTGGGCGAGATTCTCCGACCCCCCCGCCGGGTCGGAGAATCGCCGGGGGCTGGCGTGAATCCCGCCCCCACCGGTTGCTGAATTCTCCGGCACCGGAGATTCGGCGGGGGCAGGAATCACGCCGCGCCGGTTGGCGGGCCCCCCCCCCCCCGTGATTCTCCGGCCCGGATGGGCCGAAGTCCCGCTGCTAGAATGCCTGTCCCGCCGACGTGGATTAAACCACCTCTCTTACCGGCGGGACAAGGCGGCGCGGGCGGGCTCCGGGGTCCTGGGGGGGGCGCGGGGCGATCTGGCCCCGGGCGGTGCCAGATCGGGGCCCACCGATCCGCAGGCGGGCCTGTGCCGTGGGGGCACTCTTTTCCTTCCGCCTTCGCCACGGTCTCCACCATGGCGGAGGCGGAAGAGACTCCCTCCACAGCGCATGCGCGGGGATGCTGTGAGCGGCCGCTAATGCTCCCGCGCATGCGCCGCCCGGCAATGTCATTTCCGCGCCAGCTGGCGGGGCACCAAAGGCCTTTTCCGGCAGTTGGCGGGGCGAAAATCAGTCCGGCGCTGCCCTCGCCCCTCAAGGTGAGGGCTCGGCCCCTCAAGATGCGGACGATTCCGCACCTTTGGGGCGGCACGATGCTGGACTGATTTGCACTGTTTCTGGCACCGGTCGGCGGACATCGCGCCGATAACGGAGAATTTCGCCCCTATCTCGGTTGAAACCTCCGTGTGGTACTGAAGCAATGTTGCACTGTCAGAGTAGCCTTCTTTTATTCCAGGTGTTAGGTCGTTCCTGCCTGCCTAATGGAATTAAGACATCACGTGGCACTACTTCATGAAGTTTCCCGAGGTCAGAATTTTACGTATACCGGAGAATCCTGCTCGGAATAGCTCCACCAGGAGAAGATCAGGTTCACCACCCGGGGGTCAGAGGAGGGCTGAAAATCCCACCCACTGTTTTGGCGCATGTAATAACCATGACGATACTTCAAAAAGTACTTAATTGGTGGTCAAGCACTTTGGGGTGTCCAGAGGTTGTGAAAGACGCTTACATAAATGGAAGTTCTTTTGGATTATTCCCATTTGTTTGTCCAGATTCTGGAAGGTCAGCATCTCCCGTGAGGCAACTTTGTTGCGTTAACACTCCAAAATCCTCACGATAACCTTGAGGCCTTCATTAAGATAGAGCATTGACAACTGGATGAAATCAGCCCCATTGGCAGCTGGTCCAGGGCCATGGCTCAGTGAGTAGCTCTCCTGACTGAGTTAGAACGCTGTGGGTACAAGTCATACTCCAGTGGGTTGAGTACAACAAACACGGCTGACTCTCCGACGCAGCACTGGGGGAGAACTGTCTTTAAGCTGGGATGCTAAATTGTCAATCTGTCTGCTCTCCCAGCTGGGTATAAAAGAACCTGTGGCACTATTTTAAAGAACAGCAGCAAAGTTTGGGAGTGCTTTGGGAGCTCATGATCATGGAATTTACAGTGCAGAAGGAGGCCATTCAGCCCATCGAGTCGGCACTGGCTCTTAGAAAGAGCACCCTAGCCAAGCCCACACCTCCACCCTATCTCCATTACCCAGTAACCCCACCCAACACTAAGGGCAATTTTGGACACTAAGGACAATTTAGCATGGCCAATCCACCTAACCTGCACATCTTTGGACTGAGAGAGGAAACCGGAGCACCCGGAGGAAACCCACGCACACACGGGGAGGATGTGCAGACTCCGCCCAGACAGTGACCCAAGCCAGGAATCGAACCTGAGACCCTGGAGCTGTGAAGCAATTGTGCTAACCACAATGCTACCGTGCTGCCCTATATAGGTGCTATATAAATGCAAGTCTTACTTTTAACTCGTAACGAATAGGAAACTGTGAAAACAAAGGGACTCCAAAGAATTTAATCAACACACTGTATAGAATGTGCTAATTTTAAGCATCTATTTTTATGCAGTTAATTGTATTGGATCAGCAGGTATAAGAATTTTACCTGAATGCATCAAATGGATGTTGTCAAAGTATAAGAAACTCCTCAGCTGGTTAAAACTGAGCCTTGCTGTGTAGCTGCTTACCGTGGGGTCATAACCTACCAGGCACTTCGTAATTAGCTATCCTGAAGAAATCTGAGATTTCTCAACCTGATCAATGGTGTAGGGGAGGCAGTGGGGTCGTGGTACTGTCACTCGACTAGTAATCCAAGATCATTAGTTAGCACTGTTGCCTCTCAGCTCCAGGGACCAGGGTTCTATTCCTAGCTTGGGTCACTGTCTGTGCGGAGTCTGCATGTTGTCTGCGTGGGTTTCCTCCGGGTGCTCCAGTTTCCTCCCACAAGTCCCGAAAGACGTGGGGCGGGATTCTCCACCCCCGCGCCGGTTGGGAGAATCGCCTGGGTCGCCGAATTTTCCCGCGACGCCGGCCCGGCGCCCTCCCGCGATTCTCCCAAGCGGCAAGATCGGCCCCGTCGAGTTCCGCGCGGCGCAGGCCGGAGAATCGCCCGAGACACCCAAAATGGCGATTCTCCGGCACCCCTGCTATTCTCAGGCCCGGATGGGCCGAGTGGCCAGGCCAAAACGGCGGGTTCCCCCCGGCGCCGTCCACACCTGGTCGCTGCTGGCAGGAACAGCGTGGGAACGCTGGGGGTGGGGGGGGGGCGGCCTGCGGTGGAGAGGGAGGGGGGGGTGGGGGGATCCCGCACCGGGGTGGGGCCTCAAATGGGGTCTGGCTCTCTGAAGGAGGACCTCCTTTCTTCCACAGCCCCGCAAGATCCGTCTGACAGCTTCTTGCGGGGCCGACTCGGAGAGGACGGCAACCACGCATGCGCGGGTTGGCGCCGGCCAACCCACGCATGTGCAGGTGACGCCAGTTATGCGGCGCCGGCCGCATCATGTATGCGGCGCCGCCTTTACGTGGCAACAAGGCCTGGCGCATGTAAATGACACGGCCCCACTCCTAGCCCATTATCGGGCCATGAATCGGTCGGGATCGGGGCCGTTTCGTGCCGTCGTGAACCTCGACGGCGTGGGCACTTCGGCGCGGGAGTGGAGAATCCCGCCCGTGCTGCTGGGTGAATTGGACATTCTGAATTCTCCCTCTGTGTACCCGAACAGTCGCCGGAATGTGGCGACTGGGGGATTTTCACAGTAACCTCATTGCAGTGTTAATGTACGCCTACTTGTGACACTAATATAGATTATTGTTATTTATTATTATTCTCTGGGGACACGGATTTGAAACCTGCCATGGCAGATGGTGCAATTAGTATTCAATTCAAAAATCTGGAATTAAAACTTTTTAAATTCAGTTCGGGATGGGGACATTGCTGGTTAGGCCGGCATTTATTGCCCATCCCCAGTTGCCCTTCAGAAGGTGGTGGTGAGTTGCCTTCTTGAACCGCTGCAGTCCTTCAGGTGTAGGTACTCCCACTGTGCTATTAGGGAGGGAGTTCCAGGATGCTGTTCCAGCGACAGTGAAGGAATGCCGATATATTTCCAAGTCAGGGTGGTGAGTGACTTGGAGGGGAACCTCCAGGTGGTGGGCTTCCCAGGAATCTGCTGCTCTTGTCCTTCTGGATGGTAATGGTCGCGGGTATGGAAGGTGTTGTCTAAGGCGAGTTACTGCCATGCATAATGATGACCAGGAAACCATTGCCAATTGTTGTAAAAACGTATCAGGTTCACTAGAACAAAGAACACAACACAGGGACAGGCCCTTCGGCCCTCCAAGCCTGTACCAGTCATGATACCAACCTTGGCCAAAACCCACAGCAGTTCCTTGTGCATTTTCTCTTTGCACCCATCCTATCCATGTATTTGTCGAGATGCCTTTTGAATGCGGATAATGTATCTGCTCCCACAATCTCCCCTGGTACCACGTTCCAGGCACCCACCACCCTCTGTGTAAAAAACCCGTCTCGCACGTCTCCTCTAAACTTTGCCCCACGGACCTTAATCCTATACATAGATACATACATAGAAGATAGGAGCAGGAGGAGGCCTTTTGGCCCTTCAAGCCTGCTCCGCGATTCATCACGATCATGGCTGATCATCCAACTCAATAGCCTAAACCTGCTTTCTCCCCATAGCCTTTGATCCCATTCGCCTCAAAAGTTATATCTAGCCGCCTCTTGAAAATATTCAATGTTTTAGCATCAATTACTTCCTGTGGTAATGAATTCCACAGGCTCACCATTCTTTGGGTGAAGAAATGTCTCCTCATCTCTGTCCAAAATGGTTTACCCTGAATCCTCAGACTGTGACCCCTGGTTCTGGACACACCCACCATTGGGAACATCTACCCTGTCTTGTCCTGTTAGAATTTTATAAGTCTCTATGAGATCCCCCCTCATTCTTCTGAACTCCAGCGAGAACAATCCCAACCTAGTCAATCTCTCCTCATATGACAGTCTCGCCATTCCTGAAATCAGTCTGGTAAACCTTCGCTGAACTCCCTTGAGAGCAAGAGCATCCTTGCACAGAAAAGGAGACCAAAACTGCACACAATACTCCAGGTGTGGCCTCACCAAGGCCCTGTATAATTGCAGCAACACATCCCTGCTTCTGTACTTGAAACCTCTCGCAAATGAAGGCCAACATACCATTAACCTTCTTTACCGCCTGCTGCACCTACATGCTTACATTCAGCGAATGGTGCACAAGGACACCCAGGTCCTGTTGCACAATCCCCTCTCCCAATTTGCAACTGTTCAGGTAGTAATCTGCCTTCCTATTTTTGCTTCCAAACTTGATGGGCCGAATGGCCTTCCTCTGCACTGTAGGGATTCTATGATGTAGGGCGGGTGGTGCTAGCAGGGTTCAGCCCGATGCCGGATTTGGAAGTTTGTGCATCACTCCAGTACTCCGACTTTGTCTTTGCGTGCTCCCAGCGAAGACTCTTGATGTCTTCCCAAATAAACCTTCTCCATTTTGGTCAGTCACAAATCAGGGTCTCCCATGAGTCAGCAGCAATGTTTGACCTCTTCAGGGATGCTTTGAGGTCCTCCTGAAAGCATTCCCACTGTCCTCCTTCCTGGCAGCCCCCTGTCGCAACCGAGTCCCATGTAGCACAGTTGCTTCAGACGTCTGGTGTCAGGCAGGCGAAGAACAGGAAGAGCTAGTTTTGAGCGATTAGCACCTCGTTGCCGGGCAAGTTGGTTTGGGAGGGGATGCTGCCGCCTTTCTTGCCACTGGATTTGGAGACTCTTGTGAAGCCATCATTGGTGGTACTTCTTCAGTGAGTTGGGGTGACCGCTGAAGGTTGTCCAATTCTCTGATGCATATAAGCATATGAGTATCATCACTGCCGAGTAATCCCTAACCTTAGTTTTGGGTTTGATATTCTGGTCCTCAAATAGCATTTTCCTTAGTCTGCCAAAGGCATAGACATAGAATTTACAGTTCAGAAGGAGGCCATTCGGCCCATCGAGTCCACACCGGAAAGACCAACCCACCCAAGCCCACACCTCCACCCTAACCCCACAACCCAGTAACCCCACCTCACCTATTGGAACACTTTTGAACACCTTTTTGAACACGATGGGCAATTTAGCATGGCCAACTCACCTAACCTGCACATCTTTGGACTGTGGGAGGAAACCGGAGCACCCAGAGGAAACCCACGCACACACGGGGAGGACGTGCAGACTCCGCACAGACAGTGACCCAAGGTAGGAATGGAACCTGGGACCCTGGAGCTGTGAAGCAACTGTGCTAACCACTGTGTTACCGTGCTGCCCAGGCTGAGCTGGCACATTGGAGGGGATGATGAATTTCCTTGCCCGCCTTCATCAAGAAGAGGCTTCTAAGGTATGGGAAATGGTCCACATTTTAATCGATCTTAATCGATGGGAGGATGTGTTACGCAGTGGGAGCTAGTTGGAAGAGGTCTTTAGTTGTCCAGGTATTTCGTGAAAGATTCATTTTCTCATATATTTCAGAGAAGAAGTAAACGAAGCTCAGTTTATGAGTGTGTGCAAACAGAAACCTCATATGCATGAGCTCCCAGACTGAAGTTGGCGTGAGTTTTAGGTTTTGAAGGCATTGTCGGTTATTTGAAGCTGTTCTGTATGTCATAATATACACCAGTATATCATGGTGCAGACACACACTGATGGACACACAGTGGGACCAATCAACACACACAACACCGCAGCCAATCACCAGTGAGAGCACACGCACTATAAAGACAGGGAACATCAGAGTTCCCGCTCATTGCAGCTAGCTAGGAGCACAGAGCTCACAGCCTGCAACACAGACATTCATCATGTGCTCAGTGCATCAACTGGTTAGGACAAGGCAAAGGTCTTTAGTTAAAGCTGGTATTGTATTTACCCACAGTTCAAGTATGTTTAAATAGTTAACATTTTAATAAAATAGTGTTGCACTACTTCAAGTGTTGGTGACCTTTATGTGATCCAGAACACCCAACACATCACTGTAGATTAACTCCCCGCTAGTGGTAGCTTGTGTATTAAAATCATGTTGGGCTCTGGGTACCTTCAATAAAAGAGAGTTAGAAACAATTATGTTACTGGTGAATATTTATTAACCATTTACACGATTAGAGAGAAGGGCTGTGGCAAGACTCCATTAGAGCCTCAAATTCCAGTTATATGTGATCTGACATTATCTGACATCACTCATTTTTAAAAAATAAATTTAGAGCACCCAATTCATTTTTTCCAATTAAGGAACAATTTAGCATGCCAATCCACCTACCCTGTACATCTTTGGGTTGCGGGGGCGAAACACACACAAACACGGTAGCATTGTGGATAGCACAGTTGCTTCACAGCTCCAGGGTCCCAGGTTCCATTCCTACCTTGGGTCACTGTCTGTGCGGAGTCTGCACGTCCTCCCCGTGTGTGCGTGGGTTTCCTCCGGGTGCTCTGGTTTCCTCCCACAGTCCAAAGATGTGCAGGTTAGGTGGATTGGCCATGATAAATTGCCCTTAGTGTCCAAAATTACCCTTAGTGTTGGGTGGGGTTACTGGGTTATGGGGATAGGGTGGAGGTGTTGACCTTGGGTAGGGTGCTCTTTCCAAGAGCTGGTGCAGACTCGATGGGCCGAATGGCCTCCTTCTGGACTGTAAATTCTATGATAATTCTATGAATGTGCAGACTCCACACGGACAGTGACCCGGGGCCAGGACTGAACCTGGGACCTCGGCGCCGTGAGGCATCAGTGCTAACCACTGCCCCACCGTGCTGCCCATCTGACATCACTCATGATGCACTCTACAAATATCATTATAACTGTGAACACCCCAAGTCTTTGTTCGACTCTTGAACATGAACTATTTACACATCCATCCTATTCCTGCTCCCACACTCCTCGCAGTCTTGCTGGTTGCATCAATCTCCAACTGTGTTTTTGATTCTTTTTGAGGATGTGTAGGACATATGTAGGGCAGCACGGTAGCACAAGTGCATAGTACTGTGGCTTCACAGCGCCAGGGTCCCAGGTTCGATTCCCTGCTGGGTATTAATGTCTCTGTGGAGTCTGCACTTTCTCCCCGTATCTGCGTGGGTTTCCTCCGGGTGCTCCGGTTTCCTCCCACAGTCAAAGACGTGCAGGTTAGGTGGATTGGCCATGATAAATTGCCCTTAGTGACCAAAAAGGTTAGGAGGGGTAATTGGGTTATGGGGATAGGGTGGAAGTGAGGGGTTAAGTGGGTCGATGCAGACTTGATGGGCCGAATGGCCTCCTTCTGCACTGTATGTTCTATGTTCTATGCTCTCCCTAATCTTCTCCTACACTGGTAGTAACCATCACAGATAGAGCTCCATGCTTCCGGTTAGGTGGCACGGCGGCACAGTAGTTAGCACTGCTGCCTCACAGTGCCAGAGACCCGAGTTCAATTCCGGCCTCGGGAAACGGTGCGGAGTCTGCACGTTCTTCCCGTGTCTGCGTGGGTTTCCTCCAGGTGCTCCGTTTTCCTCCCACAGTCCAAAGATGTGCAGGTTAGGCAGATTGACCATGATCGAAGCACAGGTTTACGGGGATAGGGTGGGGGAGTGGGCCTCGGGAGTGTGCTCTTTTGGAGGGTCGGTGCAGACTCAATGGGACGAATGGCGTCCTCCTGCACTGTAGAGATTCTATGGTCCGCTGTATAAAGGCGATGAACGTTGATTTCCATTTTCTTTTTTATTTCCCTTCTACTTGGTTCTCGGGAAGGTTTAAACTACTAACTGCTGTTTCAAGAATTAGGCTCGTTCAGCTCCTATGAGTACTTGTACAACTGTAGAGGATCTACAAACTTCTCTTGCTGTACCAAATAAAGTATTAAGTAATGCCTCACCCATGAATGAATGAGATGGACAAAGAGGAGGATGAAGAAAATTGTGAAGAAAAAATGATGATTGTCCAGCTAATGTTGTTTCTTTTGGTAATGGTTCAACCTTGAACACGCTTTTTAGTGTGGGTTCCTCCGCAGGCATTAACATCTCTGCAACATCATCAGCTGTGAAAGAAGTATGCAGAGGCTGAGAAATTGCACCTTCTTGCACACCTATGGTTTTGTAGGATCTGTACTAAGTACCTTTGTAATTTATTGAGGGGCAGAGTTACCTCGTCTGTCTCCATGGCCTGGGAGCGACATTTTCCTCTCTTTGTCAACAGGGATCCTTAAAAAAATGGCTTGCAGACCCCATTGCCACCAAGCGTTGATATCATGGCTGGATTCTGGAGCCTTCTGTTGAATAGAGCTGGAAGCCATTTTGTTCTAAACTAGTCAATAGCGTGTGATCTAATATCCTCTGATATCACTGACGATGGACCCTAGCTAATAGCTATTGCCCCTTTTATATTTAAGTTTCTGGAGGTGGGGTGCAGTATTGCCAAGAGAAAATAGAGAATGGGTTGGTGCAAGTACTCAGCCTTTTTTGCCCCCAGTCTTCACTGAGATAAGGGGCGGGATTCTCCATTTCTGAGGCTAAGTACCGGCGGCAACAGAGGATCTGCGGGTGATTCACAACAACTGGCGCGAACCCCTCACCGATTCCAGTACCGGTGAGGGGCTAGCACCGGCGCCGCGTGAAACACCCGCGGATTGTGTGGAAAACGGCGAGAGAACCGCCAGCTCCCGGGCCGCGCATGCGCAGGGCTGACGAGCTGCACCGGTCGCGCCGGGAAACATGGCACGGGTTGTGCTGGAACCCTAACCCGCCTACCCCAACCCCACAGCCCACCCCCTGGACACCCCCCCCCCCCACCACTCCCCCCAGCCCTAGCAGCAGCAGCCCCCCCCCCCCCCCCCACCCCGGCCAGCGGCACGGATCCCGACCGAGTGTGGCGGCGCTAGACACAGTCCACAGCCGGCACGCCAAGTTCTCGACCGCTGGGACCACACGTGGCCCGCGGCGTCGGGAACTCGGCCCACCGGGGCCGGAGCATCACGGGTGTGCCAACGGCATGTGCCCCGATGACGCCAATTTGGAGGGAGAGGGGCATCGCAAACTGGCGTCAAACTGGCGCCTGCCCCGAATCCGGCGTCGGACGCCATTTTCCGCCCGATCACCGATCCCAATTTCGGAGAATCCAGCCCATGGGTCTGTGGCAATTCCATTGATGAGGGTTATAGCCTGCATGTCATCGTGGAGTAGTGGAGGATGATCACACAGTGCAGGAGAGGCCATTCGGCCCATCGCACCTGCACCGACACATGAAGAACACCTGACCTACCTACCCAATCCCATTTACCAGCATTTGGCCCATATCCTTAAGTACTCATCCAGGTATTTTTTAAAGGATGTGAGGTATCCCGCCTCTACCACCCACCCAGGCAGCACGTTCCAGACCGTCACCATCCTCTGGGTAAAAAGGTTTTACTCAAATCCCCCCTAAACCTCCCACCCTTCACCTTCAACTTGTGTCCCCTCGTGACTGACTCTTCAACTAAGGGGAACAGCTGCTCACTATCCACCCTGTCCATGCTCCACCGCCAACCACCCCCAACCCCCCACCACCCCCCTCCCTGATGAGAAATTAATGAGGGCAGCAAAATTTCAGGAGGCTACTCCATAAGCCTTCGTGGTTGACCGAGCCAAAGGCTCCTGCAAGATTTTACAAGGACATTTACGTTGGTTGGTGCTAATCCTGGGGGAATTTTACTTGAGTTTGCCATGCAATGAAAATGACGTCTGTGCTGACTCTTTGGTGAGCAAAAACCACAATGTGTTTCTGGAAGGCGATCTTTGGTCATCGGTTAACTTTGTACATTTGTCGGGGCCATATTCTGCTGCCTACGGCGCTGAGGACCCGGGTTCAAATCCCGGCCCCGGGTCACTGTCCGTGTGGAGTTTGCACATTCTCCCCGTGTCTTCGTGGGTTTCACCCCCACAACACAAAGATGTGCAGGTTAGGTGGATTGGCCACGCTAAATTGCCCCTAATTGGAAAAACAATAATTGGGTACTCTAAATTTATTTTTTTAAACTTTATACATATGTCTATCTTTTTTTAATCTTGATACAAAATGGTCTTTTATATTATTGGCAAGTCAAGTAAAACTCAATAATGTCTTTGATTTTTCTATTGTTCAGACTACTTAATTGAGTTTGTGGTCATGCTCTCTTCCCTCTCTGACTGATTATTGCTAGATTCCTGCAACTCTAACAACGTATCAACACTGTATCCTCACGGCATCTTCAGGGTAGGGGGCAGGAGAAATAGGGGAGGCAGAAGGTTTAAAAAAGCCTCTCAAATGCTGATTTAAAAAAAATAAAATTTAGCTTGCATAATGTACTCATCAGACAGAGATAATGCCATAAACACACAGCGCTAGAATTAAATGGAGTGAAGCTGGTGTAAAATAGGATTGTGATAGTAGCAGCATACAATATTTTACAGAAGGATTCAGTGGTGTTGTGTTGCAATTGGGAAACATTTGGGGGATTAGTGAGATTGTTTCTTGTATTGTAACAAGACGATTGTTTAATCCAATTGTAGACAGCTAAGAGGAGCTGATTAATTAGTCCGCATTCGCTTTAATTTTAAGAAGTCTCACAACAACAGTGTTGTGTTGGGTGTTCTGGTCTACAAACAGGTCAACACGGCTGGAGATGGTGTAACTCTATTTTATTAACAACTCAACTGTGATAACATACTGTCAGCTTGGGTCCGTGCATTACCAGCTTATCTGTGGACCCTGTCCTACCACTATCTAGGTTAGGCACTCAGCACATGGTGAATGCCTGAGAGGCAGGCTGTGAGCTCTGTGCTCTGAGCTGGCTGCTGCTAGAATGAGCGGGAACTCTGGTGTCCCCTGTCTTTATAGTGCGTGTGCTCTCACTGGTGATTGGCACGATGTTGTGTATGCTGGTTGGTCCTACTGTATGTCCATCAGTGTGTCAGTGTGTGTGTGATTGCACCATGATATTTCATAGAATTTCATGGAACTTACAGTGCAGAAGGAGGCCATTCAGCCCATCGAGTCTGCACCGGCACTTGGAAAGAGCACCCCACCCAAGGTCAACACCGCCACCCCATCCCCATAACCCAGCAACCCCACCCAACACCAAGGGCAATTTTGGACACTAAGGGCAAATTATCATGGCCAATCCACCTAACCTGCACATCTTTGGACTGTGGGAGGAAACCGGAGCACCCGGAGGAAACCCACGCACACACGGGGAGGATGTGCAGACTCCGCACAGACAGTGACCTAAGCCGGGAATCGAACCTGGGACCCTGGAGCTGTGAAGCAATTGTGCTATCCACAAGGCTACCGTGCTGCCCGTATAAATAATCTTTATTGTCACAAGTAGGCCTACATTAGCACTGCAATGAAGTTACTGTGAAATGCTGATGTATATCATGACATCCCCCCTTTTCGCAAAGAATATGTGCCTACATGAGAATAAATAAAGTGTAGTGAGTGTGTCTGATCATGCGAGGAGATTTGCGGAAGCACCCGTGTCCAGGCAGAATATGATCTGGGATCGGTTGACCGTCAGGGTGGCACACCACTCGTCGTCCGGAACAATGCTGTGCACCGACAGTGGCTGGTGCGTTCGACTCGGGGACAGCTTGTTCTTGTTGATGGCAGCAATGCGGAAAGGCTCCCTGTCCTCAGTGTCACTGGTCTGTATAATGCCAGGATCGGACTTGGTGAACATGGGTAGAATTGCCCGAACATTTCTGCGAGGCTGGTTAAACTGTTGCGAGTTGGCAGGCTGAGGTGCTCGACAGCAGGCAGCATAGTGGCCAAGCCTGCCACAGTGTAGGCATTGTCGCGCTTTGGCCGGACATTGCCGCTTTAAATGGGCGGAGCCACAGTTGCCGTACGTCATGATGTCAGTGCGTTCATTGCGCCACCGCGCATGTGCGAAGAAGTCTTGCGTAGTGCGCGCCTGCGCATCGCGTTCCTCCGCGTCAACGTCCCCTCTTTTGGCACGCACAAGCGCGGGAGGCCTCGGAAAGCACGCGAAACGACCGCACTCCTCCGGGCCACAGGCCGGGAGGTACTCGATCGTCTTGGACCCGCTCCGCCTCGTGGGGCCCCTGCCGCGCCGTTTCAGCCGCCTGGATGTGTGAGTACCGGCTGGTGGCATTCTCATGCAGGACGCAGGTCTCGATGGTCGTCGCGAGGGTGAGTTGCTTGATTTTAAGGAGCTGCTGGCGTAGGGTGTCCGACATGACCCCGAAAACTATCTGGTCACGTATCATGGAGTCAGAGGTGGGCCCATAGCCGCAGGACTGCGCGAGGATGTGGAGGTGCGTTAAATAAGACTGGAAAGGCTCGTCCTTACCCGGCAGGCGCTGCTGGACCAGGTACCTTTCAAAGCTTTCGTTAACTTCAACGCTGAAGTGTTCATCAAATTTTAGGAGCACGGGACTTCCGGGTGCGGCGATGACCAGCTGAGTCGCACGTTTCGGCAGCTCCCGGTGAAACGGACTTTTGGGATCTTGATAGGAGCCCCAACGGCAATTTTGACGGCTAAAAACACTGTGCGGTAAACCAGAAGGGAATCCCCCCTGGATACGGATGAAAAAAGGAGGAGAAAGTGGCCGGATTGCAGTGGATCCTTTAGAACAGCGGCAAGGAAGGCAAGCAAAAACCAAGATGGCGTCGGAAGGTGGCAGTTTAACATGGGGCCCTGAACAACAAGAGTTCTTGAAATGCTGTGTGGAAGAGCTCAAAAAGGAAATGAAGAAAGAGCTGTTGGCCCCGATACTACAGGCGATCGAAGGGCTAAAGGAGGAACAAAAGACTCAGGAGCGGGAGCTTCGGGTCGTGAAGGCAAAGGCAGCCGAGAATGAGGACGACATACAGGGCCTGGTGGTGAAGACAGAGATGCATGAGGCACATCAGAAACGATGTGTGGAAAGGTTGGAGGCACTGGAGAACAACGCAAGGAGGAACAACTTGAGGATTCTTGGTCTTCCTGAAGGTGCGGAGGGAGCGGACGTCGGGGCATATGTGAGCACGATGCTGCACTCGTTAATGTGAGCTGAGGCCCCGGCGGGTCCGTTGGAGGTGGAGGGAGCATACCGAGTGATGGCGCGAGGACCGAGAGCAGGAGAAATTCCCAGAGCCGTAGTGGTGAGATTCCTCCGTTTTAAGGATAGAGAAATGGTCCTTAGATGGGCAAAGAAAACTCGGAGCAGTAAATGGGAGAACGCGGTGATCCGCGTTTATCAAGACTGGAGTGCGGAGGTGGCAAGAAGGAGGACGAGCTTTAATCGGGCCAAGGCGGTGCTTCATAAAAAGAAGATAAAATTTGGAATGCTGCAACCGGCAAGACTGTGGGTCACATATCGAGGGAGGCACCACTACTTTGAGACGGCGGATGAAGCATGGACTTTTATTGTGGAAGAAAAACTGGAATGAGCGGGTTATTAAAAAGAACGTTTGAACAAAGTGGTGGGGCGAATGTGGGGGGCGAAGAGGGGGGTTAAAAAGGGGGGAAAGAGGAGTTTTATGTACTAGTCCTGCGATGTGGTAACTTTTCTCTCTTCCACAGGTGGTGATGGGGGGAGGAGGGGAGGGGGAGGAGATTGGCCATTGGGGGCGGGGCCGAGGGAGAAGCGCGGGCTTTGTTCCCGCGCTATGATAATCATGGCGGGAATAGAGAAGCAGGAAGGAGGGGGCGTCGCACGGTGCGAGCCGAGGTCACGGGTGGAAGCCGAGGTCGGCCAGAGTTTGCTGACTTCTGGGAGCAACATGGGGGGAGCAATTACGCTAGCGGGGGATCTAGCGGGGGTGGGGGTGGGAGGGGGGGGTTACTGGGTTGCTGCTGCTGGGGAGAGGGGGGAGCTGGTATGGGAGGGGATGGGCGGGGGGGCACCACCTGGGGGAGATACAGCTGCGTGGGAACCGGGTGAGGAGCTGGAAAAAGGGGATGGCTAATCGACAAGGGGGGGGGGGGGTAGGAAGCCCCCCAGTTAGGTGGATTGGCCATGCTAAATTACCCGTAGTGTCCATAAAGGTTGGGAGGGGTTATTGGGTTGCGGGGATAAGGTGGAAGTGAGGGATTAATGTGGGTCGGTGCAGACTCGATGGGCCGAATGGCCTCCTTCTGCACTGTATGTTCTATGTAATCTATGTAACCCGGCTGATCACGTGGAACGTGAGAGGGCTGAACGGGCCGATAAAGAGGGCACGGGTACTCGCACACCTTAAGAAACTTAAGGCAGATGTGGTTATGTTACAGGAAACGCACCTGAAACTGATAGACCAGGTTAGGTTACGCAAAGGATGGGTGGGGCAGGTGTTCCATTTGGGGCTAGATGCGAAAAACAGGGGGGTGGCTATATTAGTGGGGAAGCGGGTAATGTTCGAGGCAAAGACTATAGTGGCGGATAACGGGGGCAGATACGTGATGGTGAGTGGCAAACTACAGGGGGAGACAGTGGTTTTGGTAAACGTATATGCCCCGAACTGGGATGATGCCAATTTTATGAGGCGGATGCCAGGCCGCATTCCGGACCTAGAGATGGGAAAGCTGATAATGGGGGGAGATTTTAATACGGTGTTGGAACCAGGGCTGGATAGGTCGAAGTCCAGGACTGGAAGGAGGCCGGCAGCAGCCAAGGTACTTAAAGATTTTATGGAGCAGATGGGAGGTGTAGACCCGTGGAGATTTAGCAGACCTAGGAGTAAGGAGTTCTCGTTTTTCTCCTATGTCCATAAAGTCTACTCGCGAATAGACTTTTTTGTGCTGGGAAGGGCGTTGATCCAGAAGGTGAGGGGAACGGAGTATACGGCTATAGCCATTTCGGATCACGCTCCACACTGGGTAGACTTGGAGATAGGGGAGGAAACAGGAGGGCGCCCACCATGGAGAATGGACATGGGACTAATGGCAGATGAGGGTGTGTGTCTAAGGGTGAGGGGGTGCATTGAAAAATACTTGGAACTCAATGATAATGGGGAGGTCCAGGTGGGAGTGGTCTGGGAGGCGCTGAAGGCGGTGGTTAGAGGGGAGCTGATATCAATAAGGGCACATAAAGGGAAGCAGGAGAGTAAGGAACGGGAGCGGTTGCTGCAAGAACTTTTGAGGGTGGACAGACAATATGCGGAAGCACCGGAGGAGGGACTGTACAGGGAAAGGCAAAGGCTACATGTAGAATTTGACTTGCTGACTACGGGCACTGCAGAGGCACAATGGAGGAAGGCACAGGGTGTACAGTACGAATATGGGGAGAAGGCGAGCAGATTGCTGGCACACCAATTGAGGAAAAGGGGAGCAGCGACGGAAATAGGGGGAGTGAGGGATGAGGAAGGAGAGATGGAGCGGGGAGCGGAGAGAGTGAATGGAGTGTTCAAGACATTTTATAAAAAATTATATGAAGCTCAACCCCCGGATGGGAGGGAGAGAATGATGGGCTTTTTGGATCGGCTGGAATTTCCCAAGGTGGAAGAGCAGGAAAGGGTGGGACTGGGAGCACAGATCGAGGTAGAAGAAGTGGTGAAAGGAATTAGGAGCATGTAGGCGGGAAAGGCCCCGGGACCGGATGGATTCCCAGTCG